>NC_135727.1:21340753-23740753 GCF_964656455.1 Halichoerus grypus | reverse complement strand
GTTCATCATCATTAGCCATCAGGGAAATCCAAATCAAAACCACATTGAGATACCACCTTACACCAGTTAGAATGGCAAGAATGGACAGGGAAAGAAACAACAAATGTTGCAGAGGTTGTGGAGAAAGAGGAACCCTCTTATACTGTTGGTGGGAATGCAAGTTGGTACAGCCACTTAGGAAAACAGTGTGGATGTTCCTCAAAAATTTAAAGATAAAGCTATCCTATGACCCAGCAATTGCACTACTGGGTATTTACCCCAAAGACACAGATGTAGTGAAAAGAAGGGCCATATGCACCCCAATGTTCATAGCAGCACTATCTGCAATAGCCAAACTGTGGAAAGAGCTGAGATGCCCTTCAACAGATGAATGGATAAAGAAGATGTAGTCCATATATACAATGGAATATTACTCAGCCATCAGAAAAGATGAATACCCAACTTTTACATCATCATGGATGGGACTGGAGGAGATTATGCTAAGTGAAATAAGTCAAGCAGAGAAAGTCAATTATCATATGGTTTCACTTATTTGTGGAACATAAGGAACAACATGGAAGACATTAAGAGAAGGAAGGGAAAAATGGGCAGGGGGAATTGGAGGGAGAGCTGAACCATGAGAGACTATAGACCTGAGAAACAAACAGGGTTTTAGAGGTGAGGGGGGAGGGGGGATTGGTTAGCCCGGTGATGGGTATTAGGGAGGGCACGTACTGCATGGAGCATTGGGTGTTATACGAAAACAATGAATCGTGGATCACTACATCAAAAACTAATGATGTATTGTATGGTGACTAACATAATAAAATTTAAAAAAAAATTAAAGAAAAGAAGCACAAAGGGCAGAGACGTGACTGGACATGGAAGCTCAGGAGCACACAACCCAGGAAGCTGCAGTTTTTAGCAACACAGACAGAAACGGCGATAGTGTGGCCTGGAGAGCTCACTGAAAAGAAGACTGTAGTCTCTGTTCTGAGGCTGAGGGTTGGAAATATTCACTACTGCTCTGACTCTCGGAAGAGACGTGGAAAGCCGCCAGGGAAAGACCCCAGAGAACAAAAGCCCCCCAAAACCGGTTTTCACTGAGCCCATCCCCCCCCAAAGGGGCAGGGCAACTCTGCCCAAACAGGGTTCCCTGAGTAACAGTACAACAGGCCCCTCCCCAAGAAGACAAGCTGGGAGAACAAGAGGCCGACAACCCTAAGGTCCCTATAAAACAGGTGCATTTTGCAAGGGTTGTGGTCAATAATTTGGAATCTGTACATTCCCTCAACCACCCCTCAACAGAATGACTAGGAGGAGGAACCCCCAAAATAGGAAAGACTCAGAGACTGTGACTTCTGCCACAGATTTACAAATGGATACAGATATAAGCAAGATGTTGTAAATGGACTTCAGGGTAACAGTTGTGAAGATGATACCTAGGTTGGAGAAATCAATTAATGGCAACATAGAATCTCTAAGGGCAGAAATGAAAGCTGAACTGGCAGAACTTAAAAATGCTATCAATGAGATCCAATCTAATCTAGATACTCTAACAGCTAAGGTAAATGAGGCAGAAGAACGAATTAGTTACCTAGAAGACAAATTGATAGAAAAAAAGGAAAAAGAGGAGGCCTGGGAGAAACACCTTAAAATCCATGAAAATAGAACTATAGAAATAAGTGATACCATGAAACGTTCCAATGTCAGAATTATTGGGATCCATGAGGGGGTGGAGAGAGAGAGAGAGGATGAGAAGATATATTTGGGCAAATTGTAGCTGAGAACTTCCTTAATCTGGGGAATGAAACAAACATTCGTGTCCTAGAGGCAGAGAGGACCCCTCCCAAGATCAAGGAGAACAGACCAACGCCCTGGCATGTAATAGTAAAACTCACAAATCTTAGACCAAGGAAACCATCTTAAGGGCAGTTAGGGGGAAGAGATTCCTTACGTACAGAGGGAGGAACATCAGAATAATGTCAAACCTATATGCAGAGACCTGGGAAACCAGAAAGGGCTAGCAAGACATATTCAGGGCACTAAACAAGAAGAACATGCAGCCAAGAATACTTTATAAAGATATCAGTCCTTTTTTCACCCTGATTCTTTACTATTTCAAAGATAATTTTTTTTAATTTTCTTTCTTTTCTTTTTCTTTTTTTTTTGAATATTTCTTTTTCCCCTTTTCAACCAACATCTTATCAATCCCTTTTTTAAAAAAACATTTTTATTTTTCTTTTGTAGAGGCATATTCTATCCCTTCATAGTAGTTAACCTTATTTTTGGAATATATATATATATATATATATATAAGTTGTTCTCTCTTTAAAATTTGGGGTTACAGTTTGTTCTAATAGACCAAAATATACCCTAAATCTCTAGTGTATGGCTTTGTTCTAGTCTCCTGCCTGACCACATTCTCTCCTTTTTTTTTTTTTTATCCTCTTCTTTCTTTTTTCAACCAACTTCTTATCTTATCAATACCTTTTATAAATCCTTTATTATTTTCATCTTTACAGTCATATTCCATCCCTTCATTGTATTTACCCTTATTTTTGTACATATATAAGCTTTTATTCCGTTAAAAATTTGGGAGCCACTTTCTTCTAACAGACCAAAATACACCCAAAATCTAGTGTGTGGCACTGATCTATGCACCAGCCTGATCACATTTGATCATATTCTGTTTTTTGTTTGTTTGTTTGTTTGTTTTTATCTTTTTCTTTTTTTTCTTTTTTCTTTCTTTCCCTTTCTTTTCCCCTGGTTTCAGGTCTCTTCTGATTTGTTTAGTGTATATTTTCTGGGGTCATTGTTACCCTGTTAGCATTTTGTTCTCTCATTCATCTACTCTCCTCTGGACAAAAAGACAAGACAGAAAAAAATCACCTCAAAAAAAAGAACAAGAGGCAGTACCGAATGCCAGGGACCTAATCAATACAGACATTAGTAAGATTAGGGAACTAGAGTACAGAATGACAATTTTAAAGATACTGGCTGGGCTTGAAAAAAGCATGGAAGATATTAGAGAAACCTTTTCTGGAGAAATAAAAGAACTAAAATCTAACCAAGTCGAAATCAAAAAGGCTATTAATGAGGTGCAATCAAAAATGGAGGCTCTAGGGGCACCTGGGTGGCTCAGTCATTAAGCGTCTGCCTTCGGCTCAGGTCATGATCCCAGGGTCCTGGAATCGAGCCCCGTATCAGGCTCCCTGCTTGGCGGGAAGCCTGCTTCTCTCTCTCCCTCTCACCCTGCTTGTTTTCCCTCTCTCGCTGTGTCTGTTTCTGTCATATAAATAAATAAAATCTTAAAAAAAAAATGGAGGCTCTAAATGCTAGGATAAATGAGGCAGAAGAGTGAATTAGTGATATAGAAGACCAAATGATGGAAAATAAAGAAGCTGAGAAAAAGAGAGATAAACAACTACTGGATCATGAGGGGAGAATTCGAGAGATAAGTGATACCATAAGACAAAACACTATTAGAATAATTGGGATCCCAGAAGAAGAAGAAAGAGAGAGAAGGGCAGAAGGTATCTTGGAGCAAATTATAGCAGAGAACCTCACTAATTTGGGGAAGGAAACAGGCATCAAAATCCAGGAGGCACAGAGAACTCCTCTCAAAATCAGTAAAAATAAGTCAACACCCCGACATCTAATAGTAAAACTTACGAGTCTCAGAGACAAAGAGAAAATCCTGAAAGCAGCTCAGGAGAAGAGATATGTAACCTAAAATGGTAGAAACATTAGATTGGCAACAGACCTATCCACAGAGACCTGGCAGGCCAGAAAGGACTGGCATGATATATTCAGAGCACTAAATAAGAAAAATATGCAGCCAAGAATACTATATCCAGCTAGGCAGTCATTGAAAATAGAAGAAGAGATAAAAAGCTCCCAGGACAAAAAAAAAAAAAAAACTAAAGGAATTTGCAAACATGAAACCAGGCCTACAAGAAATATTGAAAGGGGTCCTCTAAGCAAAGAGAACCTAAAAGTAACATAGACCAGAAAGGAACAGAGACAGTATACAGTAACAGTCACCTTACAGTCAATTAAATGACACTAAATTCATATCTTTCAATAGTTACCCTGAATGCAAATGGGCTAAATGCCCCAATCGAAAGACACAGGGTATCAGATTGGATAAAAAAAACAAGACCCATCGATATGCTGTCTGCAAGAGGCTCATTTTAGACCCAAAGACACCTCCAGACTGAAAGTGAGGGGGTGGAAATCCATGTACCATGCTAATGGACACCAAAAGAAAGCTGGGGTGGCAATCCTTATATCAGACAAATTAGATTTTAAACCAAAGACTATAATAAAAGATGAGGAAGGACACTATAACCTACTTAAAGGGTCTATCCAACAAGAAAATCTAACAATTGTAAATCTCTATGCCCCTAACATGGGAGCAGCCAATTATATAAGCCAATTAATAACAAAAGCAAAGAAACACATTGACAACAATACAATAATAGTAAGGGACTTTAACATCACTCTCACTGAAATGGACAGATCATCTAAACAAAAGATCAACAAGGAAATAAAGACTTTAAATGACACACTGGACCAAAGGGACTTCACGATATATTCAGGACATTCCATCCCAAAGCAACAGAATACACATTCTTCTCTAGTGCCCATGGAACATTCTCCAGAATCGATTACATCCTAAGTCACAAATCAGGTCTCAACTGGTACCAAAAGATTGGGATCATTTCCTGCATATTTTCAGACCAAAATGCTTTAAAACTAGAAATCAATCACAAGAGGAAAGTTGGAACGAACTCAAATACATGGAGGCTAACGAGCATCCAACTAAAGAATGAATGGGTCAACCAGGAAATTAAAGAAGAATTAAAAAAAAAACATGGAAATAAATGAAAATGAAAACACAACTGTTCAAAACCTTTGGGATGCAGCAAAGGCAGTCCTAAGAGGAAAGTATATAGCAATACAAGCCTTTCTCAAGAAACAAGAAAGTTCTCAAATAGACAACCTAACCCTACACCTAAAGGAGCTGGAGAAAGAACAGCAAATAAAGCCTAAACCCAGCAGGAGAAGAGAAATAATAAAGATCAGAGCAGAAATCAATGAAATAGAAACCAAAAGAATGGTAGAACAGATCAACGAAACTAGGAGCGGGCTTTTTGAAAGACGGAATAAGATTGATAAACCCATGGCCAAACTTATCAAAAAGAAAAGAGGACCCAAACATATAAAATCATGAATGAAAGAGGAGAGATCCCAACCAACACCAAATAAATATAAACAATTATAAGAACATATTATGAGTAACTATATGCCAGCAAATTTGATAATCTGGATGAATTAGATGCATTCCTAGAGATGTATCAACTACCAAAACTGAACCAGGAAGTAATAGAAAACCTGAACAGACCTATAACCGCTAAGGAAATTGAAACAGTCATCAAAAATCTCCCACAAACAAAAGCCCAGGGCCAGGTGGCTTCCCGGGGGAATTCCACCAAACATTTAAAGAAGAATTAATACCTATTCTTCTGAAACTGTGCAAAAAAAATAGAAATGGAAGGAAAACTTCCAAACTCATTTCATGACCCCAGCATTACCTTGATCCGAAAATCAGACAAAGACCCCATCAAAAAGGAGAATTACAGACCAATAACCCTGATGAACATGGATTCAAATTTCTCACCAAAATACTAGCCAATAGGATCCAACAGTACATTAAAAGGATTATTCACCACGACCAAGTGGAATTTATTCCTGGGTTGCAAGGGTGGTTCAACATCCACAAATCAATCAATGTGAGGCAATACATTAATAAAAGAAAGAATAAGAACCATATGATCCTCTCAACAGATGCAGAAAAAGGACTTGACAAAGTACAGCATACTTTCTTGATCAAAACTCTTCAGAGTATAGGGATAGAGGGTACATACCTCAATATCATAAAAGCCATCTATGAAAAACGCACAGTGAATATCATTCTCAATGACGAAAAACTTAGAGCTTTCCCCCTAAGGTCAGGAACACGGCAGGGATGTCCACTATCACCACTGCTATTCAACATAGTATTAGAAGTCCTAGCCACAGCAATCAGACAACAAAAAGAAATAAAATAAATCAGCAAAGAAGAAGTCAAACTCTCACTCTTTGCAGTTGATATGATACTTTATGTGGAAAACCCAAAAGGCTCCACTCCAAAACTGCTAGAACTCATACAGGAATTCAGTAAAGTGGCAAGATATAAAATCAATGCACAGAAATCAGTGGCATTCCTATACACCAACAACAAAACAGAAGAAAGAGAAATTAAGGAGTCGATCCCATTTACAATTGCACCCAAAACCATAAGGTTCCTAGGAATAAACCTAACCCAAGAGGCAAAGAATCTGTACTCAGAAAACTATAAAATACTCATGAAAGAAATTGAGGAAGACACAAAGAAATGGAAAAACGTTCCATGCTCATGGATTGGAAGAACAAATATTGTGAAGATGTCAATGCTACCTAGAGCAATCTACACATTTAATGCAATCCTTATCAAAAAACCATCCACCTTTTTCAAAGAAATGGACAAATAATCCTAAAACTTGTATGGAACCAGAAAAGACCCCAAATAGCCAGAGGAATGTTGAAAAAGAAAAGCAAAGCTGGTGGCATCACAATTCCGGACTTCAAGTTCTATTACAAAGCTGTCATCATCAAGACAGTATGGTACTGTCACAAAAACAGACACATAGATCAATGGAACAGAATAGAGAGCCCAGAAATGGACCCTCAACTCTATGGTCAACTCATCTTTGACAAAGCAGGAAAGAATGTCCAATGGGAAAAAGACAGTCTCTTCAACAAATGGTGTTGGGAAAATTGGAGAGCTACATGCAGAAGAATGAAACTGGACCATTTCCTTACATCACATACAAAAATAGACTCAAAAATGGTTGAAAGACCAAAATGTGAACAAGGAGTCCATCAAAATCCTAGAGGAGAACACAGGCAGCAACCTCTTCGACCTCAGCCGCAGCAACTTCTTCCTAGAAACATTGCCAAAGGCAAGGGAAGCAAGGGCAAAAATGAACTATTGGGACTTCAACAAGATAAAAAGCTTTTGCACAGCAAAAGAAACAGTCAACAAAACCAAAAGGCAACCGACAGAATGCGAAAAGATATTTGCAAATGACATACCAGATAAAGGACTAGTATCCAAAATCTATGAAGAACTTATCAAACTCAACACCCAAAGAACAAAGAATCCAATCAAGAAATGGGCAGAAGACATGAACAGACATTTTTCCAAAGAAGACATCCAAATGGCCAACAGACACATGAAAAAGTACTCAACATTGCTCGGCATCAGGGAAATCCAAATTAAAACCTCAATGAGATACCTCCTCACACCAGTCAGAATGGATAAATTAACACGTCAGGAAATGACAGATGTTGGTGGGGATGCAGAGAAAGGGGAACCCTCCTACACTGTTGGTGGGAATGCAAGCTGGTGCAGCCACTCTGGAAAACAGTATAGAGGTTCCTCAAAAAGTTGAAGATAGAGCTACCATATGCTCCAGCAATTGCACTACTGTGTATTTACCCTAAAGATACAAATGTACAGATGCGAAGGGGTACTTGTACCCTGATGTTTATAGCAGCAATGTCCACAATAGCCAAATTATGGAAAGAGCCAAGATGTCCATTGACAGATGAATGGATAAAGAAGAAGTGGTATATATATATATATATATATATATATATATATATATATATATAATGGAATATTATGCAGCCATCAAAAGTAATGAAATCTTGCCATTTGCAATGACGTGGATGGAACTGGACGGTATCATGCTGAGCGAAATAAGTCAATCATGGAAAGACATGTATCATATGACCTCACTGATACGAGGAATTCTTAATCTCAGAAATAAACTGAGTGTTGCTGGAGTGGTGGGGGTGGGAGGGATGGGGTGCCAGGGTGATAGACATTGGGGAGGGTATGTGCTATGGTGAGTGCTGTGAATTGTGTAAGACTGTTGAATCACAGACCTGTACTTCTGAAACAAATAATACATTATATTTAAAAAGAAGAAGAAGAAGAAGAAGAAGAAGAAGAAGAAGAAAATAGCAGGAAGGAAAAAAGGAAGGGGGGAAATCGGAGGGGGAGACGAAGCATGAGAGACTATGGACTCTGAGAAACAAACTGAGGTTTCTAGAGGGGAGGGCGGTGGGAGCATAGGTTAGCCCGGTGATGGGTATTAAAGAGGGCACGTACTGAATGGAGCACTGGGTATTATATGCAAACAGTGAATCATGGAACACTGCATCAAAATCTAATGATGTAATGTATGGTGATTAACATAACAATAAAAAGGAAAAAAATAAAGATGTATATTGTAATCCCCAGAGCAACCTAAATAAATAAATAAATAAATAAATAAATAAATAAATAAAAAATAAATAAATAAAAATAAAAAATAATTAAAAATGGGCAGAAGACCTGAACAGACACTTCTCCAAAGAAGACATACAAATGGCTAAGAGACACATGAAAAAATGTTCAACATCATTAGCCATCAACAAAGTTGGAGAGGTTGTGGAGAATGGGGAACCCTCTTACAGTGTTGATGGGAATGCTAGTTGGTACAGCCACTTTGGAAAACAGTGTGGAGGTTCCTCAAAAAATTAAAAATAGAGCTTGCTACCCTATGACCCAACAATTGCACTACTGGGTATTTACTCCCAAGACACAGATGTAGTGAAAAGAAGGGACACATGCACCCCAATGTTCATAGCACCAATGTCCCCAATAGCCAAACTGTGGAAAGAGCTGAGATGCCCTTCAACAGATGAATGGTTAAAGAAGATGTGGTCCATATATACAATGGAATATTACTCAACCATCAGAAAGAATGAATAGCCAACTTTCGTATCAACAGAGATGTGACTGGAGGAGATTATGCTAAGTGAAATAAGTCAAGCAGAGAAAGTCAATTATCATATGATTTCACTTATTTGTAGAACATAAGGAATAGCATGGAGGACATTAGAAGAAGGAAGAGAAAAATGAAGGGGGGGGAATCGGAAGTGGAGATGAACCATGAGAGACTATGGACTCTGAGAAACAAACTGAGGATTTTAGAGGGGAGGCAGAGGGGGGATGGTTTAGGCCCGGGATGGGTATTACAGGGGCACGTTTTGTAATGAGCACTGGTTGTTATACACAAACTATGAATCATGGAACACTCTAACAAAAACTGATGATGTACCGTATGGTGACTAACATAACATAATAAAATAGAACTAAATTAAAAAAAAGAGACATGCAAATGATGATCTTACATGGCATTCTGTTTTGTTGCCTCAACTAGCAATGATAAATTAATTTCATGCATATAACTCATTACCTTGACATTAAAAGCATATATATAAGTATATTCATTAACACTGTCTATGCAAATCTCATATGAAAATCAAGGCAAATTATATATTCTGAAACTATATTATTGCTTATAGTTTTTGTTGCCTATGAGGGCCTCATCTTTTTAAATTTTAGTTTGTTTTCCCTTATACCCACAAGTGTTTTATTCTTGTTGTTTGTTGTTTTATTAAAAAAAATTGTGTTACAAACAGGTAAACAGTCTAGTTCAAGTTAGAAGAATAAAGACCATGATAAATGACATACAGTAGATTAGTAAATATTTAGTACCTTGATAGTCATATCTAGACTAAATAATTCTGTTGCTTGCCCCCCCCTTTTTTGCATTATATGTTCCTCTTCCCCATGATATGAAAAATGTAAACTTCTGTTAAGCATAACTAGGTAAGCACTTTCCCCAATGGACTATAATTTGACTTCCTCTCTATTTCTTGTTGCAGTGCTTTCAAATTTCCTGGCTGCTCTCTTCCCTTGTGTCATGCTCAATCTTATTGCATGCATTTATTTTAGGTTAGGAGACAATAACATAATATAACGTGACTGATACTAGTGAACATGATTCATTGCTATATTTCACACCAGCCTAGGAAAATTTGATTAGATGTGGTTAGAAAAACTTTCTCCAGTGATACCTTTCTCTTGTCTTTTACTTTGAATATGCCTTAGTCTCTAGTAAATAAATTCAAAGTATATACAGAAACCAACACAATTTAGAGTTTGCTATATTAAAATATTTTACATATTTATTTAAGGCTTTTTTTTTTCTTTTCTTGTAGGAGTGTTTGAACTTTTAGATGCTATAAAAGTTATAAATGTAAGATCAGATGTTCAAATTATGACCTTTGGGGATGACGTTTTGGATACGTAATTAATACACAAAGCTATTTATTATATGGACATCATCTTAATTTATCTCAAACATGTTTTCTCTAAGTTCCAAAGCATGGGTTCTTTCCTTGGACTACCATATTCAGGAATATTTTACCAGATATATGCAATGGACTAAAGATCAAATCAAGTATAGAGTTATTTGGTTTAGGTAAATTCAGCTATATGGTAATCCAAGTAAATCAGAGAACTGCTATTGGGACTTCCTCTTTCCTGGAGATGAGCTCTTTCTTTGCCCCACATATTGAAGATATATACTGCATACCATGTGCATACTAATGTGTTGGAATAAATCAAACTTTTTACCTGAATGATAAGCAGTAGATTTTGAAGGAAAAGCTGAAGACACTTCCTCACACTAACCAGGTAGCCTTACAATAAGGTAAACTGGATATCAGATTTTGACTGGCTGAGGCCAAATAAATGACTTAATTGTGTTGCTACTCTTCTGCTCATGACAGTAGCCTATAGACTCAATTTGAGACAGAGTAGACTAGACTATAGGAAAATTTTGAACCCGGTAAATGAATTTTGGAGATGATTTCTTTCAAATAAGTCAAAATAGTGTTCTAGGTCCAGCATTGTGTCAAGTGTAGTCAAGTGTGGAATCATTATTATGGAGGAGCTTGCATTCTGTCAAAACTATTGATTTGGTGTAAAACTGTATGCACATAGTATGAATTTCCTTTGACAATTTCCAAACTAATTTATCATAAGTTTAACATATTCTCTGTTAAAGGGTTCTAAAATTTAGTTATTTTTAAAAATATTCTGCCTTATTCATTCAGGTTATAAAAAATTTGTAACCAAGATAAACAAATTTGCAATTTCTTCAGTACATGGACACTTTTCTATAGCTCCTTTAAGAAATAATTCTAGTTAAATTTACCTTAGGACACTGTCAGAGCTACTCTGGCCAATAGGTATTCTCTTTACCATACTTTATTTTTACTCATTTTCCCAACTTGCAATCATTCCTCCTTTTTTATAAATTGTAAATGTTATTCACCTTTTAGCAACTAGTCCTATTTTCCAGCTCTAATATCAACAATTTAAGTTAATAATTTTATTCACAATAACTAACATGAAAGAAACTTGGAATACACAGAAAATGAAAATTATGAGGCTAATTCAAAAAAACAAGTGACTCGAAGACTAATAGCTATTATATTTGATGTTTATATGAATCATAAGTTTCATCACTATTATTTCTCTAGCTTAGTTTTTTTAGCATCCTTTCAGCCACAAGACATTTTACTCTAATAAAAATTTTCCAACTGAAGGTGATAAAATCTTATTTTTATGCAACAAAGTAGTGCTTTGTGATTTTTGCTCTTTTCCTGATAGGGACTTTCAGTCTTTTTAATACTTTTGTGTCTCCCACCACACAAAGGGAAGATGAATAATTTCTTCTGTATCAAAGGAATATTCACACAAGACCCCAAACAACTCCTCATTGCATCTTGAGCCAAAAATATTGCAAAAATGGAGAATAAAATTTAAAGTTATGGTGACATTTTACTGACTTGTCCCTTTTCTTCTATAGATTAGTCAATAAAGTACAGTGAGAAAAAGGAAGACAGAATATAATCTCAGATGTTTCACCACCTAATATGCTCTCCTCAATGAACCAGTCACATTATCCATAAAAGAGCAAAACTGGCTAGTTGATCTGTCAATCAAGAGTATAAAATGCCAACAGAAAATAATTCTGGCTCTGTATGCATATGAATGATAGAATATACTTTCAAAAAGAGGTATTATAAGACAGTGATTGTGAACTTAATTTCTATTTACAGTGTAATATTGGAAAAAATTGGTAGCATGTATGAAGATATTAAAAAATACTCAAAACCAATTTTAACAAAAATGTATAATTATGATAATATTATGACTACAGCAATATGATTTATCATGATATTTATCAGAGAAGCTCCAATAATTCTACTATTCACTTTGTGAATCTTAGGCATGTTGTCAATATTTATTTAAAACTGTTTAATGCCCTGACTTCCCCCTCCTGTATTCAAACAAGAGAAAATATCTTTATGTCTCAAGTAATACATAAACATTATTTGGTTTGACTGACAAAATTTTCTATAAGACCATGCTCATTTAGTAAGAGAAAAGGTATATTTTACAAATTAATCAAAATTTGGCAGCATAAAATGTTGCCATGGGATACTTGTGGGTGGCACTGTTTTAGTTTCTCCTTTTAAAGCAGTAACTATTGTCCCTCATTCAAGGTGACTGACCTGAAAGAAAAAGTATTTTTAGATTCTTAGCACTTTGCCCTTTTTTCTACCAAAACAACTCTAAATCTCTTAGGACAAATATGTCCTAAATTTCAGTGTCATCATCATTGCCATTTTTATTAATTAGTATATTTCTACATTTGCACCTTTCCTTATTGTTCTTTGGAGTATATTTCCACGAGTCAATGTAGCTTATCAATAGACAACAGTAAAAATATCAATAGAAAAATGAACACCTGGACTCCTTAGGTAAGTCACTTAAAATCTGATAGTTTTAACATACTGTGGGATGGTGGTAAACTGGATGATTTAAAAGCTATTTTCTTATTTATAAGTTATATTATTCATATAGTCCTCAAAATTATAATTTCAAGGTTTGTATTATATATGGCAGTTATATTTATCTCCATAGCACAACTGAAGAAATTGATATGGAAGGAAATTTTTGACTTTCCCATGGAATCATAGCAACTCAGCTACAAAGATTTTTCTGGGTTTATTCACTATAATTGCCTATATTTGTAGCAAAACATCCCTGTATAAAAATTTCCAAAATCTGTTTTGTAAAACACATCTAAATATTTTCTAAATTTGCTATATTAGAGTTCAATTTAACTTGCCTTTTTTTATTTTTTATTTTTTTAAATTTTTTATTGTTATGTTAATCACCATACATTACATCATTAGTTTTTGATGTAGTGTTCCATGATTCATTGTTTGTGCATAACACCCAGTGCTCCATGCAGAACGTGCCCTCTTTAATACCCATCACCAGGCTAATGCATCCTCCCACCCCCCTCCCCTCTAGAACCCTCAGTCTGTTTTTCAGAGTCCATCATCTCACATGGTTCGTCTCCCCCTCCGATTTCCCCCCCTTCATTCTTCCCCTCCTGCTATCTTCTTCTTCTTTTTTTTTTTCTTAACATGTAATGTATAATTTGTTTTAGAGGTACATATCTGAGATTCAACAGTCTTGCACAATTCACAGCGCTCACCATAGCACATACCCTCCCCAGTGTCTATCACCCAGCCATCCCATCCCTCCCACCCCAACCCCCACTCCAGCAACCCTCAGTTTGTTTCCTGAGATTAAGAATTCCTCGTATCAGTGAGGTCATATGATACATGTCTTTCTCTGATTGACTTATTTCGCTCAGCATAACACCCTCCAGTTCCATCCACGTCGTTGCAAATGGCAAGATCTCATTCCTTTTGATGGCTGCATAATATTCCATTGTATATATATACCACTTCTTCTTTATCCATTCATCGGTAGATGGACATCTTGGCTCTTTCCACAGTTTGGCTATTGTGGACATTGCTGCTATAAACATCGGGGTGCACGTACCCCTTCGGATCCCTACATTTGTATCTTTGGGGTAAATACCCAGTAGTGTAATTGCTGGGTCATAGGGTAGCTCTATCTTCAACTTTTTGAGGAACCTCCATACTGTTTTCCAGAGTGGCTGCACCAGCTTGCATTCCCACCAACAGTGTAGGAGGGTTCCCCTTTCTCTGCATCCCCGCCAACATCTGTCCTTTCCTGACTTGTTAATTTTAGCCATTCTGACTGGTGTGAGGAGGTATCTCATTGAGGTTTTCATTTGAATTTCCCTGATGTCGAGTGATGTTGAGCACTTTTTCATGTGTCTGTTGGCCATTTGGATGTCTTCTTTGGAAAAATGTCTGTTCATGTCTTCTGCCCATTTCTTGATTGGATTCTTTGTTCTTTGGGTGTTGAGTTTGATAAGTTCTTTATAGATTTTGGATACTAGCCCTTTATCTCATATGTCATTTACAAATATCTTCTCCCATTCTGTCGGTTGCCTTTTGGTTTTGTTGACTGTTTCTTTTGCTGTGCAAAGCTTTTTATCTTGATGAAGTCCCAGTAGTTCATTTTTGCCCTTGCTTCCCTTGCCTTTGGGGATGTTTCTAGGAAGAAGTTGCTGCAGCTGAGGTCGAAGAGGTTGCTGCCTGTGTTCTCCTTTAGGATTTTGATGGACTCCTGTCTCACATTGAGGTCTTTCAACCATTTGGAGTCTATTTTTGTGTGTGGTGTAAGGCAATGGTCCAGTTCCATTCTTCTGCATGTGGCTGTCCAATTTTCCCAACACCATTTGTTGAAGAGACTGTCTTTTTCCCATTGGACATTCTTTCCTGCTTTGTCAAAGATGAGTTGACCATAGGGTTGAGGGTCCATTTCTGGGCTCTCTATTCTGTTCCATTGATCTATGTGTCTGTTTTTATGCCAGTACCATACTGTCTTGATGATGACAGCTTTGTAATAGAACTTGAAGTCCGGAATTGTGATGCCACCAGCTTTGCTTTTCTTTTTCAACATTCCTCTGGCTATTTGGGGTCTTTTCTGGTTCCATAAAAATTTTAGGATTATTTGTGCCATTTCTTTGAAAAAAGTGGATGGAATTTTGATGGGGATTGCATTGAATGTGTAGATTGCTTGGGTAGCATTGACATCTTCACAATATTTGTTCTTCCAATCCATGAGCATGGAACATTTTTCCATTTCTTTGTGTCTTCCTCAATTTCTTTCATGAGTATTTTATAGTTTTCTGAGTACAGATTCTTTGCCTCTTTGGTTAGGTTTATTCCTAGGTATCTTATGGTTTGGGGTGCAATTGTAAATGGGATCAACTCCTTAATTTCTCTTTCTTCTGTCTTGTTGTTGGTGTATAGGAATGCCACCGATTTCTGTTCATTGATTTTATATCTTGCCACTTTACTGAATTCCTGTATGAGTTCTAGCAGTTTTGGGGTGGAGTCTTTTGGGTTTTCCACATAAAGTATCATATCATCTGCAAAGAGTGAGAGTTTGACTTCTTCTTTGCCCATTTGGATGCCTTTTATTTCTTTTTGATGTCTGATTGCTGTGGCTAGGACTTCTAATACTATGTTGAATAGCAGTGGTGATAGTGGACATCCTTGCCGTGTTCCTAACCTTAGGCGGAAAGCTCTCAGTTTTTCCCCATTGAGAATGATATTCGCTGTGGGTTTTTCATAGATGGCTTTTATGATATTGAGGTATGTACCCTCGATCCCTACACTCTGAAGAGTTTTGATAAAGAAAGGATGCTGTACTTTGTCAAATGCTTTTTCTGCACCGATTGAGAGGATCATATGATTCTTGTTCTTTCTTTTGTTAATGTATTGTATCACATTGATTGATTTGTGGATATTGAACCAACCTTGCAGCCCAGGGATAAATCCCACTTGGTCGTGGTGAATAATCCTTTTAATGTACTGTTGGATCCTATTGGCTAGTATTTTGGTGAGAATTTTTGCATCGATGTTCACCAAGGATATCGGTCTGTAATTCTCCTTTTTGATGGGGTCTTTGTCTGGTTTGGGAATCAAGTTAATGGTGGCCTCATAAAACGAGTTTGGAAGTTTTCCTTCCATTTCTATTTTTTGGAACCGTTTCGGAAGAATAGGTATTAATTCTTCTTTAAACGTTTGGTAGAATTCCCCTGGGAAGTCATCTGGTCCTGGGCTTTTGTTTGTGGGAGATTTTTGATGACTGCTTCAATTTCCTTAGTGTTTATAGGTCTGTTCAGGTTTTCTATTTCTTCCTGGTTCAGTTTTGGTAGTTGATACATCTCTAGGAATGCATCCATTTCTTCCAGATTATCTAATTCGCTGGCATATAGTTGCTCATAATATGTTCTTATAATTGTTTGTATTTCTTTGGTGTTGGTTGTGATCTCTCCTCTTTCATTCATGATTTTGTTGATTTGTGTCATTTCTCTTTTCTTTTTGATAATTCTGGCCATGGGTCTATCAATCTTGTTAATTCTTTCAAAGAACCAGCTCCTAGTTTCGTGATCTGTTCTACTGTTCTTTTGGTTTCTATTTCATTGATTTCTGCTCTGATCTTTACTATTTCTCTTCTCCTGCTGGGTTTAGGCTTTATTTGCTGTTCTTTCTCCAGCTCCTTTATGTGTACGGTTACGTTGTGTACTTGAGACCTTTCTTGTTTCTTGAGAAAGGCTTGTATTGCTATATACTTTCCTCTTAGGACCGCCTTTGCTGCATCCCAAAGATTTTGAACTGTTGTGTTCTCATTTTCATTTGTTTCCATTAATTTTTTTAATTCTTCTTTAATTTCCTGGTTGACCCATTCATTCTTTTGTAGGATGCTCTTTAGCCTCCATGTATTTGAGTTCGTTCTGAATTTCCTCTTGTGATTGAGTTCTAGTTTCAAAGCATTGTGGTCCAAAAAGATGCAGGGAATGAACCCAACTTTTGGCACCAGTTGAGACCAGATTTGTGACCTAGGATGTGATCTCTTCTGGAGAATGTTCCATGGGCACTAGAGAAGAATGTGTATTCCGTTGCTTTGGGATGCAATGTTCTGAATACGTCTGTGAAGTCCATTTGGTCCAGTGTGTCCTTTAAAGCCTTTATTTCCTTGTGAACTTTTGCTTAGATCATCTGTCCATTTCAGTGAGGGGGGTGTTTAAGTCCCCCACTATTATTGTATTGTTTTCAATGTGTTTCTTTGCTTTTGTTATTAATTGCCTTATATAATTGGCTGCTCCCATGTTAGGGGCATAGAGATTTACAATTGTTAGATCTTCTTGTTGGATAGACCCTTTAAGTAGGATATAGTGTCCTTCCTCATCTCTTATTATAGTCTTTGCTTTACAATCTGTCTGATATAAGGATTGCCACCCCAGCTTTCTTTTGGTGTCCATTAGCATGGTAAATGGTTTTCCACCCCCTCACTTTCAATCTTGGGGTGTCTTAGGGTCTAAAATGAGCCTCTTGCAGACAGCATATCGATAGGTCTTGTTTTTTTATCTAATCTGATATCCTGTATCTTTTGATTGGGGCATTTAGCCCATTTACATTCAGGGTAACTATTGAAAGATATGAATTTAGTGCCATTGTATTGCCTGTAAGGTGACTGTTACTGTATATTGTCTGTCTTCCTTTCTGGTCTATGTTGCTTTTAGGCTCTCTCTTTGCTTAGAGGACCCCTTTCAATATCTTTGTAAGGCTGGTTTTGTGTTTGCAAATTCCTTTAGTTTTTATTTGTCCTGGAAGCTTTTTATCTCTCCTTCTATTTTCAATGACAGCCTAGCTGGATATAGTATTCTTGGCTGCATATTTCTCTTGTTTAGTGCTCTGAATATATCATGCCCATCCTTTCTGGCCTGCCAGGTCTCTGTGGATAGGTCTGTTGCCAATCTAATGTTTCTATCATTGTAGGTTACATATCTCTTCTCCCGAGCTGCTTTCAGGATTTTCTCTTTGTCTCTGAGACTCGTAAGTTTTACTATTAGATGTCGGGGTGTTGACTTATTTTTATTGATTTTGAGAGGAGTTCTCTGTGCCTCCTGGATTTTGATGCCTGTTTCCTTCCCCAAATTAGGGAAGTTCTCTGCTATATTTTGCTCCATTATACCTCTGCCCCTCTCTCTCTTTCTTCTTCTTCTGGGATCCTAATTATTCTAATGTTGTTTCATCTTATGGTATCGCTTAGCTCTCGAATTCTGCCCTTGTGATCCAGTAGTTGTTTATCTCTCTTTTTCTCAGCTTCTTTATTTTCCATCATTTGGTCTTCTATATCACTGATTCACTCTTCTGCCTCATTTATCTTAGCAGTTAGCACCCCCATTTTTGATTGCACCTCATTAATAGCTTTTTTGATTTCAACTTGGTTAGATTTTAGTTCTTTTATTTCTCCAGGAAGCGTTTCTCTAATAACTTCCATGCTTTTTTCAAGCCCAGCTAGTATCTTTAAAGTGATGATTCTGAACTCTAGGTCTGACATCATACTAATGTCCGTATTGAGTAGGTCCCTGGCAGTCGGTACTACCTCTTGTTCTTTTTGTTGAGGTGATTTTTTCTGTCTTGTCATTTTGTCCAGAGGAGAATAGATTAATGTGAGAACAAAATGCCAGCAGGGTAACAATGTCCCCAGAAAATATACTCTAAACAAATCAGAAAAGACCTGAAGCCGGGGGAGAAAGAAAGGGAAAGAAAGAGAAAAGAAAAAGGAAAAAAAAAGAAAAAGAAAAAGATAAAAATAGGAAAAAAAAGAACAAAACAAAAAAAACAGAATATGATCAAATATGATCAGGCTGGTACACAGATCAGTGTCACACACTAGATTTTGTGTGTATTTTGGTCTGTTAGAAGAAACTGCCTCCCAAAATTTTAAAGAAAGAAAAACTTATATATGTACAAAAATAAGGGTTGATATGATGAAGGGATGGAATATGACCATAAAGATGAAAATTATAAAAAAAAATTTATAAAAGGAATTGATAAGAAGTTGTTTGAAAAAGAAAAGAGGATTTAAAAAAAAAAAGAAAGAAAAAAAAGGGAGAGAATGTGATCAGGCAGGAGAGTAGAACAAAACCATACACTAGAGATTTAGGGTATATTTTGATCTGTTAGAAGAAACTATCTCAAAATTTTAAAGAGAAAACAACTTATATATATATGCCAAAAATAAGGGTAACTACTATGAAGGGATAGAATATGACTCCAAAAATGAGAAATAAGAATGCTTTTTTAAAAGGGATTGATAAGATGTTGGTTAAAAAAGGGAAAAAGAAAAATTCAAAAAACAAAACAAAACAAAACAAAAAGACAGTAAAAAAAAATTAACTTTGAAAGAGTAAAGAATCACGGTAAAAAAGCCATGGATTCTATGTGCAGTATTCCCCTAGTGCTGGAGTTCTGCCATTCTCATTGATCGGTAAACTTGTCTTGGCTGGCTGTTCTTGCTGATCTTCTGGGGGAGGGGCCTGTTGCTGTGGTTCCCAAATGTCTTTGCCGGAGGCGGAATTGCTCCGTCCTTGCCCGGTCCAGGCTAAGTAATCTGCTCGGGTTTGCTCTTGGGAGCTTTTGTTCCCTGCAAGCTTTCCATACAGCTTTGGAGGCTGAGAGTGAAAATGGCGGCCTCCCAATCTCTGCCCCGGAGGAGCCGAGAACTCGGGCCCCCGCTCCTCAGTGCGCCCCCAGAGAAAAGCAGTCAGTCACTCCCATCTGCCCGGTCCCCGGCCGCACTCCGTGCTCACCCGGCCTGTGACCGAGCATTTCTATCTCTGGCACACGACCCCGTCTGGAGTCTCCAAACCCAGCAGATCCCTGAGGTGTGCTCCCGCACTGCTCCTCCCGGGGAAGGAAGGTGAGTCTCCCCGGATCTGCCTCTTGTTGGGTCCCTGCTGGAGGATCAGTGGCCCAACTGTGCAGCGGATCACGGTTTATGGCAACTCCGAGCTGAGAGGCTGCTCCTCGGCTCCATCTCTGCAGCCAGCTTCCCCGCTCCAATGCCTGGGAGCTCTGCCACACTCAGGCACCCCCGGTCTTTCTGTGACCCCGAGGGTCCTGAGACCACACTGTCCCGCGAGGGTTCCACTCCCCACTTAGCCACTGGAGCGACATCCCTCAGTGGAGCAGACTTCTAAAAGTTCCGATTTTGTGCTCCCCTGCTCTATCACTTGCCAGAAGCGGCCGACGGAGGCCCCCTCCCCCGCCGTCTATCCTCCCGAATATCACCTCGGATTCACTTCTCCGCCCGGCCTACCTTCCAGAAAGTGGTCGCATTTCTGTTCAGAGAGTTGTTGCTATTCTTTTCTTTGATCTCCTGTTGAGTTTGTAGGTGTTCAGAATGGGTTGATCCCTATCCAGCTGAATTCCTGAGACCAGACGAAATCCAGGTCTCCTCTAACTTGCCTTTTTTTATTACATGAATACAACTCAGCCTTGTTATACAGCTTTGAATACATAATAGATTAGGTTATTATTTCCCCAAAACATAACAATAAGTTGTGAATGTTATTGAGACAAATGTTCTATAAGATAGGCATTAAATTTGTCTTTCAATATCAATATTTTCTTATTGGACAGGAAATACAGATTTGGATTCAAAATCAGATGATGCAAGGGGATGTTTTCTCCATATAGTAGGCAAAACAATCTTTCAAACATGCTGAACTCATGTTGTTTTTTTTTTTTATAAAATTTGGAAAACAGGTTGTAGTTATAGCAAATTAAAACAAAACACTTTGAAACCAGGAATAGTAGTTTAAAAAAAGATCACTTCATAGACTGTGTCTTAGTTATACTTCCTGCTGCTCTGGTTATCCCACATTTGATTCTGTCATTCCTTATTATCTGTTCATTTATTTTTATTTTTTTTAATTATATTTTATTATGTTATGTTGGTCACCATACAGTACATCATCAGTTTTTGATGTAGTGTTCCATGATTCATTGTTTGCATATAACACCCAGTGCTCCCTCTATTCAATATGTGCTCTCCTTAATACCCATCACAGGCCTAATACATCCCACCACACCCCTCCCCTCTAAAACCCTCAGTTTGTTTCTCAGAGTCCATAGTCTCTCATGGTTCATCTCTCCCTCCGATTTCCCCCCTTCATTTTTCCCTTCCTTCTCCTAATGCCCTCCATGCTATTCCTTATGTTCCACAAATAAGTGAAACCATATGATAATTGACTTTCTCTGCTTGACTTATTTCACTTAGCATAATCTCCTCCAGTCCCATCCTTGTTGCGAAAGTTGGGTATTCATTCTTTCTGATGGCTGAGTAATATTCCATTGTATATATGGACCACATCTTCTTTATCCATTCATCTGTTGAAGGACATCTCGGCTCTTTCCACAGTTTGGCTATTGTGGACATTACTGCTATGAACATTGGGGTGCATATCACCCTTCTTTTCACTATATCTGTGTCTTTGTGGTAAGTACCCAGTAGTGCAATTACTGGGTCATAGGGTAGCTCTATTTTTAATTTTTTGAGGAACCTCCACACTGTTTTCCAAAGTGCCTGCACCATTTAATTTGAAAGAGTAAGACAAGTGTTTTGAAAAATATTAACTCATGTTACCCCAAGCAAGAAAAATCACCTTAGTGAATGAAAGATGAATGAACTTATTAAAACATTATGCATTGCTTCCAAGTACTAAATAGTAAGAGACATTTCCTCATCAAGAAGATAAATGTCTCATTTGACAAATTACTTCTTATTTTCTGTAAATTGTGGCCTTTTGGATTTGTTAAAGACATTAGAGGGTGGAAGTCTCATTCATTATTTTCTTCTCTCCCTTACATTCTCAAAATGGCTCTAAATATTCTTCATCTCCCAGTGTCAGTAGTCTGACTGGCAAATATGAGAAAAAAGTGTTGCCAATTTTAAACTTATGGAAGACTAAGGAATCCTTAAGAAAACCATATATGTGAAGGGTAAAAGAATTAATTTCATTTGGGCTGAATTTTTAGACTGCTCTTTATCTTATAGCTATCAAATTATCAACTTTATCCTACATTTTCATCTTTTTCTTCAATCTTTAAAAGATATGTCAATTCGTTTCCTGTCTTGTGGTTTAGAATGTTATATGCAAATTATTTTTAAAAAGATACATAATTGTATTTTGCTGATAGCATTACATAGCTTTCAAACCATAGTAAAGAAAGATTAAGAAAGTGAAATGATTCATTAACCATTCCTTACCACTTTAACCTCCCTTGTCATTCTCTAGTTTTTGAACAAGTAATATGAAACATGAAGTATTAAACCTAATAGCAGCCCAACATGACTTATTTAATAAAGTCACTCTTACCTAAACTTTTTTGCATAAATATGAGTGTCAGTCCCATGCCTTTATATTTATTTGCTTCATTTCTGGATAACGTAGGTTTTCCCTAGATGTCTATTGGTCATTAGCCAATTGACATCAGATTACTTTTGCTCCTGTAACTTTTGTCTTTGACCTCATTTTTACTATATATAATCAGAAAATAAATGCTTTGAAATGTTTTTTTGATTTGTGTTCCCCTCCACCCTCCAGGTCAGTCTTTGCTTCCACTGTGACAGGTAATCCTTTGCTGCTTTTCTTCTAATATAGACATTGACTAACTTTTGTTATTATCTTTCATATTTATTTTTATTTTTTTAAGTAGGCTCTACATCCAACATGGAACCCAGTGTGGGGGTTGAACTCATGACTGTGAGATGAAGACCCAAGCCTAGATCAAGAGTCAGACACTTAACTGACTGAGCCACCCAGGTGCCCCATGTTATTGTTTTTTTTTTTTTTATAAATTTCGAACTATTCAATGTGCATTATTTTTACAACCCTGATTTCATTGAAAAGTGGAAGCAAAATATTTAGCACATAGTTCCTGGTAATAATATTTTTTAAAAAATTTCAGCTACTATATAAATAATATTATTTGCCATTGTTGTCTACCCTTACATTTATCTTAAGAGTGTGATTTTTTACATTTTTGTAATTATCTT
This sequence comes from Halichoerus grypus, assembly GCF_964656455.1. Lineage (NCBI taxonomy): Eukaryota > Metazoa > Chordata > Mammalia > Carnivora > Phocidae > Halichoerus > Halichoerus grypus. The sequence continues at coordinate 23,717,901 of NC_135727.1, read as the reverse complement.
AGGAGTTACTTATGCATTGAAAGCCCAGTGTGATTTAAAATTAGTCAAAATGACTAAATGTGTAACCACTTTAAAGAATGACAAAATAAAACAAAGCAAAATAAAATATTTAACAATTGGCACTGGAGAAGATCCAGAGAAGGAAGATTTAAAAAACCAAAAGGGGAAATGATTTCTCAGAAAAATTATAAACGTTCCAAACTGGCAGTCAGTTGCATCAGTTTGGTTTGAAAAAACTATTTTGTTACTTTTTCTGGTACCAGACTGCTTAAAAATGAGCAAATATAATACCTTCAGATGAGACATATGCTTTTTGATTGTCACTGATCCATACCTATCTATTGGCTTACCTGTCTATTTTATTCAACATAATGCTTCACATGTTTGGATATTGTAATCATGCACTTACTTCTTTTGGCAAACCATTACTTCCATTCTTCATACAAATTATGTTAATTCTCATTACTATCTAGGTCACATTCTTCTGGACATACTAGTGTTTCTTCATGTGCTTCTTAAAATATTAAAAAAAAATTTCCCCTCTTAAAATCTTACAACAAGTGGAGATAACTGGATAGCAATTAGTGCTGTTCAGTGAATATTATCATTCTCCTTGGGGCACATGGTAGGATCTATTTCCCTACCCCCTTGGAGTTTGACCATGTAGCTTACCTTGACCAATAAATTGCCAATGTTAATAATGTGTGACACCTCAAAGCAAAATATTCAAAGCCAGCATACAATGCAACATAATCGCTCTTTACCCTTTTCCATAATGACCAGAATTACTCTAGACTGGCTGCTCCATCAGTCTGGATCCTAGAGTAAGGACAAGACTAGAGAGCCCACACAACCCACTGTGTACATATAACATGGGCAAGAGATAAAAATGTATTATTATAACTCATTTAAATTAGGTTGTTGTTAGTTACTACAACATAACCCAGTATATCTTGATTGATGAAGAAATTGTTATAGAAGTGTGGTGTTGCTTTCACATATACATGCACACACAAACTAAAATATGTGGCAGTGACTTAGAGTTTAAGTGGCAGGCTGTAAGAAACAGTGGAAGTTTGAAAGATGGAGAGCCATATTGTTCAATGGCACACTACTAGTAAAATGGCTACTTGTGACTCCTTGGAAAGCACATCATGCCCAACCTAGCACTCGAGTGGACTGGGAACCTGGGTCTACAGGAGTCCTCCTAGAGTCTGGGGCCACGGGACCTGGCCCAGTGCTACAGTGGGCTGAGAGCCTGGGGCTATAGGAACTGATCTGGTACTGAGTTGTGCCAGGAGCTTGGGGCTATGGGAGTTGGCCTAGTGCTGGAAAAAACCAGGAGCTTTTAGTTCCCACAAAAGTGAAAAAGTGAAATAACCTAAAAACACATTGAATGGAAATGAAATACCTCATTACTGTCATATATATTAACAACTTTATTCACTTTGCCCTTCTTAAGTAGAATTTTCAGAGCATTACTAAAAGAAAGGACATCACACTATAACTTAGGTGAAATGTGCATTTGTGCAAGGAAATACATTAGAACAATAGGGAAGACTACCGTATGAGGAGACAGAAGGAGATTCTTATAAAGGAGAAAACATTTTCAACTGAAATACTCAAGAAGACATATAAAAAATCAAAATCCATAACAAAAAATGGTTGACACTCTGTTGCCATAATTTAAGAACTTCCACTACTTATAACACTAATGACAAAGGTTATGGAAATAATTAGTGATTTATTATGAAATATGAAATAATTTTAAAAAATACAAGAAGCTCATTTTCTTTTAATTTTCTACAAATGCCACCTGTATCAGATACCCAGGGTAGGTACAAATCAGATAATTGGATAGCCATTCCTTTGTCATAGTGATTATTGCCTGCATTCTTTCTATATTCCTATCTATCTACCTACCTACCTATCAACTATCTATATATCTATCTATCCATCTATCTACCTTTCTATCCATTTATTTATCTACCTCATCAATCTATCCATCCATCTATCCATTTGGTAAACTTTAATCCCCAGAAAACTTTGGAAGCTCATTAGGAGAGATTATATGTGATGCTCTTGGAACAGCAGTCCCCAAAAGTTTAAAAAGTCCTAATAAGTAAAATGGAAATGGAAGAGCCTGTGTGGAGTATGCAGAGAAAAACTGTGTTTTGTGTTAAAGAACAAATTAGAGAAAAATGATTTAGTTGTTACCTGGATTTACTTTTCTTCATTGCTAACATATTTCAGTAGGTTTTTAATTATAACATAAACTGCAGAAGATACATGTTGATCTATTTTTGTCTACTTCTGTATCTTCAGTACTAAGAACAATGCCTGTCACAATGAGATGCTCAATCAATATCAAATGGCTGAAGAAATGTTTCCATATACAGACAGTCCCTGATTTAAATGGTTCAATTTACAATTTTTTGACTTTACAATAGTGTGAAAGCAATACACATTCAGTAGAAATTGAACTTCAAATTTTGAATTTTAATCTTTTTCTGGGCTAGCAATACATTGTATAGTACTTTCTTGTAATGCTGGGCAGCAACAGTGAGCTGCAACTAACTGCCAGTCAGCCATGAGATCATGAGGGTAAACAACCCATATACTTACAAATGTTCCATACTCATACAACCATTCTGCTTTTCACTTTCACTACAGTAGTCAGTAAATTACATGAGCTATTCAACACTTTATTATAAAAGAGGTTTTGTGTTAGATTTTTTCCAAACTATAGGCTAATGTAAGTGTTCTGAGCACTTTTAAAGGAGGCTAGGCTAAGCTATGATATTAAGTTGGTTAGGTGTATTCAATGCATTTGACCTATGACATTTTCAACTTATGGGGTTTATTGGAATGCAACTCCATTGTAAATCAAGGAAGATCTAAACTATTACACTAAAATCTGAATAAAATCTACATCTCTAGTTTGTCTGTTTCTGGCCTCTACTGGAATCCAATTTTTTTCAGAGGAATGCTGAAGTCTTAGTTGTCTTTAAATACCAAAGGACACAAGACAGGGCCTGGTGCATAAATGAATGTTTTTTGAGTTAATGAAAAAATTATACTAAAAAGGAATGATAAGAATCTGGTAAGATATAGGACACGGAGTAAATAAATGTTATTTCAATTTATTCTTGTACCATTTTACCAATTGAAAAAAATTGCCAGTAATTAATAATCATAATTGCATCCTTATTAGGTCTAATTGCATTGCTTTTATTATCTCATTTAATCTTTAAAACACCAAATGAGGGGCTCCTGGGTGGCTCAGTCATTAAGCATCTGCCTTCAGCTCGGGTCATGATCCCAGGGTCCTGGGATCTAGCCCCACATCGGGCTACCTACTCAGCAGGAAGCCTGTTTCTCCCTCTCGCACTCCCGTTGCTTGTGTTCCCTCTCTCTCTGTGTCTCTCTCTGTCAAATAAATAAATAAAATCTTTAAAAAATAAAAAAAATAAAAATAAAACACCAAATGAATTAGATAATATTATTACCATCATTTTATAGATAAGAAATCTAAATTATTTTAAGAGTGTACTTCTTCACAGCAGTTCATATTTCCCCAAATAATTTTGAGCCTTAACATCTGTGCCTCTTATTTTTAAGAGTCATATACCTAATATATAAATTCCATAAGGTAAGAACATTTTTCGCTTTATTCACCATTGTATTACCATAGCCTAGAACCTTGCTTTATCACTATAAACACTCAAGATTTGTTGAGTGAATTATATTAGACAATTTGAGCTGTAGGCTTTGAGTTCAGTAAGGAATATGAGGTGGAAATGCATATTTGGAAATAACCAGTGTAGATGTTATTTGAAGCTTTTTTATTAATATATTCAACACATATCTAATTGAGTCCTTAACTCCATGTTCATCATTGATCTTGGGGATATAGCAGTGAACAAAACTGATAATGCCTCTGCCTTTTGTGGCATACAGTGTAGTAGGAATACATAGGATGACCAGTAGAATGTGTATAATGAGATCAGAGGAGAGGGTTGACACCTAAATAATTGCAAGACTACCAACAGTAGGTGGAAAACCTGGAGATCCTTGTGCCAAGAGCCAAGGGAGAAGAGAATTACAAAAATAATGGTGAAAGCAACATTGTCAAAAACTGTAGATATTTCAAATAAAAACTGGAAAATATTCATAATTAAGTCATAGTCTTTAAGACATTGGTTTCAATGGCAATATGACAAGCAGATTTCCATAAACTCTATAATTCAAGTTGGTTATGATAGGAAATTTCAGTATTGAATAAAGGAATTTTGAATGAATAAATAAATGATTGAGTTCACAGGCAGTATCACCTAATCTATCTAGCTTTACCTTCAATTATGCATAATATGAAATTTAGAGTTTTAAATAAAGCACTAGGATGTTTTCCATCTGTATCTTTGTTCATGCTATCCTAACCACATGAAATGACAGTTTCAGTTTTTTTTTCTTAATCCACAGCCTACCCCCTTTTCCATAATGCAACTCATTTACTTCCTTCTTCATTAAAACTTCAATTATTATAGTTCAAAATTTTCCTCCCATCTTTGATTTCCTATATAGCACTTAGAGGCTATGCTAAACATTCTCATACTTGATCAAGTATCTGTTCTTATCTATATTTTTCTCCTCAAGAAGATAGATAACTTTTAGAAGATTAGATGCAATTAAGCACATGGCAATTATGTGCTTAATACATATATAATAACTTGATTGGGAAACATATTTAATAAACTTGATTTTAACATTGAGATAAGTTTAAATGTGAAAATTCTGTTTGTAAATCATTTAGAATCATTGACTTTTGTCCTTATATTTTCCCTTCCCCAACTTTGGCATAAATGCTTTTTCCTATTTCCTAGAAGGATTCCCTTGTGTAGGAATAAAAAAGAAATTAAAATATAGTGTGGATGATTGACTAACTTGATAAATAAGCCTTGGTGTCTAAATGAAATTGTCAATCATGCAAATGTTGAATTTGTGTTTTGCTGAAAACTAAATGTAGTGTGAATTGCTGACATCTTTTGGATTGGGTGGTCTTGCCTATATTAATGTGGTTATGCAAACAGAGATGAAGTAGGAATTTGAAATACTGAATAGACATAGGAAATAATAATTTTGTGGTATTTTTCTTTGCTTTACAAAGTTAACTGAATATTTTTTCATTATTATCAATACACACATTCAGGGTTATAAATTTCCATAATTCAGAGTTCAAGAGAAGTCTTAGCAGGAGACAATGGCATGAACATTAAGCCATTTCAACAGCTAGTTCTTTAAAAAAATCCTATTTAGAGCTTTGTTACATTTTACTTTCCCCATGTAGCTTTATGAATTCATGACCTTTGGAGGTCAGCCTGGACCATCTGCTAGCTGTTCTCTATGAGTTTACTAGAGCTTGAGATGAGTAGGGAGCAGGTGAATCAGGCACAGAGGAGATGACTTTCTGAATAGAATAGGATATAACACCTGGGCTCTTTTATTAGGTTTATATTCTCTCCCTACTACTGAGGTCCAACCACCCTTTCTTCCCAGCACTTTGAGTTTTATGTCTCTTTCTTTCTCTGTCTTTTACACTTTCTTTATTCTATTTCCTGCTTCCCTCTCCCCAAGTAACAAATGGGAAGGGCTATGAACAACTTGGTTTATTTATATTCTATACCAACCATGAAGCTAGATTCATGCATGCTTCCATGTGTGTATTCATGCACAATAACTTTTATTGTGTCCTTAACATGTGTGAGGCACAAAAACAAAAGCTTTCACCTGGAGTCTCATGTCATCTTCCCAACAAACCTATGCAGTGGCTTCTATGACCACCTCTGCTTTCCAGTGAGGTTAAGCGGCCTGCCTGTAGTCACACAACTAACGGATGAAGTCACAATTCTAAGCCAGTAGGGATGGTTTGGGGCATTCAACAGCACTAAACCCACGCCTGGGTAACTCCAAACCCATGCCCTTAATGACTGCGCTATACTGTTTTGTGTAATTTGCTGATCTGACCAAGTTTACAACTGTTTATTTATTGTCTGTTTTTCTAAAGTTTATTTAAATTCCAGTTAGTTAACATACAGTGCTATATTAGTTTTAGGTGTACAGTATGGTGATCCAACACGTCCATACAACACTTGGGGCTCATCACAAGTGCATTCCTTAATTCCCATAACATATTTAACCCATCTCTTCACCCACCTCCCCTCTGGTAACCATCAGTTTGTTGTCTATATTTAAGAACCTATTTCTTGGTTTGCCACTCTCTCTCTTTTTCTTCCCTCTGCACCAGGCTGTCATTTAGATTTTCATTTAGCTGACTGATAAAAATGTGGGACAGTGTACATCCTCACTATTAGCTGATTTTCTTACCATTAGTAAGTGTTCTGGACCATCCAGATTCTAATCTTTGCCAACTTATAAATATCTCTGTGCTTTGCTGAGTTCTTACCCAATCCACACATGGTAAGAACATAAGCAGTCTATCTGAGACTCCAGATCTATCAGAGACTATGATCTGTCCCTAGGATATTGACACTGATGAATCCTAATTAGTGGAGATTATGTTTTCACTGTAAACTGGAGTTGCCATGCTAACTTGTTGGCCCATAAACAGAATCTGCGTGGGGCCCAGATTGACTGAGAAGCTATGAGCTGACCCAGATAGCAGCATTTGTCTGTCTTGCTATTTGTTCAGTCATTCCTCTTTAAAGTAGTAAAAAGAATAATTATTTATGGGCGCCTGGGTGGCTCAGTCAGTTAAGCGTCTGCCTTCGGCTCAGGTCATGATCCCAGGGTCCTGGGATCGAGTCCCGCATCGGGCTCCCTGCTCAGCGGGGAGTCTGCTTCTCCCTCTGCCTGCCACTCCCCCTGCTTGTGCTCTCTGTCTCTATGTCAAATAAATAAATAAAAATCTTTAAAAAAAAAAAAGAATAATTATTTATTATGTACCATACACTCTGATAAGCGCCTTGCATTTATTATCTCATTTACTATAAACAATTATCCTAAGAGGCAAGTGCCTTTATTATTCATATTTTATAGCTGAAGAAAGCAAGTTAGTAAGCTGGGGATCTGAAATTAAACACAAGACTGATTCCAAAGCCTATTTTCTTATATACCATGCATATTATCTTTAACTTAACGATTCTTATTTGCCTTTGACATTTGTACCTAAAGGAGGATGTTATCCCTCAGGAAAGCAGTTTGCCTGTTGACTTGTGAGATCATCAGTACCATTGGCATTTTTCTAGAAGATAGTGTTTCTTTTCTAGATGGAAGGGAAGATAAGCACTAGCCAGTAGCAATCCTCCCTTAAAACTGTCATCAGGGGTGGTAAAATTTTACTCTTATAGAATTGTGCAATCTTTCTCTGTTATTGTCTTTGTCATTCTTGTTTCTTAACCTGAGTGATACCCACTGCTTTCCTTCTAATATTATGGATGAAACTATGAAGGATTCTCACAAGTTGTTTTGTGCTTTGGTTTGAAACAAATGGTTTAGAGATAGATGATTAAGCTGATCAAAGTGGAAGCTTTTGTGTTCCTTTTTTTTTCTTCACTGGATAGATGCTTAATGCCTCTCAGAAATACAACAAATAATTCATTACTAATTTATTAAATTTGTTTAGCCTTCTGATGGGTCTCAGACTCAATACTGAGTAGAAGCATCACGGAGCAAACTTCCAGTGGTAGAATCTTTATTCTTGATATTGATACAGACAAGAAGGATGAAGAATTTACTGATAGTAGAATTTCAAGGGAACTAGTAATTTCTTGGAATACTTTTTTCTTACTGGAATGCTTGCTTTAATTGTATAATGGAATTTGTTTATTCAAGTATAATTAACATTCAGTGTTAGTTTTAGGTGTACAATATAATGATTCAACAATTCTATACATTACTCAGTGTTCATCATGATAAGTGCACTTCTTAATCCCCTTCACCTATTTCACCCATCCCCTCACCCACCTCCCCTCTGGCAACCACCAGTTTGTTCTCTATAGTTAAGAGTCTCTTTCTTGGTTTGTCTCTTTTTTCTTTGTTTCTTCATTTGTTTTGTTTCTTAAATTCCACATAGGAGTGAAATCATATGGTATTTGTCTTTGACTTATTTCACTTAGTATTATACCCTCTAGATCCATCCATATTGTTGCAAATGGCAAGATTTGATTTTTAATAGCTAAGTAATATTTCATTGTGTGTATATACACACACATACTATATCTTCTTTATCCATTCATCTATCAATGGACACTTGGGTTGCTTCCAACTTGGCTATTGTAAATAATGCTGTGAAAAACAAAACGTAGGAGTGCATATATCTTTTCAAATTAGAGTTTTTGTTTTCTTTAGGTAAATATCCAGTAGTGGAATTACTGGATCATATGGTATTTCTACTTTTAATTATTTGCGGAATCTCCCTACTGTTTTCCACAGTGGCTGCATTAAGTTTGCATTCCCACCAACAGTGCGTGAGGGTTCCTTCTTCTCCACATTCTTTTTTTTTTTTTTTTTACCTTTTAAGATGTTTATTGGTCCTTTGAATAGTCTCTTTCTTCTCCACATTCTTGCCAGCACTTGTTGTTTCTTGTGATTTTTATTTTAGTCATTCTGAAAGGTGTAAGGTGATATCCCATTGTGGTTTTTATTTGCATTTCCCTGATGATTTGAAGTCTTTTGGGGGCCTTGGAATATTTTAAGACGGTAAAATATTTCCTTTTTTCTTTAGAGTGTCATCAGGGAAACTTATACATAGGAAATATATATTTTTTACCAAGACTTATCAAAATTAATTTAGAAAGTAGTAGAAAGTTTTTTTTTAGAAAACCTTTAGATTATGTTAGAACAAATAATCTTAAAATTTGTATGGAACTACAAAAGACCCTGAATAGTCAAAGCAATCTTGAAAAAGAGGAACAGAACTGGAGATATCACAATCCTAGATTTCAAGATATACTACAAAACCGTGATAATCAAAATAATAATGAATAACAAAAACAAACATATAAATCAATGGAACAGAATAGAGAGGCAGAAGTAAACCAATGACTGTATGGTCAACTAACTTCCACAAAGGGGGAAAGACTATGCAATGGGAAAAAGACAGTGTCTTCAACAAATGGTGCTAGGAAAACTGGACAGCTACATGCAAAAGAATGAAACTGGACCACTTTCTTACACCGTACACAAAAATAAATTCAAAATGGATTAAGGACATAAATGTGAGACCTGAAACCATAAAAATCCTAGAAGAGAACACAGGCAGTAATTTCTCTTACATCTGCCATAGCAGCTCATTTCTAGGCATGTCTCCTGAGGCAAGGGAAACAAAAGTAAACAGTTCAAACTGTTTGGACTGCATCAAAATAAAAACCTTCTGCATAGCAAGGAAAACTACCAACAAAACTAAAAGGCAAACTACTGAATGGGAGAAGATATTTGCAAATGACATATCCAATAAAGGGCTAGTATCCAACATATATAAAGAACTTATAAAGCTCAACACCACAACTACCTAAATAATCCAATTAAAAATGGTCAGAAGACATGAACAGACATTTCTGCAAAGAAGACATATAGATGGCCAACAGACACATGAAAAGATGTTCAACATCACTCATCATCAGGGAAATGCAAATCAAAACCACCATGAGATATCACTTTACACCTGTCAGAATTATTAAATCAAAAACACAAGAAGTGAGTGTTGGCAACAATGTAGAGAAAAAGGAAACCTTGTGCACTATTGGTGTGAATGCAAACAAGTGCACCCATTGTGGAAAACAGTAAAGAGATTCCTCAAAGAATTAAAAAATAAGACCATCCTATGATCCAGTAATTGCCCTACTGGGTGTTTACCCTAAGTATACAAAAACACTAATTCAAAAAGTTATAATCACTCCTGTGTTTATACACACAGTGGAATATTACTTAGCCATAAAAAATGAAATCTTGCCATTTGCAACAACTTGGATGGATCTAGAGAGTCTAATGCTAAGTGAATAGTCAGAAAAATGCAAATACCATATGATTTCATTCATGTGGAATTTAAGAAACAAAACAAAGAAAAAAAAAGAGAGACAAACCAAAAAACAGACTCTTAACTACAGAGAACAAACTGATAGCTACCTAGAGGGGAGGTACATGGGGGGATGGGTGAAATAGGTGAAGAGGAGTAAGAGTACACTTATCATGATGAGAACTGAGTAATGTATAGAATTGTTGAATCACTATACTGTACACTTGAAACTAATATAACACTGTACAGACAAAGAACCTTAAAAAAAATGTTATCTTGATTTCTTTTGGAATGTGGCAGGCCACAGTCCCAGTGATTGAGAGGAAAAACCTTTAATAATAGTTATCTTGTATTGACTGCTTACTATTTGCCTCCTCTTTGAGTCTAATATGTTATTTCTCTCTCTTAATTCTCAAATTGCAAAACTATTTGATAAGTAAAATTGTTTTCATTTTTCAGATAAAAACAACAACTGCGGCTTACGGGGAAAAAAGTTTTGGTTGTTAATACACATTCAGTTTGTTTTGGATTCCAGTTTCAAACCCAAGTCTGTCAATATTTAATCACTTAAGCACATCATTTTACTTCTTCTCTATCTAAAATCATCTCCAGATTCCTTACATTTACTCTATATTGCAGTAATATCTATCTCCTCCTCTCTTGCCTTTAGGACTTTGTATGTACTTCTTTCCCCCCTCACTTTTGACTGGAAAAAAACTATTTGTGGCAGAGCTTATATGTAGACTACTTTTTCTGTGGAAAGCCTTCTTTGATTTCTCTGAAAGCATTGGCTACCTGTGCTAATGCTGTCACAGAACATTGTGAATTATTTCTTATCACACTGTAAAGATTATTTTTTGTTTGTTCTTTTCTGGATTATAAACTCCTTAGGTATAAGTGCCATATGCAATTTATTCACTATTGTATTTCCAGGTACTAACAGTTTCTAAAACATGGTAGGAACTTAAAAGTATTAGCTGAATGAGAGAGCTCTATAAAATATGGGCATTCTTTTTTTTAATTTTATCTTATTATGTTATGTTAATCACCATACATTACATCATTAGTTTTTGATGTAGTGTTTCATGATTCATTGTTTGCGTATAACACCTAGTGCTCCATTCAATACGTGCCCTCTTTAATACCCATCACCAGGCTAACGCATCCTCCCAACCCCCTCCCCTCTAGAGCCCTGTTTGTTTCTCAGAGTCCATAGTCTCTCATGGTTCTTATTCATAGTTTTCACTTGTTTATGGCTTTCCTTTTAATGCTATAGTATATGGAAGCATTTGCATGTGTGGTAACTATCTTTTTAGATTGCAAGTTCCAGGGGGTTACTGATCTTATCATTTATATTTTTTTCATTCTATCTGCAGAACTGATGCAAAGGTTTGCATGTAAAAGTGCTCAAGAATTATTGTTGACCAATCCGACGCTGGAAACACTGATGAGAAATTATATATAACATATGTTGAAATCAATGTCTCATGTAGATCCCCAAATTAATTCAGCATAAAATGGAGATTGCTCCATGTTTTCAAGTGCTATTTAAAAAATGAGTTTGTTGAGTCATTAAAGAGCATGAATTAGTAATGAGAAAAAAGGAACAATATAAAAGGAAAAGCATTCAACATTAAAGTTCTTGGATATCAGGAAATGTGTGTTTAGCTCTAACTCTAACTAGATATTAACTTGAAGAAGTCATTTCCCTCTACTGTCATATACCGCATTTTAATCTGATGACCAGATGCATGTTTGTAGACAAAAAGTTTTCAGGATTTTGCAGCAGCAAATGGAAGGACATCTTCATAAAACTCCAAATCCTTCATCAATGTTTTGAGATATAAATACTCTTAAATGTCTATACTCTTCACTTGAAAATATAGTTCCTTTGATGAAGAGTTATAATTTTTCATCAATTTGTAAAAGGATCTTAGCTTATAGATTCAGTATATAAACACCAGCCTCCGTTGAAGGGAAATATGATAGGGATTTGGAGGAAGGAGTTCATGAATGAAATGAAAACACACCCTCTTCTATTCGAGAGCCAAAGACAAATAGTTGTGCCAAGGATTATTTAATCCTGGGTTCTCCAAAGACAATTGTAAAGAAATCTTACTATTTCAGGCCACTGTTCTTGTCACATTATGAACTGAACAACTAGTGCTGCATGATTGGTGATTAATAAATAATAGAAAGCCCAGGGGCGCCTGGGTGGCTCAGTTCGTTAAGCGACTGCCTTCGGCTCAGGTCATGATCCTGGAGTCCCTGGATCGAGTCCCGCATCGGGCTCCCTGCTCGGCAGGGAGTCTGCTTCTCCCTCTGACCCTAACCCCTCTCATGTGCTCTCTCTCATTCTCTCTCAAATAAATAAATAAAATCTTTAAAAAAAATAAATAAATAAATAAATAAATAAATAAATAAATAATAGAAAGCCTGAAAGAAAAAAGAGCAGAGAGAGGAAGGGAGAATACAGATAATATATATTATGCATATTAATATATATGTGTATTTGTGTATATGTGTGTAACAGTAATTTGATCTATGCCATCACGTTTTCTTAGTAGGATTTACTTTGAGATAAGAACAAAAAAAATTTGTTTAGCATATTCATTATTTCTAGGCTAAAAAGATTTATCCTACCATCTGGAACTAAATATAGGACTGTTCATTTGTTGAGTTACTGTTTCTAGAGTCAAAATCTCAAAATGATTGAAACAATTCTTGCTTTTTGTGTGTTTCTTTTTAAGTTTATATGTATACTTATTTAAAACAAATTTGTTGAAAGACAATTTAATCTTTTGATATGTTACTTTCTACCTTCTCCACCCCAACAACTGTTCTGTTTCCTCTACTTCATACAAACATTGAACAAATAGTATTCAAAAAGATTTTTTAAATGTGTATATATATATAATATATAATATATATAGCGTGTATATATATAGCATTGTTATATGTAATATTATATATTTTTATATAATCATTGGGCAGATCGATCTATCTCTCCATCTATCTAACTATGGGCAGATTAACTTCAGCTCTTCTTTGTCCAAATTTATATATTCTTAATTAGCATGATTCAAATTATTTCTGATATCACAGTTTTGTATCTATTGCACATCACCAAGTGAGTTTAAACATTCAAAATTGTAGAATTTAAAATACATTACATGAAATCTTGTCATTTGCAACGATGTGGATGGAACTGGAGGGTATTATGCTGAGCTAAATAAGTCAATCAGAGACATGTATCATATGATCTCACTGATATGAGGAATTCTTAATCTCAGAAATAAACTGAGGGTTGCTGGAGTGGTGGGAGGTGGGAGGGATGGGGTGGCTGGATGATAGACATTGGAGAGGGTATGTGCTATGGTGAGCGTCGTGAAATGTGTAAGACTGCTGAATCACAGACCTGTACCTCTGAAACAGATAATACATTATATGTTAAAAAAAAAAAAAAAGAAGAAGATAGCAGGAAGGGAAAAATGAAGGGGGGGAATCGGAGGGGGAGACGAACCATGAGAGACTATAGACTCTGAGAAACAAACTGAGGGTTCTAGAGGGGAAGGGGGTTGGGGGTGGGTTAGCCTGGTAATGGGTATTAAAGAGGGCAAGTACTGAATGGAGCACTGGGTGTTATACGCAAACAGTGAATCATGGAACACTACATCAAAAACTAATGATGTAATGTATGGTGATTAACATAACATAATAAAATAAAAAAAAATGTGAAATAACTTAAACAAAAAAAATAAAATACATTACGTGTACCCACATTATTTAATAGACCAAAAAGGGGAAAATAAATAATTGAAACCATTTAGTCATTTTTGTTCACAGAACAATAGTACTAATATTAAAATCTGCAATAAATTTCATTAGGTATTTCATATGTTTTTCATCCAAAAAATATGCCTCAAGTTTCAGTACAAAACTTTTTCCCCAAGTGCATGCAATCATATATCTTTTTGAAAAGCTACTTGCTTTTCAAATGTGTGTTGCCTAAATAGTTAAAGTATACTGGCATTCATAATTAAATTATTTTCCATTGATCATTCTTATTGCTTTATTTCACATTTTATCTTATTTATAGGACACGTAATGAACTTCCACTATTTTATTGCATTATTTGGTTAACAATGTAACAAACTAGAGAACCAAAACAGTAAAATTAAGGTGATTTAGCAATAAAGCAATTCCCTGGATTTTAACTATAGAAAGTTACGTTCTAAAGACTTTATTTTATTTTTTTTTAAAGATTTTATTTATTTATTTGACAGAGAGAGACAAAGCAAGAGAAGGAACACAAGCAGGGGGAGTGGAAGAGGGAGAAGCAGGCTTCCTGCCGAGCAGGGAGCCCGATGCTGGGCTCAATCCCAGGACCCTGGGATCATGACCTGAGCCGAAGGCAGACGCTTAACGACTGAGCCACCCAGGCGCCCCCATTCTAAAGACTTTAAACCAGGACTCTCTACTATGGATCTGGAGCATCACAGACTTAGGTATATCACTGTGAAATACAAATCATTTAAAATATTTAGTTGATTTTGATTATGCATTTAAAACTTTAAAAAAGAAAGAATACCTATAATCTATCTTTTTCTCATAAATGAGGATGATTGGCCAGTACAGTTCCTGACACATAAGGCTCTAAATAAATGTAGCAATTTTCAAATAGATCTTTAAAGCAACTGACTTCATTCTTGAACATTCAAATGTACTTTTAGAATTATTTCCCAGAATATTGTCTGTAGACAGAGTGTAAATCTAAGTAGATGATTATGAGGTGAAAAATGCTCAATGATTAAAATGGAATTTAAACATATTAAATAGTGGGAAGCAGGGGGGTAGCTTACTCTTTAATAAATAGTCAAGGACACTGAAAAGTTGTTTTAGTTATGTTTTAAATGCTACTTATATTAAATAATTTAACCTATATTCATGGGGATAAAAAGCTTAGTGTTCATCTGATCATCCAGCTTAAAGTATTCTAAAATTAAAATTTTTAAAATATTCTAAAATATTTAACTGCTCTTAAACCTTTACTAAAAATTACAGTGTACACATAGGTATTCAGAATGGATAACATACTATGAATTTATCAATCTACCAAAATATACACCAAATATAAATAGATAAAAATCTTGTTTATAGCCAGATAACTGATTGCTGGGAAACCTAGGAACAGAAGTTGATTCCGAGAGAGTAAGTGTAAAGATATGTCTATAGTCATAATCTAATAAATGTTTTGTTTGCTTTTTTTCTTGTCAGAAAATTACAATAGTTTCACAAGTAACTGAAGGTCTCAAAGTTACACACTCCTAAGATTCATTAAAGACATTCTCTACTTATTTATCTGAGTCTTATCAACATAACATTTTAATGTCCTTAAGGTTTTGTTTAATTCTGCATTCTCCTTGTCAAAATTGGTCTTACTCACTGGCTACAGATGCAGTATGGGCCCCAAAGATCTAGTGATATCAATTGGTCCTTTTTAAAGATAATTTTATTTTAAGATTTACCTTTCTGACACATTTGGTACAAGTATTACATTACATGCATTTATTTTTCAGACTAACCCTTTTGTGTCTACAGTTTTTTTTAATAGTATTTCTGTGTGAAGAATCATTGTAGTACATCTATATGCTGCTTGACCCAAAAATATTGACATTCTCCACAATTATGTGCTTTGTCATCTTCTCATTTTAAATGCTCTTCTTCATTGCACCCTCTCTTTTCTACTATTTTATTTACTAGCTTTATGCTAATGAGAGACAAATATCTATTTCCCATGGCAAATTTCCCTAAAGATTCAGATATAGTTGGTATCTCCTTTTGATTGTCTGACAAGCACTGCAATGGGCTGAATGCTTCCCTCCAAAATTTATATGTTGAAAGCCTAATCTGAATGTAATGGTATTTAAAGGTGGGCCTTTGGGAAGTGATTAGTTTGAGAGTGTGGAGCTCTCATGAATGGGATTAATGCCCTTATAAGAAGAGGTCAGAGAGCAAGCTAGCTCTTTCTACCATGCAAGGACACAGCAAAAAGACAATACTCTGTACACCAGGAAGAGGGCACTTATTAAGAACCTGACCATGCTGACACCCTGATCTCAGACTTCCAGTCTCCAGAACTCTGAGAAACAAGTGTATGTTGTTTAAGACATTCAGTCTTTGGAAATTTGTTATAGTAGCCTAAATTGGCTAAAACAGACACTTAAAATGAGCTAAACAGCCACCCTGAATTCCCCAATTTGACATTGTACTTCATGGGAACAAAGATTATACAATATTCATTTCTATACCCCAGCAAATAGTAGAACATATAACACCTGTAAGTATTGATAAGTATTTATTGAACTGTGCTATATACTCTTCAGAGCTGAGCTTCTCACACCGAGCTGTTGTTTTGTTTTGTTTTGTTTTTTTTCTTTTTGTAAACACTTCCTGTATATTATGCCTTTTAATCTTTGGCAAGTTCTGCAGTTTCAAACAAATATTTTTCATCTCTTTGCCTCAAGTCCCCTTCTATAAAATAAATGATTGGAATATATTATCACTAAAGTTTCTTTCAACACTGACATTCTTGGGTACAAACCAAATACTGTGCGGATTGTTAGGAAAGCTAATACTTGAATTGATCATTGTGGATTTGTTGATGTTTTTCCCCTTAAATCTCTGTTTTAATTATTTATAATAGCTTTATTTTTATGTATCCTATATATCATACACTCCATCTTTTTAAAGTGTATAATTCAATGGATTGTAGTATATTCATAGAATTGAACAATCATTACCACAATCAAGTTAGAATATTTCCATAACTGCTAAGAGAAACCCCTTACCCATTAACAATCACTCTTATTTCTCCCTAGTCCTCCCAACCCCAGCCCTAGGAAACCACTAATCTACTTTCTATAGATTTACATATACTTGACATATGATAAAAGTGATAATGTATACTATGTGATATTTTGTGACTGGCTTCTTTCACTTAACATTGTTTTCAAGTTTCGTCCATGTTGAAGCATGTATCTGTACTTCATTTCTTTTTATTGCTGACTAATATCCTATTATATGGATAGACTGCATTGTATTTACCCATTATCAGCTAGTGGACACTGAAGTTGACATTTCCAGAAACTTCCAGACCAGACTGGTTTACAAAGTGTTTGAATCACTGTACATTCCCATTAACATTGTATGAAGGTTCCATCCCTCCCTAACATTTATCTTTTTCAACATAGCCATCCTAGTGTGTGTGAAGTGGTATTATGTGTTTTCTATTAGGATTTTCCTGCTGACTAATGACATTGAGCATTTTTTTACACTTATTGGCCATTTGTATTGCTCCTTTGGAGAAATGTCTATGAATGCCCTTTGCTCATTTAATAGTTGGGTTATTAATCTTTTTATAATAGTCTTCTGAACATCCTTTTATATAATCTAAATATAAGTCCATTATCACATATGTGGTTGGCAAACTTTTTGTTATTTGGTTGAAGTGTGCCCATTTCACATTCTTGATGATATTCTTTGAGACAAGGAATGTTTTAATTTTGATAAATCCAATTTATCTTTTTTTTTTCTTTGTTGCCAATGCTTCTGGTGTCATATTTAAGGATTCATTGCCTAATCCAAGTTCATGCAGATTTTCATGTTTCATTCTAGGAATTTAGGCCTTTGATTAATTTTGAATTAATTATTGTATATGGTGTGGAGTAGACTTTCATCTGTATTCTTTTGCAAGTAAATATACAGTTATCCCATCACCATTTGTTACAAATTTTACAAAATGCTTTAATTTTTTTCCCCAATTGAATTGTCTTGGCATCCTTGTTTAAAATGAATTGACTATATTTGCTTATGCAAGATAAACAAGTTCTTATGATCTACTATACAGCATAGTGCCTAGAGCTAACAATACAGTATTGTGTACTTAAAATTTGATTAGGTTAGAACTTATGTTTTCTTACCATACACTCACACACAAATAATAATAATAGTAATAATAATAATAATAATAGTAATGGACAGGAAGAAACTTTAAGAGATGATAGATATATCTATGACCCTAATGGTGATAATTTCATGAATCCCTAAACTCATCAAGTAGTAAATATGTATGACTTTTACATGTCAATCATATCTCATAAAGTGATTGAAAACAAACTAAAATAATTGGCCATAGATACATGGGTTTATTTCTGGACTCTCAATTCCATTCCATGTATCTATATATCTATCCATATTCTATGAAAAAAATCTGAGAACTACACTGCCTTAGTTACTATTATTTTGTAAAGGTTTGAAATTAGGAAATGTGAATCTTTCTTTTTTTTAAAATATTTTATTTATTTATGAGAGACAGAGACAGAGAGAGAGAGGGAGAATGGCAGAGACAGAGGGAGAAGCAGACTCCCCGTGGAGCAGGGAGCCTGATGCAGGACTCGATCCCAGGATCCCAAGATCATGACCCGAGCAGAAGGCAGACGCTAAACTGACTGAGCCACCCAGCAGCCCTGGGAAATGTGAATCTTTCAATGTTGTTTTTATTTTTCATGATTGTTTTTCTATTCTTGGACCCTTAAATTTCTACATGAATTAATGGACAAATTTGTCAATTTCTGCAAAAAGTCCACCTGGGATTTTTATGTGGATTTTGTTGATAGATAAATTTAGGGAGTATTGCCATGTTAACAATATTAAATCTGCTGATACGTAAATATGGGATATCTTTCCAATTATTTAGATCTCCTTTAATTTCTTTCAACAATGTTTTATGGTTTTCAGGAAATGGGTTTTGAACTTTTTTTGTTGTTTAGTCCTATTTTATCCCTCTGAAGCTATTGTAAATAAAATGTTTTTTTTTTAATTTTGAGATTGTGCATTTCATGTGTTAGAGATACAGCTGATTTTTGTTTATTGATTGTATATCCTGAAAGTTTGTTGAACTTTTTTATTAGCTCTAAGAATTTATGAGGGGATTTATTAAGATTTTATATATAAAAAAACTGTCTGAACATAGCTCAGGATTCTGGTTAAGATAATGACACAGGGAGATTCTAAACTCACCTCTTCCCATGGCCACATTGAGTCTACAGCATCATATGGAATAATTTCCTCTATAAAAACCTAAAGGCTATCTAAGTGGTGACTACACATTGAGCAAATAAGAAGAAAACCACATAAAAATGGATAGGAGAGGCTGGGACACAATCTTTCCATAAGCCTCAACCCTGGTCAGATAACCCACAACTAGGGAGGAATCAAAACGCACAACCTCTTCCTGAGGAGTAAGGATTCAAACCCCATGTCAGGTGTCCCAACTTTTATGACATGCACTTGAGAGACAAGCTCTGAAAATATTTAAAAATTTTAAAAACTACCAGGGCTTATATCCTGAGACTAAAAAAATGGTAGCTGTTTGAGAAATGCCTCTTAAATGGCTGGCATGCTCAGACTCAGTTACCCAGAGCCCAGCTCAGAGGCAGCTGATCATGCCCAGACTTAAGATGAAGGAGTCACTTGCTTATATTAAAACATAGGCCTGAGGGGCAAGCATTTAATTTAATGTACACATTTAGAAGCCTGCCAGAACACTCTCTAGGGGTGAAGACTAATAGGTGCCATCTTTGCACTCTCACTTTGCCATGCTCTAGAGTACCACTACCTCCCAGAAGGGAACTTTTACACTCATCTAGTGACCCAGTCTTTGTGGCTACAACCCAGGGAATGCCCCTTGATCATCTGGTTATGGAGGTTAAGGGAGCTTGCATTTATGGTCTCATGGGGACTGTAATAATAAGTGTCACCTAGAAAAGAACTCATACCCTTGTCCAGTGCCCTGATTTTTGTGACTGCCACCAGGGAACACCTCTACATTGCAGTGCCTGATGGCCAGTGGGGTTTATGCTTGTGAGCCCCATAGGACTGTAACTAACAGGGAAAGAGTTCTTAAATAGCTACCACCCCCAGAGCACAGCAAGAGGCAATAGACTCTGGGGCTTCCTCCTTCTATGAAGGAGGTCTATTAGCTTATTATTATGACTGCTGTCTGGGGGAAGGCTTCTAATTAAACACACCTCTAGGAGCAGAGAACTTGAGGAGTGGATGCTTTGTGGTCACCCCCTGACATGCTCCAGAGAAAATACTGTCTTCTGGAGGGGAGCTTTTCATGTCTGGTGCCCAGTTTTTGTAGTGGACACCCCTTGGTCACCTGACTCTGGTGGTCAAAAGGGCTTGCACTCCTGGGTCTCACAGGGTTGTGATAATCAGAGGGAAGGCCCATGGAATGCCACCACTCCTAAGACACTAAATAAATAGTGGGCTGAGGCACACTCTGCTGTCCCCTCAGTCTTTCTGTAAAGGCCACTTTGCTTGTTCTAGAGAATTGGATTGAGGGGAAGGCTTTAGGTTTGGCACACATTTAGTGGCCTGTGGAGCTGCTCTCAAGGAATGTAGAATGTGTTTGGTGTTCTTTCACCATGTTGTTCTTCTTCTGTCTTGCTTCAGCTTGCCAGTATCTCTCATAAAGAAGTTTATACACCCTATGGAGCCCCATATTTTTGTGACTGACACACAGGGAATACCTCCACATTGCCTGGCTCTGGTGACACTTGCAGCCCCTCAGGATTGTATATATTTGTATATTTTTAGAAGCTGTTGCCTGAAGGTCTGGCTTCTAGTCAGCCTGAACTTAGGTGCTGTAATCCTTCTCTTCAGAACACTGAAAGGTCTTGACACATCCTCAGCTACCGGGAACTATCAAAAATATAATAGGTTGCTTGGTCAAGCACAGAAGTTGAGTTATAACCAAGAGTAGAGAGATGGCTGCACAAAAAGTTTAATTTCCTATACAAAACTACTCCTTCAAGATTGGGAGTGGTGGTTGTTTCATCTACAGTATAGAAACCAACAGAGAGAGGCAAGGAAAATGAAGAAATGAAAGAATATGTTCCAAATTAAAGAGCAAGATAAAATCTCAGAAAAAAAGTTAGAAGATGGCAATGAAGTAGAAGGATCTGAGGCTTGCTGCTTCCCATGCACACAACTAGATAACCATCAAACCATCCTAAATAACCCCAAAAATCGACCTGAAGACTGGCAGGAAAAAAAAAAAAAAACACAACTAAAGATACAGAAGATACCACATTAAAGAATGTAGGAAGTATGAAGACACAGTTTGGGAGAGAAACAGATCATGGCTGCTGTGGTGGGGAGGGAGCTACAGTCTCAGAGAAGGGTGACAGACTAGCATACAGGAAGCACATGGGGAAAATGAATCCTCATAATAATTGGCTTGGAAAGCAAGAGGGGAAGAATTTCATGAGTTCTTACAATCAGTGGGGCTGAATGCCTAGAGTTTTAAAGGTAAACAAGTTTGGCTAGAATACAGCCTAGAAGGCATTGTGCTGCTCTTAGAGAGAAGGCTGGGTAAACAGCCCCCAGACATATAGGGCAAAAACAGCAATCTGAAGAGTGTCTGGAACACACAATTGGGAGGTTATTTGCTCATCTGGGAGCATGTCCCAGAGAGGCAGCCTTCATGGAAGATGGCAAGTGTCATTTCCCTCCCCTGCCCCTCAGTGTAAGAAGAGGGTCACCTGTGAGAACAAGCACAGCAACTTCACTGGCTACCTAACTTGCTTACATCAAGCTGACATCCCCATACTCTGGTGGAACTGCCTTTCCCAGCCACACTTACCTCAGTCCCAGCAAGGCAGGCCCCCTTCCTCGGAAAACCATCCCAAACACCTGCTCACACCATGTCTCCTGACCCAGGAGTTTGGTGAAACCTCAGTTCCAGTGCCAGTGGCAAGAGGTATCATTTCAAAAACAGACAATAGCATAACTAGTTAAAACACACCACATTCAGGACAGGGGCCAAATACTGCCCACAACAGGCAAAGAGAACCTCTGTGGTTGACTGGCCTATGGGATAAAGTGACCAGGACAAAACAGCAGAGAACACACAGCACACATTGGAGACACTCCCAGAAGTGCCAGGCCCTGGGGAACAGGGACACTACATAGCAGGTCACTACAGGACCTCTTCTTCATGAGGCCAGTACCCTCGAGAATAAGAGATGTAGCTAACTTTCCTAACACACGGAAGCAGGCACAGAGACTTAGACAAACTGAGAAGACAGAGAAATGTGTCTCAAATGAAAGAAAAGGACATGGCCATGGTTGGAGATCTAAGTGACACAAATATAAGTAACATGTCTGATGGAGTATTTAAGGCAATGATTATGAGGATATTCGCTGAACTTGAGAACAGAGTGGAAGACATGAGTGAGACCCTTAACAAAAAGATAAAGAATAACATAGCAGAGATAAAGGGCTCAATAAACGAAATGAGAAACTTGCTTGATGGAATGAACAGCAGGCTGGAGGAAGCGGAGGAACAAACTACTGACCTAGAAGACACAGTAATGGAAAGTCATCAATCTGAACAAAAGAGAAAAAAAAGAATTGCACAAAATGATAATAGAACTAGGGAACTCAGTGACATCATCAAATGTACTAACCTTTCCATTATAGGAGTGCCAGAAGAAGAGAAAAGGGGGCAGAAAACTTATTTGAAAAAATAATAGCTGAAATCTCTCCTAATCTGGGGAAAGAAGCAGATATCCAGATCCAGGAAGCATAGAGAATCCCCATCAAAATCAATAAAAGCAGATCCACACCACAACATATTGTAATTAAATTTGCAAAATATAGTGATAAAGAAAACATTTTAATTGCAACAAGACAAAAGAAGACAGTAACTTACAAGGGAAAATCCATAAGGGGCAGGCAATTTTTTAGCAGAAACTTTCCAGGCTAGAAGGGAGTGTCATGATCTGTTCAAATTCCTGAATGGGAAAAATCTGCAGCCAAGAATACTCTGCCTAGCAAGGCTATCATTCAATAGAAGGAGAGATAAAGAGTTTCCCAAACAAAAACTAAAGGAGTTCCTGACCACTGAACCAGCCCTGACAGAAATATTAAAGGGGACTCTTTGAGTGGAAAGGAGAGACCAAAAGTGACAGTATAATGGTAGAAAACACAAAAGCAGTAAAAATGAATATTTATATAAAAAAATTGATCAAGAATCTCACAAAATAAGACAATGTAAATATGACAACATATACCTAAAACATGGGGAGGACAGGAGTAAAGAATGGGTTCAAACTTAAACAAGCATCAATTTAATATAGACTGCTATATTCAGAAAAGATTATATGCAAACCTAATGATAACAATATATCAAAAACTATTAATAAATATACAAAGACTGAAAAAGAAATCACTAAAGAAATTCAGCAAACCATGAAAGACAAGAAAGAATCAGAGAAAATCTTCAGAAACAACCACAAAACAAATAATAAAATGGCAATAAATATATATCTCTCAGTAATTACTTTGAATATAAATGGACTAAACACTACAATCAAAAGACATAGGGTGACAGAATGGATTAAAAAAAACAAGATCCATCTATATGCTGTCTACAGAAAACTCATTTTAGACCTAAAATAAGGGAATGGAAAAACATCTATCATGTGAATGGATTTCAAAAAAAATGCCAGAGTAGCCATACCTATATCAGACTAAGTAGACTTTAGAACAAAGACTGTAAGAGACAAAGAGGAACACTATGTAATAATAATGGTGATAATCTATCAAAAAGATATACTAACAATTGTAAATATTTATGCACCCAACACAGGAGCACCCAAACACACAAAATGGTTAATAACAAAAATAACGAATTGATAATAATACAATAATAAAGGACACTTTAACACCCCTCTTATATCAAAGGACAGATCATCTAAACAGAAAATCAATAAGGAAACAATGGCATTGAATGACACTGGAACAGATGGAATTAACAGATATATTCAGAACATTCCATCCTAAAAGAGCAAAATATACATTCTTTTCAAGTGCACACGGAACATTCTCCAGAATAAATCTCATATTAGGCCACAAAACCAGAATCCACAAATTCAGGATCAAAGTCGTACTATGCACATTTTTAGGGTTTTTTTTTTTTTATTTAAATTCCCATTTGTTAACATACAGTGTAATATTAGTTTCAGGTGTACAATATATTGATTCAACACTTCTATACAACACCAGTGCTCATCACAGGAAGTTCACTCCTTAATCCCCATTAATTATTTTACCCATCCCGCCACCCACCTTCCTTGTGGTAATCATCAGTTTTTTCTCTATAGTTAAGTCTGGCACATTTTCTGACAACGCCATGAAACTAGAAGTTGAGCATAAGAAATAATCTAGAAAGACCACAAATACATAGAGGGTAAATAACATGCTACTAAACAATGAATAGGTCAACCAAGAAAGAAAAGAAGAGATGAAAAAGTACATGGAAACAAACAAAAATAAAAACACAGTGGCCCAAATCCATTGGGATGCAGCAAAAGTGGTTCTAAGAGGGAAGTTTATAGCAATACAGGCCTACCTTAAGAAGCAAGAAAAATCTCAAATAAATAACCTAACCTTATACCTAAAGGAGCTAGAAAAAGAACAACAAACAAAACCTAAAACCAACAGAAGAAAGGAAATAATAAAGAATAGAGTAGAATTAAATGATATGGAAACAAACAAACAAAAAAAAACCCAAAAAACAGTAGATCAATTAAATCAGGAGCTGGTTCTTTGAAAAAAATCAATAAAATTAATAAACCTCTAGCCAGACTTATCAAGGAAAAGAGTAAGAACTCATATAAAATCACAAAAGGGAGAGGGCAAATAACAATCAACACTACAGAAATACAATTATAAGGGAATATTATGAAAACTATATACCAACAAATTGTACAACCTAGAAGAAATGGATAAATTCCTAGAAACATACAAACTAGCAAACTTGAAAAAGAAAGAAATGGAAAATTTGAACAGACCAATAACCAGCAAAGAAATTGAATCAGTAATCAGAAAACTCCCAGCAAAAGTTCAGGACCAGATGACTTCATAGGTGAATTCTACCAAACATTTGAAGAAAAGCTAATACCTATACTTCTCAAACTATTCCAAAAAAATAGAAATGGAAATAAAACTTCCAAATTAATTCTATGAGGCCAGCATTACACTGATACAAAAACCAGATAAAGACTCCACTAAAAAAGAAAACTACTGGTCAATATCCCCAATGAACATAGATGCAGAAATCCTCAATATAATACTAGCAAACCAAATCCAACAATACATTAAAAAAAATCTTTCACCATGATCAAGTGGGATTTATTCTTGGGTTGCAGGTGTGGTTTAATATTTGCAAATCAATCAATGTGACACATCACATCAATAATAGAAAGGATAAGAACCATATGATCATTCCAATAGATGCAGAAAAAGCATTTGACAAAATACAACATCCCTTCAACAAAAGTTTAGAGGGAAGCTTTTAGAGGGAAAATACTTCAACATAATAAAGACCATATATGAGAAACCCACAGTTAACATCGTCCTCAATGGAGAAGAACTGCAATCTTTCCCCCTAAGGTCAGAAGCAAGACATGGATATCCACTCTCACCACTTCTATTCAACACAGTAGTGGAAGTCCTATCCACAGCAATTAGGCAACAAAGAGAAATAGAAGACCTCCAAATTGGTAAGGAAGAAGTAAAACTTTCACTCTTTGTAGATAACATGATACTATATATAGAAAACCCTAAAGACTCCACCAAAAAACTGCTAGAACTGATATGTGAATTCAGTAAAGTTGCAGGATACAAAATAAATGTACAGAAATGTGTTGCATTTCTATACACCAATAATGAAGGAGCAGAAAGATAAATTAAGGAACCAATTCCATTTACAATTGCACCAAAAGAAAAAAAAAATCTAGGAATAAACTTAACCAAAGAGGTGAACAGCTGTACTCTGAAAGCTATAAAACACTGATGAAATAAATTGAAGATATCACACATAAAAAAGGAAAGACCTTTCATACTCATGGATTGGAAGAACAAATATTGTTAAAATGTTATACTACCCAAAGCAAATTACACATTTAATGAAATCCCTATCAAAATACCAACAACATTTTTCACATAAATTTTGTATGGAATGGCAAAAGACCCCAAATAACCAAAGCAAAAAAAAAAAAAAAAAAAAAGCAAAGCTGGGGGAATCACAATTCTGGATTTCAAGTTATTTTACAAAGCTATAGTAATCAAAAGAGTATGGTACCAGCAGGGCTCCATCCCAGTATCCCAAGATAATTAACTCAGCTGAAACCAAGAGTCTGACACTTAACTGACTGAGACACCCAGGCACCCTTATGATTTCTTTTTAATTTATTCTTTCTTTGGCCCATTGGTTTTTTAGGTGTGCATTGTTTAATTTCAATATGTTTTTGATTTTTTTTAATTTTTTTAAAGATTTTTATTTATTTATTTGAGAGACAGAGTGAGCGAGAGAGAGAGTACAGGAGCAGGGGCAGAGGGAGAGGGAGAATCAGACTCTCCTGTTGGGCAGGGAGCCTGATACGGGGCTCCATCCCAGGACTCTGGGATCATGACCTGAGCTGAAGGCAGATTCTTAACCAGCTGAGCCACCCAGGTGCCCCTATTTTTGAATTTTTCAAGTGCCATTCTGCTATTAATTTCTAGTTTCATATCATTTGGTCAGAAAAGGTACTTGATATTCAAATCTTCTTGCTTTGTGGCCAAACATGTAATCCATTTTAGAGACTGTTTCATGTACCCTTGAGAAGAATGTATATTCTCTTTCCTTTAGGTGGGGTATTCCACATATGTTTGTTAGGTTATTTGGTCTATAATGTTGTTCAAGTCCATTGTTACCTTATTGTTTTTCTGTTTGGATAATCTATTCATTGTTAAAAATGGAGTACAGAACTCGTCTACTAACATTGTATTGCTGTCTATCTCTCCCTTTAGTTCTCCTAATATTTTTTTATGTATTTAGGTCCTCTGATGTTGGGGTCATATTTATTTAAATTTATTTTATCTTTGTTTTAAATTGATTTATTCATTGATTACTAATGTTTCTTTTTGTCTCTTGTGATTGTTTTGACTTAAATTATACTTCATCTGATATAATTACCCAGGTCTGTATGACTTCAAATCTGTATCCTTTTTGGTGTGTTTCTCTGCCCCTGTTCTTAAAATATTTGCTTTTTATGTTAGAATGCTCTCTAAATTGGGGCACCTGGGTGGCTCAGTCGGTTAAGCATTTGCCTTCAGCTCAGGTCATGATCCTTGGGTCCTGGGATCGAGCCCCACATCAGGCTCTCTGCTCAGTGGGGAGCCTGCTTCTCTCTCCCTCTGCTGCTCCCCCTGCTTGTATTCTCTCTCTCTCTCTCTGTGTCAAATAAATAAATAAAATCTTTAAAAAAAAAAGAATACTCTCTAAAATTCCATCACTACCATCAAATATGTATAGTTAAAACTATATTTGAGTAGGAACCATATTTTATTTGGTTGCTTAAAGAAAAGGCTTAATGATGTGACTGAAATAGTATTAGCTAGAAAATCAGCAGTACAGTGTGTTAAATTTCAAATATGCCACTTAGTGGTCTGAAAATGCTGAACAGTCTCATATCCATTCTGAATTTTAGTTTGTCATTTTCTCCTAAAATATGTTTCCGAGAACAACATCCCATAACATTATACACACAATATCCTGTGGTTATAAGTTGAAAAAATACTCCAAGCTAAGACTTTTATTGGAGATATGTGATGTGCAATAACGTGGTTGTGGATATACTCAGTAAAGGAACATGTTAAGACATTTTAACCCACTTCTTTTCCTAAATTGTGTCTTATATGGAAACTTCCTCCTCCTTTTATCTATCCCTAACTCCCATGTAAAACATGCTCAATGGAGCATACTTTTGGCAATGTTAGAGTATATTATTTTCTCTGATCATCTTTCTACGTACCTTCTATGATTCCTACTGCAATTCTTTAGTGATGTTTCAAAACAATACATGCAACACTAAATAATTACTTATGTTGTTATTTAGCAAAATACCCTTGGGTAGAGTTTTTATGTATCAGTATGTTTTGAATGAAAATAACAGAAAACCTTTACTCAAACCAGCTTTAATTATAAAAAAAAAATGTGTTGTCCTATAAGATTTAAAAATAAGGCAGACTACAGGAGTTTTATGTGAGGGTTCTACTTTTACTTCTCTCTTATTTTTGAGTTTGAGCTCCTTCAGATGTTGTTTTCATTCCCAGTTGCATATTAAGATAGCTATAGAAATTCTCAACATCCATCATGATATGACAATATCCACATGAAAATGTGTTCCAAACATCCACATGAAATGTTTTCATGTGTCCTCTTCTTAGGAGTGAAGAAAACGTTCCCAAAAAACCCTCAGAGAACTCATTCATATATCATTGGTCACATGGATATTCTTAACCCAGTCACTGGAAAGAAAGATGCAATTACCATGAGTGAATTGATCCAAATTTTATCCACCATCTGCAGGTAGAAATCAGGCAGCTTCCCTTTAAACACATGATTATATGCTGGCAAGTGGATAACCACAACAAAAATCAGTGCTCTTAGGAAGGAAAAGGATGGCATGGCATATTGAGCAGATGACATAAAAGCCTGTTGCATAATCTCAAATGTTAAGAATCTCAAAGAAGAATGCTTTGAAATAAGTCTTTGAAATAAGATTTAGTTGAAAAAAACACATTGATGGGAAACATTACATGGAAGATACAAGGATCTGGGATCTATTGTCAATCCCCACATTTAAAAACTGTGTCCTTAGACAAATCATTAAAAACATTTGAGCCTCAGTTTCCCTACCAAAAAAGAGATGATAATACTTACCCATCATAATTCAAAAGATATTATGATCATAAAATGGAACAACAGATATAAAAGCTCTTTGACTTAGAAGTACTATCTTATTTTAAAAGAATTATTTAGTTACCTTTAAGATTCCAACTTTTCATTTGGTAATCAGTACACTTAGACACAATCCATTAAAAAGACAAAAAGTTCAAATTATGTCATGCATTTTTTTTCTTTTATAACTTTGGTAGTTCTCTTCTGTATTGTATTAAAAGATGAAAGGAGTAAAACAATCTTAAACCCATCTTTTTATATTAACATGGTTTCTTGAAGATGGTAATCTGTATTTTTGATGAGTTTGCAAACAAGAGAAGGTCTGAAATCTAGCAACTCAGTCGATATAATGCTTACAGTAACATAAATGACAAAGTGTCAGTGATGACTGAGATGACAAATGACAACATGCATATTAATAAGCACTAGACGACATTCAATCACTGTCCAATATTTTTAGTCATGTTGAAGGACAATGCAATCTTCAAATACAGCACCTCATAGAGGAGGTGTGACTATCACCAAACAACTTCTATAACTTAGAAACTCAGCAGAAAAGTGGCAAGGTTATGCTACCTTGGTGGAGGGGTGAACGACAACTATATATATCATATCCCTACTAAAGGACAACAATAGCCCTCCAAACTACTGTATAGAAGGCATATCTACATATGCCATCAGTTCACACTTTTCAACTGAATTTAGTAATGAATTAAATTAAAATATCTCTCTGTCTCTGTTTCCCTATTTCCCTGCCTATATCATTATTTGATTGAATTGCAGTTTGTTTCTTTGATCAATTTTGTCAAAGTAGTCAATCTAGGTGGAATTTATGTGGTCCTGTGTTATTAATCTAATTATGCAATACATGTGATATGTGAATATGTATTCATGTATATAATATACACATAAGTAATTTTTAGAGCTCAAATGCCCAGACCTTTATAAGAGTCATCTACTTTATCTTTTTGTTTGCAGGATATTTTTTCCTTTTTAATATGAACAGGGTTACTTAAAGAAATTTTTTATCAACATATAATGAATTTAAGTAATGCAAAGACTTGACAAAAACATTCAACAACCTGACAAGGAAGCCCTGAGGTGGACAGTCCAGTCCAAAAGCTTATTATTCAACAAAGGGACAGGCAGATTCTCTCTGGTGGTGCAGAAATGGCTCATACTGTTGTCACAACTCTAATGTTATTCAACTTATATTTTGTACTGAATATAAAAAAAACTATCAAAAAACTATTTGTGTCTGAGCTTGAATATAAGTGTATATGGAAGACTCATACCTTCAGCTCTTATGCTCATTTCCTTTCTACTGAAATCAACAGATATTTTGCTTTTTTCTACACAATGATAAGCTATGTGTCAGAGATAGGTGGGCATTCCAATGTGCTCTTGAAATAACATTAAGAATGATTATATTAAATAAAACTTTAACTTCATCCAAGAGAGTAAAAGATTACCTATCTAAAAATACTAGGAATAGCTGGCTTTTTGTATAATTACTTATCTTTAGCATTGTGTATTAGTCACCTAGGGCTACATAAGAAAATAACCCAGACTGGAAGGCTTAAACAACAGAAATGTATGTTTCTTATAGTTCTGGAGGCTAGAAGTCTGAAATCAAGATATCAGTAGGTTTGGTTTCTCCAGAGGCCTGTCTCCTTGACTTGCAGGTGCTCATCTTCTCTCTGTGTCCTCTACACATGCACTCTTGTGTGCATGCACTCTTGGTGTCTCCCATCTTATAAGGACACTAATCCTATTGGATTAGTCCCCATGCTTTGACCTCATTTAGCCTCAATTACCTCATTAAATGTTCTATTTCCAAATACAGTCAAGTTGAAGAGTAAAGCTTCAACCAATGATTTTGAGTGTATACAACTCAGTCCATAATATATAGTTAGAAGAAAATTCCATCTGTTTTCAGGAAATATTTGATACATCATTTTCAACTAAATTCAACTTAATTTGGTGACTTTTCAACATATATTCTGTGATAAATCATATAAATTACTTAGCACATTTATGGCACATAGTGCATGCACAGAGAATATTTTTTATCATTAGCTTCCTAAGGCACAAAATTAAAAAGGAGAAAGAAATGAGAGATAAGAGGAGAAAGAGATTTAGAGAGAGAGAGAAAATCCATCCTTAGAAAAACTTAATTGTTGAAAGAAAAAGACAGCTATATGTAATGAAACAAATCATACTCTATGATCTAATATTAAAGGGGGTATTATGGATAATTAGTGATACCGATAAAGTAAAAAGGAGGAGACACTTGTGGGCAAGGGTTTGTGAGAAGGATTTATGAAGGATTTGAATTTGTAGTGAGCCTTAAATAAGAAACAGAGTGGAGATTCTAGGCAAAGAAATTAGCATAAGCAATGAGAAGTAAACATGAGGGATGGGAATGAGCATAAAGTATTTTGGTAGGTTCACTCTACACCTCTCCACTGCCCAAGAGCCAAGAACAGGCTGCTGACCCACTCAACACAGCCTGCAGCCTATGGAATGTTAAATGCTAATTGCTAAGCTAGGAAACTCTGGATAAATTATTATTTTGGATTTCAAAGAACATGTCTTCCATAGTACTAACACAGTATATATTTCAGATCCATGTTATTCCATGCCCCTTTATAAATTTGCTAGCTGTACATCTATAGAAAATTTAGACACATGTAGACAAATGTGAGAGAGAAAAACAGTATATCTAAATAAAGTTACAAATCCTTTAAGACACTGCTAATAATCAGACATCAGAAATATGGAGTTGATCCAGATGCACATTTTTGAGGGATGTTTTCCAAATAAAGAAATCTGAATGTATACTATGATCAAATATCAGGTTCAATTTTTGTCAGATTTTGCTCATAGTTTCTTCGAAATAAAACAAATACAGAACATTTACATACAGACATATATGTTTAATTTTGGCTTTTTTTTTTGGTTTCAAAATTGCCCCTTGAGTAAAAATGAGAGGTTAGCATTGAAAAAATATTCTAATTTGGATTGGAGAACAAAGGGAGGATGCAGCTGTATAGCTGCTGATAATTTCCATATTCTAGTTTTATAGTTATATTGAAGATGTCTATTACTTCCTTTCCGCATGCACTTCTATTCTTAGATTATTTGACAGAATCACAAACCACAAGAGCTAGGCTTGCATGCCATGTATTCTGTGCTTTCCAGGGCCATCAACCAGACCCAAAGTGGGATGATCTGATTTTCCTTTTTTTTTTTTAAGATTTTTTTTATTTATTTGACAGAAAGAGACACAGCGAGAGAGGGAACACAAGCAGGGGGAGTGGGAAAGGGAGAAGCAAGCTTCCCGTAGAGCAGGGAGCCCGATGGGGGGCTCGATCCCAGGACCCTGGGGTCATGACCTGAGCCGAAGGCAGACTCTTAACGACTGAGCCACTCAGGCGCCCCTGTTTTTCTTTCTTCAGGAAATTTGAATTTTAGTTACAGAAACAGATTTAATAAAAGGGTGTTGGGCATTTGAACTTAGGCTGTAACATCAAATAGATACAGGCCAAAAACCCTTACAATACTAGACCACAAGCAAGACCAAAATTAACAGCCTTATAGAGAAAGCTTGTCTCCAGAGATGGACACCATATAGAAAGAAGAGAGAGCACAGAACACATGACAGAGTCTGACTTATAGAATATATTTGAAGTCTGACTATAATATCTAAAAATTACTTTGTTTCTTTGTAATAATGTCCACTCAAATAAACAAGGTTAAGGTTTTTATTCCTTGTGATTAAAGAGCCCCGGACTAGAATAATTTTCAACCTTATTTTTATGTGCTTATGGATATCCTTAACTACCCAAGAAATGAAGGTGTTTTGTTGGATATTGCTTGCTTAGAAGACAATAAGGAATTTGCCTGTTGAACAGGGTATAATCTGTAATGGATGCTATAGATTTTCAAAAGATATTGAATGTATTTAACGACTGTTTAAAGTTTGCACTCATGCAGTAGGAACATAAATAATATTATGGAATTATGGAATTAAATTCTGGCATTATGACATTTAATCCAAACATAAACTTACACTTATAAAACCTGATTTAAAGGGGCCATAGAATATGGAAATACTGCATAATATATCAATTTGTATCACAACTATTTTAAGGGTAATTCTTAATTCATATATAACTACTAAATAAGCTTCCTTCTTTTAAATAACTCTCTCCACTATCATCAAAGAGGAAATAGCTAAAGTAACATAAATAACCAAAGCATAGTCAGTGCCTGGCCTAGTATATATTTCCATTTACTGTTTGTTGGATAACTGAACTTCTTGGTCAGACACCAAAGCCAAAGATTTGTGTGTGTGTGTGTGTGTGTGTGTGTGTGTGTGTGTGTGTGTGTAAATTGTCCTGTAGTTGGCATCTGTAAATCTGCTCTTTTTCTGTTTCCAGTAATTGCTCCATTGGAGAAGAGGAGGTGTATATTTGACCTCTATTGTTTCAGATTTTTTTTTTACCTCAGATTTAATCTTTCTGAGATTGTGCATAGTACAGGTGTGGACATAAAATTTATGGCTAATTCAACTCTACTGAATGCAATGCTGCAGAGACAACACCCTCTCAAATCCCATTTGTGAAATGATCCAGTAAGAACTGGTTTTAGACTCCATCCTTGAGTGTGGACACTATAAGAATCATTTTGTATCACTCCTTTCTGATATATATAAAATTATTTCTCACCTTTATAGGTAATATGATCTTTAATATGTAGAAAGTCACTACCTTCAGTGTGGTATGTTAAAATGAAAGGATGAAGTATGAATGGAGGGAACATAAGCCGTTCTCCTTTTTCAGAGGAATTTAGCTTTATTTTCTTTAAGCAAATATATGCAAAAATGGATTTTAATTTAGGCAAAACTGAACCTCACTACCAGATGATTTAAGTCTCCCATTGAAGAATAATAGCAATAATAACAATAATAATAATTTTAAATACACTTAATGAGGTTTTCATGGGCAGATCATTCTCCCCATTCCATGTATGAACTTCTTTTTATTGATATATAATTCACATATCATAAAATTCATCTGTTTAGTGTACAATTCAATGATTTTTAGTGTATTCACAGATATGCTCAACATCAGCCAATTTTAGAACAGTTTTATCAGCTCAAAAAGAAAACCCAAACCCTTTAGCTATTACCTCTGTGTCTATTTATTCCTTTAACCATCCCTAAGCAACCACTTCTATGCTCTGTATAGATAACCCTATTATAGACTTACACAAATCGAATCATATAATATGTGTTTTTGTGTGTGTGTGTGTGACTGGCTTCTTTGACTTAACATGGTTTCAAGGTTTATACATGTTATAGAATCTAATAACACTTCATTCCTTCTTAGGACTAAATAATATTCCATTTTTTGGATATAATATCTTTTTACCCATCGAACTGATAATAAACATTTGGGTTGTTTCCACCTTTTGTCTATTATGAATAATGCTACTGTAAGAATTCACGTACAAGTCTCTGTGTGGACATACATTTTGATTTCCCTCAGGTTTATATCTAGGAGTGGAATTTCTGAGTAATATAGTAACTCTATGTATAATCATTTGAAAGACTGTTAGTCTGCTTTTCAAAGTAACTCCAACATTTTACATTTCCATGAACAGTGTATGAGGGTTGTAGTTTTGTTTTGTTTTGTTTTTTTGCATCCTAGTCAGCACTTGCTGCTATCAAATATTTTTTTAAAGTAAGACTTTATTCATTAGAGCATTTTTATGTTCACAGCAAAATTGTGGGGAAGGTATAGAGATTTCCCATATACTTCACCTCACATATAACCGTCCCCCATTATCAACATACCCCTCCAGAGTGGTACTTTTGTTAAACTGATGAACCTACATTGACACATCATAATCACCCTAAGTCCATAGTTTTCATTATGGTTCACGCTTGCTGTGATACATTGTATGGGTTTGGACAAATGTATAATGACATAATCTAATCATTATAATACTATTTTCACTGCCCTAAGAATGCTCTGTGTTTGCCTATTCATCTTTCCCTCACCTGACTCCCCCAGCAACCACTGATCTTTTTACTGTCTACATAGGTTTGCCTTTTTTCAGAATGTCATATAGTTGGAATCATACAGTATGTAGATTTTCAGATTGGCTTTTTAAAATGTATTAATGTGAGTTTAACATTCCTCAATGCCTTTTCATGGCTTGATGTCTCATTTGTTTTCAGCACTGAACAATATTCCATTGTCTGGATGCACCAGTTTATTTATCCATTTACCTACTAAGGGACATCTTGGTTTCTTCCACATTTTGGCAATTATGAATAAATTTGTCATAAATATTCATGTGCAGGTTTTTGTATGGACATAAAAGTTCAAATATTCTTGGTAAATACAAAAGAGTGTGATTGCTAGATCATATGGCAGGAGTATGTTCAGTTTTATAAGAAACTGTCAAACTGTGTTCCAAAGTGGCTGTACCATTTTGCATGCCCACCAGAAATTAATGAGATCTCTTATTGTTCCACAACTTCTCCAGCATTTGGTGTTTTCAATATCCTAGATTTTGGCCATTCTAATAAGTATGGAGTGATATCTCTTTGTTTTGACTTGCATTTCAGTGATAATACAGGACGTGGAGCATCTTTTCATATACTTATTTGCCATTTGTGTATCTTCTTTGGTGAGGTGTCTGTTAAAGTTTTGGGCCCAGTTTTTAAATACCATATGATCCAGTAATTACATTGCTGGGTATTTCACCAAAGAAAGCAAAAAAAAAAAAAAAAAAAGAAAGAAAAAAGAAAAGATATATGTGCGGTGCCTGGGTGGCTCAGTCGGTTAAGTGTCCAACTCTTGCTTTCAGCTCAGGTCACGATCTCAGGCTCATGAAATCCAAGCCCCGAGTCAGGCTCTGTACTCAGCGCCAAGTGTGCTTGAGATTCTCTGCCTCTTCCTCTTCCCCTCCCCCCACTCTCTCTCACTCTCAAATAAATAAATAAATAAAATCTTAAAAAGAAGAAAAAAATATATGCATCTCTAT
Organism: Halichoerus grypus; assembly: GCF_964656455.1. Lineage (NCBI taxonomy): Eukaryota > Metazoa > Chordata > Mammalia > Carnivora > Phocidae > Halichoerus > Halichoerus grypus. Next base: position 23,681,944 of record NC_135727.1, on the reverse strand, counting down.
GTCTATTGAAGCATTATTTATAATAGCCAAGATATGGAAACAACCTAAGTGTCCATGAATAGAAAAAGAGGATGAATGGATAAAGAGAATGTAGTATAGATATACAATGGAATATTAGCCATAGAAAAGAATGAAATCTTGCCATTTGTGACCACATGAATGGACCTAGATGGTATTATGCTAAATGAAATGTCAGGCAGAGAAAAACAAATGTCATATGATTTCCTTTATATGCAAAACCTAAACTACACAATGAACAACAACATAAAAACAGAAATAGATTCATAAATACAAACTGGTGCTTGCCAGAAGGAACAGACAGGTGAAAGAATGGGTGAAATAGGTGAAGGAGATTAAAAGGTACAAACTTCCAGTTATAAAATAAGTGATGGGTTGGATTCTTATTGTTGAGTTTTAAGAGTTCTTTGTATATTTTGAATAACAATTCTATATCAGATGTGTCTTTTTCAAATACTTTCTCCCAGTCTGTGGTTTGTTTTCTTATTCTCTTGAAATTACCTTCTGCAGAATAGTTTTTAATTTTGATAAACTTCAGCTCATTATTTACTTTATGGATTGTGCCTTTGGTGTTGTCTCTAAAAATCATCACCATACCCAAGGTCACCTAGATGTTTTCTTTGTTATCTTCTGGGATTTTTATACTTTTTCAATTTACAGTTTACAGTTTTCAGTTTAGATCTATAATTCATTTTGAGTTAAATATTGTGAAGGGTATAAGGTCTATGTCAAGATCTTCTTTTTCCTTTGTATGTGGATGTCTCATTGTTCCAGCACAAGTTGTTGAAAAGACTTTTTTTTTGCTCCATTACATTACTTTAGTATTTTGTCAAAGAATAGTTGACTATATTTATGTGGTTCTATCTTTGTGCTCTCTATTGTGTTCCATTGATGTATTTCTCTATTCTTCCACCAATGCCACACTGTTTGATTACTGTAGCTTTATTTTTCTTATTTTTTTAAAGATTTTATTTATTTATTTTGACAGAGAGAGAGAGAGCACAATCAGGGGAAGGGGCAGAGGCAGAGGCAGAGGGAGAAGCAGGCTCCTGGCTGAGCAAGGAGCCTGATGTAGGTCTCAGTCCTAGGACCCTGAGATCATGACCTGAGCCCAAAGGCTTAACCAACTGAGCCGCCCAGGTGTCCCAGTAGCTTTATTTTTTTAAAAAGATTTATTTGTTTATTTGAGAGAGAGAGAGAGTGGAGAGGGGCAGAGGGAGAGAATCTTCAAGCAGACTCCCCACTGAGTGTCGAGTCCAACACAGGCCTTGATCCCACAGCCCATGAGATCATGAAATGAGCTGAAATGAACAGTCAGACACTTAACCAACTGAGCCACCCAGGCATCCCTGATTACTGTAGCTTTATAGTTAGTTTTGAAGTTATGTAATGTCAATCCTCCAACTTTGCTTTTCTCCTTCAATATCATGTTTATCATTCTGGGTCTTTTTCCTCTCCATATAAACTTTAGAATCAGTTCATTGATAGCCAAAACATAGCTTGATGGGATTTTGATTGTCACTGCATTGAATCTCTGCGTCAAGTTGGGAGAAACTAACATCTTGACAATATTGTTTCTTCCTCTCCATGAACATGGAATATTTCTCCATGTACTTGTTCTTCCTTAATTTCTTTCATCAGACTTTTATAGTTTTCCTCATAAAGATCTTGCATACATCTCATTAGATTTATACCTAAATATTTCATCTTTAGGAATGCTAATGTAATTTTTTTGTTTCTATTTTCAATGTTCACTTGTTCATTGTGTTCCATAGAAAAATGATTGACCTTTGTATATTAATCTTGTATTATGAAAACTTTCTATAATTTCTTATTAGTCCCAAGATGGATTTGGCGGTTGATTTTTTCAGATTGTCTACATAGACAATCACATTACCTGTGAATAAAGAGAGTTTTATTTCTTCCTTCCTAATCTATGTATCTTTTATTTCCTTTCCTTGTCTTATTACATTAGCTAGGACTTCTAATACAATGTTGAAAAGAAATGGTGAGAAGGAAAATCCTTGCCTTGTACATGATCTTAGTTGGAAAGCTTTGAGTTTCTCACCATTAAGTATGATGTTAGCTGTAGGTTTTTTTGTAGATATTCTTTATCAGTTGAGGAAGTTCTCCTTTATTCCTTTTATTATGGAATGGGTATTGGATTTTGTCAAATGCTTTCTCAAAATCTATTGATATAATCAGGTGATTTTCTCTTTTCCTGATTGATATGATAAATTACACTAATTAACTTTTGAATATTGATCCAGCCTTGCATATCTGAGACATAAATCTCACTTGATTGTGGTACATTTTATATATATTATATATATAATTATATATATAGTTGAATTATTGAGTTTTTTAATTCTAGCCATCCTAGGGGGTTTAAAGTGGTATCTCATTGTGATTTTGGTTTTCATTTCCTTGATGACTATTGGTGTCAAACAAATGTGCCTATTGACCATTTGTATATATATTTTTTGGAATATTATCTTCAGGTTATTTGTTCATTTTTTTAAAAATGTGTTATTTGTTTTTCTGTTATTGAGTTGTAGGAGTTCTTTATGTATTGCAAATATTTCCTCCTATTCCATGGGTTATCTTTTTACTCTGTGGATAGTGTTATTCTCCTAGTTTTTTTAATGAAAAAAATAGCATCAATATGATGTTTTTCTTCAGCAATCATATCACTGATTCTTTGTAAACAACAAAGTATGGCTTTCTTAAATCACAGGCTTCCCTTTATTCACCACAATCAATGATGATGGTGATGATGACGACAATAACGATGATGATGATAACAGTTGAGTGCTAACCATTTGTCAAGTATTATGATGAAGTTTTAATGCATTTTCCCATGTAATCCCTAATATATAATCCTGTTAAGTGCTATTATCCCCAGATGATAAAACTGAAACATATCAAAAGACACATAGCTAACAATTGGCAGATAAGGAAAATAAATCCTAGGCTGATTTTTCATCCAGTTATACTGCCCCATGATCTGTATTCTGAGCTCTTCTCACTTTCATCCTTCTCAAAATTGTTGTTGTTTGTACCCCAGTATGAAGGTTTTTTGATAAAGTAATATGTGCTAGTATTCTTAATGACTGTTGTTCAGTTAGTTAGGTACCTACACTTGTAAGCCTTTTTCAGAATTCTTACTTATTCATATTTAGGCCTTATAACAATAATATCTTAAAATACTGAAGTAAAATGAACATAAATTTTAGCCACAGGCAAAGTGGGAAGATTTTTTTGGGCAATGGGATCCTTCAGAAGCCTTCACACCTTATGAAAATTACAACCATTGACCTCCTTTTTATATCATGTTGACCCACTTTACCACTTAATCATTGCTTGACAGACTCACACTCTTAATATTGGTGGAATATTGATAAACAGAGCCTAAAGTGCTCAAGTAAACATACACATTTAATTTTGAGCTGGTGTGATATTCTTTGCCTATTCTTGTTAGTGCTAAAAGATTTAATGCTTGTTTTTTATTTATTTTTTGTAATATACAGACATATTTGCAAGAATTTTTAAAGACATTCACAAGTGATTACATTCAGTTCATTGATCCATGCTTATCACTAACATCTCTAATATTTTTCCCTTTCTGAAGCCATTATGGGGTTTAGATACAAAGGATGTACTTTTTTTCATTAGTCATTTGTTATCCAGTTGAAATTGCATCATTTCCAGAAATATTTATTTATTTGTGATTAAATGCAACACAATTCACTATCCATTTATTCTTTTACATCTGAGTTACAAATCTGGCTCAATTCAACACCTTATCCAGAATTTCTGCTGTAAAATATATCTGTGAGAACAGAGGAAAACCATTTGCGCTCTTAGGACTTCTTGTTAAAATATTATTATATGTCCCTACACAAATACCTCCCACATAGCAAAGGGCCAATTTCAAACTACTTTTTACAAATGCCCTCTTTTCTCACTCTCATGAGATAAACTTGTTCTTCTTCACAGACTAGAGACAAACTATAATTTATTATTTTTCCCTCATCTTCCTACAAATAAATTAGAACTTCATCTTTTCTCTCTCCTTTCTTCCCCACACCCTCCTTCCCTTATCTTTAAAAAAAAAAGAGGTAGTCATACATTTCAAGTAACATTTCACTGCATGATCCAATCAATTTATTCTCTTCTAATATGCTGTCCTGTCAATTGATCCAATCAATTTATTCTCTTCTAATATGCTGTCCTGTCAATTTCTGATTTTGCTTCCTGACTCTCCCTCTTTTTTTATAATCATAAAAATAAATTCAATTTTTCATTTTTGAGCAAAACAAAGGGAATAAACCATCCATGACCATGTGATCACTTATAGCCTCTGTACACTCAATCTTCTTGCCATTTAAAACAGTGATTCTCAAACTTAAGCATGCATCAAAACCACCTGGAGAGCCTGTTAAAAGCTAGATCACTGGACTTTAAGCCTGGAGTTTATTATTCAACAGGTCTATGGTAGAACTCAAATATTTGCATTTTTAACAAGTTCATACTGCTGGTCTGGGGTCCACACTTTAAGAACCACTAATCTAAGACAAGTTCCTTGTTGGCTTTATATATTTAAATCTATTGCAACATGTCTTCTATTATTATCATTCTTTTTATTTTTTATTTTTTTTTCTGGTACCCATATTTTATTTTATTTTATTTTTAATTTTTTTTAATTTTTTAAATTTTATTATGTTATGTTAGTCACCACACAATACATCATTAGTTTTTTTGTTTTTTTTAAGATTTTATTTATTTATTTGACAGAGACAGCGAGAGAGGGAACACAAGCAGGGGGAGTGGGAGAGGGAGAAGAAGGCTTCCCGAGAAGCAGGGAGCCCGACGCGGGGCTCGATCCTAGGACCCCAGGATCATGACCTGAGCCAGAGGCAGACACTTAATGACTGAGCCACCCAGGCACCCCAATACATCATTAGTTTTTGATGTGGTGATCCACGATCCATTGTTTTCGTATAACACCCAGTGCTCCATGCAGTATGTGCCCTCCTTAATACCCATCACCAGGCTAACCAATCCCCCCTCCCCCCTCCCCTCTAAAACCCTGTTTGTTTCTCAGAGTCCATAGTCTTTCATGGTTCATCTCTCCCTCCGATTTCCCCCCCTTCATTCTGCCCTTCCTTCTCCTAATGTCCTCCATGTTATTCCTTATGTTCCACAAATAAATGAAACCATATGATAATTGACTTTCTCTGCTTGACTTATTTCATTTAGCATAATCTCTTCCAGTCCCATCCATGTTGATGTAAAAGTTGGGTATTCATCTTTTCTGATGGCTGAGTAATATTCCATTATATATATGAACCACATCTTCTTTATCCATTCATCTGTTGAAGGGCATCTCGGTTCTTTCCACAGTTTGGCTATTGCAGACATTGCTGCTAAGAACATTGGGGTGCATATGGCCCTTCTTTTCACTACATCTGTGTCTTTGGGGTAAATACCCAGGAGTACAATTGCTCGGTCATAGGGTAGCTCTATTTTTAAATTTTTGAGGCACCTCCAACTGTTTTCCAAAGTGGCTGTACCAACTTGCATTCCCACCAACAGTGTAAGAGGATTCCCGTTTCTCCACAATGTAAGTTCTCTTGCTTAAATTACATCTTCTACATTTTTCTCAATAATATTCATGATCCTAAATCCTAGAAAGATTGAAACAATATTATCCTAACATACTAAAATGATAATTTAAGCACCTACATGATGGATAGAGTAGGTGTTTTATTATATATAGGACAACATTCTTAATCTATGTAAGGAATTCAAGATATAGTAAATTGATCAAAGCAGGCTTTTTTCTTCTCCTTTCCTTGCTACAGTTAGGAATGATAGATTTCTTTCCCTTATTGTTTTTATCATGTAGCACTAAAATCGACTACAGTGTCAGAGAGAAAGGTTTGTGATGAGTACATTTTAGTGGTGTGCTGGAGCCAACCCATTCTGGCTTACAAGTGCTGATTTTGTGCTTCTATTCCCAACTCCACCTTCTGTAATGTTACTTTGGTAGCTTGAAATTGATCTGGTGGGAGTATATATACCATAGAAATTGGCAAAATAGTATAAATGAAAACTTTTATCCCCAAGAGAGCCAGTTGTTAAACATTTACAAGTACACCACTTCAGTTGCTATATAACCAGTGGTATGTTAGTGAGCCAGCTATCTGAAACATGTACAGTCAACTTTTTTGAGCCAGTGTGAGCCAGCTGAAGCAGACCATGTATATAAAAATTGTGAAGTTATATGCATGGTTTCTTTATTATTAAGAAACTTGGCATTATTAGCATGGTAAAATTTAAAACCACCCAAAGAACAGCATTGCTTTTGTAGAAAGGATGCAGTATAACCTCTTAGGATGTGAATTTTCTTCCAGATTAAAAATTCAGGAAGTTATCAGCAGTGTAGAATGATGCATAATTATTTCACCTAGATTCTCTCTCTGTTTCTCTCTTTTAACTTCTAGATAATTATTTTATTAATTTATTCTATACCAATCATTACAGAGAAAACCAGCATAAATATTCAGTATCTTTTTTGTTGTTGTTGTCTTGAGACATTTTATGCTAAGAAAGGGTGGGCAGATAGGTGAAATACATAAAGGGGATTCAGAGTACACTTATCTTGATGAGCACTGAGTAATATATGGGATTGTTGAATCACTATATTATATGCTTGATACTAATATAACGCTGCATGTAAACTACTCTAGAATTAAAAGAAAATAAAATTTAAAGAATAAAATATTATTTGAGGTATACATTAAATATTGATTCTCTAACATTCTACAAAATAAATAATATTCTCCTTAAACAGATTGGACCCAAATTAAAAAAAAATACACATCTTTAATATTTATGTATGTATTTATTTATTTTTTATTATGTTCAGTTAACCAGCATGTACTACATCATAAGTTTTTGTTGTAGTGTTCAATGATTCATTAGTTGTGTATAACACCCAGTGCTCATCCCACATCTTTAATATTTAAAAATGTTTACTCTTGGGGTGCCTGGGTGACTCAGTCAGTTAAGCAGCTGCCTGTGGCTCAGGTCACGACCCCAGGGTCCTGGGATCAAGAACCACATGGGGCTCCCTGCGCAGCCAGGAGCCTGCTTCTCCATCTTCCTCTGTCCCTTACCCCTTCCCCCTCTGCTCGTGTTCTCTCTCTCACTTTATTTGCTCTCCCTTTCTCTCAAATAAATGAATAAAATCATTTAAAAACTTTTACTCTTAATACACTATTCACATTTTCACTGCTTCCCATTGCCAGAAAGGGCAAAGTCCTTTTAACTCTTCATGAAAAGACTATTAGTAGACAAATTTATAGTAATCTGTATAATCTAGATATATAAAAATCTTTCTATTTTTTAAAAATTTTTTATTGTTATGTTAACCACCATACATTACATCATTAGTTTTCGATGTAGTGTTCCATGATTCATTGTTTGTGCATAACAACCAGTGCTCCATGCAGAACGTGCCCTCTTTAATACCCATCACCAGGCTAAGGCATCCTCCCACCCCCCTCCCCTCTAGAACCCTCAGTTTGTTTTTCAGAGTCCATCGTCTCTCATGCTTCATCTCCCCCTCCAATTTCCCCCCTGTCATTCTTCCCCTCCTGCTAGCTTCTTCTTCTTTTTTTTTTCTTAACATATATTGCATTATTTGTTTCAGAGGTACAGATCTGTGATTCAACAGTCTTGCACAATTCACAGGGCTCACCATAGCACATACCCTCCACAATGTCTATCACCCAGGCACCCCATCCCTCCCACCCCCCACCACTCCAGCAACATTCAGTTTGTTTCCTGAGATTAAGAATTCCTCACATTAGTGAGGTCATATGATACATGTCTTTCTCTGATTGACTTATTTCGCTCAGCATAATATCCTCCAGTTCCATCCACATCGTTGCAAATGGCAAGATTTCATTCCTTTGGATGGCTGCATAATATTCCATTGTATATATATACCACATCTTTACCCACTCATCTGTTGATGGACATCTTGGCTCTTTCCATACTTTGGCTATTGTGGACATTGCTGCTATAAATATCAGGCTGCACATACCTCTTCGGATCACTACATTTGTATCTTTGGTGTAAATACCCAGTAGTGCAATTGCTGGGTCATATGGTAGCTCTATTTTCAACTTTTTGAGGAAACTTCATACTGTTTTCCAGAGTGACTGCACCAGCTTGCATTCCCACTGACACTGTAGGACGGTTCCCCTTTGTCTGTACCCCCACTAACATCTCTCGTTTCCTGACTTGTTAATTTTAGCCATTCTGACTGGTGTGAGGTGGTATCTCATTGAGGTTTTGATTTGGATTTCCCTGATGCCGAGCGATGTTGAGCACTTTTTCATGTGTCTGTTGGCCATTTGGATGTCTTCTTTGGAAAAATGTCTGTTCATGTCTTCTGCCCATTTCTTAATTGGATCATTTGTTCTTTGGGTGTTGAGTTTGATAAGTTCTTTATAGATTTTGGATACTAGCCCTTTATCTGATATGTCATTTGCAGATATCTTCTCCCATTCTGTCAGTTGCCTTTTGGTTTTGTTGACTGTTTCTTTTGCTGTGCAAAAGCTTTTTATCTTGATGAAGTCCCAATCGTTCATTTTTGCCCTTGCTTCCCTTGCCTTTGGCAAAGTTCAAGGAAGAAGTTGTTGCGGCTGAGGTCGAAGAGGTTGCTGCCTGTACTCTCCTCTAGAATTTTGATAGAATCCTGTCTCACGTTTAAGTCTGTCAACCATTTTGAGTCTATTTTTGTGTGTGGTGTAAGGAAATGGTCCAGTTTCATTCTTCTGCATGTGGCTGTCCAAACTCCCCAACACCATTTGTTGAAGAGACTGTCTTTTTTCCATTGGATATTCTTTCCTCCTTTGTCGAAGATGAGTTGACCATAGAGTTGACAATAGAGAGTACTGGGCTCTCTATTCTGTTCCATTGATCTATGTGTCTGTTTTTGTGCCAGTACCATACTGTCTTGATGATGACAGCTTTGTAATAGAGCTTGAAGTCCGGAATTGTGATGCCACCAGCTTTGCTTTCTATTTCAACATTCCTCCAGCTATTCCAGGTCTTTTCTGGTTCCATACAAATTTTAGGATTATTTGTTCCATTTCTTTGAAAAAAGTTGATGGTATTTTGATGGGGATTGCATTAAATGTGTAGATTGCTCTAGGTAGCATTGACATCTTCACAGTATTTGTTCTTCCTATCCATGAGCATGGAACGTTTTTCCATTTCTTTGTGTCTTCCTCAATTTCTTTCATGAGTATTTTATAGTTCCCTGAGTACAGATTCTTTGCCTCTTTGGTTAGATTTATTCCTAGGTATCTTATTGTTTTGGGTGCAATTGTAAATGGCATCAACTCCTTAATTTCTCTTTTTTCTGTCTTGTTCTTGGTGTATAGGAATGCCACTGATTTCTGTGCATTGATTTTATATCCTGCCACTTTACTGAATTCCTGTATGAATTCTAGTAGTTTTGGGGTGGAGTCTTTTGGGTTTTCCACATAAAGTATCATATCATCTGCAAACAGTGAGAGTTTGACTTCTTCTTTGCCAATTTGGATGACATTTATTTCTTTTTGTTGTCAGATTGCTGTGGCTAGGACTTCTAATACTATGTTGAATAGCAGTGGTGATAATGGACATCCCTGCCGTGTTCCTGACCTTAGGGGGAAAGCTCTCAGTTTTTCCCCATTGAGAATGATATTCGCTGTAGGTTTTTCATAGATGGGTTTTATGATATTGAGGTATGTATCCTCTATCCCTATACTCTGAAGAGTTTTGATCAAGAAAGAATGCTGTACTTTGTGAAATGCTTTTTCTCCATCTATTGAGAGGATCATATGATTCTTGTTCTTTCTTTTGTTAATGTATTGTATCACATTGATTGATTTGCGGTTGTTGAACCAACCTTGCAGCCCAAGGATAAATCCCACTTGGTCGTGGTGAATAATGCTTTTTATGTACTGTTGGATCCTATTGGCTAGTGTTTTGGTGAGAACTTTTGCATCCATGTTCATCAAGGATATTGGTCTGTAATTCTCCTTTTTGATGGGGTCTTTGTCTGGTTTGGGGATCAAGGTAATGGTGTCCTCATAAAACGAGTTTGGAAGTTTTCCTTCCATTTCTATTGTTTGGAACAGTTTCAGAAGAATAGGTATTAATTCTTCTTTAAATGTTTGGTAGAATTCCCCTGGGAAGCCACCTGGGCTTTTGTTTGCTGGGAGATTTTTGATGACTGCTTCAATATCCTTAGTGGTTATAGGTCTGTTCAGGTTTTCTATTTCTTCCTGGTTCAGTTTTGGTAGTTGATACATCTCTAGGAATGCATCCATTTCTTCCAGGTTATCTATTTTGCTGTCATATAGTTGCTCATAATATGTTCTTATAATTGTATTTCTTTGGTGTTGGTTGTGATCTCTCCTCTTTCATTCATGATTTTGTTGATTTGGGTCATTTCTCTTTTCTTTTTGATAAGTCTGGCCAGGGGTTTATCAATCTTGCTAATTCTTTCAAAGAACCAGCTCCTAGTTTCATTGATCTGTTCTACTGTTCTTTTGGTTTCTATTTCATTGATTTCTGCTCTGATCTTTATTATTTCTCTTCTCCTGCTGGGTTTAGGCTTTATTTGCTGTTTTTTCTCCAGCTCCTTTAGGTGTAGGGTTAGGTTGTGTATTTGAGACCTTTCTTGTTTCTTGAGAAAGGCTTGTATTGCTATATACATTCCTCTTAGAACTGCTTTTGCTGCATCCCAAATTTTTTGAACAGTTGTGTTTTCATTTTCATTGGTTTCCATGAATTTTTTTAATTCTTCTTTAATTTCATGGTTGACTCATTCATTCTCTAGTAGGATGCTCTTTAGCCTCCATGTATTTGAGTTCTTTCCAACTTTCCTCTTGTGATTGAGTTCTAGTTTCAAAGCATTGTGGTCTGAAAATAGGCAGGGAATGATCCCAATCTTTTGGTACCAGTTGAGACCTGATTTGTGACCTAGGATGTGATCTCTTCTGGAGAATGTTCCATGGGCACTAGAGAAGAATGTGTATTCTGCTGCTTTGGGGTGGAATGTTCTGAATATGTCTGTGAAGTCCATTTGGTCCAGTGTGTCATTTAAAGTCTTTATTTCCTTGTTCATCTTTTGCTTAGATGATCTGTCCATTTCAGTGAGGGGGTGTTTAAGTCCCCCACTATTATCGTATTGTTGTCAATGTGTTTCTTTGCTTTTATTATTAATTGCCTTATATAATTGGCTGCTCCCATGTTAGGGGCATAGATATTTACAATTGTTAGATCTTCTTGTTGGATAGACCCTTTAAGTCGAATATGGTGTCTTTCCTCATCTTTTATTACAGTCTTTGGTTTAAAATCTAATTTGTCTGATATAAGGATTGCCACCCACCTTTCTTTTGGTGTCCATTAGCATGGTAAATGGTTTTCCACCCCCTTACTTTCAATCTGGGTGTGTCTTTGGGTCTAAAATGAGTCTCTTGCAGACAGCATATCGATGGGTCTTGTTTTTTTATCCAATCTGATAGCCTGTGTCTTTTGATTGGGGCATTTAGCCCATTTACATTCAGGGTAACTATTGAAAGATATGAATTTAGTGCCATTGTATTGCCTGTAAGGTGACTGTTACTGTGTATTGTCTATGTTCCTTTCTGGTCTATGTTGCTTTTAGGCTCTCTCTTTGCTTAGAGGACCCCTTTCAATATTTCTTGTAGGGCTGATTTTGTGTTTTTTGTTTGTCCTGGAAGGTTTTTATCTCTCCTTCTATTCTCAATGACTGCCTAGCTGGATATAGTATTCTTGGGTGCATATTTTTTTCATTTAGTGCTCTGAATATGTCCTGCCAGTCCTTTCTGGCCTGCCAGGTCTCTGTGGATAGGTCTGTTGCCAATCTAATGTTTCTACCATTGTAGGTTACAGACCTCTTCTCCTGAGCTGCTTTCAGGATTTAATCTTTGTCTCTGAGACTCCTAAGATCTACTATTAGATGTCGGGGTGTTGACCTATTTTTATTGATTTTGAGGGGGTTTCTCTGTGCCTCCTGGATTTTGATGCCTGTTTCCTTCCCCAGATTAGGGAAGTTCTCTGCTATAATTTGCTCCAATATACCTTCTGCCCCTCTCTCTCTTTCTTCTTCTTCTGGATCCCAATTATTCTAATATTGTTTTGTTTTATGATATCACTTATCTCTCGAATTCTGCCCTTGTGATCCAGTAGTTGTTTATCTCTCTTTTTCTCAGCTTCTTTATTTTCCATCATTTGGTCTTCTATATCACTAATTTACTCTTCTGCCTCATTTATCCTAGCAGTTAGAGCCCCCATTTTTTATTGCACCTCACTAATAGCCTGTTTGATTTTGACTTGGTTATATTTTAGTTCTTTTATTTTTCCAGAAAGGGTTTCTCTAATAACTTCCATGCTTTTTTCAAGCCTAGCTAGTATCTTTAAAATCATGATTCTGAACTCTAGGTCCAACATCGTACTAATGTCCGTATTGAGTAGGTCCCTGGCAGTTGGTACTACCTCTTGTTCTTTTTGTTGAGGTGATTTTTTCCATCTTGTCATTTTGTCCAGAGGAGAATAGATGAATGAGAGAACAAAATGCTAACAAGGTAACAACCCCCCCAGAAAATATACTCTAAACAAATCAGAAAAGACCTGAAGCCAGGGGAAAAGAAAAGGAAAGAAAGAAAAAAGAAAAAGAAAAAGAAAGAAAAAGATAAAAACAAACAAAAACAGAACAAAACAAAAAAAACAGAATATGATCAAATATGATCAGGCTGGTGCATAGATCAGTACCACACACTAGATTTTGGGTGTATTTTGGTCCGTTAGAAGAAAGTGCCTCCCAAAATTTTAAAGAAAGAAAAACTTATATATGTACAAAAATAAAGGTTGATACAATGAAGGGATGGAATATGACTGTAAACATGAAAATTATAAAAAAATTGTGTAAAAGGAATTGATAAGAAGTTGTTTGAAAAAAGAAAGAAGAGGATTTAAAAAAAGAAAAAAGAAAAAAAAAGGGAGAGAATGTGATCAGGCAGGAGTTTAGAACAAAGCCATACACTAGAGATTTAGGGTGTGTTTTGTTAGAAGAAACTGTATCTCAAAATTTTAAAGAGAGAACCACTTATATATATATATGCCAAAATAAGGATAACTACTATGAAGGAATAGAATATGACTCTAAAAATGAAAAATAAAAATGTTTTTTAAAAAAGGGATTAATAAGATGTTGGTTGAAAAAGGGAAAAAGAAAAATTAAGGAAAAAAAAGACAAAAAAATTAACTTTGAAAGACTAAAGAATCATGGTAAAAAAAGCCATGGATTCTATGTGCAGTATTCCCCTAGCTCTGGAGTTCTGCCATTCTCATTGATGGGTAAACTTGGTCTTGACTGGCTGTTCTTACTGATCTTCTGGGGGAGGGGCCTGTTGCCATGGTTCCCAAATGTCTTTGCCGGTGGTGGAATTGCCCTGCTCTTGCCTGGTCTGGGCTAAGTAATCTGCTCGGGTTTGCTCTCAGGAGCTTTTGTTCCCTGCAAGCTTTCAGTACAGCTTTGGAGGACAAGAGTGAAAATGGCGGCCTCCCAATCTCCGCCCCAGAGGAGCCGAGAACTCGGGGCCCCACTCCTCAGTGTGCCCCCAGAGAAAAGCAGTCAGTCACTCCCATCTCCCAGGTCTCCAGCCGCACTCCGTGCTCACCCGGTCTGTGACCGAGCGTTCCTAACTCTGGCTCACGACCCCGTATGGAGCCTCCAAACCCAGCAGATCCCTGCGGTGCACTCCCGTGCCACTCTTCTAGGGGGAGGAAGGAAGTCTCCCCGGATCTGCTATTTGTTGGGTCCCTGCTGGAGGAACAGTGTCCCGACTGTGCCGCGGATAACAGTTTATGGCAACCCCGAGCTGAGAGCCCCGCCTCCGCTCTGTCTATGCAGCCGGCTTTCCCACTCTGATACCTGGGAGCTCTGCCACACTCAGGCACCCCCGGTCTGTCTGTGACCCCGAGGGTCCTAGGACCACACTGTCCCATGAGGGTTCCACCCCCCCGCTTAGCCACTGGAGCGACGTCCCTCAGTGGAGCTGACTTCTAAAAGTTCCGATTTTGCACTCTGCTGCTCTATCACTTGCCAGAAGCGGCCAACGGAGGCCCCCTCCCCCACCATCTATCCTCCTGAATATCACCTTAGATTCACTTCTCTGCACGTCCTACCTTCCAGAAAGTGGTTGCTTTTCTGTTCAGAGAGTTGTTGCCCTTCTTTTCTTCGATCTCCTGTTGAGTTCGTAGGTGTTCAGAATGGTTTGATCCCTATTAAGCTGAATTCCTGAGACCAGACGAAATCCAGGTCGCCTATTCCTCCGCCATCTTGCTCGCTCTGCCCCTATAAAAATCTTTCTATTTTTGACCCAAAAACAAGACAAGAGAATACTGTAGCCAATGTGTGCATCTTTTTGTGTTGTGATGGGGTGCCACTGCAGAAGGAAGCTCAGTGGGATAAGTTGGTGTGCAATAAAAACCTTAGAAGCCCTTTTGCCACACATGTTGTATGGAATACCCACATAAATGATGTAGTTCAATTTCAGTTACAGCACATGCTTTCAGATGTTTTATTTTGTAATTTTTGTTTTCTCATGTTACTCTTTATTTTGCATACAGCTCTCCTCCTGCATTTATTTCTACTTGAATTGCAGTCTAATGGAAAAGATAGAGAGTTGAATAATAAACTGACCTTTACTAGCTTTTATCAAATAACCTTTAATAGAATGTGTCCTGTTAACCTCCTTCCCCATCTCAGAGAAGACTTCTCTTACCTTATCTTATCTAAAATGGCATGAACCATGAGACACTATGGACTCTAAGAAACAAACTGAAGGTTCTAGAGGGGCGGGGGTGGGGGAATGGGTTAGCCTGGTGATGGGTATTAAGGAGGGCACGTATTGCATGGAGCACTGGGTGTTATATGAAAACAATGAATCGTGGAACACTCCATCAAAAACTAATGATGTATTGTATGGTGACTAACACAACATAATAAAATAAAATTTTTAAAAAAAGAAAAAATATAATGCAAGTGACCAAAAATAAATTAAAATAAAATAAAATAAATAAAATAATATAAAATGGTAGCTGATCCCAATTCCCTAAAACTCCTAGGCCTCTATCATTCTTTATTTTTAATTCAGCTTTATTTTTCTTCATGGATGAACACTGACACTGTGATTACTATCAGGTTTTTTTTTTTTTTTCTGTGACTTCCAGTAAAATGTTAGATACTTTAAAGAAGGATTTTTGTTTCTTGAATTTCTAGGTACTTCCCCAGTGCTAAAACATAGGATTAAATGACTGAATAAATGAATACCAATTTAGTTACCTATTTCCTGTTTATTCTACTGTACATAACCTCTGTTCCCGACTTAAGAGGTTATGATTTTATGGGTCTAAGTTGTGGCTTACTTACACTTTTACTGCCCTTAGAAAAGGGAGTCCGTAGCTAAAATGCATTAGAGCATTTCATTAGAGCATTTTTCTTTTTCTGTTTTTTTTATTATGTTATGTTAGTCACCATACAGTACTTCATTAGTTTTTGATGTAGTGTTCCATGATTCATTGTCTGTGTATAACACCCAGTGCTCATTACAAAATGTGCCCTCCTTAATACCCATCACCAGCTTAACCCATCCCCCAAATCACCTCCCCTCTGAAACCCTCAGTTTGTTTCTAGGAGTCCACAGTCTCTCATGGTTCCTCTCCCCCTCTGATTTCACCCCCTACATTTTTCCCTTCCTTCTCCTAATGTCCTCCATATTATTCTTTACATTCCACATATAAGTGAAATCATATGATAATTGTCTTTTTCTGCTTGATTTATTTCACTTAGCATAATCCCTCCAGTTCCATCCATGTCGATGCAAATGGTGGGTATTCATCCTTTCTGATGGCTGAGTAATATTCCATTATATATACGGACCTCATCTTCTTTATCCTTTCCTCTGATTAAGGGCATCTAAGCTCCTTCCACAGTTTGGCAATTGTGGACATTGCTGCTGTGAACATTGGGGTGCATGTGCTCCTTCTTTTCACTACCTCTGTATCTTTGGGGTAAATACCCAGTAGTACAATTGTTGGGTCTTAGGGTAGCTCTATTTTTAACTTTTTGAGGAACCTCCATCTTGTTTTCCAAAGTGGCTGTACCAGATTGCATTCCCACCAACAGTGTAATAGGGTTTCCCTTTCTCCACATCCTCCACAACGTTTGTTTTTTCCTGCCTTTCTAACATTAATTTTTGCCATTCTAACAGGTGTAAAGTGGTATCTCAATGTGGTTTTGATTTGAATTTCCCTGATGGCTAATGATGTTGAACATTTTTTCATGTGTCTGTTAGCCATTTGATTGTCTTCTTTAGAGAAATGTCTGTTCAGGTCTTCTGCCCATTTTTTGACTTGATTATTTGGTTTTTGGGTACTGAGTTTGAGAAGTTCTTTACAGATCTTGGATATCAGCCCTTTATCTGTAGTGTCATTTGCAAATATCTTCTCCCACTCTGTGGGTTGCCTCTTTGTTTTGTTGACTGTTTCCTTTGCTGTGCAGAAGCTTTCTATCTTGATGAAGTCCCAAAAGTTTATTTTTTGCTTTTATTTTCCTTGCCTTTGGAGACGTGTCCTGAAAGAAGTTGCTGTGGCCAATGTCGAAGCAGTTACTGCCTATGTTCTCCTCTAGGATTTTGATGAATTCCTGTCTCACATTGAGGTCTTTCATCCATTTTGAGTTTATCTTTGTGTATGGTGTAAGAGAATGGTTGAGTTTCATTCTTCTGTATATAGCTGTCCAATTTTCCAAGCACCATTTATTGAAGAGACTGCCTTTTGGGTATTTTTTCCTGCTTTGTTGAAGATTAGTTGACCTTAGACTTGAGGGTCCACATCTGGGCTCTCTATTCTGTTCTGTTGATCTATGTGTCTGTTTTGGTACTACTACCATGCTGTCTTGGTGATCACAGCTTTGTAATATAGCTTGAAATCAGGCAACATGAAGCTCCCACTTTGCTTTTCTTATTCAACATTTCCTTGGCGATTCAGGATCTTTTCTGGTTCCATACAAATTTTAGGAATGTTTGTTCCAGCACTTTGAAAAATGCCATTGGTATTTTGATTGGGATGGCGTTGAAAGTATAGATTACTCTGGGCAGCATAGACATTTTAACAATGTTTATTCTTCCAACCCATGAGCATGGAATGTTTTTCCATCTCTTTTCTGTCTTCTTCAGTTACTTTCATAAGTGTTCTGTAATTTCTAGAGTATAGATACTTTTCCTCTTTGGTTAGGTTTATTCCAAGGTATCTTATGGTTTTTGGTGCTACTGTAAATGGAATTGATTTCCTAATTTCTCTTTCTACAGCTGCATTGTTAGTGTATTGAAAAGCAACTGATTTCTGTACATTGATTTTGTATCCTGCCACATTACTGAATTGCTGTATGAGTTCTAGTAATTTGGGGTGGAGTCTTTTGGGTTTTCTACATAAAATATCATGTCATCTGTGAAGAGAGTTTGACTTCTTTTTTGCCAATTTGAATACCTTTTATTTCTTTTTGTTGTCTGATTGCTGATGCTAGGACTTCTAGTACTATGTTGAACCATAGTGGTGAGATTGGGCATCCTTGTCCTGTTCCTGATCTTAAGGGAAAAGCTCTCAGCTTTTCCCCATTGACAATGATATTTGCTGTAGGCTTTTCATAGATGGTTTTTATGAATTTGAGGCATTTTCCCTCTATCCCTTCACTCTGAAGAGTCTTAATCAGGAAAGGATGTTGTATTTTTTCAAATGTTTTTTCTGCTTCAATTGAGAGGATTATATGGTTCTTGTCTCTCTTTTCATTAATGTGTTCTCTCTCATTGATTGATTTGCAAATGTTGAACCACCCTTCCTTCCCAGGAATAGATCCCACCTGGTTGTGATAGATAATCTTCTTAATGTACTGTTGGATCCTATTGGCTAGGATCTTGTTGAGAATTTTGGCATCCATATGCATCAGGGATATTGGTCTGTAATTCTCCTTTTTGATGGGGTCTTTGCCTGGTTTTGGGATCAAGGTAATGCTGGCCTCATAGAATGAGTTTGGAAGTTTTCCTTCTGTTTCTATTTTTTGAAACAGCTTCAGGAGAATAGGTATTATTTCTTCTTTAAATGTTTGGTAGAATTCTCCTGGGAATCCACCAGGCCCTAGACTCTTGTTTTTCTGGAGGTTTTTGATCACTGCTTCAATTTCATTACTGGTTATTGGTCTATTCAGATTGTCAATTTCTTTCTGTTTCAGTCTTGGTAGTTCATAGGTTTCCAGGAAGGTGTCCATTTCTTCCAGGTTGCTTAATTTATTGGCATACAGTTGTTGATAATAGTTTCTAATAATTGTTTCTATTTCCTTCATGTTAGTCATGATCTCTTCCTTTTCATTCATAATTTTATTAATTTAGGTCCTTTCTCTTTTCTTTTGATATGTCTGGCCAGATGTTTATCCACCTTATTAATTCTTTCAAAGAACCAGCTTCTAGTTTCTTTGATGTGATCTACTGTGTTTCTGGTTTCTAATTCATTGATCTCTGCTCTAATCTTAATTATTTCTCTTCTCCTGCTTGGCTTAGGCTTTGTTTGCTTTTCTTTCTCCAGTTCTTTAAGGTGTAAAGTTAGCTTGTGTATTCAGGATTTTTTTTTTCTTTTTCTTTTTCTTTTTCTTTCTTTTTTTTTTTTTTTTTTTGAGTGAGGCTTGGATGGCTATGTATTTCCCCCTAAGACTGCCTTTGCAGTATCCCATAGCTTTTGGACTGATGTGTTTTCGTTCTCTTTGGTTTCCATGAATTTTTTAAGTTCTTCTTTAATTTCCTGGTTGACCCAAACATTCTTAAGCAGGATGGTCTTTAGCTTCCAAGTGTTTGAATTCTTTCCAATTTTTTTTTCTTGTGATTGAGTTCCAGTTTCAAAGCATTGTGGTCTGAGAATATGCAGGGAATAATCTCAATCTTTTGGTATTGGTTGAGACCTGATTTGTGACCCATTATGAGGTCTATTCTGGAGAAGGTTCCATGTGCGTCGAGAAGAATATGTATTCTGTTGTTTTAGGATGGAATGCTCTGTATATATCTATGAGGTCCATCCGGTCCAGTGTGTCTTTCAAAGCTCTTTTTTTCTTTGTTGATCTTCTGCTTAGATGATCGGTCTATTGCTGAGAGTGGAGTGTTGAGGTCTCCTACTATTAAAGTATTATTATCAATATGTTTCTTTATTTTGGTTAATAGCTGGCTTATGTAATTGGCTGCTCCCATGTTGGGGGCATAGATATTAACATTGTTAGATCTTCTTGTTGGATAGACTCTAAGAATGATATAGTGTCCTTCTGTGTCTCTAACTACAGTCTTTAGCTTAATATCTAATTTGTCCGATATAAGAATTGCTACCCAAGCTTTCTTTTGAGGTCCGTTAGTATGGAAAATAGTTCTCCACCCCTTCACTCTCAGTCTGGATGTATCTTTAGGTTCAAAATGAGTCTCTTGTAGATAGCATATGGATGGGTCATATCTTTTTATCTAATCTGTGACCTGTACCGTTTCATGGGAGCTTTTAGGTCATTCACATTGAGAATGATGATTGAAAGATATGATTTTATTACCATGATGTTGCCTATAAAGTCCTTGTTTCTATAAATTGTCTCTGTAAATTTCTGGTTTATCTCACTCTTGGCATCTATCTTCTTTTACAGAACCCCCCTTTAACATTTCTTGCAGGGCCGGCTAAGTGGTCACATATTCTTTCAGTTTCTGCTGGTCTTGGAAGCTCATTGTCTCTCCATCTATTCTGATTGACAGCCTTGTTGGATATAGTATCTTTGGCTACATGTTCTTCTCATTTAGTACCCTGAATATGTCTTGCCAGCCCTTTCTGGCTTGCTAGGTCTCTGTGGACAAGTCTGATGTTATTCTGATGTTCCTCCTTCTGTACGTAAGAAATCTCTTCCCCCTAGCCACTTTCAAGATTGTTTCCTTGGATCTAAGATTTGCGAATTCTATTATTATATGTCGGGCCATCGGTCTGTTCTCATTAATCTTGGGAGGGGTCCTCTCTGCCTCTTGGACACGAATGCTTGTTTCCTTCCCCAGATTAGGGAAGTGCTCCCTTATAATTTACTCAAATATATCCTCTAGAACTCTCTCTCTCTCTCTCAGGGATTCCAATAATTCTGACACTGGAACGTTTCATGGCATCACTAATCTCTCTCAGTCTGATCTCTTAGGCTTTAATCAGTTTTTCCCAGGCCTCCTCGGTCTCCTTCTTTCCTATCATCTTATCTTCTAGCTCACTAATTTGTTCTTCTGCCTCGTTTACCCTGGCAGTCAGAGTATCCAGTTTAGACTGCATTTCATTCATAGCATTTTTAAGTTCAGCCTGATTAGATCTCATTTCTGTCCTTCGAGAGTCTATATTTTCACTAATATTTTTTGCAAGCCTAGATATCGACTTCATAATTGTTACTCTGAAGTCTATTTCTGACATCTTGCTTATAGCCATATCCATTAGGTCTGTGGCAGAGGCCACAGTCTCTGATTCTTTTCTTTGTTGGGAGTTCCTCCTCTTAGTCATTCTGTTGGGGGGTGGTTGAGGGAATGTATGGAGTCCAAAATATTAACCACAACCCAAGCAAGATGCAACTGTTTTATAGGGACCTTAGGGTTGTCATCCTCTTGTTCTTCCAGCCTGTGTTCTGCGGGAGGGGCCTGCCATGCTGTTACTCAGGCAATCCTGCTTGGCAGAGTTGCCCTGCCCCCTAATGGGGGGGTGGGCCTCAGTGAAAACTGTTTTTTTTTTGGGGGGGGGGAGGGCTTTTGTTCTCTGGTGACTTTCCCTGGCAGCTTTCTGTGTCTCTTCCAAGAGTCAGAGCAGAAGTGACTGCTTCCAAACCTCTGTCTCAGAATAGGGAAATTGCAGTCTGTTCTTCACTGAGCTCCCCAGGCCACACTGTCTCTGTTTCTGTCTGGGATATTAAAAACTGCAGCCTCCCTGGTTGTGTGCCCCACAGCAAGACTCCCAGAGGTGGAACCCAGGGCCTGGCAGGTCTCTGCCCTTTGTGTTTCTAAAACCAGGATCTGCCCCTGGATCCTGTCTGGGGGCTGCAGTAAAGTCCTTTTCCCACCAATACCAGTCTGGGAGTCTCTTTCCGGTCCCCAGCATGGGACACTTTTGTGCTCCAGTGTTGTATCACCTTCTCAGAGCCAGCTTATGGCAGCTCCCTCCCCCTTCTGTTTATCTTCCAATATCTGCATGCAGAATCATGGCCCCCCGCTGCATACCTTGAGACTGTGGGAGACATTCTGTTTGTAGAGATCCAGGTATATATTCTTACATCTCAAGGTGATTTCATGGGTGTTCAGAAAGGTTTGGTAGATATCCAGCTAAATTCTGGGGAACGGTTTTAATAGGGTTCTCTACTCCTCCACCATCTTTTCCATCTCTCCTCTTTTTCTGTTTTTGTTTGTTATTTGTTTTCTTTCTTTGTATTATGAAAGTTTCAAACATATCCAGAAGTGTAATGACATGAAAAAGCCCCCATACTCATCATCTGGCAAAAACACTTGCTAATCACCAAATTTATTTCATCAATTCACTTATATCCTTCCATATATTCCCAGGTTATTTTGAAGCATATTTTATGGTAAATTCTAATAATCCTAACAACAGGATTCAGAACACAGCACCTTTTGGGAGTCAAATATCCTGAATTTGGGAGGTACAAACAACCCTTGTCTTGCTTCAATCTTTTCAATCTCAATACTTTGGGGAAACCTCAACAAAGGTCATGTATAAATGTAGGTTATCTTCATTATCTTCTATATCATTTGACTAGCTGTGATGTATCATTTTTTTCAGTAAAGCTGATGCAATAATTAAAGTACATTTTTTGAAAGAACGTTGTCTCGAATAACCATAAAATTGTAAAAAAAGACAAGTATTTATATCCATGATGCAATTCCAGCTTTCTTATAACAAGAATGATGTGAGCATATATTTCTCTATAACAGAACATCTATTGTGTTAAGCACATAGTGTCCAAATGCCCTACTACCACTTATACAGTCCTTTTGCAAAATGTTCTTAATCAATACGAAAAAACAAAACAAAACTTCCAATTGCTCATTCTTATTGCCCAGAGCCTGTGATTTTATTAGCTTAAAAAGGACTCTCAGATATACAAAGATAAAGTCTCCAATTCTGTTAAATTTGCTACATTAGATATATATTTTCTATTACCACTAACGAGAAATAAAAAAGTACACTAATGTGATTTTTCACATCATTTGTTTTCAACTTTAAGTGTAATTGAAGTGCAATAAACTGCACATATTTAAATGAACAACTTGACAAATTATGTGAAATATATACACCTGTGGATCCATCACCCAAAGTAATATAAAAAATATTTTGATCACTCCCACAAGTTCCTTGTGCCCCTTTGTAATTCATATCTAACTTCACTCCTGTCTTTGGGCAAACACTGATCTACTTTCTGTTGTTATGTATTAATTTGTATCTTAAGAAGTCCATGCAAATGAAATCATATAGTAAATGAGCTATTTTTTCAATAATTTTCATTTTATTAAAGTATTAGAAATATACTTGAATATTTTATAGCTTAATAAAAAATAACTAAAATTCTCTGTACTACTCTTTCTAAATAAGTAATTTGTCTCTTTGTATTAATTTTTTAAGTTTTTATTTTAATTTTAGCTAGTTAACATACAGTGTTTCAGGTATATAATATAATCACTCAAAAGTTCCATATATCACCCTGTGCTTATCAAGACAATTTCACTCCTTAATCCCCATCACCTATTTAACCAAACCCTCTACCCTCTCCCCAGTGGTAACCATCAGATTGTTCTCTATAATTAAAAGTCTGTTTCTTGGTTTATCTCTCTCTCTCTCTCTCTTATTTTCCCTTTGCTCCTTTGTTTTGTTTCTTCATTTCTACATATGAGTGAAATCATACAGTATTTGTTTATCTCAGACTTAATTTCACTTAACGTTATAAACTCTAGGTCCATCTATGTCATTGCAAATGGCAACATTTCTTTCATTTTTATGGCTGAATAATATTCCATTGTATATATATACCACCTCTTCTTTGTCTGCTCATCTATCAATGGACACTAGTCTGCTTCTATAATTTAGCTATTGTAAATAATGTTGCTATAGACATAGGGATGCATGTATCCATTTGAGTTAGTGTTTTTGTATTCTTTGAATAAGTACTCAGTAGTGGAATTGCTGGATGGGAGGATAGTTTTAATTTTAATTTTTTGAGGAACCTCCATACTGTCTTCCAAAGTGGCTGTACCACATTGCATTCCCACCAACAGTGCAAGAGGGTTCCTATTTCTCCACATCCTCAATAACACCTGTTATTTCTTGTGATGTTGATTTTAGCTATTCTGATAGGTGTGAGGTGATATCTCATTGTAGTTTTGATTTGCATTTCCCTGATTATAAGTGATGATGAGCATCTTTTCATGTGTGTTTTGGTCACCATATGTCTTCTTTGGAGAAATGCTTGCTCATGTCTTCTGTCCATTTTTAATTGGATTATTTGCTTTTTTGGGTGTTGAGTTGTATAAGTTCTTTATATATTTTGGAAACTAACCTTTTATCAGATATGTCATTTCTCCTCTTTCATTTGTGATTTTATTTATTTGAGTCCTTTTTCTTGTTTCCTTGATAAGTGTGGCTGGAGATTTATCAATTTTGTTACTTTTTTCAAAGAACCAGATCATGGTTTCATGGATCAGTTTTATTGCTTGTTTGTTTTTTGGTTTCTAGATCATTTAATTTCTTCTCTAATCTTTATCATTTCCTTCTTTCTACTGGTTTTAGGTTTTGTTATTGTTATTTTTGTAGCTCCTGTAGATGTAAGGTTAGGTTGTTTATTTGAGATTTTCTTGTTTCTTAAAATTGGCCTGTATTGTTATAAACTTCCCTCTTTGAACGGCTTTTGTTGCTTCTCAGAGGTCATGGTTTGTTGTGTTTTCATTTTCATTTGTTTCTGCTTACTTTTTCATTTCTTCTTTTATTTCCTGCTTGAGCCATTCATTGTTTAGCAGCATGTTATTTAACCTCCATGTATTTGTGGTCTTTCCAGACTTTTTGTTTGTTTGTTTGACTTCTAGTTCCATAGTATTGCAGTCTGAAAAGATGTGTGGTATGATTGCAATCTTCTTGAATTTGTTGAGGCTGGTTTTGTGGCCCAGTATATGATTTATTCTGGGGAATGTTCCATGTGCCCTTGAAAAGAATGTGTATTCTGCTGTATTAAGGTGGCATGTTCTGAATATATCTGATAAGTCTATCTGATAAGTCCATCTGGTCCAGTGTTTCATCCCATGTCCATGTTTCTTTGTTGATTTTCTGTTTAGATGATCTCTCCATTGATGTAAGTGTGATGTTAAAATCCCCTGCTATTATTGTATTATTATCAATTCATTCCTTTATGTTTGTTATTAAATGTTCCATGTAGTTGAGTCCTTCTATGTTGGGGACATAAACATTTGCAATTGTTGTATCTTCTTGTTGGATTGTCCCCTTTATTATTATATGGTGTCCTTCTTTGTCTCTTGTTAGTCTTTATTTAAAGTCTATCTTGTCTGATATAAATATTGCTACTCCAGCATTCTTTTGACACCCATTTACATGATAGATGTATCTCCATCCCCTCATTTTTAATCTTTAGGTGTCATTAGGCTTAAAATGAGTCACTTTTGGACAGCATATAGATGGGTCTTGTTTTTTTTAATCCATTCTGTCACCCTATGTCTTTTGATCGGTGTTTTTAGTCCATGTATATTCAAAGTAGTTATTGGTACATATGAATTTATTACCATTTTATTACTTGTTTTGGGGTTGTTTCTGGGGATTTTCTCTGATTCTTTCTTGTCTTTCCCTCTTTAATGGTTTGCTGATTTTCTTTAGTGATATATTTGGATTTCTTTCTCTTTATTATTCACATGTTTATTAGTGGTTTTTGAGATATGGTTACCATTAGGTTTGTATGTAACTTCTGCATAGAGCAGTTTATATTAAGTTGATGGTGATTTAAGTTTGAACCCTTTCTTTTCTCCTCTCCTCCCCAAATTTCAGATATATGTTATTATATTTTATATCATTTTATTTTGTGAGTTCTTTGATTTTTTTACAGAAATTTTCATTTTTATTGCTTTTGTGTTCCTTACCTTTATATTGTCAATTTTGATATCTGCTATCCACTAGAGCCCCCTTTAATATTCCATGGTTGGTTTTGTGGTCATGAACTCCTTTAGTTTTTGTTTGTCTTGGTAATTGTTTATCTCTCCTTCTAGTCTAAATAATAACCTTGCTGAGTAGTGTATTCTTGGCTGCAGATTTTTGCCATTTAGAACTTTAAATATATCATGGCTTTCTCTTTTGGCTTGGAAAGTTTCTGCTGAAAAATCACCTGCTAGCCTTATGGGTTTCCCCTGGTATGTTACTGACATCTTTTTTTTTTTTTTTCTGCTTTACATATTTTTTCTTTATCACTATATTTTGCACATTTAATTACAAAATGTTCTGTTGTTAGCATGCTTTTGTTGATTTTGATGGGAATTCTCTGTACCTCTTGGATCTAGATATGTTTCCTTCCCCAGATTAGGGAAATTTTCAACTTTTGTTTCTTCAACAGTTTCTTGTTTTCTCTCTTCTTCTGGGACTCTTATAATGTGAATGTTATTACATTTGTTGGAGTGATTGAGTTCCCTTGGTCTATTCTCATTTTGTGTAATTCTTTTTTTCCCCCCTCTCTTATTCAGAGAGGGGAAAATGGATTGCTTTCCATTACACTTTCTCTTAGGTCATTAATTTGTTTATTTTCTTCTTCCATCCTGCTATTCATTCTATCAAGCATGTTTCTCATTTTGTTTATTGAGCCCTCTCTGCTATGTTATTATTTATATCTGTGTTAAGGGACTCTCTTCTCAAGTCCAATGAGTATCCTTGTGATCACTGTTTTAAATTATCTATCAGGCATGTTACTTGTATCTGTGTTGTTTAGATCTCTGGCTGTGACCTTGTCCTGTTCTTTCATTTGGGATAAATTGCTCTGTCTCCTCATTTTGTCTGCCTCTCTGTGTTTTTTTTCTGTGTATTAAGAAAGTGAGCTATGTCTTTTGCTCTTGAAAATAGTGACTTTATGAAGAGGAGGTCCTGGAGTGCACTGCAGTGCAGTGTCCCCTGTTTACTAGATCCTGGAACTTCAGTAGAGTTGCTTATGTCCTGCTTTTGTGTCTGAGTCACTTTTCTTTTCAGTGTGGTTGTCTGCCTTGGCTTTCTGTCCATTGTGGGCTGTGCTTGCTCTCTTTGGTGTTAGTGGAACCCAGGCAGGCCAACCATGAGGTGTCCTGCTGAGGAACTTGAAAGTAGGGCAGTGATGTTAGCAAAATTTGAATGAGGGGGTACATGGGTGGCTCAGTTGGTTAAGTATCTGCCTTTGGCTCAGGTCATGATCTTGGGGTCCTGTGATTGAGCCCCTTGTCAAGCTCCCTGCTCAGTGGGGGGTTTGCTTTTCCTTCTGTCCTTCCCCTTGCTCATGCTTTCTCTCTCTTTCATGTGATCTCTCTCTCTCTCTCTCTCTCAAATAAATAAATAAAATCTTTTTAAAAATTGCTTTGGGTTACTAGTCATATGCCAGATTGCACAAAGCACTGTGGCAGGTGGGGGCTGGTTGCCAGGGTGGCCAGTGGCACAAGGCTGGGTGTAGCATGGGATAATGGCTAGGTGCAGTTGGGCCCAGTGTGTGAGGGTGGCTTGGAGCCCATAGCTGGGCATAGTATAGCAGTTAGGAGGGGCATATAGCTTCAGCCACACTTGGCAACTGAGCATGGTGTATGATGGTGGCTGGAGTTGTTAAGTTGGAAGTGTGGAGACACAGTTTGAAAGAGGAACAGATCATGGCTACTGCAGTTGGGAGAGAAACATGGTCACAGAGGTCAAGAGACAGAATAACACACAGGGGAATGCATAAGGAAAACAAATTTCCACAACTGGCTTGGAAAGAAAGAGGGGCCAAATTTCATGAGTTCTTGCAACCAGCAGGGCTTAAACCCTGGAATTTTAAAGATCAGTGGGCTTTGCTAGGATAGAGCCAGGAGGGCATTTGATGGTTTTGGAGAAAAGGCAGACAAACATCCCATAGACATATAGTGTGGAAACAGCAATCAGAAGAGCACCCAAGGCACGCAGTGGGGAGGTAATTTGCTCATTTCAGAGATTACCCCAGAGAAGCAGTGTTCATGGAGACACCCCTCAGGGAACAAAGGAACTTGTCAGTGCCATTCCCCCACTAACATATGCACAAGGCTACCTGTGGGAACCAGCTCAGCACCAACACTTGCTACATAACTTGCTTACACCAAGCCCTGCTACCCACATTCCAGTGGAACCACTCCTCCCAGTCACACTTGCTTCAGTCCCACCAAAGTGGGCCCTCTCCCCCAGAAAACCTGCCTTTGTTCACACCAGGTCTCCCAGTGCAGGAGTTTTGCAGAGCCTCAGTTCTGGCAGCAGTGGCAACAGGTCTCATTTCACAAACAGATCAGTGCACATCTTGTTAAAATGTGCAATAGTTAGGCCAGGGACCAAACACTGTTTACAACAGGCAAACAGAGCCAGACAACTGGCCTGAAAGATAAAGTGGCTAAGACAAAACAACAGAGCACATGCAGCACACACTGGAGACACTCCCAAAAGTGCCAGACCCTGGGGAACAGGAGACACTACATGGCAGGGCACTACAGGACTTCTTCTTTATAAGGACATTATGCTCAAGAACAGGAGATGTAGCTGACTTTTCTTACACAGAGAAACTGGCACAGAGACTTAAATAAAATGAGAAGACAAAGAAATTTATCCCAAATGAAAGAACAGAACAAGGTCACACCAGAGAGATAGGCAAAATATATACAATTAACATGCCTGATAGAGAATTTAAAGCAACCACCACAGGATACTCACTGGATTTGAGAAAGAGTGGAAGACATGAGTGAGATATTTAACACAGAGCTAAGGAATGACATAGAAGAGATAAAGGGCTTAATAAATGAAATAAGAAACACACTTGATGGAATGAACAGCAGGCTAGAAGAAGCAGAATAAGTTAATGACCTAGAAAACAGGGTAATCAAAAGTAACCAAGCTGTATAAAAGAGAGAGAAAAGAATTATGTAAAATGAGAATAGACTTAGAGAACTCAGTGACTCCATCAAATGTGATAACACTCATATCTTTTTTTAAGATTTTATGTATTTGACAGAGAGAGAGAGAGAACACAAGCAGGGGGAGCAGCAGGCAGAAGGAGAGGGAGAAACAGGCTTCTCGCTGAGCAAGGAGTCTGAATCAGGGCTTGATCCCAGGACCCTGGGATCATGACCTGAGCTGAAAGCAGAAGCTTAACTGACTGAGCCATCCAGGTGCCCCTTATTACACTCATATTATAGGAGTGCCAAAAGAAGAAGAGAGAGAATAGGGGGTAGGAAATATATTTCAACAAATAATAGCTGAAACTCCCCTAATTTGGGGAAGGAAACAGATATCTAGATGCAGGAGGTACAGAGAACTACTATCAAAATCAACAAAAAGAATATCCAAGCCAAGACTTACTGTAATTAAATTTGCAAAATATAGTGATAAAGAAAAAAACAATTAAAAAACAGCAAGAAAAGACAGTAACTTACAAGGGAAAACCCATAAGGCTAGCGGGGGATATTTCAGCAGAAACTTTCCAAGTCAGAAAGGAGTGGCATGATATATTCAAAGTATTAAATGGGAAAAATCTGCAGCCAAGAATATTCTATCCAGCAAGGCTATCATTCAGAATAGAAGCAGAAACAAAGAGTTTCCAAAACAAACAAAAACTAAAGGAGTTCATGCCCACTAAACTAGCCCTGCAAGAAATATTAATGGGGACTCTTTAAGTGGAAAGGAGAGACCAAAAAGTGACAGTATAAATGTAGGAAACACAAAAGTAATAAAAATGAATATTTCTCTAAAAATCAGTCAAGGAACTGACTAAATAGAAGGATGTAAAATATGAAAACATATACCTAAAATGTGGGAAGGAGAATAAAGAATAGGTTCAAACTTAAATGACCACCAACATAATATAGACTGCTGTGTGCAGAAAAGGTTATGTACAAAACTAATGGTAACCATATATCAAAAACCACTAATAAATATGCAAAGTTAAAGAGAAAAAAATCCAAATACATCACTAAAGAAAAATAGCAAACCACAAAAGAGTGAAAGGCAAGAAGAAATGAGAGAAAATCTTCAGAAACAACCACAAAAAAAATAATGAAACAACAACAAGTACATATCTATCAATAATTACTTTGAATGTTAATGTGCTAAGTGCTCCAATCAAAAGACATAAAGTAGAGAATGGATAAAAAATATCAAAGCTGCCTACAAGAGACTCATTTTATACCTAAAGACACCTGCAGACTGAAAGAGAGGGTGTGGAGAAATATCTATCATTCAAATGAATGTCAAAAAAAAAAAGCAGTTGTAGCAACACTTATATTGGATAAAGTAGGCTTCATTTATTTTTTTAAGTAAACTCTATGCCCAAAGCGGGCCTTGAACTCATAACCCTGAGATCGAGAGCTGCATGCTCTACTGAGCCAGCCATGTGCTCCAAGACTTTAAAACAAAGACTGTAAGAAAAGACAAAGAAGGGCACTATATAATCATAAAGGGAACAATCCAACAAGAAGATATAACAATTATAAATATTTATGCACTCAATATAGGAGGTCTCAAATACATAAAATAGTTAATAATGAACATATAGGAAGTAGTTAATAATAATACAATAATAAAACATCTCACTTATATCAATGGACAAATCATCTAAACATAAAATCAACAAGGAAACAATGTCTTTGAATGATATGTGGGACCAGATGGATTTAACAGATATATTCAGAACATTTAATCTTAAAAGAGCAGAATACACACTCTTGTCAAGTGTACATGAAACATTCTCCAGAAAAGATCATATATTAGGCCACAAAACAAGCCTTAACAAATTCAAGATCGATGTAATGCCATGCACTTTTTCTGAGCACAGTGCTATGAAACTAGAAATCAGCCACAAGAAAAAATATGGAAAACCACAAATACATGGAGGTTAACGTCAAGCACCAGACGGCTTCATAGGTGAGTTCTACTAAACATTTAAAGAAGAATTAATACCTAGTCTTCTCAAAGTATTCCAAAAAAATAAGAGAAAAGTTCCATATTCATTCTATGAGGCCAGCATTACCCTGATACCAAAATTGGATAAACACACCACTAAAAAAGTGAACTACATGCCAATAACCCTGACAAACATAGATGAATAGATGCAAAAATCCTCAACAAAATATTAGCAAATTGAATCCAACAATACATTTAAAAAAAACCTTTGCTAAAATGAAGTGGGATTTATTCCTGGGTTGCAAAGGTGGTTCAATATTCACAAATCAATCAATGTGATACATCACATCAATGAAGGAAAGGATAAGAACCATATGATCATTTTAATAAATGCAGGAAAAGCATTTGACAAAGTACAACATCCATTCATGATAAAAACCCTCAACAGGGGTGCCTGAGTGGCTCAGTCAGTTGAGCATCCAACTTCTGATTTTGGCTCAGGTCATGATCTCAGGGTTGTGAGATTGAGTCCTGCATTGGGCTCTGTGCACAGCTTGGAGTCTGCTTGGGATTCTCTCTCTTTCTCCCTATGTCCTTCCCTCCACTCAAACTTGCTTTCTCTCTTTCTAAAGTAAGTTAAAAAAATAAATCTTAAAAAAAAAAAAAAAACCCTCAACAAAGCAGGTTTCAAGGGAACATACCTAAATATAATAAAGGCCACATATGAAAAAGCCACAGCTAAAATTATCCTTAATGGGGAAAATTTGAGAACTTTTCCACTGAAGTCAGGAACAAGACAAGGATATCCACTCTCACCACTTTTTTTCAACATAGTAGTGGAAGTCCTAGCCACAGCAATTGGACAACACAGAAAAATAAAAGGCATAAAAATTGGTAAGGAAGAAGTAAAACTTTCACTATTTGCAGATGACATGATACTATATATAGAAAATCCTAGGGACTCCACCAATAAAACTGTTAGAACTGATAAACAAATTCAATAATGTCACAGGATACAAAATCAATATGCAAAAATCTGTTGCATTTATATACATCAATAATGAAGCAGCAGAAAGAGAAATTAAGAAAGCAATCTCATTTATAATTACACCAAAAACAATAAGATACCTAGGAATAAACCTAACTGAAGAGGTAAAAGACCTGTACTCTGAAAACTGCAAAACACTGACGAAAGAAACTGAACATAATACAAATAAATGGAAAGACATTCCGTGCTCATGTATTGGAAGAAGAACTATTGTTCAAATGTCTATACTACTCAAAGCAATCTACACATTTAATGCAATTCTTATCAAAATCCTAACAGCATTTTTCAAAGAAGTAGAACAAATTATCCTAAAATTTGTATGGAACCACAAAATACCCTGAATAGTCTAAGCAATCTTGAAAAAAGTAAAGCACAGCTAGAGACATCACAATTCTGGACTTTAGGTCATATCACAAAGCTGTAGTAATCAAAACAATATGGTATTTGCACAAAAGTAGATACACATGGATCAATGGAACTGGGTAGCAAACCTGGAGATAAACTCCCAATTACATGATCAATTAATCTTTGACAAAGCAGGGAAGAATATCCAGTAGGTAAAAGTCTCTTTATACACATGGTGTTGGTATAACTGGACAATATATGCAAAAGAATGATCCTGGACCACTTTCTTACACCATATGCAAAACAAACAAACAAACAAACAAAAAACTCAAAATGGATTAGAAGACCTAAATGTGTGACCTGAAACCATAAAAATCCTAAAATAGAACACAGACAGTAACCCCTTTGACATCAGCTATAGCAACTTCTTTCAAGATGTGCCTTCTGAGACAAGGGAAACCAAAGCAAAAATGAAATACTGGGAGTACATTAAAATCAAACAAAAAAAAGTTCTACACAGAGGAGGGAACAATCAACAAAACCAAAAGGCAACTTTTGGAATGGCAGAAGATATTTACAAGTGACATATCTGATAAAGGATTAGCATCTAAAATAAATGAAGAACTTATACAACTCAGCACCCAAAAACCAGATCATCCATTTTAAAAATGGGCAAAACACATGAACACACACTTCTCCAAAGAAGACATACAGACAGCCAACACACACATGAAAAGTTATTAATCATCACTTACCATCAGGGAAATGCAAATGGAGAAAAGAAACCCTCGTTCACTGTTGGTGGGAATGCAAACTGGTGCAGCCACTGTGGAAGACAGTATGGAGGTTCCTCAAAAAGTTAAAAACAGAACTACCCTACCATCCAGCAATTGCACTACTAGGTATTTACCCAAAGAACACAAAAACACTAATTCAAATGGATACATGCACCCCTATGTTTATTGCAGCATTATTTACTATAGCCAAGATATGGAAGCAGCCCAAGTGTCCATTGATTGATGAATGTATAAAGAAGTTGTAGTACACACACACACACACACACACACACACACACACACACACACAGGAATATTATTCAGCCATTAAAAAGGAATGAAATCTTGTCATTTGCAAGGATATGAATGGAGCTGGAGATTATAATGCTAAGCAAAATAAGTCAGAGAAAGACAAATGCCATATGATTTCACTCATATGTGGAATTTAAGAAACAAAACAAATGAGCAAAGGGGAAAAAAAGAGAAATCAGGAAACAGACTCTTAATTATAGAGAACAAACTCTTGGTTACGAGGGGAGGGAGACTGGGGGAATGGGTTAAATAGGTGATGGGGATTAAGGAGTGCACTTGCTATGGTAAGCACCAAGTGATGTATGGAATTGTTGAATCACCATATTTTACAACTGAAACTAATATTACGCTGTATGTTATCTAACTGAAATTTAAATAAGAACTTGGAAAAAACTATAAACAAAAATTTACAGCAAATATAATACTTAATTGGAAATGTTGCAAATTTTCTCTGTATGATAATGATTGAAATAATGCTGTATAAAACCACTTCTACATTCTACATAATTTTTAGTGGGATTCATAGCCAGTGCCAAAATCAAGAAAAAGGAATAAAATATATAAGGATTATAATAAAGAAACAAAATTCTTATTATCCACAGAAAATATACTTCAAATATATTATTAAAAATTATCAATGAATTTAGCATGGTAGCATAATATGAGGGCAATATATAAAAATCAGTTGTATATGTACACAGAAACTATAAAAAATAAAACATGAAATTTTAAACTATGCCACTTACAATAGACTTTTCTTGAGTTACATAAAGAATATCTTACAATAATATAGATAGGTAAAAAAAATACCCAGGAATAAAGTTAATGGATGATATGTAAAAGCTCAACACAAAAAGCTATAAAATATTAGTAAGAAAAATTTATGTAGGTCTAAATAAATAAAGTGTATAGTATATTCATTGATCTAAAGTCTCAATTTTTAAAGATATATTCTTTTAATGTATCTATTCACTCATTACAATCATAAAAAGTTCCATTAGGTCTTTTGTGCAAACTGACATACCTCATTTAGATATTTTATGCTTATGTTAAGGATGAAAATTGCCCAAGTCACTACTGAAGAAAAAAATGTAGGGGGACGTAATTTACTACACATCAAAAAATCACTGTAAAATAAATTTTTAGCAAATATGTAATTACAAAGAAACAGTAATTAAGACAGCATGTTATTGATTCAAGGATAGACAAATACAACAATATAACAGAATTGTGAGTCCAGAAACAAACCCACATATACATGGAGTTTTATTTAATTTCAAAGCTGTCATGGAAGATAAGTAGGGAAACAAAATACTTTTCAATAAATGGGGTTGATTCAACTGGATATTAATGTGAAGGAAAATGGAACTAGACTGCTAACTCACACCATGTACACACACACACACACAAATTCAAGTCAATTGTAGATGACAATATGACAGATAAACTAATAAATCTCATAATATTAGTATAGGAAAATATCTTCTTAAATTTATTAGATTTTAGTCTGGGAAAAGAAGCTGCACAATCTCTTCATTTCAGGGCTAAGACAGCAGTTCTACCTTCTTCTCACTCATCTCAGCTGTTTGCCTTTCATGTTTCCATCAATTTCCTTCAGCTAACACTCCTTTGAAACTCATACTGTAGTTAAAATAAACCTTCAGCTTTTCATCCTCCCTACTGGCATCACCCACCCCATGTCCCTCTCCCAAATCATGTTTCTAAATGTTTTCTTCTACACAAAATCCTGTCCAAGGTGACATTAATTTTCACATGCATAACCCATGTGACTCTGTCGCTGCAATTCCTTAACTTTTTCTTCTCTGAAGATATTTACTTCTACTTCAGTGTAGCCTTATTTTCTTGTGGCAGTAATTGTAACTTGTCCTCATCTGAAATTTAAAATAAGACATTTCTCTCTTATCCATAATCTCCTGTGGTCCTTCACTCCTGTTACACCCAGTCCACCATAGTCTCATGTTTTCTTTATTTTCTTAATCTCTGAAATCCCTCCTGCTTTTAACACACCTTCCTTCATCAGCTGGTTTCCAAACCTTGATCAAATGAGATGTCAATGTACTTTGTTCCTGATCTCAGGTGATTGAACACTAAGGATGCTTAGAAATCGGAGAAGTTTTAGGAACAAATCCACATTGACCTTCCCCAGCCAAGTCCCGACAACACTGTTCAGTTAGTTTATCTAGTTATTTCAACCCTCCCTGTCAGTGTTTTGAGTGTTTCTCACTCCTTTTTATGTATTTATTTATTTTTGAGAGAGAGAGAGAGCATGAGCAGCTGGGGGGGGGGGGTGCAGAGGGAGAGGAGACAGAGAATCCTAAGCAGGGTCTACGCTCAGCTGAGTGCAGAGCCTGACGTGGGCTTGATCTCACAACCATGAGATCATGACCTGAGCCAAAACCAAGAGTTAGAAGTTTAACCAGCTGAGCCACCCAGGAGCCCCATTTCTCATTCCTTTTAAGCTCCAACTAAATTTGTTCTCCTCCTTTACCCATTAACTATGAAAAAGGAAACTGCCCAGTGTGAGCTCTTTCAACTTTCTTCTTCACAATGTCTCCACGTATTCTTTCAATCTTTCTTTCATCCATTCTAATTCAGAAGAAATGTCTCTTCTATTGCTCTATATCCCTTCATACCTCATCTCAAATCTCTGAACATGTATATATGTGTTTGTTTCTGTATTTCATTGTCATTATTTGCCTCTAGGCTTTTCTAGGCTATTCTATTTAGCCCAATAACTTTAAATATCTCCATTGAGAATAAATGATTATAAGACTTCCTTGGGACAGTGTCCCTCTCAAGCCATCTTTCTGTGTCTCCTTGTACTCACAGAAAAAAATGATGAATTTATCCTATTTATATGTCTCTTTACTACACACTCCCTTATTAACTTCATGGGATATAATAACAAGCTAATTGCCAAATTCATTAGCCAACTTTTTACTATATTTTTATTATCTCTCAGCAGAATTTGGTTACTGCACCCTTTTCTTAATATTCTTTTCTCCCCACGCCTTCCTTTATGAGATATATTTCTCTCCTAGCTCCCATTCTATTTTATCACATCTTCTCTTTCTTCTTCTTTTCTAACTCCTCTGTCTTTATTCTCATTTTAATTATAGATATTCTCCAATGTTTTAAAATTTTCTTCCTTCTCTTTCCATGTTTTATTTTATTCTTCACACCCTCATCTTCTTATGTAGTTACTATTGTTTTTATTTTTATTTTTATTTATTTTATTTTATTTTATTTTATTAAAGATTTTATTTATTTGACAGAGAGAGACACAGTGAGAGAGGGAACACAAGCAGAGGGAGTGGGAGAGGGAGAAGCAGGCCTCCCGCCGAGCAGGGAGCCCGATGTGGGGCTCGATCCCAGGACCCTGGGATCATGACCTGAGCCGAAGGCAGACGCTTAACGACTGAGCCACCCAGGCGCCCCGTTACTATCGTTTTTAAAAGATTTTATTTATTTATTTGTTTGTTAGAGAGAGAGAGAGAGCACAAGCAGGGGGAGCAGCAGGCAGAGGCAGAGGCAGAGGGAGAAGCAGACTCTCCACTGAGCAAAGAGCCCGATGTGGGACTTGATCCCAGGACCCTGGTATTATGACCTGAGCCAAAGGCAGACACTTAACTGACTGAGCCACCCAGGCGTCCTTGTACTTACTACTTTTAAATCCATATCTTTAGTACCCTCCTCAAAAATTACTTCAGTACCACCTCTTCAATGAAACCATTATTTTTTTAAAGATGTTATTTATTTATTTATTTGTCAGAGAGAGAGAGACAGACAGTGAGCACAAGCAGAGGAGAGGCAGGCAGAGGGAGAAGCAGGCTCCCCGCTGAGCAAGGAGCATGATTTGGGACTCAATCCCAGGACCGTGGGATCATGACCTGAGCTGAAGGCAGACACTTAACCATTTGAGCCACCCAGGTGTCCCCAATGAAACCATTATTGATGGTCATCAAAATTCATGACTTCTTTCTCTTTATTTGTATAGTACTTCACATATTTTATTTTGAACTTAGTAATATTTCTTTGTATTCAGAGTACTTATTTACATGTCTATATCTCTACCTTTCTTTAAATATAAGTGCTTTGGAAGTAAGGACCACAACTTTGCCATCTTTGTGAGGTGATTTAGAGAACTGGATTTTTCTCTTTTCCAATAGGAGACATTTTCTGGACAAATTTCCTCTCTGTCAATGTGTCAAGCTTTAGCTATATACTATCATTAGCATTATCTGTAGATGGAGAGCATAGAAATAGGGGCCAATTTTTGCTCTGTCTCATGGAGTTTCAGCCCTACTCTAATTTCTATGCCAAGAAAACTGTGCACAATGACAAATTTCCTCTTTGCATTTTAGTACATTAATTCTAAGCATTACACTCTCCTGGCCACTGACTTCCCTAAAGTGTGTTTGTAGTGTAAAATCATTCAATCAAATTTAATATGTCCTTCCAAAAGGGTAGCTGATAGAAGTCTCAGAATATCCTACAACAGATAACAGAGTAAGTGTCCTGCTGCTTTGGGGAATCACTGCTTCATTTATTACAACTTCACCCAGGAGCTCAAGCAGTTATTTCACATCTCTGTGTTCTTATATTTTGTATGTTTATTTAAAAAATCTACTCTATGTATTATAGTTATCTGCAATAAAATGAAAATTGCAATTTTGGCTTCTATTTTCTCAACAATTCCAGTCAATGAAATGAACTTTTTTTTTTTTTTAATTATACCTCTTCTTTCTTTTCAACCTACTGGATGTTCAAATGGAGTTAGAGATGCAAAGCTGAGTTAATTTTTCCATTCTATGATTTCAGTGGCCTTTCCCTTATCTCATTTTATCTTCATTTGATGGCCAGAATAGGATGCATTATTTTGTTAAGTCTTATCAAAGAATAAGGGAATCTAATTAACACTCATCTACATTAGTATGCAGCTATTTTTGATATTTTCCTTTGCATTCTTTGGCCTTTATAAAATAACTACCTCAATATTAGTATAGAAATACAGTTCAAAATTAACCATTTGAAGTTAGCAGTTTTCACTGTTTCCCGTCACCCCTTCCCCCACATTCTTTACTCAGCTCACAGGAGTTTGTTCATAATTGACATGCAGTAAAACTTGGAAAACTGCGCTTGCTATAAGTTTACTATTGAGTACTCCCTCACTTCCTGGAATACTTAGTAGGTCTTCTTGATTTATATGTAGCCTATTCCACAGACTATTTTTTTAAATGTTACAGTATCACTGAATTTTTAGTCAGTTCTGTTTTAAATAAAGCTCCAAATATAATGTTGATTTTTTTTAAATTTTAGAATTAGTTTTAGAGTTATTCCTTAGTTTTCTTCATATTTGCTGGCCCACGAATGTGAGCCAGAGCTTGCCATATGAAATTCAAAAGGATATAAATTTAGTGGGTATTGTCACCCACCCACCATTACCAACCTTGTCTATAACTGGAAAATAATGAACAGGTAATTTGCAAAATGTCTGGTGCAGATTAGGAGAGAAACATTGAGTCCAGAGCCTGTCATGTTCTCCTTGCCCAGGTTCTCCTAAGATGACTAAGTGCTAAGGAAACCATCTTGGGTAAAATGAGATTTTATAAACCAAATCACTTCATCGTTAACATTGTCATCCACGTGTTATATGTAAGTATCATATTCTGCATTAAGATTTTCTACCCATTTAAGTTTTTGTTCAAAAAGGTATTTTCCTCCTTTCTTCACTGATTTTTGGGGGGACTAATGAAAAGACAAAAACAAAAACAAAATATCTATAGCATAAGAAAACCCCAAAAAGAGGAAGATAAATTATGCAGAATATTTTAATTGAATTAATTGATTTAAACTAAACATACAAAGGTTTAGAAGTCCATTTACGCATAAGCATAGCTCTGCTATTTAGCCACTAAACACATAAAACATTCTGTCCTACAACAGAAATTTGATATAGAAGTTGAGAGGTTAGGTGATAAAACAGACTATTAGCTCTCAGGGAAAATGGTGCATCTTTGCTTCAACATAGTCAGTGACCAAGTGATTTATTCAAATTAGTTAAATGGTCTATATGGACAGTCCTCTTATATAAATGGAATGAATACTCAATATCTAGTTTTCAAGATATAAGTTCCATAAATAACCCAGATAACATCTTTTTAAAATAAACAATACATTTTACAACCTAGTTGTTTTCCTAAAACATCTGTAATCCAGTGAATTATGCATACATTTAAACTGTTGCTACAGAATTTTGAATCTTTTACACTTTCTGCTACTGCCATTTTTGGGAGATTAACACATCATATGAATATTGCCTGCTGTTTTAATATATATATCCC
The DNA here is from genome assembly GCF_964656455.1 of Halichoerus grypus. Classification (NCBI taxonomy): domain Eukaryota; kingdom Metazoa; phylum Chordata; class Mammalia; order Carnivora; family Phocidae; genus Halichoerus; species Halichoerus grypus. Next base: position 23,642,765 of record NC_135727.1, on the reverse strand, counting down.
ATGGTTCTAAGATGACTCTTTGAAAATTCAAGGAATGGTATGGTCCTATTTCAAAGCCCTGAACACCTTTTGCCACAGAATTCTTGGTTTTGTAAAATTTTATCATATCTCCCAAACTTTCATCTTCCTAGACACACAAGTCCTAATATTGTTGCCTGAGTATGTGTGAGTCTCTCATCACTCTTTCCATCATTTCAATTTCCCTTTACCAAACCTTTTCCAGCTGAGCTTCTCTGGACTCTGCTCTAGTGCTCCATAATAAAATAACTGGCAAATGGAAATGCTTTTCCAAATACTACTACCAAATACTCCATCAAAAAGCAATTATTTCTCTGTTAACTATTTTAGTTCCTTCCAGGGTATGACAGTGATCAGCTATTCATTATGTGGAATTACAAGTACTGACTCAGCTTCTATACGAAGTAGAATGATAGATAAGTATAATCTTACTTACGCATAGATAGGTATAATCTTACTCAGGGAATTTATGAGCAAATTATACATAAGGCTAAAGAGCATTAATATTTAAAATCCAAGTGGCTTGAATAATGATTTGCCATGTACAGGAAGTATAAAACCCCAACAATGTTTAGAAATTATAACATAAATTGATCAATCTTGCATAGATCTGAATTGGTTAAGCTACCTATAGTAATATATTTTAAGTTCATAGCATTTGAATTATGGTTTTCTACTTCATTTATAGTTAAAGGCAAATGAAATGCAGAGAGCATTCAGGAAACCAAATATAATAGTAAGGGAGAAAACAAGAATTTAGCTCAAACTGTGGTCTTCTACTTACTTGGTTGTTAATTTGCTCCATGACCTTCAGTCAGTAACCGCATTGAATCTCAGAGGATATAATAATCCTGACCTGCTTCACAGGGGCGTGCTGTACCTTAATTGATGTGTGTTAAGTGCCTGGAGGTACTTTAATGAAAGCCATTATTGAAATTCAATTATTAACATTTGGGATAATGAAGTTAGCTTAGATGGTTTAGCCAAGCCTAGAGTGAAGATGGTTTCTAAGTTCAAGAGAACAAAAATTCCCTGACACAAAACTTAAAAAAAAAAAAAAGTCTCAAAAAGAAAAAACAGAAAATGAAGCCATAACTGGCTTATTTGCTGACTTTAGCAGCATTGGGGCCTGCAGTGTATTGCTTTGTCTCTGATCAAGTACATTGCAATCAATGCGAATTACTACAGAGATGCTAGGAGATAATTCTGCAAAAATGTCAAAAATGCAAAAATTGGGAGAGCTGAATAGGGTAGAAATGACTATTGATTTTGTAAAAGTTGGTAAATTACTACAATACCAACTTACTTTAAGGTAGACTGCAAATCTTGCATTTTAAGCAAGATCAACTCTAATTTTAAACCTCAGGAAAGGCTTAGTGTATTACACACATTACTTTCATCCATGAGAAATTTAGAAGATCATGTGCTTACCTAGTAGAAACTAGCTGTGAAATTCCCAGTAGGGCTCATCCTTCTGCTCAACAATTCCTACCTGTCTATCCATTTCAGCAAGTTTATCTTACACTCAGAAAGCAATCAGACTAGAATGGAAATAGATGAAAAAAAGCAAAAACCAAAAAACTCCTCCTTATTCTCAAGAAATGACAGAAACAAACAAAATATTTTCAAAAGATGATCTGAGTAATGGTCATTCAGTCTTAAGTAATGTCACACTTACATTTATCATTTTTTATTAATGCTATTTTAATTCATATCAGTTGCATTTAAATAGCATAACAATGCCTAGAACCTAGGGTCACACAACCTGAACATTTAAGACTTAGAGGAGTTTCTCCAATTAGATCTTAGTTTTCAGTCACTGTGGGAAGTTTCAGTGCTTCTAAATATAATTATTCTGTTAGGGTTCTTTTGTTGTTGTTTATTTATATTCACTAAAAATTTTGGGAATAATATGTAAAACTGCAATAAACAACCATGAAATTACTTTTTACAATTAACAGAATTATTTTATATTAATGAAAATATTTTTAAATTCATATTATATATGTATGATACGTACTCACATGGAGAACATTGTTTAAATCCCTTGTTTTGTTACTCAGCCACAAAAAAGAGATCTTGCCATATGTGGCAACATGGATGGACCTAGAGGGTATTATGCTAGGTGAAATTAGCCAGACTGAGATAGACAAATGCCATGTGATTTCACTTATATGTGGAATCTTAAAAAAACAAAACAAATAAACAAAAAGCAGACCTATAAATACAGAGAATAAACTGATGGTTACCAGAAGAAAGGGAAATGGGGAGTGGGCAAAATGGGTGAAGGGGAGTGGGAGATACAGGCTTCCAGTTATAGAATGAATAAGTCATTGGGATGGAAGATACAACATAAGGACTATAGTCAATGGTATTGTAATAGTGTTATATGGTAACAGATGGTAGCTACACTTGTGGTGAGCATAACATAATGTATAGACTTGTCAAATAACTATGTTGTATACCTGAAAGTAATGTAACACTGTGTGTCAACTATACTCAAATTAAAAAAATAAATAAATATATTTTAAAAAATATTATATTATCACTTGGCAAAAGAAAATGCAGAACAGTGTGCAATGGTAGAATGAATATATATATTCAAGGTTACAAGTGCCATAACAAAATAACACAGACTGATTGGTTTAAACAACAGAAATATTTTCTCACAGTTCTAGAGGTTTGGTTTCTTCTGAGGCCTCTCTCATTGGCTTGCAGATGGCCACCTTCTCACTGCATCTTTACATAGCTTTTCTTCTGTGTTTGTGCATTCCTGGTGTGACTTTATGTGTCCAAATTTTATCTTCTTATGAGGATACCAGTGAGATTGGATTAGGGCCTATCCATATGACCTCATTTAACTAACTACTTCTTTAAAGGCCCTATCTCCAAATATAATTACATTCTGGGGTACTGGGGGTTAGGAATTCAACATATGAATTTTGGGTTTATCCTAAAACATGTGTGTATCTATTTTTGTATTCTCTAAAAATATATTAATATAATTTATAAAAAAATATTTATTGAAATATTCATTAAGAAATCAGTGTGAGATGGGAATTATATAGTTTTTAAGAAAAGCAAATTTCCATATAAAATTTAGATCAATAGGAAATATAAGGAGGTCTCTCTCAGAATGGAATGCTCCTTTCTCTATCTTATAACACCCATTTCAACACTTTCCAAAGAAGTCATGAATGTGTTCTATTTAAAATAAAAAATAAAGAAATAAAATAAAATTGAAGGGCTGTTACCTAAATTTCACAAAAAGCTTTCTAATGAACCAAACCAGCTTTATAAACCCAGTTGAATTTCACAATTTTAAATCCTAGAGAGCAAGAATGATTATGTATCTCAAACAAGACTGTGATAGGAAATTCTTTTAAAATGTATTTAATATATAATGTATTATATAATAAATAAATTGAGGCACTCCACATTCAAGTGACACAAAGCTGAAGAAATCCATTCCTAAGTAGAAAACTTAGAGATATTTGTTCAAATAGCTAAATAAAACTTGACAATATATCTTTTGTTCTTTTTTCTAGATATTCCAACCAAAATTCTTTTAGAATCTAGGAGTCAAACAAAACTATTAGGATTTTCCTGATAACATTCACATTTCACTCTGCTTTTAAAAAAAGAATAAAATTGGCCTTAGTGACTTGAGAGCCTCAGATATAAAGCCTTTCCCTTATTAAGAAGTCACTGATTGTATCTTTGTTTAGTTTCCTGCAGTCAGTTCCAATTTTGTTTTACCTTGTTTGTGATTCTGTGTTACAATTCTGTAATGCACTGTGAGTTTTTTTAAAAAGGTCATTTCATTATTTCCATAAATAACAAACTTGAATTCCAAAAGTCACATGTATAAAAGTAAATATGTCACAGATTCCAGGCTTGCAATGATAACTATGGCAAATCACTTTTCATTTTAATTCAAAATGTCCCCTCTTATCTCACTCTTCTGATGGGCTACATAGGATAAAGCCTTTCAAGAATAGTAGACATTATTCCTATGGAAATACAGTGTCATATTTGAAAGAATTCCTCTGTAATGGAAAAAAAAAGGTAGTGTAAACCACCTTAATATTTCTAGTGAGAGTATGACAAATAGAAAATAGACTTCCTTTCCTTTTCCATATATAAGGGATGATAATAAATCAAAAAGTTAAAAAGTTAATGTTTCTTGTTTAGGATATATTTATAAATTTGAATATAATTTTAAAAGGGAAAACATATATGGTCAATAAAATGAGTTTATAAAAATACCAATACCTCAAGTATTTTGAACTTCTCTGTACTGAGTACCCAACATGCAGTCAACACATTTCAAGTTCTAGATGTATTGTCGAAATACACAATATTTTTTTCCTTTTTTTATTATTATGTTATGTTAATCACCATACATTACATCATTAGTTTTTGATGTAGTGTTCCATGATTCATTGTTTGCATATAACACCCAGTGCTCCATGCAGAACATGCCCTCCTTAATTCCCATCACCAGGTTAACCCATCCCCCCACCTCCCTCCCCTCTAGAACCCTCAGTTTGTTTTTCAGAGTCCATAGCCTCTCATGGGTCGTCTCCCCCTCCAATTTCCCCCCCTTCATTCTTCCCCTCCTGCTATCTTCTTCCTTTTTTTTTTTTATAACATAAAATGTACTTTTTTACCAGTTGTATTCAATTCAATAGGGATCTGTCTTCTTGAAATTCAGTTGGATGACAGAGATTGCATTTGGTAAAATTATTTGATTTGAGAGTAATTATCATTATTAGATTAGAAGGAATTAAATTACAATTACTAAAAATTACAGGTAATTACAATACAGCTTAATTTCAAAGCTAAACTCATCCTCCAAAGAAAAATATTTTATCCATGTGCTTAAAATATGCCTGTATATCTATTAATGTGATGCATAATAATGGCTTTGGTCATTTGAAAGCCAAAAGTATGTAATTGAACAATTATTACAGCCACACTGCCTGAAGGCACAATTTGTCAAGAGTTATATGATGGCCAATTATATCCTCTCAACCTTGAAGGATAATTCTATCATCTGATGGGAACAAATTACCATTACACTTTTTTTTTTCCTCAAAGTTTAACTATTGGCTTTTACAGTGTAAATCTTCTAAAATGAACACATTTCCAAGTGCCAGATTTGCTTTTAAATAAAACTAATATACACATTTATTAGAATATAACATATAAATATTCAAAGAAAATTAAAATAAAACTTCAACCTTCAAAAACGTAGATACAATCTAAGAAATAGGGGTAAAGTTTTTAGTTCCTAAGATAGCAAACCCATAAATCTTAGTCTTGATCTATGCATTTTTCTCACAGGCTTTGCTTTAATATACCAATTGGTTACCTGTTTTTCTGGCCCAGACTGGATTAAAAGTAACAAACCAGGGGTAAAAAAAAAAAAAAAAAAACCTGTTAAAATCACTTTAGAATGGCAGCAGGAGAAATAACAGCTCAAAATGTGACTTAAACACAGGAAATAGATTAACTAAAAGAGATAGTCATGAACTTTACTCTTGCAAAGTACAATAAAAGGTACTCTTAGTGTTTATTTAAGTTATCAAGAAATGGTTATATTACGTTCAGTGTTATTCTTGGACTACCAGGGAGTAGAAGAGATATTAGAAAGGTTTCCATCAGAAATGACTATTTTTAATTGTAATTTCATTATCTTGAAATTTAGTCATTCACCTTCCTCAGTGAAGCCAAGTAAGGTAAACATTCTACATTTATGTGACATAAAGTAGAATTTAATATTCCAGAAAGAATAGTACTTTCCTAAGAGGTTATTAAACTATACCTTTCTATCTAAGTATTTAATTTTAAAAATGAAAGAATTTAGGGGGCGCCTGGGTGGCTCAGATGGTTAAGCACCTGCCTTCGGCTCAGGTCATGATCCTGGAGTCCTGGGATCGAGCCCCATATCGGGCTCCCTGCTCAGCAAGGAGTCTGCTTCTCCCTCTGACCCTCTTCCCTCTCATGCTCTCATTCTCTCTCACTCAAATAAATAAATAAAATCTTAAAAAAAAATAAAAAAAATAAAAATGAAAGAATTTAGAATTTCAATTATTTGATGGATTTATTTAATGATTTCTGGTTTGTAAATGTGTTCTGTATCTTAAAATCTGTCCATTTGTCTCTTTGAAGTTTTGGGAACAATTTGGAGCAGTATTTGACAATACATTTTATACCAAGGATTTCTTTTTTTTCTAATATTGTATTATTTGTTTCAGAGGTACAGGTCTATGATTCAACAGTCTTACACAATTCACAGCACTCACCATAGCACATACCCTCCCCAATGTCTGTCACCCAGCCACCCCATCCCTCCCACCCCCCACCACTCCATCAATCCTCAGTTTGTTTCCTGAGATTAAGAATTCCTCATATCAGTGAGGTCATATGATACATGTCTTTCTCTGATTGACTTATTTTGCTCAGCATAATCAAGGATTTCTGATTTATGTTCTTTTGGTCCTACTAATACCTGAAATGAACATTAGAGACATACAGTGCTTATTTGGTGTGTGAACTATGGGAAACAGTTCTTTAGAAAACATTGGGAAACACTGAATGGGTCTTTTTAAACAATATGTCCAATGAATCTGAATAATTTAAATCAAAAATAAAAAGGAAATACAATAAGCAAACAGAAACAAACAAAAATCCACTGAAAGCTAGTTTGTATGATTTTTTTTATTATTATTAGATGTGAGTTTTCAAACTCTGAATTTCATGTAGAACTCTTTTCATGGGGTCACAGTATTATGGGAAATAAATAATAGCAGACTGTAATAAAAATATAAGTTGGAATATATCTCACTTATTTAATTGGAATTCTATTTCTTCATCAGAACATGCTCTAATCAAAAACCCTCAAACCATTTTCTGTCAGACTGAATTATTCTGCTTTATCCTGCTTCATCAATCCATCTGAACCAGTTACCGTATATTTCAAGTAGCTCTTTCTCTCTAACAGTATTTCTGGTTCTACTTTCTTCAATCCCTTATCCTTTCTGCTTCCTTTCTTCACTCAACTCTACTTGGAACTCCCACCGGGAACTGTCAATAAGGTGTAAAGTCCTGTGTGAGAAACTTGTTTCTCACCCTAACACAGCAGGTTAAACACAGGCATTTTCTGAAAGACATGGTGATTTTAACATCTTACAAGTAGCTAAAGGCAAAGAAAACACTTAGTACAGATTAATGGAAAAATCCTGGACTGTAAATCAGAAGGCCTGACTAGCTAAGTGTTACTTAGGGTAAAACTCTTAATCTCTGGACATTAGTTACATTGAATATAAATTGGAGTTTGAAGTAGATGTCTCCTTTTAAACTCTAAAATGTGAAGACAATGACAAGTTATGGATTGATGTATTTCTCTATGTTATACATTTAGTTTTCATTAATCACTTGCTATTATTAAACATTTACTTTGACTAAATACCAAATTAGCATCCATTGTTAAAAAATAGAGTGATAATCCAAGCACAAAAAATAATTATTTTATTTAGTTCTTCATTCTAAAATCATTCTACTTCAAGGACTTAATAGTATATCTAAATTTTAAATACCATCCTGAAAGGAGTCATTTCTACTCAACATTCAATCTTTTTAATCCAGCCATATTGTGGAAAAGGGCCAAATTTTGAGTTAATAAATGCCTGCAGTCACACTTGAGAACCAGTCTATGCATTTTGAGCTTAATTCCTAACCCTTTTCAAAATTTAATTCTTGCAACCAATCAGAGCAACTGCATTTATTCTGTCAATAGCTTACAAACAGTAAGTAGCAATCTAGAAGTGAGCAAAATAAAGTAAGCAGATTAACCAAGAAAATGTACACAGATAAACCTTTGTGAAAAAAAAAAAAGTATGATTCTTGGGAATGGAGTGTACTGAATTGAAAATATAGGGGTTAAATATCAGAATAGTGTTAGATATTCTTATATAACACTCTTTCTTTTGGTACATTTTGCCAGTTAAGTGAAATGGTCACTCACAGAAATGTCAGATATAATTTGTCACCACTTATCATTTAAAAAATAACTGCTGATCTCGCTGTCTCTCTGTCAAATAAATAAATAAAATCTTTAAAAAAAAAAAAAGGGGTGCCTGGGTGGCTCAAAAAAAAAAAATAACTGCTGCTGTTTAGAGAAAAAAATACAACTTTCTTAATTTTCTAGGCAAATCAAAAAATATAGACAAAAAAATACACTAAAAATCAATCTTCTTCCTTAACTGCCTTTCAATTAAATTTAATATTTACAGAGCTCCTGTTAGTGACTGAGCTAGCTCTTTTGGAGGATACAGAGATAATTCAGTCCTGCTTTACACCGTAAAAATGCCTACAATCTTATTTGCTTTTGACTCTGCAAGAAACAACTAAGTTATCTACAGAGATTTACAGCTTACTGATTATTTAAAAAATCTCTTTCCATAAGGATATTGTCATCAGTAATTAGGACAATGCCAAGATCAATAAATCTTTATTGAATGAATGATAGAATGTTTTTAGTTTAGGAACAATTATGCTTACCTTCACATTTTCTTTTTTTTAATTAATTAATTTATTTATTTGACAGAGAGAGAGACACTGAGAGAGGAAACATAAGCAGGGGGAGTGGAAGAGGGAGAAGCAGTCTTCCCACAGAGCAGGGAGCCCAATGAGAGGCTCAATGCGGTGCTCAATCCCAGGACCCTGGGATCATGACCTGAGCTGAAGGCAGATGCTTAAGGACTGAGCCACCCAGGCACCCCACTTACCTTTACATTTTCAAAAGCCGGTTGAAATCTCCTCCTTCTTTTTAGACCAGTGACATAAATAATAAATTCATTTAGCTTGAAATCTGGATATTTAGTAAATCAGGGAAAGTGAAACTACCTCCATTAATTTGTTAGATGTCAAAAGGTTATCTGATGAAATCGGGCATGTTCAAGGTGGTATGGTCGTAAAACAACAAAAAAAAAGTTATCTGATAACTACATTTGTAATTTATCCACAAGACTGAGTTAGTAGAATAACTAATTATAATGGTTAAGAACATGATCTGTAGACTGATTTTTAAACTGTATTCCACAATTTACTACCTATGTGACTTAAACAAATTACTCATCCTTTCTTAAACATTGTCTTATAAACAAAAGAGAGGTGAATAATACACATTATTTTCCATAGTGGCTAATACTAAAGTAACATTATAAAAAATATGTCCGTTTACAGCCTTGAGGAAATAACAAGGACTCACTTCCTCCTTGATTTGTTTTCAATTCTTTTTAATTTATTGTTTTATTTTTAAAAATTTTTTAATTAAGTATAATTGACATATGTTATATCAGCTTCAGGTGTACCACATAGTGATTTAACAATTATATACATTATGAAATGCTCACCAACATAAATGTAGTTACCTTGTTACTGTACAAAGTTATTATGATATTATCAAGTATATTCCTCATGTTGTACTTTTTATCCCTGTGACTTATTTATTTTGTAACTATAAGTTTTTTCCAAATCAAAGTGCTTGAAGAATTTACTATTTGATGGTCACCATCAATTATAATTTTAATTTATGAACTAGAATTGGCAAATATGGAATAGATGTCTCCTTAAATAAAAGTATGTCTTAAGGTAATTTGTAATAATATTAACGATAATAATACAGAACATATTTTGAGTCAAGTACTCTCTTAAATATATAATTTCATTATCCTGTTTCATCCTCACAAAAATTATTTTGCCATTCACATAGTTCAGACAAGAAAATGAGGCCTAGGGTGAGTTAGTTACATACCCAGAGTTCCAAGCTAGTAACTGGACATGTGTGCATGCACATATTTGGAGATGAGTTGGTCTTGTGTGTGTGTGTGTGTGTGTGTGTGTGCAATGATATTTATATTGCTGGAGAGAGTGGCAGGGAACAGAAGAAACAAGGGATCATGAAAGAGAGGTAGGAATGGACCAGATCATGGAAAGTCTTATATCATATTCTAAGGTGATTAAAATTTATCCTGTAGTCCTTTAATCCCAAAGTCATGACAATCTTCATTTTGATTTAGTAGATCTGTGTTGGTCCTCAGAATACACATATTTAAAATGCATATGTTTTAAAATACATGTGACATTGAAACAACAGAAAATCATTCAATAATAAGAAGTTTTAAGCATAAATGTACTATGAGAGGAATGGAGTTTTGGAAAATCCGTTCTTTAAAAAAAAAAAAAAGGAAATGCATCAGAAAGGAGTGACAAGTGTTACCATGCTTTTGGTATAATCCAGTAAATGATAAAGCCTTCAAATAAGGTAACAGAAGCATAGGAAATAGAAATCAAAGGAATGATTTTGGTGACATTAATGGAGGAAATCTGGTGTTAAGAGTATTGGCTTGGGTTACATCCCTTCTCCCCCAAATACTTAGCATAGAATCATGGACTATGTACTTTACAACTTGTAAGTCTTGTTGTCCTTATTTTAATATGAAGACTATAGATTATTACATTTTAGACAATGGTAAAATGTATAACATCAGTAAATTTTATTTTCAATGAGGTAGATTCGATGAGGTAGACTCTATTCTGGATTCTATTATATCTATTTATTTGGATAATATAAATAAGGTTGAAAGGTTAAATACCATGTTTCAAGGTCAAACAACAGATACAACAAAGAATCAGAATCAGGTAATCTGAGTCTTCCATTTCAAGGTTTTTGCCTAGAAAGAAAGAGCAGACCATATTCTTTTTTTTTTCTTTTAATTCCAACATAGTTAACATACAGTGCTGTATTAATTTCAGGTGTACAATACAGTTATTCAACAATTCTGTACATCACCCAGTGCTCATCACAAGTGCATTTTTTAATCCCTATCATGAGTGAAATAATATGATATTTTTCTTTCTGTGATTGACTTACTTCACTTTGCATTATACTCTCTAGCTCCATCCATGACATTGCAAATGGCAAGATCGCATTCATTTTTATGCAGAATAATATTCCATTGTGTGTGTGTGTGTGTGTGTGTGTGTGTGTATAACCACCACATCTTCATCCATTCATCTACCAATGGACACTTGGGTTGCTTTCATAATTTGGTTATTGTAAATAATGCTGCAGTTAACATAGAGCTGCATGTACCTATTTGAATTAGTGCTTTTGTATTCTCTGGGTAAATACCCAGTTAGTGCAATTACTGGATCATAGAGTAGTTCTATTTTTAACTTTTTGAGGACCTTCCATACTATTTTCCAGAGTGGCTGCATCACTTTGCATTCCCATCAACAGTACAGGAGGGTTCCTTTTTCTCCACATTCTCTCCAACACTTGCTGTTTCTTGTGGTGTTGATTAGCCATTCTGAGAGGTGTGAGGTGATATCTCCTTATAGTTTTAATTTGCATTTTTCTGGTGATGAGTGATGTTGAGTGTCTTTTCTGTGTTTGTTGACCCTCTGGATGTCTTCTTTGGAGCAATGTCTATTCATGTCTTCTGCTCATTTTTAAATTCGATTATTTGTTTTGGGGTGCTGATTTGTATAAGTTCTTTATATATTTTGGATACTAACCCTTTACTGGCTATATCATTTGCAAATATCTTCTCCCATTTGGTAAGTTGAATTTTAGTTTTGTTGATTATTTTCTTCACTGTGCAGAAATTTCTTATGTTGATATAATACCAATAGTTTATTTTTGCTTTTATTTCCCTTGTCTCAGGAGACATATCTAGAAAAATTGTTGCTAGGGCTGATGTCAGAGACATTACTGCCTGCGTTCTGTTCTAGGATTTTTATAGTTTCAGGTCTCACTTTTAGGTCTTTCATCCACTTTGAGTTTATTTTTGTGTATGGTGTAAGAAAGTAGTCCAGTTTCATAATTCTGCATGTATCTGACCAGTTTTCCCAACACCATTTGTTGAAAAGACTATCTTTTTCCCATTGGATATTCCTTCCTGCTTTGTCAAAGAGTAATTCACCATATAACTGTGGGTTTATTTCAACCTTTTCTATTCTGTTTTATTGATCTATGTGTCTGTTTTTGTGTCAGTGCCATCCTGTTTTGAATACTAGAACTTTGTAATGTAACTTGAAGTCTAAAATTGTGATACCTTAAGCTTTGCTTTTCTTTTTCAAGATTGCTTTGGCTATTTGGTGTCATTGGTGGTTCCATTAAATGTTGGGATTGTTTGTTCTAGTTCTGTGAAAAATGCTGTTGGTATGTTAATAGGGATTCATTATATCTGTAGATTGCTTTGGGTGGTATAAATATTTTAACAGTATTTGTTTTTCCAATCCATGAGCATGGAATGGCTCTCCATTTCTTTATGACATCTGCAATTTCTTTCATGAATATTTTATAGTTTTCAGAGTACAGATCTTTCACCTCTTTGATTAAGTTTATTCAAAGATATATATTTTTGGTGCAATTGTAGATACATTGTTTTCTTAATTTCTCTTTCTGCTGCTTCATTTTTAGTGTATAGAAATGCAGCAGATTTCTGCACATTGATTTTGTATCCCATGACTTTACTGAATTCATATATCAGCAGTTTTTTGGTGGAGTCTTTAGAGTTTTCTATATATTGTATCATGTCATCTGCAAATAGTGAAAGTTTTACTTCTTCTTTGCCAATTTGGATGCTTTTTATTTCTCTGTGTTGTCCGATTGCTGTGGCTAGGACTTCCACTACTATGTTGAATAAAAGTGGTAAGAGTGGACATTCTTGTCTTGTTCCTGATCCTAAGGGAAAAGCTCTCAGTTTTTCCCCATTAAGTATGATGTTCACTGTGGGCTTTTTGTATATGAAATTTAGTATGTTGAGGTATGTTCCCTTGAAACTTAATCTATTGAGGGTTTTATCATGAATGGATGTTGTACTTTGTCAAATGTTTTCTGTGCATCTATTGAAATGATCCTTTTTTTATCCTTTCTCTTATTGATGTGATGTGTTACGTTGATTGATTTGTGACTATTGAATCACACTTTCATTCCATAAATAAATTCCATTTGATTATGGTGAATGATTTTTCTAGTGTATTGTTAGATTTGGTTTGCTGGTATTTTGTTGTGGATTTTTGCATCTATGTTCTTCAGAGATATTGACCTGTAACTCTCTTTTTTTGTGGTGTCTTTATCTGGTTTTAGTATCAGGGTGATACTGGCCCCATAGAATGTTTTTGGACATTTTCCTTCTTCTTCTATGGTTTGGGATAGTTTGAGAACAATAGGTATTAACTCTTTTTAAATATTTTGTAAAATTTCCCTGTGAAGGCATCTGGTCCTGAAGTTTTGTTTGTTGGGAGTTTCTGATTACTGATTAAATCTCCTTGCTGGTAATCGGTCTGTTTAAGCTTTCTGTTTCTTTCTGGTTCAGTTTTGGTAGATTATATGTTTCTAGGAACTTCTCCATTTCTTCTAGGTTGCCCAATTTGTTGTTATATAGTTTTTCATAATACTCTTTTATAATTGCTTTTATTTCTGTGGTGTTGGCTGTTATTTTTCCTCTTTCATTTGTGATTTTGTTTATTTGAATCCTCACTCTCTCTTTGATGACTCTGGCTAGAGGCTTATACTTTTTCTTGATCTTTTCATAGAAGCAGTTCCTGGTTTTATTGATCTGTCTTATTGATTTTTTAGTTTCTATCTCATTTATTTCTACTCTATTTTTTTTTTTTTTTAAGTAGGCCTCACATCCAGTGTGGTGCCCAACACAGGGTTTGAACTCACAACCCTGAGATCAAGAACCAAGCTGAGACCAAGAATAGGACGCTCAACCAACTGAGCCACCCAGGCTAACCTTTCTGCTCTAATCTTTATTATTTCATTCCTTCTGCTGGTTTTGTGTTTTGCTTGTTACTTTTCTAGCTCCTTTAGCTGTAAGGTTAGGTTGCTTATTTGAGATTTTTCTTGCTTCTTGAAGTAGTGCTGTATTGCTATAAACTTCCCTCTTAGAAAAGGTTTTGCTGCATTTCAAAGGTTTAGGATCATTGTTTTCATTTTTTTTTAATCCATGTACATTTTGTTTTCTTCTTTGATTTCTTGGTTGACCCATTTATTGTTTAGTAGCAAGTTATTTAAAGTCCATGTATTTGTGGTCTTTCCATATTTTTTTCCTTTTGGGTGATTTCTAGGTTAATAATGTGGTCAGAAAAGATGCACAGTATGACTTTTTGAATTTTTGAGGCTTGTTTTGTGGTATAATATGTGATCTATTCTTGAGAGTGTTCCATGTGCTCTTAAAAAGAATGTGTATTCTGCTGTTTTAGGCTGGAATGTTCTGAATGTATTTGTTAAATCCATATGGTCCAGGGTCTTATTCAAAGCCACTCTTGTTGATTTTCTGTTTGGATGATCTGTCCTTTGATATAAGTGGTGTGTTAAAGTTCCCTACTATTGTATTACTACCAATGTGTTTCTTTATGTTTGTTTTTAACTGGTTTATGTATTTTAGTGCTTCCATGTTGGGGATATATATATATATATATTTGTTATGCCTTCTTGTTGCATTGTTTCCTTTATTGTTATATAGTGTTGTCTCTTTTTACAGAGTTTGTTTTAAAGTCTATTTTGACTGATGTAAGTATTGTTACTCTGGCTTTCTTTTGACATCCATTTGTATGACAAATATTTCTCCATCACCTCACTTTCAATCTGTGGGTGTCTTGAGGTATGACATGAGTCTCTTGTAGGCAACAGATAGATGGGTGGGCCTTGTTTTTTTTATCCACTCTGTCACCCTATGTGTTTGAATTGAGCATTATTCCATTATTTACATTCAAAGTAATTATTGATAGATATGTATTTATTGCCCTTTTGTTCCTTGCTTTGCAGTTGTTTTTGTAGTTTTTCTCTGAATCTCTCTCTTCTTTCTCTCTTTCATGGTTTACTGGTTTTGTTCAGTGATATATTTGGATTCCTTACTCTATATTTTTGCATATCTATTTTTTTTTTGATTTGTGGTTACCATTAGGTTTGTATATAGCATCTTCTGCATATAACAGTCTATATTAAGCTAATGGTTTTTAAATTTGAACTCATTGTTTACTCTTCTCCCCTCCACATTTCAGATATTTGGTATTATATTTTATATCCTTTTATTTTGTGCTCTTGACTAATTTTTACAGATTTTTTTTTTTTTTTTTTTTTTGCTTTTGTGCTTCCTATGTTTCTTATTCCTACTTTTGGGTTTTGTTTATCATGCCCAAAGTCCCCATTAACATTTCTTATAGGGCTGGTTTAGTAGTCATTAATCCTTTTGTTTGTCTGAGAAACTCTTCATCTCTCCTATTCTGAATGATATCCTTCCTGGATAGAGTACTCTTGGCTGCAGATTTTTCCCTTTCAGCACTTTGAATACATCATACCTGTACATCTGGCTTGTAAAGTGTTTGCTGACAAATAAGCTGATAGCTTTATGTGGTTTCTTTTGTATGTTACTGTCTTCTCTTGCAACCTTTAAAATTCTTTATCACTATTTTTTTTTTTTTTGCCATTTTCATGATTATTTGTCTTAATGTGGACCTCCTTGGGTTGAGTTTTTTGGTAGATACCTTTGCCTGCTGAATCTGGATCTCTGTTTTCCTCCCCAGATTCAGGAAGTTTTCAGCTATTATTTCTTCAAATACATTTATGCCTCCCTTTCTCTCTCTTCTCCTTCCAAGATCCCTGTAATGCAAATGTCATTATTGTTGATGGAGTCACTGAGTTCTCTAAATCTATTCTTATTATGCAGTATTTGTCTCTCACCTGTTCAGCTTGATTGCTTTTTATTACCCTGTCTTCCAGGTCACAGATACATTCCTCTGCTTCCTATAGCCCACTATTTATTCCATCTATTTTATTTTTAATTTCATTTACTGAGTTCTTCATTTCTGATATTTTTTTTATATCTTTGTCCACAGTCTCAGTGATGTCCTCCCCTTTTTCTCTATAGTTCAGTGAGTATTTTTATGATCATTACTTTAAATTCTCTCTCATGCATATTACAATTATTTTTGTTTCACTTAGATCTGCTGTACTTTTTCCTGTTCTTTCATTTGGGACATGTTTCTCTGTCTTCTCATTTTGTCTACCTCTCTGTGTCTGTTTCTGTGTATTAAGAAAGTCAGCTACAACTGGGTATTTACCCCAAAGATACAAAAGTAGGGACCCGAAAGGGTACGTGCACCTCGATGTTTATAGCAGCAATGTCCACAATAGCCAAACTGTGGAAAGAACCAAGATGTCCATCAACAGATGAATAGATAAAGAAGATGTGGTATATATATACAATGGAATATTATGCAACCATCAAAAGGAATGAGCTCTTGCCATTTGCAATGACGTGGATGGAACTGGAGGGTATTATGCTGAGCGAAATAAGTCAAATAGAGAAAGACATGTATCATATGACCTCACTGATATGAGGAATTCTTAATCTCAGGAAACAAACTGAGGGTTGCTGAAGTGGAGGGTGGGGTGGGAGGGATGGGGTGACTGGGTGATGGACACTGGGGAGGGTATGTGCTCTGGTAAGCACTGTGAATTGTGCAAGACTGTTGAATCTCAGATCTGTACCTCTGAAACAAATAATGCAATATATGTTAAGAAAGAAAAAAAGAAGAAGAATGTAGCAGGAGGGGAAGAATGAAGGGGGGGAAATCGGAGGGGGAGAAGAACCATGAGAGACGATGGACTCTGAAAAACAAACTGAGGGTTCTAGAGGGGAGGGGGGTGGGAGGATGGGTTAGCCTGGTGATGGGTATTGAGGAGGGCACGTTCTGCATGGAGCACCAGGTGTTATGCACAAACAATGAATCATGGAACACTATATCTAAAACTAATGATGTAACGTATGGGGATTAACATAACAATAAAAAAATTAAAAAAAAAAGAAAATTTTTAATAAAGTTAGTTATAGTCACCGAAAAAAAAAAAAAGTCAGCTACATCTTCTACTCCTGAAAATAGTGACTTTGTGAAAAGAGGTCCTGTAGCACATTGTCCCTTGTTCATCAGAACCTGGCACTTCAGGGGAGTCTCTTATATGAGATGCTTGTCTCCTGTTGTTGTGTCTGTTACTTTTTCTTTCAGTCCAGACATCTGCACTGACTCTCTGCCTGTTGTGGACTGTGCTTACTTTTTGTGATGTTAGTGAGACCAAGCCAGGCTGGCTCTGAGGGAGTGTAACTGCAGAAGAGCTTGGAGGTGGGCCAGAGGTATTAGCAAAATTTGCACTGAGCTGCTAATCTTAGACCAGATCCTCTGAAGCACAGTGGCAGCTAGGGTTTCATGGCATTTCTGTATGTGGTTGGCTGGGCGTGGCTCATGGTGTCTGTGCATGTGGCAGCTGGGCAAGGTATGCACAGCATTAGGAAAATTTATGCTGAGCCCAGAGCCAAGACCAGCAGGCTTGGAGTGTGTGAATTCTCAGGAGAACTCATGGGCAGGATGCACTGCTAGCGGGTTAGGTAGTGAGTATCTGTGCAATGCCATCTCCCACAGATGGCTCTGTGTTTATACTGGGCCACAGGGGAGGAAAATGGCAACTGCCAGCTTCTCTGTTCTTGGAGAAGTCCCCCAACATGCTCCAAAATCAGTATAATCAGATTTCCCTCCCATTGTTCAAACTGTCACTGCTGTTTCCTCTCTGTAGGCTGCTGGCTCCTTAAGGGCAGATACCTAGTTATCACTGGCCCTCCAGGCTTGGTGCTGAGTCAGCTGACTCAAAGTCCCAGGTTCCAAGTCCCACTGGTCATCATACAAACTCATGGAATTCAGACCCTCTGGTTTTCAAGGCCAGACATTATGGGGATTTGTTTTCCCTGTGTGGGCTCCCTGATGCTTCCCCTGTCCACACCGTACCTCCCATCCACCTGCATGCAGTTCCCAACCACTCTTTCTGCCCTTCCTAATGTTGTGGAGTTTGTTCTGCCAGTCTTCAGATCACTCTCTTGTTTATTTACTCAGATGTGAGGGATATCTAGCTGTAAGCATTGAACAAGTTAAGTGTCCTCCTATTCCGCCATTCTCCCAAGCTTCACAGAAAACATTAATAGTTATTGTTATATTTTCTAACAAAGGAAACTTTTTTTTGCATTTTTTAAATTTTATTATGTTATGTTAATCACCATACATTACATCATTAGTTTTTGGTTTAGTGTTCCATGATTCATTGTTGTGTATAACACCCAGTGCTCCATTCAATACATGCCCTCTTTAATACCCATCACCAGGCTAACACATCTCTTCACACCCCTCCCCTCTAGAACCCTCAGTTTGTTTCTCAGAGTCCATAGTCTCTCATGGTTCATCTCCCCGTCCAATTTCCCCCCTTTCATTTTTCCCTTCCTACTATCTTCTTTTTTTTAACATATAATGTATTATTTGTTTCAGAGGTACAGGTCTGTGATTCAACAGTCTTACACAATTCACAGCACTCACCATAGCACATACCCGCCCCAAAGTCCATCACCCAGCCACCCCATGCCTCCCACCCCCCCACCACTCCAGCAACTCTCTGTTTATTTCCTGAGGTTAAGAATTCCTCATATCAGTGAAATCATATGATACATGTCTTTCTCTGATTGGCTTATTTCGCTCATAATAATACCCTCCAGTTCCATCAATGTCATTGCAAATGGCAAGATTTCATTCCTTTTGATGGCTGCATAATATTCCATTGTATATATACACCACATCTTTATCCATTCATCTTTTTTTTAAAAGTCTTTATCACACAAATTAAAATGCTAAAAAGAAAACAATAATTCTAAAACCAGACAACTTTCTAACCAATAATGTTTATTAGACAAATACTCAAAAATAATTAAAATGAACTCATAATTTTTCTAATACGTTATCATGTTCTTATGATGGTTCAACAAAACCAGGCAGGTTCATTCTTCCTGAATCTAGGGATCGTTGGTCTTGGCCAAACAAAAAATTATAAAGATAGTGTAGAATACTTGTGGAATGTTTGAGAAAGTTTTAGTCATCAAAAATTATCTCTTACATAAACCTTAGAAAGCCATGATTTTACTGAGTATGTAGAGAAGTTAATGAACATTACTAATTGTACATCATTTCATTTATTACTGAATGTTTTACTTTCACAGTCTATAACAATACAATAGAAAACTACAAAATGATAGGCTCCTCAGTTCACAAATGCATACCCCACTCATCCAACTTTGACTAATTTTTCTCTAAAATAGTTTCTCTGTGTGTGTGTGTGTGTGTGTGTGTACGTTTTACAATACCTATGATCATTGAACTTGTTTTGATTAAAAGATATTTAAGAAATTACTATGATTCAACTTGAATATTTTAAAATGTATTTAAAGCTAGTTCCAGATTTAAGTATCTTTTTGGTCCTAAAATGAAGCATCCAGAAAAGAAATGTCTCTGGAAGAGTATTTATGATGGAGTTTAAGTTCTCTCAGAATCATTAGTGGTGATCATTTTTAGAAATCTATTTATTAGTGAAACAATTTGTGCCAATCTATGTATTCAATAATAAAACAGATATTTATTGTTATTGAGTATTTTCTGTATGCTGATCATTGAATAATAGTGTTATGCTAAATATTGAAGAGAAAATGTTTAACAACAATAAATGGCTTCTGCCCTCATAGAGTTTCATAACAAGTCATACTTGGTTTGGCAGTCTTATGTCTTGGATATGTTTTGAAATCTGTGGGACTAGCCCAGAGTGTTTAAGGTTAAATATTTTTTATACTACATTATATAATTAGATCTCTCAAATCTGGAAGTAAGGCTGGGATATCAACACGTAAGAAAAGTGTTAATTGACTCAACAATCTAGTTAATTGGAATGCTTAAAGTCTAAATCCTCTGATGTCATTTTTAGAGTTTGAGATATTTTGATGATGATAAAATATCTTCATCTTTTCTCCCCTTTGCCTTGATATAAAAACAAAATCATGGTCCACAAAGAATAAACAATGACTATTCCTCGAAAGGTTTAAATTTAGTATTTTTTTTGCATATTTTTATAAATAAACAAAAACACCAAAAGGTGATAACCATATTTCTGGGTCTACTTCTACTTCTTTAAGTGAATTATGTTGTAAAAATCATAAATAATATGGCATGGTGTCAATAAATAATAATTATATATATGTATATATATGTGTATATATATATATATATATATATATATATATATTAGAAAAACAATCCTTAGTAAAAGAACAGAAATTAGCTTTTTCATAGACATTAGTTCTATGCTTAATTTTATCATTACATATCAGAATTTGTCTACCCAACTAGAAAGAAATGTATTCAGATAGCAAAGTGTACTTGAACATGGTATCAGAGCAAAGGAAACAGTCGACAAAACCAAAAGACAACCTACAGAATGGGACAAGATATTTGCAAATGTCTTATCAGATAAAGGGTTAGTATCCAAAATCTCTAAAGAACTTATCAAACTCAACACCCAAAGAAAAAATAATCCAATCATGAAACGGGCAGAAGATATGAACTGACATTTCTCCAAAGAAGACATGCAAATGGCCAACAGACTCATGTAAAAATGTTCAACATCACTCAGCATTAGGGAAATACAAATCAAAACCACAGTGAGACACAACCTCATATTGGTCAGGATGGCTAAAATTTATGTCAGGAAATGACAGATGTTGGCAAGGATGCAGAGAAAGGGGAACCCACTTACATTGTTGGTGGGAGTGCAAGCTGGTGCAGCCACTCTGGAAAACAGTATGGATGTTCCTCAAAAAGTTAAAAATAGAGCTACCCTATGACCCAGCAATTGCACTACTAGGTATTTATACCAAAGATACCAATGTAGTGATCCCAAGGGGCACCTGCCCCCCAATGTTTGTACCAGCAATGTCCACAATAGCCAAACTATGGAAAGAGCCCAGATGTCCATCAACAGATGAATGGATAAAGAAGAGGTGGTGTATATATACAATGGAATATTACTGAGCCATCAAGAAAGTGAAATCTTGCCGTTTGCAATGATACGGATTAAACTAGAAGGTATTATGTTAAGTGAAATAACTCAGTCAGAGAAAGACAATTATTATATGATTTCACTCATATGTGGAATTTAAGAAACAAAACAGAGGAGCGTAGGGGAAGGGAAAAAAAATAAAACAAGATGAAATCAGAGAGGGAGACAAACCATAAGAGACTTGTAATCATAGGTAACAAACTGAGGGTTTCTGGAGGGGAGGGGGATGAGGGGATGGGGTAACTGTGTGATAGACATTAAGGAGGACACAGGATGTAATGAACACTGGGTGTTATATAAGACTGATGAATTGCTGAACTCTACCTCTGAAACTAATAATATATTCTATGTTAATTAATTGACTTTAAATTAAAAAAAAGAGAGAGAAAAAACAGACGAACTTAGGGGAAGGGAGGGAAAAATAAAATAAGACAAAATCAGAGAGGGAAACAAACCATAAGAGACTCTTAACTCTAGGAAACAAACTGAGTTTTGCTGGAGGGGAGGGGGATGGGAGAATGGGGTAACTGGGTGGTGGGCATTAAGGAAGGCACTTAATGTAATGAACACTAGGTGTTCCATGCAACTGATGAATTACTAAACTCCACCTCTGAAACTAGTGATACACTATATGTTAATTGATTTTAAATAAAATTAAATTAAAATTAAAAAAGAAAAAGAAAGGTGATCGTCAGAATGGCTAAAATTAACAACACAGGAAACAACAGATATTGGCAAGGATGCAGAGAAAAGGGAACCCTTTTACACTATTGGTGGGAATGCAAACTTGTGCAACCACTCCAGAAAGGAGTATGGAGTTTCCTCAAAAAGTTAAAAATAGAACTACCCTACAACCCAGCAATTGCACTACTAGGTATTTACTCAAAGGATACAAAAATACTGATTTGAAGGGACTCATGCACCCCAATGTTTATAGCAGTATTATCAACAATAGCCAAATTATGGAAAGAGTCCAAATGTCCATTAACTGATAAATGGATAAAGAGGTGGTATATTTACAATGCAATATTACTCAGCCATCAAAAAGAACGAAATCTTGCCATTTGCAATTATGTGGATGGAGCTAGAGTGTACTATGCCAAGTGAAATAAGTCAGTCAGAGAAAGACAAATACAATATGATTTCACCATATGTGAAATTTAAGAAACAAAACAATGAACATAGAGGAAGGGAAATAAAAAGAGAAAGAAGCAAACTATAAGAGACTCTTAACAATAAAGAACAATAAAGAACAAACTGAGGGTTGATGGAGGGAGGTGGGGGGATAGGCTAAATGGATAATGGGTATTAAGAAGGGCACCTCTTGTGATGAGCATTGGGTGTTATATGTAAGTGATGATTCACTAAATTCTACAACTGAATATATGCCATATATGTTAACTAGAATTTAAATGAAAACTTGAAATAAAAATAAATAAATAAATTCTACTCCTGAAACCAACATTAGCCTATATGTTAACTAACTAGAATTTAAATAAAAACTTGGAAAGAAAAGAAATAAAGAAAGGTGGTATAACATAAATTAGGACTTTAAATTATTTTTCATTATCATGCCATGATTATAGTTTTGTAGCCAACTGCAGAGACATTGAAAAAGACAAAGCCAAAAAGGCAGAGACAATTAATAATTAATATTACATGCTTATTAATATATTATTCACTAAATATGGGGCAAACACTATTTTTAAAAAAAGAAAAAAATAGTGGCAGAGAATGTTGTAAAGATGATGACATCTCAGGTAAATTTAAAAACAAGAAAATCCAGGGCATTCAAAACATCTTGTTATAGCAGCCATTTCTAACTAAAACACCTCAGGATTATGTAAAGCAGTTTTTCAAGTTTCTCCTAGATATGGAAATATCAAGGACTATAACTAGAACATTCTCTCCATAAAGAGGCATTATGGAAAGGTATTATTTCTACCATCTTCAAAAAACTCTTCTGCCACTCCATCATTTCTCCCCAGATGGAAATGGTCAAACATAAAAGCAATGCCAAATTTAAAAGAGGAAACTGCTCAAGTGTTATACTGTACCTGCCAGAAATGATTACTAAAATCTTATCCCCATAAATCATTACAGTATTCACTAGGCAAGAAACTCCATCAAACTCGGTTCTAAGAGGAAAATATAAACCACTTTTTTTTTTTAATCAGCAAAGCTAGGATGGACTGGAGTATTGTTTCTTTAAACACAGATTGAGCCAAACATAATTGGTCTCTTTTAACAGCACAGCTTTGGAGCTTGTCAGCATCAGTATTCACTACTTTTGCAATAAAAAAGGACAACTCTAAAAAGTACCATTCTTTGCATTTGACCATTTGCATTTGGACAGTTTTTATTAAATTGTTTCTTCATCATGAGAAGTGTACTTCTTAATCCCCATTCACTATTTCCCCATCCCCTGACCCACCTCCTCTCTAGTAACCCTCAGTTTGTTCTCTATTATTAAGTCTGTTTCTTGGTTTGCCTCTCTGTTTTATTTTTTCCCTTTTGCTTATATGAAAAACTTAGTCAACATCATACTCAACGGTGAAAAACTGAGAGCTTTTCCCCTGAGGTCAGGAATAAGACAAGGATGTCCATTCTCACCACTTTTATTCAACATAGTACTGAAAGTCTTAGCAAAGCAATTAGACAAGATAAAGAAACAAAAGACATCCAAACTGGTAAGGAAGAAATAAAACTCTCAATATATACAGATGACATGCTATTATATATAGAAATCCCTAAAGATGCCACCAAAAAAACTACTAGAACTGATAAATGAATTTAGTAAAGTCATAAGATATAAAATCAAAGTACAGAAATCTGTTGCACTCCTATACACTAGTAATGAAGCAGCAGAAAGCAAAATTAAGGAAAAAAATATTATTTACAACTGCAGAAAAAATAATAAAATATAGAGGAATAAACTTAACCAAAGAGGTAAAAGACCTGTATTCTGAACACTGATAAAAAAAATTCAAGATTATCAAAGTAATGGAAAGGCATTCCATGCTTATCTGTTGGAAAAACAAATATTGTTAGAATGCTTATACTTGCCAAAGTAATCTACACATTTAATGCAATCCTTATCAAAACATCAACAGCATTTTTACAGAACGAGAACAAACAACCTTAAAATATATATGGAACCACAAAAAGACCCCAAATAGTGAAAATAAACTTGAAAAAGAAAAATAAAACTGGAAGTATCACAATTTCAGATTCCAAGCTATATTATAAAGCAGTAATAAATAAATCAATATGGTACTGACATAAAGTTAGACACATAGATCAATGGAATAGAACAGAAAATCCAGAAATAAACCCACAATTATTATGGCTAATTAATCTTTGACAAAGGAGGAATGAATATACACTGGGAAAAAGACAGTCTCTTCAACAAATGGTGTTGAGAAAACTGGACAGCCACATGCAAAAGAACGAAACTAGACCACATTCTTTCACCATATTAAAAAAATACAGTCAAAATGGATTAAAAACCTAAATGTGAGATCTGAAACCATAAAAATCCTTGAAGAGAACACAGGTAGTAATCTCTGTGACATTGGCTGTAGCAACATTTTTCTAGATATGTCTCCTGAAGCAAGGGAAATAAAAGCAAAAATAAATTATTGGTATTATATCAACATAAAAAATTTCTGCACAGTGAAGGAAACAAACAACAAAGCTAAAAGGCAACCTACTGAATGGGAGAAGATATTTTCAAATGACATAGCCAATAAAGGGTCAGTATCCAAAATATATAAAGAACTTAAACAACTCAAAACCCCAAAAAACAAATAATCCAATGAAAAAGTAGGCAGAAGACCTGAACAGACACTGCTCCAAAGAAGACATCCATATGGGCAACAGACATGTGAAAAGATAATCAACATCACTCATTATCAGGGAAATGCAAATCAAAACTATAATGAGATACCACCTCACACCTGTCTGGCTAAAATCAAAAACACAAAAAACAACAGCTGTTGGTGAGAATGTGGAGAAAAATGGATCCCTCTTGCAGTGTTGGTGGGAATGCAAATTTGTGCAGCCACTGTGGAAAACAATATGGAGGTTCCTCAAAAAATTAAAAATAGAACTACCTATGATCCAGCAATTGCACTACTGGGTATTTACACACACACACACACACACAACATAAAAGCATTAATTCAAAGGGATATGTGCACACCTATATTAATTGCAGCATTTTTCACAATAGCTAAACTATGGAAGCAGCCCAAGATCCATTGACTGATGAATGGATAAAGAAGTGGTGGTATAGGGATGCCTGGGTAGCTCAGTCGGTTAAGCATCTGCCTTCAACTCAGGTCATGATCTCAGTGGGGTTCCAGGGATCGAGACCCAAGTCAGGCTCCCTGCTCAGCAGGGAGTTTGCTTCTCCCTCTCCTTCTGGCCCTCCCCCACCCCATCATATGTTCTGTCTCTCTCAAATAAATAAATAAATTCTTTTTAAAAAAAGATTTTTTTATTTGAGAGAGAGAGAGAGAGTGAGAGAGAGCACAAGCTGGGGGGAGAGGCAGAGGAAGAGGGAGAAGCAGACTCGTCACTGAGCAGGAAAACTGATCTGGGCTTGATCCCAGGACCCAGGGATCATGACCTGAGCTGAAGGCAGATGCTTAACTGACTGAGCCAGCCAGGTGCCCCAAGAATTAAAATCTTTTTAAAAAAAGAAGGTGGTATAGGGAGGCGGAGCAAGATGGCGGAGGAGTAGGAGACCTGGATTTCGTCTCCTCTCAGGAATTCAGCTGGATAGGGATCAAACCATTCTGAACACCTACAAACTCAACAGGAGATCGAAGAAAAGAATAGCAACAACTCTGAACAGAAAAGCGACCACTTTCTGGAAGGTAGGACGTGCGGAGAAGTGAATCCGAGGCGTTATTCGGGAGGATAGACGGCGGGGGAGGGGCCTCCGTCGGCCGCTTCTGGCAAGTGATATAGCCACGGAGCACAAAATCGGAACTTTTAGAAGTCTGCTCCGCTGAGGGACGTCACTCTGGTGGCGAAGTGGGGGGTGGAACCCTCGCGGGACAGTGTGGTCTCAGGACCCTCGGGGTCACAGAAAGACCGGGGGTGCCTGAGTGCGGCAGAGCTCCCAGGTATCGGAACAGGGAAGCCGGCTGCAGAGACGGAGCCCAGGCGCAGGCTCTCAGCTCGGGGTTGCTATAAACCGTGATCCGCGGCACAGTCGGGCCACTGCTCCTCCAGCAGGGACCCACAAGCGGCAGATCCGGGGAGACTCACCTTCTTCCCCCGGGAGGAGAGGTGCGGGAGCGCACCGCGGGGATCTGCTGGGTTTGGAGACTCCACCCGGGGTCGGGTGCCAGATAGAAAGGCGCGGTCACAGGCCGGGTGAGCGCGGAGTGTGGCCGGAGACCGGGGAGATGGGAGTGACTGACTGCTTTTCTCTGGGGGCTCGCTGAGGAGCGGGACCCCGAGTTCTCGGATCCGCTGGGGCGGAGACTGGGAGGCCGCCATTTTCACTCTCCGCCTCCAAAGCTGTACGGAAAGCTTGCAGGGAACAAAAGCTCTGGAGAGCAAACCCGAGCAGATTACTTAGCCCGGACCGGCAAAGGCGGGGCAATTTTGCCTCCGGCAAAGACATTTGGGAACCACGGCAACAGGCCCCTCCCCCAGAAGATCAGCGAGAACAGCCAGCCAAGACCAAGTTTACCGATCAATGAGAACGGCAGAACTCCAGCGCTAGGGGAATACTGCACATAGAATTCATGGCTTTTTTACCATGATTCTTTAGTCTTTCAAAGTTAATTATTTTTTTTTAACTGTCTTTTTTTCTTTTTTCCTTTTTTCTTTTTTTTTGAGTTTTTCTTTTTCCCTTTTTCAACCAACATCTTATCAATCCCTTTTTTTAAAAAAAACTTTTTATTTTTCATTTTTAAAGTCATATTCTATCCCTTCATAGTAGTTACCCGTGTTTTTGGCATATATATATAAGTTGTTCTCTCTTTAAAATCTTGAGATAGTTTCTTCTAACAGATCAAAATATACTCTAAATCTCTAGTGTATGGTTTTTTTCTACTCCCCTGCCTGATCACATTCTCTCCCTTTTTTCTTTCTTTTTTTTTTTTTTAATCCTCTTCTTTCTTTTTTCAAACAACTTATCAAATCCTTTTTTAAAATTTTTTATAATTTCCATCTTTACAGTCATATTCCATCCCTTCATCATATCAACCCTTATTTTTGTACATATATAAGTTTTTCTTTCTTTAAAATTTTGGGAGGGACTTTCTTTTAACAGACCAAAATACACCCAAAATCTAGTGTGTGGCACTGATCTATAATCCAGCCTGATCATATTTGATCACATTCTGTTTTTGTTTTGTTTTGTTTTGTTCTGCTTTTGTTTGTTTTTATCTTTATCTTTTTCTTTTTTCTTTTTTTTCTTTCCTTTTCTTTTTTCCTTCTCTTTCCCTTTCTTTTCCCACTGCTTCAGGTCTTTTCTGATTTGTTTAGAGTATATTTTCTGGGGACGTTGTTACCCTGCTAGCATTTTGTTCTCTCATTAATCTATTCTCCTCTGCACAAAATGACAAGACGGAAAAAATCACCTCAACAAAAAGAACAAGAGGTAGTACCGACTGCCAGGGACCTACTCAATACGGACATTAGTACGATGTCAGATCTAGAGTTCAGAATCATCACTTTAAAGATACTAGCTGGGCTTGAAAAAAACATGGAAGTTATTAGAGAAACCCTTTCTGGAGAAGTAAAAGAACTAAAATCTAACCAAGTAGAAATCAAAAAGGCTATCAATGAGGTGCCATCAAATATGAGGGCGCTAACTGCTAGGATAAATGAGGCAGAAGAAAGAATCAGTGAGATAGAAGACCAAATGATGGAAAATAAAGAAGCTGAGAAAAAGAGAGATAAACAACTACTGGATCACGAGGGCAGAATTCGAGAGATAAACGATACCATAAGATGAAACAACATTAGAATAATTGGGATCCCAGAAGAAGAAGAAAGAGAGAGAGGGGCAGACGGTATAATGGAGCAAATTATAGCAGAGAACTTCCCTAATTTGGGGAAGGAAACAGGCATCAAAATCCAGGAAGCACAGAGAACCCCTCTCAAAATCAATAAAAATAGGTCAACACCCCGACATCTAATAGTAAAACTTACGAGTCTCAGAGACAAAGAGAAAATCCTGAAAGCAGCTCAGGAGAAAAGCCATGTAACCTACAATGGTAGAAACATTAGATTGGCAACAGACTTATCCACAGAGACCTGGCAGGCCAGAAAGGACTGGCAGGACATATTCAGAGCACTAAATGAGAAAAATATGCAGCCAAGAATACTATATCCAGCTAGGCTGTCATTGAAAATTGAAGGAGAGATAAAAAGCTTCCAGGACAAACAAAAACTAAAGGAATTTACAAACACAAAACCAGCCCTACAAGAAATATTGAAAGGGGTCCTCTAAGCAAAGAGAGAGCCTAAAAGCAACATAGACCAGAAAGGAACACAAACAATATACAGTAACAGTCACTTTACAGGCAATACAATGGCACTAAATTCCTATCTTTCAATAGTTACCCTGAATGTAAATGGGCTAAATGCCCCAATCAAAAGACACAGGCTATCAGATTGGATTAAAAAACAAGACCCATCGATATGCTGTCTGCAAGAGACTCATTTTAGACCCAAAGACACCCCCAGATTGAAAGTGAGGGGGTGGAAAACCATTTACCATGCTAATGGACACCAAAAGAAAGCTGGGGTAGCAATCCTAATATCAGACAAATTAGATTTTAAACCAAAGACTGTAATAAGAGATGAGGAAGGACACTATATCATACTTAAAGGGTCTATCCAACAAGAAGATCTAACAATTGTAAATATCTATGCCCCTAACATGGGAGCAGCCAATTATATAAGGCAATTAATAACAAAAGCAAAGAAACACATCAACAATACAATAATAGTGGGGGACTTTAACACCCCCCTTACTCAAATGGACAGATCATCTAAGCAAAAATCAACAAGGAAATAAAGACTTTAAATGACACACTGGACCAAATGGACTTCACAGACATATTCAGAACATTCCATCCCAAAGCAACGGAATACACATTCTTCTCTAGTACCCATGGAACATTCTCCAGAATAGATCACATCCTAGGTCATAAATCAGGTCTCAACCGGTACCAGAAGATTGGGATCATCCCCTGCCTATTTTCAGACCACAGTGCTTTGAAACTAGAACTCAATCACAAGAGGAAAGTCGGAAAGAACTCAAATACATGGAGGCTAAAGAGCATCCTACTGAAGAATGAATGGGTCAACCAGGAAATTAAAGAAGAATTAAAAAAATTCATGGAAACCAATGAAAATGAAAACACAACTATTCAAAATCTTTGGGATACAGCAAAGGCAGTCCTAAGAGGAAAGTATATAGCAATACAAGCCTTTCTCAAGAAACAAGAAAGGTCTCAAGTACACAACCTAACCCTACACCTAAAGGAGCTGGAGAAAGAACAGCAAATAAAGCCTAAACCCAGCAGGAGAAGAGAAATAATAAAGATCAGAGCAGAAATCAATGAAATAGAAACCAAAAGAACAGTAGAACAGATCAACGAAACTAGGAGCTGGTTCTTTGAAGGAATTAACAAGATTGATAAGCCCCTGGCCAGACTTATCAAAAAGAAAAGAGAAATGACCCAAATCAACAAAATCATGAATGAAAGAGGAGAGATCACAACCAACACCAAAGAAATACAAACAATTATAAGAACATATTATGAGCAACTCTATGCCAGCAAATTAGATAACCTGGAAGTAATGGATGCATTCCTAGAGATGTATCAACTACCAAAACTGAACCAGGAAGAAATAGAAAACCTGAACAGACCTATAACCATTAAGGAAATAGAAGCAGTCATCAAAAATCTCCCAAAACACAAAAGCCCAGGGCCAGATGGCTTCCCAGGGGAATTCTACCAAACATTTCAAGAAGAATTAATACCTATCCTTCTGAAACTGTTCCAAAAAATAGAAATGGAAGGAAAACTTCCAAACTCATTTTATGAGGCCAGCATTACCTTGATCCCAAAACCAGACAAAGACCCCATCAAAAAGGAGAATTACAGACCAATATCCCTGATGAACATGGATGCAAAAATTCTCACCAAAATACTAGCCAATAGGATCCAACAGTACATTAAAAGGATTATTCACCACGACCAAGTCGGATTTATCCCTGGGCTGCAAGATTGGTTCAACATCCACAAATCAATCAACGTGATACAATACATTAACAAAAGAAAGAACAAGAATCATATGATCCTCTCAATAGATGCAGAAAAAGCATTTCACAAAGTACAGCATCCTTTCTTGATCAAAACTCTTCAGAGTATAGGGATAGAGGGTACATACCTCAATATCATAAAAGCCATCTATGAAAAACCTACAGCGAATATCATTCTCAATGGGGAAAAACTTAGAGCTTTCCCCCTAAGGTCAGGAACGCGGCAGGTTTGTCCACTATCACCACTGCTATTCAACATAGTATTGGAAGTCCTAGCCACAGCAATCAGACAACAAAAAGAAATCAAAGGCATCCAAATTGGCAAAGAAGAAGTCAAACTCTCACTCTTTGCAGATGATATGATACTTTATGTGGAAAATCCCAAAGACTCCACCCCAAAACTGCTAGAACTCATACAGGAATTCAGTAAAGTGGCAGGATATAAAATCAATGCACAGAAGTCAGTGGCATTCCTATACACCAACAACAAGACCGAAGAAAGAGAAATTAAGGAGTCGATCCCATTTACAATTGCACCCCAAACCATAAGATACCTAGGAATAAATCTAACCAAAGAGGCAAAGGATCTGTACTCAGAAAACTATAAAATACTCATGAAAGAAATTGAGGAAGACACAAAGAAATGGAAAAACGTTCCATGCTCATGGATTGGAAGAACAAATATTGTGAAGATGTCAATCCTACCTAGAGCAATCCACACATTCAATACAATCCCCATCAAAATACCATCCACTTTCTTCAAAGAAATGGAACAAATCATCCTAAAATTTGTATGGAACCAGAAAAGACCCCGCATAGCCAGAGGAATGTTGAAAAAGAAAAGCAAAGCTGGCGGCATCACAATTCCAGACTTCCAGCTCTACTACAAAGCTGTCATCATCAAGACAGTATGGTACTGGCACAAAAACAGAGACATAGATCAATGGAACAGAATACAGAGCCCAGAAATGGACCCTCAACTCTATGGTCAACTAATCTTTGACAAAGCAGGAAAGAATGTCCAATGGAAAAAAGACAGTCTCTTCAACAAATGGTGTTGGGAAAATTGGACAGCCACATGCAGAAGAATGAAACTGGACCATTTCCTTACACCACACACAAAAATAGACTCCAAATGGTTGAAAGACCTCAATGTGAGACAGGAGTCCATCAAAATCCTAAAGGAGAACACAGGCAGCAACCTCTTCGACCTCAGCCGCAGCAACTTCTTACTAGAAACATCGCCAAAGGCAAGGGAAGCAAGGGCAAAAATGAACTATTGGGACTTCATCAAGATAAAAAGCTTTTGCAAAGCAAAGGAAACAGTCAACAAAACCAAAAGACAACCGACAGAATGGGAGAAGATATTTGCAAATGATATATCAGATAAAGGGCTAATATCCAAAATCTATAAAGAACTCATCAAACTCAACACCAAAAGAACAAAGAATCCAATCAAGAAATGGGCAGAAGACATGTACAGACATTTTTCCAAAGAAGACATCCAAATGGCCAACAGACACATGAAAAAGTGCTCAACATTGCTCGGCATCAGGGAAATCCAAATCAAAACCTCAATGAGATACCACCTCACACCAGTGAGTATGGCTAAAATTAACAAGTCAGGAAACGACAGATGTTGGCGGGGATGCGGAGAAAGGGGAACCCTCCTACACTGTTGGTGGGAATGCAAGCTGGTGCAGCCACTCTGGAAAACAGTATGGAGGTTCCTCAAAAAGTTGAAAATAGAGCTACCATATGATCCAGCAATTGCACTACTGGGTATTTACCCCAAAGATACAAAAGTAGGGACCTGAAAGGCTACATGCACCCCGATATTTATAGCAGCAATGTCCACAATAGCCAAACTGTGGAAAGAGCCAAGATGTCCATCAACAGATGAATGGATAAAGAAGAAGTGGTATATATATACAATGGAATATTATGCAGCCATCAAAAGGAACGAGATCTTGCCATTTGCAACGACGTGGATGGAACTGGAGGGTATTATGCTGAGCGAAATAAGTCAAACAGAGAAAGACATGTATCATATGACCTCACTGATATGAGGAATTCTTAATCTCAGGAAACAAACTGAGTGTTGCTGGAGTGGGGGGTGGGGTGGGAGGGATGGGGTGACTGGGTGATGGACACTGGGGAGGGTATGTGTTCTGGTAAGCGCTGTGAATTGTGCAAGACTGTTGAATCTCAGATCTGTACCTCTGAAACAAATAATGCAATATATGTTAAGAAAGAAAAGAAGAAGAAGAAGAATGTAGCAGGAGGGGAAGAATGAAGGGGGGGAAATCGGAGGGGGAGAAGAACCATGAGAGACAATGGACTCTGAAAAACAAACTGAGGGTTCTAGAGGGGAGGGGGTTGGGAGGATGGGTTAGCCTGGTGATGGGTATTGAGGAGGGCACGTTCTGCATGGAGCACTGGGTGTTATGCACAAACAATGAATCATGGAACACTATATCTAAAACTAATGATGTAATGTATGGGGATTAACATAACAATAAAAAATTAAAAAAAAAAAAGAAGGTGGTATATATATCAATGGAATATCATTCCACCATAAAAAAAAAAAAAAAAAAGAATGAAATCTTGCCATTTGGAACAGCATGGATGGAGCTAAAGAGTATAATTTTAGGCGAAATAAGTCAGTCAGAGATAGAAAAAGACCCTATGATTTCATTCATATGTGGCATTTAAGAAACATTTGGACAACTTTTAATAACAATCAATTCAGGTATTTAAGGGTTTATATTAAAAATACTTTTTTTATTATATTCTGTTAGCTAACATATACTCTTTTCAAAGTAGTTACATGTGGATATATATTTACTATTTTTTTAGGAAATTAGCACTAAACTTTTCTATCTTGAGAGTACATTTCAGAGAGAATATATTTAATACAAAATGGAAGATTAAAGACTTTATTTATGCATTCATTTGTGGAAGGCTCAATTATGCATAGTAAATTGGCATAATGAAGTCACCCAGTAATTTGTAATTTATGATCATGTGGGTGTACCTGGTTAAAATTTGTCTTCCTTCTCTATGAAAGAAAGAAGAAAGAAAGAAGAAAGAAAGAAAGAAAGAAAGAAAGAAAGAAAGAAAGAAAGAAAGAAAGAAAGAAAGAAATGTTTCTGTTTTGTTAGCGAAGTTAAATTTACATAAGGAAAGGGCTTTGCAAATTAAAGACCACAAAACTCCTAATGTAAAAGTAACATTTACAGACAAACATTGCTTAGGCTAATACAAGTGAATGCTTAGTATAATAAGTGAATGTATTTTTTCTAGCAGATATTGGTATATAATCAGAACTTGAAAGATATGTAAGATCAAAATGTCATTACTTTTTGATAGAAAAAAGAAGTGGTATTTCAGGATGGTGAAATAGCACTGACTTGGATTTGGATATAAGAGGTCCCATATGACAATTCTTTTCTGACTATCCCACTTCCTAATAGTATTTTAGGCAACCACTATCAAATAATATGAGTTTGCACTTCTAATAAGAAACTCCTTTTCTATAGCTAGAGTAAGGGCAGGAATGCATAGTTCATATTCTTGGGAGGATAAGTTGCCCTGCTGAGCTGGAGGAGAGGTTTCACATAAAGAATATGCTGAAATAGGTCAAGTTGTGGAAAACTATGAAAGGCATGTTGACACATTTGTATTGTTATCTTGTACCACTTTAGTTCTCAACATTTTTTCTTTGATAACATATCTTATTGATGGCATTCAGTTGAGTAATGCATTCCCATGGGTGTACCCAGAGATATGTGCAACTCCCAGAGTAGGAAGTCTAGTTCCATCCCCTTTTTTTTCACATAAGAGTTTCTGAATGGAAGAGAATGTAATTATAGGGATAATTGTGAATCTAACCAAATGTATTATTTAAGTTATTTGTAAGTGGTACTTTCATATTAGTAAAGAATTACTTGTGATACATTTTGCAATTGCCCATAGTGTAAAAAGAAAGAACTTTGTTTAGCTGTTTTGTGGAGAAAGAAGTGTATGCATTTGTTTATTACAATGTGGAGTCAGCTAATCAATTAAGCATCAACTCTAAGATTTCAGACTTTAGGTCCTTTGGGACCCATCAGACTAAGATAAAACAATAAACATGGAAAAAAGATAGGATATTAGGATATGAATTATAAAGGAAAAATCAATAGGCTTTATTTCTATTTCTTTTATTGTCATTGCAAATGAAGAATGAGGATGCATTGTGTTGAGAGTTTGAGTAGCAATATTTTAAAGTTTAACAATTGAATTTAAATTCAGATTGATTTTGGCATCAATATGGTCCAAAGTGATAATATTTTAGTTATGATAAACCACATGAAATTGCTGATATTTGACATTTTGATCTACAAAAGTAGTAATTTGTGTCATTCAATCTAATATAATCAGTTTTTAGCAGAAGCAGACTTGTTTATGGGCCATAGTATAGGCTTTGATCAAGAAAAGTATGAACAATAAGGTAGCAATCTCTGTGGAAGATAGACAGAAAAAAATGAAGTAAATAAAAGATCCAAAATGTAATAATAATAATAATAATAATAATAAGTACCTTAGCTATACAAGATGTTTGGAATTCTCAAGGAAAAAGGACCAAAAAGCATAACGAAAGTAACATTAGGTATCCTTGTATTTATAGCTATATGATGGCAAACAACAGATAAAAATTGAACACCCAGTCATGCTGATGTTTCTAAGCACCATATAGATGAAATATCCAGATAAACAAATGCCAATTTATATATGCTCTAGATGTCTAGACATACTCAATCTGATATGGGACCTCAATGAGTAGAAACTAAGTCTATGTAATCATACTAAACCACATTCCTTTAAAAAAAATACTGAATATTTAATATGTAAATATTAAACAACGCACTACAGCACAAGCAATGGGCCAAATAAGAAATCAAATGGCAAATCAAAATATGTCTCAAAACAAAGGAAAACACAATATTACAACACCTATGGGATGCAGCAAAAGCAAATGCTAGAGAGAAATTTATGGTATTAATTGTATTAATTGTATTAATACCATTCTTATATGGTATTACAATTAATTAATTGTATTAATACCATTCTTGTATTAAGAAAAAAAAGTCCAAATAAAGAACTTAACATTACACCAAAAAGAAGTAAAAAAGAAGAAACTTAGCTGAAATTTAGTAGAGGAAGGAAGTAACAAAGAAAAATCAGAAATAAATAAAATAGACCAAATAAACAATAATGTAACATTGAAAGTAATGACAGGGAGCCACCTTAAGCTGGTGCCGGGAAGGTGATATAAAACTGGAGCACAAAAGCATCCTGTGCTGGGGACTGGGCACAGACTCCAGACCAGTAGTGGCAGGGAAAGGACTTTAGTGCAGTCCCCAGACAGGTTCCAAGAGTACGGGTGTGAGGGAACCGGGGGCAGCTCATAGTTTTAGAAGCACAAAGGGCAGAGGCCTGCCAGGCCCTGAGTTCCACCTCTGGGAGTCTTGCTGCGAGGCGCACAACCAGGGAGGCTGTGGTTTTTAGCAGCCCAGACAGAAAGGGAGATAGTGTGGCCTGGAGAGCTCAGTGAAGAACAGACGGCAAATTCTCTGTTCTGAGACAGAGGTTTGGATGAGGTCAATTCCACCTGACTCTCAGAAGTTAAATGTGGAAAGCCGCCAGAGAACAAAAGCACCCCCAAAAATGGTTCTCACTGAAGCCACCCCCTCCCCCCTGACGAGGGGCAGGGCAATTCTGCCTGAACAGGGTTGCCTGAGTAACAGCAGGGCAGGGCCCTCCCCCAGAACACAGGCTGGAAGAACAAGAGGATGACAACTCTAAAGTCCCTATAAAACAGGTGCATCTTGCTTGGGGTGTGGTTAATACTTTGGCCTCCATACATTCCCTCAACCACCCCCTAACAGAATGATTAAGAGGAGGAACCCCCAACAAAGAATCAGAGACTGTTGCCTCTGCCACAGACCTAATGGATATGGATATAAGCAAGACGTCAGAAATAGACTTCAGAGTAACAATTATGAAGTTGATATCTAGGCTTGAGAAAAATATTAGCAACAATATAGAATCTCTAGGGACAGAAATGAGATCTAATCAGGCTGAACTTAAAAATGCTATGAATGAAATGATACTCTGACTGCCAGGGTAAACGAGGCAGAAGAACAAATTAGTGAGCTAGAAGATAAGATGATAGGAAAGAAGGAGACCGAGGAGGCCTGGGAAAAACTGATTAAAGCCTAAGAGATCAGACTGAGAGAGATTAATGATGCCATGAAACGTTCCAATGTCAGAATTATTTGGATCCCTGAGGGGGTGGACAGAGAGGTCTAGAAGATATATTTGAGCAAATCATAGTGGAGCACTTCTCTAATCTGGGGAAGGAAACAAGCATTCGTGTCCAAGAGGCAGAGAGGACGCCTCCCAAGATCAATGAGAACAGACCGATGTCCCGACATATAATAGTACAATTCGCAAATCTTAGATCCAAGGAAACGATCTTGAAAGCGGCTAGGGGGAAGAGATTTCTTATGTAAAGAGGGAGGAACATGAGAATAACATCAGACTTGTCCACAGAGACCTGGCAAACCAGATAGGACTGGTGAGACATGTTCAGTGTATTAAATGAAAAGAACATGCAGCCAAGGATACTATATCCAGCAAGGCTGTTAATCAGAATGGATGGGGAGACAAGGAACTTCCAAGACCAGAAGAAATTGAAAGAATATGTGACAACCAAGCCAGTCCTGCAAGAAATATTAAAGGCGGTTCTATAAAAGGAGAAAGACCCCAAGAGTGATATAGAACAAATTTACAGAGACAATCCATAGAAACGAGGAATTCACAGGCAGCATAATGGCAATAAAATCATATCATTCAATAATCACTCTCAATGTGAACAGCCTAAATGCTCCCATGAAACAGCACAGGGTTGCAGAATGGATTAAAAAAAAACACACAGGAGCCATTCATATGCTGTCTACAAGAGACTCATTTTGAACCTGAAGATACATCCAGACTGAAAGTGAGGGGATGGAGAACAATTTTTTTATGCCAACAGACCTCAAAAGAAAGCTTGGGTAGCAATTCTCAAATCAGACAAATTAGATTTTAAGCTAAAGACTATAGTAAGAGATACAGAAGGACATTATATCATTCTTAAAGGGTCTATCCAACAAGAAGATCTAACAATTGTAAATATCTATGCCCCCAACATGGGAGCAGCCAACTACATAAGCCAACTGTTAACCAAAATAAACATATTGATAAAAATACTTTAATAGTAGGAGACCTCAAACACTCCACTCTCAGCAATAGACAGATCATCTAAACAGATGACCAACAAAGAAACAAGAGCTTTGAAAGACACACTGGACCAGATGGACTTCATAGATATATACAGAGCATTCCATCCTAAAACAACAACATACTCATTCTTCTTGAATGCACATGGAACTTTCTCCAGAATAGACCACCTACTGGGTCACAAATCAGGTCTCAACTGATACCAAAAGACTAAGATTATTCTCTGCATATTCTCAGACCACAATCCTTTGAAACTGGAACTCAAACACAAGGAAAAATTTGGAAGGAATTCAAACACTTGGAAGCTAAAAACCATCCTGCTTAAAAATGTTGGGTCAACCAGGAAACCAAAGAAGAACTTAAATAATTCATGGAAACCAATGAGAATGAAAACACATCAGTCCAAACCTATGGGATACTGCAAAGGCAGTCCTAAGAGGGAAATAAATAGCCATCCAAGCCACTCTCAGAAAATTAAAAAAATCCCAAATGCATAAGCTAAACTTATACCTAAAGGAGCTGGAGAAAGAACAGCAAATAAAACCTAAACCAAGCAGGATAAGAGAAATAAGAGAGATTAGAGCAGAGATCAATGCAATAGAAACCAGAAAAACAGTAGAAAAGATCAATGAAACTAGAAGCTGGTTCTTTGAAAGAATAAGATTGATAAACATCTGGCCAGACTTATCCAAAAGAAAAGAGAAAGGACCCAAATTAATAAAATTATGGATGAAAGGGGAGAGCTCACGAGGAAAGAGATCACTAAGGAAACGGAAACAATTATTAGAAACTATTATCAACAACTGTATGCCAATAAATTAAGCAACCTGGAAGAAATGGACACCTTCCTGGAAACCTATGAACTACCAAGACTGAAACAGAAAGAAATTGACAATCTGAATAGACCAATAACCAGTAATGAAATTGAAGCAGTGATCAAAAACCTCCAGAAAAACAAGAGTCTAAGGCCTGATGGATTCCCAGGGGAATTCTACCAAACATTTAAAGAAGAAATAATACCTATTATCCTGAAGCTGTTTTAAGAAATAGAAACAGAAGGAAAACTTCCAAACTCATTCTATAAGGCCAACATTACCTTGATCCCAAAACCAGGCAAAGACCCCATCAAAAAGGAGAATTACAGACCAATATCCCTGATGCATATGGATGCCAAAATTCTCAACAAGATCCTAGCCAATAGGATCCAACAGTACATTAAGAAGATTATCTATCACAACGAGGTGGGATCTATTCCTGGGAAGGAAAGGTGGTTCAACATTTGCAAATCAATCAATGAGAGAGAACACATTAATAAAAAGAGAGACAAGAACCATATAATCCTCTCAATTGAAGCAGAAAAAGCATTTGAAAAAATACAACATCCTTTCCTGATTAAGACTCTTCAGAGTGAAGGGATAGAGGGAAAATGCCTCAAATTCGTAAAAACCATCTATGAAAAGCCTACAGCAAATATCATTGTCAATGGGGAAAAGCTGAGAGCTTTTCCCTTAAGATCAGGAACAGGACAAGGATGCCCAATCTCACCACTATGGTTCAACATAGTACTAGAAGTCCTAGCATCAGCAATCAGACAACAAAAAGAAATAAAAGGTATTCAAATTGGCAAAGAAGAAGTCAAACTCTCTTCACAGATGACATGATACTTTATGTAGAAAACCCAAAAGACTCCACCCCAAATTACTAGAACTCATACAGCAATTCAGTAATGTGGCAGGATACAAAATCAGTGCTCAGAAATCAGTTGCTTTTCTATACACTAACAATGTAGAAAGAGAAATTAGGAAATCAATTCCATTTACAACAGTGCCAAAACCCATAAGATACCTTGGAATAAACCTAACCAAAGAGGTAAAGGATCTATAATCTAAAAACTACAGAACACTTATGAAAGAAATTGAAGAAGACACAAAAAGATGGAAAAACATACCATGCTCATGGGTTGGAAGAATAAACATCGTTAAAATGTCTATGCTGCCCAGAGCAATCTATAATTTCAATGCT
This sequence comes from Halichoerus grypus, assembly GCF_964656455.1. Taxonomy (NCBI): domain Eukaryota; kingdom Metazoa; phylum Chordata; class Mammalia; order Carnivora; family Phocidae; genus Halichoerus; species Halichoerus grypus. The sequence continues at coordinate 23,603,091 of NC_135727.1, read as the reverse complement.
ATCCTGATCAAAATACCAATGGCATTTTTCAAAGTGCTGGAACAAACAATCCTAAAATTTGTATGGAATCATAAAAGACCCTGAATCTCCAAGGAAATGTTGGAAAAGAAAAACGAAGCTGGGGACATCATGTTGCCTGATTTCAAGCTGTATTACAAAGCTGTGATCACCAAGACAACATGGTAGTGGCACAAAAACAGACAGATTAATGGAACAGAATAGAGAGCCCAGATTTGAACCCTCAACTCTAAGGTCAACTAATCTTCAACAAGGCAGGAAAAAATACCCAAAAGACAGTCTCTTCAATAAATAGTGCTGAGAAAATTGGACAGCTATACACAAGAATGAAACTCGACCATTCTCTTACACCATATGCAGAGATAAACTCAAAATGGAGGGGCGCCTGGGTGGCTCAGTTGGTTAAGCGACTGCCTTCGGCTCAGGTCATGATCCTGGAGTCCCTGGATTGAGTCCCGCATTGGGCTTCCTGCTCGGCAGGGTGTCTGCTTCTCCCTCTGACCCTAGCCCCTCTCATGTGCTCTCTCTCATTCTCTCTCTCTCAAATAAATAAAATCTTAAAAAAAAAAAACAAAACTCAAAATAGATGAAAGACCTCAATGTGAGACAGGAATCCATCAAAATCCTAGAGGAGAACATAGGCAGTAACCTCCTCGACACTGGCCACAGCAAATTTTTTCAAGACATGTCTCCAAAGGCAAGGGAAACAAAAGCAAAAAATGAACTTTTGGGACTTCGTCAAGATAGAAAGCTTCTGCACAGCAAAGGAAACTGTCAACAAAACAAAGGCACAGAGTGGAAGAAGATATTTGCAAATGACCCAGCAATTGCACTACTGGGTATTTACCCCAAAGATACAGAGGTAATGAAAAGAAGGGCCATATGCACCCCAATGTTCATAGCAGCAATGTCCGCAATAGCCAAACTGTGGAAAGAGCCGAGATGCCCTTCAACAAAGGAATGGATAAAGAAGATGTGGTCCATATATACAATGGAATATTACTCAGCCACCAGAAAGGATGAATACCCACCATTTGCATCGACATGGATGGAACTGGAGGGATTATATTAAGTGAAATAAGTCAAGCAGAGAAAGACAATTATCATACGGTTTCACTTATATGTGGAATATAAGGAATAGCATGGAGGACATTAGGAAAAGGAAGGGAAAAATGAAGGGGGTAAAATCAGAGGGGGAGAGGAACCATGAGAGACTATGGACTCTGGGAAACAAACTGAGGGTTTCAGAGGGGAGAGGTCTAGGGGATGGGTTAGCTTGGTGATGGGTATTAAAGAGGGCACATTTTGCAATGAGCACTGGGTGTTATATGCAAACAATGAATCATGGAACACTACATCAAAAACTAATGAAATACTGTATGGTGACTAACATAACATAATAAAAAAAAAGGTAATGACTAATTTTTTAAAAAAAATAAACATAATTGGGGGCACCTGGGTTGCTCAGTCGTTAAGCGTCTGCCTTCAGCTTAGGTCATGATCCCAGGGTCCTGGGATCGAGCCCCACATTGGGTTCCCTGCTCAGTGGGGAGCCTGCTTCTCCCTCTCCCACTCCGCCTGCTTGTGTTCCCTCTCTCCTGTCTCTCTTTCTCTCTCTGTCAAATAAATAAATAAAATCTTAAAAAAACACAATGTCTATAAAAAGAAATAAACATAATTGGCAATGCTTTTACTACATTAAATAAGAAAAAAGAGAGAGAGAAGACCCAAAAAATCAAAATGTGAAATGGAAGAGAAAACAATACAACAGATAACCACAGAAATACATAGTGTGATAACAGATTACTATAAATAATATATACTGACAAATCAGATAACTTAGAAAAAAAACCAGTTAATTCCTAAAAATGCACAATTTACCATGACTGAATGAATATTGAATCCAAGAAATAAGAAATCTTCTTAGACCAATAACAAGAATGAAATTTGATTTTGTTTTTTACTTAACTATTTTTTTAAATTTTATTTTATTATGTTATGTTAGTCACCATACAATACATCATTAGTTTTTGATACAGTGATTCACTATTCATTTCTTTTGTCCTGGTGCTTCAGGGATTATCTCTGGTATGTGCTGTGTGTGCCCTGCTGTTGTGTTTTGACTGCTCCATCCTTCAGGCCAGCTACCTGCATAGACTCTCCTTGTCTTGTGTGAGCAGTCTTTGGTCTCTGGCCTGAATGGCTTAAGTAGGTGTGCTCTGGTCTGCTTGTGAAATGAGACTTGACACCAACTCCACCAGATCTGGGGCCCTGCAGAACTTTCTGGTTGGGAGATGTGGTGTGGGCAAGGGCTTGTGCTGGTCTTCTTTGGGGAGGTGCCCCACTATGCCAGGACTGAGGCAAGCTTGAATGAGAAGGGCAGTTCCACCAGAGCATAGAGGGGTGGGTCTTGGTGTAAGCAAGTTAGGCAGCTAGTGTCCTTGCTGAGCTGTTTCCTTCAGGTGGCTCTGTGTTTAGGGGTGGGGGAGAGAAATGGTGCCAGCAAGCTCCTTTTCTCCTGGAGAGACACCTTCCTGAATGCTGCTTCTCAAGGAAGCACTCCTAGAATAGTGAATATTCTCCCCTCTGTGTGCCCCAGGCATTTTCCAGATGTTGTCTCCCTGCTGCATGCCCCTTGGTTGTTTCCCTTCATTTTCTACAGGAGCAGAGCAGTGTCCTCCTGGCGCTATCCCAGCCAAGCTTGCTGACCTTTAAAACTCCAGGCTTTAGAGACATGGTGTAGACAGGGGCCTACACTGGTCTTTTGGGGGAAGGGCCTGCCATTGGGACTGAGGCAAGCTTGACTGAGAACTAGATGTCCTGCCATAGTGCAAGGGGGTGGGGCTTCATATAAGCAAGTTAGGCAGCCAGTGTAGAAGCTGAGCCGCCTCCAGCAGGTTGCTTTATGTTTATGCTGAGGGACAGGGGAGGAAAATGGAACCTACTACCTCCCCTGTTCTTGGAGAGGTGTCTCCATGAACACTGCTTTCCAAGGATGCTCTCCCCACTGTGTGCTCCAGGTGTTTTTCAGATCACTGTTTCTGTGCTATCTGCCCCTCTGTTGTTTTCCTGCCTTGTCTCCAGGAGTAGGGCAGTGCCCTTCAGGCTGTATCCCAGCCAAGTCCACTGACCTTTAAAGCTTCAGGCTTTAAGCCCCTCTGCTTGCACAAACTCTCAAAATTCAGCCCCTCTCATATTCCAAGGCAATGGCTTTGGGGAAATGTTCTCCTTGTGCATTCTCCTGTGTGCTCTTCTCTCTCTTGCCCTTCTCTGCAACCAGGGCCCCCCCCCCCCCACAGCATCCGTGATCTGTTTCTCCCCTAAACCATGTCTCCACACTTCCTATCTCCCTTGATGTAGCCTCTTCTCTCCCTTTAGTTATGGAATTTGTTCTGTCAGTCTTCAGGCCAATTTCTGGGGTATTTGGGATGATTTAGTAGTTATCTAGTTTTGTTCCTGGGATGAGAAGAGCCTAGGGTCCTCCTACTCCACAATCTCTGATGTCTCTCACAGAACCACATTCCTTTTTATATTTTCTTCTTATTGAAAGGAAAAGAATACACACAAGGTTAGTATAGGATTCAGAAAATAGGTATTTTAAAAATTATGGTAACTAGCTTTTCCTTATGCCTAAATGCCAAGCAGAAACAGCTGGTCTATATATAGACTCAGTAAAAGGAACACAGTGGCAGCTTATAGACATGTATTGCCTTGCCCATTAATAATAATGGTAATAATTATTAATTATTAACTACTAATTTTGATTAGTGTTTTAATGATTACTTTGAATACAGTTTCAATGTTTAAAAAATTGAGGGAATGAGTACAAATTTGGATTTATAACTTCCCTTGAAAATTTGAAAGATCTAGCAACACTGACCTTACATTTCCCAATGTCATCAATCAGTCAAAAGTGAGGAATAGATATTCCCTTCAGATGAGGCAAGCACTCTAATTTTCCAAACACCCTTCCCAGTTCATTATACTCCACTATATTCTTGTTTCTTATAAGCATTTAAATTTGTGCTTCCTGACTTAGTGTTTGAGGACATCAATATAGATGATTGGGGCAGTTTAGGCCAAAGGGATAGATTATAAATCAATGAGCATTCTCTTGAAAAGAAGGAAAAAAGGAAGCAAAAGAAGAAAGGAAGGGAGGGAAGGAAGGAAGGAAGGAAGGAAGGAAGGAAGGAAGGGAGGAAAGAAGGAAGGAAGGGACTATGTGACTCATTCATCTGTATCAGGGCCAGACATCCTGTGCGGTGGGAGCCAAACTGATTTGTTATTAGAGATTTTTGAAAGGAAGTGTACAATAAAGACCTTTTGTTTTCAGACCTGTTTATTAAGTTGTTTTATAATATTTAAGGACTTTTGAGTCAGATTATAACATTTGACTGCCCCTTAAACCATAAAATGTGAAGTAAAAGCCTTTACTTGTAACAGTGAAGTTGAGACAATGAAGAGATTTTTCTTACGTTGATTGACCTTCAGCTTCTCCTGGATTGAGAGAAATAGGGAGATTTTGGCGCTATAATAGGGCTCAAGAGAATGCCTATGCGTTTGAGACGATGGAAACAGTGAAGGTAGGTGGAAGATAGTTCAGTAAGCTCCAGAAAAAGTGACTCAACAAGATGAGAACTAATGAAGGAAATGGACAATAGGTAGTAGGAAACCCTGTAAAAGGGCAAAACAGACAGATTTTAAATTAAATAATTTATTGGTCTTTTCCCCCTTGTGTTGTATTTTCTTTTGTTATCCTCAAGTTTTCAGTAAATTTTATTAGACATTATAGCCTAGAGTCAGCAGGGCTTTGGTGAATAGAGGTGGTCTGGGCTACATTTCCCTAGTAATAAAGCCAACTTGGAGAAACAGGTTGGAACAAGCAACTTTAGCAGTTTGGGGAGCAGTTATAAGATGGCCATAGATGAATGGCATAAAACCCAGAAAATATATTTAAAATGAGGAGTAATATCAATCAGAAGGAGACTATAAGCATGTCCTGAAAATACTCAGTAGTTCTTAAAAGAGAAATTAGACTTTCTGCAGTCACCCAGGATAGAACTTTTGATTATGATTGGCTGAAAAGTAAAAAAGAGGACAGCCTCAAAAGGCTACAGAATTTGTGGACACTTGGTGTCATTGTTTTGATATACTTCAATGAATATTTTCCATAACCAAGGCCAGATAATGTTTCATATTCATCTTTGTATCCCTATACATATATCTGGCATTCATCCCTATACATATATCTGGCATTCATATATCCCTAAACAAACATTTCTCTCCTTTTTTAAGATTATTTATTTATTTATTTATTTGCAAGAGAGAGAGAGAGAGAGAGAGAGAGTGTTAGTTGGGGGAGGAGCAGAGGAGGGACAAGCAGACTCCACACTGAGCGCAATGCGGGGCTTGATCCCACAACCCTGAGATCATGACCTGAGCCAAAATCAAGAGTCAGATGCTTAACTAACTGAGCCACCCAGGTGCCCCAACAAAAATTTCTTAAATGGATATATGATGTACACAGCTGGAGGTGGAGATATGGTTAACTTGGGATAGCCCTGATTGAGAGCAAGTTAATTTGTTAAACATGACTTCATTCCCCAACAAAGTAATTCCAGATGAATGGGGAAGGGGATGAGGTGAGAATAGTGTGCCACAGATGCAGCCAATAAGAGGGTGCTCTACTTAAAAAGAATTTTTAAACTACCAAATAGATCAAATGTCAGTCTGTTTTTATTATTAACATATGCCAACATTTCTAAACACTATCAGTGATAAAATACTCCTCCTGCCATGGTTCGCTGCTCTCATGGTCCCTCCCACCTAATATTTCACTTCTTTCCCTCCCTATGTTTCTTCCTTTCTAATTAAATTAGCAAAGTGCTTAAAATCATAGACAGAAAACTCTGACTACTCTGCCATTTGCTAGCTATGTGACCTTGAGAAACTCACTTACCATCTTTGTGAGTATATTGATAGCATCAACTTCATAGAGATATTGTGAGTAATTAATGGGTTGATACTTTAAATTTTATTTTATTATGTTATGTTAATGGGTTGATTTTTAATACTGCTTATAAATAATGTCTGAACATAATAAGCTCAATGTGTTATCTATTATCTATCATTATTATTATTATTATTGTAATTATTATTTCTTTGGGGATTTGATTGTTACTTTTTTGAAAATGGGTACAATTCTAAGGCTTTATTAATTTGGAATTTGGTTGCAAGGATATTTTTTACATTTGCACTGTTTCTGGACATAATTAACTCAAGCTTAAAATTGAAGAAATTAATTTTTCTTTTTTCTTTAAAGATTTTATTTGTCAGAGAGAGAGAGAGTACAAGCAGAGGGAGTAGCAGGCAGAGTGAGAAGTAGGCTCCCCACTGAGCAAGGAGCCCAATGCAGGACTTGATCCCAGGACTCTGGGATCATGACCTGAGCTGAAGGCAGACACTTAACCAACTGAGCCACCTAGCCATCCCAGAAGAAATTGATTTTTCTTATATATGTTACTAAATTGTATAAAAACAGAAAATAAAACAAAGAGACTGATTTTGCAGATAATCTTTAGTTGTGAGTGGAAGAATGTTATTTGAGTATTTATTGTCTACTATATATAAGGTAGTTTGAGTTGATACTAAAGTATGAGATATCTTCTCTATGCTTACAATCTAGTGGGTGAGAATAAATCATGCTAAGACCTGTATATACAAAGTGACTCCTCCACTTGATCATAGAAGACAGAGTTAATTAATCACAACACTATTTTTCAATATTAATGGCTTCACAACCCTTCTGAATGTAAGACCTCAAGTAGCAATCACCTATATGTGGAAGTTTATAGTTGAGATGAAACTTAATTATTATTAGGAGTCAAAATGGTACTTAATTGTTAGATGAGTCATCTGTGCAGCAGAAAATTATATAAAGGGATGAAAGAGTAAAAACTTTGAGAAGGAGTGACCTTCAATTATTCGTAAGAATGAATAAAATGGGGGGAGGAGCGAGATGGCAGAAGAGTAGGAGACCTGGATTTTGTCTGGTCCCAGGAATTCAGATGGATAGGTATCAAGCCATTCTGAACACCTACAAACTCAACAGGAGATCGAAGAAAAGAATAGCAACAACTCTCTGAACAGAAAAGCAACCACTTTCTGGAAGTCTCCTTGGACAAAATGACAAGACAGAAAAAATCACCTCAACAAAAAGAACAAGAGGCAGTACCAACTGCCAGGGACCTACTCAATACGATGTCAGAACTAGAGTTCAGAATGATGGTTTTAAAGATACTAGCTTGGCTTGAAAAAAGCATGGAAGTTATTAGAGAAACCCTTTCTGGAGAAATAAAAGAACTAAAATCTAACCAAATAGAAATCATAAAGGCTATTAATGAGGTGCAATAAAAAATGGGGGCTCTAACTGCTAGGATAAATGAGGCAGAAGAGTGAATTAGTGATATAGAAGACCAAATGATGGAAAATAAAGAAGCTGAGAAAAAGAGAGATAAACAACTACTGGACCACGAGGGCGGAATTCGAGATATAAGCGATGCCATAAGACGAAAGAACATTAGAATAATTGGGATACCAGAAGAAGAAGAAAGAGGGGGGCAAAAGGTATACTGAAGCAAATTATAACAGAGAACTTCCCTAATTTGGGGAAGGAAACAGGCATCAAAATCCAGGAGGCACAGAGAACACCCCTCAAAATCAATAAAAATAGGTCAACACCCCGACACCTAATAGTAAAACTTATGAGTCTCAGAGACAAAGAGAAAATCCTGAAAGCAGCTCGGGAGAAGAGATCTGTAACCTAAAATGGTAGAAACATAAGATTGGCAACAGACTTATCCACAGAGACCTGGCAGGCCAGAAAGGACTGGCATGATATATTCAGAGCACTAAATGAAAAAAATATGCAGCCAAGAATACTATATCCAACTAGGCTGTCATTGAAAATAGAAGGAGAGATAAAAAACTTCCAGGACAAACAAAAAATAAAGGAATTTGCAAACACAAAACCAGCCCTACAAGAAATATTGAAAGGGGTCTTCTAAGCAAAGAGAGAGCCTAAAAGCAACACAGACCAGAAAGGAACATAGACAATACACAGTAACAGTCACCTTACAGGCAATACAATGGCACTAAATTCCTATCTTTCAATAGTTACCCTGAATGTAAATGGGCTAAATGTCCCAATCAAAAGACACAGGCTATCAGATTGGATAAAAAAACAAGACCCATCGATATGCTGTCTGCAAGAGACTCATTTTAGACCCAAAGACAGCCCCAGATTGAAAGTGAGGGGGTGGAAAACCATTTACCATGTTAATGGACACCAAAAGAAAGCTGGGGTAGCAATCCTAATATCAGACAAATTAGATTTTAAACCAAAGACTATAATAAGAGATGATGAAGGACACTATATCATACTTAGAGGGTCTATCCAACAAGAAGATCTAACAATTGTAAATCTCTATGCTCCTAACATGGGAGCAGCCAATTATATAAGGCAATTAATAACAAAAGCAAAGAAACACATTGACAACAATACGATAATAGTGGGGGACTTAAACACCCCCTCACTGAAATGGACAGATCATCTAAGCAAAAGATGAACAAGGAAATAAAGACTTTAAATGACACACTGGACCAAATGGACTTCACAGATATATTCAGAACATTCCATCCCAAAGCAACAGAATACACATTCTTCTCTAGTGCCCACAGAACATTCTCCAGAATAGATCACATCCTAGGTCACAAATCAGGTCTCAACAGGTATCAAAAGATTGGGATCATCCCCTGCCTATTTTCAGACCACAGTGCTTTGAAACTAGAACTCAATCACAAGAGGAAAGTCAGAAAGAACTCAAATACATGGAGGCTAAAGAGCATCCTACTAAAGAATGAATGGGTCAACCAGGAAATTAAAGAAAAATTAAAAAAATTCATGGAAACCAATGAAAATGAAAACACAACTTTTCAAAATCTTTGGGATGCAGCAAAGGCAGTTCTAAGAGGAAAGAATATAGCAATACAAGCCTCTCAAGAAACAAGAAAGATCTAAAATACACAACCTAACCCTACACCTAAAGGAGCTGGAGAAAAAACAGGAAATAAAGCCTAAACCCAGCAGGAGAAGAGAAATAATAAAGATCAGAGCAGAAATCAATGAAATAGAAACCAAAAGAACAGTAGAACAGATCAACGAAACTAGGAGCTAGTTCTTTGAAAAAATTAACAAAATTGATAAACCCATGGCCAGACTTATCAAAAAGAAAAGAAAAAGGACCCAAATAAACAAAATCATGAATGAAAGAGGAGAGCTCACAACCAACACCAAAGAAATACAAACAATTATAAGAACATATTATGAGCAACTATATGCCAGCAAATTAGATAACCTGGAAGAAATGGATGCATTCCTAGAGATGTATCAACTACTAAAATCCCACCAGAGTGGGATTCACCACCCACCAAGTGGGATTTATTCCTGGGCTGCAGGGTTGGTTCAACATCTGCAAATCAATCAACGTGTTACAGTACATTAATAAAAGAAAGAACAAGAACCATATGATCCTCTCAATAGATGCAGAAAAGCATTTGACAAAGTATAGCATCCTTTCTTGATCAAAACTCTTCAGAGTATAGGGATAGAGGGTACATACCTCAATATCATAAAAGCCATCTATGAAAAACCTACAGCGAATATCATTCTCAATGGGGAAAAACTGAGAGCTTTCCCCCTAAGGTCAGGAACACGGCAGGGATGTCCACTATCACCACTGTTCTTCAACATAGTATTAGAAGTCCTAGCCACAGCAATCAGACGACAAAAAGAGATAAAAGGCATCCAAATCGGCAAAGAAGGAGTCAAACTCTCACTCTTTGCTGATGATATGATACTTTATGTGGAAAACCCAAAGACTCCACCCCAACACTGCTAGAACTCATACAGGAATTCAGTAAAGTGGCAAGATATAAAATCAATGCACAGAAATCAGTGGCATTCCTATACACCAACAACAAGACCGAAGAAAGAGAAATTAAGGAGTCGATCCCATTTACAATTGCACCCAAAACCATGAGGTACCTAGGAAAAAATCTAACCAAAGAGGCAAAGGATCTGTACTCAGAAAACTATAAAATACTTATGAAAGAAATTGAAGAAGACACAAAGAAATGGAAAAACATTCCATGCTCATGGATTGGAAGAACAAATACTGTGAAGATGTCAATGCTACCTAGAGCAATCTACACATTCAATGCAATCCCCATGAAAATACCATCCACTTTTTTCAAAGAAATGGAACAAATAGTCCTAAAATTTGTATGGAACCAGAAAAGACCCCGTATAGCCAGAGGAAGGTTGAAAAAGAAAAGCAAAGCTGGTGGCATCACAATTCCGGACTTCCAGCTCTATTACAAAGCTGTCATCATCAAGACAGTATAGTACTTGCACAAAAACAGACACATAGATCAATGGAACAGAATAGAGAGCCCAGAAATGGACCCTCAACTCTGTGGTCAACAAATCTTTGACAAAGCAGGAAAGAATGTCCAATGGAAAAAAGACAGTCTCTTTAACAAATGGTGTGGGAAAATTGGACAGCCACTTGCAGAAGAATGAAACTGGACCATTTCCTTACACCACACACAAAAATAGACTCAAAATGGATGAAAGACCTAAATGTGAGACAGGAATCCATCAAAATCCTTGAGCAGAACACAAGCAGCAACCTCTTCTACCTCAGCCGCAGCAACTTCTTCTTAGAAACATCACCAAAGTCAAGGGAAGCAAGGGCAAAAATGAACTATTGGGACTTCATCAAGATAAAAAAGCTTTTGCACAGCAAAAGAAACAGTCAACAAAACTAAAAGACAACCGACAGAATGGGAGAAGATATTTGCAAATGACATATGAGATAAAGGGCTAGTATCCAAAATCTATAAAGAACTTATCAAACTCAACACCCAAAGAACAAATGATCCAATGAAGAAATGGGCAGAAGACATGAACAGACATTTTTCCAAAGCAGACATCCAAATGGCCAACAGACACATGAAAGAGTGCTCAACATCATTCGGCATCAGGGAAATCCAAATCAAAACCTCAATGAGATATCACCTCACACCAGTCAGAATGGCTAAAATTAACAAGTCATTTTCAGACTCAGACTCAGATGATAATAGTGGGGGACTTAAACACCCCCCTCACTGAAATGGACAGTTTGGTTATTGATACATGTCTTTCTCTGTTGGTGGGGATGTGGAGAAAGGGGAACCCTCCTACACTTTTGGTGGGAATGCAAGCTGGTGCAGCCACACTGGAAAACAGTATGGAGGTTCCTAAAAAGTTGAAAATAGAGCTACCATACGACCTAGCAATTGCACTACTGGGTATTTACCCCAAAGATACAAATGTAGGCATCCGAAGGGGTATGTGCACCCCAATGTTTATAGCAACAGTGTCCACAATAACCAAACTATGGAAAGAGCCAAGATGTCCATTGACAGATGAATGGATAAAGAAGAAGTGGTATATATATACAATGGAATATTATGCAGCCATCAAAAGGAATGAAATCTTGCCATTTGCAATGACGTGGATGGAACTGGAGGGTGTTATGCTGAGCGAAATAAGTCAATCAGAGAAAGACATGTATCATATGACCTTGCTGATGTGAGGAATTCTTAATCTCAGGAAACAAACTGAGGGTTGCTGGAGTGGTGGGTGATGGGACAGATGGGGTGGCTGGGTGATAGGCATTGGGGAGGGTATGTGCTATGGTGAGCACTGTGAATTGTGCAAAACTCTTGAATCACATTTCTGTACCTCTGAAACAAATAATATAATATATGTCAAAAAAAAAAAGAAGAAGAAGATAGCAGGAGGGGAAGAATGAAGGGGGGGAATCGGAGGGGGAGATGAACCATGAGAGACGATGGACTTTGAAAAACAAACTGAGGGGTGTGGGAGGATGGGTTAGCCTGGTGATGGGTATTAAAGAGGTCACGTTCTGCATGGAGCACTGGGTGTTATACGCAAACAATGAATCATGGAACACTACATCAAAAACTAATGATGTAATGTATGGTGATTAACATAACAAAAAAATAAATAAAGCTTAAAAAAATGAATAAAATAATTTTTATTTAAATTTAAGTTAATATACAGTGCAATATTGGTTTCTGGATTAGAATTCATTGATTCATCACTTACATACAACACCCAGTACTCATCACAACAAGTGCCCTCTTCAATACTCATCACCCATCTAGCCCATCTCCAACCACCTCTGTCCATCAACCCTCAGTTTGTTCTTTATTGTTAAGAGTCTCTTATGGTTTGTTTCCCCCTCTCTTTTTTTTCCCCTTCCCATATATTCATCTGTTTTCTTTCTTAAATTCCACATATGAGTGAGATCATATGGTATTTGTCTTTCTCTGAATAACTTATTTCACTTAGCATAACACACTCTAGCTCCATCCACATCTTTGCAAATGGTAAGATTTCATTCTTTTTGATGGCTGAGTAATATTTCATTGTGTGTGTGTGTGTATATATATATATATATATATATATACACCATATTTTCTTTATCCATTCATCAGTCAATGGACATTTGGGCTCTCTTCATAGTTTGGCTATTGTTAACAATGCTGCTATAAACATCAGGGTGCATGTACACCTTCCAATCTGTACTTTTGTATCCTTTGGGTAAATACCTAGTAGTGGAATTCCTGGATCATAAGGTAATTCTATTTTTTAACTTTTTGAGGAAACTCTATACTGTTTTCCAGAGTGGCTGCACCAGTTTGTATTCCCAACAACAGTGCAAGAGGGTTCCCCTTTCTTCCCATCATTACTAACACTTGTTTTTTGTGTTGTTAATTTTAACCATTCTGACAGGTGTGAGGTGGCATCTCATTTTGGTTTTGACTTGTATTTCCCTGATGATGAGTGATGTTGAGCGTCTTTTCATGTGTCTGTTAGCCATCTGGATGTCTTCATTGGGAAAAAAAAAAAAATGTCTGTTTATGTCCTCTGCCCATTTCTTAACTGGATTATTTGTGGGGTTTTTTTGGGGGGGCGGTGTTGAGTTTGATAAGTTCTTCATAGATTTTGGATACTAAACCTTTATTAGATATGTCATTTGCAAATATCTTCTTTCATTCCATAGACTGCCTTTTGATTTTGTTAATTGTTTCCTTCACTGTGCAGAAGCTTTTTATTTTGATAAAGTCCCAATAGTTCATTTTTGCTTTTGTTTCTTTGCCTCCAGTGACGTGTCTAGTAAAAAGTTCTTATCATGGAGGTCAAAGAGGTTGCTGCCTGTGTTCTCCTCCAGGATTTGATGGTTTCCTGTCTCACAATTAGGTCTTTCATCCATTTTGAATTTAAGGAATGAATGAAATGATATTTTAAATGAACCAACTGATATAGTAAAGTTGAACAAATATTTTAATATAATTTATGGTCACTTAAGAAAATATTCATTTTTCAAATTTGAAATAAGTTTCATGAAAAGAAACCATTCTAATGAAGTTAAACAATATCTTCTCAGATTATTAGAGCCAGTGTAGTCTAGAATTAATGTTCCATAGATTAAACTGATCACCTGGGATTTATATTCATTTTTTGAAAATAACTATTTGAATTAAACAATCTAAAAATCAAGTAAAATGAGATACCTAGGAATAAACCTAACCAAAGAGGTAAAATATCTGTACTCTGAAAACTATAAAATACTGATGAAAGAAACTAAAGATGACACAAAGAAATGGAAAAAAACAGTCCACGCTTATGGATTCAAAGAGAAAATATCATTAAAATGTCTATATTACCCAAAGCAATCCACACATTTTATGCAGCCTCTATCAAAATATCAACAACAATTTTCACAGAGCTAGAACAAACAATCCTAAAATTTATATGGAACCACAAAAGACCCTGAATAGCCAAAGCAATCCTGAAAAAGAAAAGCAAAGCTGGAGGCATCACAATTCTGGGACTTCAATTTCTATTACAAAGCTGTAGTGATCAAGACAGTATGGTACTGGCACAAAAATAAACACATAGATCAATGGAACAGAAAAGAAAACCCAGAAATGGACCCACAACTATATAGTCAACTAATCTTCAACAAAGCAAGAAAGAATATCCAATGGAAAACAGTCTCTTCAACAAATAGTGTTGGGAAAACTGGACAGCAACATGCAGAAGAATGAAACTGGACCACCTTTTTACACAATACATAAAAATAAATTCCAAATGGATGAAAGGTGTAAATGTGAGACAGGAAACCATCAAAATCCTAGACGAGAACTCAGGCAGTAGCCTCTTTGACATTGGCCATAGCAAATTCTTACTAGATATGTCTCCTGAGGCAAGAGAAACAAAAGCAAAAATAAACTGTTGGGACTTCATTAAGATAAAAAGCTTCTGCACAACAAAGGAAACAACAAAACTAAAAGGCAACCTTTGGAATTGAGAAGATATTTGCAAGTGCCATATCTGATAAAGTGTTAGTATCCAAAATCTATAAAGAACTTAACAAATTCAACACCCAGAAAACAAATAATGCAGTTTAAAAAATGGGCAAAAGCCATGAATAGATTGAGACTTTAAAGTTGATTTCTTTCTTTCTTTAGAAAATATAAAGGAACACCTTTAATTTTTATAAAATATAGAGAGAGCTCCTAAATGAATAAAACATAAAGATTTTACATATATGCATGTGTGTAATATATAATATTACATCCATTACATACATTACATATATGCATATTACAATATTATATATTACATTATTATATAATATATATTATATATGTAATGTGTGTGTCTGTATATATTTTTAAATTTAAAAAATTATATATATGTATAATTTCACATTCTTCCTGGTTGTTTCTTTTTAAAATGTCAATTCATCTGACTCATGTTTTAAAACAAACAAGAAAGTATTTTCTATGAAATCTATACATGACCTATGTGAAAAATAAATCTTTTCACCTGAATGCAGGTAGCTTATTTGCAAATTAAATGTATAAGGAGTCAAGAACTCAAGCTAAAAAAATTAAATGCGTATTTAATTTTGAAATAGCATTAACTAGAGGTGCTTGATGTCTCAGTCAGTGAAGTATCTGACTCTTGAATTCAACTTAGGTCATAATTTCAGGGTAATGAGATGGGGCCCCATATCTGGCTCCATGCTGGGTGTGGAGCCTGATTAAGATCTTCTCTCTCCATATCCCTCTGACCCCTCCCCCCTGCTCACGCTCATTCTAAAAAAATTAAAAACAAACAAACAAATAAATAAATAAATAAAATAGCATTAACTGTTCTTTAAAATTGTGGAACTAACTTAGTTTATGGTTCCACAATTCACTTTCCATTTATTTCCTTTTAATTGGTATCTCCTAATACAATATTCTTAGCATAGGAAAATATAACTATTAATAATTGGCATTGCTTTCAAGTACTTAGATGAAATTTTTCTTTAATTCTTGGCCAAAGGTGACAATCATCTGAGACTCAGATGCAAATAATGAAATAGCTTGTGGCACTATGCATATTTGGAGATTTTTTTTTTGAGTCGCTGATCCAGTTTCAATGTGTAATGTGTTCGTTCACTATAGGGAACCATGTTCTTTGCCCCTCAAATTAATTTATGTAATGATCTCAGGGTCATGAGATTAAACCCCATGTCAGGCTGCATGCTCAGCATGGAATCTGCTTGTCCCTCTCCCTCTGCTCCTTCCTTGCTCGCTTGCTCTCTCTCTCTCAAATAAATAAATAAAATCTTTAAAATAAAACACACACAATGTTTAAAGGCAAATGTTACTTTTTTTGCAGTAGAAATGGTCTTATTCTTCAGAAGACATTGGTGTGAATATATGGATATAGTGTAGTGGGAAGGAATAAAAAGGGGAATTAGGATGCTAAAATGTCAGTGTTCACTGGTATTCAGGAATCTAATAGATCAGGTCGCTACCTACTTCTTCTTAAGTGTTCCTGCCTGTTGCAACTTTCTTCCACTTTTTCCTGGAGGGAATCTGTAGAGATCTGTTTTCCAGTCTGTCTTGAAATGGAACACCCAGCTGGCAGAAGCAATGTGTCTAGGTGGGCTACAATTTGTTCTCTGGGAACACTATGCTGTAGGAACAACTCAGGCTCTTTGTCTGATCCCATATATTCCTCTTCTGAATGTAAGAGCTAGTGGAAGTAGGAAAATATGTCTCACTTTCACTGCATCCAGCTGACAAGAGAGATAGTGCACAGTTGCCTAGGAGGAAAATCATTCTCTTTTGTAGCTGAGGCATCAGTACAATTTGTCCACAGTGTGGTATGTTGCAACTCAGTAAAAATCTTCAAGTCATCTACAATCTTTATTAAAGAACTCTAAATTTCAAGGAATAAAGCCTGGCTTTACTTTTAATGACTCACTGCAAGATGGACCTAGGGTTTCCATTTGACTCTTAAAAGAAAAGAGGGTTGAAATTGCATGGCCTAGTCAGAGCTAATGTCAAATAGTTCAATATGTAGGTCCTTCATTTCAGAAATCTCAAGAAGCACAGTATGTTGGCACAATAGGTGAATGCATAAGACATAGATTAGTAGGAGATTTTGATCTCTCAGATGGTTGGTGCTAATCTAATAATTAGCAAATACTTCTACATCTAGTAAACTAATAGTAGCATAGGTAGCACTAAGTACAGACTTAGTATGATTTGTCATATTAGGTGTTAAATAAAAATATTAAGTTAAATAAAAATATTAATAATCATCCATATTTGGCATTTCCAGCTCTGAGTGCAATGTCAGGTATAAGATCACACAAACACTGATGATCAGGAGTTTAAAACTATTCTCATTTTCTGCATCAAGTGGTTGTTCCTTTACCAGATGATTCTCTTTAGTAACAAACATGCTAAGATATTCTTAACTTAAAAAAACACTCTATGGACCAGACACATCCATCCAATGAAAGCCCACATCACTGATCCTCTTTATAACAAAACACCTGCAAAAGGGTTTCATGAAATTAATCTCTCTGTCCTTTCCTTATGTTCTCTCACTTTATTACAATTTTGCTTTAATTCACATACCATAGAATTTAATGTTTACACTTCAGTGTTTTTCAGTATATCCTCAAAGATGTGTAAACATCACCATTATCTAACTTTGAAAAGTTTTCATCATCTGAAAAAGATACTTCTTACTCATTAGTAGTCATTTCCTAGTCTCTCACTCATCACAGTCCTTGGCAACCACAATCCACTTTATATTTCTATGGATTTGTCTATTCTGGCTGTTTAATGTAAATGAAAACATACAGTATGGGTCCTTTTGTGAATACCATCTTTTATACAGCATATTTCCAATGTTAGTACATGTTGCAGCCATGTGTAAGTAGCTCATTGTTTTTATTATCAAAATTGCATTGTATAGATAGATGTACCATATTCTGTTTATTCATTCATCAGTTGACATACATTTGGGCTTGTTTCTACTTTTTGCTATTATGAATAAGCTGCTATGAACATTCATACATATACCTTTATGTGGACATATTTCAATTCTTTTGGGTATAAACTAGGAGTAGAATTGCTGTGTCATATAATAAATCTATGCATAACATTTTGAGGAACTAAAAAATTGTCTTTCAAGGTGGCTTTACTATTTTCCACTCACATCAGTAATGTATATGGGATTCCAAATTTTTCATATCCCAACAAGACTTATTATTTTCTGTCTTGTTTATTTTAGCCATTCTAGTAGATGTGAAGCTGTATCTCATTGTGGTTTTGATTTTTATTTTATTAATTACTAATGGTATTCAGCATTTTTATGTGTTTATTGGCCATTTGTGTATTTTCTTCAGAGAAATTTCTACTCAGACATTTTTTAAGGATATTTATTTATTTATAGAGAGAAAGAGAGTGCATGAGTGGGGGCAGGGGCAGAGGGAGAGAAAGAAAGAGAATCCTCAAGCAGACTCTCTGCTGAGTGTGAAGCCAGATGTGGGGCTCCATCCCAGGACCCTGAGATCACAACCTAAGCCAAAATCAAGAGTCAGATGTTTAACTGACTGAGCCACCCAGGTGCCCCTACTCAGACTTTTTTTAAATTGAGATGTGATTTATTGAATTCTAAGTATTTTTTTCATATATCCTAGACACAAGTTCCTTATCAGATATATGATTTACAAAGATTTACTTCCATTCCATGGGTTTTCATTTCACTTTGTTAGTGGTGTCATTCAAAGCACAAAGATTTTTAATTTTGAAGAAGCCAAATTTATCTGTTCTTTTGCTGCTTATCATTTTGATGGCATACTAAAGAAATCACTGCCTAACTCAAGGTCATGAAACTTAATGAGTTTCCTTTGAAGAGTTTTATAGTTTTAGTTCTTACGTTTAGGTCTCTAAACCATTTTGAGTTAATATTTATATACTGTGTCAGGTAGGGATCTAACTTCATTATTTTGCATGGGATATCCAGTTGTCCCAGTACCACTTATTGAAAAGGCTATTCATTCTACAGTTCTACACTGCAAATAAAAATCAATTGGCCATTAATGAAAGTGTTCATGTCTGGATGCCTGGTTCTATTCCATTGATCTATATGTCTATCTGTTGCCAGTACCACACTGCCTTGATTACTGTAGCTTTGTGGTAAATTTTGAAATCAGGAAGTGTGAATCCCCAAACGTGGTTCTTTCTTTTCAAGATTGTTTGAGCTATTATGGAGTTTTGCATTTTTTAATTCCATATGAATTTTAGAATAAGCTTGTTAATTTCTGCCAAAAATAAAAGCAAAAGGGGATTTTGAAAGGGATTACTTTGAATCAATTGATCAATTTGGAACAATTGTCATTTTTTAATTTTTTAAAAAGATTTTATTTATTTATTTGACAGAGAGAGATGGAACACAAGCAGGGGGAGTGGGAGAGGGAGAAGCAGGCTCCCCAGTGAGCAGGGAGCCCGATGCGGGGCTTGATTCCAGGACCCTGGGATCATGACCAGAGCTGAAGGCAGATGCTTAATGACTGGGCCACCCAGGTACCCCAGGACAATTGTCATCTTAACAATATTAAGTCTTCAAATCTATGATCATGGAATGTCTTTCCATTCATTTAGGTCTTCTTTAATTTCTGTAAAATGTTTTATTTGTTTTGTCTGTACGACTCTTGCATTTATTTGGTTAAATTTATTCCAAAGCATTTTATTTTTTTCTGCAATTGTGAATAAAGTTGTGTTTTCTTAATTTTATATTCATATTATTTATCACTAATGTATAAAAATAAAATTGTATATATTCATTGTGTATCCTGCATCCTTCATGAACTCATTATTTCTAAGCTTTTTTGTGTGTGGATTTCCTAGTATTTTCTATTTACAGTATGTTATCTGTGAATAAAGATACTTTTCTTTCTTCTTTTCCAACCTAGATGCCTTTTATTTTATTTTTTTTTCTTCCACTATTGTACTGGCTAGAATGTTTGACACAATTGAATAGATGTAGCAAGAGTGAACACCCTTATCTTGTTCCTGATCTCTGGAGGGATTTTTAAACTTATCATCATCCAGTAGGATGATAACTGTGGATTTTTTTGAGACGTCCATTTTCAGGTTGAGGAAGTTCCCTTCTATTCCTAATTTGTTTAGTGTTTTTATTATTAAAGAGTATAGTACATTGTCAAACGCTTTTTCTGCATCAATTGAAATGGTCATGTGGTTATTGTTCTATTACTAATATAGTGCATTATATTGATTTATTCTTATATGTTAAACCAACTTTGCATTGCTATGATAAATTCCACGTGGCCATGGTATGTAATTATTTTTATGTATGGGTAAATTCAATTTGATAGTATTTCTTTATTGAAGTATAATTAACATACAATGTTGTATTAGTTTCAGGTGTACAACATATTGATTTGACAATTCTATACATTACTCAATGCTCACCACCATAAGTGTAGTCACCATTTGTTACCATACAATATTATTACAATATTTTTTAAAAGATTTATTTGTTTGTTTGAGAGAGAGAGAGAGCGCGCACATGCACAAAGAGGAGAGGCAGAGGGAGAGAGAGAATCTCAAGCAGTCTCCCTGCTGAACACAGAGCCCAGTGCAAGACACAATCTCACAACCCCGAGATCATGACCTGAGCCAAAATCAAGAGTTAGATGCTTAGCTGACTGAGCCACCCAGGCACCCCTACAATATTATTGACTACATTTTCTATGCTGAACTTTTCATTTCCATGACTTATTTATTTTATAACTGGAATTTTGTACCTCTTAATCCCCTTTATCTATTTCACAATCCCCCCACCCATCTCCCTGCTGGCAACCACCAGTAGGTTCTCTGTATATAAGAGTCTGTTTTTTATTTGTTCATTTGTTTTTGTTTTGTTTTGTTTTTTTGTGGTTTTGTGTGTGGTTTTTTTTTTAGATTCCATATAAGAGTGAAATCATGTGGTATTTTTTTTCTCTGACTGACTTATTTTGTTTAGCATAATACACGTTAGCTCCATCCACATAGTGCACATGGCAAGATTTCATTTTTTTTTGATGGTTGTGTAAAATTCCATGATATATATATCACATCTCCTTTATCCATTCATCGGTCAATGGACACTTGGGCTCTTCCCATAGTTTGGCTATTGTGGATAACGCTGCTATAAACATTGGGGTTCATGTACCCTTGAATCAGTATTTTTTTGTATCCTTCAGGTAAATACCTAGTAGTGCAATTGCTGGATCATAGAGTAGTTCTATTTTTAACTTTTTGAGGAACTTCCATACTGTTTCCCAGAGCGGCTGCACCAGCTTGCATTCCCACCAGTAGTGCAAGAGGGTTCCCCTTTCTCTGCATCCTTGCCAATGTCTGTTGTTTCCTGTGTTGTTAATTTTAGCCATTCTGACAGGTGTGAGATGGTAGCTCATCATGGTTTTGATTTTTATTTCCCTGATGATGAGTGATGTTGATCATCTTTTCATGTGTCTGTTAGCCATCTGGATGTCTTCTTTGGAAAAGAAAAAGTGTCTGTTCATGTCTTCTGCCCATTTCCTAACTGATTTTTTGCTTTTTGGGTGTTAAGTTTGATAAGTTATTATATATTTTGGATACTAATCCTTTATCAGATATGTCACTTGCAAATATCTTCTCCCATTCCATAGGCTGCTTTTAGTTTTATTAATTATTCCCTTCACTGTGCAGAAACTTTTTGTTTTGATGATTTCCCAATAGTTTACTTTTGCTTTTGTTTCCCTTGCATCTGGAGACGTGTCTAGTTAGAAGTTGTTATGGCTGATGCCAAAGAGGTTTCTGCCTGTGTTCTCCTCTAGGATTTTGATGGTTTCCTGTCTCATGTTTAGGTCTTTCATCCATTTGGAATTTATTTTTTATGTATAGTATATGAAAGTTGTCCAGTTTCATTCTACTGCATGTTGCTGTCCAGTTTTCCTAACACCATTTGTTGAAGAGACTGTCTTTTATTTTTCCATTGGATATTCTTTCTTGCTTTGTCAAAGATTAGTTGACCCTATAGTTGTGGGTACATTTCCGGGTTTTCTTTTCCGTTCCATTGATCTATGTGTTTGTTTTTGTGCTAGTACCATACTGTCTTGATTACTACAGCTTTGTAAGATAGCTTAAAGATCTTCTGGATAACTTAATGCAGCTTCTACATCAGCACTTGCTGCTTAACCTTTCACTTTTATGTTATGGAGATGGCTTTTTTTCCTTAAACCTCATGAGCCAACCTCTAATAGCTTAAAACTTTTCTTCTGCAGCTTTTTCACCTCTCTCAGCCTTCACAGAGTTGAAGAGAGTTAGAGCCTTGCCCTGGATTAGGCTTTGGCTTAAGGGAATGTTGTGTCTGGTTTGATCTTCTATCCAGACCACTAAAATATTCTCCCTATAATCAATAAAGCTGTTTCACCTTCTTATCATTTGTGTGCTCACTGGAGGAGCACTTTTAATTTCCTTCAAGAACTTTTCTTTTGTATTTGCAACTTGGGTAACTGATTCAAGAGGTCTATCTTTAGGCCTATCTCAGCTTTTGACATGCCTTCATCACTAAGCTTAATCATTTGTAGGTTTTGATTTAAAGTAAGAGACATGCTACTCTTCTTTTCACTGAAACATTTAGAGGCCATGGGTTATGAACTGGTTTACATTCTCAATATTATTGTGTCTTAAGGAATAGGGATGCCCATGGACAGAACGATAGACATAGAGGAATGGTTGGTAGAGTATTTAGAACACACATCATTTTTTTAAAAGATTTTTATTTATTTATTCATGAGAGACACAGAGAGAGAGAGAGAAGCAGAGGGAGAAGCAGGCTCCCAAGGAGCAGGGAGCCCGATGCAGGACTTGATCCCAGGACCCTGGGATCATGACCTGAGCCGAAGGCAGATGCTTAACCATCTGAGCCACCCAGGCGCCCCACACACATCATTTTTAAATTGTTTGCCATGTTATATGGGCACTGTTCATGGTATCCTAATGCAATTATAGCAGTAACATCAAAGATTGTTGATCATAGATCACCATAACAAATATTATAATAATGGACAATTTTGAAATATTGTAAGAATTCTGAAAATGTGACACAGTGACACAAAGTGAGAAATGCTGATAGACTTGCTTAATGCAGGATCACCTGCATTAAAATGATGCTGATAGACTTGCTTAATGCAGGATCACCACAAATCTTCAACTTGTAAAAATGCAATATCTATGAAGCACAATAAAGTGAACCACAATTAAATGAGGTATGCCTGTAGTGAGCTAGTCTCTTTAGGAAATGAATTATCTCAGAAAAACCATCAGACACTACTCAAAAAAATATGATTTTTAAGTAACATTTAAGTTATTTACATTGGTATTATGATCATAAATCTAATTATTGTTGTACTTAAAACATTAAATATAGAAAATACAATTACTTAGGAGACAAGAAATGAAGATTTGTCTCCCACAATAAAATTGACTGCACAGCAAACGTAATGGTGAATATTCTCAATGTGGAGATAAGGGAAACAAAACAAAACAAAAAACAAAAATGAAATGTGTTATATTTACTTCTGAGTCCATAGGAAATCCCTTATGTACAAAAATAAATCTCCAGAACTGACTTCCACAACAATGTGAGTTTCTGTGTTTTTTTGTCAGTTTTCTTTTTGTTTTTTGTTTTGTTCTTTTTGTTGTCATTGTTTTGTTTTGTTTTGTTTTGTTTTGAGGAGGTGAAGTGAGGATTGGATAAAGTACTTTTCAGGGATCCTAATAACTCTTTACATAAGAAACTATCTGCTTTGCTTACATGTAGGACTTAAATTTGAATCATTACCAGACCATCTGGATTTCTCATTTAGTAATGTACGTTCACAAAACAAATTATCTAAATAAAAGGAAGAACAATCGTATCTCTATATAATGATGCTTGTGCCTTTATGCATAGGTTCATCTATTCAATAATATTTAATAAATTCCTACAGTATATAAGACAATATTCCAACCACTGCAGCAGGAAGATTAAGCATGTACAGAAAACACAACAATGTAGTGTTGTGGTGGTATAAGAGGTTAAATATTTCAGTTCAGAAGAGGGGCAGATAATTTATTACTCAAAGAGAATGCAGAAGATTAGGGAGCAGGAGAATGCTGTTCTGTCAGCTATACTTGATGAAGCTCTAACTGGTCAATATAAGGTAGTTTGGAGAATGAAGTGCTTGGAAACAAGGAGACTAAACAGGAGGCTCTATAATGATGGTTTATATGAGAAGAATTTTATTTTTTTAGTTTTAAAAATATTTTATTTATGTATTTGAGAGAGAAGGAACATGAGTGGGGGTAGGGACAGAGGAAGAGGGAGAAGCAGGCTCCCCACTGAGCAGGGATCCCAAGGTGGGGCTTGATCCCAGGACCCTGGGACCATGACCTGAGCTGAAGACAGACACTTAACTGACTGAGCCACCCAGGCACCCCACCATGAGAGGAATTTTAGACTGAATGGTAGCTGTGCAGATGAAAACTAGATTACAGGGCACCTGGATGGCTCACTCAGTTAAGCATCTGCCTTCAGCTCAGGTCATTATCTTGGGGTCCTGAGATCAAGTCCAACATTGGGCTCTCTGCTCAGGGGGTAGTCTACTTCTCCCTCTCCCTCCATACTCTCCCTTCCTCTCTCTCTCTCTCTCAAATAAAAAAATAAAATCACCAATGAATCATTGAACATTACATCAAAAACTAATGATGTACTATATGTTGGCTAATTGAATTTAAATTAAAAAAATAAAACTAGATTACAGAAAGAAAAAAAAAAACAAGGCATCACAAAGTTAAAAGAAGCAGGTCCTAACAGTGTTTGGATGTTGAATAATAATAAAGAAAAAAACAGGATATTTGGTAAGAAAAACATATAATTAGCAAAAACAGGAAAGGCAGAAGAAGACACAAGTATGGGAAACATGGTGAATTTGATGACTGCTGAAAACCTAGGTTGGTAAGAACTGTTAAACCTGGTCTTCTGTCAAAAAGGTTCACCCCAGTCACCACAAGAATTCTGTTAACATTAGACTAATGAGGCTCTTACCTCATTCTATGCCCCAGAGGAGTTAAGTTGTACAAAATTCTGTCTTCAGCACTCTAGAACAAATTTGCTATTAAAGTGAATAGTGACATATGTGACCCATGATGGAAAAAGGATTACAACTAAAAGTGTATTTTAAGTAGAGAAGGGTAAAAACACTTTCTTCACATCTTTGTTTAACCTTCTGAGACTGCTGGGTTTTATAATACAAGAAATTTGGATTGAGAGTATCTATGGGCATATACCAGTGTTTGGTATGTGAGAAGAATGTGTTGCCATGGTTTATTTTCATTGTATAAATAATACAGGCTGAGTCAGAGGATAATACAGAAGTGAGAAAAGTCCTTAAAGAGAATTTCTATAGCTTTTCAATTCTGTAGCTTCTTAGTTCTCTCCTCTGCTTCAGAACCATGTGCATAAAGTCTATTCTTTCAAAAAAAAAAAAAAATGAAGGAAATTAAGTTAGTGTTTACCTACTGTTAACTTAGCACTTTCTATCTGTGAGGATGTACCAGTAATCACAATACAAACTAAACTTTAAAAATTATTTCTTAAAAGTATAAAGGATAAAATGAAAATGTTAATTGAGGACACTCATGAATACTTCTATAATAGTGGTAAGAATCACCAACACAATGCTAAGAAAAGCTATCTTAATGAAAATGAGATAGTAAAACCATATTGATATACTGAAGAAGACCTTTGTAAAGAAAGACTGGTAAAAAATTATCCATGAAATTCAAGAAATATTAGTAAAAAAAGAAAAGTACTGGATAAAATCATTTATAATTTATGTGAGAAAAGTGGATTTAAGTTTGGATTATTTTTATATTTGACTGTAAGATATAGCTGACCTTTAGATTAAATTTTTTAGTGTCAGTTTCCCATTAATAATAAATGTTCCAAACCAGCTCTCAAGTAGACTTTCTCAACTTCTGATTTGGCATGTGGTATGCTCTTTGATTTTATGCCAGTTCTTTTTAAATATTCAAATGAAGCACACATTCAAACAAATATCATTACCTAATTCCAATTTAAAATTGTTTTAATTTAAATTTAGTTTGACAACTCTGAAAACAAGTTTTTTTTTTAAATCTAATCCATTTATTGGTATTAAGTTCCATAATTACTCTCTTTTATCTATCAGTTATTAAATCTCTGTGGTCTTTATAAAATGTTTCACAGATTAATGAATAAATTATTTAGCTTGAATATAATTTATGCAAGTTGTTTTAAATCTGTCAGTTGAATCAGAATTTACTTAAGTAAAATATTAGTATTTAAAATACTGTACCCCATCACTCCTTTTGAGTGTATTCCTCTCAAAATTGAGGCTGATGATCTGATGGATAGAAATGTAATTAAGAAAGAAGAAACCCTTAAAAGCCAAGAAGTACAGAGAAACAACCTTGGTTAGCCATCAAGAAGTGTGAGTTCAACATTCAACTCTACCAACTCTACTACCATAAGACCAAGATTTGGGAAACTTGCCATTACACTGGGTCATGTTCTATGTGCATTGATGATATTACATGGTTACCAAAGATGCTAGTGTCTTTTTGGTCCTCCTTCAATTACTTATGGTATCCAAAGCAAGAGAGTTAATGATTCATGTATTCTTTCTGTCTCCTATTAATCTATCAATATACAATTTATTGTTATACTGTATATATACACACAGACATACACAGAGCATATGTGTCTATTATTATGCTTGTACATATATACATATTTGTGTAATATATACATATATATGTAAAATGTGTATGACATACACAATTTAATATAGTTTGACTCAATTCACATGACTAAGTTTAAATCTTGGTTCTAATTCTTACCTGCTCTGTGACCTTGAGCAAATTAATTAATCTTTCTAAAACTCAGTTTTGTCACCTGTGAAATGGATATGATGATACCTCTTACATCATAAAATTATGAAGAATAATCAGCATAATCCTAGAGAACACTTAGCACACTAAATAGTATATAAATATGTAATGCTAGCTGTTTTATATACATGCACAAATGAAATAATCCAAAAAAATTAAAAATCCACAATAAAAAGCCCAAATCTATTTTAAAAACCCAAAACTATTTCAGAAATACACATCATCAATTTTATGTCATAGTAACTCAAGAATTCCAATGAAATGGGCATTAAATTTCTGTCAGTGTCTACTGTGAAATCAACTATAGATTAGACTTTTGCAACATGATATAATGCTAGACAATAAACAATGAGCTAATTCTTAAGCTTTAAAAAATTAAACTAACTTATTTTATAAATTTCAATTTGTAATCCCTCTCAAGTAACATTGTGGCTTTCATTGATTCAAATCAAAAGTCACAATCATTTGTGTTTTTTACTGCCGGTTTTTGGCTGTAGGCTAAAATCAAACAATAAACGACTATGAGTGTAAGTCAGCAGAAACAACAAATGAGTTCAGTATGCAGTTTCCTCCACTAGAACACTGTTTTACAGTTAAATTGCACCCTTCCTTCTTGGTTTAATTAGCTCTACTCATCATTTAGGACTTGAGCTAGGTGTCCTTCCCATAGGGAAGCCTCCCTGGTTCCTAAGACTTGGTTAATTCCACAGCTGCTTTCCTAGAGCCTATCTCATGGTCAGAACTCAGGACATATTTACTAGTTACTCATATTCTAAATCATCAGTTTCCAAAACAGTGTTTAGATGAGCCCTAGGCTCTCTCAAAGTTGCTGTTGTGGATTGAGGGAAAAATATAGGGCTCTCAGATTTAACTGAAGTGATTAGGTCATATCACATTCATATTTTGCAATTCAATGTAGGATTTCATTTGGAAAAATGCTTTATTGTTTTAATAGTTTGAAAGACATTACCAGGAAAACCATTTACTTATCCAATAAACTGAACAGTTATTTTGCTTCAGAGTGTGTTCCAGGCATCAGGAATATAACAGCCAATAGGACAAACAAACCCTAGTCTTTAGGAAACTTATACTATTGAGAGGATAACTCAAATTATCCATCATATTTTTTCATTGCTATAATGTTAAGTTGGTAGCAGTCTAAGAATTTCAGCTTGAAAAAAATATTAGACTTAATTCCAAAAGCTTTATTCTACATATGAATAAATGGAAGCTAAAAGATGGAAGAAAGACTCATTTAAGATCACAGTCAGGACACAGCAGAGTTGGAATTAAAACTGAGGGTTGCTGGAGTGGGGGGTGGGGTGGGAGGGATGGGGTGACTGGGTGATGGACACTGGGGAGGGTATGTGCTCTGGTAAGCGCTGTGAATTGTGCAAGACTGTTGAATCTCAGATCTGTACCTCTGAAACAAATAATGCAATATATGTTAAGAAAGAAAAGAAGAAGAAGAAGAATGTAGCAGGAGGGGAAGAATGAAGGGGGGGAAATCGGAGGGGGAGAAGAACCGTGAGAGACGATGGACTCTGAAAAACAAACTGAGGGTTCTAGAGGGGAGGGGGGTGGGAGGATGGGTTAGCCTGGTGATGGATATTGAGGAGGGCACGTTCTGCATGGAGCACTGGGTGTTATGCACAAACAATGAATCATGGAACACTATATCTAAAACTAATGATGTAATGTATGGGGATTAACATAACAATAAAAAATTAAAAAAAAAAAAACATAGGCCAGATTCTCAGTCCAACATATTCAAATACTCTGCCTGTAATCAGCACATCTCTTTGGTTTCATTGTACCTTTTATTATCAGGAATTTGGAGGATTCTGACAGGAAATAGGCACAGCATCAGGGGGATACAAGTCTCTTAAAGATTAAGGATCATGTAAGATCACCACCCCTATAATAATGGCAGGAATGTAAATAGTACATGATTTCTTACTCTGATTTGTAATTACTAAAAATCTGAGGTGTTCAATATGATGGTATGTAAAGTTGAGCTGAAATGGACTATTGTGACACACTACTCCAGATTTTTTTGGAGGGGAGAAAGTCTGTTTTGATCATAAATGCATAGGCATTTAGAATAGTATTTTCTGTCAACAATGAACACTGAAATATATTGTTTGGATTGGTTTTATTGATTCATTTTTCTAGTAATACTACAGTATTTGGTTTTCATTTGGATTTGCAAATGAATTACAGGGGAGATTGTTAGATTTTAGTTAACAATTTCCATAAACTTCAGTAACCAGCAACTGAATCGATCTGCTTATCTCCTTAAGCATAAATGTTTAAAATACATACACACATACAGAAAGAAACACAAAGACACAGAGATACAGATAGATATTTTTTCCCAGTTCTACTGAGATATAATTGACATGTAAATTGTATATGCTTAAGGGGCACAACATAATGACTTGATATATGTATATATTTAAAAATGATTACCACAATAAGCTTTAAACATCCATCACCTCACATAGTTACAAATTGTTTTTCTTGTGATGAAAACTAAAATCTACTCTCTCAGCAACTCACAAATATACAGTACAGTATTGTTAACTATAGTAATCATGTTGTACATTACATCTCCAGAAATTATTTATTCTATAACTAGAAGTTTGTACCTTTTGATCACCTTCACTCGATTTCCCAAAACCTTTCCCCCATTTCCAGCAGCTACAAAGCTCATCTCTGTTTTTATGAGGTTTTATGTTTTTAGCTTCCATATAAATGAGATTGTACAGTATGTGTCTTCCACTGTATGCCTATTTCTCTTAGCATAATGCCCTCAAGGTCCATCCATGCCATCATAAATGACAGGATTTCCTTCCATTTTATGGCTGAATAGTATTCTAATATATGTGTGTTTGTATACACACACCACATTTTTTAATCCATTCATCCATCAATGGACATGTAGGTCATGTTACTCTGTTGGCTATTGTAAATAATGCTGCAATGAACATGGGAATTGAGGTATCTGTTTAACACAGGGTTTTAATTTCTTCCAGATATATACCCAGAAGTGAAACTGCTAGATAAAATGGTAGTTCGATTTTTAATTTTTTGAGGAACCTCGATACTGTTTTTCATAGTGTCTGTACTAGTTTATATTCCCACCAACAGTGTGCAAGACTTCCCTTTTCTCCACACCTGTGCCAATATTTATTGCTTTTTTTAGGTAATAGCTGTCTTAAGAACCACCTACTGAGGTGATAGCTCATTTTGGTTTTGATTTGCATTTACCTGATGATTAGTGATGTTGAGCACCTTTTCATGTACCTGTTGTCTATTTCTCTATCTTCTTGGGAAAAAAAAAATGTCTATTCAGATCCTTTGCTTACTTTTTACAAATGGATTTTTTTTTTTTTTTTTTTTTTTTTTGCTTTTGAGTTCTATGGGTTTCTTCTATATTTTGGATATTAACACCTTATCAGATACCTGGTTTGCAAATATCCTCATTCTGTGGGTTGCCTTTTCATTTTGTTGATCATTTCTATTGCTGTGAAGAAGCTTCTTAGTTTGATTAAGCCCCAACTGTTTATTTTTTTTTATTTTGTTGTTTATGTGTTAGGTGTTATACCCAAAAAATCATGGCCAAGACCTATGTCAAAGAGCCTTTTTCCTGTTTTCTTCTGGGATTTTTATGGTTTCAGGTCTTATACTTAAGTCTTTAACCAATTTGAGTGAATATTTGAGTGGTGTCCAATGTTCATGACAGCAATGTCCACAGTAGCCAATCCTGGAAGGAGCCAAGATGTCCTTTGACAGATGAATGGATAAAGAATATGTGGTTTATATATACAATGGAATATTACTCAGCCATCAGAAAGGATGGATACCTACCATTTACATTGCCGTGGATGGAACTGGAGGGTATTATGCTCAGTGAAATAAGTCAATCAGAGAAAGACAATTATCATATGGCTTGACCCATATGTGGAATATAAGAAATAGTGCAGAGGATCATAAGGGAAGGGAGGGAAAACTGAATGGGAAGAAATCAGAGAGGGAGACAAACCATGAGAAACTCTTAACTATGGGAAACAACTCTTAACTATGGGAAACAAACAGGGTTGCTGAAGGGGACCTGGGTGGGGGGATGGGGTAACGGGGTGATGGTCATTAAGGAGGGCACGTGATGTGATAAGGACTGGGTATTATACGCAACTGATGAATTATTGAACACTACATCTGAAACTAATGAATTTAAATAAAAGATATTTGAGTGGTGTAAGAAAAGGGTCTAGTTTTGGGGCACCTGGGTGGCTCAGTTGTTAAGCATCTGCCTTCGGCTCAGGTCATGATCCCAGGGTCCTGGAATCGAGCCCTGCATCGGGCTCCCTGCTCAGCGGGAGGCCTGCTTCTCCCTCTCCCACTCCCCCTGCTTGTGTTCCCTCTCTCACTGTCTCTTTCTCTGTCAAATAAATAAATAAAATCTTTAAAAAAAAAAAAGAAAATGGTCTAGTTTCATTGTTTTGCATGTCAGTATCCAATTTTCACAGCACCATTTATTGTCTTTTCTCCATTGAGTATTCTTGGCTCTATGTAAAATATTAGTTGACTGTATATATATGTATATTTCTGGGTTTTCAATTCTGTTCTATTGGTCTATGTGTCTGTTTTTTATGCCAGACCATACCATTTTAATTACTATAGTTTTATAATATGATTGCTATCAAGAAGTATAATGCTTTCAATTTGTTCTTTCTCAGTTTTGCTTTTGCTATTTAGGGTCTTCTCTATTTCTGTATGAATTTTATTTTATTTTATTTTATTTATGTTATGTTAGTCACCATACAGTACATCATTAGTTTTTGATGTAGTGTTCCATGATTCATTGTTTGCATATATTTCTGTATGAATTTTAGAAGTGTGTTTTCTATTTCTGTAAAATATGACAGTAGAATGTTTATAAGAATTGTAATGAGTCTATAGATGGCTTTGAGTAGTAGGGATATATTAACAATATTATTTCTTCTAATTCATGAATATGGGATATCTTTCCAATTATTTGTGTCTTTTTTCAATTTCTTTTATAGGTATCTTGTAGTTTTCAGTGTAGAGATCTTTCACCTCCTTGGCTAAATGTGCTACTAATTATTTCATTATTTTTGTGTGTGTGTTATTGTAAATGGAATTTTTAAAAATTTCTTTTACAGATCATCCATTTTTAGTATATAGAAAGACTACTGATATTTGTATGTTGATGTTGCATTGTGAATATTTACTGAGTTTGTTTATTAGTTTTCACAGTGTTTTGGTGGAGTCTTCAGAATTTTTTATATACAAAATAGTGTCATCTGCACTCAAACACAATTGTACTTTTTTTTTTTTCCTGATTATGATGCCTTTTATTTTTTTCTTGCCTGATTGCCCTGGTAAAACTTCTAGTACTATGTTGAATAGGAAAAGTGAGAGTGCACACCCTTGTCTTGTTGCTGATCTTAGAGGAAAAGCTTTTAACCTTTCATCACTGAGTCTTCATTATGTTGAGGAATGTTTCTTCTATGCCCAATTTGTTATGACTTTTTAATCATGAATGGATATTGAATTTGTCAAGCACTTTTTCTACATCTCTGGAAGTGATTCTCTGATTTTTCTTTTCTTTTGTTCTATTAATGTGATGTATCACATTTTTTTCATTGCATATATTGAACCGTTCTTGAATCCCAGGGAGGAATCCCACTTGATCATGGTGTACAATCTTTTTAATGTACTGTTGAATTCAGTTTGCTAGTAGTTTTTGAGAATATTTGCATCCATACTAATCAAGGATATTGGCCAGTAAATTTAATCTTATAGGGCTTTTATTTAGCTTTGGAATCAGGGTAATGCTAGCCTCATAAAATAAGTTTGGTATGCTCCTTCTTATTTTATTTTATTTTATTTTATTATTTTATTATTTTATTTTAATTCCAGTATAGTTGTGTATAATGTTATATTAGATTCAGGTGTAGAACATAGTAATTCAACAATTCAATACATCACCCAGTGCTCATCACAAGCTCACTAATTAATCCCCATCACCTATTTCACCTATCCATTCACCTACCTCCCCTCTGATAACCAAAAGATTGTTCTCTATAGTTAAGATTTTGTATCTTGGTTTGTCTCTCTCTCTTTTTCTTCCTTTGCTCATTTGCTTTGTTTCTTAAATTCCACATTTGAGTGAAATCATATGGTATTTGTGCTGTTCCGACTGACTTATTTAACTTAGCATTATACTCTCTAGCTCCATCCATGTCATTGCAATGGCAAGATCTCATTCTTTTTTATGCCTAGGTAATATATATATATATATATATATATATATATATATATATATATACACACACACACATACATGCCACATCTTCTTTATCCACTCACCTATCAATAGACACTTGAGCTGATTCCATAATTTGTTTATTGTAAATAATGCAGCTATAAACATAGGGGACATGTATCCCTTTAAATTGGTGTTTTTGTATATTTTGGGTAAATATCCAGTAGTGTGATTACTGAATAAGAGGGCAGTTTGATTTTTAACTTTTTGAGGAACCTCCACACTGTTTTTAAGAATGGCTGCACCAGTTTACATTCCCACCAACAGTGCAAGAGGGCTCCTTTTTCTCCACATCCTCACCAACACCTGTTGTTTCTTGTGTTTTTGACTTGAGCCATTTTGATAGGTGTGAGGTGATATTATAGTTTTGATTTCTCTTTCCCTGATGATGAATGACTTTGAGCATCTTTTAATGTTTCTGTTGGTCATCTAGATGTATTCTTTGGACAAATGTCTGTTTATGTGTTCAGCCTATTTTTAATTGGATTTGGGGGGGGTGTTGAATTTCATAAATTTTTTAAATATATTTGGGGTACTAACTCTTTATAGATATGTCATTTGCAAATATCTTCTCCCATTTAGTAGGTTGCCTTTCAGTATTGTTGACAATTTCCTTCATTGTGCAGATGTTTTTTATTTTGATGTAGTCCCAATAGTTTATTTTTGTTTCCATTTCCCTTGCCTCAGGAGACATATCTAGAAAATGTTGCTATGACCAATATCAGAGATATTACTGTCTTAGCTCTCTTCTAGGATTTTTATGTTTCAGGTTTCACATTTAGATCTTTAATCCTTTTTGAGTTTATTTTTGTGTATGCTGTAAGAAAGTGGTCCAGTTCCATTCTTCCACATGTAGCTGACCAGTTTTCCCAACACAATTTGTTGAAAAAACTTTTTCCCATTGACTATTGTTTCCTCCTCTGTTGAAGTTTAATTGACCACATAATCATGGGTTTATTTCTGGGATTTCTATTATGTCCCATTGATCTATGTGTCTATTTTTGTGCCAGTACCATCCTGTTTTGATTACTATATCTTTGCAATACAACTTGAGGTCTGGAATTGTTACTTTCAGGTTAGCTTTTCTTTTTCAAAACTGTTTTGGCTATTTGGAGGCTTTTGTGGTTCCATATAAATTTCAGAATTGTTTATTCTAGTTCTGTGAAAAATTCTCTTGGTATTTTGATAAGGATTGCATTAAATCAGTAGATTGCTCTAGGTAGTATAGACATTTTAACAATACTTGTTCTTCAAATCCATGAACATGGAATGTCTTTCCAATTCCTTATGTTATCTTCATTTCTTTCATCAGTGCTTTATAGTTATCAGAGTACAGATGTTTTACCTTTTTGGTTAGGTTTATTCCTAGGTATTTTACTATTTTTAGTGCAATTGTAAATGGGATTTTTTTAAATTTCTCTTTCTGCTGCTTCATTATTGATGCATAGGAATGAAATAGATTTCTTTACACTGATTTTGTATCCTGTGACTTTACCGAATTAATTTATCAGTTTTAGCAGTTTTTTGGTGGAGTCTTTTGGATTTTCTTTATAGAGTATCCTGTCATCTGCAAATAGAGAAAGTTTTACTTCTTCCTTACCAATTTGGATGTCTTTTATTTCTTTTTGTTGTCTAATTGCTATGGCTAGGACTTCCAATACTATGTTGAATAAAAGTGGTAAAGGTGGACATCCTTGTCTTGTTCCTGTTTTTAGGGGGAAAGATTTCAGATTTTACCCATTGAGTATGATATTTAGTGTGGGTTTTTGACATATGGCTTTTATTATGTTGAGGTATGTTCCCTCAAAACCTAATGTTGAGGGCTTTTACCATGAATGGATGTGGTACTTTGTCAAATGGTTTTTCTGCATTTTTGAAATTATTATATGGTTTTTGTCCTTTCTCTTATTGAGGTGATGTATCACATTGATTGATTTGTAAATACTGAGCAACACCTGCATTCCATGAATAAATCCCATTTGATTGTGGTGAATGACTTTTCTAATGTATTGCTGGATTCAGTTTCGTAGTATTTGTTTAAGATTTTTGTACTTATGTTCATCAGAGATATTGGTCAGTAGTTCTCTTTTTTTGTGGTATTTTTATTTGGTTTTGGTATCAGAGTGATAGTGGCCTCATACAATGAATTCAGAATTTTTTCCTTCTTTTTGTATGTTGTTAGTATAGTTTGAGAAGAATTAAGTAATAACTCTTCTTCAAATGCTTGGTAGAATTCACCTGTGAAGTCATCTGGTCCTGGACTTTTGTTTGTTGGGAGTTTTTTGATTACTGATTCAAACTCTTTGCTGGTAGTTAGTCTTTTAAATTTTCTATTTCTTTCTCGTTCAGTTTTGGTAGGTTATATGTTTCTAGGAATTTTTCCATTTCTTCTAGGGAGTCTAATTTGTTGGCATATAGTATTTCATAATATTCTGTTATGATTTTTTATATTTCTGTGGTGTTGGTTGTTATTTTTTTCTCTTTTATTTGTGATTTTATTTATTTGAGGTCTCTCTCTCTCTCTCTTTCTCTCTCTCTCTCTCTCTTTGGGTGAGTCTGGCTGGAGGTTTATCAATTTTGTTTTTTTCAAAGAACCAGCTCCCGATTTAATTGATCTGTTCTATTTGTTTTTGTTTGTTAGTTTTGTTTTGTTTTAGTTTCTATATCATTTATTTCTGTGCTAATCATTATTTCCTTCCTTCTTCTGGATTTGGGTTTTGTTTGTCCTTTTTCTAGCTACTTTAAGTATAAGGTTAGGCTGTTTATTTGAGATATAATTTTGATTTCTTCCTTGATTTCTTGCTTGACACATTCATTGTTTAGTAGCATATTATTTAACTTCCATATATTTGTGGTCTTTCCAGATTTTTTTCTTGTGGTTGATTTCTAGTTTCATAGCATTATGGCCAGAAAAGATACATGGTATGACTTATATCTTCTTGAATTTGTTGGGGCTGCCTTTGTGGCTTAATATACGATCTATTCTGAGGAATGTTCTGTATGCATTTGAAAAAAATGAGTATTCTGCTCTTTTAGGATGAAATGTTCTGAATGTATCTGTTAAATCCATCTAGTTCAGTATGTCATTCAAAGCCAATGTTTCCTAGATAATCTGTGAATCGATGTAAGTGTGGTGTTAAAGTCCCCTACTATTATTGTATTATGACTGGTTAGTTCCTTTATATTTGTTATTGACTGTTTTATGTATTTGGGTGCTTCCATGTTGGCTGCATATATATTTGCAATTGTTGTATTTTTTGTTGGATATTCCTTTGTCATTATATAGTTGTTCTTTGTCTCTTTTTACAGACTTTGTTTTAAAGTCCATTTTGGCTGCCCCCTCCTGAACTGCCCAACCACTTCATGCCCCCTTGGACTGGTGCAGCCTGACAGAGGGGAAGTGGCTGGTTCTGGGCCAGCTGGTGTCAGGATGAGGATGCTGGGAAGGGGTTGGGGCACCACTGGGGCCAAGCATCCCTCTCCTGGGCCCACTGGCCTCCATCCCCTACCTGCCCCACCCACTCCATGCCTGGCCGCTCTGCACTGCCCTGACCCCCGGCTGCTTCTGGAGCCCCAGGTGGACTTCCAATAGTAGTCAGACATTATCATCCTGCCATACTATAGAACCATGTTCATCAGATGAATTTTTTCAAGCCCTTAATCATGCTGAGCAAACATCTAAAAAGATGGAAAACTATTTGAGACATAAAGAGTTATGTGATGTAATTCTAGTTGTGGTGATTGCAGAAATCCAGCTCATAAATTGGTGCTCTTGTCTGTCTCAGATTACTTTGCTGCCATGTTTACTAAAGATGTCAGGGAAGAAAAACAAGAAGAAATAAAAATAGAATGTGTTGAACTAAATTCACTACGGTTCTTGATTCAGTATGCATATACAGGCTGTCTTGAATTAAAAGAAAATAATATTGAATGCCTACTATCTACAGCTTGCCTCCTTCACTTTCACAGTTTGTGGAAGCTTGCTGTAAGTTTTTCATGAAACCGCTTTACCCATACAACAACCGTCTTCGAATCCGTTCTTTTGCTGATGCCCAAGGTTGTACAGATTTGCATAAAGTGGTTCACAATTATACTATGGAAGAATTCATGGAAGTAATTTGAAACCAGGAATTGATATTATTACCAGCCAGTGAAATTTCAAAGCTCTTGGTGAGTGATGACATGGGAACATACCTAATGAGATAATACTGAATAAACTTCTTACTTGGGTCCATCATGACTTGGAACAGAGACAGAAAGATCTCAGTAAAATTTTGGCTTATATTAGTCTACCTCTTCTTGCATCACAGATTAAAGAAAATAAAATTAGAAAAATCCTAGTAGACTTTGAAAGAACTGTGCAATTAAGTAACCGGATGATTGACTTCAGTCCTGCACTCTTAAATATTTATTACACTATATTTGCATGATACTGAGAGACACTTAAAATTTCTGTTAACCAGGATATAGATGATAATCATAACCATAAGATCTTAGAGTGGAAGGGTAATCAGTTAGCCTAATACATATTGTACAAATGAAGTAACAGACCAAAAAGTAAAACCGTATGCACAAATCATAAAGTAATAGCATAAATTTCTGTCCTTCTGCATTGTAGTTTTATTTGCCTTTGCTGTTTGTCTAATCACTAAGTAAACTCTGCAGTAAATATTAAAGGGGATCCTTTAAGCAAAGACAGAGGTCAAAAGTAACATAGACCAGAATGGAACAGAGATAATATACAAAAACAGTGACATTACAGGTAATACAATGGTACTAAATTCATATCTTTCAATAGCTACTCTGAATGTAAATGGACTAAATGTTCCGATCAAAAGACACAAAGCAGCAGATTGGATAAAAAAAAAAAAAGACTCATCAATACGCTGTCTACAAGAGACTCATTTTAGACCCAAAGACACCTCCAGATTGAAAGTGAGGGGGTGGAGAACCACTTACCATGCTAATGGACAACAAGCTGGGGTAGCAATCCTTATTATCAGACAAACTAGATTTTAAATGAAAGACTGTAATAAGAGATGAAGAGGGACACTATATCATAATTAAAGGGTCTATCCAAAAAGAAGATCTAACAATTGAAAATATTTATGCCACTAACATGGGAGCAGCCAATTACATAAATCAATTAGTAACAAAATTAAAGAAACACGTTGATAGCAATACAATAATTGTAGGGTGCTCACAACAATGGACAGATTATAAAGCAGAAGATCAAAAAGGAAACAAGGGCTTTGAATGACACACTGGACCAGTTGGACTTCACAGATCTATTCAGAGTACCCCATCCTAAAGCGACAGAATACACATTCTTCTCTAATGTACATGGAAGAGTCTCCAGAACAGACCACACACTGGGTCACTAATCAGGTCTCAAGCAGTACCAAAAGAGTGGGATTATTCCCTGCATATTTTCAAACCACAGCGCTTTGAAACTTGAACTCAATCACAAGAGGAAATTTGGAAGGAACACAAATGCATGGAGATTAAAGAGCATCCTACTAAAGAATGAATGAATCAAACTGGAAATTAAAGAATTAAAAAATCATGGAAACAAAGGAAAATGAAAACACAACAGTTCAGAACGTTGGGATGCAGCAAAGGCAGTCCTAAGAGGGAAGTATATAGCAATACAAGCCTTTCTCAAGAAACAAGAAAAGTCTCAAATTCATAATGTAACCTTACACCTGAAGGAGCTGGAGAAAGAACAGCAAATAAAGCTAAACCCAGCAGGAGAAGAGAATAATAAAGATTAAAGCAGAAATCAATGAAATAGAACCAAAAGAACAGCAGAGCAGATCAATGAAACTAGGAGCTGGTTCTTTGAAAGAATTCATAAGATCAATAACCCCTTAGCCAGACTTATCAAAAAGGAAAGAGAAAGGACCCAAATAAATAAAGTCATAAATGAAAGAGGAGAGATCACAATCAACACTGAAGAAATACAAACAATTATAAGAATATACTCTGAGCAACTATATGCCATCAAATTAGGCAATCTGGAAGAAATGGATGCATTCCTAGAAATTTATAAACTACCAAAACTGAAACGGGAAGAAATAGAAAACCTGAACAGACCCATAACCAGCAAAGAAATTGAAGCAGTAATCAAAAATCTCCCAACAAGCAAGAGTCCAGGGCCAGATGGCTTCCCAGGGGAATTCTGCAAAACATTTAAAGAAGAACTAATACCTATTCTTCTGAAGCTGGTTCAAAAAAAAGTAGAAATGAAAGGATAACTTCCAAACTCACTCTATGAAGCCAGCATTACCTCGATTCCCAACACCAGACAAAGACCCCACTAAAAAGGAGAATTACAGACCAATATCTCTAATGAACATGGATGCAAAAATTCTCACCAAGATACTAGCCAGTGGGATCCAACAGTACATTAAAAGGATTATTCACCACGACCAAATGGGATTTATTCTTGGGCTGCAAGGGTGGCTCAACATCCACAGATCAATCAATGTGATACACTACACTAATAAAAGAAAGAACAAGGACCATATGATCCTTTCGATGGATGCAGAAAAAGCATTTGACAAAGTACAACATCCCCTTTTTTAATGTTTTTATTGTTATGTTAATCACCATACATTACATCATTAGTTTTAGATGTAGTGTTCCATGATTCATTGTTTGTGCATAACACCCAGTGCTCCATGCAGAATGTGCCCTCTTTAAAACAACATCCTTTTTTGATTAAAACTCTCCACAGTGAAGGGATAGAGGGGACATACCTCAATATCATAAAAGCCCACAGCAAATATCATTCTCAATGGGGAAAAACTGAGAGTTCTCCCTATAAGGTCAGGAACATGACAGGGATGTCCAGTCTCACCACTGTTGTTCAACATATTACTAGAAGTCCTAGCCTCAGCAATCAGACAACAAACAGAAATAAAAGGCATCCAAATCAACAAAGAAGTCAAACTCTCACTCTTTGCAGATGACATGATAGTCTATGTGGAAAACCCAAAAGACTCCACCCCAAAATTGCTAGATCTCATACAGGAATTCAGCAAAGTGGCAGGATATAAAATCAACACACAGAAATCACTTGTGTGTCTCTACACTCACAATGAGACAGAAGAAAGGGAAATTAAGGAACCAATCCCATTTACAATTGCACCAAAAACCATAAGATACCTAGGAA
This sequence comes from Halichoerus grypus, assembly GCF_964656455.1. Lineage (NCBI taxonomy): Eukaryota > Metazoa > Chordata > Mammalia > Carnivora > Phocidae > Halichoerus > Halichoerus grypus. Next base: position 23,563,024 of record NC_135727.1, on the reverse strand, counting down.
TAAACCTAACCAAAGAGGCAAAGGATCTCTACCCTGAAAACTATAGAACACTCGTGAAAGAAATTGAGGAAGACACAAAGAAATGGAAAAACATGCCATGCTCATGGATTGGAAGATTAAATATTGTTAAAATGTCTATGGTACCCAGAGCACTCTGTACATTCAATGCAATTCCTATCAAAACACCATCAGTATTTTTCACAGAGCTGGAACAAATCATCCTAAAATTTGTATCGACCCAGAAAAGATCCTGAATAGCCAAAGGAATGTTGAAAAAGTAAAGCAAAACTGATGGCATCACAATGCCTGGCTTCAAGCCATATTACAAAGCTGTAATCATCAAGACAGCATGGTACTGGCACAAACACAGACACCTAGATCAATGGGACAGAATAGGGACCCCAAAATGGACCCTGAACTCTATTGTCAACTAATCTTTGATAAAACAGGAAAGAATATCCAATGGAAAAAAGATAGTCTCTTCAACAAATGGTGCTGGGAAAATTGGACAGCCACATGTAGAAGAATGAAACTGGACCATTTTCTTACACCATACACAAAAATAAACTCCAAAAAGATGAAAGACCTAAATGTGAGTAAGGAATCCATCAAAATTCTAGAGGAGAACACAGGCAGCAACCTCTTTGAACTCAGCCACAGCAACTTCTTGTTAGACACATCTCCAAAGGCAAGGGAAACAAAAGCAAAAATGAACTATTGGGCCTGTGTCAAGATAAAAAGCTTTTGCACAGCAAAAGAAACAGTCAACAAAACCAAAAGACAACCTATGGAATGGGAGAAGATATTTGCAAATGTCTTATCAGATAAAGGGCTAGTATCCAAGATCTATAAAGGACTTATCAAACTCAACAATCAAAGAACAAATAATCCAATCATGAAATGGGCAGAGGACATGAACAGACATTTCTCCAAAGAAGACATGCACATGGCCAACAGACACATGAAAAAATGTTCAACATTACTTGGTATCAGGGAAATACAAATCAAAACCACAATGAGAAAACACCTCACACTTGTCAGAATGGCTAAAATTAATAAGTCAGGAAATGACAGATGTTGGAGAGGATGCAGAGAAAGGGGAACCCACTCACTGCTGGTGGGAATGCAAGTTGGTATGGAAAACAGTATGGAGGCTCCTCAAAAAGTTAAAAATAGAGCTACCGTATGACACAGCAATTGCACTACTAGGTATATACCACAAAGATACAAACGTAGTGATCCGAAGGGGCACCTGCAGCCCAATGTTTATAGCAGCAATGTCCACAATAGCCGAACTATGAAAAGAGCCCAGATGTCCATCAACAGGTAAATGGGTAAAGGAGATGTCATATATACATAAAATGGAATATTACTCAGCCATCAGAAAATAAAATCTTGCCATTTGCAATGATGTAGATGGAACTAGAGAGTATTATGCTACATGAAGTAAGTCAATCAGAGAAAGACAATTGTTAATATGATTTCACTCATATGTGGAATTTAATACACAAAACAGAAGAGCATAGGGGAAGGGATCGAAAAATATAACAAGACAAAATCAGAGAGGAAGACAAACTATAAGAGACTCTTAATCATTGGAAACAAACTGAGGGTTGCAAGAGGGGAGAGGGGTGGGGAGATGGAGTAACAGGGTGACAGGCATTAAGTAGGGCATGTGGTGGAATGAGCACTGGGTGTTATATACAGTTGATGAATCACTGAACTCTACCTCTGAAACTAATAATATACTCTATGTTAATTAATTGAATTTAAGTAAAAAAATAAAGTCTATTTTGTCTGATACAATTATTTGTACTCTGGATTTATTTTGACATCCCTTTGCTTGACAAATATTTCTCCATCCCCTCACTTTCAAACTGCAGGTGTCTTTAGTTCTGATATGGGTCTCTTGTAGGCAGCATACAGATGGGTCTTGGTTTTTTATCCACTCTGTCCCCTTATGTCTTTTCATTGGGACATTTAGTCCATTTACATACAAAATAATTATTGATTTCTACTTGAGCACCACTGCAAGGAGGAACTTAATCTGCCAAGATCCAAGCATTGATTGTATAAGCCCTGCCCCTGTTCTCCATCACAACTTGATTTCCTGTGGTCAAGCCCTCAGATTTTCCCCACAGTCCCCATGAGGTGAGATTTGAATGGTCCTCCCATGAAGTGAACCACAATGCTGGGGGAACTAGATGTTTACCTTGTGCTCTCTTTCTTTTTCTCCTACTGGAGGAGCCATAAACCCCAATGTCCCTCTCACTATTGCACAGTCTCTGACTATGGTAGCAATGATGTGGTCAGAATGTATCCATTCCTCTTACCCTTTCAATGCATTCCTTCTCATTCTCTGTGGTCCAGGGGGTTACTTCAGCCTCACCCATGAGTTGTGGGATTTTCACAATGATGTCTTGTTAATTAGTTGCTAGTTTGTCTTCTTGTGAGGAGGACTGAATCCAGAAACATTCTATGTTGCCATCTTGATCCAGATAGATTTATTTTTAACCACTAGTTAATTAACTGGACTGTGTGTGCTATAATGTGAATAAAAGCAAAAGAAAAGGTAGAAAATATTTAATCAATCAAAGTTCTTGGGCAGGAATTTATTTTAATTTCAATGGTCAACTTTCGGGAAGAAAATGAAAGAAAAATATAATCAGGCTCCACATAAAGAATAGTAAATAAACACGTTACCTATGTAATGTCCAACCTGTTGCATTAAAATCCTCAAGTCTATTTGGTGGATCATTTTCCCAACATGTGAATTTACCTATCAAATAGTATTGTACCTCAATAAATGAGTTGAATATTCTCTCCAGATAAGTAAGAAAAATGTAGTAGTAAAAATCAAGAACCCGGAAAACAGATCATCAAGTTTTAAAAACTGGTCCTGCCACTTGATATGAATGTGATTTCAAGTAAATCATTTATTTCTCCTTTCCTCACTTTCTTCAGCTCTAAAGTAAAGATGATAAAAGTAGTATTTACCTCAAAGGGTTACTGAGATGATTAAATTAGCTAATGTATATAGGACATTTACAAAAGTTTTTGACATATACTAAGAATTAGCATTACTATTATCTAAGTACATGAAGTGATTTTTTTAATGAGAAAGATACTAAAAAGTTGCATCCTAGTTCCATGCAGAATTGAAAAAAATAGTAAATGTTTTAAAAATAAGGTAAAAAGTGACTGTGTTTCAAATTGGTACATAAGGAAGACTTTCTTTCCAACAGTGTAACAAAACATTAGAAAGTGGGAAGCCTCTTTTATTGTTAAAGAAGATAACACATTGCCACCTATTGTGCATAGTTTAGATCTATGCTATCCAATACAGTAGCTACTAACCACAGTGGTTATTATGCACTGGAAATGTGGCTAATCAGAATTGAACTATACTGTAAGTGTAAAATACACACTAGAGTTTGAAGATTTAATAAGAATGTAAAAGAAAGTTTAAATATCTTATTAATATTTTATATAGATTATATGATGAAATGATATTTTTGACAATATTTAACCCATTTAACTGGTTTAAATGAAATATATTAATTATATTAATCACAACTGTTTTGTTTTTACTTTTATATTATAACCACTAGAAAATTTAAAATTATAAAATTATACATGGGCTTGAATTGTATTTCTGTTGGACAGCAGTTTTAGACCATTGCTACTCCGAGTGTGATCTGTGAATCAGCAACATCACCCAGGAGATTGTTAGAAATTTAGAATCTCAAGCTTTGTCCCAGATCACTAAATTACTTTTTGCCATCTAACAAGATTTTCAGGTAATTCCTAAGAACATTACAGTTAAGTGCTGCATTCATTGGCCTGAAAACACTTACCAGCATAACATTTTAGGTCCTAGTCCCAGAAACCTACAAGATGACTTAATGACTAATGCTTGTATTTTATAGGATGACCCAACTAAAAATAAGGTTTCCTGAATTTTGGTTTTTAAATGTTTTTTCATTGGTTATAATTTATGATTTTTCCATACTTGAGAGCAGAAGCTGGATGGGTGTTCAATAACAGTCTTCCACTATTTATCTAAGAGGGCTTTTTTAGTGAGGTGAGGGGCCTGGGGTATCTTGAGATGGGGGATATTTCAGGAGATCTGGCCTTCTGGCACTAGGATAAAAACACAAATTATTATAGCCACCTATTGTTATGAGAGAAAATGGCTAAGGCATTTGACTTCCTATAGACAGAAAAATTACACTTAAAAAATCTAATATGTTTTCTTCTCATGTAAAATCAATGTAAAACATCTGATTACAGATTCCTCCATAGGAGGGACACTAACAGCCTATGTTGATTTGAAATAATCAAAAAAATAATAAAAAGATGCCTAATGAAATAAGAATTTTGCTTCATAATTGTAAGTTTGAGAAATACAATCAGAAAAAACAGGGAAATTCAATAATATAAATTCAAAATAGAGAATGAAAGTCTGGGTATATATCCAACATCAACATTTTAAGAAGAATGGTATATGGGGATTTTTTTTTTATTACAGTGAGTGTTTAATTAGTAAATATGAAAAAAATGGGGCACCTAGGTGGCTCAGTCGTCAAGTGTCTGCCTTCAGCTCAGATCATGATCCCAGGGTCCTGGGATTGAGCCCTACATCGGGCTCCCTGCTCCACGGGAAGCCTGCTTCTCCCTCTCCCACTCCCCCTGCTTGTGTTCCCTCTCTCACTGTGTCTCTCTCTGTCAAATAAATAAATAAAATCTTTAAAAAAATAAATTAGTAAATATGAAGACTGAAATAAAGGTAAAATAACATTTTTTGGTAAGTTACATATTTGTCAATCTTAGGATGCACTACCTAAGTAAAGCAACCTGGGAAGAGAGTAAGCTTGGCTGTAGATACAAGGTATTTCAGCAAAGTACTGGAGGCAATCAATAGCATCAAATTTAGCAAAGAGAACAGATATTGTTAAAAAAAATTTTGTAATAACATCCAAATTATATGATGTAATTAGAGGCTGCCAACTTCTATTTGGTCTGGCATAGTATCTTGGCTCTCAAAACTAAATTTTACTATAGAATTATTTTTTTTATAAAAATAGCCATTAAGGTCATTAACAAACCATATGATTGTATGAACTGTATCATTGCCAGAGTAAATGTATCATGTAATGACATGAGTAAATGTAAACTTATACTATTAAATATGTGTCTCTGTCCACTGTAACTGATGTTTAAGTGGATAAAAATTAGTTAGCACATGCTACTTCTCTTCATTTGGGGTCATTCCATGCTATAAATCATTGCTGTCCTCTCATATTTCTAATCAATTCAATCCTCTCATTTATCTTATCTTATAGCTAGGTTTGCCAGACCTAACAGATAAAAATAGAAGACACCCAGTTAAACTTGAATTTCGGATAAACAGTGAATAATATTTTAGTATTAGTATGTTGTATGCAATGGTATTTGTTGTTTATCTGAAATTCAGATTTAACTTGGTATCCTATATTTTATCTAAGAAGCTTACTTCTGTCCTTTGTTTTCAGGCATTATTACTAACCTGTCATTTCCAAATCATCCTTTCCCAGATGTAAAACATGGGATTTACATATTGATTGACAATGAAAACTTTTCTGAAATACACACATAAAGTAAAGATGCTAACAAAGACCTGTCCTCATCAAAGACAAGGAAATCCATATTTGTATGTTTCCTTTCAAAATATAGCATTCTGGAAAGAAGTGGTGAAAGTGGAACATATAAATTCTCAACAAACTAGATAAATCTACCTTTTAAGTCAAAGCCTGGGGTCATTTTAGTAACTCAAATTCAGCCTCTCTCCTTTCTTTTTTTTTTTTTTTTAACTTGTATTTTTAGTCTGTCTCTAGGACATGGAATATTCTAAAAATTTTACCACGAGGTATTGAGCATTGTTTTTTTTTTCTCTTAATTTTTTTCTGTTCTAATCAAACTTTACTTTTTGTAATCATCACTCTTCTTGTGCCCTATCAAGTCATTCTCACCAGTCTATCGCACACGTGCGCACCTGCACACACACACACACACACACACACACACACACACACACAGAGTTTCTCTCTCTCTGTCACTTTAGTTTTTCCTCTCTAAAGGGGAATATTGTCAGAGGACAATTTTTTCATAGTTTCCTTTTGACTAAAGCAGGACTATTTTTTGTTGCAAAATAAAAGAATAGATTTTAAAATGTTTTATTTGCCATAGATTGACATATCAAAGGTTTCTGTTACTTATCAAGGGACTTGTTAAAAATAAGGGGTGGGCGAGGGGCGCCTGGGTGGCTCAGTCATTAAGCGTCTGCCTTCAGCTCAGGTCATGATCCCAGTGTCCTGGGATTGAGCCCCGCATCGGGCTCCCTGCTCAGCGGGAAGGCTGCTTCTCCCTCTCCCACTCCCCCTGCTTGTGTTCCCTCTCTCGCTGTGTCTCTCTCTGTCAAATAAATAAAATCTTTAAAAAAAAAAAATAAGGGGTGGGCGAGATATTATCATTTTGCTTCTCACATTGAATTTATTCTATCAAAGAACCGTGTGGTTTTTAAGAATTGCTGTCACTTTCTTTGTCTCTTCCTATTTCTCACACTGCTGTGCTTTTTCTGCCAGGGCCCTTTAATGTCTTTAGCAATAACCAATTTGAGATTGGCAAGGAAACTGACATATAAAAAAAATCAATAGCATTTTTTAAAGATTAAGTTGAGCTCTTACCATCTTCCATTAAAATGGTTCTGTGCTCTAACTTTAGACATCTCTTTATGAAAGGAACATAAGGATTGAAATAATACACAAATATCCTCAGAGATGAAAATTACTGTAGGATAGAGGTATCAAAATAAAAATTATACTCAAACTGTATGTAGCAAGATGTCTAAGAAGGCATGCCTCATTACAAAATTCAAAATTCTTCAAATGTGTTGAACATCTTGTTCATATCCTCCATCAGTAATAAAATGCTGTATGCCACCCAGTCATCCCAGGCTTTTCCCACACTATCACCTATTGAAGGCTTTAGTACATCTCTAAGTCTTAGAAGCTTGAACATTATCCTGGATGACTTAATATTCATATGTTTGACCCTGGCTTTTGAGTTGCTTGCCCACCTCATCCAATGATTTTCTTTTCATAATCACAATTCTATCCAGTAAACACAACAGAATGCAAATGACTGATGTTTCATAGTTATTTCCATTTGTCAATGTCTGAATTGCAAGATCTATCAGCCATCCATCCTTTCTTGTGCCATTATCTCTATAAATCTTTTTTTTAACATATAATGTATTATTTGTTTCAGAGGTACAGGTCTGTGATTCATCAGTCTTACACAATTCACAGTGCTCACCATAGCACATACCCTCCCTAATGTCCATCACCCAGCCTCCCCATCCCTTCGAACCCCCACCACTCCAGCAACCCTCAGTTTGTTTCCTGAGATTAAGAGTTTCTTATGGTTTGTCTCCCTCTCTGGTTTCATCTTGTTTCATTTCTTCCTCCCTTCCCCTATGATCCTCTATCTTGTTTCTCAACTTCTTCATATCAGTGAGATAAAATGATACTTGTCTTTCTCTGATTGACTTATTTCGCTTAGCATAATACTCTGTAGTTCAATCCATGTCATTGCAAATGGGAAGATTTCGTGTTTTTTGATGGCTGCATAATATTCCATTGTATATAAATACCACTTCTTCTTTATCCATTCATCAGTAGATGGACATCTTGGCTCTTTCCATAAATTTGCTACTGTGGACATTGCTGCTATAAACATTGGAGTGCACGTGCCCCTTCAGATCACTACATTTGTATCTTTGGGGTAAATACCCAGTAGTGCAACTGCTGGGTCATAGGGTAGCTCTATTTTCAACTTTTTGAGGAACCTCCATACTGTTTTCCAGAATAGGCTGCACCAGTTTGCATTCCCACCAAAAGTGTAGGAGGAGTCCCATTTCTCCACATCCTCGCCAACATCTGAGTTTCCTGATGTGTTAATTTTAGCCATTCTGACTGGTGTGAAGTGGTAGCTCACTGAGGTTTTGATTTGTATTTCCCTGATGCCGAGTGATGTTGAACACTTTTTCATGTGTCTGTTGGCCATTTATATGTCTTCTTTGCAGAGAAGTCTGTTCATGTCTTCTGCCCATTTCCTGATTGGATTATTTGTTCTTTGGGTGTTGAGTATCATAAGTCTTTATACATTTTGGATACTAGCCCTTTATCTGATATGTCATTTACAAATATCTTCTCCCATTCTGTCAGTTGTCTTTTCATTTTCTTGATTGTTTCCTTTGCTGTGCAAAAGCTTTTTATATTGATGAAGTCCCAGTAGTTCATTTCTGCCTGGGCTTCCCTTACCTTTGGTGATGTGTCTAGGAAGAAGTTGCTACAGTTGAGGTCGAAGAGGTGCTGCCTATGTTCTCCTAAAGGATTTTGATGGATTCCTGTCTCACATTTAGGTCTGTAATCCATTTGGAGTCTATTTTTGCGTGTGGTATAAGGAAATGGTCCAGTTTCATTCTTCTGCATGTGGCTGTCCAATTTTCCCAGCCCCATTCGTTGAAAAGACTGTTTTTTTTCCACTGGATATTCTTTCCTGCTTTGTCGAAGATTAGCTGACCATAGAGTTGAGGGTCCATTTCTGGGCTCTCTATTCTGTTCCATTGATCTATGTATCTGTTTCTGTGCCGGTACCATACTGTCTTGATGATTACAGCTTTGTAATAGAGCTTGAAGTCTGGAATTGTGATGCCACCAGCTTTGCTTTTCTTTTTCAACAGTCCTCTAGATATTCGGGGTCTTTTCTGGTTCCATAAAAATTTTAGGATTATTTGTTCCATTTCTTTGAAAAAAGTTGATGGTTTTTGATAGGGATTACATTAAATGTGTAGATTGCTCTAGGTAGCATAGACATTTTCACAATATTTGTTCTTCCAATCCATGAGCATGGAACGTTTTTCCATTTCCTTGTGTCTTCCTCAATTTCTTTCATGAGTGTTTTATAGTTTTCTGAGTACAGATTCTTTGCCTCTTTGGTTAGATTTATTCCTAGGTATCTTATGGTTTTGGGTGCAATTGTAAATGGGATTGACTCCTTAATTTCTCTTTCTTCTGTCTTGTTGTTGGTGTACAGAAATGCCACTTCTTTCTATGGATTGATATTATATCCTGTGACTTTACTGAATTCCTGTATGAGTTCTAGCATTTTTGGGGTGGAGTCTTTTAGGTTTTCCACATAAAGTATCATGTCATCTGTAAAGAGTGAGAGTTTGACTTCTTCTTTGCCAATTCAGATGCCTTTTATTTCTTTTTGTTATCTGGTTGCTGAGGCTAAGACTTCTAGTACTATGTTGAATAGCAGTGGTGATAGTGGACATACCTGCAGTGTTCCTGACCTTAGGGGGAAAGCCTTAGGTTTACTTCATTGAGAATGATATTCGCTGTTAATTTTTCACATATGGCTTTTATGATATTGAGGTATGTACCCTCTATTCTCACACTCTGAATAGTTTTAATCAAGAAAGAATGCTGTACTTTGTCAAATGCTTTTTCTGCATCTATTGAGAGGATCATATAGTTCTTGTTCTTCCCTTTAATAATGTATTGCCTCACATTGATTGATTTGTGGATGTTGAACCACCCTTGCAGCCCAGGAATAAATTCCACTTGGTCGTGTTGACTAATCCTTTTAATATACTGTTGGATCCTATTGGCTAGTATTTTGGTGAGAATTTTTGCATCCATGTTCATCAGGGATACCGGTCTATAATTTTCCTTTTTGATGGGGTTTTTCTCTGGCTTTGGGATTAAGGTAACACTGGCCTCATAAAATGAGTTTGGAATTTTTCCTTCCATTTCTATTTTTTGGAACAGTTTCAGAAGAATACGTATTAATTCTTCAATAAATGTTTGGTAGAATTCCCCTGAGAAGCCTTCTGGACCTAGGCTCTTGTTTGTTGGGAGATTTTTGATGACTGCTTCAATTTCCTTACTGGTTATGGGTCTGTTCAGTTTTCTATTTCTTCCTGGTACAGTTTTGGTAGCTTATAATTCTCTAGGAATGCATCCATTTCTTCCAGATTGTCTAATTTGATGGCATATAGTTCCCATAATATGTTCTTATAATTGTTTGTATTTCTTTGGTGTTGGTTGTGATCTCTCCTCTTTCATTCATGATTTTAGTTATTTGGGTCATTTCTCTTTTCCTTTTGATACGTCTAGCCAGGGGTTTATCAATCTTATTAATTCTTTCAAAGAACAAACTCCTTGTTTCATTGATCTGTTCTACTGTTCTTTTGGTTTCTATTTCATTGATTTCTACTCTGATCTTTATTATTTCTCTTCTCCTGCTGGGTTTAGGCTTTATTTTCTGTTCTTTCTCCAGCTCCTTTAGGTGTGGGTTAGCTTGTGTATTTGAGACCTTTCTTGTTTCTTTAGAAAGGTTTGTATTGCTATATCCTTTCCTCTTAGGATGGCCTTTGCTGCATCCCAAAGATTTTGAACAGTTGTGATTTCATTTTCATTTGTTTCCATGAATTGTTTCAATTCTTCTTTAATTTCCTGTTTGACCCATTCATTCTTTAGTAGGATGCTCTTTAGCCTTCATGTATTTGAGTTCTTTCCGACTTTCCACTTGTGATTGCATTCTAGTTTCAAAGCATTGTGGTCTGCAAATATGCAGGGAATGATCCTAATTTTTTGGTACCAGTTGAGACCTGATTTGTGACCTAGGATGTTATCTATTCTGGAGAAGGTTCCATGGGCACTAGAGAAGAATGTGTACTCTGTGCTTTGGGATGGAATGTTCTGAATATTCTGTGAAGACCATTTGGTCCAGTGTGTCCTTTAAAGCCTTTATTTCCTTGTTGATCTTTTGCTGAGATGATCTGTCCATTTCAGTGAGGGGGGTGTTAAAATCCCCTACTATTATTGAATTGTTGTTGATGTGTTTCTTTGATTTCTTATTAATTGGCTTATACAATTGGATGCTCCCCTGTTAGGGGCATAGATATTTACAATTGTTAGATCTTCTTGCTGGATAGATCATTTAAGTAGCATATACTGTCCTTCCTCATCTCTTATTATAGTCTTTGGTTTAAAATCTAATTTTATGATATAAGGATTGCAACCCCAGCTTTCTTTTGATGTCCATTAGCATGGTAAATTGTTTTCCACCCTTTCACATTATTTTTATTTATTTTTTTTATTATGTTATGTTAATCACCATACATTATATCATTAGTTTTGATGTAGGGTTCCGTGATTCATTGTTTGTGTATAACACCCAGTGCGCCATGCAGTACGTGCCCTCTTTAATACCCAACACCAGACTAACCCATCACCCACCCCCCTCCCCTCTAGAACGCTCAGTTTGTTTCTCAGAGTCCATAGTCTGTTATGGTTCATCAACCCCTCTGATTTCCCCCCTTCATTTTTCCCTTCCTGCTATCTTCCTCACTTTTTTTTAACATATAATGTATTATGTTTCAGAGGTACAGGTCTGTTTATCAACAGTCTTACACAATTCAAAGCACTCACCATAGCACCTACCCTCCCCAATGTCTATCACCCAGCCACCCCATCCCTCCCACTCCCCACCACTCCAGCAACCCTCAGTTTGTTTCCTGGGGTAAGAATTCCTCATATTAGTGAGATCGTATTATACATGTCTTTCTCTGATTGACATATTTCACTCAGCATAGTACCCTCCAGTTCCAACCACGTCATTGCAAATGGCAAGATTTCATTCCTTTGATGGCTGCATAATATTCCATTGTATATATATACCAAATCTTCTTTATCCATTCATCTGTCAATGGACATCTTGGCTCTTTCCATAGTTTGGCTATTGTGGACATTTCTGCTATAAACATCGGGGTGCACGTACCCCTTCGGATCCCTACATTTGTATCTTTAGGGTAAATACACAGTAGTGCAATTGCTAGGTCATATGGTAGCTCTATTTTCAACTTTTTGAGGAACCTCCATACTGTTTTCCAGAGTGGCTGCACCAGCTTGCATTCCCACCAACACTGTAGGACAGTTCCCCTTTCTCCGTACCCCCACCAACATCTGTCATTTCCTGACTTGTTAACTTTAGCCATTCTGACTGGTGTGAGGTGGTATCTCATTGAGGTTTTGATTTGGATTTCCCTGATGCCGAGCGATGTTGAGCACTTTTTCATGTGTCTGTTGGCCGTTTGGATGTCTTCTTTGGAAAAATGTCTGTTCATGTCTTCTGCCCATTTCTTGATTGGATCATTTGTTCTTTGGGTGTTGATTTTGATAAGTTCTTTATAGATTTTGGATACTAGCCCTTTATCTGATATGTCATTTGCAAATATTTTCTCTCATTCTGTCGGTTGTCTTTTGGTTTTGTTGACTGTTTCTTTTGCTGTGCAAAAGCTTTTTATATTGATGAAGTCCCAATAGTTCATTTTTGCCCTTGCTTCCCTTGCCTTTGGCAAAGTTCGAGGAAGAAGTTGCTGCGGCTGAGGTTGAAGAGGTTGCTGCCTGTTCTCTCCTCTAGAATTTTGATAGAATCCTGTCTCACATTTAGGTCTTTCAACCATTTTGAGTCTATTTTTGTGTGTGGTATAAGAAAATGGTCCAGTTTCATTCTTCTGCATGTGGCTGTCCAATTTTCCCAACACCATTTGTTGAAGAGACTGTCTTTTTTCCATTGGATGTTCTTTCCTGCTTTGTCAAAGATTAGTTGACCATAGAGTTGAGGGTCCATTTCAGGGCTCTCTATTCTGTTCCATTGATCTGTTTGTCTGTTTTTGTGCCAGTACCATACTGTCTTGCTGATGACAGCTTTGTAATAGAACTTGAAGTCCGGAATTGTGATGCCACCAGCTTTGCTTTTCCTTTTCAACATTCCTCTGGCTCTTCGGGGTCTTTTCTGGTTCCATACAAATTTTAGGCTTCTTTGTTCCATTTCTTTGATAAAAGTTGATGGTATATTGATAAGGATTGCATTAAATGTGTAGATTGCTCTAGGTAGCATTGACATCTTCACAATATTTTTTCTTCCAATCCATGAGCATGGAACACTTTTCCATTTCTTTGTCTTCCTCAACTTTTTTCATGAGTATTCTATAGGTTTCTGAGTACAGATTCTTTGCCTCTTTGGTTAGATTTATTCCTAGGTGTCTTATGGGTTGGGGTGCAATTGTAAATGGGATCGACTCCTTAATTTCTCTTTCTTCTGTCTTGTTGTTGGTGTATAGAAATGCCACTGATTTCTGTGCATTGATTTTATATCCTGCCACTTTACTGAATTCCTGTATGAGTTCTAGTAGTATTGGTGTGCAGTCTTTTGGGTTTCCCACATAAAGTATCGTATCATCTGCAAATAGTGAGAGTTTGACTTCTTCTTTGCTGATTCAGATGCCTTTTCTTTTTGTTGTCTGATTCCTTTCGCTAGGACTTCTAGTACTATGTTGAATAGCAGTGGTGATAGTGGACATCCCTACCATGTTCCTGACCTTAGGGGGAATGCTCTCAGTTTTTCCCCATTGAGAATGATGTTCACTGTGGGATTTTCATAGATGGCTTTTATGATATTGAGGTACATACCCCCACCCCTATATTCTGAAGAGTTTTGATTTAAAAAGGATGCTGTACTTTGTCAAATGCTTTTTCTGCATCTATTGAAAAGATCATACGGTTCTTGTTCTTTCTTTTATTAATGTATTGTATCACATTGATTGATTTGTGGATGTTGAACCAACCTGCAGCCCAGGGATCAATTCCACTTAGTTGTGGTGAATAATCCTATTAATGTACTGTTGGATCCTATTGGCTAGTATTTTGGTGAGAATTTTGCATCCATGTTCATCAACAGTATTGGTCTGTATTTTTTCTTTTTGATGGGGTCTTTGTCTGGTTTTGGGATTAAGGCAATGGTGGCCTTATAAAACGAGTTTGGAAGTTTCTTTCCATTTCTATTTTTGGAACAGTTTCAGAAGAATGGGTATTATTTCATTCCTAAACATTTGGTAGAATTCCCCTGGGAAGCCATCTGGACTTGGGCTCTTGTTTGTTGGGAGATTTTTGATTACTGCTTCATTTTCCTTACTGGTTATGGGTCTGTTCAGTTTTCTATTTCTTCCTGGTTCAGTTTGGTAGTTTATACATCTCTAGGAATGCATCCATTTCTTCCATATTATCTAATTTGCCGGCATATAGTTGCTATTAATATGTTCTTATAATTGTTTGTATTTCTTTGGTGATGGTTGTGATCTCTCCTCTTTCATTCATGATTTTAGTTATTTGGGTCTTTTCTCTTTTCTTTTTGATTAAGTCTGGCCAGGCGTTTATCAATCTTGTTAATTCTTTCAAAGAACCAGCTCCTAGTTTCATTGATCTTTTCTAATGTTCTTTTAGTTTCTATTTCATTGATTTCTACTCTGATCTTTATTATTTCTCTTCTCCTGCTGGGTTTAGGCTTTATTTTCTGTTCTTTCTCCAGCTCCTTTAGGTGAAGGGTTAGCTTGTGTATTTGAGACCTTTCTTGTTTCTTGAGAAAGGCTTGCTTGTATTGCTATATCCGTTCCTCTTAGGATGGCCTTTGCTGCATCCCAAAGATTTTGAACAGTTGTGTTTTCATTTTCATTTGTTTCAATGAATTTTTTTTAATTCTTCTTTAATTTCGTGGTTGACCCATTCATTCTTTAGTAGGATGCTCTTTAGCCTCCATTAGTTGAGTTCTTTCCGACTTTCCTCTTGTGACTGAGTTCTAGTTTCAAAGCACTGTGGTCCAAAAACATGCAGGGAATGATCCCAATCTTTTGGTACCAGTAGAGACCTGATTTGTTGACCTACGATGTTATCTATTCTGGAGAAGGTTCCATGGGCACTAGAGAAGAATGTGTATTCTGTTGCTTTGGGATGGAATGTTCTGAATATATCTGTGAAGTCCATTTGGTCCAGTGTGTCATTTAAAGTCTTTATTTCCTTGTTGATCTTTTGCTGAGATGATCTGTCCATTTCAGTGAGGGGGGTGTTAAAATTCCCCACTATTATTGAATTGTTCTCAATGTGTTTCTTTGCTTTTGTTATTAATTGGCTTATATAATTGGGTGCCCTCATGTTAGAGGCATAGATATTTACAATTGTTAGATCTTCTTGTTGGATAGATCCTTTAAGTAAGATATAGTGTCCTTCCTCATCTCTTATTATAGTTTTTGGTTTAAAATCTAATTTGTCTGATATAAGGATTGCCACCCCAGCTTTCTTTTGGTGTCCATTAGCATGGTACATAGTTTTCCACCTCCTCACGTTCAATCTAGGGGTGTCTTTGTGTCTAAAATTAGTCTCTTGCAGGCAGCGTATTGTTGGGTCTTGTTTTTTTTTATCCAATCTGATACCCTTTGTCTTTCGATTTGGGCATTTAGCCCATTTAAATTCAGGGTAACTGTTGAAAGATATGAATTTAGTGCCATTGTATTGCCTGTAACTGTATACTGTTACTGTATACTGTCTCTGTTCCTTTCTGGTCTATGTTACTTTTAGGTTCTCTTTGCTTAGAGGACCCCTTTCAATATTTCTTGTAGGGCTGGTTTCATGTTTGCAAATTCCTTTAGTTTTTTTTTTTGTCCTGGGAGCTTTTTATCTCTCCTTCTGTTTTCAATGACTGCCTAGTTGGATATAGTATTCTTGGCTGCATATTTTTCTCATTTAGTGCTCTGAATATATCCTGCCAGTCCTTTCTGGCCTGCCAGGTCTCTGTGGATAGGTCTGTTGCCATTCTAATGTTCCTACCATTGTTGGTTACAGACCTCTTATCCCAAGCTGCTTTCAGGATTTTCTCTTTGTCTCTGAGACTCCTAAGTTTTACTATTAGATGTTGGGCTGTTGACCTATTTTTATTGATTTTGAGGGGGGGTTCTCTGTGCCTCCTGGATTTTGATGCCTGTTTCCTTCCCCAAATTAGGGAAGTTCTCTGCTATAATTTGCTCCAATATGCCATCTGCCCCTCTCTCTCTTTCTTCTTCTTCTGGGATCCCAATTATTCTAATATTGTTTTGTTTTATGATATCACTTATCTCTCAACTTCTGCCCTCGTGATCCAGTAGTTGTTTATCTCTCTTTTTCTCACCTTCTTTATTTTCCATCATTTGGTCTTCTATATCAAAAAGTCTCTCTTCTGCCTCATTTATCCTAGCAGTGAGACCCTCCATTTTCGATTGCACCTCATTAATAGCCTTTTTGATTTCAACTTGGTTAAATTTTGTTCTTTTATTTCTCCAGAAAGGGTTTCTCTAATATCTTCCATGCTTTTTTCAAGCCCAGGTAGTATCTTTAAAATCGTCATTCTGAACTCTAGTTCCGACATCTTACTAATGTCCATATTGATTAGGTCCCTGGTAGTCAGTACTACCCCTTGTTCTTTTTTTTGAGGTGATTTTTTCCGTCTTGTCACTTTGTCCAGAGGAGAATAGATGAATGTGAGAACAAAATGGTAACAGGGTAATAACGACCCCAGAGAAATATACACTAAGCACATCAGAAAGCACCTGAAACCCGGGGAAAAGATAGGGAAAGAAAGAAAAAAGAAAAAAATAGAAAAAAAAAAAAAACAGAATATGATCAAATATTGCTGTTGCATAGATCTGTGCCACACACTAGATTTTGGGCATAATTTGATCTGTTAGAAGAAAGTGCCTCTCAAAATTTTAAAGAAAGAAAAACTTATATATGCACAAAAATAAGGGTAAATATGATGAAGGGATGGAATTTGAGTGTAAAGATGAAAATTATAAAAGATTTTATAAAAGGAATTGGTAAGATAAGAAGTTGGTTGAAAAAAGAAAGAAGAGGATTTTTAAAAAAAAGAGGGAGAGAATGTGATCAGGCAGGAGACTAGAACATAGCCATATGGTAGAGATTTATGATATATTTTGGTCTGTTAGAAGAAACTGTATCCCAAAATTTTAAAGAGAGAACAACATATATATGTATATATATATATGTATATATATATATATACCAAAAATAAGGTTAACTACTATGAAGGGATAGAATATGACTCTAAAAATGAAAAATAAAAAAATTTTTAAAAAATGGATTGATAAGATAGTGGTTGAAAAAGGGAAAAAGAAAAATTCAAAAAAAAAAAAAGAAAATTTAAAAAGTTAACTTTGAAAGACTAAAGAATCAGGGTGAAAAAAGCCATGCATTCTATGTGCTCTATTCCCCTAGCGCTGGAGTTCTGCCGTTCTCATGGTCGGTAAACTTGGTCTTGGCTGGCTGTTCTTGCTGATCTTCTGGGGGAGGGGCCTGTCACAGTGGTTCTCAAATGTCTTTGCTGGAGGTGGAATTGCCCTGCCCTTGCCGGGGGCCAGGCTAGGTAATCTGGTTGGGTTTGGTCTCCATAGCTTTTGTTCCTTGCAAGATTTTCATATAGCTTTGGAGGATGAAAGTGAAAATGGCAGCCTCCCAGTATCTGCCCCGTAGGAGCCAAGAACCCAGGGCTCCACTCCTCAGTGAGCCCCCCGAGAAAAGCAGTCAATCACTTCCACCTCCCTGGTCTCCGGCCGCACCCCGTGCTCACCCAGTCTGTGACTGAGTGTTTCTATCTCTGGCACAGGACCCCGTTTGGAGTCTCCAAACCCAGCAGATTCCTGTGGTGCATTCCCACACCGCTCTTCCCAGGGGGAGAAAGGGGGGTCTCCTCGGATCTGCTGCTTGTTGTGTCCCTGCTCAAAGAGTAGTGGCCCGACTGTGCCACGAATCATGGTTTATGGCAACCCCAAGCTGAGAGCCCACTCCTCGTCTCCATTTCTGCAGCTGGCTTCCTGTTCCAACACCTGGGAGCTCTGCCACACTTTGGCACCCTTGGTCTTTCTGTGACCCCAAGGTTCCTGAGACCACACTGTCCCAGCGAGGGTTCCACCCCCCACTTAGCCACTGCAGTGAGCCGATTTCTAAAATTTATGATTTTGTGCTCTGCTGCTCTATCACTTGCCAGTAGTGGCTGATGGAGGCCCCCTCCCCCGCCATCTATTTTCCCTAAAATGCCTCGGATTCACTTCACACGTCCTACCTTCCAGAAACTGGTCGCTTTTCTGTTCAGAGTTGCTGCTATTCTTTTCTTCAATCTCCTATTGAGTTCGTAAGTTTTCAGAATGGTTTGATCCCTATCTAGCTGAATTCCTGGGACCAGACAAAATTTAGGTCTCCTACTCCTCTGCCATCTTGCTCTTCCCAGCCCACCCCTTCACTTTAAATCCGGAGGTGTCTTTGGGTCTAAAATGAGTCTCTTGCAGGCAGCATATTTTGGGTCTTATTTGTTTTTGTTTTTTTTATCCAATCTGATACTCTGTATCTTTTGATTGGAACATTTAGCTCATTTATATTCAGTGTACTATTGAAAAATATGAATTTAGTGCCATTGTGTTGCGTTTAAGGTGAATGTTACTGTATATTGTCTCTGTTCCTTTCTGGTCTATGTTACTTTTTGGCTCTCTCTTTGCTTAGAGGACCCCTTTCAGTATTTCTCATAGGGCTGGTTTGGTGATTGCAAATTCTTTTTTTTTTGTCCTGGAAGCTTTTTATCTCTCCTTCTATTTTCAATGACAGTCTATCTTGATATAGTATTCTTGGCTGCCTATTTTTTCGTTTAGTGTTCTGAATATGTCAAGCCAGTCCTTTCTGGACTGCCAGGTCTCTGTGGATAGGTCTGCTGGCAATCAAATGTTTCTACCATTGTAGGTTATAGACCTCTTATCCCGAGCCACTTTCAGGATTTTCTCTTTGTCTCTGAGACTCCTAAGTTTTACTATTAGATGTAGGAGTGTTGACCTATTTTTACAGATTTTGAGGGGACGTTCTGTGTGCCTCTTGGATTTTGATGCCCATTTCCTTTCCCAAATTAGAGAAGTTCTCTGCTATATTTGCTCTGATATGCCTTTTGCCCCTCTCTCTCTTTATTCTTCTTCTGGGATCACAATTTTTCTAATATTGTTTCATCTTATGGTATCACTTATCTCTCGAATTCTGCCCTCGTGATCCGGTAGCTGTTTATCTCTCTTTTTCTCCGCTTTTTATTCTCCATCATTTGGTCTTCTATATCACTAATTGACTCTTCTGCCTCATTTATCCTAGCAGTTAGAGCCTCCATTTTTTATTGCATCTCATTAATAGCCTTTTTGATTTTGACTTGGTTAGATTTTAGTTCTTTTATTTCTCCAGAAAGGGATTCTCCAGTATCTTCCATGCTTTATTTCAAGCCCAGCTAGTATATTTATAGTCGTCATTCTGAACTCTAGTTCCAACATCTTACTAATATACATATTGATTAGATCCCTGGCAGTCGGTACTGCCTCTTGTTCTTTTTTTTTTTTAAGTGATTTTTTTCCCTCTTGTCATTTCGTCCAAAGAATAGATGAATGAGAGAACAAAATGCTAACAGGGTAACAACAACCCCAGAAAAATATACACAGAACAAATCAGAAGAGACCCAAAACTGGGGGGAAAAGAAAGGGGAAAAAAAAAGAAAAAAAAGAATGTGATCAAGCTGGTGAATAGATCAGAGCCAAACACTAGATTTTGGGCCTATTTTGGTGAATTAGAAAAAAGTGCCTCCCAAAATTTTAAAGAAAGGAAAACTTATATATGTACAAAAGTAAGGTTAAATATGATGAAGGGATGCAATATGACTGTAAAGATGAAAATTATGAAAGATTTTATAAAAGGAATTGATAAGAAGTTGGTTGAAGAAAGAAGAAGAAAAATTTAAAAAAAATAAATAAAATTAAAAAGGGAGAGAATGTGATCAGGCATGAGAATAGAACAAAGCTATACCTTAGAGATTTAGGGTACATTTTGGTCTGTTAGAAGAAACTGCATCCCAAAATTTTAAAGAGAGAAAAACTTATATATATTCAAAAAATAAGGTTACCTACAATGAAAGGCTAGAATATGACTCTAAAAATGAAAATTAAAAAAGATTTTTTAAAAATGAATTGATAAGATGTTGGTTGAAAAAGGGAAAAAGAAAAATTCAAAAAAAAAGTGATAAAGAAAAAATAAAGAAAATTTAAAAAATTAACTTTGAAGGACTAAAGAATCATGGGGAAAAAAGCCATGAATTCTTTGTGCTGTATTCCCCTAGTGCTGGAGTTCTGCCATTCTCATTGATTGGTAAACTTGGTCTTGGCTGGCTGTTCTTGCTGATCTTCTGGGGGAGGGGCCTGTGGCAGTGATTCTCAAATGTCTTTGCCCGAGGTGGAATTGCACCGGCCTTGCCAGGGGCAGGAAGGTAATCTGGTTGGGTTTGCTCTTGGGAGCTTTTGTTCCCTGCAAGCTTTCCATACAGCTTTGGAGGACAATAATGAAAATGGCGGCCTCCTAATCTCCACCCCTGAGGAACTGAGAACTCGGGGCCCCACTCCTCAGGGAGCCCCCAGAGAAAAGCAGTCAAACACTCCTGTCTCCCTGGTCTCCGGCCACATTCTGTGCTCACCCTGCCTGTGACTGACCATTTCTATCTCTGGCACATGACCCCCTTTGGAGTCTCCAAACCCATTAGATTCCTGTGGTGTGGTCCTGCGCCACTCCTCCTGGGGAGGAAGGGGAGTCTCCCTGGATCTGCCCCTTGTTGGGTCCCTGCTGGAGGAGCAGTGGCCCGACTGTGCCACAGATCACAGTTTATGGCAACCCCGAGCTGAGAGCCCACTTCTGGCCCCGTCTTTGCAGCCGGCTTCCCAGCTCCGATACCTGGGAGTTTTGGTGCACTCAGGCACCCCCAGTCTTTTTGTGACCCCAAGGGTCCTGAGACCACACTGTCCCTGCGAGGGTTCCACTCCCTGCTTAGCCACTGGAGTGATGTCCCTCAGAGGAGCCGACTTCTAAAAGTTCCAATTTTGTGCTTCGCTTCTCTATTACTTGCCGGTAAACAGCTGATGGAAGCTCCTTACCACTGCAGTCTATCTTCCCAGTTATCACCTCATATTCACTTCTCCGCACGTCCTACCTTCCAGAAAGTGGTTGCTTTTCTGTTCATAGAGTTGCTGCTATTCTTTTCTTCGATCGCCTGTTGAGTTTGTGGTGTTCGGAATGGTTTGATACCTATCTAGCCGAATTCCAGGGACCAGATGAAATTTAGATCTCCTACTGCTCCGCCATCTTGCTCATCCCCTATAAATCTTTGTATATCCTTGCTTTCACCAAGAGTCTCTTTGTAAACCCTGTCCAATATGCCATCTGATAGTCTTGCTGTATAATGAGCACCTACAGGTGAAATGTGAACTGGTAAAAATCTGTATGCTGTTTTAAGAAGACAGCATAGCATTCATTTATATGAAGTACCATGTTCATTTCTTTGTTTTTGAAAGGACTTAAGCCAGTTTTAGTCACCAATCCTAGTTCCAAAGAACTTTGAAGATATAAAGATTGTGACAAGATAATTCTGTTATGTTAACATCAGGTAATTCCTTATTTACTCATTGTACCCATTCAGTTAATTAAAGATCTTGTGGAAGTTAAATTTTGTTACTTGCTGATATTGTCATCCTTTAATAAAGTAGCCATTTGCAGAATCAGAATCACAAACTCCTAAGAGCTATCATCTCATAAACAAACAAACAAACAAAAGTTTTACTGAGAAAACATTTAATCCAAATATTTTCAAAAAATAGTTTGGCCTTTCTTTGCTAATACTCTGTGGTTTTAGGAAATTATCACCTAGAATAAAATTAATTCCCCTGTGCCTGCTTCTATATTCAAGTGCAAACATAAGGCTGCCATGATCATTTTGACTGGAGAGCACAAATAAAAATCAATTTAAAGAAATAAACTTAGTAAAACATGTTATCCAGTTTTATTGACATAATCACATTTTCTGGCCTCTTTAATCTTCAAACAGTTGTTGGGATATGAATAGGACATATGCTCAGTTATGAAGTTCCACAATTGTTGGTGTTGTGACACCCTATGTGCTTGATCTCATGATGCTTCACCCAAAAAGTGCAGCATATTGCACAGCTCACTGTCAAGATTATATCTGTTTCATGAGTCAGGGAAAGTATTCATAAAACCTTTAGAGGCTAAGAAAAAATGTATTCACTTAAAACACAGAGCTGCACAATTTTTTTCCAACTTATTTTCCTTCATAGGGTTAATTTCGATAATTTTCAGACAACTCTTAAGATATCTTAAATGATTTTGATTGTCACATATAAGAGATCAGAAAATGTAGTTTAAAAAATGGTTCTTTCTTATTGATTCAGATTTTCTTATATTTCACTCCATTTTATCATGTGTATAAGTCACCCTAACTGGATAATATATCTCCCAAGTTTTAAGCTAGCAGTGCAATATTTGGTACATGAAAAGAAATTATAGGTAAATAATGATAATAATACATCAATTCATTCATTTATTAAGTATATGTTGTGTAGTAGACAAAAATAGACAAGGTTCTTGCCCTCATGAAATTTACAGAATGGCAGGAAAAAATATATGAAATATAATTATTTAAATTAAACTATAATAAGAGCAAGAGAATTACAGTGTTTTAAAACTTTGAAGTTATAATAATTACAATAAAATATTAATGATACAGTGATTGAAGTGTTATAGGATATATATGCTTTCTGGCTTTAAAGTCTATAAAGATGTTGAGATGGGCGATTTCATTTGTATGAGGTCGCATTTCTAAGAAAGCTTGCTTTTGACTTGGACAAGGACTGTTGGAAAATTCAGCACTGTGGGAGGGAACAGGAAGTGGGAAAGCTTTTATTTTTTTTTAAACTTATATGTCTATTTCTACCCCTTTCTAGCAAGCATTCAGGATAAGTAACAGTAATTACAAAATACCAATAGTACATAAAAGCAATATTAATATATATGTGCAAGTAAAAACTCCATACATATAATATGTTTGAGATAGTAATAACAAAAGTCATGGTATTACTGACAAGAAGTAAATAAAATATGTTTCCATATATACATAAGCAAAGGAGTTCATTTTATAAATCATATAAAACTACATATTTTTGTTAACAAAAGTTTGATTATGATTTAATAAGTTGATCCCAGTGAGTCTTTTACATGTTCCTAAATACAAAAATCAGCATAACTACTCGTGTTATATTACGGGCACTATATATAATCTGTTTTCTTTGTTAAATGGTTGCAAACTTGCCAACCACTGTGACACTCCCTTTCCCCTTATTCCTTTCCCTTCTGTCTCTTATAAACTAAATTGTAGAATCACCAGTTAATTAGTTTCTCGATTTTAGAATGTGGTATAAAAAAATACTTGAAGTTAGGGCATTCCTTGATCTGCTTAACACTAACATTTATTAGTTTTCACCATTTCTGTCATGATGGCCAGTTTGATAATATCCTTTTTTTTTTTTATACCCAATGCTGCTAGACATGTTTCTTAATGTGGAGAAAATGACATTTCTGGAAAATGGAAATGGGATTTGTTTTCTTACCATATAAAATGTTAGAAATGTCCTTCAGAGTTCCTTGAAATTTAATTCCGTCACAAATGGATCTTGATTTATACTATATTTTTCCAGTAAAAATCAACATTTTATAAAATATATTCTATCTGAGATATTCTAAGGGAGCTAGTGCAGTTTTTAAAAGATTGAATAATTCTCTCAAGACTCTGTGTGAAGTGAATAGCCTTACTTATCTTGAAATATATATGCATTATAGGAATGCATTTTTAAGTATGGTTTTCCAGAGCTCAGTACTTAGAGTGTCTAGCACAAATTAACTGTCTTAATAAATAGTAGCATATATTACCCTTCAACATCCTCCCTCACCCCCTATTCAAAGTTGAAGACATTTTAATTACTTCAAGTTCTCAGAGAATGTTATGTTCTCTTTAGCTTTCTTTTTGCAAAGCTTTTTATCTGGAGCTCTTTCCTCAATCTTTCTGCCTTATGGTCTCTTAATTCATCTTTCTGGGATCAGCTCAAATGGAAGTTTCAATCCTGATTTATTTCTACTCCCCCCACCAATGCCCCATTAATATGTGCTTATATCCAGCATAGCACTTTTCACACTGTATTATGATTACAGGTGTTCTTTCTCCAAAAATAAAAATGACTTTTTTTTTAAGATTTTTTTATTTGTTTATTAGAGAGAGAGAAAGCATAAGCAGGGGGAGGGGCAAAAGGAGAGGGAGAAGCAGATTCTTGGCTGAGCAGGCTCAATCCCAGGGCCCTGAGATCATGACTGAACCAGAGGCAGACACTTAACTGACTGAGCCACCCAGGCACCCCAACTTGGTGTCTTCTTATTACAAAAATAATATATACTACTGTAGGAAAATGTAAGTAAAAGTGAAGAAAATTTTGTTTGACATTCTTCCAGGAATCTATCAATTGTTGTCTATACATAGGTACACATTCATACTCATATCAACAATATTTTATATATATCAGATTGCACTACCAATGTTTTTTTAGCCTTAATGTTTGCTCAGCAATAAGTTGTGGAGATCTTTCCATATCAATACGTAAAAATAGGAATAACACATTTTAATGGCTGCATAACATTTTCCTTATGGATATATCTTTGAGTATTTAACCAATTCCACAAATGATAAACATTTGGAGGTCTACAGGTTAAGAATTATCTTTACCATGCCTCTCACATCCATACCCTTCTTCAAATCCCACTGCCACCACCTACACTAGCTCAGGTCTTCACCATTTATCTAGTCCACATATTAGCCTTCTTAGCTTCCTATTTAGTCAATCTCTGCCCCTTCCATTTTGTTCTATATACTTTCCTAAAGCAGTGCTGATTATTTTCTTGCTCAATAACAACTCTCAATGACCCCTTTTTACCTGATCTTCAGTCAATATGTGCAAAATATTACTTCTCCAACCACATGTTCAGTTCTCATTTGTTCCAATATTTAAAATCTATGGGTTAAGGTGTGCCTGGGTGGCTCAGTCGTTAAGCGTCTGCCTTCGGCTCAGGTCATGAGCCAGGGTCCTGGGATCTAGCCCCACATTGGGCTCCCTGCTCCTCAGGAAGCCTGCTTCTCCCTCTCCCCCTCCCCCTACTTGTGTGCTCTCTCTCTCTCTCTCTCAAATAAATAAAATCTTCTTAAAAAATGTATGGGTTAAGCCCAGCTGTGTTTTGTTTGCTTTATGCAGTGTTTTAAAACTTTGTAAAACTGAATACTTTCCAGTGTGGCATGCCCTTTTCTTTGTTCCAGGATAGATGAAACCAGTTCCCATTGTCTTCCTCTTTGCCAGCTTTATCTCACATTTCACTCTTTGTATTCCCTCTGAGGACATACATTAAACACAACTTATATTTCCACTAGGCTGAACTATTGTGTTTCTTGAGCATCTGCCCCTTTACTTCTCACTTTTCTGCTTCTGTGCTTTCCTTTCTGCCTTTTCTTCACCTGAAACTTACTGTTCTCTAATTTACAGTAATCAAAATGTATACAACCTTATTTCAAACCAATGTTAAATGCAAATAATTTAGTGAAGCCTTTCCTGTGCTTCCAAACAAGATGAAATATTTCTCTTTTTTAAATCCCTTGATTCCTTATATGATTTATTGTCTAACCTTTAATTTTCTACTTGATATTATAGGCATTTTGATGCTGATCCCTTAAGTATATTCTTTAAGGTACCAAAATAATGCACAATCTGCACCTGCTCTGTGCAAGACACTAAGCTAAAAGATGCAGTAACTAAATGTAAGTTGTCAAAGGAGTTTGAAACCACATCTGGGAGAAGATAAAGTAAATAAAGTAATGGCTACAGGGTTTGGCCACATCTTACGGGAAGTCAAGTGCTTATTGTTACAGCACTTAGAAATTCCAAGGACTTATTTTCTTTCACTCACATCTTCTAGCTCTCTGCACTTTCTGAATTCCAATATCTATAGTTATTCCCATGATCTTATATTTTGTGTTATCTTTCTCATCACTCAAAAGCAGTTTTTCATTGATCTCATACAAGGCATTCCTGTGAGTACAATTTGGGATGATATGCCTGTTCTTAAAAGCTTTAGTCTACCACACAACCACGTATTTCACTAGTCACTTTTATTTATAGAGTTTAGCTATCTACCTTGTTGTAGGACCTCTTGTATTAGTCAGAATTCACCAGAGGAAGAAAATCAATATATATTGCAATAATTAATTTATATTATATATGGATATTATATTATAACACATAATAAAATAATATATGCAATATAATATATCTCCATACATATATGGAGATATTTATAAATACACACACTATATATATATGGATATCATATGATATGGATTCATGATAGGAATTGGTTCACATGATTATGGAAGCTGAGAAGTCTCATGGTCTGCCATCTACAAATTAGAGAAGCAGGAAAGCCAGTGGTTCAATTCAGTACAAATCTGAAGGCCTTAATAACCAGGAGAGCAAATGGTGTAAATTCCAGTTCAAGTCCAAAAGTCCAATAATTGATGGACTGATGATGTCTCAGTCTAAGTCCAAAAGCCCAAGAACTAGGAACACTGATATCTGAAGGCAGAAGTTGGATGTTCTAGTTCAAGCAAAGAGCAAATTTGCCCTTCCTCCCCCTTTTTGTTCTATGCAGGCCCTCAGGGGATTAGATGATACCCACACACATTGTGTAGGCAATATTTACTCAATCTACCAGTTCAAATGTTAACATCTTCCAGAAACACCCTGCCAGACACACCTAGAAAAAATGTTCACCAGCCATATGGCATCTCCTTAGCCTGGTGAAGTGGAAACACAAAGGTAAGCCTTCTACCTCCTTTCTCCTTTCCTTTTCTTTTTTTTTGTCAAAATTAACTTTATACTATCATTAACAACTCAGCTACTCATACATATTCAATTTTTATGCAGTACAATATAGATATCACTTTACACAGCATGTGTTTGGCACATCACCTTACCTAGATAAAGATTGTTTATAGCTTATTAATGTATTTTTCAAAGAAAAGATAGTGGTCTCTAATATGAACTCTTGTGTGAAACTATTTGAAGAAACTTTTAAAAAATATTACTACTGGGGCTCCTGGGTGGCTCAGTCAGTTAAACATCTGCCTTCAGCACAGGTCATTATCCCAGGGTCCTGGGATCGATGCCCGCATCAGGCTCCCTGCTCAGCAGGGAGTCTGCCTCTCCCTATCCACCTGCCCCTCCCCCCACACATACTCTCTCTATTTTTCTCCCTCAAAGAAATAAATAAAATAATATATATTATTATTTGGGGTGCCAGGGTGGTTCAGTCAGTTAAGTGTCCAACTATTTTTTTATTATTATTATTATATTATGTTAGTCACCATACATCATTAGTTTTGTTTTTTTGTTTTTTTTTTTTTCCACAGAGATTTTCTCCTATATTTTCTTCTAGGAGTTTTTTTTTTATTATTGTTATGTTAATCCCCATACATTACATCATTAGTTTTAGATATAGTGTTCCATGATTCATTGTGTGTGCACATCATTAGTTTTTGATGTAGCGTTCCATGATTCATTGTTTGCATATAATGCAGTACGTGCCCTCCTTAATACCCATCACCAGGCTAACCTATCCCCCTACCCCTCTCTCCTCTAAAACCCTCAGTTTATTTCTCGGAGTCCATAGTCTCTCATCTCATCTCCACCTCCGATTCCCCCCCTTCATCCTTCCCTTCCTTCTCCTAATGTACTCCATGCTATAACTTATGTTCCACAAATAAGTGAAACCATATGATAATTGTCTTTCTCTGCTTGACTTATTTCACTTAGCATAATCTCCTCCAGTCCCATCCATGTTGATGCAAAAGTTGGGTATTCATCCTTCCTGATGGCTGAGTAATATTCCATTGCATATATGGACCACATCTTCTTTATCCATTTGTCTGTTGAAGAGCATCTTGGCTATTTCCACAGTTTGGCAATTGTGGACATTGCTGCTATGAACATTGGGGTACATATCGACCTTCTTTTCACCACCTCTGTGTCTCTGGGGTAAATACCCACTAGTGCAATTGCTGGGTCATAGGGTAACTCTATTTTTAATTTTTTTGAGACACTTCCACACTGTTTTCCAAAGTGGCTATACCAGCTTGCATTCTCACCAACAGTGTAAGAGGGTTCCCCTTTCTCCACAACCACCCCAGTATTTGTTGTTTCTTGCTTTGTCAATTTTTCCCATCTCAATGTGGTTTTGATTTGAATTTCCCTGATGGCTAATGATGTTGAACATTTTTTCATGTGTCTGTTAGCCGTTTGTATGTCTTCTTTGGAGAAGTGTCTGTTTATATCTTCTACCCATTTTTTGACTTGATTATTTGTTTTTTTGGGTATTGATTTGAGAAGTTCTTTATAGATCTTAGATACCAGCCGTTTATCTATAGTGTCATTTGCAAAGATCTTCTCCCATTCTGTGGGTTGCCTCTTTGTTTTGTTGACTGTTTCCTTTGCTGAGCAGAAGCTTTTATCTTGATGAAATCCCAAAAGTTCATTTTCACTTTTGTTTCCCTTGCCTTTGAAGACATATTTTGAAAGAAGTTGCTGTGGTTGCTGTCAGAGAGGTTACAGCTTTTGTTCTCCTCTAGGATTTTGATGGATTCCTCTCTCACATTGAGGTCCTTCATCCATTTTGAGTATATTTTTGTGTATGATATAAGAGAATGGTTGAGTTTCATTCTTATGTATATAGCTGTCCAATTTTCCCAGCACCATTTATTGAAGAGACGGTCTTTTTTCCATTGCATATTTTTTCCTGTTTTGTCGAAGATTAGTTGACCTTAGACTTGAGGGTCCACATCTGGGCTCTCTATTCTGTTCCATTGGTCTATGTGCCTGTTTTTGTGCCAGGAACCATGCTGTCTTGGTGATCACAGTTTTGTAATATAGCTTGAAATCAGGCAACGTGATGCCTCCCAGCTTTGTTTTTCTCTTTCAACATTTCCTTGGTGATTTGGGGTCTTTTCTGATTCCATACAAATTTTAGGATTGTTTGTTCCAGCACTTTGAAAAATACCATTGGTATTTTGATTGGGATGGCATTGAAGGTGTAGATTGCTCTGGGCAGCATAGACATTTTAACAATGTTTATTCTTCTGATCCATGAGCATGGAATATTTTTCCATCTTTTTGTGTCCTCTTCAATTTCTTTCATGAGTGTTCTGTAGTTCCTAGAATATAGATCTTTTACTTCTTTGGTTAAGTTTATTCCAAGGTATCTTATGGTTTTTAGTGCTACTGTAAATAGAATCGATTCTCTAATTTCTCTTTCTACAGTTGCATCGTTAGTGTATAAGAAAGCAACTGATTTCTGTGCACTGATTTTGTATCCTGCCACAATACTGATTTGTTGTATGAGTTTTAGTAATTTACCTGTGGAGTCTGTCTTTTCCACATAAAGTATCATGTCATCTGCAAAGAGAGAGATTTGACGTCTTCTTTGCCAACTTGAACACCTTTTATTTCTTTTTGTTGTCTGATTGCTGTAGCCAGGGCTTCTAGTACTATGTTGAACAATAGTGGCAAGAGTGGGCATCCTTGACGTGTTCCTGATCTTAAGGGAAAGGCTCTCAGCTTTTCCCCATTAAGGATGATATTCGCTGTGGGTTTTTCATAGATGGATTTTATGAACTTGAGGAATATTCCCTCTATTCCTATAATCTGAAGTTTTAATCAGGAAAGGATGTTGTATTTTGTCAAATGTTTCTTCTGCATCAATTGAGAGGACCCTATGGTTCTTCTCTCTCCTCTTATTAATGTGTTCTATCACATTGATTGATTTGCAAATGTTGAACCACCCTTGCATCCCAGGGATAAATCCCACTTGATTGTGGTCGATGATCTTTTAATGTACTGTTGGATCCTATTAGCTAGAATTTTGTTGAGAATTTTGGCATCCATATGCATCATGGATATTGGTCTGAAATTCTACTTTTTGACGGAGTCTTTGCCTGGTTTGGGGATTAAGGTAATGCTGGCCTCATAGAATGAGTCTGGAAGCTTTCCTTCTGTTTCTAGTTTTTGAAACAACTTCAGAAGAATAGGTATTATTTCTTCTTTGAATGTTTGATAGAATTCCCCAAGGAATCCATCAGGCCCTGGACTCTTGTTTTTTTGGGAGGTTTTGGATCACTGCTTCAATCTTGTTACTGGTTATTGGCCTATTCATGTTGTTAGTTTCTTCCTGTTTCAGTCTTGGTAGTTTAGAGGTCTCCAGGGAGGCATCCATTTCTTCCAGGTTGCTCAATTTATTGGCATATAGTTGTTGATAATAATTTCTAATAATTGTTTCCATTTCTTTAGTGTTAGTCGTGATCTCTCCCCTTTCATTCATAATTTTATTAATTTAGGTCCTTTCTCTTTTCTTTTGGATAAGTCTGAGCAGTGGTTTTTCAATCTTATTAATTCTTTCAAAGGACCAGCTTCTAGTTTCATTGATCTGATCTACTGTATTTCTGGTTTCTAATTTAGTGATCTCTGCTCTAATCTTAATTATTTCTCTTCTGATGTGTGGCTTAGGCATTGTTTGTTGCTTTGTCTCCAGTTCTTAAAGGTATAAAGTTAGTTGGTGAATTTGGGATTTTTCTATTTTTTTTTTTTGAGTGAGGCTTGGGTGACTATGTATTTCTCCCTTAGGACCGTCTTTGCAGTATCCCATAGGTTTTGGACCATTGTGTTTTTGTTCTCATTGGTTTCCATGAATTGTTTAAGTTCTTCTTTGATTTCCTGGTTGACCCAAACATTCTTGAGCAAGATGGTCTTTAGCCTCCAAGTGTTTGAATTCCTGCCCTTTTTTTCTTGTGATTGAGTTCCATTTTTAAAGCATTATTATCTGAGAACATGCAGGGAATAATCTCAATCTTTTGGTATCAGTTGAGACCTTATTTGTGACCCAGTAGGTGGTCTATTCTGGAGAAAGTTCCTTGTGTGCTCTAGAAGAATGAGTATTCTGTTGTCTTAGGGTGGAATATTCTGTATATATCTATGAAGTCCATCTGGTCCAGTGTGTCATTCAAAGCTCTTGTTTCTTTGTTGATTTTCTGCTTAGATGATCTGTCCATTGCTGAGAGTGGAGTGTTGAGGTCTCCTACAATTAATGTATTATTATCAATATGTTTCTTTATTTTGGTTAATAGTTGGCTTATGTAGTTGGCTGTTCCCATGTTGGGGGCATAGATATTTACAATTGTTAGATCTTCTTATTGGATAGACCCTTTAAAAATGATAAACTGTCTTTCTTTGTCTCTAACTTCAGTCTTTAGCTTAAAATCTAATTTGTCTGATATGAGAATTGCTATCCCAGGTTTCTTTTGAGGTATGTTGGCATGAAAGATGATTCTCCAGCCCTTCACTTTCAGTCTGGATGTATCTTTAGGTTCAAAATGAATCCCCGTAAACAGCATATGGATAAGTCCTGTTTTTTTTTTTTTTTAATCCAATATGCAACCCTGTGCTGTTTCATGGGAGCATTTAGGCCATTCACGTTGAGAGTGATTATTGAAAGATATGATTTTATTGTCATCATGTTGC
Organism: Halichoerus grypus; assembly: GCF_964656455.1. Lineage (NCBI taxonomy): Eukaryota > Metazoa > Chordata > Mammalia > Carnivora > Phocidae > Halichoerus > Halichoerus grypus. The sequence continues at coordinate 23,531,517 of NC_135727.1, read as the reverse complement.
CTGTGAAGTCCTTGTTACTATAGATTGTCTCTGTAAATTTCTGTTTTATGTCATTCTTGGGATCTTTCTCCTCTTATAGAACCTCCCCCCTTAATATTTCTTGCAGGGCTGGCTTAGTGGTCACATATTCTTTTATTTTCCGCTGGTCCTGGAATCTCTGTATCTCTCCATCTATTCTAAATGATAGTCTTGCTGGATAAAATATTATTTGCTGCATGTTCTTCTCTTTCCATACCCTGAATATGTCTTGCCAGGCCTTTCTGGCTTGCCAGGTCTCTGTGGATAGGTCTGATGTTATTCTGATGTTCCTCCCTCTGTACATAAGGAATCTCTTCTCCCTAACCTCCCTTAAGACTCTTTCCTTGGTTCTAAGATTTGCGAGTTTTACTATTACATGATGGGGTGTTGGTCTCTTCTCCTTGATCTAGGGAGGGGTCCTCTCTACCTCTAGGACACGAATGCTTGTTTCATTCCCCAGATTAAGGAAGTTCTCAGCTATGATTTGCTCAAATATATCTTCTAGTCCTCTCTCTCTCTCTCTCTCTTCACCCCATCAGAGATCCCAGTTATTCTTACATTGGAAGATTTCATGGTGTCACTTATTTCTTTAATTCTGTTTTCACTGATTTTAAGCTGTTTGTTCCATTCCTCCTTGTATTTCTTCTTTTCTGTCAATTTGTCTTCTAGGTCAGTAATTCATTCTTCTGCCTTGTTTACCGTAGCTGTTAAGAGTATCTAGATTAGATTGGATCTCATTGATAGCATTTTTAAGTTCTGCCAGATCAGCTCTCATTTCTGTTTTAGAGACTCTATGTTACCATTAATCAATTTCTCCATTTTAGCTATTGTCTTCATAACTGTTACCCTGAAGTTTATTTCTGACATCTTATTTATATCTATATGTTTTATATATATCTATATCTAAATGATATGTTTATATCTATATATCTATATGTTTATATCTATATCCATTTGTTCTGTGGCCAAAGTCACAGTCTCTGAGTCTTTCCTATTTTAATGGTTCCTTCTCCTAGTAATTCTGTTGAGGGGTGGTTGAGGGAATGTACAGAGTCCAAATTATTAACCACAACCCAAGCAAGATGCACTTGTTTTATAGGGACCTTAAGGTTGTTGGCCTCTTGTTCTTCTGGGGGAGGGATCTGCTATGCTTACTCAGGCAACCCTGTTTGGGCAGAGTCACCCTGTCCCCTGTGGGGTGATGGGCTCAGTGAAAACCGGTTTTGGGGGGCTTTTGTTCTCTGGTGGCTTTCTTTGGCAGCTTTCCACGTCTCTTCTGAGAGTCAGAGCAGAAGTGACCATTTCCAAACCTCTGCCTCAGAACAGAGATTGCAGTCTGCTCTTCAGTGAGCTCTCCAGGCCACACTGTCTCCATTTCTCTCTGTGCTGCTAAAACCACAGCATCCTGGGTTGTGCGCCCCACAGCAGCACACCCAGTCCTCGCCTCCAGGTTGGGGCATGTCTCTGCCCTTTGTGCTTCTAAAACCACCAGCCAGCCTCAGTTCACATGTGCACCCCCACAGTTACAGGTTTCAGTCCAGGGGGCTGCCTTAAAGTCCTTTCCCCACTGCTATTGGTTTGCAAGTCTGTGCCCGGTACCCAGCATGGGAAGCGTTTGTGTTCCTGTGTTATTTCACCTTCCCAGCTCAAGTGCTTATGGCAGCTCCTTCCCCTTCCATTTAACTTCTGATATCCCCACTTCATACCTGGAAACCAACTGCCGGGGATATTCTGTTTGTAGAAATCCAGACATATCTTCTTACACCTCAGGTTGATTTTGTGGGTGTTTCGAGTGGTCTGGTAGATATCCAGACCAATTCAGGGGACCAATTAGAATAGTGTCCCCTACTCCTTTGCCATCATTGCCCCAAGCGTCCAACTCTTGATTTTGGCTCAGGTCATGATTTCAGGGTCATGAGAACAAGCTCCTCATTGGGCTCTGTGGTCCGCATGGAGTCAGCCTGAGATTCTCTCTCCCTCTGTCTCTGCCCCTCCCCTGCTCTCTCTCTCTCTCAAATAAATAAATAAAATCTTTTAAAAAATTACTATTTTTCTTTAATTTTGTGTTCAGGGATGATAAATTAGGAGAAATAGCTTAACAAAGTAAGAGATATTTTAGTTATGGATAAGACAAAGTTATGAAGATAGTGATATCTGGAAGAAACCAAACTGGGAGATAAATGAGAGACACGGCATGATCAATCACAAGATTTAATTTTCATTAAAGTCATGCTGAAAACCAAGATAGCAGTTATCAACACTATTATGAAATATTTTCTCCAAAATCATATATTAGTGGTTCTCACTCTGTAGATGATTTTTGATATGGCCCATTAATTGAAAGCCAAATTTTAAACAGAATATTAGATAGAAAATAGTAATACAAAATATAGCTAGAATTCATCTTAATACTTCAAAAAATGTTAAAATATCATTAGTGACTGACATTATGATTATATGTCTATAAACCTCAAAGAATCAGCTGAAAAATTAGGAATAAAAAGAGAGATCAATAACATGTCCAGAGAGAAAATCAATATAGGTAAAATATTAGTTCTCTCACACATTAGCAATAACTAGTGAGAAAATACAAATTTATTTCACAATAGTAGCAGAAGTGATGTCAGCAAAATGATGGGATAGAAGTTTTTTGCTGTCTTCCTCCTAAAGGACACCAATTTTGACTATCACTTATAGACAAGAGAAAATTATAAATTTCCCAGGAATAAACTTAAAAAGAAATGTGTAAAACTTATAAGGCAATAAGAGCAACAGTAAAACTTTGTTGGGGATATAAAAGGAAAATAAGTGTAGAACTTGTTATACACTAAATGTTACCCCTCAGAATTCATATGTTGAAATCTAATCCTCAATATGATGGGGTTAGAAGGTGGAACCTATGGGAAATAATTAGATTAGGGTAGAGCCCTCATAAATAGAATTAGTGCTCTTCTAAGAAGATGCTAAAGGCAAGCTTACTCCTTTCCACCATGCAAGGACCTAGAAAGTCTTCTGCAACCCAAAAGAGGACCCTCACTAGAATATGATCATGATAGTACCTTGATCTTGGACTTCCAGCTTCTAGAACTGTGAGAAATAAATGTCTGTTTTTAAGCCAGAGCTATATGACATTTTTAGAGGAATAAGGTATAAAATTTTGAGCAAACACAAACAAGATTCTTGCCTTCATGAAATTGCAGTCTAGTGAAAGAAACATCTATTAAGAAAAAAAAAGTGACTCACTCTCTCTTTCTCTCTCTCTCTCTCTCACACACACACACACACACACACACACACACACACACAGCACAGGTTCTGGTTTCAAATAAGATAGAGTAAGCATACGCCACTCTGCCTCTTCCACTGAATGTAGCTGTAAATCCTAAGCAGAATTAAATGCTCCAGATATTTGAGGACACCAAGAGGTAAATAATAGGCAGAATAAGGAAGAAGACCAGAATTAAATGTTCCACCTGAACTGCCAATAGATTTACTATTCCTCCTTCCCCAGTATTCTGTGTACTTACATAAGAAACAATGAGGTTGGCAGCAGAGAGCAATCAGAGAAATATACAAGAGAAACCATCTTGTTCTGGTTTACAAAGCAGGACAGGGAACTTCAAATGCTGAGAAAGAGTGCAGAAATCCTTTATTATTTATCTTTTGCTTTCTGTTTTCTTTATACCCCGGTATCCAAGAAATTTGTGTGCATGACAGAGTGGGGTAACTAAAGCCATAGCATTCTAGCCAGAGACCTAAATGGGAGCCCATAAGCACCTAGAAATTTCCAGAATTGTTAATTAATTCCTGGGTTGGTTCTATACAGTATAGATATTAATCTGATAATATTCAGGTGCTCAAAGAATTGAGAACTGAACTAACAGATAATCTTCCAGGTCCTAAAATAAACCTTGGGTGAAACACATACAAAATGGGTACCAATAGCATTGTAAAGGCTTTGAAAACTCAACTGACATTAGAATAAAAAAAATAGGAGGCAGATTGGAAATTTCTCTCTGGAACTAATGAAGATGATGCCTGATAAAAATCTCAACATTTTCTAACTGGTTTTAAACAAGATGCACAGTGGCATACTATTCAAAATGTCCAGGATATAATATAAAATTAGCCAGCATGCAGAGGAAGAATTCAAATGGGAAAAGACAATGGAGTTACAAGTGGTGAGATGACAAAGATTTCTGAGTCAGGTTGCATTTCAATACTGGCTTTTGAGAAGGAGTCTCTCTTTGACCAAGCTTTAGACAGAGTCTTCTGGTCCCTTTCTCAACTAGGTCTTATTCTTGGCCAAATTCCTTGGCTTGTTATGGCCATTTCAGCAAGAATTCTGCCATGCCAATTTAGTAAGGTCCATTTAGATAAATGATTATTTGTCTTAGTAACAGTTTGTAAAAGGATTTCTCTACCTTTTGAGTAATCTGTCTAGGAAACAAGGATTCTGTGTCTTACCAGAAAAGTTTCCTCTGCTTTATGTTGACTTTATCCTATCCTTGGTCATTTAAGACATTTAATATTAAGATTATTTAACTGAGCCTTCTCATTTTTAAAAAAGCTATTTTTTCCGCAGTCATGTTACCTCTTATATTTACTTTTGAAATATTTTGTGACTTTTGTAAAATTGGTAGTTAAGTATTGTTTCACAGTGACTCATGATCCTATTTAGGCAAATTTCAAATCTTTTTACATTTTTGACAACTTTCAACATTTTGCTTTCCCAAAATCAAACTCTAACTGAAATCTTGATCTCAAAATGACTTAAAAATCTCAAAGGATTTTTCTTTCACCTTGTAAAGAAAGAGATGTTAAAAATAATTAGGTTTTTTTTGGTATATTGAATTGCATAAAAAAAGTATTGTCAAAGAAGAAGAGATGCTTAGCCTTCTTTAGGTTATATTTGCATGATTAAATATTATTAATATAAATACTTCATAAATTATATGAAATTCTTAAAAATTTGTAGATGTCCTTGCTGTGCACCATAAATTCAAGTTGCAAACTGGGAAATCTATCAAATTGCCACTGTCATCCTCATTCCACCATCTAAGGAAGTTTGCAACCCAACATCTAGAAATCTTCTTGACTGATTGTCCTTTGGAACCAGAAAGTGGGTTTATAGTCTTCTCCACCCATTAATATTATTTTTATTTTTATAGAAAATTTTCTCATTAAATGACATCCAGCAAATATCCTCTACTACCAACTCTCAAGAGATAGTTTAGTTGGAACTTAATGAACAAGAGATGGCTGAACAAAAAACAATGTTATATTATTCCAAAAGAAGAATAATGTCACATTTCTTTGTATAAGAGGAGAGGCTGACAAGAACTCCCTCCTTAACAAAAAATTTAGTCAAAATCTTCTGAGCCCTCCTCTCAAATAAACCTGTCATTCGCCATTTGTGGCCTTCTGAGACCACTTTAGCAAGAATCCCCTCACCCTTCCTAAAATGACCAAGTTCCTCTTAGTAATTTTCCATTCACTGACTCATACTGTCTATTAGCTATTAATCCCTACCTTCCCCTATGACATTCAAAGTTGAGTCTGATCTTTCTCCCATACTGCAATAGTCAAATGAAGTCTTCTTTGTCTGTTTAATCTTTCTGGTACAATTTATGTTTGACACTTTCTCACTTAAAGATTGTGTGACCTTAGGTCAAATTATTTCATTTCTGTGTGCCAGTTTTCCCTTATGTAAAATGAGACTAATAATAGTATTTACATTTTATGGACTTTATATTTCCTTTGTCAAGATTAAATAAAATATTTTTAAACTGCTTAAAACAGAAAAAAAAAAGATAGCAATGCATAATAAAAATTCAATAAACATTAGCTATTATTATTAGGATATATTTCCAGGTTCTTATCCTGTCCATATACAAAGTAGAATCAATAGAATCAAAGAATTATAAAGAAATACTTCAGCTGGTAATATTTCTTTATTCTGATGTCTTCTGATAATAACACATTTCCTAAGCACTGTGCTAGACACAGTAAAAGTATTTTCAGGGAGAAGAGAGAGGTAAGATGGTGGAGGAATAGGGGACAATAATTTCATCTGGTCCCTGGAAATCAGCTATATAGTCATCAAATCATTCTGAACACCTGCAAAATGAACTAGTGATCTGAGAAAAGAATTGTTACAATTCTACAAATAGAAAAGCAACCACTTTTGCAAAGTAGGAGGTATAGAGACATGAATCCAAGGTGATATATTGGAAGATAAACCATGGGGGAGGTGGGGAGGTAGCCTCTGTTAGCTGGGTACCCAAAAGTGTTATAAGCAGCAGAGCGCACAATTGGGACTTTTAGAAGTTTGCCTGAAAGGTGCTCAGGAGGCAAAGCAGGGTGGAATCCCAGGTGGAACAGTGTGGTCTCAGGATCCCTGGGGTCACAAAAAGAATAGAGGTGCCTGAGTGCAGCAGAGTTCCCAGGCATTGGAGTGGGGAAGCCAGTTGGAAACAACAAGCCAGGGTGACGGCTTTATGCTCAGTGTTGCCATAAACCCCAAACCACTGCAAGGTCTAGTGACTGCTCTTTGAGCAGTGACCCAGCAAGTGGAAGAACCTTGGCAAGACCCCCTCCAACTCCCAGGTAGAAGGGCACAGGTGGGTGCTCCAGGAGTCTGTAGTTTGGAGACTAGAAATGGGGTTACATTCTTGAGGTAAAAATGATCAGTCACAGCCTGGGTGAACACAGAGTGTGGAGGGAAACCACGGAGAGGAGAGTGATTGACTGCTTTTCTGTGAGGGCTCACTGAAGAGTTCCGTGAGGGCGTGTGAACTTACAGCTCCAGAGCTAAAGTTCAGGGCACCACCATTTTCATCCCACACACTGGCTCCAGAGTGGTTTACACTGAGACTGAACCCCTGGCAAGGGCAGTACATTTCTGCCAGGGCAAAGACACCTGAGAATCAGCACAACAGGCCCTTCCCCAGAACACCAGCAAGAACCTCTAGATAATGCCAAATTTACCAATCATACAGAATTATAAAACTCTAGCTCTTGGGGAAAGAAATATTCATGGTTTTTTCTTATTATACTTTGGTTCTTCAGTTTTATATTTTATTTTCCTTTTCAGCTATTTTCTTATTTTATCAATTATTTCTTAAGTCTTTTTTTAATTTACATTTTTACACTTATGGTTTATATATATAATTTTCATTTTTGGCTTCCTTTCATTGTATTCAACTTCATATACATATATATATTTTTTTTTTCTTTCCTATTTTGGGATCTAGTTTCTTCTAACAAACAGACCAAAATACACCCAGGATCTAGTTTATTGTTTGGTTCTGTTCAAATTCTTGTTTGATTTTATTTTCTTTTTTTTCTTTTCTTTTCTTTTTCAGTTTCTGTTCTCTTCTGATTTGTGTAGTGTATATTTTTCTGTGTCATTGTTGCTATTTTTGTATTTTCCATCTCTCATTTACTCTTTTCTGGACATAATGGCAGAGGGATAACTCACTTCAGAAAAGAGAACAAGAGGCAGTACTCACTGCCAGGGATTTAATAAATATGGATATAAGTAAGATGTTGGAATTAGAATTCAAAGCAACGACTATAAAGATACTAGCTGGGCTTGAAAAAAGCATAGATGACACTACAGAATCCTTTACTGGAGAAATAAAAGAACTAAAATCTAATCAGGTCAAAATCAAAAAGGCTATTATTGAGATGCAATAAAAAATGGGGGCTCTAACTCTGAGGATAAATAAGGCAGAAGACAAAGTCAGTGATATAGAAGACAAAATGATAGAGAATAAGGAAGCTGAGGAAAAGAGTAATAACTACTGGATCACAAGGGGAGGATTCAAGAGATCAGTGATACCATAAAGCAGAACAATATTAGAATAATTGGAGTCTCAGAGGAAGAGGAAAGAGAGAGAGGGAGGCAGAAGGTTTATTTGAGCAATTTATAGCTGAGAACTTCCCTAATCTCGGGAAGGAAAAAGGCATTCAAGTCCAGGAGGCCTAGAGAGTCCCCCTCAAAATCAATAAAAATAGGTCAACCTTTCCACGTATAAGAATGAAGCTTGCAAATTTCAGAGATAAAGAGAAAATCCTGAAAACAGTGGGACAAGAGGTGCTTAACCTACAAGGTAGAAGCATAAGAGTGGCAGCAGCCCTGTCCACAGAGACCTGGCAGGCAAGAAAGGACTAGCATGATATATTCAATGAAGAAAATAGTCCAGATTATTTTATCCAGCAAGGCTGTCATTCAGAATAGAAGGAGAGATAAAGAGGTTCGAGGATAAACAGAAACTAAAAAAAATTTGTGATCACTAAACCAGCCCTGCAAAAAATACTAAAGGGGATCCTTTAAGTGAAGAGAGAGCCAAAAAGAAACAGACCAGAAAGGAACAGAGACAACATAGAGACACTGTGACCTCACAGGGAATACAATGGCACTGAATTCATATATTTCAATAATTACTCTGAATGTAAATGGACTAGGTGCTCCAATCAAAATACACAGGTATCAGATTGGATTAAAAAAAAAGATCCATCGATATGCTGTCTACAAGAGACTCATTTTAGACCCAAAGACACCTCCAGATTGAAAGTGAGGGGGTGGAGAACCACTTAACATGCTAATGGACAACAACTGAAAGCTGGGGTAGCAATTCTTATTGTCAGACAAACTAGATTTTAAATGAAAGACTGTAATAAGAGATGAAGAGGGACACTATATCATAATTAAAGGGTCTATTCAAAAAGAAGATTTAACAATTGAAAATATTTATGCCACTAACATGGGAGCAGCCAATTACATAAATCAATTAGTAACAAAATTAAAGAAACACGTTGATAGCAATACAATAGTTGTAGGTACTCACAACAATGGACAGATTATAAAGCAGAAGATCAAAAAGGAAACAAGGGCTTTGAATGACACACTGGACCAGTTGGACTTCACAGATCTATTCAGAGTACCCCATCCTAAAGCGACAGAATACACATTCTTCTCTAATGTACATGGAAGAGTCTCCAGAACAGACCACACACTGGGTCACTAATCAGGTCTCAAGCAGTACCAAAAGAGTGGGATTATTCCCTGCATATTTTCAAACCACAGCGCTTTGAAACTTGAACTCAATCACAAGAGGAAATTTGGAAGGAACACAAATGCATGGAGATTAAAGAGCATCCTACTAAAGAATGAATGAATCAAACTGGAAATTAAAGAATTAAAAAATCATGGAAACAAAGGAAAATGAAAACACAACAGTTCAGAACGTTGGGATGCAGCAAAGGCAGTCCTAAGAGGGAAGTATATAGCAATACAAGCCTTTCTCAAGAAACAAGAAAAGTCTCAAATTCATAATGTAACCTTACACCTGAAGGAGCTGGAGAAAGAACAGCAAATAAAGCTAAACCCAGCAGGAGAAGAGAATAATAAAGATTAAAGCAGAAATCAATGAAATAGAACCAAAAGAACAGCAGAGCAGATCAATGAAACTAGGAGCTGGTTCTTTGAAAGAATTCATAAGATCAATAACCCCTTAGCCAGACTTATCAAAAAGGAAAGAGAAAGGACCCAAATAAATAAAGTCATAAATGAAAGAGGAGAGATCACAATCAACACTGAAGAAATACAAACAATTATAAGAATATACTCTGAGCAACTATATGCCATCAAATTAGGCAATCTGGAAGAAATGGATGCATTCCTAGAAATTTATAAACTACCAAAACTGAAACGGGAAGAAATAGAAAACCTGAACAGACCCATAACCAGCAAAGAAATTGAAGCAGTAATCAAAAATCTCCCAACAAGCAAGAGTCCAGGGCCAGATGGCTTCCCAGGGGAATTCTGCAAAACATTTAAAGAAGAACTAATACCTATTCTTCTGAAGCTGGTTCAAAAAAAAGTAGAAATGAAAGGATAACTTCCAAACTCACTCTATGAAGCCAGCATTACCTCGATTCCCAACACCAGACAAAGACCCCACTAAAAAGGAGAATTACAGACCAATATCTCTAATGAACATGGATGCAAAAATTCTCACCAAGATACTAGCCAGTGGGATCCAACAGTACATTAAAAGGATTATTCACCACGACCAAATGGGATTTATTCTTGGGCTGCAAGGGTGGCTCAACATCCACAGATCAATCAATGTGATACACTACACTAATAAAAGAAAGAACAAGGACCATATGATCCTTTCGATGGATGCAGAAAAAGCATTTGACAAAGTACAACATCCTTTTTTGATTAAAACTCTCCACAGTGAAGGGATAGAGGGGACATACCTCAATATCATAAAAGCCCACAGCAAATATCATTCTCAATGGGGAAAAACTGAGAGTTCTCCCTATAAGGTCAGGAACATGACAGGGATGTCCAGTCTCACCACTGTTGTTCAACATATTACTAGAAGTCCTAGCCTCAGCAATCAGACAACAAACAGAAATAAAAGGCATCCAAATCAACAAAGAAGTCAAACTCTCACTCTTTGCAGATGACATGATAGTCTATGTGGAAAACCCAAAAGACTCCACCCCAAAATTGCTAGATCTCATACAGGAATTCAGCAAAGTGGCAGGATATAAAATCAACACACAGAAATCACTTGTGTGTCTCTACACTCACAATGAGACAGAAGAAAGGGAAATTAAGGAACCAATCCCATTTACAATTGCACCAAAAACCATAAGATACCTAGGAATAAACCTAACCAAAGAGGCAAAGGATCTCTACCCTGAAAACTATAGAACACTCGTGAAAGAAATTGAGGAAGACACAAAGAAATGGAAAAACATGCCATGCTCATGGATTGGAAGATTAAATATTGTTAAAATGTCTATGGTACCCAGAGCACTCTGTACATTCAATGCAATTCCTATCAAAACACCATCAGTATTTTTCACAGAGCTGGAACAAATCATCCTAAAATTTGTATCGACCCAGAAAAGATCCTGAATAGCCAAAGGAATGTTGAAAAAGTAAAGCAAAACTGATGGCATCACAATGCCTGGCTTCAAGCCATATTACAAAGCTGTAATCATCAAGACAGCATGGTACTGGCACAAACACAGACACCTAGATCAATGGGACAGAATAGGGACCCCAAAATGGACCCTGAACTCTATTGTCAACTAATCTTTGATAAAACAGGAAAGAATATCCAATGGAAAAAAGATAGTCTCTTCAACAAATGGTGCTGGGAAAATTGGACAGCCACATGTAGAAGAATGAAACTGGACCATTTTCTTACACCATACACAAAAATAAACTCCAAAAAGATGAAAGACCTAAATGTGAGTAAGGAATCCATCAAAATTCTAGAGGAGAACACAGGCAGCAACCTCTTTGAACTCAGCCACAGCAACTTCTTGTTAGACACATCTCCAAAGGCAAGGGAAACAAAAGCAAAAATGAACTATTGGGCCTGTGTCAAGATAAAAAGCTTTTGCACAGCAAAAGAAACAGTCAACAAAACCAAAAGACAACCTACGGAATGGGAGAAGATATTTGCAAATGTCTTATCAGATAAAGGGCTAGTATCCAAGATCTATAAAGGACTTATCAAACTCAACAACCAAAGAACAAATAATCCAATCATGAAATGGGCAGAAGACATGAACGGACATTTCTCCAAAGAAGACATGCACATGGCCAACAGACACATGAAAAAATGTTCAACATTACTTGGTATCAGGGAAATACAAATCAAAACCACAATGAGAAATCACCTCACACCAGTCAGAATGGCTAAAATTAATAAGTCTGGAAAAGACAGTTGTTGGTGAGGTTGCAGAGAAAGGGGAACCTACTCACACCACTGGTGGGATTGCAAGGTGGTATGGAAAACAGTATGGAGGTTCCTTAAAAAGTTAAAAATAGAGCTACCCTATGACACAGCAATTGCACTACTCAGTATTTGCTCAAAGAATACAAATGTAGTGATCCGAAGGGGCACCTGCACCCCAACATTTAGAGCATCAATGTCCACAGTAGCCAAACTATCAAAAGAGCCCAGATGTTCATTGACAGATGAATGGATAAAGATATGGTATAAATATACAATGGCATATTACTCAGCAATCAAAAAAAAAAAATGAAATCTTGTCATTTGCAATGATATAGATGGAACTAGAGGGTATTATGCTAAGTGAAATAAGTCAATCAGAGACATGTAATAATCATATGATTTCATTCATATGTGGAATTTAAGAAACAAAACAGAAGATTATAGGGGAAGTGGTGAGAAATAAAATAAGACAAAATCAGAGAGGGTGACAAACCATAAGAGACTCTTAACCAAAGAAAAAAACTGAGGGTTGCTGGAGATGTACTGAGTGAGGGGATAGGGTGATTGGTTGATGGGCATTAAGGAGGGCATCTGATGTCATGAGCACTGGGTGTTTTATGCAACTAATGAATCCCTAAACTCTACCTCTGAAACTAATAATACACTATATGTCAAGTAACTGAATTTAAATAAAATATTTTTTAAAATATTATTTTCAGGGAAACAAAAAACAGAACCAAATTTTATTCTTACAGAGCATGTGTTATATGCTAGGCATTGTGCTAATAACTAAGGCTACAAAGATGAATAAGTTATGTTCTTGGCCCTTGAGTAGCTCACAATCAAGTGGGAGACATACGCATAAAAACAAATCATTAAAATTGAGAAGGTTTATGAATCATGGAACACTACATCAAAAACTAATGATGTAATTTATGGTGATTAACATATCAATAAAAAAATTTTAAAAAATAAAAATAAAAAAAGAGAAGTTTTAAATATAAGTGACAAATCACTTTTCCCTTTTTAAAGAAATATTATAACTATATTAATGTGGAGAATAGTTTGGAGAGTAATGAGACAAGGAAGAGACCAATGAGTTTGCTAATATAATCATTCAGGTAAAGAATAATGAATGTCTGAACAAAGGCACTAGCAACAGGAATGAAGGGGAAGGGTGTGGATCTGAGATGTAGGACTATCAGGTGACCTCTTAGGAAAAGAGAAGCATTGGGGATTATCTGGCATGATGACAGTATTAAAATATGAAGGCCTGTCATGTGGAAAAAGATTTATTCTTTTTTTTTTTCCTGGTAGTGTATCAGACATCTAGATTTCAGGAGGGCAGATAACTGGGAGGCACAACAAAGGAAAAATCAAGCAGCTCTCTCATTAAACACTTCATGTAATTGGAGAGATTTAGAATAGAGTACAAATGAACATTTAGCTACAAATGTTGTAAACAGTATTCATACTTTTTGTATGGAATTAATCTAGACTGCTTCTGGCCCCAGCCAAAAGTCTTATTATTTCCTTAACATTTAATAACATTCCTTATTATTTCCTTCTTATTATTTCCTTAACAGGCCTTATATTTTTCTACTTCTATGCCTTCGTATTAACCCATGTCATTCCCATTTGGTGTAAAAAGTGACTGAAATATGTTAAGTATAGTTCTTTAAATTAGTATATAATCCTGATTTAAAGATGGATGGGACGTTTTATCAGTCTAAAATAATCTTTCTCTGCTGTTACTGATTTATTATTTTATTTTATAGATCAACCACCAAACTTCTTTTTATATCATTATCTTTTTAAATTCCAGCTTTATTGGAGTATAATTGACAAATAAAATTGCAACACATTTAAAATGTACATTGTAGTGATTTGATACACGTATACATTATGAAAGGATTCCCCTATCTAGTTAATTTTCTTTTTTTTTTAAAGATTTTATTTATTTATTTGACAGAGAGAGGGACAGCGAGAGAGGAAACACAAGCAGGGGGAGTGAGAGAGGGAGAAGCAGGCTTCCTGCCGAGCAGGGAGCCCGATGCAGGGCTCGATCCCAGGACCCTGAGATCATGACCTGAGCCGAAGGCAGACGCTTAACGACTGAGCCCACCCAGGCGTCCCTGTTAATTTTCTTTTTAAATGATAAATTTATAATATATTGCTTTAGTATGTCATTTTGGAAGATAGAAAATTTAGGTATACTGTTTAGAATAATGTTATTCAAGTTTCTTCTTGGGTATTTGAGATTTTCCATATGTGATAAACTAAATTGTGTCTCCTCAAAAATTCATATGTTGAAGCCCTAACCTATATATGACTGTGTTTGGAGATTGGTTCTTCAGAGAGGTAATTAAGGTTAAATTAAGTCATAAGGGTGGGGCTCTAATCCAACAGGATTGAAGTCTTTACAAGCGGAGGCACCAGAGGTGTATCTCTCTCTCACTCTTTGTGCAGAGAAAAATTAATGTAAGGACACAACAAGAAGGTGGACATCTAAAAGTCAGGAAGAGAGGTCTCATGAAAAACAGAGCTCTGTTGGACTTTGATCTGGGACTTCCAGCCTCCAGAACTGTGAGAAAATAAATTTTTGTCATTTAAGCCACACAATCTGGCATTTGGTTATGGTAGTCTGAGCAGACTAATACAGATTTTGATACTATGAAGTGAAATGCTACTGTAGCAAATACCTAAGAATGTGGAAGTGACTTTGGAATTGGACATTGGTAAAGACTTGGAGTTTGGGGATACATTCCAGAAAAATTCTACACTGCTTGAAAGGTCTGTTGTTAGAAATATGAATGTTAAATGCAATTATAGTGAGATTCAGATGGAAATAGTAAACATGTTATTAGACAATGGGGGAAATTTTATAAAGTGACAAGGAACTTAGCTGAATTGTATTCTCGTGTTTTGTGGACGGTAGAATTTGTGAACGATGAAATTGAATATGTAACTTAGATTTCTAAGCAAAATGTTGAAGATGCAGCCTTGCCTCTCTTGTTCATAGTAAAAATGTGAGGAGAGATAAATTAGAGTTGTTAAGCAAAGAGGGATCAGAACTTGAAGATTTGGAAAATACTCAGTTTATCCATATTACAAAATAATGAGAAAGTGTGTTCTGAATATATAATATTAAGTATGTGGCTAAATCATAATTTGATAAGGAGATGAGTATGGATGTGTACCACAGATCTAATCAGCCATTTTAGCCAGGGCCAGGAGTAGAGATGGGATTATGCCAGCAGAGACTTGGCTGGATTGCACCAAAGGGAACAGAGATGGGATAAAACAGAGGAGGCTTTTGGATTTCTGAGATTCCACAGGATGAGACAATAAAGTTATTCTACTACAAAGGAATGCTATTCTTCAAGAAAAGAGAAAAGTGGTAGCTGGGTGGCTCAACTGGTTAAGCATCCGACTCTTGATCTCAGTTTAGGTCTTGAGTTCAAGCCCCACATTGGGCTCCATGCTGGACATGGAGCCTACTTTAAAAAAGAGAGAGAGAGAATGACCCTGACTGTGATTTAGATAATTAGGGCTTCCTCCTTGGTATCAACAGGTGGGGTCACAGCCTCCATCTCAGCAGGTCTGGCTACTGCCACATGCAGCAGCAAGGATAGGGCTGACATCTAGGAGTATGGGGGTAATGCTGCTGACATGGTGGATCTGGAGGACAGAGCAATGAATCACACAGAATTATTCTTGAGACTTAGAATCTAATGGAATTTGTCTTGCTAGGTTTGGGACTTCCTTGGAACCTGTCACCCCTTTCTTCCTTCCAATTTTTCCCTTTTAGAATGGGAATGTCTATCCTATTCCAGACAAATTATGTCCTACCATTGTATTTTGCAAGCACATAACTTGTCTGGTTTCACAGGTTCACGGCTGGAAAGGAATTTTGCCTTAGGCCAAATTGTTATATTTTATTTAGATGATATTTATATGAGACTTTGAACTTTAGACTTTAAAGTTGATGCTGGAATGAGTTAAAATGGTGTGCTGTTGGGATGGAATGAACATATTTTGCATGAAAGAAAAACAAGACTTTTGGGAGACTAGATAGTAGAATATTATGGACGGGATGGTGTTCCTCCCCAGGTTCAAATGTTGAAGACTTAATCCCCAATGTGACTATATTTGGAGATAGGGCCTTTAAGGAGGTAATTAAGTTCAAATGAGAAAATAAGAGTGGGGCCATATCTTAGAGGATTAGTGACCTTATAATAAGAGAAAGAACAGGGAGGCCGAGTGGCTCAGTCGGTTAAGCGTCTGCCTTTGGCTCAGGTCATGATCTCAGGGTCCTGGGATGGAACCTGTTTCTCCCTCTGCCCTTACCCTGTTCATGCTTGCTCTCTGTCTCTCTCTCTTTCTTAAATAAATAAATAAAATCTTTTAAAAAATTAAAGAGCAGAGATCTTGCTCTCTTTTTGTGTGTACATAAAATTTCATGTGATGACACAATGAGGCAGCAGCTATTTGCAAATCACAGTCTTCACTTGCAATCAAACTCTGCCAGACCTTGACCTGTGACTGCTAGCCTCCAGAACTGTGAGAAAATAAATTTCTTCTAAGATATGTGGTCTGTGATATTTTATTATGGCACCTCCAGAATAATAATACACCATGTCTTCTCTTTTCTTTTCTGAATTTTCCATTAATTTATAACAATAGTATCTGGCTCCCTTTCTTGTCTCTATGTCTTCCAAAACCTTTTATATAAGTGGAGAAATAGGTGAAGAGATTTCCTTTGTCATGATAGAAACTTTTATACACTTTTTCTTTTATCCACTATATGTTTATATTGACTATGTCCCTTTGTATTATTATTTTAAAAAAATCTTGGCCATTCATAAATAGAACAAAAATGAAATCAGAGAAGGCAGAGAATGGTAATAACTAGCCATTTGGGCTTTTGGTGGTTTTGCCTTGAGAGGGCATGTATTGCTTTTTTGGAAAATCTCTCAATAGAGATTAATACTGGAAGGCATAGTGCCATCTGTTAGAAAGGCAGCAGGAATTATGAGGAAACCCTATGACAGTTCAAATGGCAGTTATTATACAGTAGTTTTCTTAGCAGCTTTGTTACTTTCTGCCTTCTTAGAAGGAAAGAGATATTTTCTACTTCTATTCTGAAGGATGTTTTTCATCTTCTTAAAATACTACCATCAGCAATATAGCCAATATTTTTCTCTAGTATAGTCAATATGAATTTTAATATCTTATAGACAATTCAACATCAAGAGATTGAAACTTCTCCTGTCAGATGTTTCCACTGTTTTTAAAGATAGGCTAGACTCAGTGGGTACAGTATTCAGATTCTAGATTCACTAAATAGTTGGTTAGCTGCTTACTGACATTTTTCATCCACAAATCAAGAAATTATCTTTGATACCTTACTCATATACATGGAGTTTAATGGGGAAAGAAGCAAAGCAAAGATCTTTTCCAAGACTGGAGTAGAGCTTCTATGAGGATATTCAGAAATAGAATTCCATTTTCTCAAACACCTAATCTATAGATCTAGTGTTCCCACCACATTTTTTTTTGGTCTGAGACTAAATAGAATTTTAATTACACTTAATGGTCAAGACTTGTGTGAATCTCAAAAGGATTGTGGAGTGTATTCATTTTTTTATTGCTGTATAACAAATTACCACAAGGTTTGCAACTTAAAACAATAATATGTTTTTATTTGCTTACAGTTCTGTGGGTCAGAAGTTCAGGTGGTATCATCTGGCTTCTCTATTTACAGTCTATGAAGCTGATATAAAATTGTTAACTGGATGGACTCTTACCTTGAGGCCCTGTGGAAGAATCCAATTCTGAGCTTATTCAGATTGTTGGCAGAATTCAGGCCATTGGAATTGTAGGATTGAAGTACTCACTTTCTTGCTGTCAACCAGGGACTGTTCTCATCTCATAGAGACCATTCTTGGGTCCTTTTCCTATGATCCCCTCCCTCTCAGCAATGGAGAACCTCCTTAATGTCAAGTCCTCTCACACTTTGAATCTTTCTGAAATCTTATTCTGCTACTATCCAGATAAAACTCTCTATTTTAAGGGCTTATATGATAGCTTAGGCCCACCTGGATAATCTTCCTGAGATCATCTAATAGTAACCTTAATCACATATGCAAAATACCTTTTGTCAGATAGCATAATAGAATCAAGATAGTAACAAAAGAGGGACAAAGGTCATGGGGCTATCTTAGAATTCTATCATACAAGACAATAACAACAAAGAATACTAAAGTAAAGGAATAAAAGAAAAACAGTAAAAATAAGCTGAAAGCAAAAGACAAACTGAAGAAAAATTCAGATTTCAGATTTTGGAGTATGGTAACATTTGGAAGCAGGGAAAAATGTATATTTTTGTAAATACCCTTATGAGTTAGGTTCAATGTTATTTTTTTAATTGACAAGCATAATAGATCAAGATTTATTCTCAGTATGGAGTCTACTAGACAAATTGTTAATTGTTTCCATATCTTGGCTATTGTGAATAATGATGAAATGAACATCAGAGTGCAGATATCTCCTTAAGATAGTGATTTCATTTCCTTTGGATATATACCCAGAAATGGGATTGCTGAATCATATGGTATTTCTATTTTTAATTTTTTGAGAAACTGCATACTGTTCTCTATAATAGCTACACTAATTTACATTTTCAATAGCAGTGCACCAGGGTTCCCTTTTTTCCATATCCTTGCCAGAATTTATCTTTTGTCTTTTTGATAATAGCCATCCTAATAGATCTGATATGTCATTGTGGTTTTGATTTGCATTTCCCTGATGATTAGTGATGTTGAGCACCATTTTATATAATTGTTGGCCATTTGTAGATCTTTAAAGAAATGTCTATTCAAGTCCTCTGCCTATTTTTAAATCAAATTTTTTAATATTGAGTGTATGAGTTCCTTATGCATTTTGAATATTAATCTCTTATCAGATATATGATTTACATATATTTTCTCCCATTTTGTAAGTTGCCTTTTCATTTGTTGATAGTTTCTTTTGCTCAGAAGAAACTTTTAGTATAATGTTGTTCCACTTGTTGATTTGTACATTTGTTGCTTGTGCTTTGGGAAATCATTATCAAGACTTTATTTTTTCTTCTAGAAATTGTGTGGTTTCAATCTTATGTTTATGTTCTTAATCCAGTTGGAGTTGATTTTTATAAGTGGTATTAAGATTAGGGTGCAATTTTATTCTTTTTCATGTGAATATTCATTTTTCCCAGCACCATTTATTGAAGACTACCTTTTTTCTATTGAGTATTCTTGGCTCCCTTGTCAAATAGTACTTGACCACATATGCAAGGGTTTATTACTGGGATCTCTATTCTGTTTCATTGATTTAAGTGTCTATGTCAAACCCATACTATTTTGATTACTACAGCTTTGTAATATATTTTGAAATCAGAATGATAATACTTCCAGCTTTTTTCTTTCTGAAAATTGCCATTTTTTTTCTGTTTCTGTGAAAAATCTGGCCTTCTTTTGTGGGATGTGGTTCCAAAAGCAATTTAATTTCAGAGCTGTTGAGGTTTTTGTTTTTGTTGTTGTTTTGTTTGTTTGTTTGTTTTTAAAGATTTTATTTATTTATTTGACAGACAGAGAGAGTCAGAGAGAGCAGGAACACAAGCAGGGGGAGTGGGTGAGGGAGAAGCAGGCTTCCCGCCGAGCAGAGAGCCTGATGTGGGGCTCGACCCCAGGACGCTGGGATCATGACCTTAGCCGAAGGCAGATGCTTAACGACTGAGCCACCCACGTGCCCCTGTTTGTTTGTTTTGATCTGCTTTTTTATGTTCTGCTGCTGGAGTGCCCATTTGGTTCCACTTGTTTTGTCTGGAGAAAGAAAGATGCTTTGCTGGTCCAGGATGATTATTGTGGGATCCACTTGTTGGATCTTCCCACCCCTTGCTTCCTAGTGTTTCTAGGTTGTGGTAGAGATAGTGAGGAATAGCTTCAGGCCCAGCAGGGAAGGAAAACAGCCTCCCACCCTACATTCTCTTACTGTTAGAAGGTTACATATCCATCTTTCTTGTTCTTGCTTCTGCACTCACTTGGTGTTGTTAGCAGGACTTTTGTTCAATTTATGAAAGGAATTGGCCTATCTGACCTGTTTTCTGTTGGTAAGTTGCAGGTTGAGAAATGTTAAGGCTGAATCAACTTTTCTGGGTGGGATGGTGTAAGAAGTCTTGCCACTTGTTTGTCCAATCTGGGGTTCCAAACCAATCTGTCTTCCTCTTTCTTTTCAGTTTTCTTTTTGTTGTATCTTGCATTATTTCCAAGGTTTGTAATTCTACTTTATAGAGAGAAACAGGGAGAAATAAGTCTATATTACCATGATCAGGCCAGAAATCATATATATTTTTAAGTGTTAATTTTTGTTTTCATTCCTTAAAATTTATGAATTATGAGAAGATTAAGAAAATGAAATGTCACAACAAAAGTTAAATTTAGAAGTTTTCTAAATTATACTGTTTGTAGATGTTTCCTTCTTAATTTTAATTCATTTATGTACTTACCAGATTATTATTTAGAAAAACTATTATACCAGACTGTTACTAAAGGACCAAGTTCAAATAGTTAGGTATAAAAATGATTGCATTGTTTTGTTCAATATTTTCTAAATAATTGTGCTTTATTATTTAATATTTTATCCTTTTATTTCATATTGACATAATTATATTTTCACTTTCCCCATTTCTTTTGGGGCTATACTTCTATAATCCATATGAATATGATAATAAATGTGTCATGTCATGCACAGGAGTTTGTTTTTTTTTAAAAAAAGTATTCTCTCCAAGTGTCAAATGTTCTATATATGGTCGGTGTGCTATGTATGCCACTGCACGTTTCTTAGTCTGCAGTTTTTATATTCATTCACTCAGTAATTCATTCAACACATATTTACTGCATCACTTTGATGTGCCAGGCACTGTGACTCATGTTATGTATGAGCAATAAAAACATTAATCAAGTGATTCCTGACTTTAAGGAGTTTGGACTCTAGTAAGAGAGGCACAGATATAAATGGACTAGTTTTAATACAGTATAAAGGGTGTTCTGAAAGTGATAGACACAGAACCAAAGAGAAAGCTTATCAAAGAAGATTATAAACAGTGCAAATAATGGGATGCTCCCCAGAAGATGTGATATATGGGTTGAGAATTTAAGTATACCCAGACATAATTAATGTGAAATACATACATTAATGATATTTCAGGTAGAAGGAATACCATGCAAAAGCAGGAGTCACAAAATTACATACAATTTTCAGGGAATATTAAGTAATTTGGAGCACTTGCAGCAGGGAAGTGACAAGAGATAAAGACATAGAGGTGAGAAAGGATTAAATCACTCAGTATCAGTTATGTCATGTTCAAGAGTTTGTACTTCAGTGATAGGAAAATGAGATATTAAAAGTATTTAAGTAAGGGGCATCTGGGTGGCTCAGTTGGTTAAGCATCCAACTCTTGGTTTCAGCTCAGGTCATGATCTCAGCATTCTGGGATTGAACCCCGCGTCAGGCTCCCTGCTCGGCGAGGAGTCTGCTTGTCTCCCTCTCTCTCTGCCCCTCCCCCTGCTTGTGCTCTCTCTCTCTCTCTCTCTAAATAAACAAGTCTTTAAAAAAAAGTATTTAAGTAAGAAAAGAGATGTTATAAGATTTGCGTTATAGAAATATAAGTGTAGAGGATGGATTGGAGAAAGTCATAACTTGAGGCCAGAATACCTGTTAGCTTAGTTAAGTTATGTAAGAGAGATGACCTGACTTAAGGTGATGAAAGTGGAATTTAGAGAGAAGTAGATGGATTCAAAACCTTTTTTCAAATGTGTATTTGAATTAGAAATTGAATTAAGCTGTATTTCAAATAGAGCTTAGTGATGAATTAAATGTGATGAGTAAAGGAGAGGTAGGACTCTAAGAAGATTCTTTGTTTTCTGAATTTAATGGAGGATTATAGTGCCATTCACCAAGACAGGAAAGTGGTTTGTGCTTTCTTATTCCAGGGCCCCATTGTTGCTGATCAGTCTTCCTGCTAGAAGCATTTTTAACTTATTTTTTCACAGCTGCTTCACCTTCCTTAGAAGTCTTACTTATGCTTTAAGATGCTTTTGATGCTTGTGTCTTTTTCTCCAAACAATTTCATATTTTCATTATTAATGTTTCCTTTTTATTATGTTTATAATATCACATAATATATCCCATATGGAATTTTTGTACCTTAATATCAATTATCATTATTTTTCTTATGTATTAATTTGCTTTATATTAATTTTCTAAAATAGATTTTAAACATCTTGGAAGCAGGAACTATAATACTCAACAACAGCACCTATTAGAGAGTAGGTATTCAATGCATGTTTATTGAATAAATGAACAGATTAATAAATAATTGAAATTAGTTATAACTGCATATACACCAGAGTAGTAGCAATAACATCGAAGGTTTTTTTTCCTAGTAGAGGATATTCTAGATGTTTGTCACATAGAAATGTTGAAAACTATTCTGCATATAGAATACACATCATAGCACACACAAACACAGACACACAAAATAAATAACACTACCCCTGCCTAAACGATAACTACAATAGAAATCACTCTCTATATAATTCTCTTCTTTCAAGTCATGCTTACAAAGCAACATTATTTTCTATTCAAAACCTAAACCTGCCATAATTTTAAGAATATCAAAGGACTAAAGACTTAAATCAATAATTATTCATTACCAGGAATGATTAAAGCTTTTTTTTTTTCTATTTCACCCCTGCCTGAATTAAATTCTATAGATAGCACATATTCATAGAGATTCAAGATAATTCAAGTGTTGACTTGTAGGGGCATCCTTAGAGATGTTAAGTTAACCATGAGAGACTATGGACTCTGAGAAACAAACAGGGTTTTAGAGGGAAGGGAGGAGGGGGGATTGGTTAGCCTGGTGATGGGTATTAAGGAGGGCATGTACTGCATGGAGCACTGGGTGTTATACGAAAACAATGGATCATGGATCACCACATCAAAAATTAATGATGTATTGTATGGTGACTAACATAACATAATAAAATTAAAAAAAAAAAAATAAAATAAAATACATTCCCTCTCCAAAAAAAATAATAATGTAGTCCAGAAACAATGTACTGTAAGCATAATATGAATTATTTACACCCATATCACTAATACCATTCTGTCTCCAAAACTTGTCTATCTTCAGGTGTCACAGATCAACTTTATGATACAAGATACATATCTTTGGTTAAGTGAGATACTCTGATTCACAAATGTCACTTTCTTTAATATTGTTTTCTCAGATTTGGGGTCAGTTCTCTTGATTATCTTCCTGATAGTTGACATATTCTCTCACAAGTTAAAACTGCAGTCTGTGACAATGGAAGAAGATAATATGTATCTACTTCACAGAGACTGAACTTATATGTAATTATGATTAGCACAGTGCTCTCAACTACTGACACCAAGATGAATGCAATAATGTCTATTCTACTATTCTACTACACATCTATTCAGCTTTTCTTTTGTTTCCTTTTTCAAGTTTTTATTTAAACTCCAGTTAGTTAACATACAGTGTAATTGTGGACATTGCTGCTATAAACATCAGGGTGCATGTACCCCTTCGGATCACTACATTTGCATCTTTGGGGTAAATACCCAGTAGTGCAATTGCTGGGTCATATGGACAGCCAAACTATGGAAAGAGCCAAGATGTACATCGACAGATGAATGGATAAAGAAGATGTGATATATATATATATATATATATATATATATATATATATATGCAAAAGGTTTTAGAATTATTGTTTTCTTTTTAGCATTTTAATTTGTGTGATAAAGACTTTAAAAAAAAAGATGAATGGATAAAGATGTGGTGTATATATACAATGGAATATTATGCAGCCATCAAAAGGAATGAAATCTTGCCATTTGCAATGACATGGATGGAACTGGAGGGTATTAGGCTGAGCGAAATAAGTCAATCAGAGAAAGACATGTATCATATGATCTCACTGATATGAGGAATTCTTAATCTCAGGAAACAAACTGAGGGTTGCTGGAGTGGTGGGGGGTGGGAGGGATGGGGTGGCTAGGTGATAGACATTGGGGAGGGTATGTGCTATGGTGAGCGCTGTGAATTGTGTAAGACTGTTGAATCACAGACCTGTACCTCTGAAACAAATAATACGTTATATGTTAAAAAAAGAAGATAGCAGGAAGGGAAAAATGAAGGGGGGGGGAATTGGAGGCGAGATGAACCATGAGAGACTATGGACTCTGAGAAACAAACTGAGGGTTCTAGAGGGGAGGGGGGTGGGGGGATGGGTTACTCTGGTGATGGGTATTAAAGAGGGCACGTACTGAATGGAGCACTGGGTGTTACATGCAAACAATGAATCATGGAACACTACATCAAAAACTTATGATGTAATGTATGGTGATTAACATAACATAATAAAAAAATACAGTGTAATATTAGTTTCAGATGTAGAATTTAGTGATTCATCACTGTAATACTGAGCGCTCATCACAAGTGCCCTCTTTAATACCCATCACCCATTTAACCAAAAACATTTGTCACCAGAGCAATTATTTGGTATATTTGCTTTTGCAATGCCCCCTTAACTTTCTACCACATACAATTTATATTCTTTTTGCAAGTCCACTCTTCCCTTGGGTCTCTCTCTCTCTCATGTAACATGGTGTTATGTTAGACTAATAAGTCTCTCACGTATTTTTAGCATCTCAATTTTTCTTTTCAGTTTCATTATTCATAATTTTCCCAATCTATCATGCCCTCCATTCACACTAGATTACTTGACATTTTTTTAGAGGTGGGGAGGGGCAGAGGGAGAGAGAGAGTATTAAGCAGACTCCCTACCACTGTGGAGCCTGACGTGGGGCTCAATATCATGACCCTGAGATCATGACCTGAGCTGAAATCAAGAGTCAGACACTTAACTGACAGAGCCACCCACGTGCCCCAACATTTTTTGATATGATACATTCTTCATGCTTTCTTATTTTTGCCCATGCTATTATTTCTACCAGAAACTCACTTCTTTTCCCTTTTTCTGTTTTGCCAACTTATATGGTTTCTTTTGTAAAGCCTTCCCCAGATATTTAGGTAACAACAATTACTACTTCATCTTTGTTTCCATGACACCTTTTTTCTGACTTTATTGACGTATAATTGACAATTAAAAATTGTATATATTTGAAGTATACAACTTTAAGCATTAATAAATATCAGTAAATAAACATTAAGAAATTATCACCAAAATCAAACTAGTTAACATATCCATTACCTCACATAGTTACCATCTTCTTTGTGTGTGTGTATGCATGTGTGTATGCTTAGGACACTTACGTTCTACCCTCAACAAATTTCAAGTATACAATTCAGTGTTGTTAACTATAGCCACAATGTTGTACATTAGATCTCCATAGCTTATTAATTTTGCATAATTGAAACTTTATATCCCTTGACAAATATCTGCTCATTTCCCCCTCCTCCACCCAGCCCCTGGCAATCACCATTTTATACTCTGTTTCTATGACTTTCACTATTTTATTTTATTTTATTTTATTTATTTAATTATATTTTTTATATTAACAGATTTTATATATGTTTGTATTAATGAAAAATGAATAAGGGCTATTGTTAAATTCTTATTTGTTTGTCTCATTTTACAAATTCACTACCCAAATCAGTGATTTGGGATAATCTCATATCTTTAGCTGATAAAGTTTTCTGAGGTTAGAGGTATTTTTTCAGACTTTTACCCATATCCTAGTTATGTGATATATGGGCTGAGAATTTAAGTATACTTGGTCATTCTGTATTTGAGCATTACTAATCCCAGTATCTAAACACTAGTTGCTGTGGCCTCTTGTGATCCACTATTTTAATTTCCACATATAAATGACATCATGCAGGATGTATCTTTCAGACTCCTTAACAGAATGTTCTCCAGGCTCATACACATTGTTGCAAAAGGCAAGATACATTTTCTTTATCCATTTACTCATCGACATTTATGTTGTTTCCATATCTTGGCTATTGTGAATGATGCTGAAATAAACATGAGAGTGCAAATATCTCTTCAAGATACTGATTTCAACTGCTTTAGATACATTCCCAGAAGTAAGATTGCTGGGTTATGTGGGAAATCTATTTTTAATTTTTTGAGAAATCTCCATATAGTTTTCCATAATGGTTGTACCATTTTACATATCCAACAACAGTGTAAAAGTGTTCTCTTTTCTACACATCTTAACCAACACTTCATATCTTTTTCCTTCTGATAATAACCATCCTAACAGATGTGAAGTTATATCTCATAGTGGTTTTGAATTGCATTTTACTGATGACTAGTGATGTTGATCACTTTTTCATATACCTCTCGTCCATTTCTATCCCTTCTTTTAAGAGATGTCTATATAGGTCCTGTGCTCATTTTTTCATTGGAATATTTGGGCGTTTTTGCTATTGAGCTGTCTGAATTTCTTACATATTTTGGATATTAACCTCTTAACACATAAATGGTTTGCAAATATTTTCTCTCATTCTGTCAGTTGTCTCATTGCTCTATTGATTGTTTCCTTTGCTGTGCAGGAGCTTTCTAGTTTGATGCAATTCCACTTGCCTATTTTTTGGTTTTGCTGCCTATGCTTTTGGTGTCAATTCCCCAAAAAAATCATTGTGCAGACCAATGTCAAGAAGCTTTTTCCCTATGTTTTCTTTCAGACTTTTTATGGTTTTAGGTATTACATTTAAGTATTTCATCCATTTTGAGATTTTTGTATATGGTGTGAGATAAGGATCAAATTTCATTTTTCTGCATGTAGATATCCAGTTTTCCTAAGACCATTTATTGAAAAACTGTCCTTTTCCTATTGTGCACTCTTGGTACTCTTGTCAAAATTCAGTCAACCATAGATGTGTGGATTTATTTCTGGGCTCTCTTCTGTTCTACTGGTCTATATGTCTATCTTTATGCCAGTAGAATACTCTTTTGATTACTATGGCTTTGTAATATAGTTTAAAATCAGGAACTATGAAGCTTCCTTCTTTGTTCTTCTTGCTCAATATTCATTTGACTTTTAAGGGTCATTTATGGTTTCATGTAAATTTTAAGTTTGTTTGTTTTTTTTCTATTTTGGTAAGAAATGCCATTGTGATTTTGCTAGACTTTTCATTGAATCTGTAGAATGCATTGGGTAGTATGAACTTTTTTTTAAAATTTAATTTAATTTTATTATGTTATGTTAGTCACCATACAGTACATCATTAGTTTTTGATGTAGTGTTCCATGATTCATTGTCTGCATATAACAATCAGTGCTCCATGCAATACATGCCCTCCTTAATACCCATCACTGTGCTAACCCATCCCTCCACCCCTCTCCCCTCTAAAACCCTCAGTTTGTTTCTTGGAGTCCATAGTCTCTCATGGTTCATCTCCACCTCTGATTTCCCCCCTTTATTTTTCCCTTCCTTCTCCTAATGTCCTCCATACTATTCCTTATGTTCCACAAATAAGTGAAACCGTATGATAATTGACTTTCTCTGCTTGACTTATTTCACTTAGCATAATCTCCTCCAGTCCCATCCATGTTGATGTAAAAGTTGGGTGTTCATCCTTTCTGATGGCTGAATAATATTCCATTGTATATATGGACCACATCTTCTTTACCCATTCGTCTGTTGAAGGACATCTCAGTTCTTTCCAGAGTTTGACAATTGTGGACATTGCTGCTATGAACATTGAGGTGCATATGGCCCTTCTTTTCACTACATCTGTCTTTGAGGTAAATACCCAGTAGTGCAATTGCTAGATCATAGGGTAGCTCTATTTTTAATTTCTTGAGGAACCTGCACACTGTTTTCCAAAATAGCTGTATCAACTTGCATTCCCAACAGTGTAAGAGGGTTCCCCTTTCTCCACAACCTCTCCAACATTTGTTGTTTCATGCCTTGTCAATTTTTGCCATTCTAACTGGAGTAAGGTGGTATCTCAATGTGGTTTTCATTTGAATTTCCCTGATGGGTAATAACAATATTAACACTTCCAACCTATGGACATGGGGTGTCTTTCGATTTATTTGTGTTTTATTAATTTCCTTCAGCTTCATCAAAGTTTGCCAATTTTCATTGTACAAATCTTTCATCTCTTTGATTCTTTATTCCAAATGGATCCTTTGTGTTGTTATTGTGAATGAGTTTGTTTTCTTAACATTCCAAAAAGTTAACTGTTTGTGTATACACACATGACTGATTTTTGTATGTTAACTTTGCATGCTGCAACTTTGCTGAATTTCTTAGTTCTGACAATTTTTCTGTTTAGTTTTTAAGGTTTTCAACATGTATAATTATGACATCTATAAGCAGATATAATATTACTTCTTTATTTCAAATTTGGATTTTTTTTTTTTTCATCTAATTGCTCTGGCTAGATTTCCTATGTTGAAAAGAAGTAGAGTGTAGGAATCCTGTCTTTGTCCTGAACTTACAGGAAAAGTTTTCAGTTTCCCCCTATTATTTTTGATGTTAGTTTGGGCTTTTCATATATGGCCTTCATTGAGGTAAGCTTCCATTATACTTCATATATATTTGAATTAAGATCATTCATTAGGTTGATCACATTTATAAGATATAGACATGAATCTCTGTTTCTTTTTTTATTATGTTATGATAATCACCACACATCATTAGTTTTTGATGTAGTGTTCGATGATTCATTGTTTGTGTATAACACCCAATGCTCCATGCAGGACGTGCCCTCTTTAATACCCAACACGAGGCTTATTCATCCCCCCACCCCCTCCCCTCTAGAACCCTCAGTTTGTTTCTCAGATTCCATAGTCTCTCAAGGTTTGTTTCCCCCTCCGATTTTCCCCACTTCATTTTTCCCTTCCTGCTATCTTCTTCCTCTTCTTCTTCTTCTTCTTCTTTAAACATATAATGTATTATTTGTTTCAGAGGTACAAGTTTGTGATTCAAGAGTCTTACCCAATTCACAGCACTCACAATAGCACATACCCTCCCCAAAGTCTATCACCCAGCAACCCCATCCCTCCCACCCCCCACCACTCCAGCAACACTCAGTTTGTTTCCTGAGATTAAGAATTCCTCACATCAGTGAGGTCATATGATACATGTCTTTCTTTGATTGACTTATTTCGCTCAGGATAATACCCTCCAGTTCCATCCACGTCGTTGCAAATGGCAAGATTTCATTCCTTTTGATGGCTGAATAATATTCCATTGTATATATATACCACTTCTTCTTTACCCATTCATCTGTCGATGGACATCTTGCCTCTTTCCATACTTTGGCTATTGTGGACATTGCTTCTATAAACATCAGGCTGCACGTACCCCTTCAGATCCCTACATTTGTATCTTTGGGGTAAATACCCAGTAGTGCAGTTGCTGGGTCGTATGGTAGCTCTATTTTCAACTTCTTGAGGAACCGTCATACTGTTTTCCAGAGTGACTGCACCAGCTTGCGTTCCCACCAACAGTATAGGAGGGTTCCCCTTTTTCCGCATCCCCACTAATATCTCTCATTTACTGACTTGTTAATTTTAGCTATTCTGACTGGTGTGAGGTGGTACCTTATTGAGGTTTTGATTTGGATTTCCCTGATGCCGAGCAATGTTGAACACTTTTTCATGTGTCTGTTGGCCATTTGGATGTCTTCTTTGGAAAAATGTCTGTTCATGTCTTCTGCCCATTTCTTGATTGCATCATTTGTTCTTTGGGTGTTGAGTTTAAGAAGTTCTTTATAGATTTTGGATACTAGCCCCTAATCTGATATGTCATTTGCAAATATCTTCTCCCATTCTGTCAGTTGTCTTTTGGATTTGTTGACTGTTTATTTTGCTGTGCAAAAGCTTCTTATCTTGATGAAGTCCAATTAGTTAATTTTTGCCCTTGTTTCCCTTGCCTGTGACAATGTTTCTAGGAAGAAGTTGTTGTGGCTGAGGTCGAGGAGGTGGCTGCCTGTGTTCTCCTTTAGGATGTTGATGGACTCCTGTCTCACATTTCAGTCTTTCAACCATTTTGAGTCTATTTTTGTGTGTGGTGTAAAGAAATGGTTCAGTTCCATTCTTCTGAGTGTGGCTATCCAATTTTCCCAACACCATTTGTTGGGGAAACTGTCTTTTTTCCATTGGACATTCTTTCCTGCTTTGTCAAAGATTAGTTGACCATGGAGTTGAGGGTCCATTTCTGAGTTCTCTATTCTGTTCCATTGATCTATGTGTCTGTTTTTGTGCCAGTACCATACTGTCTTGATGATTACAGCTTTGTAATAGAGCTTGAAGTCTGGAATTGTGAGGCCACCAGCTTTGCTTTTCTTTTTCAACATTCCTCTGGCTATGTGGGGTCTTTTCTGGTTCCATACAAATTTTAGGATTATTTGTTCCATTTCTTTGAAAAAAGTGGATGATATTTTGATAGGGATTGCATTGAATGTGTAGATAACTCTAGGTAGCATTGACATCTTCACAATATTTGTTCTTCCAATCCATGAGCATGGAACGTTTTTCCATTTCTTTGTGTCTTCCTCAATTTCTTTCATGATTATTTTATAGTTTTCTGAGTACAGAATCATTGCCTCTTTGGTTAGATTTATTCCTAGGTATCTTATGGTTTTGGGTGGAATTGTAAATGGGATCGACTCCTTAATTTCTCTTTCTTCGGTCTTGTTGTTGGTGTATAGGAATGCCACTGATTTCTGTGAATTGATTTTATGTCCTGCCACTTTACTGAATTCTTGCATTAGTTCTAGCAATTCTGGGGTGGAGTCTTTTGGGTTTTCCACATAAAGTATCATATCATCTGCAAAGAGTGAGATTTTGATTTCTTCATTGCCAATTTGGATGCCTTTCATTTCTTTTTGTTGTCTGATTGCTGTGGCTAGGACTTCTAGTACTATTTTGAATAGCAGTGGTGCTAGTGGACATCCCTGCCGTTTCCTGACCTTAGGGGGAAAGCTCTCAGTTTTTCCCCATTGAGAATGATATTCACTGTGGGGTTTTCATAGATGGCTTTATGATATTGAAGTATGTACCCTCTATCCCTATACTCTGAAGAGTTTTGATCAAAAAAGGATGCTGTACTTTGTCAAATGCTTTTTCTGCATCTATTGAGAGGATCATATGGTTCTTGTTCTTTCTTTTTTTAATGTATTGTATCACATTGATTGATTTGTGGATGTTGAACCAACCTTGCAGCCCAGGGATAAATCCCACTTGGTCGTGGTGAATAATCCTTTTAATGTACTGTTGGATCCTATTGGCTCGTATTTGGTGAGAATTTTTGCATCCATGTTCATCAGGGTTATTGGTCTGTAATTCTTCTTTTGGTGGGGTCTTTGTCTGGTTTTGGGATCAAGGTAATGCTGGCCTCATAAAATGAGTTTGGAAGTTTTCCTTCGATTTCTATTTTTGGAACAGTTTCAGAAGAATAGGTATTAATTCCTCTTTAAATGTTTGGTAGAATTGCCCTGGGAAGCCATCTGGCCCTGGGCTCTTGTTTGTTGGGAGATTTTTGATGACTGCTTCAATTTCCTTAGTGGTTATAGGTCTGTTCAGGTTTTGTATTTCTTCCTGGTTCAGTTTTGGTAGTTGATACATCTCTAGGAATGCATCCATTTCTTCCAGGTTATCTAATTTGCTGGCATAGAGTTGCTCATAGTATGTTCTTATAATTGTTTGTATTTCTTTGGTGTTGGTTGTGATCTCTCCTCTTTCACTCATGATTTTATTTATTTGGGTCATTTCTCTTTCTTTGTGATAAGTCTGGCCAGGGGTTTATCAATCTTATTAATTCTTTCAAAGAACCAGCTCCCAGTTTCGTTGATCTGTTCTACTGTTCTTTTGGTTTCTATTTCATTGATTTCTGCTCTGATCTTTATTATTTCTGTTCTCCTGCTGGGCTTAAGCTTTATTTGCTGTTCTTTCTCCAGCTCCTTTAGGTGTAGGGTTAGGTTGTGTATTTGAGACCTTTCCTCCTTCTTGAGAAAAGCTTGTATTGCTATATGCTTTCCTCTTAGGACCACCTTTGCTGCATCCCAAAGATTTTGAACAGTTGTGTTTTCATTTTCATTTGTTTCCTGAATTTTTTTAAATTCTTCTTTAATTTCCTGGTTGACCCATTCATTCTTTATTAGGATGCTCTTTAGTCTCCATGTATTTGAGTTTGTTCCAACATTCCTCCTGTGATTGAGTTCTAGTTTCAAAGCATTGTGGTCTGAAAATAGGCAGGGAATGATCCCAATCTTTTGGTACTGGTTGAGAACTGATTTGTGAACTAGGATGTAATCTATTCTGGAGAAGGTTCCATGGGCACTAGAGAAAAACATGTATTCTGTTGCTTTGGAATGGAATGTTCTGAATATATCTGTGAAGTCCATTTGGTCCAGTGTGTCATTTAGTCTTTATTTCCTTGTTGATCTTTTGCTTAGATGATCTGTCCATTTCAGTGAGAAGGGTATTAAAGTCCCCCACTATTATTGTATTGTTGTCGATGTGTTTCTTTGCTTTTGTTATTAATTGGCTCATATAATTGGCTGCTCCCATGTTAGGGGCATAGATATTTACAATTGTTAGATCTTCTTGTTGGATAGACCCTTTAAGTATGATATAGTGTCCTTCCTCATCTCTTATTATAGTCTTTGGTTTACAATCTAATTTGTCTGATATAAGGATTGCCACCCACCTTTCTTTTGGTATCCATTAGCATGGTAAATGGTTTTCCACCCCCTCCCTTTCAATCTGGGGGAGGGGTCTTTGGGTCTAAAATGAATCTCTTGCAGGTATCATATCGATGGGTCTTGTTTTTTTAATCCATTCTGATACTCTGTGTCTTTTGATTGGGATATTTAGCCCATTTACATTCAGGGTAACTATTGAAAGATATGAATTTAGTGCCATTGTATTGCCTGTAAGGTGACTGTTACTGTATATTGTCTGTGTTCCTTTCTGGTCTATGTTACTTTTAGGCTCTCACTTTGCTTAGGGGACGCCTTTCAATATTTCTTATAGGGCTGGTCTCTTGTTTGCAAATTCCTTTCGTTTTTGTTTGTTCTGGAAGATTTTTATCTCTCCTTCTATTTTCAGTGACAGCTTAGGTGGATATAGTATTCTTGGCTGCATATTTTTTTCATTTAGTGCTCTGAATATATCATGCCAGTCCTTTCTGGCCTACCAGGTCTCTGTGGATAGGTCTGTTCCCAATCTGATGTTTCTACCATTGTAGATTACAGATCTCTTCTCCTGAGCTGCTTTCAGTATTTTCTCTTTGTCTCTGAGACTCCTAAGTTTTACTCTTAGATGTCAGGGTGCTGACCTATTTTTATTGATTTTGACGGGGGTTCTCTGTGCCTCCTGGATTTTGATGCCTGTTTCCTTTCCCAAAGTAAGCAAGTTCTCTGCTTAATTTGCTCCTGTATACCTTCTGCCCCTCTCTCTCTTTCTTCTTCTTCTGGGATCCCAATTATTCTAATATTGTTTTGTCTTATGTTATCACTTATCTCTCGAATTCTGCCCTGTGATCCAGTAGTTGTTTATCTCTCTTTTTCTCAGGTTCTTTATTCTCTATCATTTGGTCTTCTATTTCACTAATTCTCTCTTCTGCCTCATTTATCCTAGCAGTGAGAGCCTCCATTTTTGATTGGACCTCATTAATAGTCTTTTTGATTTTGACTTGGTTTGATTTTAGTTCTTTCATTTCTCCAGAAAAGGTTTCTCTAATATCTTCCATGCTTTTTTCAAGCCCAGCTAGTATCTTTAAAATCATCATTCTGAACTCTAGTTCCAACATCTTACTAATGTCCATATTGATTAGGTCCCTGGCAGTCGGTACTGTCTCTTGTTCTTTTTTTTGAGGTGATTTTTTCCACCTTGTCATTTCATCCAGAGGAGAATAGATGAATGAGAGAACAAAATGCTAACAGGGTAAGAATGACCCCAGAAAAATATACACTAAACAAATCAGAAGAGTCCTGAAACCAGGGGAAAAGAAGGGGAAAGAAAGAAAAAAGAAAAAAAAAAAAAGAAAAAGAAAAAGATAAAAACAAACAAACAAAAACAAAAACAAAACAACAAAAAACGAGAATATGATCAAATATGATCAGCCTGGTGCATAGATCAGTGCCACACTCCAGATTTTGGGCATATTTTGGTCTGTTAGAAGAAAGTGCCTCCAAAAATTTTAAAGAAAGAAAAACATATATGTACAAAAATTAGGGTAAATACGATGAAGGGATGGAATATGACTGTAAAGATGAAAATTATAAAAGAATTTATAAAAGGAATTGATGATAAGAAGTTGGTCAAAAAAAGAAAGGATTTAAAAAAAAGGGAGATAATGTGATCAGGCAGGATACTAGAACAAAGCCATACACTAGAAATTTAGAGTATATTTTGGTCTGTTAGAAGAAACTGTATCCCAAAATTTTAGAGAAAACAACTTATATATATATATATATATATATATATATATATATATATATATATATACCAAAAATAAGGTTAACTACTCTGAAGGGTAAGAATATGACTCTAAAAATGAAAAATAAAAAAGATTTTTAAAACAGGGATTGGTAAGATATTGGTTGAAAAAGAGAAAAAGAAAAATTAAAAAAAAAAAGAAAAAGAAATTTTGAAAAAATTAACTTTGAAAGACTAAAGAATCATGGGAAAAAAGCCATGAATTCTATGTGCAGTATTCCCCTAGCACTGGAGTTCTGCCATTCTCATTGATTGGTAAACTTGGTCTTGGCTGGCTGTTCTTGCTGATCTTCTTGGGGAGGGGCTTGTCGCAGTCATTCTCAAATGTGCCGGAGGTGGAATTGCCCCACTCTTGCTGGGTCCAGTCTAATTAATCTGCTTGGGTTTGCTCTCCATAGCTTTTATTCCCTGCAATCTTTCTGTACAGCTTTGGAGGACGAGAGTGAAAATGGTGGCCTCCCAATCTCCACCCCGGAGGAGCCGAGAACTCGGGGCCCCACTTCTCAGTGAGCTCCCAGATTAAAGCAGTCAATCACTCTTCTCTCCCTGGTCTCTGGCTGCACTCCATGCTCACCCAGCCTATGACTGAGCATTTCTATCTCTGGCACATGACCCCGTATGGAATCTCCAAACCCAGCAGATTCCTGCAGTGCCCTCCCACGCCACTCCTCCTGCGGGGAGGAAGGGAAGTCTCCCTGGATCTGCCGCTTGTTGGGTCCCTGCTGGAGAAGCAGTGGCCCGACTGTGCCGCAGATCATGGTTTATGGCAACTGCAAGTTGACAGCCCACTCCTCGGCTCTGTCTCTGCAGCCGGCTTCCCTGCTCCGATACCTGGGAGCTCTGCCACACTCAGGCACCCCTGGTCTTTCTGTAACCCCGAGGGTCCTGAGACCACGCTGTCCCAGCGAGGGTTCCATCCCCACTTATCCACTGGAGCAACATCCCTCAGGAAAGCCAACTTCTAAAAGTTCCAATCTTGTGCTCTGCTGCTCTATCACTTGCCAGTAGTGGCTGATGGAGGCCCCCTCCCCCGCCGTCTATCCTCCCGAATATCACCTCGGATTCACTTCTCTGCACATCCTACCTTCCAGAAAGTGGTCACTTTTCTGTTCAGAGAGTTGCTGCTATTCTTTTCTTCAATCTCCTGTTGAGTTTGTAGGTGTTCAGAATGGTTTGATCCTTAGCTAGCTGAATTCCTGGGACCAGACGAAATTTAGGTCTCCTGCTCCTCTGCCATCTTGCTCCTCCCCTCTCTGTTTCTCTTATAGTAAGTGATCAATACATTAAATCTAAGCATTGTTATCACTTTTCACAATTGTATGAGAACTATAAAATTCAACGTTTCTCTCTTTTTCATTGTATTCCACAGTGTTCAAAGATAAATTATTTTTTAAAATTTACTTCACCAGTTCATTCCAAGTATCTAGTGTATTGTTTATTTAATTATCTTATTTTCTAGGCTTAAAACATGATATTCTAGATGTGTTATGACATTATATGTAATTTCAAATACTGTCAGAAGTATGCAAGTGTAAATTATAAACAACAAAAATGAAATGTTTAATGTTATACTTGTTAGTTCAGAAAAGTTATTTCTGCCTTTATGCTCATGATTTTCTGAACTAAGATTTTCTGACTCCAAAGACAAACATGTCATTACAAGAGGTATAAATTGAACTGATTTTTTTTTTATTAAATATGGTATTATCAAGTCTTCTATATTTACAAAAGTAGACATTGTAATGCAGCTGGTTATCCTCCTCTGTTCATTTTTTTCATATAACTTTTAACTTTATAACATACCATATACATTATTTATTTATTATGTCTGTTGTCCATCACTCATAATTTTATTTATGTTTCACAAGGGCCAGGATCATTTTTTTCTTTTTTTAAAAATTATTTACTCATATATATCAAGTTCTTAGAATAGTACATGCCACACAGTAGGAACTCAATATATTTCAGTTGAACGACTGAATGAAATATCCTTTAACCTTGTATCCCATCTTCAGTTATCCAATCTTTTTCCAATCCATTCTCATCATTGTTTTTCTTTTCTCAATCTTATTCATGACTTAAACCATGGCACTTAGGATTCTAGCCTAACTATTCTAAGGAAGAAAAAAAAAAACTTTGTGTAACCTGCTAATGACCTTCTAAATACTAGATATGATAAGGACATTTTTCAACCATTGTATTCTTTTTTGGGCTACATTTGACACTCTTGGAAAAGACCTATTTCTTGAAACTCACCACTATCTTTTATTTCCATTATAATATATTTTAATTTTTATTTCCTCTTCTCTCTGATTATATCTTCTCTGACTTCTTCCTAGGTTCTTCTTCTTTCATGGGCCTCATTAATACTGATACTTATCTCTAGAAATCCATTCTTGGGCCACTTCTTTTCTCAGTTTGAATACTTCCCATGGCTCATCTAGTCTATGATCATAATATCAACTATTACATCTAACTTACAGAATATATAGTTAAAAATAGATCTCTACACAAAACTTCAGAATCATATATCCAACCACTTGCTGAATAACTCCTCCTGGAGAGGCAAATGTTACGTTAGACTCTCTAACACAAATACTAAACTCAGTTTAACAACATAAACTGCTGTTTCTCCTGCCTACCCTAGTAAATGGTACCACCAATCATTCAGACAACCAACCTAGAAATCTGAAATATACCCTTGAATCCCTTCTCCTCTCACTCAATCAGCAAATCTTACTGACTTACCATCTATTTTTTTCTTTAATGTGACTAATTACCATTCTTATCAATATCACCGTAGTTAGACTCCCCATCATCTATTATCTAGGTGATTTGTTGGATATAAAATTTGAGGAAAAAAGAAGCATAACATGACATCCAGATTTTTGTGTGTTTATCTTAGATGACTGGGAAGATAGTGGTGTTATAAGAGAGTATAAAGCATTGTTCCAGTCCCCAGGACTGTTCTCTCCCAAGCCACTCATTAATATTTTTCCAAAGCGATATTTTGGAGTTGTCAACATAGAGATATAGTTGAAACCATCAAATTAGGTGAAATCATCCAGAAAAAGTGTAAATAAAAGGGGAAATCGGGGACACCTGTGTGTCTCAGTCAGTTAAGTGTCTGACTCTTGATTTAAGTTCAGGTCATGATCTCGCAATTGTGAGATTGAGCCCTGCATCAGGTTCCACACTCAGCGTGAAGTCTACTTGAGATTCTCTCTCTGCCTCTCCCTCCTTTCTCTCTCTCTCTCAAAATAAATAAATAAAATGTTTTAAAAGGGGGGGGAAGCAGTGCAAGAGTACATTTGTTAGCAGGAGGTGGTGTATGTTTTAGGAAAGAGCAATAAGAGATGGGATAAAGAGGTGAGTAGTGACAAGATCATTAAGGGCCTTATGAGACATTCTGAAGAATTTAGAATATATCATAAGTTCAAGAAGGAACATTGAAAGGTTTAATTCAGATAAATGAATGCCACATTAGGGTTGCTTTTTAAGGAGGTTATATTGATTTCAGTGTAAGAAATGGATTATTCTTGTGGAAAAACAAAACTTTTCTAGAGGCAAAAAATTAATAACTGCAGTCCTCTTGGTGAGAGATGATACTAACATGGGCCAAGTCCGTAGACAAACATGCCAAATCCATCACTGTAAAAGATGTGTATTGTTTGGGGAGTGCCTTGTGAAAGAGCATAGGGATGAACTGCCAAGTTTCAGATTCTGATTATAAAGGATTATTAATTAGAACAGCAAGGAAGTTAATTAAACCCTAAAATAAAATTCTGTTTAAGAATAAATGCTTAACATCACAATCATATACATTGAATAATTCTACATATTTAAAAAATGCTGAGGTAAAAACAAAGTGTTTCACAGATCAAGTGTCAAAAGCATGGGAGAGCAAGTCAGAAACTACACTGGAAGGGTTGGAGGATAATGGTGTTTGAAGTAATTAAAGAAATTAATGAGGGGACTAATTTAGATCAGGTAAAGGAAAATGATTTTCAGGAAGAGACATTTAAAGAGAAACTTGAAAAAAAATAAAAGAAACTTGAAAAATTAGTCAACATTAGATGAAAAGATTAGGAAAACAGTATCCCGGCTAGATAGAAGAGCATTGCAAATCCTGAAGTGGGTGTTTCGTATTTTTAAGAAGTTAAAATAATAGCAGTAACTTGATTTCAGAAACATGGGGAAAGAATAATACGAAATAAAATAGAAATATTAATCCAGGACATGTTAGACTTACTGATATTTCTTTCTAATTTTTTTTCTTACAACAAATGGAATCAGTAACCAAAAAACTACCAAAAACTAAAAGCCCAGGGCCAGGTGGATTCACAGGTGAATTCTAGAAAGCATTTAAAGAAGAGTTAATACTTTTCTCTTCAAACTATTCCAAAAAAATAGAAGAAAAAGGAAAACTTCCAAATACATTCTATGAGGGCAGCATTACTGATACCAAAACCAGGCAGAGACAAGAAAGGAGGAGAGAGAGAGAAAGTGAAAGAAAGAAAGAAAGAAAGAAAGAAGAAAGAAGAAAGAAAATAGGCAAGCAAGAAAGAAACATACAGGTCAAAATCACTGATAAACTGATACACATAGATGCAAAAATTCTCAACAAAGTATTATCAAACCACATTCAACAATAGGTTAAAAGGATCATTCACCACAATCAAGTGGAATTTATTCTGGAGATGCAAGGATGGTGCAGTATTTGCAAATGAATCAACAAGATACAAAATGAAATGTAAAAACCATATAACTACCTCAATATATTCAGAAAAGCATTTGACAAAATTCAATATTTATTCATGACAAAAATTCTCAACAAAGTGGGCTTAGAGGGAACATACTTCAACCTAATAAAGGCCATATATGAAAAAACAACAGCTCACATCATATTCAAAGATGAAAAACTGAGAGCTTTTCCTCTAAGACTGGGAACAAGACAAGAGTGTTCACTCTTGCCACTTTTAGTCAAGTGGCAAGGATTGAAAGTCTTAGCTATAACAATCAGATAAGAAAAAGAAATAAGGCATCTATATTGGTTAACAAGAAGTTAAACTATCACTACAGATGGCATAATACTATACATAGAAAACACTAGAGACTCCACCAAAAAAACTAATAGAAGTAATAAATAAATTCAGTAAAGTTGGAGAATACAAAATTAATACCCAGAAATTTGGTGTTTCTATACACTAATAACAGAGTACCAGAAAGAAAAATTAAGAAAACAATCCCAGGGGTACCTGGGTGGCTCAGTCATTTAAGTGTCTGACTCTTGATTTTGGCCCTTAATGTCAGGGTTGTGAGAGCAAGCCCTGTGTCAGGCTCTGTGCTGGGCATGGAGCCTACTTAAGATTCTCTCTTTCCCTCTCCTTCTGCCTCCACTCCCCTGCTGTGTGCTCTCGCTCTCCCTCTCTCTCTCAATCTCACTCTCTCTCAAAAAAAGAAAAAAAAAGGAAAGTAAAGAAGAAAAAAATCCCAATTACAATTGCACCAAAAGAATAAAATACTTAGGAATAAACTTAACTCAGGAGGTGAAATATCTGTACTCTGAAAACTATAAAACATTAAGAAAAGAAATTGAAGATGACACAAACAAATGAAATGATATTCCAGGAGAGGTTAGAAGATGGCAGTGGAGGAAGAGGATGCTGGGCTTGCCTCATCCATGAGTACAACTAGATAAATATCAAATCACCCTAAATACCCCAGAAATTGAAGACTAAGAACAAATTTCACAACTAAAGATAGAGAAGAGAACACATTGAAGAAGGTAGGAAGTGCAGTGATGCAGTTTGGGAGAGAAACAGATTGTGGCCACTGAGATGGGGAGGGAGCCAAAGTTGCAAAGAAGGGAGAGAGACAGATTAGCACACAGGGCAGCACATGGGGAAAACAAATCCTCACAGCAATTGGCTTGGAAAGCAAGATGGGCTGAATTTCATGAGTTCATGCAACCAGTGGGCTTAAAGCCTGGACTTTTAAAAGTCAATGTACTTGGCTGAGACAGAGCCCATAGGGCATTGTATTGCTCTTGGAGAAAAGACAGGCAAACAACCCATGCACATACAGCATGGAAACAGTAATCTGAAGAGTGCTTGGAGCACAGAGTGGGGAGGTTATTTGCTTTTCTTGGAGCACATACCAGAGAGACAGCATCCACAGAGAGAACCCTCTGAGAACAAAGGAACTGGCCAGAGCCACTTGCATCCCCCACCCCTCATCATAACATAGGGTCACCTGCAGGAGCCAGCACAGCACAGACACTATCTACTTAACATGCTTACACCAAGCTCTGCCCCTCACACTCCAGTGGAACCAACTCTCCTAGTCACCATTGCCTCACTACCAGCAAAACGGATCCCCTTCTTCAGAAGACCAGCCCAAACACTTGCCCACACCATGTCTTATGA
The DNA here is from genome assembly GCF_964656455.1 of Halichoerus grypus. Classification (NCBI taxonomy): domain Eukaryota; kingdom Metazoa; phylum Chordata; class Mammalia; order Carnivora; family Phocidae; genus Halichoerus; species Halichoerus grypus. Next base: position 23,490,732 of record NC_135727.1, on the reverse strand, counting down.
TATGAAAGTATTGTGGGGCCTTAATTCTGTCAGCAGTGACCACAGTTCTCATTTCACAAACAAACTAGAACACATCTAGTTAAAACTTGCCACAATCAGGCCAGGGGCCAAACACTACCCACAAAAGTCAAAAAGAGCCTCTGTAGGTGCCCAGCCTGGAAGATGAAGAGGCCAGGACAAACGAGTAAAGCACAGGCAGCACACATTAGACACACTTCTGGAAATGCCAGGCTCTGGGGAACAGTGACACAACATGGCAGGTCAATCCAGGACCTCTTTTTCATAAAACCATTACCCTCAAGAACAGGAGACATAGCTAACTTTCCAAACACAGAGAAATAGGAACAGAGACTTGGACAAAATCAGAAGACAGGTAAATTTATCCCAAATGAAAGAACAAGACAAGGCTAAGGCAAGAGATCAAAGTGAAATAGATATAAGAAACATGCCTGATAGAGAATTTAAAGCAATAATCATAAGGATCCTCACTAGACTTGAGAAAAGAGTGGAAGACAAGAGTGAGACCCTAAATACAGAGATAAGGAAAAACATAGCAGAGATAAAGTCCTCAGGAAAAGAAAGACACATGCTTGATGGAATGAAGAGCAAGCTGGAAGAAGCAGAAGAATGAATTAATGACTTGGAAGACAGAGTAATGGAAAGTAATCAAGCTGACAAAAGAGAGAAAAAAAGAATTATACAAAATAAGAATAGACAAAGAGAACTCAGTGATTCCATTAAACATAATAATATTCATATTATAAGAGTCCCAGAAGAAGAAGGGAGAGAAAAGGGATCAGAAAATATATTTCAAGAAATAATAGCTGAAAATTTCCTTAATCTGGGGAAGGAAACATATCCAGATCCAGGAGGCACAGAGAACTCCTATCAAAATCAACAAAAGCAGGCCAACACCAAGACACAATATAATTAAATTTGCAAAATTTTGAGATAAAGGAAAAAAAATAAAGCATCAAGAAAAGAGAAGACAGTAACATACAAGTGAAAACCCATAAGGCTAGCAAGTGATTTTTCATCGGAAACTTTCCCAGCAGGGGTGCTTAGGTGGCTCAGTTGGTTAAGTGTCTGCCTTTGGTTCAGTTCAGGATCTTGGAGTCCTGGGATCAAGCCCTGAGTTTGGGCTCTCTGCTCAGCAGGGAGTCTGCTTCTTCCTCTGACTCTCCCTCTGTGCTCTCTCTCTTTCAAATAAAGAAAAATTTTTAAAAAAATCTTTTAAAAAAAGAATCTTTCCAAGCCAAAAGGGAGTGGCATGATATATTTAATTTGCCAAATGGGAAAAATCTGCAGGCAGGAATATTGTATCCAGCAAGGCTATAATTCAGAAAAGAAGGGGAGACAAAGAAGTTCCCAAACAAAAACTAAAGGAGTTTGTGACCACTAAATCAGCCCTGCTTGAAATATTAAAGGGGATATTTTGAGTAGAGAGACCAAAAGTGACAGTATAAAGGTAGGAAACATGCAAGCAGTAAAAATGAATGTATTTGTAAAAAATTAGTCAAAGAACTCACAAAATAAAAGGATGCAAAATATAACAACATATACCAAAATGTGGGTAAGAGAGGAGTAAAGAATGGGTTCAAACTTAAACAACCGTCAACTTAATATAGACTACTATATACAGAAGAGGTTGTATATAAACCTAATGGTAAGTATATATCAAGAACCACAAATAAATATGCAAAGAATAAAGAGAAAGAACTCCAAATATATCACTAAATAAAATTACAAAACCAGGAAAGACAGAAAGACAAGGATCAGAGAAAATGTTCAGAAACAAACCACAAAACAAATACTAAAATGATAATACATTCATATCTATCAATAAGTACTTTGAATATTAGTGGACTAAATGCTCCAATCGAAAGACATAGGGTGTCTGAATGGATAAAAAAACAAGATCCACCTATATGTTGCCTACAAGAGATTCATTTTAGACCTAAAGACACCTGCAGAATGAAAAGGGCAGATGGAGAAGTATCTATCATGCAGATAGGTGTCAAAAGAAAGCCAGAGTAACAATACTTATATCAGACAAAATAGACTTTAAAACAAAGACTGTAAAAAGAAACAAAGTAGGATACTATATAGTAACAAAGGGGACAATCCAGCAAGAATATATGATAAGTGTAATATGTATGCAACCAACATAGGAGCACCCAAATACATAAAACTGTTAATGACAAACTAATCCATAATAATACAATAATAGTAGGAGACATTACTAACCCACTTATATCAATGGACAGATCATCTAAATGGAAAATCAAGAAACGGTGGCTTTGAATGACACACTGGACCAGATGGATTTAACAGATATATTCAGAAAGCTCAGTCCTACAACAGCAGAATACACATTCTTTTCAAGTGCACACAGAACAATATCCAGCATAGATCACATATTAAGCCACAAAAGAAGCCTCAACAAATTAAAAAAAAAAATTGAAGTCATAATATGAGTTTTTTATGACCACAAAACTATAAAACTAGAAGTCAACCACAGGAAAAAAAATCTCAAAACATCACAAATACATGGAGGTTAAATAACATTCTACTCAACAATGAAAGCACCAACCAGGAAATAAACAAAGAAATAAAAAAGTACATGGAAACAAATGAAAATGAAAACATAAAAACCAAAACCTTTGGGATGCAGCAAAAGTGGTTCAAAGAGGGAAGTTTATAGCACCACATGCCTACCTGAAGAAGCAAGAAAAATCTCAAATAAACAACCTAAACTTACACCTAAAGAAGCTAGGGAAAAAAATAAACAACAACAACAAAAAACCCAAAACCAGTAGAAAGAAGGAAATAAGAAAGATTAGAAGAGAAATAAATGATATAGAAACTAAAAGAACAATAGAACAAATCAATGAAACCAGGAGATGGTTCTTTAAAAAAAAATCAATAAAATTGATGAACCTGTAGCCAGACGTAACAAGAAAAAAAGAGAAAGGACTCAACTAAATAAAACCACAAATGAGAGAGGACAAAGAACAACCAATAACACAGAAATACAAACAATTATAAGAGAATATCATTAAAAATATATGCCAACAAACTGTACAACTTAGAAGAAAGGGATAAATTCCTAGCAGCATATAACCTACTAAAACTGAAATGGGAAGAAATAGAAAATTTGAACAGACTGATAACCTGATAACCAGCAAAGAAATTGAATCACTAGTCAAAAAAATCCCAACATCAAAAGTCCTGGAACAGATGCCTTCACAGGTGAAATCTACCAAGCATTTAGAGAAGACCTAATACTTATTCATCTCAAACTAAAAATAGAAGAGAAAGGAAAACTTCCAAATTCATTCTATAAGGCCAGCATTACCTTAATACAAAATCAGATAAAGAAACCACTAAAAAAGAGAACTATAGGACATTATCCCTGATGAACATAGATGCAAAAATCCTCAACAAAATACTAGCAAACCAAATCCAACAATACATTTAAAAAGATCATTCACCACAATCAAATGGGATTTATTCCTGGGTTGAAAGGGTGAATATGATACACCACATTAATAAGAGAAAAGATAAGAACCATATAATAATTTCAATAGATGCAGAAAAAGCACTTGAAAAAGTACAAATCCATTCATGGTAAAAACCCTCAACAAAGTATGTTTCAAGGGAACATACCTCAACATAATAAAGGCCATATATAAAATACCCACACCTAACATCTTCCTTAATGGGGAAAAACTGAGAGCTTCCCTCTAAGGTCAGGAAGAAATGAAGGATGTCCACTTTTACCACTTTTATTCAACATAATAGTGGAAGTTCTAGCCTCAGCACTCAAGCAAAAAGAAAGAAAAGGCATTGAAATAAGTAAGGAAGAATTAAAACATTTATTATTTGCAGATGACAAAATACTATCTATAGAAAACTTGAAAGACTTCAACAAAAACTGCTAGAACTCATAAACATATTCAGTAATTCACGGGATGCAAAGTCAATGTACAGAAATTTGTTGCATTTCTATACACCAATAATGAAGCAGCAAAAAGAGAAATTAAGGAATTGGTCCCATTTACAATTGCACCAAAAATGATAAAATACCAAGGAATAAACCTAACCAAAGAGGTGAAAGACCTGTACTCTGAAAACAGAGTACTGAGGAAAGAATTTGAAGATGACACTAAGAAATGGAAAGACATTCCATGCTCATGGATTGGAAGAACAGATATTGTTCAAAAACACTACCCAAAACAATCTACACATTTAATGCAATCCCTATATAAATACCACCAGCATTTTTCACAGAACTAGAACAAAAAATACTAAAATTTGTATGGAACCACAAAAGATCCTGAATATTCAAAGCAATCTTAAAGAAAAGCAAAGCTGGAGGCATCACAATTCCAGACTTCATGTTACATTACAAAGCTGTAGTAATCAAAACTGTATGGTACTGGCACAAAAATAGACGCAGAAATCAATGGAACAGAATAGAAAATCCAGAAATAAACCCACAATTATATGGTCAATTAATTATCAACAAAGCAGGAAAAAGTGTCCCATGGGAAAAGACAGTCTTTTCAACAAATGGTGTTGGGAAAACTGGACAGCAACATGCAAAGTAAAGAAACTGAACTACTTTCTTACACCATACACAAAAATAAATTCAGAATGGATTAAGGATCTAAATATGACATCTGAAGCCATAAAAATCCTGGAAGAGAACACAGGCAGTAAACTATTTGATATTTTTTCCTTGATATGTCTCCTGAGGCAAGGGAAATAAAAGCAAAAATAAGCTATTAGGACTACATCAAAAGGAAAGGCTTCTGCACAGTGAAGGAAACAGTCAAAAAACTAAAAGATAATGTGGATTGGGAGAAGATATTTGCAAATGGCATGTCCCGTTATGGGTTAGTAACCACAATATATAAAGAACTTATATGACTCAACACCTAAAAAACAAATAATCTGATTAAAAATGGGCAGAAGACATTAACAGACATTTCTCCAAAGAAGACATCCAAATGACCAACAGATACATGAAAAAGATGTTCATTATTGCTTTCTATCTGGGAAGTGCAAATCAAAACCCCAAAGAGATATCACTTCACTCTTGTCAGAATGGCTAAAATCAAGAACACAAGAAACAACAGGTGCTGGAGATGATGTGGAGAAAAAGGAACCCTCTAGCACTGTTGGTGGGAATGTAAACTGGTGCACTCACTCTGGAAGACAGTATGGAAGTTTCTGAAATGTTAACAATAGAACTACCCTATGATCCAGCAATGACATGGGTGGGTATTTACTGAAAAAAATAGAGAAACACTAAATCAAAGGGATACATACACTGCTATGTTTATAGCAGCATTTTTTACAATAGCCAAGATATGGAAGCAGCCCAAGTGTCCATCGATTGAGGAATAAAGAAGATTATATTTATATATATACACAATGAAATATTCAGCCATAAAAAAGAATGAAATCTTGCCATTTTCCATGACATGGATGGAGCTAGAGTACAACATTAAGTGAAATAAATCAGAGAAAGACAAATACCTTATGATTTCACTTACATGCAGAATTTAAGAAACAAAATGAATAAACGAGAAAAAAAGAGACAAACAAACAAACAAAAAAGCAGACTACTAAATACAGAGAACAAACTCATGGTTGCCAGAGGGGAGGTTGGTGGGGGGATGAGTTAAATAGGTGAAAGGAACTAGGAGTACACTTACTGTGATGAACACTGAGTAATGTATAAAATTGTTGAATCACTATATTGTACACCTGAAACTTAAGTAACACTGTATGTCAACTAACTGGAATTAAAATATAAACTTAAAAAGCCAAAAAGAAAAAGAAAGATATTCCACACATATGTGGAATCAAAAAAAAAAAAAATCAAACAAATGAATAAACAAAGAAACAAAAAGCAGAATCAGATATATAAATACAGAGAACTGATGGTTGTTACAGGGGAGGGGAATGGGGGGATGGACAAAATGGGTGAAGGAGAGTGGAAGATGCAGGCTTCCAGTTATGGAATGAATGTTACAGAAATAAAAGGTACAGCATAATAAATATAATCAATAATATTGTAATAACATTGCATGGTGAGAGATGGTAGACACATAACATAATGTGTGAACATAACATAACATATAGAGAAGTTGAATCACTATGTTGTACACCTGAAACTAATGTAACATTGTATGTCAACTATACTCAAAAAAACTAAATAAAAATGTTTTTCTTAGAGTAATGGAAATGTATGAGTGTCTCCATCAGGTTTTCCTTTAAAAATATCACTCTGACTGCAATTCAGAGAATGAATTGAAGTGGAGCAACAATACATGTCAGAATATTTGTTATTGTGTGATGCAGTGGTGCAAAGGAAGAATAATGTCTTAGGGGAGGATCGTGGCAGTAAGAAGGAAGAAAAATAGTCAAAATTGAAATATTCATATTTGAAAACATACCCACAATGGTGTTTGGGTCATATGAAATAAAAAAGCATTATGGTTTAGGAATACAATAGATACACAGATTAGAGCAGTCTGAGGAGAAGACTCTTTTATCACCAGAATAGGAAAAGTAAGAGGAAAATGAATTTTTTTTTAAATTTTATGAGCTGAATTTTGAGACATGTAGATATTGAGGTATCTGTAAGAGGTTTAAATAGAAATGTGTAAAAGCATTTGAATACATTTACCTACACTTAAAGCAGAGATCTATGCTAGAGATAAAATTTGAGTTATTAACATTCTTTTAGTAACTGCTGAAATAGGAGTTGATGAAATGACATATATATTTTTTTGTAGGGTGAAACAGACATAATCTATCTTAAATAAATAAGGCCCAATAGAAGAGATGGGCAAACATAAATTCCAAGTATTTGTTGATAAATATCCCTTGATCTTTGCTGCAGTCAACTTTGTATTACAGCAATGTATTTTTTTTTCCCTAATCACTCCTACAAGATTTGGAATTCCTGTAGTAAAGAGACAGCATGTGTTTTCATCTTGTCATCTTTGTCAGTTCTTTCCAGAATGCCTTGTAAGTGCTCATTAAAACTATATTAATTGGAGGAGGAGGAGCAAGATAGCAGAGGAGTAGGAGACCTAAATTTCATCTGGTCCCAGGAATTCAGCTAGATAGGGATCAAACCATTCTGAACCTACAAACTCAACAGGAAATTGAAGAAAAGAATAGCAGCAACTCTCTGAACAGAAAAGCAACCACTTTCTGGAAGGTAGGACGTGTGGAGAAGTGAATCTGAGGCGATATTTGGGAGGATAGACGGCGGGGGAGGGGGCCCCCGTCAGCTGGCTATCAGCAAGTGATAGAGCAGCAGAGCACAAAATCGGAACTTTTAGAAGTCTGCTCCGCTGAGGGACGTCACTCCAGTGGCTAAGTGGGGGGTGGAACACTCGCTGGGACAGTGTGGTCTCAGGACCCTCAGGATCACAGAAAGACCTGGGGTGCCTGAGTGCAGCAGAGCTCCCAGGTATCAGAGCGGGGAAGCCAGCTGCAAAGACGGAGCAGAGGAGTGGGCTCTCAGCTCAGGGTTGCCATAAACCGTGATCTGCGGCACAGTCGGGCCACTGCTCTTCCAGCAGGGACCCAACAAGTGGCAGATCCAGGGAGACTCCCCTTCCTCCCCTAGGGAGGAATGGCTCGGGAGAGCACAGCAGGAATCTGGAGGGTTTGGAGACAGCAAACAGGGTCGTGTGCCAGAGATAGAAAAGCTCAGTCACAGGCTGGGTGAGCACGAAGTGTGGCCGGAAACCAGGGAGACGGGAGTGATTGACAGCTTTTCTCTGGGGGCTCACTGAGGAGTGGGGTTCTGAGTTCTCAGCTCCTCCGGGCGGAGATTAGGAGCCTGCCATTTTCAGTTTCATCCTTGAAAGCTGTACGGAAAGCTTGCAGGGAACAAAAGCTACCGAGAGCAAACTCGAGCAGATTACTTAGACCGGCCCCAGCAAGGGTGGGGCAATTTCACCTTGGGCAAATACATTTGATAATCACTGCGACAGGCCCCTCCCCCAGAAGATCAGCAAGAACAGCCAGCCAAGACCAACTTTACCGATCAATGAGAACGGCAGAACTTTAGCACTAGGGGAATACAGCACATAGAATTCATGGCTTTTTTACACCTGATTCTTTAGTCTTTCAAAGTTAATTTTTTAAATTTTCTTTTTTTTCTTTTTCTATTTTTTTTTGAATTTTTCTTTTTCTTTTTCAACCAACATCTTATCAATCCCTTTTTTAAAAATCTTTTTTATTTTTCATTTTTAGAGTCATATTCTACCCCTTCATTGAAGTTAACGTTATTATTGGTATACATATATAAGTTTTTCTCTCTTTAAAATTTTGGGATGTAGTTTCTTCTAACAGACCAAAATATACCCTAAATCTCTAGTGTCTGGCTTTGTTCTAGTCTCCTGCCTGATCACATTCTCTCCCTTTTTTTTTTTTAATTTCTTTTCTTTCTTTTTTCAACCAACTTCTTATCTTATTAATTCCTTTTATAATATCTTTTATAATTTTCATCTTTACAGTCATATTCTATCCCTTCATTATAGTTAACCTTATTTTTGGTATATATGTAAGGTGTTCTCTCTTTAAAATTTTGGGAGGCAGTTTCTTCTAACAGACAAAAATATGCCCAAAATCTAGTGTGTGGCACTGATCTATTCACCAGCCTGATCATATTTGATCATATTCTTTTTTTTCTTTCTTTTTCTTTGTTTTTTCTTTCTTTCCCTTCCTTTTCCCCTGGTTTCAGAACTCTTCTGATTTGTTTAGTGTATATTTTTCTGGGGTAATTGTTACCCTGTTAGTGTTTTGTACTCTCATTCATCTGTTTTCCTCTGGACAAAATGACAAGATGGAAAAACTAACCGCAAAAAAAAAGAACAAGAGACTGTACTGACTGCCAGGGACCTGATCAATACGGACATTAGTAAGATGTTGGAACCAGAGTTCAGAATGATGATTTTAAAGATACTAGCTGGGCTTGAAAAAAACATGGAAGATATTAGAGAAACCCTTTCTGGAGAAAGAAAAGAACTAAAATCTAACCAAGTCGAAATCAAGAAGGCTATTAATGAGGTGCAATCAAAAATGGAGGCTCTCACTGCTAGGATAAATGAGGCAGGAGACAGAATTAGTGATATAGAAGACCAAATGATAGAGAATAAAGAACCTGAGAAAAAGAGAGATAAACAACTACTGGATCATGAGGGCAGACTTCGAGAGATAAGTGATACCATAAGACAAAACAATATTAGAATAATTGGGATCCTAGAAGAAGAAGAAAGAGAGAGAGGGGCAGAAGGTATATTGGAGCAAATCATAGCAGAGAACTTCCTTAATTTGGAGAAGGAAACAGGCATCAAAATCCAGGAGGCACAGAGAAGAACCCCCATCAAAATCAATAAAAATAGGTCAACACCCCGACATCTAAGAGTGAAACTTAGGAGTCTCAGAGACAAAGAGAAAATCCTGAAAGCAGCTTGGGACAAGAGGTCTGTAACCTACAATGGTAGAAATACTAGATTGGCAACAGACCTATCCACAGAGACCTGGCAGGCCAGAAAGGACTGGCATGATATATTCAGAGCACTAAACGAGAAACATATGCAGCCAAGAATACTATATCCAGATAGACTGTCACTGAAAATAGAAGGAGAGATAAAAAGCTTCCGGGACAAACAAAAACTAAAAGAATTTGCAAGCACAAAATCAGCCCTATAAGAAATATTGAAAGGGGTCCTCTAAGCAAAGAGAGAGCCTAAAAGTAACATAGACCAGAAAGGAACACAGACAATATACAGTAACAGTCACCTTATAGGCAATGCAATGGCACTAAATTCATATCTTTCAATAGTTACCCTGAAAGTAAATGAGCTAAATGCCCTAATCAAAAGACACAGAGTATCAGAATGGTTAAAAAAACAAGACCCATCGATATGCTGTCTGCAAGAGACTCATTTTAGACCCAAAGACACCTCCAGTCTGAAAGTGAGGGGGTGGAAATCCATGTACCATCCTAATGGACACCAAAAGAAAGGTGGGTGGCAATCCTTATACCAGACAAATTAGATTTTAAACCAAAGACTGTAATAAGAGATGAGGAAGGACACTATATCATATTTAAAGGGTCTATCCAATAAGAAAATCTAACAATTGTAAATATCTATGCCCCTAACATAGGAGCAGCCAATTACATAATCCAATTAATAATAAAATCAAAGAAACACATTGAAAACAATACAATAATAGTAGGGGACTTTAATACCCTTCTCACTGAAATGGACAGATCATCTAAGCAAAAGATCAACAAGGAAATAAAGACTTTAAATGACACACTGGACCAAATGGACATCACAGATATATTCAGAACATTCCATCCCAAAACAACAGAATACACATTCTTCTCTAGTGCCCATGGAACATTCGCCAGAATAGATCATATCCTAGGTCACAAATCAGGTCTCAACCAGTACGAAAAGATTGGGATCATTCCCTGCATATTTACAGACCAAAATGCTTTGAATCTAGAACTAAATCACAAGAGGAAAGTCGGAAAGAACTCAAATATATAGAGACTAAAGAGCATCCAACTATGGAATGAATGGGTCAACCAGGAAATTAAAGAAGAATTAAAAAAAATTTCATGGAAACAAATGAAAATGAAAACACAACTGTTCAAAATCTTTGGGATGCAGCAAAGGTGGTCCTAAGAGGAAAGCATATAGCAATACAAGCCTTTCTCAAGAAACAAGAAAGGTCTCAAATACACAAGCTAACCCTACACCTAAAGGAGCTGGAGAAAGAACAGCAAATAAAGCCTAAACCCAGCAGGAGAAGAGAAATAATAAAGATCAGAGCAGAAATCAATGAAATAGAAACCAAAAGAACAGTAGAACAGATCAACGAAACAAGGAACTGGTTCATTGAAAGAATTAATAAGATTGATAAACCCCTGGCCAGACTTATCAAAAAGAAAAGAGGACCCAAACAAATAAAATAATGAATGAAGGAGGAGAGCTCACAACCAACACCAAAGAAATACAAACAATTATAAGAACTTATTATGAGCAACTCTATGCCAGCAAATTAGATAACCTGGAAGAAATGGATGCATTCCTAGAGATGTATCAACTACCAAAACTGAACCAGGAAGAAATAGAAAACCTGAACAGACCTATAACCACTAAGGAAATTGAAGCAGTCATCAAAAATCTCCCAACAAACAAGAGTCCAGGGCCAGATGGCTTCCCAGGGGAATTCGACCAAGCATTTAAAAAAGAATTAATACTTATTCTGAAACTGTTTCAAAAAATAGAAATCGAAGGAAAACTTCCAAACTCATTTTATGAGGCCAGCATTACCTTGATCCCAAAATCAGACAAAGACCCCATCAAAAAGGAGAATTACACACCAGTGTCCCTGATGAACATGGATGCAAAAATTATCACCAAAATACTGGCCAATAGGAACCAACAGTACATTAAAAGGATTATTCTCCACGACCAAGTGGAATTTATTCCTGGGCTGCAAGGGTGGTTCAACATTCACAAATCAATCAATGTGGTACAATACATTAATAAAAGAAAGAACAAGAACCATATGATCCTCTCAATAGATGCAGACAAAGCATTTGACAAAATACAGCATCCTTTCTTGATCAAAACTCTTCAGAGTATAGGGATAGAGGGTACAATACCTAAATATCATAAAAGCCATCTATGAAAAACCCACAGTGAATATCATTCTCAATGAGGAAAAACTGAAAGCTTTCCCCCTAAGGTCAGGAACACGGCAGGGATGTCCACTATCACCACTGCTATTCAACATAGTACTAGAAGTCCTAGCCACAGCAATTAGACAACAAAAAGAAATAAAAGGCATATGAATCAGCAAAGAAGAAGTCAAACTCTCACTCTTTGCAAATGATATGATACTTTATGTGGTAAACCTAAAAGACTCCACCCCAAAACTGCTAGAAATCATACAGGAATTCAGTAAAGTGGCAGGATAAAAAAATTAATGCGCAGAAATCAGATGCATTTATATACACCAACAACAAGTCAGAAGAAAGAGAAATTAAGGAGTCGATCCCATTTACAATTGCACCCAAAACAATAAGATACCTAGGAATAAATCTAACCCAAGAGACAAAGAGTCTGTACTCAGAAAACTATAAAATACTCAAGAAAGAAATTGAGGAAGACACAAAGAAATGGAAAAACGTTCCATGCTCATCGATTGGAAGAATAAATATTGTGAAGATGTCAATGCTGCCTAGAGCAATCTACACATTTAATGCAATCCCTATCAAAATACCATCCACTTTTTTCAAAGAAATGGAACAAATAATCCTAAAATTTGTATGGAACCAGAAAAGACCCCGAATAGCCAGAGGAATGTTGAAAAAGAAAAACAAAGCTGGTGGCATCACAATTCCGGACTTCAAGCTCTATTACAGAGCTCTAATCATCAAGACAGTATGGTACTGGCACAAAAAAACAGACACACAGATCATTGGAACAGAATAGAAAACCCAGAAATAGACCCTCAGCTCTGTTTTCAACTAATCTTTGACAAAGCAGGAAAGAATGTCCAATGGAAAAAAGACAGCCTCTTCAACAAATGGTGTTGGGAAAATTGGATAGCCACATGCAGAAGAATGAAACTGGACCATTTCCTTACACCACACACAAAAATACATTCAAAATTATTTAAAGACCTAAATGTGAGACAAGAGTCCATCAAAATCCTAGAGGAGAACACAGGCAGCAACCTCTTCAACCTCAGCCGCAGCAACTTCTTCCTAGAAACATCGCCAAAGACAAGGGAAGCAAGGGCAAAAATGAACTATTGGGACTTCATCAAGATAAAAAGCTTTTGTACAGCAAAGGAAACAGTCAACAAAACCAAAAGATAACCGAGAGAATGGGAGAAGATATTTACAATTGACATATCAGATAAAGGACTAGTATCCAAAATCTATAAAGGACTTATCAACCTCAACACCCAGAGAACAAATAATCCAATCAAGAAATGGGCAGAAGAAATGAACAGACATTTTCCAAAGACATCCAAACCCCCAACAGACACATGAAAAATTCCTCAACATCACTCGGCCTCAGGGAATTCCAAATCAAAACCTCAATGAGATACCACCTCACACCAGTCAGAATGGCTAAAATTAACAAGTCAGGAAATGACAGATGTTGGCAAGGATGCGGGGAAAGGGGAACCCTCCTACACTGTTGGTGGGAATGCAAGCTGGTGCAGCCACTCTGGAAAACAGTATGGAGGTTCCTCCAAAAGTTGAAAATAGAGCTACCGTACGACTCAATAATTGCACTACTGGGTATTTACCCCAAAGATACAAATGTAGTGATCCGAAGGGGTACATTCACCCCAATGTTTATAGCAGCAATGTCCACAATAGCCAAACTATGGAAAGAGCCAAGATGTCCATCAACAGATGAATGGATAAAGAAGATGTGGTATATATATATACCATGGAATATTTTGCAGCCATCAAAAAAAACTGAAGTCTTCCCATTTGCAATGACATGGATGGAACTAGAGGGTATTATGCTAAGGGAAATAATTCAATCAGAGAAAGACATGTATCATATGATCTCACTGATATGAGGAATTCTTAATCTCAGGAAACAAACTGAGGGTTGCTGGAGTGGTGGGGGGTGGGAGGTATGGGGTGGCTGGGTGATAGACACTGGGGAGGGTATGTGATATGGTGAGTGCTGTGAATTGTGTAAGACTGTTGAATCACAGACCTGTACCTCTGAAGCAAATAATACATTATATGTTAAAAAAAAAAAAAGAGAGAAGATAGTAGGAAGGGAAAAATGAAGTGGGGGATTGGAGGGGGAAACAAACCATGAGAGACTATGGACTCTGAGAAACAAACTGAGGGTTCTAGAGGGGAGAAGGTGCAGGATGTGTTAGCCTGGTGATGGGTATTAAAGAGGGCACGTATTGAATGGAGCCCTGTGTGTTATATGCAAACAATGGATCATGGAAGACTACATAAAAAACTACCAATGTAATGTATGGTTATTAACATAACATAATAAAATAAAATTAAAAAAAAAGAGAGATCTTTCCAGGGAAATTTTGGCCTTGGTCACTGTGGAGGAACGACAACAACAACAACAACAACAACAACAAAACTGTATTAATTGACTTTAAATTATTGACATAACTAGAAAATAATAAAGGTGTGTATATCTTATTTTGCAATTCTCCAACAATTATGAAAAGCAGAAGAAATAGAACATAGAATACAAAGTAAGGTGTACACAAAATAACATTTGATTAATTCAGTTGGAAAAATCAGTCAAACTATTTGTTAGTGTAACTCTGGGTTTAAATTAATACATAATTTTTTCCTCTCTCTCTGTATTAACTATTATTCTATCTATATAAAACAGCCATAGTGGGGGAAAAGCAGGAAAGCAAGAGAGAATAAAGGGAGAGGGAAAAAGAGAAAAAGATGGAGGGTGGAAGAGAGGGAAGGAGAGAGAGAAAGCTAGAAAAAGACAGAAATTTCACTAATTTGAAATTACATTTGAGATGGTCCTCTCTATTTACTTGTATTTAAAAACAAGAAGATACTTCCAGTGTTATGGATATTCAGAAACCTAAAAAAATACATATATCCTTACAACTTGACAGAGAAGCAGTACAGTTTTTGAAAACTTAAACATATATATGTGTATATACATATACACATATATATGTATACATATATATATATAGACACACACACACACATATATATATTTATATATAGCATGATCTTCTTCTATATTTGCTTTTATGCAATCAATATTCTCAGAAGGTGGACAAACATAAAGCTAGGTCACTGTGATTTGACAGCATGATAAGGAATAATACCTTCCATATTTTTATGACACAAGATAAATACTCTGTACCTAATGTGGATCTAAAAATGGAAGTATACATGTTATGGACAAAACTCAACTTGAAAATGAGACTAAAATTTGTGCTAGATAAAATATGCTGAAAATAAAAAGATTTGTATACTCATATCAGAAGGAGCAGCCTAGTCAAATTATAATAGACAATTTGTAGTAGAATTGTCCCCTTGCCCAAAGGGACTCTCATAATTATCTGTCTGAATATCATTTGATGTATTCCTTTAGACCCCTGAAATTATATGGGCAGAAAACTCTTTGTAGAAATTCAAGTGGAAGGGAGATTATAACAAGTAATTAACACCTTTGGCTCCTTCAGCTCAGGTTACCTCATTGAATTAGCTATTTGAAAATAAGCAGCCTTAAGTGAAGCATCAGTTTTATAGCACCGCCAGTAGGAGATATGTCATATCTTATCTCTCTCACTGAAAAGTCGATATCTTTAAAGAGACATTCATAACATACTTCAGATCCTTGTATTAAAATTTTTATCCTATGTATAATGTTAACAAAATCAGCACAATGCATTCTCATTATCTTCTCTGAACTTTTTAGTAACATCTAAAAGAAGGTAGTTTTACATTCTAGATGGTGGACTGATCATACATTTATGCCTACTCTTTCTCTGCAAACTGCCAAACAATGATGATAGAGAAAAATCCTGCAGTAGTGAAGAGAATGGAAAAGGGGCCATCATGGAATTAAAGAAGGTTAAAGACATTTTACAGAAAATAAAGAGTAAGGAGTGGCAGTCTAAATGTCTGAATACACAAGTAGGGCTACAGAGGAGGAGGAACTCTAGAGTTAGAGTTGACAGGTAGAAAGAGAACAGCCCTGCCCTGCCCACTGACCATTAAAAGGACTTAATTACTAGTCTACCTACAGTAAATTTCCTTCCCTGGATACTTAGAACCCAGGCAACTGAGTGTGTTAGCCATAGACAAAAGCAAATGGACTCCTCTCTAAAAAATTTGAGCCAAAAAAAACGAGGAGGAGAATTTACTCAGGGTGAATGTGTATGCTTCTTAGCGAAATTCTTCCTATTCTGGCTTTTGGGAAAATCCTAATTGAAAGGTTGTTGCACTACTTACCTTAAATAAAACCTGTCAGTGTATAAGCTTGACCCACATATACAGATTTGGAGTCAGCCTTTCTAAACACAGGGAAACCTAATGGGAAAATGATCTAAATAGAAAGAGAGTTACCTAGAAAACTCAGACAAATTGCTTATTCTTAAATGTCAACAAAAACATAGAGGTGTTGAAGAAAATCAACAGCGTGAAAGGCAAAGAACAGAAAACAAACACAAGTATTGACCCCAGGGAAATTTTTAAAAAGAGATAATTCAAGGAACAAAACTAAACAAACAAATAAATGCAACTCTAAAGCCCTCTAATTTGCATTTTCAGAAAACTTGTAAAGCAACTTCATTCATTGAAAAAGTCAAAAGGACAGGAAAAGTTGCAGTACAAAAAGTGGAAAATACCACAAAGTATTATTTCCAAAATTAGAAATTATATGTAAGTTTGGAAGATAAAGTTAAAGAAATATCCCAGAAGAGAAATAGAAAATCAATAGACTAAATACAGTTATTGAAACAAGGAAAAGAGCTTTAAGTATGCAATTTAAAGACAAAATGGTAACCAGTAGCTGTATTGGTCAAGTATATCTTAATGAAGCTGGAATTTTTTTCAAGAGTAACCAGTAGAGGGCCCCTGGGTGGCTCAGTTGGTTAAAACAACTGACTTTGGCTCATGTCATGATCCAGGAGTCGCAGGATCAAGTCCCCCATCGGGGTCCCTGTATGGCAGGGAGTCTGCTTCTCCCTCTGACCCTCCCCCCCATGCTCTCTCTCTCTCTCATTCTCTCTCTCAAATAAATAAATAAAATCTTTAAAAAAAAGTAACAAGTAGAGATGTTAAATGGGAGGGTGATAATAATGGTGTACTAAAATCCTATGTTTTCAGTGTGAAAAGTTGATGGATACTATATTTTTAAATTTTAATCCAGTGGAGTTAACATGGTGTTATATTAGTTTCAGGTGTACAATATACTGATTCAACAATTCTATATATTACTCAGTGTATATCAAGATAAGTGTACTCTTAATTCCCTTCACCTATTTCACTCATCTTCCCACCCACCTACCCTCTGGTAAACATCCGTTTGCTCTCTACAGTTAAAAGTCCATTTTGGGTTTTTTGTTTTGTTTTGTTTTGTTTTGTTTTTTGTTTTTTGTTTTTGGCTTGTCTCCTTTTCTTTTCCTTTGTTTATTTGTTTTGTTTCCTCAATTCAACATACGAGTAAAATCAAATGATATTTGCTTTTTCACTGGCTGACTTATTTTGCTTAGCATTATATTCTGTAGCTCCATCCATGTCATTGCAAATGGCAAGATTTCATTCCTTTTTATGGCTGAATAACATTCCATTGTATATATATGCCACATCTTTATATATGGACAGATGATAGATAAATATAGATAGATGATAGATAGATAGATGATAGATAGATATAGATAGATGATAGATAGATAGATATAGATAGATAGATGATTGATAGATGTATATGTCACATTATATATATATATATATATAATCTATTGAGGAACACTTGTGCTGCTTCCACAATTTGTCCATTGTAAATAATGCTGGAATAAACATAGGTGTCCATATATCTTTTCAAAATAGTGTTTTTGTATTCTTAGGGTATTCTTTGGGTGAATAGTAGTGTGATTACTGGATCATAGGTTACTTCTATTTTCAATTTTTTATGGAAGTTCCATACAGTACCAGGTTGCATTCCCACCGACAGTGCAAGAGTTCCTTTTTCTCCACATCCTTGCCAATACCTGTTTCTTGTTTTTCTGTTTGTTTGTTTTGTTTTGTTTTGTTTTAGTCATTCTGACAGTTGTAAGGTGATATCTCATTGTGGTTTTCATTTTCATTTCCCTGATGATGAGTGACGTTGACCACCCTTTCTTGTATCTGTTGGCCATCTGGACATCTTCTTTGGAGAAATGTCTGTTCATTTCTTCTGTCCATGCTTTAATTGGATTATTTATTTTTGGGTGTTGACTCATATAAGTTCTTTATATTTTTAGATACAAACCAATTATTGAATATTTTGGATACTAAACAGTTATCGGAGATGTCATTTGTAAATATCTTCTCCCATTCAGTAAGTTGCCTTTTAGTGTAGTTGATCATTTCCTTCATTGCCTGGATGCTTTTTATTTTGATGTAGTCCCAACAGTTTATTTTTGCTTTTATTTCCCTTGCCTCAGGAGACATAGAAAGATGCTGTTATGCTTTCGCTGCATCCCAAAGTTTTTAGACCATTGTGTTTTCAATTTCATTTGTTTCCATGTACTTTTTGATTTCTTCTTTGATTTCTTGGTTTACTTATTCATTATTTAGCAGCATGTTATTTAACCTCCATGTATTTGTGGTCTTCCCAGATTTTTTTTCTTGTAGTTAACTTCTAGTTTCATAACATTAGTAGTCATAAAAGATGAATGGTATGACTTTGATTTTTTTTTTTATTTATTGGGGCTTGTTTTGAGGCCTAATATGTGATATATTCTGGAGAGTGTTCCATGTGCTCTTGAAAAGAATGTGTATTCTGCTGTTTTAAGATGGAATGTTTTGAATATGCACGTTAAATGCATCTCATCCAGTATGTTATTCAAAGCCACTGTTTCCTTATTGATTTTCTGTTTGGCAATCTGTCGTTTGATATAATTGGAGTGTAAAAGTCTCCTACTATTATTGTATTACTAGAGTAAGATAAATTGTAATGCTCTAGTAATACAAATTGTAATACTCTAGTAATACAAGTACAATATTCTAATTGTATTACAATTAGTTCCTTCATATTTGTTATTAACTGTTTTATGAATTTGTGTGTTCCCATGCTGGGTATATAATTATTTGAAATTGTTATAGGTTCTTATTGGATTGTCCTCTTTATTTTTCTATTTTCTATTCTATTTCTATATATATATAATATATATTATATATTGTCCTTTTTGTCTCTACTTACAGTGTTTCTTATAAAGTCTATTTTGTCTGATATATGTATTGCCACCTTGGCTTTCTCTTGCAAGCTGCATATAAATAGGACTTTTTTTTTATCCATTCCATCACCCTATGTCTTTTGATGAGAGCATTTAGTCTATTTACATTCAAAGTAATTATTGAGAAGTATGTATTGTCATTTTATTACTTGTTTTCTGGTTGTTTTTTGTAGATCTTTTCTGTTCCTTTCCTTTCTTGCTCTCTTCTCTCATCATAAGTTGGCTTCCTTCAGTGATACACTTGGATTCCTTTCTCTTCATTTTTTGCCTATCTACTGGTTTTGATTTGTTGCCATTAGTTTTATATATAACATCTTCTGCATATAGAAGTATGTATTAAGTTGATAGTCAGTTAAGTTTGAAACCATTCTTGACCCTCCTTCCCCACATTTTAAGTGAATGGTGTCATACTTTACATCCTTTTATTTTGTGAGTCCCTTGACTGATTTTTAGAGACATACTTATTTTTTACAGCTTTTATGTTTCCTACTTTTCTTACTCTTACTTATGGTCTTCCTTTCCACACAAAGAGTCCCCTTTAACATTTCTTGTGGGGCTGCTTTAGTGGTCATGAACTCCTTTAGCTTTTGTTTGTCTGGGAAACTCTATATCCCTCTTTCTATTTTGAATGATAGCTTTTCTGGATAGAGTGTTCTTGGCTGCATTTTTTTTTTCCTTTCAGCACTTTGAATATATCATGCCATTCTGTTCTGGTATGCAGTTTCTGCTGAAACATCTGCTGATAGCCCTATAAGGTTTCTTTTGTATGTTACTGTCTTCTTTTCTCTTGCT
This sequence comes from Halichoerus grypus, assembly GCF_964656455.1. Lineage (NCBI taxonomy): Eukaryota > Metazoa > Chordata > Mammalia > Carnivora > Phocidae > Halichoerus > Halichoerus grypus. Next base: position 23,470,887 of record NC_135727.1, on the reverse strand, counting down.
GGTTTTAAAATTCTCTATCACTCCTTTTTGCTATTTTAATTACTATGTGTTTCAACCCTCCTTAGGTTGATTATGTTGGTGGACAAAATCTGGGCCTTCTGGCCCTGAATATCTGTTTCCTTCCCCAGATTAGGGAAGTTTTCAGCTATTATTTCTTCAAATATGTTTTCTGCCCCTTTATCTATTTTCTTCTTCTTCTGGGACTCTTATAATATGAATGTTATTATGCTTGATGGAGTCACTGCGTTCCTTAAGTCTATTCTCTTTTTGTGTATTTATTTTTCTCTCCCCTCCTCAGTTTGAGTACTTTCCATTACTCTGTCCTTCAGATCATTCTTCTGCATTCCCTGGCCTGCTGTTTATTTCACCTAGTGTATTTTTAATTTCATTTATTGTGTTCTTCAGCTCTGAATGGTTCTTTTTTTTTATGTTTTCTCTTTGTTAAGTGTCTCACTGATGTCCTCCACTCTTTCCTCAAGTCCAGTATCTTTATGATCATTACTTTATTTTTGTATATTTATTTATTTATCTATTTATTTATTTATTATTTTTATTATTATGTTCAATTAGCCAACATATATTACATCATTAGTTTTTTTTTCTTTTTCCAAAGGTTTTTATTTTTTTATTTTTTTCTCTTTTTTTTATTATGTTATGTTAATCACCATACATTATATCATTAGTTTTTGATGTAGTCTTCCATGATTCATTGCTTGTGCATAACACCCAGTGCTCCATGCAGAATGTGCCCTCTTTAATACCCATCACCAGGCTAACCCATCCTCCCACCCCTCTCCCCTCTAGAACCCTGAGTTTGTTTTTCAGAGTCCATCATCTCTCATGGTTTGTCTCCCCCTCTGATTTCCCCCCTTCATTCTTCCCTTCCTGCTATCTTCTTCTTTTTTTTTAACATATAATGTATTATTTGTTTCAGAGCTACAGATCTGTGATTCAACAGTCTTGCACATTTCATAGCGCTCACCATAGCACATACTCCCTCCAGTGTCCATCACCCAGCTACCCCATCCCTCCCACACCCCCACCACGATGTTTATAGCAGCAATGTCCACAATAGCCAAACTGTGGAAAGAGCCAAGATGTCCATCGACAGATGAATGGATAAAGAAGATGTGGTATATATCTACAATGGAATATTATGCAGCCATCAAAAGGAATGAAATCTTGCCATTTGCAACAATGTGGTTGGAACTAGAGGGTGTTATGCTGAGCGAAATAAGTCAATCAGAGAAAGACATGTATCATATGACCTCACTGATATAAGGAATTCTTAATCTCAGGATACATCATTAGTTTTTGATGTAGCATTAAATGATTCATTAGTTGCATATAAAACCCAGTGCTCATCACAACACGTGTCCTACTTAATACCCATCACCTGGGTACCCCACTCCCCCACTCCCCTCCCTTCTGTAACCCTCAGTTTGTTTCCTGGAGTCCAGAGTCTCTCATGGTTTGTCTCCCCTTCTGATTTCTTCCCATTCAATTTTCCCTCCCTTCCACTGTGGTCCTCCATACTATTCCTTATGTTCCACATATGAGTGAAACCACATGAAAATTGTCATTCTCTGCTTGACTTATTTTACTTAGCATAATCCATTGCAGCTCCATCCATGTCGATACAAATGGTAGGTATTCATCCTTTCTGATGGCTGAGTAATATTCCATTGTATATATGGACCACATCTTCTTTATCCATTCGTCTGTTGAAGGGCACCTCAGCTCCTTCCACAGTTTGGCTATTGTGGACATTGCTACTATGAACACTGGGGTGCATATGCCCCTTCTTTTCACTACATCTATATCTTTGAGGTAAATACTTAGTAGTGCAATTGCTGGGTCATTGGGTAGCTCTATTTTTAACTTTTTGAGGAACATCCATACTGTTTTCCAGAGTGGCTGTACCAGCTTGCATTCCCACCAACTAGAAACTACAGCACACTTATGAAATAAATTGAGGAGGACACAAAGAGATGGAAAAACATTCCATGCTCATGGGTTGGAAGAATAAACATTGTTAAAATGTCTATGCTGCCCAGAGCAATCTATAAATTCAATGCAAACCCTATCAAAATATCATCGACATTTTTCATAGAGTTGGAACAAACAACCCTAAAATTTGTATGGAACCAGAAAAGACACTGAATCACCAGGGGACCATTAGAAGAGAAAACCAAAGCTAGTGGCATCACAATGCCTGACTTCAATGTCTATTACAAAGCTGTGATCATCAAGACAGCATGGTATTGGCACAAAAACAGACACATAGATCAGTGGAACAGAATAGAGACCCCAGAAATGGACCCTCAACTCTATGGTCAACTAATCGACAAATCAGGAAAGAATATCCATTGGAAAAGACAGTCTCTTCAACAAATGGTGCTGGGAAAATTAGACGGTCACATGCAGAAGAATGAAACTGAACCATTCTCTTACACCACATACAAAGATAAACTCAAAATGGATGAAATATCTAAATGTGAGACAGGAATCCATCAAAATCCTAAAGGAGAAAATAGGTAGTAACCTCTTTGATATCAGCCACAGCAACTTCTTTCAAGACGCATCTTTAAAGCAAGGGAAACAAAAGCAAAATATATGATCACTATTTTAAATTCTCTATCAGGTATATTACTTTTATCTGTTTTGCTTAAGTCTCTTGCTGTGGTTTTATCCTGTTCTTTCACTTGGGACATATTCTTCTGTCTCCTCATCTTATCTATGTCTCTGTGTCTGTTTCTCTGTTAGGAAGGTCAGCAATGTGTACTGCTTTTGAAAATAATGGGTGGGATACACACTATTAAGAGAGTGGTGCTGGTCCTTTGTTACAGGGATGTGCCTCTGGGACGGGGCAGAGCATACTGCCAAGTATGTATGGGTGGGACATTCAGTGTTCACAAGTTGTGCATGCTGACTCCACAAGGTATGTGCTGCTGCCTCCAAGACTGGGCTAACCAGTGTAGGATTTGCAAAACATGTTCAGAAGTAGTGTGCAGTTTTACCAATGTGTGTGTGTCCTTTGCAGGAAGTGACCAGCTGCCACACTGCCAGGACCAAGACCCCACAAAGCATGCAGTCAGGAGACTCTGTTTTGGCAAGATTTGTGCCAGTCATCTGGAAGAGGAGACTCACAGTGCCAGGCTAGAAGGGATGGGGCATTGTGTAAGCATGTTAGTGAATGCTGGTGTCCTGCTAGCTCCTGCAGGTGGCCTTGTGTTTATGCTGGGGGGCAGGGGATGGAAATGGCACCTGCCAGCTCATTTGTTCCTGGAGAAGTCCCTCAGTACACACACTCTGAGTTTAGTAACTTTATTCCTAAAGGAGTCTTCCAACAATCTCTGTCTCTCTGAAACATGCTATGAGATTAGTAACTCTCCTTCCCATATTCCCCAGTTGTTTTTCAAACTGCTGCTTCTATGCTGTATCTCTGAGGGCTGTTCTTTGTGTTGTCTCTTTAAAGGCAGCAACTCACTATCCTCTTGTTCTCCCTGTTCTCCCACAGCCAGGTGGCTGATTTTTTTTCAAATTCCAGGTTTTAAGTTCTGCTGTTTGTAAGAACACACAAAATTCAGCCCCTCTGGCTTTCAATGCCAAGTGTTATGGGGATTCATCTTCCATATGCAGGTTCCCCAGTTGAGGGTATGTTTCTTGCCCCTCTCTGTTCCCATGGTGCCCCTGCCTCCTGCAAACAATTCTGCAGATCCTTTAAACTACCAACTGTGTCTCTGCTCTTCTTATTCTCTTTAATGTGGCCTTTTCTCTACATTCAGTTGTGGAGGTACTTCTGCCAGTCTTTGGGTCATTTTCTGGGTTATTTACACTGATGTGTTATCTAGTTGAATCCATGGGAAGAGGTGAGCTTGTGGTCTTCCTACTCTGCCATCTTCCCTGGGAGTATGAATCTTTTGGATTTTATAAAGGGAAAATGTTGCCTGACGTAATATAAGCTTTTAAAAGGATGATTTTGTATTTATGAGACAAAAATCAATTATTCTTTCACAGATTGATGCAAAATTATTTGACTTTTAAAAAAACTACATAGAGAAAATATGCAAAAAGATTTGCATATTTGTTTAGAGTTAAATATTTGACTATTGTATCAGAAAAATTACTCAGTTCTGAAAAAATATCTTGAATCTGATTATAAATTATGTGCAGATCATTCAAAATTTTGCCTTCACTGACATATCAATTCAAAGTACTCATCTTAGAATTAGAGTAAGACTTTTATAGCTCCTGGGATCTGGCCTTAACCCAAATATTTGTTTTACTATTATATATATATCCCAGCTTCCATAACTTCCCATCCATTTTTACTTTATGAGAAAGCTGGGGGAGTGTTGGGAACTATTTCTTTAACCAAAGTGGAAGAAGATAGAATGGTTTTAATTTGACAATGATTATTTAATCCAAACATAGACTATAAAAATGGCAAGTTTTCATTGTTTCATTTCTTAAAATATAATCATTTCAAATTTTCTTGCATCTTCAGTCATTATTTTTAGCCACTTGGAAGCAAGAACCATGTCAATTCATCTCTATATCCCAGCAACTTTTCACTCAATGGGCTGTCAATAAATAAATCTATTGGGAACTTCAAGCAATGAGAAAATGATTAGTGGATAGCAGTAATAATATTCTTGATTAAACCTTTATATAGTCAAACTCCCTTAAATTATTTCCAAAGAACTTAAATAATATAATGTGGAGGAAGGTGTTTGTTACATATATCTCAGTTATTATGAGTCCCATCACAATCCCAGGTCATTAAGATTGGTTTGTCAAAAAAGTGTGTATTGTTGAGACATGTTTGTATGAAGATGTCATAAAAAACATCTATTCCACTGCTTTATAGGTACTGGTTAAACAATTGACACACACTTATTTATTTCCTTATTTCAATAAGCACTTCTTGAATGCCTACTACTTAATTGGGTTTAGAATTACAGAGATGAATAAGACAGTGTCTCTCTTTGATGGTCTCAGATATGGCAAAGGATACCAACATGTAAAAAAAAAAAAATTATAATGCAAATACTGTGTGTTTCAATAGATGTGAGTACAAGGTTTTATGAGACCTCAGAGGAAGGAATAAAGATATTTCACTGAGAAAATCAGTTAAGGTTTACAGTATTGATGTTTTAGGTGGCCCATGAAAGATGAAAAGTATTTAATAGGCATATGAAAGGATTAAGGATAACATATTAATTATTCAGAACAGGAATTTTTTAAAAGCTTGAAAACATATAAAAACACAGTGCATTCCAGGATTGGAAAATAGTGTAGTATGACAATAATGTGGCATGTGTCAATGGTAGCCCTGATAGATTGAGTCAGAAAGATAGAAAAGACCAGACCGCCAATACTCTAAGATGTTATACCAAAGTGTGAACATTTTAGCATGTATGTGACAGAGGGCACTGAAGGTTTCTGCAGGTGAGTGACATTAATACACTTGTGTTTTAGAAAGCTATTTTAGATGAAGTATAGAGGTAGATTGGTGAATATGAGGTTGTAGGTAGGAGACTTTTACAGTTGTCTAGGTAAGAGACTGTGAGAGAAAAATTAGAAGACTATTGGAAGGAACAGATTAAATAAGAATTTAGGAAGATTTCTAGTCCTAGAGTTTAAATTAAAAGTGAGCTATAAATAGAATATAAGTGAGAATTGAAATATGAGAATCGAAGTAATTGAAGTAATAAGACTCTCTGAAATCAGAAAGGATAAATAGAAGACCTTGAAGAATAGTATCAGTATATAAGAAAGTATAGGAGTTAATAGCAGAAGATCCAAGGGAGTGAAGAACATTGAGTCATAGTGCTCAGAGATACAGGGATAGAGGTAAAATGAAGTGGTTGCATAGGAAGCCAAAAGAGGAAAGACTTCCACAAAAATGCCAGCTGTGTCAAATGTGAAATATATGTCAATTAATATGAAGTCTGATAAAGGAATTTTGAATTTCACAGAGGAGTGAAAGAGTTAAAGAGCAGTTTAGGGGCCCTGGGTGGCTCGGTTGAGTGTCTAACTCTTGACTTTGGATCAGGTCATGATTTCAGGGTCGTGAAATCGAGCCTTGCATCAGGTTCTGCCCTGAGCAGGCAGCTTGCTTAGGATTCTCTCTCTCTCTCTCTCTCTCTCTCTGCCCCTCTTCATCCCCCTCCCCATTCATGCTCTCTCTCTAAAAAAATAAAAATAAAAAATAAATTTAAAAAGAGCAGTTTAAAGAACTGAAACCAAAAGTAAATTGGAAAGAGTTGAAGAATAATTAGTAGGTGAGGTGTGGAGACAAGATGAAAAGTCTACTTTCTTAATAAGTTTGTGTAAGGGAGGAAATATATCAATAACTTAAAGAGAGTGGTGCCTGGGTGGCTCAGTCAGTTGAGCTTCTGCCTTTGACTCAGGTCACGATCCTGGGGGTCTTAGGATTGAGCCCCGCATTGGTCTCCCTGCTCAGTGGGGAGCCTGTTTCTCCCTCTCCCTCTGCTCCTCCCCCTGCTTATTCTCTTTCTCTGTCAAATAAATAAATAAAATCTTCTAAAAACTAAGTTAAAGAGAGACATAGTTGAGAGATCTTCTCTTTCTCCCACTTCCCCTCCTTTTTAAAAAAATATTTATTTATTTATTTTAGAGAGAGAGTGTGTGCACACATGAGAAGGGGGAGAAGGGAGAGGGCAGATGGAGAGGGAGAGACAGAATCCCAAGCAGACTCTGCACTGACCGTCAGCTTGACATGGGGCTCAATTCCATGACCCTGAGACCATGACCTGAGCCAAAACCAAGAGTTGGACACTCAACCAACTGAGCCACCCAGACACCCCTATTGTCCTTTTTCATGTATTCATTCATTTTCTTTTTTAATGGGAAAATTTAAAGATAATAGTAGACTGAAAAGAAGGTACAATGGTAGGGACATTGAAGATAGTGGGAATGGTGGGGAAAACCCATAATTGATGGTTCAAGGTAACATAAAATTAGACAGGATAGAGATTGATAACAACATGATTTAAGATTTAAGACTCCCAGCTTTGGAAACTAGAAGACCTGAGTTTATATTCTGACTTTCCATTTAATATTTGTGTGAATTTAGAAAGTTATTAGACTTTTCAAGTTTCAACTTCTTCATCTGTAAGATGGGAGCAATAAAAATAACCACATCATAAGGCTATTATGAGAAAATGGAAGAACATGATACAGTTCCCGGTACACAGTATGCTATTATTATTATTATTATTATTAATTATTATTATTATTATTATTTTACTGTAAGAAGTTTTTCTTTACAAAGGAGATAGGTTACTCACTTCTCTAAAATAAATGAAAGAAGATAAGGATGATTAAAGACATAGATAATTTTTTATGTAACCAAGGACAATGTCAGATTATTTTATTTCTGGAGCAGTTGTGTGTTTGCATACATGCTATAGGGAGAATATGCACATTTTACTTGGAAGTGAGTAGCTTGAAAGGCCAAATTAATGATCTTCTTTTCTGATCAAATATTCAGGTCCTTGCCCATATATTTTAGTCATCTAGACTCAGATACAGAGTTTAAGGTTCAATAAAGGCCAACACAATCCACCCCACCTACACTTCTCACCTGACTCTCTCCTCATGATAGATAAACTAACGTATTTTTCACATTTGTAGTAACAGAGTTAGGGACTGTGCTCAAATAATTTTAAAAAGTAAATTGTGTGTTTTTAAATTAGTCATTGATATGTGACACTTAGCTCCCTAGAACGATGTTTTGAGTTTCCTTCCACCCATCTTTTGATCACCAATGAATTCTTTATATAAATAGTTGTTTCTAATATTTGGCTACTTTTTCCAATACTGGTACAGTGAAGCTGGTGGCCAGTATCTCAGGACCACTGCTAAGTCTACTGCAAGCTATTACTATCAGAGTGATTGTCTGCATGTCCATATTGCATCAACAAACATGCATATTGAGGAATCGTAGTTTGGAAGTCACTTATGGATGAATCACTATTCTACTCTAAAGCAGGTCACTGCCTTAAGCTCTTGTCTTGGAGGTAGATTAGCTAGAAGTTGATGTTTTTAATGTGTAATTTTAAGAATTAATGTTTTAGCATCCTATTTTCTTTGGCTTGTGTTTATTTTGAAATGATGACAAAAATGACTTTCATTATATAAGAAGAACCTGTTTTGTTATATTACATCTGTTCCTGAAACTCAGGGACCTTTGAAGCATATAAAACTGTCAGAGAGATACGCTCCAAGTTCCAGGGACCCAAATGATATCTACCTCCTGTGTCAGTGTCAATAATGATTACAATATTAATAAGCTCAAATTGAAGTTATCTGCTCAGACCCCTCTTCCATATTAACTGTTTAGAATTGTGTATCCATAATAAAATTTTCTACTACAATGAAAATTGTCACTTTAACCACTTGATAAAAAATCAGAGGGGGGGGACAAACCGTGAGAGACGATGGACTCTGAAAAACAAACTGAGGGTTCTAGAGGGGTGGGGAGTGGGAGGATGGGTTAGCCTGGTGATCGGTATTAAAGAGGGCACGTTCTGCATGGAGCACTGGGTGTTATACACAAACAATGAATCATGGAACACTACATCAAAAACTAATGATGTAATGTATGGTGATTAACATAACAATAAAAAATTCAAAAAAATTGTAGCCTCAACTGGAAGAGTCATTTGCCTTGCAGTAAGCACAAAATGACAGATCTTTTCTGAATACAAACTGTAATGTCCCTGCCTTTCACAGCCAGTTTGGCTTGTAAACACAGCAGAAAAAAAAAAAAAACACTTTGATAAAAATTGATGGTTATGTACAAAATAGTCCCACAAGTAACTTTTTTTTTTTTTCCTGGTTAGAGGGCATCACCTCAGTTATTGAAAGCTGGCCTAAGTGAGTACCCTAAAACAGTTGATGATTATGGTTCAAAAGTTTCTGTGGCATAGTAAACTGGATATTTCCCACACAGTTTTGACTAGTCTAACTTTCAGCAATCTGTTATGTATTATTTGCAAAAAGATCTCCTCTCATCTTCCATTAATTCCCATTCAGAATTCAAGTACCAGTACTTTATACAAACACTTTACCATTGCTTATATTGATGTCTCTCTAATACCAAGAATTTATATCATTATTTTGTACAAATAATCACCCTGTGTGCATTATCAAAAAATAAAGATGTATGGAAATATTTCAAAATATTTTAAGTATGCTATTATGTGATACACAAGATTAATCCCTAAACTTACTCTTTTCTCTAGTTACTAACTAGATACCATGATACTCGAGCTACAGTTCTATGATGTATCCAGAAATCTTCTTTTTTTTTTTTTAAGACTTATTTATTTTGGGAGAGAGAGAGAAAGAGAGTATGCACAAGTGGGGGGAGGGGCAGAGAAAGAATCCTCAAGCAGACTCCCCGCTGAGCATGAAGCCCCATGAGGGGTTCAATCCCAGAACCCTGAGATCAGGACCTGAGCCAAAATCAAAAGTCAGATGCTTAACCAACTGAGCCACCCAGGTACCTCGATGTTAATCTTCTCCGTTCAAACAGATCTATATGTAAAGACATGCGTTTAATACATTTATCCAGAAAAAGGCAAATTATTTATTAATAGTTCAACTTGAGCTTTCTTAACAATTATCTTAAAATTCTAGCTGAAACCAAATATATCAAAACCAAGAAACTTCCAAGGTACATGGTTGTTACTTTAATTACTTGCCCTCAATCCTTATAATTTCCAGTTCCTTCTGACTTTAATCATATTGTGAAATAAAAGAAAAAAAAAACTTAGTTGGTATCACTCTGCTCTTTGTAACTTTAGATATAGCTCCTTAATATTTATCTGTGTCCTCTATAGGCCTAAGGGTTGTTTAACCACCAACAGTTCTCAGTTGTATATTTTTCAGAATTTTCAAATCTCAGCTACAGGGAAGAAAATAATATTGTAAGAAACTAAACCTGTGTTTCTCTCTCTCTCTCTCGCTCAAGACCCTGCTTTAATTTTTTTCCTTCATCAAATAAGGTGAAATATATTTTCCAGAAGATATTTTCTTCTATTTTATTTTGTAAGTTAGAGTAAATTTACATACAAGACCTCAGATTTATTTAATTTGAACATTGTTTTTAAGTTGAAAAACAAGTCCAAGTAAAGCAAACAAGTCAGATAACAATAACAATAAAGATTTTGTATTAATCTTATTTTTATAGATTGATGAATTTTTACACATGCATGTATCTCATAACTACAACCTTATTCAATTTATTATACTATAGAATTACCTTATGTCCTTTTAAATCAGTCTCCCCAACACAGAGCCAACTCTCTTTATTTCTGTCACCATAAATGTGTTTTGCCTTTTCTTAAATATGTAAAGTAATCACAGAGTTTGTACTAATTTGTACATAGTTTGTGTTTGGCTTCTATCAAATAATTCATTGTCCATGAGATTCATTGACAGTGGTATATATAGCAGGTGTTTTGTCTTTGTTCTTGCATAGACTAAAATTTTTTATTAATTCTACTCTTGATGGGCATATGGTTACTTCCAGTTTGGATACATTATAAATAAATTTTCTATGAATTTATTTTGCTTTCATTTCAGAGGACACATGCATATATGCACTCATTTCTCTTAGAGCTGAACTTATTTCTCAATGAGTGGGATTGTTGGGCTGCACATGAATATTGTTAACTTCAGTAGATACTGCCAAAGTCGTTTCTTCCCTCAAAGTGGTTGCCTCATTTCCCACAAACAAAACATCATATGAGAGTTCTAGTTGTTTTGCATCTTTACCAAGCTTGAAATCATCAGCCTTTTAAATGTTAGCTATTTTGGTATGAATATAAAGATAGCTCAATTTGTTTTTATTTGAATTCCCCTAATAAAGAATAATATTGATCACAATTTGGGAAAAATGGAACCAGACATTATTAGATCACTACAAATCTATTAAAATTGATAAAATTAAAAACGAAACTAAAAATACCAAGTGCTGGAGAGGATGTAAAACACCTGGAATTCTCCAACATTCCTGGTGGGAATGTAAAATGTTATAAACATTTCAGAAAACAGTTTGGCAGTTTCTTATGAAGTTAAATAAACATACCATATGTGTAGCAATCCAAATCCTAAGTATTTATCCAAGAGAAATGTAAATTACATTCAGACAGAATTTGGAGCATGAATATAGAAGTTTTATTCAAAAATTGTCCAAAACTGAAAGACCTCAGTTGCTTTCAAAGGTGAATGGATAAACTGTGTTACATACATACACTAGAGTATTCCTCAGCAAGAAAAATAAGCAAACCAATAATTCATCAACTTGGATAAATCTTTTCTTTTTAAATATTTTATTTTTTATTTTATTTTGACAGAGAGAGACACAGCGAGAGAGGGAACACAAGCAGAGGGAATGGGAGAGAGAGAACCAGGCCCACCACGGAGCAGGGAGCCTGATGCGGGGCTTGACCCCAGGACCCTGTGATCATGACCTGAGCCCAAGGCAAACGCTTAACGACTGAGGCACCCAAGTGCCCCAACTTGGATAAATCTTAAATGCATTTTGCTAAAAAGAAGTAGCCAGATCCAAAAGTCTATATGTGATATGTTTCTATTAATATGACATTCTGAAAAAAGGAAAACATAGGGATGGAAAACAACAGTTTATTGTTTGCCAGGGTTGGAGGGATGGTGAAAAGTGAGACTACAAAGGTAGAGCTTGTGGAAATTTGGGAGGTGAAAAAAACATTCTGTAAGGAATTGTGATGGTATGTATTCTATGTATTTGTCAAAACCCATAGATTTGTACACAATAAAGAGTGAAATTTACTATATGAAAAAATTTAAAAATCTCTCAGAATGTGGTAAGATTCCAGGATGAATGCAGACTGTGACAAATGAATCTATATAAAAATGATACACATAATTACACTAAGGGTATGGAGAGGAAGGAGATGGCTTAAGGAACCTTGGAAAACAGTATTTTAGATTAAATAAGGCAAGGTAATATGAAAATAATTATACAGACACTGTACACTAGTTGCTAATTTTTTTTTCTAACAGAGTATGAACAAACAATACTAACACTATTTTATTTGTATTCCAGCATTGAAAAAATAGGTAAATGTAGTGAAGATAAGAGCCAGTTTTCTTACTGTTGGAGAAAGAAATTACCAATACAAAAGGGAGTAGGCTAGAAGGAAACTGGTAGTGTTAGATTAGAGTGAGAGGTAAACACACAGATAGATACAGAAATAAAAAAAAAAAAATGTATGTGTATGGATTAGATAGTATTAATACATATATTTTCTGGGGTGCCTGGGTGGCTTAGTTGTTAAGCATCTGCCTTCAGCTGGGGTCATGATCCCAATGTCTTGGGATCGAGCCCCACATTGGACTCCCTGCTTGGCAGGAAGCCTGCTTCTCCCTCTCTTACTCCCCCTGCTTGTGTTCCTGCTCTTGCTATCTCTCTCTCTGTCAAATAAATAAATAAAATCTTAAAAAAATACATATATTTCTAACTCCATCCACAGAAGATGACTAGAAGCAGTGACTCTTCAGTAGCAATGAGCATAGATAGCAACCAGATATTAGCTTCTAAATATAATTTGTCACTAAAGGGCATAAGGTCCTTTGGAGAAGTTGACTCCAAGCAGGGAATATACAAACTGAATTTGAGGACTTTTGTGATTCTAGAAATGAATATGTGCTTAAACCTAATATTAATAAAGTTATATCAAAAAGAAACCAAAGCCAACCTGAAAAGGGCTCACAAATACCCAACAATTAAAAAAAAAAAAAAAACTTGAGCAACAAAATAAATAACAATATACTTAGATTATAACCCCTCGCAAATAAAATCAGTATTCATGAGGTCATGATGATATAACTAAATAATTGAGGAAGAAGGGACAACTCCTATTACAGAAGAATTCCAAGTAATATATAAAAGGGATAATGGGGGTGCCTGGGTGGCTCAGTTAGTTAAGCATCTGCCTTTGGCTCAGGTCATGATCCCAGGGTCCTGGGATCGAGCCCTGCGTCAGACTCCCAGCTCAGTGGGGAGTCTGCTTCTCTCTCTCCCTCTGCCTCTCCCCCTGCTTGTGCTCTCTCTCTCGCTCACTCTCTCTCTCAAATGAATAAATAAAATCTTTAAAAAAATAAAAAATTAAAAAATGAGGGATAATGGAAATAGAAATTCACCATTAGAACACATTATTAATAATTGCTGAGACAAGACGTACCAAAGGATAAATTTGGTGGGCAAAATTTTAGAAGAAACAAGGTATTCCCATTGCCTTAATCACTTACCCCCAAATATTTGCTAATTACAAAAGAGAAAATGACCAACACCATGCAAACCAAGGGATCAAGGTTAACATCCCTTATAATAAGACATATTGAAATCATATAATGCCTAATAGTATGAACAGAGAAGGGCATGTTACCTCTATATTCTTACCAATAATAACAATAATGCATTACATCAGCTTAATCAAGGAAAAACATCAGGCAGAGACAAATTAAGGGCCATTCTACAAAATAACTGACCAATATTCTTCATAAGTGTCGAAGAATCATGACAAGTACAACAAAAAAATACATTAGGGGAAACAAGTAAAACCCAAATGAAATATGTTAATATAGTTCATAGTATACTAATGCTCATTTCTTAGTTTTAATAATTGGGGAAGATGGGTGAAGAGTATATAGGATTTCTTTGTACTATTTCTGCAAGTGTATGATTAAGTTTAAAATGATCTCAAAAGTTAAAAAGAAAACAAGAAAATTAGCAAGCAAAAAATAAATATCAAAATCATAGGTTTAATACCAAAGAAAACAATGCTTATGTTTAAAAAAATGAATAAAACATTTCATTTAAAAGTCACAGACTGTACGACTGAATAAAAAACATGACAACTAAATTTTACAAGAAAGATAATGTAAAAACACAGGGTGTAAGTAAAAGAGTGAGTGGGAAAAGATACACTATGCATACCACAAGCATAAGAATCTGAATGAGGTTGTATTAATATCAGATAAATTAGACTTCAGAACAAGGAGCATTACCAAACAGAAATAGGAATACATCATGATGACATAAATGGTCATTAAGAAAAGATAATGATCTCTCTTGGGCATGCACATAATTATAGAGTTTCTAAATGCATGAAGGAAAAACTGACAGAAGTGAAAGGAGCACTGGACAAATCTACAGTCATAGTTGATGTATTTAGCATCCCTCTCTCAGTAACTGATGGATAAGGAGACAAAAATTGATTAAGGATATAGAATATTGAACAACACTCAAAACTGACCTAAGTGACAATAAAGTTCTACACCAACAAACCCTGAGTATACATTCTATTCTAGAGAACAAGGGATATTGACCAAGATAGACTATTTACAGGGCCATAAAACAAGTTTTAGTAAATTTAAAAGCATTGAAATTATAAAGTGTATAATCTGATTACAATGAAATTTAATCTGACACCAGGAGCAAAAAAAAAAAAAAAAAAATCTGGAAATAAACAAACCCAAAAAAGTAAGCAACATACTTCTTTTTTTTTTAAAGATTTTATTTATTTATTTGAGAGAGAGAATGAAATAGAGAGAGAGAGCATGAGAGGGGGAGGGTCAGAGGGAGAAGCAGACTCCCTGCTGAGCAGGGAGTCCAATGCAGGACTTGATCCTGGGACTCCAGGATCATGACCTGAGCCGAAGGCAGTCGCTTAACCAACTGAGCAACCCAGGCACCCCTAAGCAACATACTTCTAAATAACCCATACATGAAGTGAGTAATCACAAGGGAAATTAGAAATTTTGTTTATGTATTTTTAAATTTTTATTTTTTTAATATTTTTTATTTATTTCTTTTTTATTATGTTATGTTAATCACCATACATTACATCATTAGTTTTTGATGTAGTATTCCATGATTCATTGTTTGCGTATAACACCCAGTGCTCCATGCAGTACGTGCCTTCTTTAATACCTATCACCAGGCTAACCCATCCCCCCGCCCCCCTCCCCTCTAGAACCCTCAGTTTGTTTCTCAGAGTCCATAGTCTCTCATGGTTCATCTCCCCCTCCGATTTCCCCCCCTTCATTTTTCCCTTCCTCCTATCTTCTTCTTCTTTTTTTTTTTTTTTTAACATATAATGTATTATTTGTTTCAGAGGTACAGGTCTGTGATTCAACAGTCTTACACAATTCACAGCGCTGTAAATTTTTATTTTTAATTGAAGTACAGTTGACATACAATATTATATTTATTTTTAAATGTTTTGATTTCAGTGTAGTTGACACACAATGTTACATTAGTTTCAGGTGTAAAACATAGTGATTCAGCATCTTTATATATTGTGCTATGTTCACCACAAGTATAGCTATCATCTGTCACTATACAACACTTAAATTATCATTGACTATATTCCCTATGCTGTACCTTTTATTCCCATAATGTATTCCTTTCACAGCTGGAAGCCTGTATATCCCACTCCCCTTCACCCATTTAGCCATTCCTTTACCCTCTTCCCTCTGGCAACTATCGGTTTGTTCTCTGTATTTATAGATCTGATTCTGCTTTTTGTTTGCTTATTCATTTTTTTTAAATTTCACATATAAGTGAAATCATATGGTATTTGTCTTTCTCTGTCTGACTTATTTCACTTAGCATATACCCTGTGGGTCCATCCATGTTGTTGCAAATGACAAGATCTTATTATTTTTTTATGGCTGAGTGACATCCCATTATATATATTCTTTATCCATTCCTCTACGGATGGACACTTGGGTTGCTTCCACGTTGTGGTATTGTAAATAACGCTGTAATAAACATAAGGGTTCACACATATTTTTGAATTCATGTTTTCATTTTCTTTAGGTAAACAACATTATATTTAAAGGAATGATAATGACAACAAAAATGGATATACAGGAAAATTTTAAGTGTCTAAAACAAATTATCTAAGTCCCTAATTTAAGAAGCTATGAAAATAATTTCAAATAAATCCAAAGTAAGGAGATGGAAAGGAATAATAAAATACAATCAGAAACCAATGAAATAGGAAACAATATCAAAAATTAGTAAAGCCAAAAATATTGTTCTCTGAAAAGTGTAATAAAACATATACACCCTTAAAAGAAAGAAAGACCAAAACATGAGTGAATGTGGTATTTCACTACAAATCTGGCAAACAATAAAAGTAAAAGCAGTCAGAAAAATGCGGGACTAGAAAGGCCCAATCTCTCATTCCCCTACAGGAAACAAAACAAAACAAAAAAGTAGGACTCTCCAAACCATCTTTTTTAGAGCTCTGGAAAACAGTCAAAGGTTTACAGAAACCAAGTGAGCACCCAATTAGAAAAAAAAAAAAAATCTTCAAAAGGATAGAATAAGTTAGTTGTAGTTACCTGACTTCCCACATTCTTCTGGTGTAGAGATATTTTTGGTTTTGAAGTGGTAGCAGTCCAGTTCTCAGATCTCACCCTTAAACCAGAAGGAGAAGGTAGACCTTATTTGCAAATTATTGTGTATGTTTGTTCTAACATTTTTAGGTGATACCTGAAGTAAGGCACTCATCACTGTTTCTCCAAACTCAGAACACAGGGGGGAAAAGCAGCAAGTACTTCTCTTAAAAGCTGCAAGGTGACTATAGATCCATAGTACCCAAGGCAAGAGGTTATGGGCAGAGATGTACAATAGACTATCTAATGTCTGGAAAAGAAACTAGAGTGAGACTTTAGGAAATTAGGATGTTCAAAAGAAATCATATGTGTGGGAAAATGTATAAAGTTCTATGTATTTTCAGGCAAGATACATATTCAAAAAGACCTAAGAAGACATTAAGCTTTCGTGTTGGGCCACAGAACGGAGGCAATCTGCAGACTGGGAGATGTGATTGGGTGTTTTTGTTTGATTGATTTTCTTTGTTTGCTTTTCTCTTTTTTGTTGTTGTTTGATTCCTTCTGTTTCTTATAACTCCTGGCATTCAAGGAAATCTCTACTAAAATATTCCCTGAACATGAGCTAAAAGAACAGAGATTTCAGTGATTACACAAAATAAGAAATAGTCTTTGTAAAAATAGTTTGTAAAAGTCTCAAAACAAACGGAATACCACAACTTTTAATGACTAAAAAACACAGCAAGCCCTGGGGAAAAGGAGAATATGACTTTCATTGTTACCACATTAAAATAGTTAAATTTCTGGAGCGCCTGGATGGCTCAGTTGGTTGAGCATTGGACTTTTGGTTTGGGCTCAGGTCATGATCTCATGGGTCTTGAAATAGAGCCTCATGCTGGGCTCCATGCTCAGCAGGGAGTCGGCTTGAAGATTTTCTCCCTCTGCCCCTCCCCCTACCGACTCACTCTCCCTCTCTCTCTAATAAATAAATAAATCTTTTAAAAACAGTTTAATTTCTTATTTTCAATAGAAATTAACATTAAACAAAATAGACAACCCCCCCCCCCCGAGAAAATCTAGACTTCAACTCACAGCATTTAACTGTATTCAACATCTGCTAGCCAGATTTGGGGGCTATAAAAGACCCCAAGCCACTGCTGTCCTTCAGAATTCTTGACCAAGACTCCCTGCTACGCAGCTGAGTGACATCACCTAGATATTCAAGCCCTCTTTCTGATTCCCTTTTCTCTGGGAGTTGCCTTCTTCCCCTTCTGAGTGATGACCCAGAAGTCTATGGAAAGTCTCCAGCTGTGAGAGACTTATTCTCACATGCCTTCCTGTCAAAGTGCCACTCAAGTAAATATTGTGGGCTACTGCTACCTCTTCTTTATGTCTTTTCCTTAAGGAAACCCCAAATCCTTTAACTGACTGCAGGTGTTCATCAAGCTGCTTAGATCTGTGGGTTTATTATTTTCATGAAATTTGGAAATTTTTCAACCATTATTTCTTTTTTTTTTAAAGATTTTATTTATTTATTCGACAGAGAGAGTGAGAGAGTACAAGCAGGGAGGAGTAGTAGAGGGAGAGAGAGAAGCAGGCTTCCCGCTGAGTAGGGCGCCTGATGCGGGGCTCGATCCCAAGAAGCTGAGATCATGACCTGAGCCGAAGGCAGACACTTAACCATCTGAGCCACCCAGGCACCCCAACCATTATTTCTTCAATAACTTTTTTATGATATATGTCTTCCTTTTGTCTTTGGTGACTCTAATTATACACATAATTTGCTGCTTGACATTGCCCCACAGATTACTGATTTTTCTGTATATTTTCTAGTTTGATTATCTTTCCTTCTGTTTTATATGCATAATTTGCACTGAGATGTTTCCACATTCACTAATCTTTCTTTCTGTAGTGTATTTGCATAGCATGTTTATAGTTTTCATCTTTGTAAGTTTGATTTATTTCTTTTTATCCTTCATGTCTCTAACTTTTTAAAGTAATGCAGTTATAATAATCTTTATGTCCTTATCTGCTACTCTTAAACCCTGTCATTTCTAGATTGGTTTCTGTTTATTTATTTCTGTTCTCATTTATGATTTACCTTCCTGCTTCTTGCCATACCTGGTATTTTTTTAAATTGCATTCCACTATTGTAGATGTAATTTTTGGGGTTCTGGAAATTTTTATTTAACATTAAATAATCTTCATCCTTTTTTTTTTTCTGGGACATAGTTAAGTTACTTGAGAATAATTTAATCCTTCAAAACTTGCTTTGAAGATTTATTAGGCAAAACCAGGGCAGTGCTCAGTCTTGGGCTAAGTATTTTTCCCCTACAGAGGCAAGACCATTCTCTGTACTCTACCTAGTGAGCCATGGATCATGAAGCTTTCCAGTTTTGCTGATAGGAACAGGCAATTTTCCTGGCCCTGTATGAGTGCTGAACTCTGTTTCATTTAATCCTTTTGTGTGATTCGCTTCTCGTCTTGGGTCATTTCTTCACAAGCATGTGCTCATGAGTACTCAGATGAATAATTGAATGGGACCTTCTTCAGAGATCTGGAGTTCTTTGTGCTACGCTCTCATTTCTTAAATTCTATCCTGCAAACTCTAGGCCCTTTTGTGCCCCAACTCCTCAATGCAGGGGTTCATTGGACTTGTTCTAGCTTCCCTTTCCCTGAGCCACATCCTGGAAACTGTCTCCAGTAAGCTGGTACAATTATATAGCTCAACTTGTATAGACCAGGCCCTCTCCTGCCTGATATCAAGTGTCTTAAAAGCTGTTGTTTAATAAACTGTATCCATATTTTGTTGTTATTTCAGGAGGATGACAAATACACTCTCTGTTACACCATGATGATAATCCCATCATTTTAATTCAAGTATCAACTTTCTTTCAGAGTCTTCCTGCCTATTCATTCACTAGTGTCTTAACTTCTTTGTATTATTTTGTCCACACTATAAAGTTGTTAACTAATGTAAGATCATTCTGGTAGGAATTTATTCAGCCATACATTGATTTAAGTTTCTTTGATCAGTTTCATTAAATTACATTTTTCTAGATAATATTTCATTATATATGCTTTATTGAATGTATTGACATACAGTTGTTCACAGTGTTCTTTTTAAAAATCTAACTACTGTAATATCTTCTTTTGTATTTTATATTAACTATGTATTATTTCATTTGTTTTCAAAAATTAGTCTACATTTTTAATCTTTGTTAATAAAAATATTTTCATTTTGTAGCTACTTTAGTAATTATTTATAAACTTCAGTGTTTTAAGATATTATTATAACACTTCGTCTTCATCTTTGTGGTTTATGTCACCATTTTTCTCAATTATTAAATTAAACATTTAAATCCTTGCTTTTTTCTTTACTAACATACATCTAATAATATATTCTCTATCAGATTTTACATATAGTATTTTAATTATAGTTCAGTTTTGAATATTCAAAAATTTCTTCATTATTTTTTTCATCCTGTGTTTTACTTAGAAGAGAGTTTAAATTTTTGAATGTGTGGAAATTTCACCTACATTTTTGTTATCAGTTTCTAATTTATTGTACAGTTGTGGAAGAATGTGGTGCTGCCCATATAGTAAAAACTCTTTGGTTTACATTTGATTTGTTCTATGGATAGTTTCATTGTCATTTGTGTAAGTTTTCTATGAATTCTAAATAAACAAGAATTCTGCAAATAGGGGTTACAGTTTCTACATATACTAATTAGATTAATTTTTATTTTATTAATTGTGTCTTCTATAAACCTTGCCTTTTTTGACTGATGGATCAATTAATGGAAAATTTGTCTTTAATCATCATAAAATATTTGCAGATTTATAATTTCATTCTATAATCAAATTTATCTTTATGTATTTTAAGTCTACATCATTTGATATAAGCAGGCTCACAATTTTAATAACTTGTTTGAAGATTATGCTTCTTTGAAGATTATGCTTCTTAGCATTAAGTAATGGCCAACATAAGAATAGTGCTTTTTTTTTTTTTTTAATAGTGTGTTTTTCCTTCATGTCTGTTTTATCTGGTATTAACGTCAGGACCCCATTTTTTTTGTATTTGTTACATACTTGTTATGTAACTTTGCTATTATTTTCTTTCAATATTTCTATGGTCTCAAAAAGTAAATGTGTTTTAATGAATGTATATAGTTTTTAAAATCCAGTTGGAAAGTATAGATTGCTCTAGGCAGCATAGACATTTTAACAATGTTTATTCTTCCGCTCCATGAGCATGGAATGTTTTTCCAACTTTTTGTGTCTTCTTCAATTTCTTTCCTGAGTGTTCTGTAGTTTATAGAGTAAGATCCTTCATCTCTTTGGTTAGGTTTATTTCAAGGTATCTTATGGTTTTTGGCGCTATTGTAAATGGAATTGATTCCCTAATTTCTTTTTCTACAGTAACATTGTTAGTGTGTAGGAAAGCAACTGATTTCTGTGCATTTGATTATGTATCCTGCCACATTAGTGAATTGCTGTATGAGTTCTAGTAATTTGGAGGTGGAGACTTTTGGGTTTTCCACATAAAGTATCATGTCATCTGTGAAGAGACAGAGTTTGACTTCTTCTTTGCCAATTTGAATACCTTTTGTTTCTTTTTGTTGTCTGATTGCTGATGCTAGGAATTCTAGTAATATATGGAACAATAGTGGGGAGAGTGGGCATCTTTGTTGTGTTCCTGATCTTAAGGGAAAGGCTCTCAACTTTTCCCATTAAGATTCATATTTGCTGTGAGGTTTTCATAGATAGCTTTTTATGAACTTGAGGAATGTTCCCTCTATCCCTATACTCTGAAGAGTTTTAATCAGGAAAGGATGCTGTATTTTGTCAAATGCATTTTCTGCACCATCCTGATCAAAATACCAATAGCATTTTTCAAAGAGCTGGAACAAACAATCCTAAAATTTGTGTGGAACCAGAAAAGACCCCGAATCGCCAAGGAAATGTTGAAAAAGAAAAACAAAGCTGAAGGCATCACGTTGCCTGATTTTAAGCTATATTACAAAGCTGTGATCACAAAGACAGCATGGTACTGGCATAAAAACAGAGACATAGGTCAACGGAACAGATTAGAGAGCCCAGTGGAAAAAAAGTCTCTTCAATAAATGGTGTTGGGAAAATTAGACAGCTATATACAGAAGAATGAAACTCGACCACCCTCTTATACCATTCACAAAGATAAATCCTAAATGGATGAAAGACCTCAGTGTGAGACAGGCATCCATCAAAATCCTAGAGGAGAACATAGGCAGTAACCTCTTCGACATTGACCACAGCAACTTCTTTCAATACATGTCTCCTAAGGCAAGGGAAACAAAAGTGAAAATGAACTTTTGGGACTTCATCAAGATAAAAAGATTCTGCACAGCCAAGGAGCAGTCAACTAAACAAAGAGGCAACCTACGGAATGCGAGAAGATATTTTCAAATGACATTTCATATAAAGGGCTGCTATCCAAGATCTATAAAGAACTTCTCAAACTCAACACCCAAAAAACAAATAATCAAGTCAAAAAATGGGCAGAAGACATTAACAGACACTTCTCCAAAGAAGACATATGAATGGCTAACAGACACATGAAAAAATCAACATCATTAGTCATCAGGGAAATTCAAATCAAAACCATATTGCGATACCACCTTACACCAGTTAGAATGGCAAAAATTGACAAGGCAAGAAACAACAAATGTTGTCGAGGATGTGGAGAAAGGGGAACCCTCTTACACTGTTGGTAGGAATGCAAGTTGTTACAGCCACTTTGGAAAACAGTGTAGAGGGTCCTCAAAAAGTTAAAACTAGAGCTACCCTATGACCCAGCAATTGCACTACTGAGTATTTATCCCAAAGATACAGATGTAGTGAAAAGAAGGGACACATGCACCCCAATGTTCATAGTAGCAATATCCACAATAGCTAAACTATGGAAGGAGCTGAGATGCCCTTCAACAGACAAATGGATAAAGAAAATGTGGTCCATATATACAATGGAATAGTACTCAGCCTTCAGAAAGGATGAATACCTACCATTTGCATCGACACACATGGAATTGGAGGGGATTATGCTAAGTGAAAAAGTCAAGTAGAGAATGACAATTATCATATGGTTTCACTCATATGTGGAACATAAGGAATAGCATGGAGGACATTAGGAAAAGGAAGAGAAAAATGAAGGGGGTGAAATCAGAGGGGGAGGTGAACCATGAGAGACTATGGACTCTGGGAAACAAAGTGAGGGGTTCAGAGGGGAGGGGGGTGGGAGATGGGTAAGCCAGGTGATGGGTATTAAAGAGGGCACATATTGTAAGGAGTACTGGGTGTTGTGCACAAACGATGAATCATGGACACTACATCAGGAACAAATGAAGTGCTGTATGGTGACTAACAGAATATAATAAATAAATAAATAAATAAATAAATAAATAAATAAATAAATAAAATCCAGTTTGACATTTTATCCCTTTTAGTTGAGTTTGATCTACCATTATTTATTATGATTACTGATCTGTTACCAGGCATTGATTTAATTTACCCTCTCCTCTTGTCTAATACTTAATTGATTGAGGTGTTTTTTTTTTTTAAATTTTACTTTATCCATTTAAATGTTCTGCATTCTATTTTAATTTTTTGATTATTACTTTTAGTTTTAACTAGGATATTTAGTTAAGTCTAAATATATTAAATGTATTGACCATCACTTTTAAAGATTTTATTTAGAGAGAGGTAGGTGAGGGGCAGAAAAAAGGGGGAAAGAATTTCAAGGAGACTCCATGCTGAGCCCAAAGCCTGACCTGGAGCTTGATCTCAAGACCCTGAGATCATGACCTAAGCTGAAATCAAGAGTCAGATGCCTAACTGACTGAGCTACCCAGGCACCCTGACAATCACTTTTACAATAAAAGTACAATAGAATTTAAATCCAGGTACCTTCCACCCCCGTCCTGTTGTTTATTTTTGTCTAGAACGGAGATTCCCAAATTTTGTACTTGGCATATGGTATGGTGGGAAATCTATATAAATGTCTTGAGATATCAACCCTGTAAATGTTCAGGGAAGCCAGGAGAGACTAGGAGTGGTAAGAATCCCAGAACCAATCACTCTGGTTATGAGAAACCTTGACATTTATTGGAGCAAAACATACAGAAATTTTCACTATGTACTTGTTCAACTCTGTGCAAAAATAATGCAAATTTATGGCCTAGAATTTTATTTCCCCTAATTTATTAACCATTTATACCTAGTCCTTATCATTATTCATCTTGTATAGGCAGTGCACAGTCAAATCAACTCATGTTTATTAATTTCTTTGCACACCATCGCTTCTTACACCCTAATATTATTTGGTTCAATTTTTATCCACCTGAAATACATCTTTTAATAGTTATTTTAGTGAAAATTTGTGCATCATAATTATTTTATTGTTTGCCTGTAAAATGTAAAAGGTGACTTAATTATTGTTTTTATTGTTACATATAAAGTTATTGTTTAGTAGTTATTTTTCCTCAAAACTTTGAAAGTAATATTTCCTTTCCTCTTGCCATTTATTACTATTTTTCTGTCATAATTATTCTGGCAATTTTTCAACATTTAGCTCTTAATATATTGCTCCTACCCAAATCTTCGTTGTCTCTCTTTTTTGCATCTCCTTTCAATCTATACTGAATCTTATTATTCATTCTACATATATACATCTTTTAAATTTGCTTTCATATTATTTTTTAACCTCTTTGATTCTATGTTCTGCTTTCTGACTAATTTCTTTGTTCTACTTTCCAGGTTACTGATTGTATTTTCAGATGTATCTAATCTGATATTTGACCAGCTTGTTGATATTTTATTTTAGCAATTAAAATCTTCAGTTCTACAAGTTTTCTTTTATTAGTTTTTAAAATCTTATCAGTAAGCATTATAGTCATCCACATTTGACTTTTGTTAGTATTTTCAAGGCTTTATCTTCTTAAAACATATTTAGCATACTGACTTTATTTACAATATCTAATAAAACCTTCTGTCAAATCTTGGTAGGTCTGATTCTATTCCATTTTTTTTTCTGATTACAGTAATTCATAAGGTTTATTTCCTTTTAGGATATTCTGTTTTATCTATAAGTTCATGTTTCTTACAGCTTCATCTGTCTTTTTGAGCCCTGTGTTGAAGTTGTGTTCCTCTGGAGGAAATTTGCATTTTTTTCTACCAGTTTCATGATACAGTATCAAGCTTGGATTTACTCAGAATGAATTCTCTACTTAAGTTTTTTCAGACAAATAATGTGAATTCCAGACTGCATATTGGCATATGGCCTTGCATTAGTTATCTCTTGTTACATTAAAAAAAAAAATACCCTAAAACTTAGTGGCTTAAAAAAACACACTTTCTTTCTCTTGCAATAATCATGGGTTAGGAATCTAAGCACCATGTAGCTGGGTCTTTTGCTTTAGAGTGTGTCACAAGACTGCAAGCAAGGTGTTAGCAAGGGCTCCATTCTCATATGAAAACTTGATTAAGCAAAGATATACTTCCAAGCCCACTTACATAGTTCTTGACAGGATTCAGTTCCTCAAAAATTGTTGAACTGATAGTCCCTCAGCTCCTGAATAATACAGTTTTAGTACTGAGAGTGGTTCAAGGACAACAGAATTTTAAGGATGAGCTTTCTGAATTGGCTTTGGAATTGGCTCTCTAATCTGAGTACGTGTACAACTGCTAATGACCACTCCCGTAATAAAGAGAGCACTGATAGTCTATGGTGTGATCTAGTAATGTAGATATGCAAAATATCACCATTGGATAATCATAATCAACCACTTACAATACGAAGCTATGTGACTATGTACATAATACTTTTGAATAGTTTTAACTAAATAATAAATATAATGAGATTGGCTAATTGCTCTTAATGTCTCTGGACAAAGTGAGGGAAAAAAAGCTCAAGGATATGAATTCCCAGATCAAATGCCACACAGATGATCTGAAATATTCTATATGTGCTTTAAAGGAGATATCTCAGGGGCGCCTGGGTGGCTCAGTTGGTTAAGCATCTGCCTTCGGCTCAGGTCATGATCTCAGAGTCCTGAGATTGAACTCTGCATCAGGCTCCCTGCTCAACGAAAAGTCTGCTTCCTCCCCCTCTGCTCTTCATCCCCCCGACTCACGTGCACTCTCTCTCTCTTTCAAATAAATAAATAAAAACTTTAAAAACATATAAAAAATAAAAGATATATCTTCTGTAGCCACAGGGCTTATACTGCTGAAAATCAACCCCAGAATTTCATCCTGCATCTGACTGAATTACAACACAATTTGAATTCCCAGCCTCATAGGATGATTATGATTTCAGTGAGGGCATTGATTGGCAAGGAATGGTGTCCTAAAAGTTGAAATGCAGACAGGTAAAAGGATACTTATGAAGTTGGGAATATTGAGTCCCTAAATTCTGATGAGTTTCTTTGTTAGTGGAAGCACCTCTAGTGGAGTTTGTTGCCCTGCAAAACAATGCTGATACTTCTCAAGGCCCACCCATATTACCCCTCTTTCTTCCAGACTTATAACTAGACTCAATTTCCAGCAGGCCCCTAAAGGTGAGGTATAAAATATGACCCATGAGAAGTTGTGCTATGCTCCAAAAGAACTACTTGAATTTTTTATTTTATATGACATAAATCTCGGGACCATGTGGGAATGGATCCTAAGGAAGTAAGATAATGGTGGAAGAAAAATAAAGTTGTATCAGACCAAATTTATTGATATATGTTCACTCAGCAGAGATTCTGCATTTAATGTTGTAACACAAGGAGTTAGAAGAGCTCTAACAGTTTTTTGGGGTTAGTTGCCTGAATCATGGATCAAAAGATGCCCCACTAAGAATGAGTTGGAAGTGCCAGACCTGCCTTAGTTTAATATAGGGGAAGAGACTCAAAGTCATGGGGATATTGGAATGTTAGAGTGAATTTGTCATGTGAGAACTACTCATCCACATTAGGAGGACCCATATGACACACATTTCACCATAACTGTGAGAAATATATTTGCGAAAGTATCCTCAGCATCCTTAAAAAGTGCTGTGATTGTTCATCTCTGTAGTCCAGATCTTGCAGTGGGAACTGCAGTCACTGAACTGGGAAACCTAAATGTAATGGGAGTAATCAAATCCCATGGTGGTAGGGCCAAGTGGTGGCACTCAGTCACCAAAGGCAATGTGACATGGTTACCATATTAAGCAGTGGAGTCAAAACAGTGATCAGAACTGTCTGATTTGCACAGAACTGTGGCATTGGTTAGTTGATCATGATGTTCATAGAAGTTAAATAGATAGGAAACCTACTAAATTATTACTTGATCTTATAAGTAGAAAAATTCTAGGTCAAGTGAACAAAAGCATAACTTGAATCGTAAACACAGTTAGGGCCCCTCAAACAATTCCCAGATATGAGACAATATACACACCTAAAAGCCCTTGAATAAAGGGGAGACTGGGTTACCTTGAAGAAAGGTCCCAGTACATTGACAAAATTTATTTTCTTAATCTTTTTTCTCTCAACATCCCCCAAAGGTATCTATGACTATTTACTAAGATAAGAGTGCATAGGGGAAAAGGGACTCATCAGACCTTTCAGGAACTGCTGGACAATGGCTCTAAATTCCAAGAGATTCAAAATGTCATTGTGGTCCACCAATAGAGTAGGGACTTGTGGAAGTCGGATAATCAATAGAATTTTAGCTCATGTTCATCTCGCAGTGGGTCCAGTGGTTCCCTGAATCCACCCTCTGATAATTTACCTAGCTCCAAACTGAACAATTGAATTAGATATATCCAACCTCTGACATATTCCCCACACTGGTTCCCTGGCCTGTGGAGTGAAGGATATTATGGTGGGAAAAGCCAAATAGAAGGCACCAGAACTGCTTCTACCTAGCTAAATAGTAAACCAAATGCAAAACTGCATTCCTGGAGGGACTGATGACATTAGTAATATCATCAATGACCTGAAAGATGCAGGAATGGTGATTCCCACCACATCCCCATTTTACTTGCTTATTTGGCCTGTGCAGAAGACAGGTAGATCTTGGAGAATGACCATGGATTACTATAAGCTTAACTGGGTGGTGACTCCAATTGCAGCTGTTATATCAGATATGGTTTCATTACTTAAGCTAATTATCACATTCCCTATTACCTTCTATGCAGCTACTGATCTGACATATGCCTTTTTCTCCATCTCTTCTAATAAAGATCAGCATAAGCTGTTTTCATTCAGGGGGCAAAGCCAGAAATGCATCTTTCTGTCTTACTGGAAGGGTATATCAACTATCCAGCAATATGTAATAATTTAGTTCACAAGGATCTTGATTGCCTTTCTCTTCCACAAGATATAACAGTGGTCCATTGCCTCAGGATTTTGCTGATGGGACCTGGGGAGTAAAAATAGCAACTACTCTAGTCTCATTGTTAAGATGTTATTGTGTCAGAGGTAAGATATAAATCCCATGAAATTCAGGGTCTTTCTACATCAGTAAAATTTCTAAGGGTCCAGTGGTGTGGAGCATGTCAAGATATCCCTTCTAAAGTTAAAATTAAGTTATTACATCTGACTCTCCTACAACCAGAAAAGAGGAGCAATGCTTAGTGGGCCTTTTGGATTTTGATGGCAACTGTCCTCATTTAGGTGTATTTGTCAAGTTCATTTACTGAATGACCCTAAAACCTGCTAGTTTGGTGTGGAGTCCAGAATAAGAGAATGCTCTGTAATAGGTCCAGGCTGCTATGCAAGCTTCTCTGCCACTTGGGCCATATGACTGCTCAGATCCAATGGTGCTTGAAGTGTCGGTGGTAGAGAGGCTTTTAAGGGCCTCCAGCAAGCTCCTATAGGTAAATTGCAGAATAGACTCTGAGGATTTGTCATTTTCTGTGGATAACTACTTCCCTTTTGAGAAAAAAAGCTCTTGGCCTGTTATTGGGCCTTAGTAGAAAATAAACATTTAATCATGGGCCACCAAATTACCATGCAACCTCAGCTGTCCATCTGAACTGAGTGTTATTTGACTCACCAAGCTGTAAAGCTGGGCATACACAGGAGCACTCCTTCTTTAAATGGAAGTCCTGTACAAGTTGGGCTAAGCAAACCCTCAAGATACAAGTAAGTTACATGAAAAAGTATTCCAAATGCCCCGGTCCCAATTTCTGCCACACTACCTTCTCTCTCCCAGCCAGTACCTATGGTCCCATGTGAAGTTCCCTATGATCAGTTGAAGAGGAAGAGAAGACTTGAGCCTGGTTTGCAGATGCTTCTGCACGATGATTTGTAGGCATCACCTGTAATTGGACAGTTACTGTATTACACCCCCTTTCTGGGACATCCTGGAAGGACAATAGTGAAGGGAAATCTAAATGAGCAAAATTTCAAGCAGTACAACTGGTTGGTCACTTTGCTCAATAACAAAGTTCATGTAATTGCAGAGATGCAGATTATACACGGGCTCAGCAACATGTACTTCAATTCACAGAGGTCAACCTGACTACAGCCACTGCTGAGTGCCCAATCAGCCAACAGCAGAGACCAACACTGAGTCCCCAATATAGCATTATTCCCTAGGCTGGGCAGCTAGCTATCTGGTGGCAGTTTTATTACATTGGATCACTTCCATCATTTACTTCACAGTAAATGAAGTGCAACAAAGAGCCTATGCTCATGGAATTCACTGATCTTACCATGTTCACCACCATCCTCAAGTAGCTGTCAATAGAATAATGGGACAACCTTTTGAAAACTCAGTTACTGAACCAAGAAGGTGATGATACTTTCAGGGCTGGTTATCCAGAATTCTGTATATGCTCTGAATAAGCATTCAATATATGGTGCTATTTCTTCCATAGCCAGGATTTACAGATTTAGCAATAAAAAATGGAAGTAGTAGAAGTACTGCTCACTATTACTCCTAGTGACCCACTAGCAAAATGTTTGCTTCCTGTTTTTGCAACCTTATGATCTCCTGGACTAGAGATTTTAGCTACAAAAGGAGGAATGCTTCTGTCAGGAGACACAACAGTGATTTCATTGAACTGAAAGTTATGACTGCCGGCTTGCCACTTTGGATTCCTTCATGCTCCTGAATCAAAAGGAGTAACTACTGGCTGGATTGATAATTCCTGCTTACCAAGGGGAAATTTGATTACTATTCCAGAATGAAAGCAAGAAGAGTATTTCTGGAATACAGGAGATCCCTTAGGGTGCCTCTTAGTGTTACCATGCCCTGGGATTAAGGTCAATGAAAACTACAACAACCTAGTCAAGGCAAGACTACTAATGGCACAGTACTTTTAGGAATGGGAGTTTGGGTCACTCCACTAAGTAAAGAACTATGACCAGCTGAAGTGTTTCCTAAGGCAAAAAAGAGTACAGAATGGGTTAAAAAAAAAAAGAATACAGAATGGGTAGAAGAAAGTAGCTATAAATACCAACTGTGACCTAGTGGCCAGTTACAGGAACAAAGACTATAATTGCCTTTAGTATTTCCCTTTTCCTTTGTTATGAATGTGTGTTAGTGTATCTCTATCTAGCACTTATCTTTGGTTTTTTTCCTCTCTTATTTTCTTATCATGTAACATATGATGTATTGACTTTTTTAGTATAATATTTAAGTATTGCTATTTTTACATTATAATATTTAAGTTCTGGTATATCAAGGACAAGAGTAAACATCACTCAAGGACTTTACCTCACTTTCTTGTGAAGAATTTAGTGTGTTTTTGGTTGTACACAGGATAGTTGTATCATGCTAGGTGAAAGTATTATCTTGTTATTGTCCTTATTTGGAGATTAAGTATGGTTTAAGGCTATGTGAAAGGATATCATGTTGACAAAGAATACAGTTGTAATGGTTAATTTTATGTGTCAAGTTGATTAGCTCCCAGGGTACCCACACATTTGGTCAAACATTATTCTGTGTTTTTTCTGAGAAGGTATTTCTGGATGAAATTAACATTTGAATCAGTAGAGTTAGTAAAGCATATTGCCTTCCTTAATGTGTGTAAGTTTCATCCAATCAACTGAAGATCTGAAAAGAACACAAAGGTTGAGTCAGAAGGATCTCATCCTGCCTGACTGAATTGGGACATTGGTCTTTTCTTATCTTCAGACTAGAACTAAAAAAACCAGCTCTTCTTGGGTCTTGAGCCTGCTGGCTTTCAAACTGGAACTTAAACCATCAGCTCTCCTATTTCTCAGGCCTTCATATTTACACCATTTGCTCTCCTGAATCTCTCACATGCCAAATAATATATATATATATATATTATATATATATATATTAGATTGGGACTTATTGGTGGTTATCTGCTTGTAGTCTTGAGATATAATATGGTTCAAGTAAGCAGTGAATAGTATATAATATTTTATAGATTCATCCATATTACTGTGTGTACCAGTAGTTTGTTCCCTTTTGTTGCTGAAGATTATTCCATTGTATTCCATAGAGATAACACAATTCATTTAACCATTCATCTGTTGATGAATATTTGGATTTAGAGTATTATAAATATATATATATATATACTAGATTTAACATTTATTAAAAAGTTTCACCATTTGCTTGCATTAGTAGCTTCATTCATGTCAAAGTTGTAAACCACTTCCAAATTTGAATTCCCCTCTTTAATTTGTTTAACTTCAATATTTGGCCAGGGTGCCTGCATGGCTCAGTCGATTAAGCATCTGCCTTCAGCTCAAGTCATGATCCAGGGGTCCTGGGATCAAGCCCCATGTTGGCCTCCCTTCTCAGTGGGGAGCCTGCTTCTTCTTCTCCCTCTGCTGCTCCCTGTGTTTGTGCTCTCTGTCAAATAAATTAATATATATATATTAATTTATTATATTAAATGTATATTATTGAATATATATATTTGGCCTATAATTATCTTTTCATGTATATCAACCACAAGCAATTGACATACTGAGCTGCATATATTGTTGCTTAATCACTTAATTGGTGTTACTGCTAATTAGATAATAAATTAAATAAATAAATAAATAAATAAATAAATAAATAAATAAATAAAATCAAAGTCATTGTAGTTCCCTAAGCTCAGTAACTGGCAAATAACCAGTTCTAACAAGCAACCATCTAGAAAAATTGAAAATTTAAGTTCACTCATGAATCTTCAAAACGTCAAAAGCTAAAGCCAGGAATGACACTAGTTGAATGCTCCTGTTGCAATACAGATTCTAGAGTCAGAGCACCTAGGAATCAAATCTCAACCTCACAATTATTAGCTGTGTAAGCTTAGGCACATGACTTTGTTTCTCTGATCCTCAGTTTCCTCACTGGTAAAATAAACAGAATGATATCCACCAACTAGAGTTGTTTCAAGAATTTAGTGCAAATATTTTTGTAAAGTGTTTAGCATATACAATAGGGACCAGCATAAAGTGAGTTCTCCACAAATGATAACAATGCTGCCACTGATGGTGCAGTTTGGCAGTTTCTTGTAATGCTCTTGGGTATTTAATCAAGAGAAATAAGAACATGTGCATGCACAAAGAATTGTACAGGAATTTTTATAACAGCTCTATTTATAATACTCTAAATCCAAATATTCATCAACAGATGAATGGTTAAATGGATTGTGTTATCTCTATGGAATACAATGGAATAATCTTCAGCAACAAAAGGGAACAAACTACTGGTACACACAGTAATATGGATGAATCTATAAAATATTATATACTATTCACTGCTTACTTGAACCATATTATATCTCAAGACTACAAGCAGATAACCACCAATAAGTCCCAATCTAATCTAACCATTTTCTCAATACTCAGGCCTCCAATATATACAAATGATTCTTGTATTATAATGCAAACATCCAACTTTGTAGTTATTAAAAGTGGCTCTAGAGTTGTTGCCAAACTGATCATTATTCTTCGCTGCATTTTATGGGAGAAGTAATATGCTATAAAATTACTCAAGAATTTGGGGATTTATGAAATTTTTTCTGGCATATCCTTCACTATTTTCGGTAGTCAATTTTCTTTTAATCTTTGCATTTAACAGAATGAATTACTATTATCTGTTTAGTTGCCTATCTTCTTCATCCCACTGTGAGCTATTTTATGATTGAGATCCTATATAATTAATCTTTATTTTCCCAGCAGTTAGCACATACCTGCTTGAAAGCTTATGGTAGTGACTCAAATGTTTATTTAGTGAACAGAATGAATGTATAAATAGTTGAACAAGACACTCAAAGGAGAGGCTTTGTTCAGTTGCAATCACAGAAAATTGCCACACAAGTTAAAAATATATAATTTAGAAAAGAAGGTTTGCTTTTCTTAGGCTTTACTAGGAAAGGACATTGTCTGTTTCCTAAACCAAAGAGGATACTTGTAAAAGACTTTTTTGTCTGTGTAGGTCTCAACAAAATAAATGACTAAAATTTTACTTCCAACAAGATATATGTTTATAAAAGAATAGATCAAGGTAAATTTGTCCCGTGTTTCTGGAAATACAAATGCACCATATAAATATCTAACTCTGGAATGATTGTAAAAGAGAATATGTAAAAATATATCCATTCCAAAGTAATTTAAAAATAAAATATATTGCATGCCATTGTTACCTTTTCAGTTGCTTTCTAATTCACCATTTCCTTTATTATTTAAAAACCACAGTTATTATCAATAAAGTGTAAATGCCCTGAAATCTGGAAATAAATGAGAGGAGCAGCCAATTTTAGAAAGAACTCAAAAATTTCCCTTAGTATGAGCCCCAATACATTAATACAGATAATGGGAAATTGCCACAACCAAAGAAGTAAGCTCAGATATTACTGATTTCATAAAACATGTCTCCTAATCTCAGACCATCTTGCAATCCCTGTGTGAAAGCCTTGCTACTTGAAGTTGGCATTTGTTATGGATATCTTCTTGCTTGGATATTTCACTCTGCTTTCTAACTAAGGAAGAACAGACTCTAACACTTCTTTTTCCTGACCCTGCCCAGCCTGATTATGATTAAGTTCAACAAACTAAATTCTGCTACCTCAGCAGCAGCCAACTCATGTGAATCTAAATCTTTTTTCTAAAAAAAGCTGACTGTATTAAAAGCTACAAATGTGACTCTGTCCTTTTTAGAAATAGAGTTGCTGGTGTAGAACATCATTAAATACATCTTAATAATAATTTATTATTATTAACTAACTTCTATAGAGTTCAAGGAGTGACCTGGCATATTGCCTTAGAAACAAATACATTATACAGAATATTTTTAATCTTCCTCTGAGTGCCAGTAACTCATTTAACTAGAATAAGAAGAATAAGAGTGGGATCCAATAAATAATGAGGTCTATTTGATGGTTTTCCACAAAGATATGTGTGTAATGATTAAAATAAAGAGAAGAAAAGGAGGTCACCTTGTTCTTAAGTCATCCATATACTTTGTCTTTGATCAAGAGCATAGAGGTCACAAGGGAATTTCTTGGAAAATCAAAGAGAAAATTTGTCTTCACAGTTAATTAATAGGGTCTCTTAAATAAAAAGAGCTTTATATTTGGGTGATTGTATCAATTGTTTACTGTGCTAGAATTTTTTCAACTACATTTTGAACATGTTAAGATGAAAAAGAATTTGGAGTAATAAATGAAATATTATGAGTGCTGCTTCTTAAATTAAATTGTCCATTGCATTAGCATTTTTACATTTTAATGAGAAAGGGTTCAGTCACAAAGGAAATGGCATATCAAGACAATCTGCATTATTTGTGAATTCTCGAGACAAATAACTATGAGTCTTTTTCTACCAAGTTTTACAAAGTAACTGGCATGGCAGATCTCCTGTGTTCCTCAGTCTAGTTCACAATCTTGAAGCATTCCAGATAGATGATAATTACTTAATATGAAATAGAACTATTAGAAAGCTCAGAGGTTTTTAAAAATATCATTGTTACCTGAAATAGCCAGAGAGAATATTGTTCTGCATTTCTCCTCAAGGAAATGACCCAGATGTTCTACAGAAATCATTTCTATGCATGACACTACAAGTCATCAATCTATTATGTATCACATGTGGATAAGTTAAAGCAAGAAAATAATCTATCTTTAAAAGTTTATCAAGTAGAATTATTTGCAAATTATAACTCCGCTTTTGAAGAAATATCATACCAGAGGTCAGCCTTAAGGAAAAACATATTTTATGTATTAATTCAATTGTTATGAAATTATTTATTAAAAACTACATATTACAGTGATAAAAGAAAAATGAAAAAAAGAATGCTGCAGCTTTGTAATATAACTTGAAGTCTGCAATTGCCTCCAGCTTTGCTTTTCTCTTCCGAGGTTGCTTTGGCTATTTGGTGGCTTTTATGATTCCATACAAATTTTAGGATTGTTTGTTCAAGTTCTGTGAAAAATACTGTATTTTGATAGAGATGGCATTAAATGTGTAGATTGTTTTGGGTAGAATAGACATTTTAATAATATTTGTTTTTCCAATCTATGAGCATGGAATGTCTTTCCATTTCTTGGTGTCATCTTCAAATTCTTTCATCATTATTTTATAGTTTCCAGAGAATAGGTCTTTCAACTATTTGCTTAGGTGTATTCCTAATTGTAGTATTATTTTTGGTGCAATTGTAAATAGGATTGCTTTCTTAATTTCTCTTTCTGCTGCTTCATTATTGGTATACAGAAATGCAACATATTTAAGAGTGTCATGTCATCTGCAAATAATGAGCGTTTTACTTCTTCCTTACCGATTTGGATGCTGTTTATTTCTTTTTGTTGTCTGATTATTGTGGCTAGAATATCCAGTACTATGTTGAAAAAAAACTAGTGAGAATGGACTTCTTGTCTTATTCCTGATCTTAGGGGGAAAGCTCTCAGTTTTTCCCTCTTAAAGATGATGTTAGCTGTGGGTTTTTCATATGTGACCTTTATTACATTGAGATATGTTCCCTCAAAACCTACTGTGCTGTTGTTGTTGTTGTTTTGCATGAATAGATGTTGTACTTTTTCAAATTCTTTTTCTGCATCTATTGAAATGATCATATGGTTCTTATCCTTTCTCTTATTGATATGATGTATCACACTAATTTGCAAATATTGAACCACCCTTTCAACCCAGGAATGAATCCGACTTGATCACGATGAATGATTTTTTAATGTATTGTTGGATTCAGTTTGCTTGTATTTTATTGAGAATTGTTGCATCTATGTTCATCAGGGATATTGGCCTGTAGTTCCCTTTTTTTAAGTGGTATCTTTATGTGATTTTGGTATCAGGGTAATTCTGGCCTCATAGAATGAATTTGGAAGTTTTCTTTCCTTTTCTATTTTTGGGAATAGTTTGAGAAGGAAAGGTATTAATTATTCTTTAAATTCCACTGTGAAGCTATCTGGCCCTGGAGTGTTGTTTATTGAGAATTATTTGATTGATCATTCAATTTCTTTGCTGGTTATCAGTCTGTTCAAAATTCTTATTTCTTCCTATTTCAGTGTTGATAGGCTATACGTTTCCAGGAATTTATCCATTTCTTCTAGGTTGTCCAATTTGTTGGCATATAGTTTTTCAAAGTATTCTCTTATAATTGTATTTTTCTGTGGTATTGGTTGTTATTTCTACTCTTTCATTTGTGATTTTGTTTATTTGAGTCCTTTCTCCCTTTTTTCCTGCGGAGTCTGTCTAGAGATTAATCAATCTTATTGATTTTTTTCAAGAACAAAGTCCTGGTTTCACTGATCTGTTCTATTGGCTTTTTTTTTTTTTTTTAGTTTCTAGATAATTTATTTCTTCTCTAAAGTTTATTATTTCTTTAATTCTACTTGTTTAGGGTTTTCTTTGCTCTTCTTTTTCTAGTTACTTTAGGTGTAAGTTTAGGCTGTTTATTTGAGATTTTTCTTGCTTCTTGAGGTAAGCAAGTATTACTATAAACTTTACTCTTAGAACAACTTTTTCTGCATCCCAAAGGTTTTGAACCATTGTGTTTTCATTTTCATGTACTTTTTTTTTATTATTATTGTTTCCATGTACTTTTTTTTTATTATTATTCCTGGTTAACCCATTCATTGTTCAATAGTATGTATTTAACCTCCATGTATTTGCAGTCTTTCCAGAGTTTTTGTTGTTGTTGTTGTTGTCTAGTTTCATAGTATTGTGGTCAGAAAAGATGCATGGTATGACTTTGATCTTCTTGAATTTGTTCAGGCTTGTTTTGTGAACTAATATGTGATCTATTCTGGAGAATGTTCCATGTACACTTGAAAAGGATGTGTATTCTATTGTTTTAAGATGGAATGTCCTAAATATATCTGTTAAATCCATGTGGTCTAGTGTGTCATCCAAAGCCATTGTTTCCTTGATTTTCTGCTTAGATGATCTGTCCATTGATGTAAATGTGGTGTAAAGTCCCCTACTATTTTTGTATTACTATTGATTATTTATTTTATGTTTGTTATGAACTGTTTTATGTATTTGGGTGCTCCAATATTGGGTGCATAAATATTTACAATTGTTATATGCTCTTGTTGGACTGTCCTCTTTATTTTTATATAGTGTCCTTCTTTATCTCTTATTAGAGTCTTTGTTTTAAAATCTATTTTGTCCAATGGAAGTATTGCTCCTTTGGCTTTCTTTCACATCCATTTGCATGATATATGTTTCTCGATTTCCTCACTTTCATTCTGCAGGTGTCTTTAGGTCTAAAATGAGTCTCCTGTAGGCAGCATGTAGATGGTTCTTTTTTTTTTTTTTAATCCATTCTGTGACCCTATGTCTTTGATTGGAACTTTTACTCTATTAACATTCAAACTAATTATTTTTTTTTTTTTTTTTTAAAGATTTTATTTATTTATTTGACAGAGAGAGACACAGCGAGAGAGGGAACACAAGCAGAGGGAGTGGGAAAGGGAGAAGCAGACTTCCTGCCGAGCAGGGAGCCCGATGCGGGGCTCGATCCCAGGACCCTGGGATCATGACCTGAGCTGAAGGCAGACGCTTAACGACTGAGCCACCCAGGCGCCCCATTCAAACTAATTATTGATAGATATGTATTTATTGTCATTTTAGTATTTGTTTTGCACTTGGTTCTGAAGATTTTCTCTGATCCTTTCTTGTCTTTCTCTCTTCACGTTTTGCTGATTTTCTTTAATGATATATTTGGATTTCTTTCTCTTTATTCCTAGCATATTTATTAGTGTTTTTTGATATATGGTTACCATCAGGTTTGTATATAACCTCTTCTGCACATAGCAGTCTATAATAAGTTGATGGTTGTTTAAATTTGAACCCATTCCTTACTTTTTTCTTCCCTACATTTAGGCATATGTTTTTATATTTTACATCTTTCTATTTTGTTAGTTAATTCACTGATTTTTTTACAGAAATATTCATGTTTACTGGTTTTGTGTTTCCTACTTTGGTACTGTCACCTTTAATCTCTCCTTTCCACTCAAAGAATCCCCTTTAATGTTTCTTGGGGGCTGGTTTAGTGTTCACAAAACCCTTTAGCTTTTGTTTGTCTGGGAAACTCTTTATCTCTCCTTCTTTTCTGAATAGCCTTGCTGGATAGAGTATCCTTGGTTGCAGATTTTTCCCATTCAGCAAATTGAATATATCATTGCTACTCTCTTCTAGCTTGGAAAGTTTCTGCTGAAAAATCCTCTGATAGCCTTATGGATTTTCCCTTGTATGTTACTGTCTTCTTTTGTCCTGCTGCTTTTTAAAAAGAGGACATACAGATGGCCAACAGATACATGAAAAAATATTGTTTACCACTTGCCATCAGGGAAATACAAATTAAAACTATAATGAGATATCACCTCACACCTGTCAGAATGGCTAAAATCAAAAACAAAAGGAACAACAGGTGTTGAAAAGATGTGGTGAAAAAGGAACCCTCTAACACTGCTGGTGAGAATGCAAACTGCTGCAGGGACCCTGGACAACAGTATGGAGGTTCCTCAAAAATTAAAAATAGAACTACCCTATGATCTAGCAATCATACTACTGAGTATTTACCCCAAAACTACAAAAACATTAATCCAAAAGAATACATGCATCCCTATGTTTATAGCAGCATTATTTACAATAGCCATATTATGGAAGCAGCCCAAGTGTCCAATGATTGATGAATGAATAAAGAAGATGTAATAATTCAATGAAATATTATTTAGCCATAAAAAGAATGAAATCTTGCCATTTGCAATGACATGGATGGAGTTAGAGAGTATGAGGCTAAGTGAAATAAGTCAATCAGAGAAAGACAAATACCATATAATTTCACTCATATGTGGAATTTAAGAAACAAAACAAATGAGCAAGGGGCTACTGGGTGGCTCAGTAGGTTACATGTTTGCCTTTTGCTCAGGTCATGGTCCAAGTGTCCTGGGATCAAGCCCCATATCAGACTCCTTGCTCAGTGGGGAACCTGCTTCTCCCTCTCCCTCCATCTGCTGCTCCCCCTGGTTGTTCTCTCTCTCTCTCTTTCTGTGTCAAAAAAAAATATATATCTTAAACAAATGAGCAAAGGGGAAAAAAAGAGAGAGATAAACCAAAAAACAAACCCTTAACTATAGAGAACAAACTTATGGTTACCAGAGGGTGTGTGTTAAATAGGTGATGGGGATTAAGGAGTACACTTGTTGTGATGAGCACCAGGTGATGTATGGAACTGTTAAATCACTATATTGTATACCTGACACTAATATAACACTGTATGTTAACTAACTGGAATTAAAATAAAAACTTAAAAGAAAATATGCATTCTATAGAGAAGTTCACAATTCAAAAAGATACACATATACCCCCAAATTTATTGTGATATGTGCAATAATATAAGTATGTGAATTGTAAACTGAGAAAATAAATAATGGAGCAAACGTTTCACCAAGCTAAAAATTGAATAATAATTAGGTGAATGTATTGAATGTGAAGAAACTGTATACACTCAAGTGCATAGAGGCAGAAAGATGATGGTTCACACACAAAATGTCAAAGAGTATGTGATGGTTGGAACATTGGGAAGAAATACGCAAGAAAGCTGTAGGAGTTGATTTTAAAGTCACAGGGCCATATCATGAATGACTTTGTTTATGTATTAATGAAGAATACTTTAACCTATATTAAGTCTGGAGCTTTTGAATAATTTTAAGTACTATTGATTATGATGAAATTAGTAGCTACTAAAAATGAATTAGAGAAGGAGTTTCTGGATAGGAGGGGGAAAGAAGGCAGCAGAGTAGGGGACCTCATTTCATCTGGTCCCTCAAATTTAGCTGGATATATATTAAACCATTCTGAACACACATGAATACAATCTGAGATGTAAGATTTATCTGTATCTCTACAAGCAGAAAAATGACTACTTTTTTCAAGGAGGAGGTGTGGAACCTTGAATCTTCAGGGGAAATATCTGAAGATAGGAGGGGGGGAGCCTCCATAAGCTGGCCACCAGAAAGTTGTATAACACCTGAGAAAAAACAGGATCCTTAGAAATCTGCTCCAGTGAGAGATATCCCTTTCTGAAAAGTGCACAGGGGATGAATAGGGCAGAAATGGACCCTCAACTCTATGGTCAACTAATCTTCGACAAAGCAGGAAAGAATGTCCAATGGAAAACAGACAGTCTCTTCAACAAATGGTGTTGGGAAAATTGGACAGCCACATGCAGAAGAATGAAACTGGGCCATTTCCTTACACCACACACAAAAATAGACTCCAAATGGTTGAAAGACCTCAATGTGAGACAGGAGTCCATCAAAATCCTAAAGGAGAACACAGGCAGCAACCTCTTCGACCTCAGCTGCAGCAGCTTCTTCCTAGAAACATCGCCAAAGGCAAGGGAAGCAAGGGCAAAAATGAACTATTGGGACTTCATCAAGATAAAAAGCTTTTGCAAAGCAAAGGAAACAGTCAACAAAACCAAAAGACAACTGACAGAATGGGAGAAGATATTTGCAAATGACATATCAGATAAAGGGCTAGTATCCAAAATCTATAAAGAACTTATTAAACTCAACACCCAAAAAACAAAGAATCCAATCAAGAAATGGGCAGAAGACATGAACAGACATTTTTCCAAAGAAGACATCCAAATGGCCAACAGACACATGAAAAAGTGCTCAACATCGCTTGGCATCAGGGAAATCCAAATCAAAACCTCAATGAGATACCACCTCACACCAGTCAGAATGGCTAAAATTAACAAGTCAGGAAAGGACAGATGTTGGCGGGGATGCGGAGAAAGGGGAACCCTCCTACACTGTTGGTGGGAATGCAAGCTGGTGCAGCCACTCTGGAAAACAGTATGGAGGTTCCTCAAGAAGTTGAAAATAGAGCTACCATACGACCCAGCAATTGCACTACTGGGTATTTACCCCAAAGATACAAAAGTAGGGATCCGAAAGGGTACGTGCACCCTGATGTTTATGGCAGCAATGTCCACAATAGCCAAACTGTGGAAAGAGCCAAGATGTCCATCAACAGATGAATGGATAAAGAATAAGTGGTATATGATCTGTTCTACTGTTCTTTTAGTTTCTATTTCATTGATTTCTGCTCTGATCTTTATTATTTCTCTTCTCCTGCTGGGTTTAGGCTTTATTTGCTGTTCTTTCTCCAGCTCCTTTAGGTGTAGGGTTAGGTTGTGTA
This sequence comes from Halichoerus grypus, assembly GCF_964656455.1. Classification (NCBI taxonomy): domain Eukaryota; kingdom Metazoa; phylum Chordata; class Mammalia; order Carnivora; family Phocidae; genus Halichoerus; species Halichoerus grypus. The sequence continues at coordinate 23,429,806 of NC_135727.1, read as the reverse complement.
CTTGAGACCTTTCTTGTTTCTTGAGAAAGGCTTGTATTGCTATATACTTTCCTCTTAGGACTGCCTTTGCTGCATCCCAAAGATTTTGAACAGTTGTGTTTTCATTTTCATTGGTTTCCATGAATTTTTTTAATTCTTCTTTAATTTCCTGGTTGACCCATTCATTCTTTTGTAGGATGCTCTTTAGCCTCCATGTATTTGAGTTCTTTCCGACTTTCCTCTTGTGATTGAGTTCTAGTTTCAAAGCATTGTGGTCTGAAAATAGGCAGGGAATGATCCCAATCTTTTGGTACCGGTTGAGACCTGATTTATGACCTAGGATGTGATTGATTCTGGAGAATAGTCCATGGGCAGTAGGGAAGAATGTGTATTCCGTTGCTTTGGGATGGAATGTTCTGAATGTATCTGTGAAGTCCATTTGGTCCAGTGTGTCATTTAAAGTCTTTATTTCCTTGTTGATTTTTGCTTAGATGATCTGTCCATTTGAGTGAGGGGGGTGTTAAAGTCCCCCACTATTATTGTATTGTCGATGTGTTTCTTTGCTTTTGTTATTAATCGCCTTATATAATTGGCTGCTCCCATGTTAGGGGCATAGATATTTACAATTGTTAGATCTTCTTGTTGGATAGACCCTTTAAGTAAGATATAGTGTCCTTCCTCATCTCTTATTACAGTCTTTGGTTTAAAATCTAATTTGTCTGATATAAGGATTGCCACCCCAGCTTTCTTTTGGTGTCCATTAGCATGGTACATGGTTTTCCACCCCCTCACTTTCAATCTGGGGGTGTCTTTGGGTCTAAAATGAGTCTCTTGCAGACAGCATATCGATGGGTCTTGTTTTTTAATCCAATCTGATAGTCTGTGTCTTTTGATTGGGGCATTTAGCCCATTTACATTCAGGGTAACTATTGAAAGATATGAATTTAGTGTCATTGTGTTGCCTGTAAGGTGACTGTTACTGTATATTGTCTGTGTTCCTTTCTGGTCTATGTTGCTTTTAGGCTCTCTCCTTTGCTTAGAGGACCCCTTCCAAGATTTCTTGTAGGGCTGGTTTTGTGTTTACAAATCCCTTTACTTTTTGTTTGTCCTGGAAGATTTTTATCTCCCCTTCTATTTTCAATGACAGCCTAGCTGGATATAGTATTCTTGGCTGCATATTTTTCTCATTTAGTGCTCTGAATATATCATGCCAGTCCTTTCTGGCCTGCCAGGTCTCTGTGGATAGGTCTGTTGCCAATCTAATGTTTCTACCATTTTAGGTTACAGATCTCTTCTCCTGAGCTGCTTTCAGGATTTTCTCTTTGTCTCTGAGACTCGTAAGTTTTACTATTAGATGTCAGGGTGTTGACCTATTTTTATTGATTTTGAGAGGGGTTCTCTGTGCTACCTGGATTTTGATGCCTGTTTCCTTCCCCAAATTAGGGAAGTTCTCTGCTATAATTTGCCTCATTATACCTTCTGCTCTCCTCTCTCTTTCTTCTTCTTCTGGGATCCCAATTATTCTAATGTTGTTTCGTCTTATGGTATCGCTAATCTCTTGAATTCTGCCCTCGTGATCCAGTAGTTGTTTATCTCTCTTTTTCTCATCTTCTTTATTTTCCATCATTTGGTCTTCTATATCACTGATTCACTCTTCTGCCTCATTTATCCTAGCAGTTAGCGTCCCCATATTTGATTGCACCTCATTAATAGCCTTTTTGATTTTGACTTGGTTAGATTTTAGTTCTTTTACTTCTCCAGAAAGGGTTTCTCTAATGTCTTCCATGCTTTCTTCAAGCCCAGCTAGTATCTTTAAAGTGATGATTCTGAACTCTAGATCTGACATCGTACTAATGTCCGTATTGAGTAGGTCCCTGGCAGTTGGTACAACCTCTTGTTCTTTTTGTTGAGGTGATTTTTTTCCATCTTGTCATTTTGTCCAGAGCAGAATAGATTAATGAGAGAACAAAATGCTAACAGGGTAACAACGTTCCCAGAAAATATACTCTAAAGAAATCAGAAAAGACCTGAAGCAGTAGGAAAAGAAAGGGAGAGAAAAAATAAAAATAAAAAGATAAAGATAAAGATAAAAACAAACGAAAACCGAACAAAACAAAACAAAAAAACAGAATGTGATCAAATATGATCAGGCTGGTATATAGATCAGTGCCACACACTAGATTTTGGGTGTATTTTGGTCTGTTAGAAGAAAGTGCCTCCCAAAATTTTAAAGAAAGAAAAACTTATATATGTACAAAAATAAAGGTTGATACAATGAAGGGATGGAATATGACTGTAAAGATGGAAATTATAAATAATTTTATAAAAGGAATTGATAAGAAGTTGTTTGAAAAAGGAAAGAAGAGGATTTAGAAAAAAAAGAAAAAAAAAGGGAGAGAATGTGATCAGGCAGGGGAGTAGAAAAAAAAACCATACACTAGAGATTTAGGGTATATTTTGATCTGTTAGAAGAAACGGTCTCAAAAATTTTAAAGAGAGAACAACTTATATATGCCAAAAATACGGGTAACTACTACAAAGGGATAGAATATGACTCTAAAAATGAAAAATAAAAATGTTTTTTAAAAAAGGGATTGACAAGATGTTGGTTGAAAAAGGGAAAAAAATTCAAAAAAAAAAATTAACTTTGAAAGACTAAAGAATCATGGTAAAAAAGCCATGAATTCTATGTGCATTATTCCCCTAGCGCTGGAGTTCTGCCGTTCTCATTGATCGGTAAACTTGGTCTTGGCTGGCGGTTCTTGCTGATCTTCTGGAGGAGGGGCCTGTTGCCGTGGTTTCCAAATGTCTTTGCCGGAGGCAGAATTGCCCCGCCCTTACCCAGTCCGGGCTAAGCAATCTGCTCGGGTTTGCTCTCAGAGCTTTTGTTCCCTGCAAGCTTTCCATACAGCTTTGGAGGCGGAGAGTGAAAATGGCGGCCTCCCAATCTCCGCCCCGGAGGAGCCAAGAACTCGGGGCCCCACTCCTCAGCGAGCCCCCAGAGAAAAGCAGTCAGTCACTCCCGTCTCCCTGGTCTCCAGCTGCACTCCGTGCTCACCTGGCCTGTGACCGAGCATTTCTATCTCTGGCACCCAACCCTGTGTGGAGTCTCCAAACCCAGCAGATCCCTGTGGTGCACTCCTGCACCTCTCCTCCCAGGAGAAGAAGGTGAGTCTCCCCGGATCTGCCGCTTGTGGGGTCCCTGCTGGAGGAGCAGTGGCCCGACTGTGCCGCGGATCACGGTTTATGGCAACCCTGAGCTGAGAGCCCACGCCTGGGCTCCGTCTCTGCAGCCGGCTTTCCCGCTCCAATATCTGGGAGCTCTGCCACACTCAGGCACCCCCGGTCTTTCTGTGACCCCGAGGGTCCTGAGACCACACTGTTCCACGAGGGTTCCACTCCCCGCTTAGCCACTGGAGTGACGTCCCTCAGTGGAGCAGACTTCTAAAAGTTCCGATTTTGTGCTCCACGGCTCTAGCACTTGCCAGAAGCAGCTAATGGAAGCCCCCTCCCCCGCCGTCTATCCTCCCGAATATCGCCTCAGATTCACTTCTCCGCACGTCCTACCTTCCAGAAAGTAGTCACTTTTCTGTTCAGAGAGTTGTTGCTATTCTTTTCTTCGATCTCCTGTTGAGTTTGTAGGTGTTCAGAATGGTTTGATCCCTATCCAGCTGAATTCCTGAGAGGAGATGAAATCCAGGTCTCCTACTCCTCCGCCATCTTGCTCCGCCCCCCTCTCTTTCTTTCTTTCTTATTCTTCTTTTACACTGTTCCTGTTTCAAATGGATTCTTATTCTCAACTTATGATTTTAAGTCACTTTTTAACTTTTTTTTTCACATCTAAGTTTTATAGATTTATGCCCCATATTAGTCCGTTTTTCACTCTATTCAATTTTATCTTGAGATATATATATATATATATATATATATATATATATATATATATACTGATTTCTTTGCAATTTTGGGATATATTTTGGGATATATTGTCTTCTAACACACAGGACAAAAATACAATCAGGAACAGACAGATCACCCTGCTTTGTCCACCCTAAGAGATTGTAATCTCTCTCCCCCCAATTTTTTTCTTGTTTTGGATCATCTTGGCTTTGATAGGGTATCTGTGGTAGCTTCTGACCACTTTGGATTTTTTTCTAGGGTGCATTTTGCTTGAGTTGTGGTTGATATTTTGGACTCTGTTCATTTGCTCAACCATCCCTTGACAGAATGACAAGGGGGAGGAACTCTCAACAAAGAAAAAAACCTGAGACAATGTTCTCTGCCACAGAACTAATGGATATGCATATACGCAAGATGTCAGAGTTAGAATTCGGGATAACAATCATGAAATCAATAGCTAGGCTTAAAGAAAGCATTAGTGACAATATAGAATCTCTAAGGGCAGAAATAAGATCGAATCAAGCCAAAATTAAAAATGCTTTGAATGAGATGCAGTCTAAATTGGATACTCTAACAGCCAGGGTAAATGAGGCAGAAGAGAGAATCAGTAATATAGAAGATAAGCTGATGGAAAGCAAGGAAGTTGAGGAAAACAGATAGGCAGCTAGTAGCCCATGAAAATAGACTTAGAGTGATTAATGATGCCATGAAACGTTCCAATGTCAGAATTATTGGGATCCCCAAGGGGATGGAGAGAGAGAGAGGGCTAGAAAGTATATTTGAGCAAATCATAGTTGAGAACTTGCCTAATCTGGGGAAGAAAACAAGCATTCATGTCCAAGAGACAGAGAGGACCCGTCCCAAAATCAATAAAAATAGATCAACACCCTCACATATAATAGTGAGGCTTGCAAATCTTATACCAAAAGAAACTATCCTGAGAATCCCTGAGCTAGGAGGAAGAGTTTCCTTACAAACTGAGGGCGGAACATCAGAATAACATCAGACCTATCCACAGAAACGTGGAAAGCCAGAAAGGATTGGCAAGACATATTCAGGGTACTAAATGAGAAGAACATGCAGCCAAGAATACTTTATCCAGCAAGGCTGTCATTCAGAATGGATGGAGAGAGAAAGAGCTTCCAGGACAGGCAGAAACTGAAAGAATATGGGACCACCAAGCCAGCCCCGCAAGAAATAAAAGGGGGAATCTGTAAGCGAAGAGAGAACCCAAAAGTAATATAGAACAGAAATTAACAGAGACAATCTACAGAAACAGGGACTTTACAGGCAATACAATGGCACTAAATTCATATCTTTTAATAGTTACTCCAAATGTAAATGGGCTGAATGCTCCCATGAAAAGACACAGGGTTTCATAGTGGATAAAAAACAGGACCCATCCATATGCTGTCTACAAGAGACTCATTTTGAACCTGAAGACACCTCCAGATTGAAAATGAGGGGATGGAGAACAATTTACCACACCAAGAGACCTCAAAAAAAAAGCTGTGGAAGTAATCTTCATATCAGACAAATTAGATTTTAAACCAAAGACTGTAGTAAGAAATGTAGAGGGACACTATATCATACTTAAAAGGTCTATCCAACAAGAAAATCTAACAATTGTAAATATCTATGCCCCCAACATGGGAGCAGCCAACTACATAAACCAACTAATAACCAAAATAAAGAAATATATTGATAATAAATCATTAATAGTAGGAGACTTCAACACTCCACTCACAGCAATGGACAGATCATCTAAGCAGAAGATCAACAAAGAAACAAGAGCTGTGAATGACCCATTGAACCAGATGTACTTTGTAGATATATACAGAACATTCCACCCTAAAACAACAGAATACTCGTTTTTCTCGAGTGCCCATGGAAATATCTCAGAAGAGATCACATACTGGGTCACACATCAGGTCTCAACAGATACCAAAAGAGTGAGATTATTCTCTGCACATTGCTCAATTCACAATGCTTTGAAACTGGAACTCAACCACAAGAAGGAATTTGGAAGGAATTCAAATACTTAGACGTTAAAGAACATCCTGCTAAAGAATGAATGGGTCAACCAAGAAATTAAAGAAGAACTTAAACAATGCATGCAATCCAATGAAAATGAAAACACATCAATTCAAAACCTATGGGATACAGCAAAGGCAGTCCCTAGAGGGAAGTACATAGCAATCCAAGCCTCTCTCAAAAAATTAGAAAAATCCCCAATACACAAACTAACCTTACACCTAAAGGACCTGGAGAAAAAACAGCAAATAAATCTTAAAACAAGCAGGAAAAGAGACATAATAAAGATTAGAGCAGAAATCAATGAAATAGAAGCTAGAAGAACAACAGAACATCAACAAAACTAGAAGCTTGTTCTTTGAAAGACTTAATAAGATTGGTAAAACTCTGACAAGACTTATCCAAAAGAGAAGAGAAAGGATCCAAATTAATAAAATCATGAATGAAAGGGGAGAAATCACGATTAATACCAAGGAAATAGAGACAACTTTTACAATTTATTACCAGCAGCTATATGACAACAATCTAGGCAATCTGGAAGAAATGGATGCTTTCCTGGAAACTTATAAACTACCAAGACTGAAACAGGAAGAAATAGACAATCTGAACAGACCAATAACCAGTAAGGAAATTTAAACAGTAATCAAAAACCTCCCAAACAAAAGTCCAGGACCAGACAGCTTCCCAGGAGAATTCTACTAAACATTTAAAGAAGGAATAATACCTATTCTCCTGAAGCTGTTTAAAAAAATAGAAATAGAAGGAAAACTTCCAAACTCATTCTATGAGGCCAGCACTACCCTGGTCCCAAAACCAGACAAAGATCCCATCAAAAAGGAGAATTACAGACCACTATCCCTGATGAACATGGATGCCAAAATATTCAACAAGATCCTAGCCAATAGGATCCAACTTTACATTAAAAGGATTATTCACCATGACCAGGTGGGATCTATTCCTGGGATGCAAGGGTGGTTCAACAATTGCAAATCAATCAATGTGATAGAGCACATTAATAAAAGAAGAAACAAGAACCATATGATTCTCTCAATTGAAGCAGAAAAAGCATTTGACAAAATACAACATCCTTTCTTGATTAAAACTCTTCAAAGTATAGATATGGAAGGAACATACCTCAATATCATAAAAGCCATCTATGAAAAGCCCACAGTGAATATGATTCTCAGTGGGGAAAAGTAGAGCTTTTCCCCTAAGGTCAGGAACATGACTGGGATGCTGACACTCATGACTTTTATTCAACATAGTAGTAGAAACCTAGCCTCAGCAATCAGACAACAAAAATAAATAAAAGGTATTCAAATTGGCAAAGAAGAAGTCAAAATCTCTCTCTTCACAGATGACATGATACTTTATGTGGAAAACCCAAAAGACCTACCCCCAAATTACTAGAACTCATACAGTAATTCACTAATGTCGCAGGATACAAAATCAATGCACAGAAATCAGTTGCTTTTCTATACACTAACAAGGCAACTGTAGAAAGAGAAATTAGGAAGTCAATTCCATTTACAATAGTGCCAAAAAGCATAAGATACCTTGGAATAAACCTATCCAAAGAGATGAAGGATCTACACTCTAGAAATAACAGAATACTTATGAAAGAAATTGAGGAAAACATAAAGAGATGGAAAAACATTCCATGCTCATGGATTGGAAGAATAAACATTGTTAAAATGTCTATGCTTCCCTGAGCAATCTACACATTCAGTGCAATCCCTGTCAAAATACCACTGACATTTCTCAGAGAGCTGGAACAAACAATCCTATAATTTGTATGGAACCAGAAAAGACCCTGAATCTCCAGGGGGAATGTTGAAAAAGAAACCAAAGCTGGTGTCATCACAATGCCTGACTTTAAGCTATATTACAAAGCTGAGATCATCAAGACAGCATGGTATTGGCACAAAAACAGACACATAGATCAATGGAACAGAATAGAGAGCCCTGAAATGGACCCTCAACTCTATGGTCAAATAATCTTCAACAAATCAGGAAAAGAATATCCAATGGAAAAAAGATAGTCTCTTCAATAAATGGTCCTGGGAAATTTGGACAGCTATATATAGAAGAATGAACCCTTACACCATACACAAAGATAAACTCAAAATGGATGAAAAACCTCAATATGAAACAAGAATCCATCAAAATCCTAGAGGAGAACATAGGCAGTAACCTCTTTGACATTGGCCACAGCAACTTCCTTCAAGACACGTCTCTAAAGGCAAGGGAAACAAAAGCAAAAATGAACTACTGGGACTTCATCAAGATAAAAAGCTTCTGCACAACAAAGGAAACAGTCAACCAAACTAAGAGGCAACCCATGGAATGGGAGATTATATTTGCAAATGACATTACAGTTAAAGGGCTTGTATCCATATTTATAGAGAACTTCTCAAACTCAACACCCAAAAAAAAATAATCTAGTCAAGAATCATGTCAAGTAGAAGACATGAACAGACACTTCTCTAAAGAAGACATACAAGTGGCTAACAGACCCATGAAAAAATGTTCAACATCCCTAGTCATCAGGGGAATATAAATCAAAATCACAATGAGATACCACCTTATAACAGTTAGAATGGCACAAATTAACAAGACAGGAAACTACAAATGTTGGTGAGGATGTGGAGAAAGGGGAACACTCTTATACTGTTGGTGGGAATCCAAGTTGGTACAGGTACTCGGAAAACAGTATGGAGGTTCTTTAAAAATTAAAAATAGAACTACCCTATGACCCAGCAATTGCACTACTTGGTGTTTACCCCAAAGATACAGATGTTGTGAAAATAAGGGACACATGCACCACAATGTTCATAGCAGCAATGTCCATAATAGCCAAACTGTGGAAGGAGCTGAGATGTCCTTCAACAGATGAATGGATAAAGAAGATGTGGTCCATATATACAATGGAATATTACTCAGCCATCAGAAAGGATGAATACCTACCATTTGCATTGACATGGATGGAACTGGAGGGATTATGCTAAGTGAAATAAGTCAAGCAGAGAAAGACAATTATCATATTGTTTCATTCATATGTGGAACATAAGGAATAGCATGGAGGATCACAGGGGAAGTGAGGGAAAACTGAATAGGAAGAAATCAGAGAGGGAGACAAACCATGAGAGACTCTGGACTCTGGGAAACAAACTGAGGGCTACAGAAGGGAGGGAAGTGGGGAGATGTGGTAACTGGGTGATGGGTATTAAGGAGGACACGTGCTATGATGAGCACTGGTTGTTATATGCAACTAATGAATTGTTGAACACTACATCAAAAACTAATGATGTACTATCTGTTGGCTAATTGAACATAATAAAAAAAATGAACTGGAGAGAATAGAGAGAGAGAAAACTAGAGGCAGGATGACTGATTAATTTTCTACAATATATATTGAAAGCCATTTCAACAGCATTAAAGAGGCAATATAATGGAGTTGGAAGGAAGACCTTGATATAAGAAATATGAAAAAAAAATGCAGAACTGAACTTTCAGATTTATCGACACTTTAAAATCTGGTGTGCAGCCCTTCCTATATTAAATCCAGTGGAAAAAAGGAGAGCTGAGTTAAAAACTTCCTGAGTTAGCAGTACATAAACAGCCCAATCAACCTGTGCATTAATTTCCAATTGCTGACATAACAAATTATGAAATTAGTGGCTTAAATAATATAAATTTATTATCTTAGAGTTTTGGAGATGAGAAGTTCAAAATGAGTTCTATGGAACTAAAATCAAAGGTAGCATTCCTTCTGAAGACACTAGGATGAATTCATTAATTGGCTTTCCAGATTCTAGAGGCTATCTATATTCCTTTGTTCTTGGTCTCATTAGTCCAATGTTGTTTCTCTTGTCACATATCTTTTTTTCTCTCTCTACTTCTGTCATAATATCACCTTCTTCAACACTGATCCTCCATCTCCCTCTTATAATGACCCTGTAATTATGTTTGGTCCACATGGATAATGCTAGATAATCGTTTTATATCAATGTCCTTAACTTAATCATATACACAGTGTCACAATGTCATGTAAGGTAATATGTTCACAGGTTCCAGGAATTAGAACGTAGACATCTTTGGTGGGGCATGGAGACAGGAGTCATTATTCAGCCTTTCAACTTATAAAATTTGAAATATTTATGAAAAAGATAATGAACACAGGATAAGGCCAAGGTTTTTATGAAGAGATTACTTAAAACTCTCCTTCCTGAGAAAATGATCATAATCTGCAGAAGTAAGCAGAGGTAACCTGGCACACTCTTATTTGCATGCTCTAATTTTGAGGGGTGATAGCTAAAGATGAAGGAAAGCCATGGGTCAGCTATGGAGCATTCCACATGAAACTATTTCACTGGCATAGATTAAATCATCAAGACATTCAAACACAGTAATATTGGAATAACCTCAGAGGAGCACATCTACAATCAACTGAAAGATTGTCAGCTTACATTACTGATAAAGTAGATATCAGTGACAAAAATGTTGCCAGACACTGTCTCTCCATATAAGTAGTATGTAATTGGGTGAAAAATAAAGGAAAAAGGAATTTAGAAAGAAAAACAAAAAAGAAGGAAGGGAAGGAAGGAGGGAAGGAGAGAGGGAGGGTGGGAGGGAGGGAGGAAGGAAGGAAGGAAGGAAGGGAGGGATACTAGTTTCACAATGAAGACAAACAGCATCTCCAAATAGAAAAAAATAATAATAATAATAATAACAATCCGCAGAAATAGTTTCCCTGCTGGGAATGACTGATGACGTCTCAGTTTCCTTCCCACTTTTGTCACCACTCCACTCAGGTTGCTCAAATTCCTAGCTGACTATATAAAGTGACATTAATTAGGCCTTTATTTAAGTCAAAGAATTGAAAAAAATAAAATAAAAGTGAAGGTCAAACCTGAAGGTTACCAAAGAGGATGCATTCACATCTCCTTGGAACAAATACCAGGATTGCATTGGCCATTATATTTCCTGTGAAAATAATTTGTCATAGAGAAAAAAAAATATGACCTCTAAACCTCAAGCAATAGTGTATATTCAAAATAGATATACTACAATAAACAAAAGAATATATTATATAAAATTTGTGCAGTGAGTCCAATTTATTTTTGACTTTTCAAAAACAAGTTGCTTCTTATGGGAACAATCCTTTTTTCTGGAATCTACTCCATTTCCCATTTCAATCATGTGTTTTCAAGGTGTTTTTACATGACTCTTCCTACCCCATTTTCCCCAAAATGTTGTAGGCACGGACACCTCATTGAATCCAGGACAGTAAGAGACATTTCCTCCTATTTCCAAAGTGGAACCAAGAAAGGAAATGAGCCTTACTCCAGTAATGGAAGCTCTAAAATTTTAACTTGATAGATGATTATCAGTCTGTAGTGAGTAAGAATGAAGTTTAATACACAGAAGCAAGCAGGGCGCCTGGGTGGCTCAGTCGGTTAAGCAACTGCCTTCAGCTCAGGACATGATCCCAGGGTCTTGGGATTGAGACCTGCATTCGGCTCCCTGCTCAGTGGGAAGCCTGTTTCTCTCTCTGCCTGCCACAGCCCCAGCTTGTACTCTCTCTCTCTCTCCCTCTGACAAATAATTAATTAATTAATTAATTAATTAAATATAAGTAAATCAATCTTAAAAAAATACACAGAAGCAAGCATAAATAAGAACTGGGAAGAGGGGGAAAGGAAGAGGAAGAGGAGGAGAGAGGGGAACAGTGGAAAATTTTGTTTCTGTTCAAGATCTGAGTTGAAATTTGTGGAGGGCCAGGTACACTGCTTCACTTTCAACTTCTCATTCTCTCCATCCAAGAGTTCTATAAGTGATTTCAATACACTGCCCATTTTACTTAATATAGTATTAATTTGACTTCTCCCACATAAAAGCAAAACAACCTTCATTCATATAATTGCTAATGAAATAAATTTATGGAACAGTAGAAGAAAGCTAAGAAAATAATAAAGCAAATTATAATAATGGATGCTAAGAACATTCTGAAATTATTTATAGAAAATAAACTGGAATTAGAATTAAAATTTCATCAAGACTAGAATTAAAAGACTGAGTTGAAGTTCAAGCATTAGAAGCTTATACAAAATGCAAAAGAATGCAGCAAATAGAGAAATATGATAAGAAAGATGTGGAAAATAGAAGACAGAGATTAGAAATAGAAAATTCAGACAATTGTTATTCCTCAAGAAGATATTAAAGAAATAAAACAGAAATAATACTTAAAAACTTCAAGGAGGTTACTGCCTGTGTTCTCCTCTAGGATTTTGATGGTTTCCTATCTCACATTAGGTCATTCAACCATTTTGAATTTATTTTGTCTGGTGTAAGAAAGTGGTCCAATTTCTTTTGCATGTTGCTGTCAGTTGTTTGCAGTGACTGTCTTTTATTTTTTTTCCATTGGATAGTCATTCATGCTTTATTGAAGATTAGTTGACCATATAGTTGTGGGTCCATTTCTGGGTTTTCTATTCTGTTCCATTGATCTATGTGTCTGTTTTTGTGCCACTACTATACTGTCTTGATCACTACAGCTTTGTAATATAACTTACTGGAATTGTGATGCTTCCAGCTTTGCTTTTCTTTTTCAAGTTTGCTTCCACTATTCAGGGTCTTTTCTGGTTCCATGCAAATTTTAGGATCAGTAGTTCTAGCTCTGTGAAAAAATGCTAGTAGTACTTTGATAGGGATTGCATTAAATGTGTAGATTGCTTTGGGTAGTACAGACATTTTAACAATATGTGTTCTTCCAATCCATGAGCATGGAATGTTTTTCCATTTCTTTGTGTCATCTTCAATTTCTTTCATAATTGTTCTATAGTTTTCAGAGTACAGATCTTTTACAGATCTTTTAGGTTTATTCCTAAGTATCTTATTATTTTTGGTTCAATTTTAAATGGGATCAATTCCTTAATTTCTCTTTCTGCTGCTTCACTTTATTGGAAATGCAATAGATTTCTGTATGTTGATTTTGTACCCTGAGACTTTACTGACTTCATTTATCAGTTCTAGCAATTTCTTGGTGGAATCGTTTTGGTTTTCTATATAGAGTATCATCTCATCTGTGAAGAATGAAAGTTTGACTTATCGCTTGCTGATTTGGATGCCTTTTACTTCTTTTTGTTGTCTGATTGCTGTGGCTAGCACTTCCAGTACTCTGTTAAATAAAAGTGGTGATAGTGGACAACACTGTCTTGTTCCTGACCTTAGAAGAAAAGCTCTCAGTTTTTCCCCATTGATGATTATATTAGCTTTATGTTTTTTGTATAAGGCCGTTATTATGTTGAGGAATGTTTCCTTTATCTCTACTTTGTTGAGAGTTTTTATCGTGAATAGATGTACTTTGTCAATTTTTTTTTTCTGCATCTGTTGAGAGGAGCATATGATTCTTATCCTTTCTTTTTTTAATATGGGGTATCATGTTGATTAATTCGCAAATATTGAACCAACCCTGCAGGCCAGGAACAAATCCCACTTGATCATGGTGAATGATTCTTTTAATGTACTGTTGGATTCGATTTGCTAGTACCTTACTAAGAATTTTTGCATCCATGTTCATCAGGGATATTGGCCTGTAGTTGTCTTTTTTTAGTAGAGTCTTTGGTTTTGGAATTAAGGTAACACTGGCCTTATAGAATGAGTTTGGAAGTTTTCCTTCCTTTTCTATTTTTGGGAATAGTTTGAGAAGAATAGGCATTAACTCTTTTTTAAATGTTTGGTAGAATTCCCCTGTGAAATAATCTGGCCCTGGACTTCTGTTTGTTGGAAGATTTTTGATTATTGATTCAATTTCATTGCTGGTTATTAGTCTATTCCAGTTTTCTATTTCTTCCTGTTTCAGTTTTAGTATTTTAAATGTTTCTAGAAATTGGGCGCCTGGGTGGCTCAGTTGGTTAAGCGACTGCCTTCGGCTCAGGTCATGATCCTGGAGTCCCGGGATCGAGTCCCGCATCGGGCTCCCTGCTCGGCAGGGAGTCTGCTTCTCCCTCTGATCCTCCCCCATCTCACGCTCTCTCTCTCTGTCTCATTCTCTCTCTCAAATAAATAAATAAAATCTTTAAAAAAAAAAAATAAAAAATAAAAAATAAAAAATAAAAAATAAAAAAAAAAATAAAAAAAAAATAAAAAAAAAAAAATAAATGTTTCTAGAAATTTATCCATTTCTTCCAGATTGTCCAATTTGTTGGCATATACATTTTCATAATATTCTCTTATAATTGTATTTCTCTGTGGCATTCATTGTTATTTCTACTCTTTCATTTGTGATTTTATTTATTTACGTCCTTTCTCTTCTTTTTGATAAGTCTAGCTAGGGGTTTATCAATTTTATTTTATTTTTTTCAAAGAAAGAGCTCCTGGTTTCATTGATCTGTTCTACTAGGTTGTTTTTGTTTGTTTGTTTGTTTCTATGTCATTTATTTCTGCTCTAATCTTTATTATTTCCTTTCTTCTGATGGTTTTAGTCTTCATTTGTCATTTTTTTCCTAGTTCCTTTAGGTGTAAGTTTAGGTCGTTTATTTGAGATTTTTCTTGCTTCTTGAGGTAGGTCTGTATTGCTATATACTTCTCTCTTATGACCATTTTTGTTGCATCCTAAAGGTTTTGGACTATTGTGTTCTCATTTTCACTTTTTCCATGTATTTTTTAATTTCTTCTTTAATTTTCTTGTTGACCCATTTATTCTTTAGTAGCATGTTCTTTAACTCCATATGTTTGTGGTCTTTCCAATTTTTTTTTTCTTTTGGTTGACTGTAAGTTTCATAACATTTTGGTCAGAAAATATGCATGGTATGATTGACCATAGCAACTTCTTACTAGATATGTGTCCTGAGGCCAAGGAAACAAAAATAATCTATTGGGACTTCATCAAGATAAATAGCTTCTGCACAACAAAGCAAAAGATCAACAAAACTAAAAGGCAACCTTCAGAATGTGAGAAGATATTTGCAAATGATGTATCTGATAAGGGGTTTGTATCCAAAATATATAAATAACTTATCAAATACAATACTCAAAAAAGAAATAATCAGTTAAGAATGGGCAGACGACATGAATAGACATTTTTCCAGAGAAGACATACAAATGGTCAACAGACACATGAAAAGATGCTCAACATCATTCATCATTAGGAAAACACAAATCAAAACTATAATGAGATATCACTTCACACTTGTCAGAATGGCTAAAATTAACAACACAAGAAACAATAGGTGTTGGTGAGGATGTGGAGAAAGGGGAACCCTCTTGCACTGTTGGTGGGAGTGCAAACTGGTGTAGCCTCTCTGGAAAATAGTATGGAGGTTTTTCTTACAATCGAGCAATTGCACTACTAGGTATTTACCCAAAGGATACAAAAATACTGATTCAAAGGGATACAGGCATCCCTATGTTTATAGCAGCATTATTGATAATAGACAAATTATGTAAGGAGCCCAAATGTCTATCAACTGATGAATGGATAAAAAGGTGGTATAAACATTCAATGGAATATTAGTCAGTCATCAAACAAATGAAATCATGGGGTGCCTGGGTGGCTCAGTCAGTTAAGTGTCTGACTTGATTTTAGCTCAGGCCATGATCTCAGGGTCATGAGATTGAATCCCACATCAGGCTCCACACTGGGCATGGAGACTGCTTAAGATTCTTTCTCTCTCCCTGCCCCTCCTTTCTCTCTTAAAAAAATGAAATCTTGCCATTTGCAATGACTTGGGTGGAGCTAAAGAGAATTATGGTAAGTAAAATAAGTCAGTTAGAGGTAGACAAATACCATATGATTTCACTCATATGTGGAATTTAAGAAACAAAACAGATGAACATAGGGATAAAAAAAAGCAAACCAGAAAACTATTAACTATAGAAGACAAACTAGGGGTTACTGGAAAGGAGGTGCATGGGGGGAATGGGTTAATGGGTGATCAAATTTTGAGAAATCAAAATTAATGAGGGCACTTGTTGTGATGAGCCCTGGGTGTTGTATGTAAGTTATGAATCACTGAATTCTACACCTGAAACTAATATTACACTGTATGTTTACTAAATGGAATTTAAATAAAAACTTGGAAGAAATAAATTAATTAAATAAATTAAATTAAATTATTAAATTAAATTAAATTAAAAAGCCTTCAAACAGGAAGCATTGCATAGGTTGGAGAGGTCAGTGAATATGTGGTAGTTTTCTCTCTCTCTCTCTCTCTCTTTATATATATATATAAACTGAATATATGTATATATATATATATATATATATATAAGCCTTCCCAGAGTTGAGGAGAATACCATAAACTCAAATTATAGGATTAACTAAAGATATACTTAAAACATACTAATATCGGGGCGCCTGGGTGGCTCAGTTGGTTAAGCGACTGCCTTCGGCTCAGGTCATGATCCTGGAGTCCCGGGATCGAGTCCCGCATCAGGCTCCCTGCTCGGCAGGGAGTCTGCTTCTCCCTCTGACCCTCCCCCCTCTCATGTGCTCTCTCTCATTCTCTCTCTCAAATAAATAAATAAAATCTTTAAAAATAAATAAATAAATAAAAAATAAAACATACTAATATCTTTGCAATAATTTCAGTATTAAACTAGAATAACTGAATATAAATAAATATTCAACTATATAAGTAAAATTAAAAAAATAATTTATTAAAAGCAAAATTATGGAGTGTAAAATAATAAAAGCAGCAATTAATGTACAAAAAAAGAGGGGAAATAGAGTATATCAATAAATGCAAAATATGCTATTTATTTTTTTCTTATCTCTTTTTTATCTTTCTAAGACAGTAAAATCCTATTTTAAAAAGTGAAGAGAGACCCCAAAATTGAGAGCTTCTTCACAGCCCTGCAGCTGCACATGGCAGTTCTGTGCCTGTCACCATGCCACAGAAGAATTATATTGAGTTTCACTGGTAGTGCTATGACTATCATTTGGATTACCATGAGTAAAAGAAAGAAGGAAAGTGGAGTGGTTCATGAATGTTCAAAGAAGCCAAAAAAGACACTTGTCTGGAAGCTAAGCTCTATTAGAAACAGTGTCATGCTGAGAAAATACAAATGAAAAAGATTGAGATGCATGAAAGGAGAAACACCAAACAAAAGAATGATTAAAAGATTCCATAAGGAGTAATACCTGCATATCTACTGGACAGGGAGGGACAGTCCTGAGCTAAAGTACTTTCCAAAATGATTAAACAGAAGTAAAAAGAGAAAGCAAAAAAATGGAAGGTCCTTTTGCCCAAAGTTTGTGCCCTGGAAGAAACAGATGTATTAAAAGTTATTCAAACAGGAAAGAGAAAGAAGGAAGCATGGAAGAGGATGGTTACTTTATAAAGTCTGCTTTGTTGGAGATGGCTTTACCTGAAAACCACCTGAATATGAAAGATCTTAAATGGGCAGAAGACATATAAAGACATTTCTACAAAGAAGACATTCAAATGGCCAACAGACACATGAAAAAGTGCTCTACATCACTCGGCATCAGGGAAATAGAAATCAAAACCACAATGAGATACCACCTCACACCGGTCAGAATGGCTAAAATTAACAAGTCAGGAAATGACAGATGTTGGAGAGGATGCAAAGAAAGGGGAACTTTCCTACACTGTTGGTGGGAATGCAAGCTGGTGCAGCCACTCTGGAAAACAGTATGGAGGTTCCTCAAAAAGTTGAAAATAGAGCTACCCTACAACCCAGCAATTGCACTACTGGGTATTTACCCCAAAGATACAATGTAGTGATCCTAAGGGACACCTGCACCCCAATGTTTATGGTGACAATGTCCACAACAGCCAAACTATGGAAAGAGCCCGGATGTCCATTGAGAGATGAATGGATAAAGAAGATGTGGTATATATACACAATGGAATATTACACAGCCATAAAAAAATGAAGTCCTGCCATTTGCAATGATGCAAATCAGACTAGAAGATATTATGCTAAGCAAACTAATCAATCAGAGAAAGAAAATTTTCATATGATCTCACTGATATGTGGAATTTAAGAAACAAGGCAGAGGATCATAGGCGAAGAGAGAAAAAAATGAAATAAGATGAAACCAGAGAGGGAGACAAACCATAAGAGACTCTTAATCTTAGGAAACAAACTGAGGGTTGCTGGAGGGGAGGGGGGTTGAGGGATGGGTGGCTGTGTGATGGACCTTGGGGAGGGTATGTGTTGTGGTGAGTGCTGAGTGTTGTGTAAGACTGATGAATCACAGACCTGTACCCCTGAAACAAATAATATATTATATGTTAATTAAAAAAATCATACCTGCCATGGTTGTTCTTAGGCTAAATGGTTTGATACACATGAAGCACTTAGAATAATGCTTGGGAGTAAGTGTGTATAAAGTCAATGCAATGGGGTGCCTGGGTGGCTCAGTCGGTTAAGCGGCTGCCTTCAGCTCAGATCATGATCCCAGGGTCCTGGGATCGAGCCCCGCATCTGGCTCCCTGCTCAGCAGAGAGCCTGCTTCTCCCTTTCCCTCTGCCTGCCGCTCTGCCTACGTGTGCTATCTCTCTGTCAAATAAATAAATTAAAAAATAAATAAATAAAAAATAAAGTCAATGCAGAGCCTTTCTCAAAATTTGGGAATAAAAATGTTGCTTGGAAAAAAAAAAAAAAAAAAGATCAGTTAGGCCAACGGGCTTACTTTTCAAAAAGGCCCATGTAACACATCCTGAATTGCAAGCCACCTTTTGCCTGCCCCGATACTTGGCATAAAAAATAATCCCTCAGGCACCTGGGTGGCTCAGTCAGTTGAGCATCTGCCTTCAACTCAGGTCATGATTCCACAGTCCTGAGATCAAGTCCCGCATCAGGCTCCTTGTTCAGTGGGGAGCCTGATTCTTCCTCTTCCTGCTGCTCCCCCTACTTGTGCTCTCTTTCTCTGACAAATAAATAAATAAAATCATTAAAAAAAAAAAAAAAGAATCCCTCATCCCCACTATATACAACTTTGGATATTATTACTGAAGGTCCTGTCATTGAGGTGAATGTGAGTGAGTTGGGCCTGGTGACACAAGAAGGCAGAGTTAATTTAAAAAAATATGCTCAGGTTACCCAATAATCCTGAAAATGATGGATGCATAAATGCATTCTTGCTAGTTTGACAGCAGTTTCAGACAAGTAGCTCCTTATAGTTACTAAGACTAAACACCAATCAGGAAAACCACCATCTGTGATGGTTCTGAATACTACCAATCAGCCTTACATATCTGCAGTCATCAAGAGAATTATTTATTCTATTGTAAAAAAATAATAATAACAATAAATAAAAAATAAATAAATGTGAAGAAAAACTAAATACTAAGCAAAATAACTGTGAAATCAAGGAAAACAGATGACCTCTTTTAAGAATAAATTACTCCTTTGTGCAAATATACACTACTGTATACATTCTGAAAAATTTTCAGGAAAATGAAAGTAGGCCAAACAACAGAAAACCTGAATAAAGCAAATACCTAAGAATTTTTGTTAAAAATACGACAAGATTATTCTTAAATATATTTTGCTAATTTTTTCAAGAATGGTTCTTTCAAAGTTTTAAAAAAGCAGATGTTTTCAGATCATTTTTTTAATTTTATTATTAGTGTGTTAGTCACCATACAGTACATCATTAGTTTTTGATGCAGTGTTCCATGATTCATTGTTTGTGTATAATTTGCTATATTGGAGGAATGTTTCCAATGTTTTATATAAACTTACCCTAACAATAAAATTTTGTCATGATTGTTTTAAAAAACTTAACTTCAGAATAATCTCAAATTATGAATGCCAAAATCTTAAACTAAGCCCCAGTAAAATAAACATTGTAGTAAATGAAAAGAAATGTTATAATATAGACAAGTACACTGCAAACTAGGGTGTCAACAATATTAATATTATATAGTACAATCCTTTATTTCATCAGATCAAGGAAGAAAATATACAAAGATACAGCCATTAATATTCTAAATAGGTATTTGATGAAAAACAACATCTCTTCCTCATTTAGAAAATGTCTAGGGATAATAAATTGTAAACTAGGAATAAAAGTTTTATCATATTGAAACAGTACTTAATTTAGTGTGAATAAAAGCATATCTGTAATTATTATTATTATTTATCATGTTTTATATATTTTTACTTTGCTCAAAAACTTTGGATGTTTAGTTTAAGATAGTGGACTGAACATACACTTTCTCTAAAATCCTTTATAATAATTATGAACTATGGGAAATTAATAAATTGGTAACAGCACTATAACACTAGGAATAGTATCATCAGCAGACTAGAAATTTTTAGGAGTTTCTCAAGAATATATTATTTGGAAAATAGATTAAAAAAACAATTGTAGGTGTATACATACACACATATATAAACAGAATTGTGCACTTAAGACATGCACAATCATGTCAGTGAAAATGTCAAATTAGGGAAACCTAAAAGTCTCTTCTTCCACAAGTGCTTATGAATAAATTGATGAAAGTGTCAAAATAAACTTTTTTGGAATTGTGGTATCTAACCAACTAAAATATTAAACTAAAATGGTAGTAACAGTGAAATCTTTAATCACATACTATGAGGGTAAAAACAAGAGGCCAAAATCTAAAAAAGCACTGGTTCCCCTCTGTTCCATTTTTTTCACCCATGGAATGACACACTGGTCAAAGTTCAGGTAGCTCAGCATAGACATAAGTGTGATCTCACTCTTGAAGGAGCCCTGAACAAAAGATTCTTGCAGTTTTAAGATGCAGAGGGCATGGGCAGGGAGATAAGGAGGGCTATGAGGAAAAAAAAAATCTGAATACTGAGTCAGAATGAGGAAGAGTGTCTTCATGTTATTCCCTTTCTCCTGCTTATAAGGAGGCCTTAATAGAGATACCTGAATAAATCTCTGCCAAAGATAAAGGTGTGGGGAGTGCAACATTCCCTTATGAAGCCTGCCAGGTAAAACCTGTGCAATTGCTTATAATTGGGCCTGAAAATCACACAAAGGTTTTCAGCCAGGAGCCAGACTCCTCAGGATGTTCAAGACTTAAACACTGAAAACAATGAAACATTATTGAAATCAATTAAAGAGGATGTAAATAAATAGAAAGCCACCAATGTTAATGGGTTGAAAGAATTAATATTATTAACATGGCACTACTCACCAAATTTATTTAATTTCAATTGGATCCCTGTCAAAGTTCCATATTTCATTTTTTTTTTCAAAAATGAGAAACAGTTGCTAACATTCATATGGAATTGCAAGGGACCCCAAAAGCAAAAACAAAACAAAAGGAAACAACTAAAAAAATCATGGGGATTCCCATTTACTAATTTCAAAATTTCCTACAAAATTAAATCAGTGAAAAGACTGTGGTATTGGCTTATATTATAGACACACAGATCAATGGAAAACAATTGAAAGTCTAGAAATGAATCCATGTGTCTATTCAATTTATTTTTTACAAGGGTGCCAAAAACATTCAATGGGAAAAGAATAGTCTTTTCAGGAAATGGTGCTGGGACAACTGGATAGCCATATGCAAAATAACAAATTTGGGCCCCTAACTCACATGATATACAAAAAGTAATTCAGAAAAAAAATCAAAGACATAAATTAAGAGCTAAAAATATAAAACTCAATTTCAGTGCTAGCGTACACCTAAGAGAATTGAAAAAAATAATCTTTCCACAAAAAAAATGGCACATGAAAATCCATAGCAGTATTATTTATTCATAATAGAGAAAATATGGAAACAACCCAAATGTCCAT
The DNA here is from genome assembly GCF_964656455.1 of Halichoerus grypus. Lineage (NCBI taxonomy): Eukaryota > Metazoa > Chordata > Mammalia > Carnivora > Phocidae > Halichoerus > Halichoerus grypus. The sequence goes on along the minus strand of NC_135727.1, from coordinate 23,408,133 downwards.
CAACTCATGAAAGGATAAACAAAATGGCATATCCATACAATGGAATATTAATCAGCCACAAAAGAATAAGGTAATGATACACATCACAGGAATGAACCTTGAAAACATGGTGTTAAGTGAAAGAAGCCAGACACAAAAAGCCACATATTTTATGATTCCATTTATATGAAATGTAAGTGGATTAAAGCTCAGGTAACAATGACTCTCACTGTTCTTACTGAGATTGAGTAGATGTTCAAAAAAAATATATTTATTTGATGTATGCCCTATAGACAATTTCCAGAGGATTTAAATGTCTATTGTACCAATTATGATTTATACTCTGGAAAGCAGGTCTGCAGAGCTCCTCACTCCACCATTCCAGAAATGGATCACCCTACATATATTTTTATATTCAATTTAAAAGACCTAAGGACACCTGCAGATTGAAAGTGAAGGGTTGGAGAACCAGCTATCATGCTATTGGATGCCAAAAGAATGCTGGAGTAGCCATACTTATTTCAGAAAAACTAGATTTTAAACTAAAGACTGTAACAAGAGATGAAGAAGGACATTATATCATAATTAAGGGGTCTATCAATCAAGAAGATCTAAGAATTGTAGATATTTATGCCCCAACATGGGAGCACCCAAAAATATAAATCAATAACAAACATAAAGAAACTCATTGATAATACCACAATAATAGTAGGGGATTTTAACACCCTACTCACAGAAATGGACAGATCACCTAAGCAGAAAATCAACCTGGAAAGACCACAAATAAATTCAGATTTAAAAACACCCTCCTCACAGATCTGTACCTCTGAAACAAATAATGTATTATATGTTAAAAAAAAAAAAAAAAAGAAGAAGAAGAAGAAGATAGCAGGAGGGGAAGAATGAAGGTGGGGAAATCGGAGGGAGAGATGAACCATGAGAGACTATGGACTCTGAGAAACAAACAGAGGGTTCTAGAGGGGAGGGGGATGGGAGGATGGGTTAGCCTGGTGACGGGTATTAAAGAGGGCATGTTCTGCATGGAGCACTGGGTGTTATAAACAAATAATGAATCATGGAACACTACATCAAAAACTAATGATGTAATGTATGATGATTAACATAACATAATTTAAAAAAGAAAATATTTTGAGATGAAAATAATAAAATTATGATATTCCACAAAATTTGTGGAATGGAGGTAAAAAAAACAAATAAATAAAAATAAAAATAAAAACTCCCTCCTAAAGAATGAATGGGTTAACCAGGAAATTAAAGAAGAAATTTAAAAAAATACAGGGAAGCAAATGAAAATGAAAACATGACAGTTCAAAACCTTTGGGATGCAGCAAATGCAGATTCAAGGGAAACAATGAAATATTACTCAGCCATCAAAAAAAATGAAATCTTGCCATTTGCAATGACGTTGATGGAGCTAGAGTGTATTATGCTAAGTGAAACAAGTCAGTCAGAGAAAGACAAATACCATTTGATTTCACTTATATGTTGAATTCAGTAAACAAAACAGATGAACATACAAGAAGGGGAAAAAAAAAAGAGAGAGTGAAACAAACCAAAAGAGACTCTTTACCATAGAGAACAAACTGTAGGTTGATGGAGGGAGGTAGGTTGGGGGTGGTCTAGATGGGTGGTGGGTATTAAGGATAGCACTTGTTGTGATCAGCACTGGATGCTTTATGTAAGTGATGAATCCCTAAATTCTACTCCTGAGACTAATATTACAGTATATGTTAACTAACTAGAATTTAAATAAAAATTTGGAAAAAATATATATATAATTATCACACTGTTTAGTGTGATATGTAATGGATCCTAATTTGCTTACATTTGAGTTGAAACTGAAAAGTGCAAAACAAATCCTTTAACCTAACTGGGAGCTTGATGAAGCTCAAATATATCGCCTGAAGGGAGAAAGAACTTCACTCAGAAAAAAAGAATATTCTTTAATGAGAGGGTAAGAACACCTTTTCAGAAAGATGAAAAGCAGTGTGAGAACCAGAGTTCTTTCAGACATAGCAGGCACAGTTCTACGGAGAATAATGCCCATGAAACCAGGTGATTAGAGGGCAAGAAATGATGAACCATCTTGAAGCTGTTGACTATGATAGGCATAGGAATTCTAAAGCTTTGGAAGATCAGAAAAGATGTCTACAGGAGACCCTTTACAGATATCTTAAATCATACATTATTTTCCTTTTTTAATCTGTTATTTATATCTAAGTGTCTTCACATAAGTTCAGTGTCTGATTCATCTTTGAGGTCCTTGTAGCACCTATTATAATGTATTATATATTGTAACACATACAGTAAGCATTTATGTATTTTACAAATTTACCTAATATATGGGTACTTTCATTTATTTTTTTTAAAGATTTATTTATTTATTTTAGAGAGAGAGCAAGAGAGGGAGTGGCAGAGGGAGAAAGAATCTGAAGCAGACCCCATGCTGAGGGTGGAGCCCAACATGGGGCTTGATCTCATGACCCTGAGATCACGACCTGAGCCAAAACCAAGAGTCAGATGCTTAACTGACTGACCACCCAGGCGTCCTGGTAATATATGTGTGCTTTTAATGCGTTCCACTATCAAGATGCTTCTTTATGCTATCTCGATAAATTTATTCAGATCCAAGTGCAGTTAATTTATATTAATTTGTTCATTCATTCATACATAATGGTTACTTACTAACTACTATATGCAAGGATCTCTAAGCCCTATGGGGCAATAAATAGATGTTAAAGTTAAATAAATAAATGAATGAATGAATGAATGAATGAATGAATAAATAAATAAATAAATAAATAAAATTCAGATTAAGAATTCCTTAAATAATTTAATTCCTCCTGTTTTCATATACCCCAATATACTTTTGACACTTAGAGAATTTACATAACCAACTGAATAGAATTTTTTTACATATCATAACACAAAAGATATGCTTTATTTCATAAAATAGAATACTGATGTTTGTGTAATTATAAAGGGGATAGCATGGACAACAAAAATCTTAAAATATAGCTCAAATTTACTTTATATGGCAGTCATAATAGCTGAATCAGTCATCACCTACAAAGTATTACATTGCATTTACTAATGACAAATATACTCATAAGTGAAATCAGCCTATATTTTTATTCTTCAGATTTACCTTGAAAGAAAAAAGTATGAGGATATATATAAAACAATTATCCTTGTATGTATATATAGGTTCCAATTTTCGTATTTAGTTTTATCAAACTTTGGCAATAATCTGATGCCCTTTGAATTTTTTGTGGGTATGACCAGAAGCAAACTCAGAATCTGTCATGTAACCTTTTCCATATAATGAAGAAAATAATAGTTATTGAAAGTCCTCTTTTATCAGTTGTAAATAACTAGCTTCTTTGAGGATACCAAGAATACATGTGGGAGAACAAGCTTTAAAACCTCCTTTTGTTTATGATGTTGAGGTATGTTCCCTCTAAACCTACTTTGTTGAGGGTTTTTATTATGAATGGATGTTGTACTTTGTCAAATGTTTTTTTCTGCATCTATTGAATGTTCATATGGTTCTTACCCTTTCTTTTTTTTCTTTAAAGATTTTATTTTTTTATTTGACAGAGAGAGTGTGCGAGCACAAGCAGGGGGAGTGGCAGGCAGAGAGAGAGGGAGAAGCAGACTCCCCGCTGAGCAGAGAGTCTGATGCCAGGCTGCATCCCAGACCCTGGGATCATCACCTGAGCTGAAGGCAGGTGCTTAACCGACTGAGCCACCAGGTGGTCTCCTTTCTCTTACTGTGATTTATCACATTGATTTGTGAATATTGAGCCACCCTTGAAATCCAGGGATAAATCCCACTTGGTTGTGATGAATGATTTTTTTAAATGTATTGTTGGATTTGGTTTGCTAGTAATTTGTTGATAATTTTTTCATCTATGTTCATCAGGGATGTCGGCCTTTAGTTTTCCTTTTTAGTGGTGTTGTTTCAGGATTTCTTTTCCTTTATTGCCTGTGGTTCTTGGTCATGCTGCTTTGAAGAATGAAGAGGTAGACCAGACGAAGAGTGGTAGGCAGCAAAGCAAAGTTTATTGAGGGATAGTACAAAGCTCCTGAAGAGGGAGGGGACCTAAGAGGGTTGTCTGTTGGAGTTTCTAAGTCTAGGGGTTTTCATGAGATTGTTAGCAGGCTGTTTTAATCTGATTAACCCTCCATGCGCCTGTCACCTAATCCGGTTTTTGTCCACGTGCTCATCTACCTATCAGGTAGTTGTTTACATGGGAAAGAGTGGAGGGCTCCTTTCAGGGTGGTGTAAAATAACAGGATGGGGTCTTTTTCCTTTGAAGGGTAGTTTCCTCTTAGGATGGGAGGCCCCTTGCCCCTGCCTGCCTTTCTTCTGATTAGCCTTTATTAGTGTCTTTATATTCTTTTTGTTTGTTTGTTTGTTTTTTGTATCTGGGTAATGCTGGCCTCAGAATAAATTTAGAAGTTTTTCTTTCTTTTCTATTTTTTTGGAATAGTTTGAGGAGAATAGGTATTAACTTTTCTTTAAATGTTTGGTAAAATTCCTCTGTGAAGCCATCTGGTCCTGGACTTTTGTTTATTGGGAGTTTTTTTATTACTGATTCAATTTCTTTGCTGGTTATCTGTCCAAATTTTATATTTCTCCCTGTTCAATTATGGTAGTTTACGTGTTTCTAGGAATTTGTCCATTTCTTATAGTTATACAATTTGTTGGTATATAGTTTTTCATAATATTCTCTCATAATTGTTTGTGTTTCTGTGGTGTTGGCAATTATTTGTCCTCTCTCATTTGTGATTTTATTTATTTGGATCCCTTCTCTTTTCTTTTTGGTAAGTCTGGCTAAAGGTTATTAAATTTTATTGCTCTTTTTCACTTTTTTGAAGATTTTATTTATTTATTTATTTGAGAAAGAGAATGCATCAGCGGGGTGTGGGGGAGGGGCAGAGGGAGAAGGAGAAGCAGCATCTCCACTGAGCTGGGAGCCCAAAGCAGGGCTCGATCCCAGGACCCCAGGATCTTGACCTGAGCTGAAGACAGACACTTAATCGACTGAGCCATGGAGGCGCCCCTAATTTTATTCATTTTTTAAAGAACCAGCTCCTGGTTTTGTTGATCTGTTCTATTGTGTTTTGTTTTATTTTGTTATTTTTTTTGTTTTTAGTTTCTATATCATTTAATTCTACTCAAATGTTTATTATTTCCTTTCTTCTGCTGTTTTTAGGCTTTGCTTATTGTTCTTTTTCTAGCTCCTTTAGGTGTAATTTTATGTTGTTTATTTGAGATTTTTCTTGTTTCTTGAAGTAAGCCTATATTGCTATAAACGTCCCTCTTAGAACTGCTTTTGTTACACCCAAAGGTTTTGGACCACTGTTTTCATTTTTGTTTTTTTCCATGTACTTTTCCATTTCTTCTGATATGTTCCACTTAAACTTCGAAGAGGAATAAAATCTTATTAAGGAAAATCACATTTTAGCTATGTGCTAATTAATCTCCCTGAAATATACAAGTATTTATTTAGATGATTTACTAGGGAAATGTTTTGAAATTTTGCTGGAGGGCAGGGAGTGCGGGAAGAGGATTAACTTTTCTGCTCAATTGACTATGTGACAACAAAGTATCTAGATATGAGTAAAAAATTCAGGAAGTCACCCATGATGGACTTCAGCCAACGAAAATGATGTTCTCTGTGCATTTTCATTTCTCAATAAGAGTATAAATTTAATTGGTACAACCACTATGAAAAACAGTATGGAGTTTCCTCAAAAAATTAAAAATAAAACTACCATATGATCAAATTCCACTTCTGGGTAAAAATCTGAAGGAGACAAAATTACTGTCTCAAAGAGTTATCTGCACCACCCATGTTCACTATAGCATTATTCACAATAGTCAAGACATGGAAATAGTCAAGATAGAAGTGACCATTGACAGATAAATGGATAAATGGATAAATAAAATGTGGTATATATATAATAATGGAATATTATATATGTATACACATAGAAAAATGAAATATGTATTATATATTGATGCAATGGAATATTATATATGTATACATATATGTATATATATATACACAGACAATGTATACACACAATGGAATATTATTCAGCCATAAAAAAGAAGGAAATTCTGTCATTTACAACAACATGCATGGATATCAAGGACACTATCCTAAATTAAATAAGCCATACAGAAAAAAATATTGTATGATCTCACTTACACGTGAAATCTAAAAAGAAATCATAGAAACAAAGAATAGATTGATGGCAGGGGCGCCTGGGTGGCTCAGTCGTTGAGCGTCTGCCTTCGGCTCAGGTCATGATCCCAGGGTCCTGGTATCGAGCCCCGCATCGGGCTCCCTGCTCAGCGGGAAGCCTGTTTCTCCCTCTCCCACTCCCCCTGCTTGTGTTCCTTCTCTCGCTGTGTCTCTGTCTGTCAAATAAATAAATAAAATCTAAAAAAAAAAAAAAAAAAAGAATAGATTGGTGGCTACCAGAAGTGTGGTGTGTGGGGGTGGGTAAAACGTGTGAAGGTGGTTAAAAGGTACAAACTTCCAGTTATAAGATAAATAAGTCCTGGGCATGCAATATGCTGCATGGTAATTATTGTTAACAATAGTGTGTTGTATTTTGAACGTTGCTAAAGAGTAGATCTTGAAAGGTTTTTTTTTTAATTTGAAATTTTCATTTCATTTTTTTATGTTTGCAAACACTTCTTTTTGTGTGTGTGAAAGTTCTTATTATAAGAAAAAATTGTAGCTATGTGAAATGATTGATGTTAACTAAACTTCATTTTACAATATACAAATATATCAAGTCATTATTTTGTACACCTTAAGCTTATGCAATGTTATATGTCCATTATGCCTCAATAAGACTGAAATATATATATATATATATATATACACATATATAAATTGGTAAATATATAACTCCATTCTAAATGATTTTATTTATAATTTTCTTAGACTATTGTACAGAATCATAGGCTATATGAATAGGAATAGACCTCAAAGAATTCCTGGAATTCTTCCCTCCTTTGTTCTTCCCCCCTAATCATTTACTCATTTATTTTTTTTATGTTAATCTTTTAGTATTATTGTTCCTACTGTGCATATTGTTCCTACATTACATATTTTTTGCTTTATTGAGACACTTTAATGGTAGTTTTAAATTTTAGTCATTTTTTTTATTGACTTAAAATATGTATTAAGGACTGGGTGTTAGGTTTTGTTATTGTTTAATTGTGATTACTTATTTAATTGTCTCCCTAAAGAGCTAGTAAGATGCAGTAGAACAATGACTTTGTAATACTTGCTGCCCATATGAGTTAAGTTTGACTGTGTATTAATTTACTACGGCTGCCATAAGAAAGTACCACAGATGGGAGTGGCTTAAACAACAGAAATGTATTTTCTTACAATCCTAAAGGTTAGAAGTCTGACATCAAGGTATCTTCAGGATTAGTTTCATCTGAAGCTTCTCTTCTTGGCTTGTTAATGGTCATTCTCTCCCTGTGTCTTCATGTCATTTTCTCTCTGGATGTGTTCTTGTCTCAATCTCCTTTTCTTAGAAAAACACCAGTCATTTGGATTAGGGCCCACCTTAATGACCTCATTTTAACCAAATTACCTTTACAGATCCTATCTGCAAATACAGTCACGTTCTGAAATAGTGGAAGTTAAGACTTTAATATATGAATCTGGATGTTAATTCAACCATTAACAGACTACATGAAAGAAAAAGAAAAAAACACAAAAAATGATTAGGCCTCAAAGGAGAAGTTAACTATAAAGATTAACCAGACCTAGCAAAATATATCTATAGATCACAGATGTCACCAGAAACAAAGACTCTCACACAATGTGTAAGCATCATGTCTAGTTCCAGACCACTGACAAAACCACTGGCAAGTTCCTGGTAAAGTCCTAATAAAAGGCCAGAGATAAAAACCCTTGGTGGCAACCCTTTTGGGTCTCTTCTCACTCCTGAGAGCTTTTTCTGTATCCTTGCTTAATAAAACTCTATTGTTTAATAAAACTCTTACTCACTCTCTTTTGTCTGTGAGATTCATTCTTCAACTCTGTAAGACAAGAACCCTGCTTTCCCGCTTCACCTCCAAGAGCTATAGAGTCAGAAACTTTGTTAGTGGGACTAACACTATATGGATTAACAAGACCTTTAATGGATTCTGATACTCATGCACACTAGAATTTGAGAAACTTCTTTTCAATGGAAAATAATTTATTGTGATGCTACCTTTTTCTTCTAGCAGAATATAGAATAGCATCCCTTTCTTTCTCCATCTTCTCAAATCCTAAGCATCATGTAAAGACCAATTTATATGGTGTATGTATGAATCTATTTATCTATCACCTATCTATCTCTGTCTATCATCTATATAATGATATAATTTATTTCAGATATTCTTTGTGATCTGCTGTAACTGGCCTTATCTAACTGCTATAGTCTACCCCTACACTTTTTCTTAGGTCAAAAACAAAATATTTATAGAAACTATATATTCCTAAATACCTTGTTTAATCCTTGAAGACATTGTTTTTTATCTCTGCCCATTTTCACATAGTATAGTCATCATTTTGGACAGATTTCCTGTCCCATAGGGTTCTGTGTTCACGTTATTCTGTGGAAGTTCTGGGTATAAAAATGCCTAATAAATTCTTTCATTCCTTCTCTCCTTTTCTCCCTCTCTCCCCACCTTGCCTCCCTCTCTTGAGAAAGTAGAACTTTTAGTAATGAGAAGGGGGGGAGGAAACAAAAAATCAAAAATGAATCTCTCTCTCTGTTTATCCAGACACAAGTTATGTGGAAATATATTAGTAAGGTTTCAACTTGCAATTTCACGGCAGGTAAAAAAATAATTCACTGCTTTTCTGATTCTGAGAGAAGTATTTTTTTAAGTCTTTCATTAAGAAAGAAAATGTAACATATAAACAATCCACACATATTTGAGAAATCCAAGCGCATCATGCCCTACTAACAGACAACAATTGCATTAAATAGATAAGGAGAAATCAATTGAAGCAAATGAATTTTTAGTTGAAAACTGAATTGCAAACATGACACACATTTGTACTATAATATAAATGTTCTATAAGTATAGTCACATTATATTTGTTACCCTGCTTTATTTCTTTTTCTTAGCAGTTAATACTTTTGTAATGCATAATTTGTATATCATCTGTTTCTTTAGTAAAATGTAAGTTATATGAATGCACGGTATAATTTTCCTTTACTGTTGTATCTTTGACATCAATAAAAATGCCTAAATCATAGTTTGTATTCAGTAAATATATGTTGCATGAATGAGTAAGGAAGGAAAAAAGTAGTTCTTGGAAGTTAAGATATAATTTCCTTAAAAAATCTTCAAATACCCTTTGATATGCTTTTTATTTTCAAACTGCTAATCTGATACCAATAATAATTAATATACATCTCTTTAATAAGAGTGACAAGCCACAAGGTGGGTACTAAATATCATAAACACCAATAGGCCCATGCTGGGCCAGCCATACTGACACTTTACAATAATTATTATGATATAAAGTACTTTAAACTAACTTAATAAACCAGCATTGAATTATGATCTCAATCTCTGGTTTTATGAAGCAATAATAACAATTGGGAGGCACTATTTTAATCACATATTTTGAACTCCAGGGAAAAATATAAGTTTCAAAGTCAGTTTTGATGTGGGAAACAAAGGCAGAAGAAAAATTATTAAATTTCCTTACTACCTACAGCCCATTGACAAGTCCTTGAAACAGGCAGGGTGACATTCCTCTAGGGACTCAACTGCTTTGATGTTTGCACTTTGCTAAGGTCAAAAGGCAATCCTAGCCTGACCCCAACCCCCCATCCTGGATCCTGTAAGCCTACTTTAATATATAGAAATTCTTTTAGAAATTTCCTTTATCTCTACCCCTCAAGATATGTGTTGGTAATCATCTCCCAAGGATATGGCCTGCCAATATACATCTGAAGGGTCTCATGACTAAGGTTTTATTAGACGGTAATAAATGACATTTTCCCAACAATAGCTAGCCCCCTCAAGGTCCTGGAAACCTTGCTTCCAAAATTCCTTAGAGACTTACACTCTCCCTAACCCCCTCCCAACTTGAAAGCATATAATGGGCCACTCCTCATGACCCCAGTGCAGCTCTTTCTGCCCACAGGTCCTGTCCCTTTGTTTTAATAAAATCACCTTTTTGCGCCAAAGACATCTCAAGAATTCTTTTTTGGCCATCAGCTTCAAACCCTAATGTCTTTCCTACATCAGTTTTGGCATTTTCTAAGGATTTTTTAAACAAAAAATAAAGTTAGACCTACAGTATCAAGCCAAATGTTCACACTAAATAATATTTATGCTTTGCTTAAAGTTCAAGCTCATATTAGGAATATCCTACCATAAAGTAAATCTGTCAAGATGAAGTTGGAATTGTTGGCTAAAACTATGTATGTATATAATTATATCTTTATGTTTGCCATCAAATCATGACCTTTTTATAACTTAGTCCTTTGATATATTTTGCTATTTATATGTAAAAATTACATAATGTTTAAATTTTAAAATCTAAAATGAAGATCAAAATGAAGACTTTATATTTTATTTTCAGGAATATAAACTGTTAAAGTTAATAAATGAATCCAATGAAGCTGCAGGATACTTAAAGTGTGCAGGATGAGATGCCTCCAAATGTGCCACTTTGGCATAAAGCTAATTTAGAATTAAAAGTAATTAAAACCAGGCAGATGCAGATAAAGCTCTCTGCCTCCCCAGTAACTGCGAAAATTTACATTGGAAAAGAGATCCTGCAACAGGAAGAGCTATTAACAGAGAGTCTCCTTTGCCTAAGGAACTCATCTGCATAACAGGGCAACCTTGTTTTTCCAAACATCTCCTTTCACCTTCTTCCTAAAGAGATTTCTCCACATTGTATTCTCAGGCCCCTTCCCCTCTCCTTAGCTCATATAAGCTTCTTGTTGCCTCACTGTCTTTGAAATTGAGTGTCTATGTGGATTCCCTACATGTACATCTATTAAATTTGATTTTCTCCTGTTAATCTGTCTCATGTCAATTTAACACTAAGTCCAACTAGAAGGACCATATGGCAGAGGAAGGTCTTCCTCCCCAACAATACAAAATCAATACACAAAAATCTCTTGCATTTCTGTACACTAAAGATGAAACAGAAAAAAATTAATAAAAAATTTTCATTTACAACTGTATGAAAAAGAATAAAATACCTAGGAATAAATTTAACCAAGGAGGTGAAAGATCTGTACACTGAAAACTGTAAGACAACTGAAGAAATTGAAGAAGACACAAATAAATGGTAAGATATTCCATGCTCATGGACTGGAAGAATTAACATTGTTAAAATGCTCATCCTATGTAAAGCAATCTACAGATTCAATGCAACCCCTATCAAAATCCCAATGGCATTTTTCATGGAACTAGAATAAATAATCCTAAAATTTGTATGGCACTACAGAAGACCTTGAATAAGTAAAAGTGATCTTGAGAATGGACAAAGCTGGAGGTATCATGCTCCCTGATTTCAAACTAAACTACAAAGCCATAATAATCAAAACAGTATAGTATTGGCATAAAAACCAACACATAGATCAATGGAAGAGAATAGAGAACTCAGAAATAAACCCAAACACATATGGTTGGTTAATTTATGATAAAGGAGCCAAGAATATAAAATAGGGGGAAAAAAGTATTTTTAACAATAGTGCTGAGAAAAGTGGACAGATACATGCAAAATAATAAAACTTGACTACTACACACCATACACAAAACTTAATTGAGAATGGATTAAAGATTTGAATGTAAAACCAGAAATCACAAAATTCCTAGAGGAAAATATAGTCAGTAAGCTCCTTGACATTGGTCTTAATGATATTTTTTGGATCTGAGTCTAAAGCCTGTGGGAATTCACAGTGCCTGGATAGACAAAATCCGACTTGTTTATGCCTCCCTGGATGACACTAATTGAGAAGCAAAGGAGAAGTGCCTGGAATGCTGGGCCTCCTTTGAAGTTTCTTGGATGAAAACGGACAGATTCTTACTGTGGCTTAAGGTTCTCATCTAGGGAGTCAATGTTTAAGTTTTGAAGAAAAACAAACACCTCTGGTAGTCACGTACTTCACGGACTCATTGCCTCCTCTCCCTTATCACACACTGCCCCATATTTTATTATCCTGACCATTAAAGTTACACTTTCCTACTTGCTTTGCACTTGTGCCTGATGTATTGCTAAGACCCCAATAAAAGTGGAGACAGAGCTTGGCTCAGGGCCTTCTGCCACTTGAGCATCTGTTCCCCAGGCCTCTCCTTTCTCCTACTAAGGTGTCTGGAGTAATCTTTTCATTCACCGTCTCAGGGTTTGATGGCCAAACCTGACAAAAGGCAAGGTCAGCAAAAGTAAATATAGACAAATGAGACTACATCTAATTAAAAAGCTCCTGCACAGTGAAGGAAACCATCAACAAAATGAAAAGGCAACCTACTGCATGGGAAATGGTATTTGTAAATGATATATCTGATAAGGAATTAATATCCAAAATATATAAATAACTCATATAACTCAACAACAACAACAAAAAAGTCTGACTAAAAAAAAAAAAAAAATGGACAGAGCATCTGAATAAACATTTTCCCAATAAGAGACATACAGGTGGCCAACAGGCACATGGAAAGATATTTGGGATCACTAATTATCAAGGAAAAGCAATTCAAAACCATAGTGAGATATTACCTCACACCTGTCAGAAAGGCTATTATCAAAAAGACAAGAAATAAGAAGTGATAGAGAGGATATAGAGAAAAGGGAACACTTGTACACTGTGACAATGTAGATTGGTGCTGTCCCTATGGAAAACAGTATGGAGAGTCCTCAAAAAATTAAAAATAGAACTGCCATATGATCCAGCTATTCCACTTTTGGGTATTTATCCAAAGACTATAAGAACATTAATTCAAAAAGATATATGCACTATTATGTTCATTGCAGCATTTATAATATTCAAGATATGGAAAGTGTCCATCAATGGATAAATGGATAAAGATGTGGTGGGATATTTATAATATATATACACACACAAACATAATGGAATACTACTCAGATTTAGAAAAGAAGGAAACCTTGCTGTTTGTGACAAAGTGGATGGACATTGAGAGTATTATGCTCAGTGAAATAAATGAGATGGAAAAAGACAAATACCACATGATTTCAAGTATACGTGGAATCTAAAAAATCAACAACAACAAGTGAGCAAATAAAATAAAAACTAATTCATAGATATAGAGAACAAATTCATGGTTACCAGAGGGGTAAAGGGCTGGGGGTTGGGGAAAATGGGTGAAGGGATTCAATTGTATGGTGATGAATGGTAACTAGACTTATGGTGGTGATCACTTTGTGATTTATACAAGTATAAGATTATGATGCACATCTGAAACATATTATATACCAATTTTACCTCAATAAAAAAATAAGGCACATTTTAAATGATCTTGCACTACATAGTATAAGGGACTTCCACGTAAGGCCATGATTAACTTGCACCTGATAAGTCATCATACCATGAGTAATTCCAAAACTGAAAAAAAACATAAAAAGCAAATATTTTCAGGCATTGGAAAATAACGCATTACTGTGGTGCATAAAAAAATCAAAACAAATGAGATGAGACCTACTATCATCCTAATTTTCTGCCTCAAGGCATTTATTTGATCCTGGTTGGGAGAAGGGGAACCCAAGCAAAGGATATAGGTCTCATTGAGCAAAGGAGAGAAGAAATTTGAGTTAATAGAAACTGAAATAACTAGAATATGCAGGGTCAAGTAACAGAGAGAATGTAGATATGCAAAGAAAATTATCTCAAATCTGAATAGTCTAAATTAAATGTATGGGGAAAAAAATGACCAATTCTTAGGGTAAGTTCCTATTAGACCAGCGAAAGAATATTATTGGGTGAAAATAAAATAAACTATCCTAGAGTTCTAAGTGGAGAAACTTCAAGTTTGCATTGTTTGGGAGATTTCTAGCTTTATTAACAAAAATGAAGAGATATTTTCAATACCCGGGTCATGCAGTAAATATCACAAAATATCACACCATAAGAAACAGAGCAAACAAGCCCTAGAGGTGATGTCACTGGAAATGGCAGAGTAGAGAACTCCAAAATTCTGTCCATTCACTAAAGCAACAATTAAACTGACAGAAACTTTCAGAATTAACATTTCAGAACTCTAGAATCTAACATGGAAGAATAAGGGCTTTGAAAAGCTTCTAGATATACCTGAGAATTTAGAAGTCCATGCACATAACCAGGGCTGAACATATGCTCAAAAATTACTTGAGAAGACCCCAAGCTTTCACCTGTGACTGAACTTTATGCTCCGTGAAAGCAGGAAGTAAAGAACAGACAGAGATGTAAAGGATTTGAGTAAGCATGCGTTTATCATTAGCTTACCAATTAGCTAACAGAAAATATACTTCAGTGACCATACATGACAAAGAATGCAGTCTGTCATGAATAATTTTATGTGTCAACATGACTGGGCCACAGAGTGCCCAGGTATTTAGTCAAACATCATTCTAGGTGTTTCTGTGAGGATGTTCTGGATGAGTTTAACATTTAAATTAATAGGCTCTGTAAAGAAGATTGCCCTCCACAGTGTAAGTGGGCCTCACCAATCTTTGAAGGCCTGAATAGAACAAAAGGTTGACTCTCCCCATATAAGAGGAAATTTCCTTATGCCTGACTACCTTGAGCTAGGACATCAGGTTTTTTCCTACCTCAGACTCAAACTAAAATATTGGTTCTTCCTGTGTCCCTAGGCTGCCAGCCTTCAAATTGGACCTACAGCAGTGGCACTTCTGGTTCTCAGGCCTTTGGACTTAGCCTGAAACTACACCACTGACTCTCCAGTTTATTGACTACAGATCATGGGGATTGTCAGCCTCCATAATCAGGTGAACCAATCCTTATAATAAATCCATATATATATATATTCTTCCATGAGATGATAGTCATGAAGCCACAAGTAGAGACACAGAATAAGTTCAAGAAAACAAAGTTTATTATACTCACAGATAATAGAGAGACAGAATCACAACACACCATGAGGGGACCATATGGAAGTAGCAATGAGGGAATGTGCTCAACCAAGCAGTTGGAGAGCTAAGGAAGAGAATGAGGACCACAGGGAAGTGCCTCTACTGGGAGTCAGTGTGAAGGAGACAAGCAAAAGGCATAAGGGGTTTCATTGGTGCATTTGAATATCAGTAGGTCACAATCAGGGGAGGGCAAGGAGGGAAGTTTGTGACGGGCCGGCTCTATCACACTGCTACACCTGGTTACCTAGGCAGGGTGCTCACAGCCTGTGGAGACATTGAGGTAGTGGGAAAATATTGTTTTAAAATTTATAATACAATATATATACATCCTATTAGCTCTGTTTCTTTGGAGAAACCTGACTGACACACAGTATTTACAATAATTGTATGAAAAAGTCACTAAACAAATATATAATGTACAAAAAGCAGTAATAACAAGTCCCAGAAACAGGAAAGAATCTGATTTTTAAAGAATTAGCATATTATAATGCTGATAACTACATTTTCCCACAAATAATAACGAGACACTTAAAGAAACAAATCTTGGGCAATTCATAGGAAAAACATAACTTAATAAATAGAAACTGTATCTGAAGAAGACCAGCCAGTGGACTTACTAGACAAAGACTTTAATTAGTTATTACAAATATGTCCAAAGAATAATAAGAAACCATAAAAAATGTTTCTTAACAAAAAGACAATACTAATAGAGAGAGAGAAATTATAAAAAGAAACTTAAATATAGATTCAGGAGTTCAAGTGTACAATAACCAAAATGAAGAAGTTTGCATATAGGATGTCAATAGAAGATTTGATCAGGAAGAAGAGTCAGTGAACTTGAAGAGAGATAAAATGAGATTATCCAGTCTAAGGAACAGAGAGGACAAAGAATAAAAAAATAAACAGAGCCCAAAGATATTTTTGGGATACCATCAAGCATACATCAAAATACACATAATGGGTGTTGATGACAGAGAAAATAAGATTTAAGGGCATACAAGGGCTATTTGAAAAAAAAAATAATGTCTAAAAACTTCCCACATTTTATAAAATACATGAATCTATACATTTAATAAACTAAAAAAAAATCTTCAATAGGAAAATACAAAGAGATGCATACATTATAATCAAACTGTTGAAAGACAAAGACAAAGGAGACAATTCTGGAATCAGCAAGGAAGAGATTCATTATACACAAGTGATCCTCAATAAAATTAGCAACCCATTTCTCTTTGAGAAAAAAAAAAAAAAAAAACATGGAGGTCAGAATGCAGGGGAATGAGATTTTTAAAGCTTTGAAATGAAAACAAACAAACAAAAACAAACAAAAATCCCTGCCAACCAAGAAGTCTAGATATGAAAAAAGTAGTCTTAAAAAATTAATGGAAAATTATGACATTCCCTGATAAACAAAAGCTAAAGGAGTTTGTTTGTAGCAGATTTTTCCGACAAGAAATCTTAAAAGGAGTTTATCAGGTTAAAATGAAAAGAAACTGACTGGATAGTAAATGAAAGCCATATGAGGAAATAGGAACTCTGGTAGAGGTAAATTCACAGGTAAATGTAAAAGCCAATGTTACTGGGGCGCCTGGGTGGCTCAGATGGTTAAGCGTCTGCCTTCGGCTCAGGTCATGATCCCAGGGTCCTGGGATCGAGTCCCACATCGGGCTCCCTGCTAGGCGGGGAGCCTGCTTCTCCCTCTGCCTCTGCCTCTCTCTCTCTCTCTCTGACTCTCATGAATAAATAAATAAAACATTTAAAAAAAAAAAGCCAATGTTACTGTATCTTTGGTTTGTAACACCACTTTTTTTTCCCTTATATGATTTAAAATACAAATTCCTTCAAACAATTATTATAAATCTGTGTTACTGGAAATACAATGTATAAAAAGTAATTTGTGGCTGCCATAATATGAAGAGGGAGGAGCTGTATAAGAGCAGTTTTGATACTATGTGGCTAATTTGACATTAATACAAACTGGATTGCTATAAATTAAAGATATAGACATCATAGACATCACAGGGGAAGAAAAATGCAGACCAATACCCCTATGTATATAAATGCAAATATCATCAATAAAATACAAGAAGCCAAATCTATAAGCATATTAAAAGAAAGACACACCATGACCAATGAGATTATCCTAGGAATGCAACGATGTATTAACATATGAAAATCATTGTTGTACACCATATTGAAAGTAATGAAAACAACACATGATTCTTTCAGTTGATGTAGAAAAAGGATTTGACAAAATCCTACACATTTTATTATAAAACACTCAACAAACTAAAAATACCAGGGAACTTGATCTACATGATAGTATACATTTATGAGCTTCCCACAGCTAATACCATATTCAATGATAAAATACTGAAAACTTCCCCCTAATATCAGGAACAAGACAAAAGTACCCATTTTTGCCATTTTATTCAATATTTTATTCAATAATTTATTTCTAGTCAGAAAACTTAGTAAAGAAAAAGAAATAAAAGGCATTTGCTTTGGAAAGGAAGAAGTAAAACTATCTATAGTCACAGATGCCATGATTTTACATACAGAAAATCCTAAAGAACCCACACCAAATTAAAATAAATAAATAAATAAAAACAACTATTGAGCTAATAAAAAATTCAGGCAAAGTTACAGATTACAAGATCAACACACAAAACTTGATTGTATTTTTATATAAAAGCAATGAAGAATCCAAAGAAGATGTTAAAGAAACAATTTGATTTACAATAACAACAAAAAGAATAAAATACTTAAAATTGAGTGTAACAATATAGGAATGGAAGCTATATATAAAAGAGGAAAATCCTGAAGCTGAAAAATATAAAATTAAGTGAACCACTTCACTAGATGGACAAAGCACTAACATAGAAACTGCAGAAGAAAACTATCCAAACTAATGCAGAAACAACAACAATAACAACAACAACAACAATAATAATAAATGAACAGATCTTTAGCAAATGGTGAGACAATATCAAGCAATCTGATACACATGGAACTGTGGTCCCAAAAGGAAAGAGAATGATGATGATGATGATCATGATGATGATGATGATAATTTGTTTATAACACAAGTTAAAGTAAAATAAAAAATTACACAAAGGAGGTGTTGGAATGTTACAAGTTAAGAAGTACATGCTTGTCAGAATGTAGATTATAAGCTCAAGGTTACTGTAAAGCCTAAAAGAATAAATGATGAGACAAAAAAAATGAACCAATACGGATGCCTGTGTGGCTCAGTCAGTTAAGCATCTGCCTTCAGCTCAGGTCATGATCTGAGGGGCCATGATCATCAGGCCGCATGTCAGGCTCCCTGCTCAGCGGGGAGCCTGCTTCTCCCTCTGTCTCTTCTCCTGCTTGTGCTCTCTCTCTCTCAAATAAATAAAATCTTTTAAAAACTGAACCAATAGAAGAGTTTAAATTAATCTAAAAACACTCACAAAAGAAACAGAAAAGTAAAAGAAAGCAATAAAGATAAATGCAGTCAGAAGTAAAACAAATAAGACAGTAGGCTTACCAACATTTCTACTTTTAAATGATGCTGTTAAGGCAAATGGTCCATAAATATATGGACCTAAGTATTTGCAGTTTACAAGGAATACATTTTAACTTTAAAGGCAAAGATTCCTTAAAAATAAAAAGATGGAAAATTATATAGCAGGGAGATACTAATCTATTAATCACAAGAGAGCAGAAATGTCTGTATGAATTAGATTTCAGTATAAAGGATATTAACAGGGACAAAGAGAGATATTTCATAATGATAAAAGGAGTAACTCATAAGTAAGATATTTAAAAAAAAATTTAAAAAGAATGTACTCAATAATAGAGTTGAAAATTAACACAGAATAAGTTGATAGAACTGAAAGGAGAAATGGACAAGTCCACATTTATATTTAGAGATGTCAATATTACCTTCAGGGAAATTGAGAGAATAAATGGACAGAAATGTAATTACTATATAGATGAATTGTACAACACTATTAAACAACATGAACTAATTCACGTTTATGGAACTCCCCCCACCAACAATATCAAAATCAACATTCTCTCTAAGTGTATATGGAATATTGACCAAGATAGACCAGCTATACCATAAACCTAGTCTCAACGACTATAATAGGATTGAAAATATAAAGCAAATATTCTTTGACTACAATGAAATTTAATTAGAAATTAATAAGAAAAAATATTTGGAAAATCCCCAAACATTTGGAAATTATGCAGCATGATTCTAAATAGCCATGGGTCAATGGAACTATCAAAAGGAAATCAGGAAATATTTTGAAATGAGTAATGAAACATTTGTGGGATACAGCTAAAGCAGGTCTTAAAGTTTAGCTTTAAATGTTTATACTAGAAAAGAAGTGTTTAAAACCAATGATATATGTTTCTAAATTGAACTTGAGAATGGATAGTAAATTTAACACAAAGTAGTGAAGGGGAAAGGACTTCAGGGCAGCCCCCGGATAGAAACCCTGAGCGGTGGGGCTGCACATGCAAAGTGGGGGTAGTTGGCAGTTTTAGAAGCACAAAGGGCAGCGATGTGCCAACATGGAGTCAAGGACTGGGAGCGTTGCTGAGGGGTGCACAACCCAGGACACTGCAGTTTATAGCAGCGCAGACAGAAACGGAAATAGTGTGGCCTGGAGTGCTCACTGAAGAACAGACTGAGATCTCTCTGCGCTGAGGCAGAGGATTGGAAACGATCTCTTCTGCTCTGACTCTTGGAAGAGATGGGGAAAACCACGAGGGAAAGCCGACAGAGAACAAAAGCCCCCCAAAAACCGGTTTTCACTGAGGCCATCCCCCTCCCTGAAAGGGGGTAGGGCAAATCTGCCCAAACAGGGTTGCTTGAGTAACAGTGGGGTAGACCCCTTCCCCAGAAGATAGGCTGGGAAAACAAGAGGCCATCAACCCTACCGTCCCTAGAAAACAGGTGCATCTTGCTTGGGTTGTGGTAAATAATTTGGACTCTGCACATTCCCTCAACCACCCCTCAACAGAATGACTAGGAAGAGGAACCCCCAAAATAGGAAAGATTTAGAGACTGTGACTTCTGCCACAGATACAGAAATGGATTCAGATATAACAAAATGTCATAAATGGAATTCAGGGTAGCAATTGTGAAGACAATAGCTAGAATACAGAAATCGATTAATAGTAACATAGAGTCTCTAAGGGCAGAAATGAAAGCTGAATTCGCAGAACTTAAAAATGCTATCAATGAGATCCAATCTAATCTAATCTAACAACTAGGGTAAGTGAGTCAGAAGAGTGAAATAGTGATCTAGAAGACCAATCGATAGAAAAGAAGGAAAAAGAGATGGTCAGGGAAAAGCAACTCAAAATCCATGAAAATAGAATCAGAGAAATAAGTGACACCATGAAACGTTCCAATGTCAGAATTATTGGAGTCCCTGAGGGCTGGACAGAGAGAGAGGACTAGAAGATATATTTGAGCAACTTGTAGCTGAGAACTTCCCTAATCTGGGGAATGAAACAAACATTCATGTCCTAGAGGCAGAGAGGACCCCTCCCAAGATCAAGGAAAACTGGACAACACCCCGGCATGTAATAGTAAAACTCGGAAATCTTAGAACCAAGGAAACCATCTTAAGGGCAGTTAGGGGGAAGAGATTCCTTATGTACAGAGGGAGGAACATAAGAATAATGTCAGACCTATCCACAGAGATCTGGCAAGCTAGAAAGGTCTGGGAAGACATATTCAGGGTACTAAATGAGAAGAACATGCAGCCAAGAATACTTTATCTGGCAAGGCTGTCATTTAGAATGGATGGAGAGAGGCAGAGCTTCCAAGACCAGCAGAAATGGAAAGACTATGTGACCACCAAGCTGGCCCTGAAAGAAATATTAAGGGGGGGTTCTATAAAAGGAGAAATACCCCAAGAGTGATATAGAATAGAAAAGTACAAAGACAATCTATAGAAACAAGGTCTTCATAGGCAACATGATGACAATAAATTCATATCTTTCAATAAACACTCTCAACGTGAACAGCCTAAATGCTCCCATAAAATGGCACAGGGTTGCAGGTTGGATAAAAAGACAGGACCCGTCCATATGCTGTCTACAAGAGACTCATTTTGAACCTAAAGATACATCCAGACTGAAAGTGAAGGGATGGAGATCCATCTTCCATGCCAACGGACCTCAAAAGAAAGCTGGGGTAGAAATTCTCATATCAGATAAACTAGATTTTAAGCCAAATAATGTAGTTAAAAACACAAAAGGACACTATAACATTCTTAAAGGGTCTATATAAGAAGAATATCTAACAATTGTAAATATCTATGCCCCCAACATGGGAGCAGCCATCTACATAAGCCAACTGTTAACTAAAATAAGGAGTCATATTGATAACAATACATTAATTGTAGGAGACCTCAATACTCCACTCTCAGCAATAGACAGCTCATCTAAGCAGAAAATCAACAAAGAAACAAGAGCTTTGAATAACACACTGGAGTAGATGGCCTTCATCAATATATATAGAACATTTCACCCTAAAACAACAGAATACTCATTCTTGTCGAGCACACACAGAACTTTCTCCAGAATAGACCACACACTGGGTCACAAATCAAGTCTCAACCAATACCAAAAGACTGAGATTATTCCCTGCATATTCTCAGACCATAATGCTTCAAAACTGGAACTCAATCACAAGAAAAAAAATTGGAAGGAATTCAAACGTTTGGAAGCTTAAGATGACTCTATTCAAGAATGTTTGGGTCAACCAGGAAATCAAGGAAGAGCTTAAACAATTCATGGAAACAAATGAGAACAAAGAGACGTTGGTCCAAAATCTATGGGATACTGCAAAGGTGGTCCTAAGGGAGAAATACACAGCCATCCAAGCCTCACTCCAAAAAATAGAAAAATCCCAAATTCACTGACTAACTTTACACCTTAAAGAGTTAGAGAAAAAGCAACAAACGATGCCTAAGCCAGGCATTATAAGAGAAAATAATTAAGATTAGAGCAGAGATCAATGAATTAGAAACCAGAAACACAGTAGAATAGATCAATGAAACTAGAAGCTGGTTCTTTGAGAGAATTAATAAAATCGATAAACAACTGGCCAGACTTATCCAAAAGAAAAGAGGAAGGACCTAAATTAATAAAATTATGAATGAAAGGAGAGAGATCATGACTAACACCAAGGTAATAGAAACAATTATTAGAAATTATTATCAACAACTATATGCCAATAAATTAAGCAACCTGGAAGAAATGGATGCCTTCCTGGAAACCTATAAATTGCCAAGACTGAAACAGGAAGAAATTGACAACCTGAATAGGCCAATAACTAGTAATGAGATTGTAGCAGTGATCAAAAACCTCCCAAAAAACAAGACGCCAGGGTCTGATGGATTCCCTGGGGAATGCTACCAAACATTCAAAGAAGAAATAATACCTAGCTAATAGGATCCAACAATACATTAAAAGGATCTCCCACCATGATCAAGTGGGGTTTATCCCTGGGATGCAAGGGTGGTTCAACATTTGCAAATGAATCAATGTGATAGAACACATTAATAAGAGGAGAGAGAAGAACCATATGGTCCTCTCAATTGATGCAGAAAAAGTATTTGACAAAATACAGCATCCTTTCTTGATTAAAACTCTTCAGAGTATAGGGATAGAGGGAATATTCCTCAAGTTCATAAAATCCATCTATGAAAAACCCACAGCAAATATCATCCTCAGTGGGGAAAAGCTGAAAGCCTGTCCCTTAATATTAGGAACATGTCAAGGATGCCCCCTCTTGACACTATTTTTTAACAGAGTACTAGAAGTCCTGGCCACAGCAATCAGACAACAAAAAGAGATAAAATATTCAAATTGGCAAAGAAGAGGTCAAACTCTCTCTCTTCGCAGATGACATGATACTTTATGTGGAAAACCCAAAAGACTCCACCCCCAAATTACTAGAACTCATACAGCAATTCAGTTATGTGGCAGGATAAAAAATCAATGCACAGAAATCAGTTACTTTCTTATACACTAACAACGCAACTGTAGAAAGAGAAATTAGAGATACGATTCCATTTACAATAGCACCAAAAACCATAAGATACCTCAGAATAAACCTAACCGAAGAGATAAAGAATCCATACTCTAGGAACTACAGAACACTAATGAAAGAAATGAAGAAGACACAAAAAGATGGAAAAACATTCCATGCTCATGGATTGGAAGAATAAATATTGTTAAAATGTCAATGCTACCCAGAGCATTCTATACCTTCAATGCCATCCTGATCAAAATTCCAGTGACGTTTTTCAAAGTGCTGGAACAAACATCCTAAAATTTGTATGGAATCAGAAAAGACCCCGAATCACCAAGGAAATGTTGAAAAAGAAAAACAAAGCTGGGGGAATCATGTTGCCCAATTTCAAGCTATATTACAAAGCAGTGATCACCAAGACCCATGGTACTGGCACAAAAACAGACATATAAACCAATGGAACAGAATAGAGAGCCCAGATATGGACCCTCAGCTCTATGGTCAAGTAATCTTCCACAAAGCGGGAAAAAATATACAATGAAAAAAGACAGTCTCTTCCATAAATGGTGCTGGGAAAAGTGGACAGCCACATGCAGAAGAATGAAACTCGACCCTTCTCTAATACCATACACAAAGAAAAACTCAAAATGGATGAAAGACCTCAATGTGAGACAGGAATCCATCAAAATCCTAGAGGAGAACATAGTCAGTAACCTCTTTGACATAAGCCACAACAACTTCTTTCAAGATACATCTCCAAAGGCTAGGGAAACCAAAGCAAAAATGAACTTTTGGGACTTCATCAAGATAAAAAGCTTCTGCACAGCAAAGGAAACAGTCAAAAAAACAAAGATGTAACACACAGAATGGGAGAAGATCTTTGCAAATGACACTACAGATAAAGGGCTGGTATCCAAGATCTATAAAGAACTTTTCAAACTCAACACCCAAAAAACAAATAATCAAGTCAAGAAGTGGGCAGAAGACATGAACAGACACTTCTCCAATGAAAACATACAAATGGCTAACAGACACATGAAAAATGTTCATCATCATTAGCCATCAGGGAAATTCAAATCAAAACCACATTGAGATACCATCTTACACCAGTTCAAATGGCAAAAATTGACAAGGCAAGAAACAACAAATATTGGAGTGGTTGTGGAGAAAGGGGAACCCTCTTACACTGTTGGTGGGTATGCAAGTTGGTACAGCCACTTTGGAAAACAGTGTGGAGGTTCCTCAAATGTTAAAAATAGAGCTACCCTATGACCCAGGAATTGCACTATTGGTTATTTACCCCAAAGACACAAATGTAGTGAAAAGAAGGGCCATATGCACCCGAATGTTCATAGCAGCAATGTCCACAAACTGTGGAAAGGGCTGAGATACCCTTCAACAGATGAATGGGTAAAGAAGATGTGGTCCATATATACAATGGAATATTACTCAGCCTTCAGAACAAATGAATACCCAACTTTTACATCAACATGGATGGGACTGGAGGAGATTATGCTAAGTGAAATAAGTCAAGCAGAGAAAGTCAATTATCATATGGTTTCACTTCTTTGTGGAACATAAGGAATAGCATGGAGGACATTAGGAGAAGGAAGGGAAAAATGAAGGGGGGGAATCCGAGTGGGAGATGAACCATGATAGACTATGGACTCTGTGAAACAAACTGAGGGTTCTAGACGGGAGGCAGGTGGGTGGATGGGTTTACCTGGTGATGGGTATTAAGGAGAGCTTGTACTGCATGGAGCACTGGGTGTTATATGAAAACAATGAATCATGGATCACTACATCAAAAACTAATGATGTATTGTATGGTGACTAATGTAACATAATAAAATAAAATAATTTAAAAAAAAAAGAATGACACCTTTATGAACAAATATAGGACAATAAATTTAATGAGTTACATGGAATAAATAAATTCTTTGCAAAAATGCTACATATCAAATTTACTTTATTTGAAAAATAAAATAAAATGAGTATCCCTTATGTATTAAAGACATTTAATGTTATTAAAAACTTTCACATAAAGAAAAGTCCAGACCCAAATGATCTCACTGGTAACTTCCATCAGACATTTAAAATTGTCATTACACTAATATTATATAAACTTTTTCAGAAAATAGTAGGAGAGTGAATATTTCCTAACCATTTGAGAAGACAAAGTTATCCTGACATAAAAATCAGACAAACAATTAAGAGAATGAAAACCATGTACAAATGTCCTTCATGAAGGTAAGTGTTAAATCTCTTCCTAAATTATTAGCTGATTGAATATGAAAAAAATATTTCAAAAAGATAATATATTCCAGACTGTAAGTTTGGCTAAATGTCAAAAGAAAAATATAATTTACCATATTAATAACATCATGGGGTGAAATGATGTACTTTTACTCAAATAATGTTCAGAAAGCATTTGGTAAAATTCAGCATCTAATCATAATAAGTTAAAACAAGCTAACCCAAAACTTTCAACACACAGAAGAACCGAAGATGTTTTCTCAGTCTGCTGATGAGATGAGAAAGGACATCTATGAAAAACCTATGCAGGATTTCAAACTCAGTGGTAAAGACTGAATGCTTTTCCTCTAAGATCAGGAACAAGACTATGTCTGCTCTCACAATTTCTATTCAGCATTTTAATGAAGGTCATCCTAGTGCAATAAAGCAAAACAAACAAATAAAGAGCATATTGATTTAAAAAAAGGAAAATTGTGTTTAAGAGATGATATAATCATGTACATAGAACATCTTAAGAAGTCTACAATAATCTGCAAGAGCTATTAATACATTTGCCAGGACCTAAGATACAAGGCTAATATCAATTTTATTTATATATACTAGGAACAAAATTTAAACAACCCAGAATGGTCATATACAATTGAATTAAAGTTATAAGAAAATACCAGAATATGTTTTTAAAATATGTTGACTTGTATGACAAAGTCACACAACATTGATGAGAGAAATTTTTAAACAAACTTAAAAAAATGAAAACTTGAACCATTATCATCAATTGGAAGACTTGATATTGAGGACTCAATGTTGATAAGATACAATTTTTCCCAAATTGATCAATTGATTTAATGCAATCGACTAAAACCCCTGCAGACAATTTACGTAGAAATGTATAAGTGGACTCTAAAAGTTATATAAAAATATTTTTAAAAACTAGAATAGAAAATAAGTTCTTGAAAATAAAGGTTAATACATGAACCATGTGATTATAAGATTCATTCTGAAATACAGTAATCAAAAAGTGTGAAATTGGAGTAAGAATAGGCATATGTATAAATGGGACAGAAAGGAGAGTACAGAAATAGATTTATACATTCAGAGTTAATTGTTTTTTAATAACAATACCAAGGTATTTCAATGAATAAATTATATTTTCAACAAGCTGTCAAGGAGCAACTAAATATCTATAAGGGAGAAAAAAAAGCCAACTTTTATCCTTTCCTCGTGTATATACAAATACTGATTCATGATGAATCATATAACTAAAAGTAAAATGCAAAACTGTACTGTTTATTAGAGGAAAAGGGATATAAATATTTACATCCTAGGTGCAACAGTGTTTCCTAGGTGGGAAACAATGAGCATAAAGTTTAAAAAAAAAATTAGACTTCATCAAAATTTAGAATTCTTGCTCTTCAAAAGTCATCATTAAGTGATTAAAAAGCCATTTGAAGGGCATCTGGGTGGCTCAGTTGGTTAATCCTCTGGCTCTTGGCTTGGTCATGATCTCAAGGGTTGTGGGATCAAGCCCTCTGTTGGGCTCTGCACTCAGTGGGGATTCTGCTTGAAGATTCTCTCCCTCTGCCCCTCCCCCCACTCACACACACTTTCACTTTCTCTAAAATAAATAAATCTTAAAAAAAGAAACCCATGGGATGCCTGGGTGGCTCAGTCGTTAAGCGTCTGCCTTCGGCTCAGGTGATGATCCCAGGGTCCTGGGATAGAGCCCCGCATCGGGCTCCCTGATCAACGGGAAGTATGCTTCTCCCTTTCCCACTCCCCCTGCTTGTGTTCCCTCTCTCACTATGTCTCTCTCTGTCAAATAAATAAATAAAATCTTAAAAAAAAAAGAGAGAGCCATGTAAAAAATTCTCAACATAATTAGATATTAGCAAATGAAAATTTACATAACAAATTCACTCTGGAGTGGCTAAAATAAATAAGCCTGACAATACAGTTTTTTGTAGGATGTAAAGGCATAGAATTCTCATTCATTGTACAATGCCTCCAGGCTCTTGGGCTAAGAAAGAAGATGAGACAGGTAGGCTACAAGTGGAGCATGCCTGTCTGGTGAGGTTAGGAATCCAACTTTAGTGGACACATCTGGGAGGCAGCATGGAGGGTACAAGAAAGGTATGGACTGCAGGTGTTGTTTGACTAAAAATGAAGCAGAAAATCCAAATACTTTTATATCTATTAAATAAATATATTTGAAATATATTTGTTATCAATAACGTTCTCACAAAGTAAACTCCAGGCCAAGATTATTTTACTCTAAGTGCCATGCATTGTAATACAAATTGATACAATTACTTTTTGAGCATTATTTGAGTAAAACATATTATTTCTCTCCATTATGTTATTAATATGATAAATCATGTTTCTTTTAATATTAAACCAACTTTATAATCTCTACTATATTATCTTTTAAAAATACTTTTTTGCATTCAATTAGGTAACAATTAAGAAGGCATTTTGCACCTATCATCATGAGGGATATTTGTCTGAGTTTTTCATTCTCTTCTTTGTCTGATTTTATGTCAAGATAATTTTGTCCTTTCAAAAAGTGTTAGGAAATATTCACTTCCCCACTATTTTCTGAAAGAGTTTATGTAATATTGGTATTATGGCAATTTTAAATGTCTGCTGGAAGTTACCAATAAGGTCATTTTGGTTTGGAGTTTTTATTGTGTGACACCATATGCCTAATACAGTGCTGAGTACGTAGTAAATGGCTGCTGACATAATATACCACTTATTATCTTTACACCTTCTAACAGCCATGTGTAACTCTTGGCATGTATTATTTTGTTTTTCTTAATTTTTTCAAATCTTTTTAATTTTACTTAAACTAATTCAGTTAACATATAGTGTATTATTTGTTTCAGAGGTAGAATTTAGTGATTCGTCACTTGCGTATAACACCCAGTGCTCATTACATCAAGTGCCCATCACCCAGTTACCACATTCTCCAACCTCCTACCCTCCAGCTACCTTCAGTTTGTTCCCTATAGTTAAAAGTC
Organism: Halichoerus grypus; assembly: GCF_964656455.1. Lineage (NCBI taxonomy): Eukaryota > Metazoa > Chordata > Mammalia > Carnivora > Phocidae > Halichoerus > Halichoerus grypus. The sequence continues at coordinate 23,379,649 of NC_135727.1, read as the reverse complement.
TCTTATGGTTTGCCTCCCTCTCTGTTATCTTATTTTACTTTTTCCTTCCCTTCCTCTATGTTCATCTGTTTTGTTTCTTAATTTCCACATATGAGTGAAATCATGTGGTGTTTGTCTTTCTCTGACTGACTTATTTCACTCAGCATGATACCCTCTAGTTTCATCCATGTCCTTGCAAATGTCAAGATTTCATTATTTTTGATGGCCGAGTAGTATTCCATTGTATATATATACCACCTGTTCTTTATCCCTTAAACTGTTGATGCATATCTGGACTCTTTCCATAGCTTGGCTATTGTGGACATTGCTGTTATAAACATTGTGGTGCATGTGCCCCTTTGAATCACTACATTTGTACCTTTGGGGTAAATACCTAGTAGTGCAATTGCTGGGTTGTAGAGTAGTTCTATTTTTAATTTTTTGAGGAACTTCCATACTGTTTTCCAGATTGGCTGCACCAGTTTTCATTCCCATCAAAAATGTAAGAGGATTCCTCTTTCTCCACATCCTCACCAATATTTGTTGTTTCCTGACTTGTTCATTTTAGTCATTCTGACCAGTGTGGGGTGGTATCTTGTGGTTTTGATTTCTATTTCCCTGATGATGAGCGACGAGCATTTTTTCATGTGTCTGTTAGCCATTTGTATGTCTTCTTTGGAGAAATGTCTGTTCCTGTCTTCTACCCATTTCCCAACTGGATTATTTGTTTTGGGGTGTTGAGTTTGATAAATTCTTTATAGATTTTGGATACTAGCCATTTATCTGATATGTCAATTGTGGATATCTTCTCCCATTCCATAGGTTGACTTTTAGTTTTGTTAATTGTTTCCTTTGCTGTGCAAAAGCTTTTTATCCTGATGAAGTTCCAATAGTTCATTTTTGCTTTTGTTTCCCTTGCCTTTGAAGATGTGTCTAGCAAGAAGTTGCTGTGGCCAATGACAAGGAAGGTGTTGCCTGTATTCTCCTCTAAGATTTTGATGGATCCATGTCTCACATTTAGGTCTTTCATCCATTTGAAATTTTGTGTGTGTGTGTGTGTATGGTGTAAGAAAGTGATTCAGTTTCATTCTTCTGCCTGTGGCTGTCTAATTTTCCCATCATTTGTTGAAGAGACTGTCTTTTTTCCATTAGATATTCTCTCCTGCTTTGTCAAAGATTAGTTGACCATGGAGTTGAGAGTCCATTTCTGGGTTCTCTATTCTGTTCCATTGATCAATTTATCTGTGTTTGTGCCAGTACCATGCTGTCTTGATGATTACAGCTTTGTAATATAGCTTGAAATCTGGAATTGCGATGCCTCCAGCTCTGCTTTTCTTTTTCAATGCTACTTTGGCTATTCGGAAGTCCTAGGTGTTTTCTATTGAGAACATCATATAATCTCTGAATAGAAATAGTTTTACTTTTTACATTCCAATCTGAGTGCCTTTGCTCTCTTCTTATTACCAATATTGTCCTGGCTAGAACCTCCAGTACAATATTGAATAGATGCGGGAGCAGATGACATCCTTATTATATTCCTGATTTTAGGAGGAAAGTTTTCAGTCTTTTACCATTGAGTATAATGTTGGTAATATTTCATACATGTTACTTAACAGGTTCAGGAGATTCCCTTCTGTTACTATTCATTGTTTTTATCATGAAGGGATATTGAATTTTGAAAAAAATCTGTGTCCTGCATTTATTGTGATGGTTATGTGGTTTTCATTATTTTTTACATAGATATGTTGTAGTATATTATTTGATTTTCACATATTAAACCAACCTTGCATAGCTTGCATACCACCTATAAGTGGTATATAATCTTCTTAATATGTTGCTGGGTTCGATTTGCTAGTATTTTATTGAGAATTTTTGCATCTATAAATGTAAAGAATATTGGTCTGTAAGCTTATTTTTTGGTGATATTTTTGTCTCATTTTGATATCAGGGTAATACTGACCTCACAAAATAAGTTGAAAAATATTCTCACTTCTTCTCTTTTTTTTAAAGAGTTTCTGAAGGATTGATATTATTTTTTCTCTACATGTTTGATCAAATTAACCAGTGACACCTTATAGACCTGCAGTTTTCTTTGTTGGAAGCTTATTTTTTCCCACTAATTTAATGTCTCTGTTTGTGATAGGTCTTTCCAGACTTTTTTTCTTTTTGAATATTTTTGGTAGTTTTTGACCCTCTAGGAATTTATACATTTCAACTAAACTACCTGGTAAATTGGTATACAGTTGTTCGTAATATTTCTTTATAATCCTTACTGTTTCTGTAAGGTCAGTAGTAATGTTCCCACTTTTATGTCTGATTTTAGCAATTTGAATCTTTTATCTTTTTTGCTTGGTCAGTTTTGCTAAAAGTGTATCCTTTTTCTTTCCAAAGGAACAATTTTTGGTTGTGTTGATTTTCTCTACTTGGAGAGCTTAATACATTACATTTAATGTAAATATTAGCAAGCTAGGCCTTACCTCTGTTTTTTACAGTTTGTTTTCACTGTGTCTTATATCATTTTAATTTCTCACTTTCTCCATTATTGTCTTATTTGGTGTTAAATAGATATTTTTTTGGTGTACCACTTTGATTCCCTTGACATTCCTTTAATTATATATTTTTAGTTTATTTTCTTAGTAGTTGCCCAGGGGATTATAATTATCATTTAAGTTCACATCAACCTTGTTTGAATTTATGGCAACCTAATCTCAATACTATGCAAAACCTTTTATTGTATATGGATTTCTCAACCTCTCTTTGTACTTTTACTACCACAAATTACCTTCTTATGCATTGCATACCCATCTACATACATTTATAAATATTGTTTTATATAATTGTCTTTTAAATTAGACAGGCGGGGCGCCTGGGTGGCTCAGTCATTAAGCGTCTGCCTTTGGCTCAGGTCATGATCCCAGGGTCCTGGGATCGAGCCCCACATCAGGCTCCCTGCTCAGTGGGAAGCCTGCTTCTCCCTCTCTCACTCCCCCTGCTCATGTTCCTTCTCTTGCTGTCTCTCTCTCTGTCAAATAAATAAATAAAATCTTAAAAAATAAAATAAAATAAAAAAATAAATTAGACAGGCAAAAAATACAAATAGGGGCGTCTGGGTGGCTCAGTCAGTTAAGTGCCTGCCTTCTGCTCAGGTTATGATCTCAGGGTGCGGGATGGAGTCCCATATCAGACTCCTTGCTCAGTGGGGAACCTGCTTCTCCCTCTCCCTCTGCCTGCTGCTCAGCCACTTGTGCTCTCTCTCTCTCTCCCTCAATCTGTCAAATAAATAAATAAAATAAACTACAAACAAAAGCTGTATATATGCTTTTTTTTGTATATTTACCTTCACTTTAGTATTTACCTTAACTGGTATTTTGTTTGTGTGTTTGTTTTGTTTTGTTTTAAAAATTTAAATTACTGTCTTCTCATTTCAGCCTGAAGGACTCCCTATATGATTTCTCATAGCTCAAATCAGATAGCAACAAGCTTTCAAATTTTGTTTATCCAGAGTTTTAATTACTCCTTTGTTTTTGAAGGATCGTTTTGTTGTATATATAATTCTTAGTTGTCATTTTTTTTTTTCTTTCAGCACTTTAAGTAGACCACCTACCATATTCTGTCCTCAGTGGTTTCTGATGAGAAATCAGCTATTTTATTGATGATCCTTTGTAGAAGATGAGTTGTTTTTCTCTTGCTGCTTTCAAGATTCTTTCTTTGTTTTTGATGTTTGACAGATTATAATTTGTCTAAGTGTAGATCTTTTTTTTTTTAAGAGGGGGTCAAACTGTTATATTATCATTTACAAATTTGATTACATTCAATTTTGTTGGCATTAAAATTAGAGGTATTTTAAATTTGAAAGGATAAATCAAAAACCAGAAATTATTTTTGGTAAAAATGGGAATGTGAGTTCTCCAGTAATTACAGATTAGAAATCAATTTAGAGTAACACATACAAACCTCATGTTTACAATGATTGTGGCACAAATTTAAACTTTATAGTGCATTAGTAAACTGTTCACATTTAGATCTTCACCTTGATATCAAATAGCTGCTTCTTTATAAGCAATCTCAGTACCTTTTGCAAATAAATTGGTCTTCCATGTGCCTTAGCACACTTAAAATTTCTTCATTGTATATATACAAAACACTTAGGATTTGGTAGGGCAAAATATATACTTTATAACAAAACTACAATGTACCTGTCAGGTATGAACAATATACACAAAATAACATGGTATACAGTATTTACAAAATATAAAATATAATTAATACAAGTTGTTTGCAATTTTTAAACTCATCTTTTGCACTTGTATGTTACAAGGCAAATTTCCATTTCTATCAATTTTCTTTTCAAGAGTCCAGGGAGTTTTTTAAAAAGCTACGTTTTACAGATATACTGCAATCTGAGATCTAAGTTTGAAATTGAAGATCTTTTTTTTTTTTTTAAGATGTATTTATTTTATAGAGCAGGGGAGGGGCCAAGGGAGAGGGAGTCTGGAGTTGAGCTGGACCCGGGGTTGATCTCACCAGCCTGATATCAGGACCTGAGTGGAAACCAAGAGTCAGATGCTTAACTGACTGACCCCGGGTGCCCCAGGTGAGCCTTTAAGTGTACTGCCATTAACTCCCTGTTGTAGTTGGAATTTTCAGTAGTGTTTCCCATACAATGACTAGGAGGTTTTGGAAGAACAGAGAAGGTGGATCAGTAAACTTTGCCCCCAACGTAATTTTCCTTTTGGTTCACCTCAGTTAGAAATGCTGATTTCTCCAAATGTATATTTGCAATGTTCTCAGTATTTTTAAAAAGGTTTTCTTTTTTTTTTCCTGCTTCTGAATTATATTGGATGAAACAGAATCCTGCCAAAAGTTATTTTCATTTCTTCTTGCAGAGATAATCTTGGTTAGTGGTAAATTATATTTACTCTTCTATCTTTGGTTGTTCACACAAATGTGTACCATGAACAAGCTGGCTGTGGGGAATGGCAATTTTCTCCAATTTTCCCATCTTTGATTTTAAAACCTCTCTTCTGAACAAGGTTTGGCCAGGCTCCACAGACGGCAGGGAAAGGACTTACTTCTTCAGTTTTGGTTGTAGTTGCAGGACCCGGGGGGTGGGGGGCAAATTGATGGTCTGGATCAGGACTTCCTGCGCTCTGCTTGCGACAGTCTCGGAGCTTTGCCAGTCCTTGAGGCTCTGCCAGTGCTGCTGGGACTCATGTAAGTGACTGGGCAGTTGCCTTTCTGGGCTGGCCCACACCTTCTTCTTTCACTCCTTCTTTGTTGCTTGCTTTCCAAGGGGTGTGCCTCCTGCCCTAGCTAGACAACAGGTGGACAGAGGTGATGGGGTGCAAGGTTGAGGGGTCAGGCCGAGAACATCTCCCCCCAGGAAGTGAGGGATGAAAAGGGTCAGGGGCAGTACCCTGGGGTCTGGGATCTGTGGTAAAGGTGGTGGGACTGTAGTTACCATACATAGGGCCCAGAATTAACTGTGAGTGGAAAAGCCCAGGAGTGCAAGGCAGCCACCCAAGACAAGTGACTACCGCTGCAAGACGGAGACGATGGTCATAGCTCTAAAAGGAAAGTGGCTCAGCAGGAAGAGAAGGATGAAGTGAAACCAGAGATCACAGGGCAGCAGCGGTGGCTGCTGCTAAACAGCGGGAATGGAGCTAGGACCATCGTTTGGGCCGTGGTGGTACAGCAACTAAGTGTAGATCTTTTAAAGTTTATCTTGGAGTTTGTTGAATTTCTCAGATGTGTAAGTAAAGGTTTTCATCAAATTTGGGTTTTCTTAGCCATTATTTGTTCAAATATTATTTCTATTCTTTTGTCTCTGTCCATTCCTTCTGACACTACCATTATGCATATGTTAATGCATTTGATGATGTCCAACAGTACTATTAGGTTCTATTCGATTTCTTCATACTTTCTTTTTTTCTTTCCATTTTTCAGAGTGGATAACCTGCATTGACCATATTCAAATTTATTGATACTTTCTTCTGCCTGCTCAAATCTGCTGTTTATCCAATCTTGTGAACTTTTAAGTCCACTTGTATTTCTCAACTCCAGAAATTGTATCTCTTTAATGATCTTTTCAGTTTTATGACACATTGGACTCATATTCTTCTTTAGTCCTTTATCATGATTTCCTTTGACTCCAAATATATTTACAATAGATTGTTTAAATTATTTATCTAATATAGCCAACATCTGGGCTTCTTCAGGGATAGTTTCTCTTGATTATTTATTTCTTGTGTATGACCTATAATTCTGTTTCTTTGCAGTCCTTTAATTTTTTTTGTTGAAAACTAAGCATTTTTAAAATATTGTAATGCAACAGCTCTGGAAATCAGATTTCTTTTTCTTCTCTCCAGGGTTTGCCTTTGTTTTTGTTGAGGTTGTGATTTGTTTTGTTTGTTTAGTAACTTTTCTGAACTAATTCTATAAAGTCTGTATTTTTATTGACCATTGATGTCTTTGATTTATCAGCTTTAGAGTCAGCTAATGATTAGACAGAGGTTTCCTTATACTCCTGGAATCAAAATCTTTCTTATATTTTGTGAAGGGGCTCTTTGTGCAAGTTCAGTCACTCCTTCAACACTCAGCTGGGAAGTTTACATCTCTGCCTTAGTGTTCACTTCCTGCTTGTGCAGAGCCTCAAGGTCAACCAGAAGTGGGGGCTGAGAGTCTTCTCTGGTGTTTTCTGAGCATGTGCACAACACTGGGCATGCATATTATTCTCTAAATTCTCAGAAATATGTTCAAAGTTTTAAAACCTTTATGTACATTTTATTCCCCAACATTTCCTTCTAAACTTTTTGGTTAGTCTCTTATTTCTCTCAACTATTATTCATCATTTCTGTCATCAGTGAGTAAAATATGTGCTTGCAAATTATTCAACAAATAACCCCATGTAGTGGTTTGAGCACTCCATGAGTTCTGACCTGGGCAAAACAATACAAATATTTTCAGGTGGTCTCCCAGTGAGTTACCAGGCTGATCAAATAATAACAATCCTTTGAGAAAGAGGTGCATGTTGCCCTCTCCAGGACTGAGAATGTGTATTATTTCAAAGCTACTGCTGAGCTAGGGAGTGTAATATCAGACAAGAGCAAGCTAAAGTTCTCCAAAACTCTTTCTCCTTATTGATATTCACCCATTTTTCTTAGAAATGGGTTGCTGCAATCTTTTGAATTGCTGCAAAGTTTGGGTTAACTTCCAAAAAAAAGTTAATTCTATTTGCTTTGTTTGCCATTACTTTTAAGGATGAACAGTATTTCAGACTTCCTTAGTATTCCATTTTCTCTGACATCTCCTTATAACATTCATAAAAATACAATGTTATGGAAATGGAGAACTGACGGCCAAGTGTTAAAGTAAGATACAGGGAAGGTTGCATGTGTTTGATTATTAAAGGACAACATCAGGGATCCTTGCAATCATGAACTGTTTAGTATTGATTGTAGTGGCATATATAAGAACAAATCTGTATGAATCTAAACATTAATATACACAAATGTGTATATGTAAGAAGAGAAAATCTGAATAAGATAAGTAAATTGTATTTATGTCAATATATTGGTTGTGGTATTGTACTATAGTTTTCAAGATGTTATCATTGAGGGGAACTGTGTAAAGTGTACATGGTGTTTCTATGTTTTATTTCTTACAACTGTGTGAATATATATTATCTAAAAATTATACGAAGTTTAAATAGGGGGAGAAAAAAGATGGCGGAGGAGTAGGGGACCCTATTTCAACCATTCCCCTGAATTAAGCTGGATATCTACCAAACCATTCTGAACACCCACAAAATCAGCCTGAGATGTAAGAAGATATATCTGTATCTCTACAAACAGAATATCTCTGGTGGTCGGTCTCGAGGTATGAAGTGCGGGGAGCCATGATTCTGCGGGCTTATATCGGAAGATAAAACAGAATGGGGAGGGAGCCTGCATAAACTTGCGCCAGGAAGGTGAGATAACACCAGAGCACAAAAGCTTCCCATGCTGGGGACCTAGCATAGACTCCCAGACTGGTAGCAGCAGGGGGACATTAGGGAAGCCCCCAGGCAGAAACCTGGAGCTACGGGTGCATGCATGTGAACTGGGGGTGGCTTGTAGTTTTAGATGCACAAAAGGCAGAGTGCCCGGCCCTGGGAGTGACATCTGGGAGTGCTGCTGTGGGGCACACAACCCAGGAGACTGCAGTTTTTAGCAGTACAGACAGAAACGGGGACAGTGTGGCCTGGAGAGTTCAGTGAAGAGCAGGCTGCAATCTCTCCGCTCTGAGACAGAAGTTTGGATGCAGTCATATCTGCTATGACTCACAGAGAAGCAAAAAGACACCAAGGAAAGCTGCCAGAGAGCAAAAGCCCCAAAACACCAGTTGTCACTGAGCCCATCCCCCACCCACATGGGACAGGTCAACTCTGCCCAAACAGGGTTGCCTGAGTAACAGCAGGGCAAGCCCCTCCCCCAGAAGACAGGCTGGAAGAACAAAAGGACAACAACCCTAAGATCCCTATAAAACAGGTGCATCTTGCTTGGGTTGTGGTTAATACTTTGGACTTCGTACATCCCCTCAACCACCCCCCAACAGAATGACTAGAGGAGGAATCCCCAACAAAGAAAAGAATCAGAGACTGTGGTCTCTGCCACAGACCTAATGGATATGGATATAAGCAAGATGTCAGAAATAGACTTCAGAGTAACAATTATGAAGTCGATATCTAGGCTTCAGAAAAATATTAGGGACAATATAGAATCTCAAATGGCAGAAATGAGATCTAATCAGACCAAACTTTAAAATGCTATGAATGAAATGCAGTCTAAACTGGATACTCTGGGATGCCTGGGTGGCTCAGATGGTGAAGTGTCTGCCTTCAGCTCAGGTCATGATCCCAGGGTCCTGGGATCAAGTCCCGCATTGGGCTCCCTGCTCTTTGGGAGCCTGCTTCTCCCTCTGCCTCTCTCTCTCTCTCTGTCTCTCATGAATAAATAAATAAAATCTTTAAAAAAAAAATAAAATAAACTGGATACCCTGCCAGGATAAATGAGGCAGAAGAACAAATTAGCGAACTAGAAGATAAGATGATACAAAAAAAGGAAACCGAGGAGGCCTCGGAAAAACAGATTAAAGCCAAAGGGATCAAACTGAGAGAGATTAATGACTCAATGAAACGACCCAATATCAGAATGATTGGGATCCCTGATGGGGTGGAGAGAGAGAGGTCTAGAAGATATATTTGAGCAAATCGTAGTGGAGCACTTTCTTAATCTAGGAAAGGAAACAAGCATTCATGTCCAACAGGCAGAGAGGACCCCTCCAAAGATCAATGAGAACAGACTGACACCATGCCACATAATAGTACAGTTAGCAAATATTAGATCCAAGGAAAAGTATTGAAAAAAGCTACGGGGAAGAGATTTCTTACATAAAGAGGGAGGAACATCAGAATAACATCAGGCCTGTCCACAGAGACCTGGCAAGCCTGAAAGGACTGGCAAGACATATTCAGGATATTAAATGAGAAGAACATGCAGCCATGGATACAATATCCAGCAAGGCTGTCATTCAGAATGGATGGAGAGAAAAGGAGCTTCCAAGACCGACAGAAACTGAAAGAATATGTGACCACCACGCAGGGCCTGCAACAAATATTAATGGGGTTCTATAAAAGGAGAAAGACCCCAAAGGTGATATAGAACAGAAATTTACAGAGACAATCTACAGTAACAAGGACTTCACAGGCAACATGATGACAATAAAATCATATCTTCATATTGTTCAATAATCACTATCAATGTGAACGCCCTAAATGCCGCCATGAAACAGCACAGTGTTGCAGACTGGATAAAAAACAGGACCTATCCATATGCTGTGTACAAGAGACTCATTTTGAACCTAAATATACATCCAGACTGAAAGTGAGGGGATGGAGAAGAATTATTCATGCCAATGGACCTCAAAAGAAACTTGGGGTAGCAATTTTCAAATCAGACAAATTAGATTTTAAACTAAAGACTATAGTAAGAGATACAGAAGGACACTATATCATTCTTAAAGGGTCTATCCAACAAGAAGATCTAACAATTGTAAATATCTATGCCTCCGACATGGCAGAAGCCAACTACATAAGCCAACTGTTAACCAAAATAAAGAGACATACTGATAATAATACGTTAATTGTAGGAGACCTCAACACTCCACTCTCAGCAATAGACAGATCATCTAAGCAGAAAATCAACAAAGAAACAAGAGCTTTGAATGACACACTGGACCAGATGGACTTCATAGATATATACAGAACATTCCACCCTAAAACAACAGAATACTCATTCTTCTCGAGCGCACATGGAACTTTCTCCAGAATTGATCACATACGGGGTCACAAATCAGGTCTCAACTGATACCAAAAGACTGAGATCATTCCCTGCATATTCTCAGATCATAATGCTTTGAAACTGAAACTCAATCACAAGAAAAAAAATTGGAAGAAATTCAAACACGTGGATGCTAAAGACCATCCTGCTTAAGAATGTTTGGGTCAACCTGGAAATCAAAGAACTTATACAATTCATGGAAACCAGTAAGAATGAAAACACATAGGTCCACAAGTTATGGGATATTGCAAAAGCAGTCCTAGGGGGAAATATATAGCTATCCAAGCCTCACTCAAAAATAGATAAATCTCGAATACAAAAACTAATTTTACACCATAAAGAACTGGAGAAAGAACAACAAATAAAGCCTAAGCCAATCAGGATAAGAGAAATAATTAAGATAAGAACAGAGATCAATGAACTAGAAACCAGAAATACAGTAGAGCAGATCAATGAAACTAGAAGCTGGTTCTTTGAGAGAATTTATAATATCGATAAACCACTGGCCAGACTTATCCAAAAGAAAAGAGATGGGACCCAAATTAATAAAATTATGAATGGAAAGGGAGAGATCATGACTAACACCAAAGAAATAGAAATAATTATTAGAAATTATTAACAACAACTATATGCCAATAAATTAAGCAACCTGGAAAAAATGGATGCCTTCCTGGAAATTTATAAACTACCAAGACTGAAATAGGAAGAAATTGATAATCTGAATAGACCAATAACCAGTAACAAAATTGAAGCAGTGATCAAAAACCTCCCAAAAAACAAGAGTCCAGGGCCTGATGGATTCCCAGGGGAATTCTAAGAAACAATCAAAGAAGAAATAATACCTATTCTCCTGAAGTTATTTAAAAAAAATAGAAACTGAAGGAAAGCTTCCAGACTCATTCTATGAGGCCAGCATTTCCTTAATCCCCAAGCCAGGCAAAGACCCCATCAAAAAGGGGAATTTCAGATGGATATCCCCGATGAATATGGATTTCAAAATTCTCAACAAAACCCTAGCTAATAGGATCCAACAATACATTAAAAGGATCATCCACCACGACCAAGTGTGATTTATCCCCAGGATGCAAGGGTGGTTCAACATTCGCAAATCAATTAATATGATAAAACACATTAACAAGAAGAGAGAGAAGAACCATATGGTCCTCTCAATTGATGCAGAAAAAACATTGGACAAAATACAGCCTCCTTTACTGATTAAAGTCTTCAGAGTATAGTGATAGAGGGACTATTCCTCAAGTTCATAAAATCCATCTATGAAAAGCCCACAGCGAAAAGGATGAAATCCTTTCCCCTAAGATCAGGAACACGACAAGGATGCCCAATCTCACCACTATTGTTCAACATATTACTAGAAGTCCTAGCATCAGCAATCAGACAACAAAAAGAAATAAAAGGTGTTCAAATCAGCAAAGAAGTCAAACTCTCTTCACAGATGACATGATACTTTATGTGGAAAACCCAAAGACTCCACCCCAAATTACTAGAAATCATACAGCAATTCAGTAATGTGGCAGGATAAAAATCAATGCACAGAAATCAGTTGCTTTCTTATACACTAACAATGCAACTGTAGAAAGAGAAATTAGGAAATCAATTGCATTTATAATAGCGTGAAAAACCATAAGATACCTTGGAATAAACCTAAACAAAGAGGTAAAGGATCTATGCTCTTGAAACCACAGAACACTTATGAAAGAAATTGAAGAAGACATGGAAAGATGGAAAAACATTTCATGCTTATGGATTGGAAGAATAAACATTGTTAAAATGCCTATGCTGCCAGAGCAATCTATACTTTCAATGCCATCCCAAACAAAATACCAATGGCATTTTTCAAAGTGCTGAAACAAACAATCCTAATATTCGTATGGAACCAGAAAAGACCCTGAATCTCCAAGGAAATGTTGAAAAAGAAAAACAAAGCTGGAAACATCACGTTGCCTGATTTCAAGCTATATTACAAAGCTGTGATCACCAAGACAGCATGATAGTGGCACAAAAACTGAATAGAGCACAATGGAACAGCATAGAGAGCCCAGGTATGGACCCACAGCTCTATGATCAAACAATCTTCGACAAAGCAGGAAAAAATATCCAGTGGAACAAAGACAGTCTCTTCAATAAATGGTGCTGGGAAAATTGGACAGCTATATACAGAAGAATGAAGCTTGACCTTTCTCTTACACCATACACAAAGATAAACTCAAAATGGATGAAAGACCTCAATGTGAGACAGGAATCCATTAAAAACCTAGAGGAGAACATAGGCAGTAACCTCTTCGACATTGGCCACAGCAACTTCTTTCAAGATATGTCTCCAAAGGCAAGGGAAACAAAAGCAAAAATGAATTTTGGGGACTTCATCAAGATAAAAAACTTCTGCACAGCAAAGGAAACAGTCAACAAATCAAAGAGGCAACCCATGGAATGGGAGAAGATATTTGCAAATGACACTACAGATAAAGGGCTGATATCCAAGATCTATAAAGAACTTCTCAAACTCAACACCCAAAAAACAAATAATCAGTCAAAAAAATGGGCAGAAGACATGAACAGTCACTTCTCCAAAGAAGACAATCAAATGGCTAACAGACACATGAAAATATGTTCAACATCATTAGCCATCAGGGAAATTCAAATCAAAACTACATTGAGATACTACCTTACACCAGTTAGAATGGCAAAAATTGACAAGGCAGTAAACAACAAATGTTGTCCAGGATGTGGATAAAGGGGAACCCTCTTACACTGTTGGTGGGTATGTAAGTTGGTACAGCCAATTTGGAAACAGTCTGGAAGTTCCTCACAAAGTTAAAAATAGAGCTACCCTATGACCCAGCAATTGCACTCCTGGGTATTTACCCCAAAGATACAGATGTGATTAAAAGAAGGGGCACATATACCCCAATGTTCATAGCAGCAATGTCCACAATAGCTAAACTGTGGAAGGAGCTGAGATGCCCTTCAACAGATGAGTGGATAAAGAAGATGTGGTCCATATACACAATGGAATATTACTCAGCCATCAGAAAGGATGAATATTCACCATTTGCATTGACATGGATGGAACTGGAGGGGATTATGCTAAGTGAAATAAGTTAAGTAGAGAAAGACAATTATCATATGGTTTCACTTATATGTGGAACATAAGGAATAGCATGGAGGATATAGGAGAAGGAAGGGAAAAATGAAGGGGGGTGGGAATCAGAGAGGGAGATGAACCATGAGAGAGTATGGACTACGGGGAAACAAACTGAAGGTTTCAGAGGGGAGGGGGAGTGGGAGAATGGGTTAGCTCGGTGATGGGTATTAAGGAGGGCATGATTTGCAAAGAGCACTGGGTGTTATACTTGATCAATGAATCATGGAACACTACATCAAAAACTAATGATGTACTGTATGGCGACTAACATAACATAATAAAATTTAAAAAATAAATACATAAATAAATGTTTAACTAAATAAACTAATAAGAGAATCAAATTATAGGACATATAGGACAAAAAAAAGTTTGAGGAAATTAGATTCTGTCTGTTTTGTGAATGATTAAGAAAGTATACTCTTTCGATTTATGTGGTCCAATATTTAGACTATTGGAAAGCAACAAATACATCCAGTGGATGAACTTTGTATCATAAGTGGGAAACTAAAAATATATGAATAATGAACTCTTGGTATGTGTTTATTCATTCACTTCACACAAAACATTTTTTTGCACACAAAAGTTTTAATATAAAAATATGTAGGAAGAAAAGCAAAAAATAAAAGATAAAAATAGTTAACAGCAAAATTTTGTGATGCACATATAGTGTTCTAATTGGTCAACATGAAGAATAATTTAGTGGTTTACATTAGTAATGCATTTTAAGTTCCTTGAAATATTATTCACTTATTATTGGCTATTTCCAATTCAGATTTGATCTTTAATATTAGAACTTGTTCTTATGTCTCGAGTGAAGAATCCCACATACTCTATCAACAAACAGTGTTCTTAGTCCTATAGTTCTTCTTATAGTTCTACTACAATTTTACTGGATAATTTCCACTGGTCATTACAATTGTTCTTGCAAATTTCTTTAGAAAGTATTATTTTATTAGTTTGAAAGTCTCCTATCCATTGTTGTGTGAAAACGATTTTTGCTGTGATTAAATGAGGAGCAAAAAGTCATTCACTGCAGGTCTGGTGGCATTCAGTACCCTTTCATGCCAAGTAAATGAGACTGGTGGGCTTTTTATTGAATATTATCTCTGAGACTCCTCAGAAAGAAGGCAAATTTTCTGAATCCTACACAGATGGGCTCTTCTGACTTTTCAGACAGGCAGGAATGATAATTATTTTCCTTTGGTTGACAAAGTTAAATAGATCCAGATTATTAAAATTAGTTACCTTACAGCTATCCCAGTTTCCTCTCTTTGTGCTAAAGCACAGATATTTCGGGGTACCTGGGTGGCTCAGTTGGTTAAGTCTCTGCCTTCAGCTCAGGTCATGAACCCAGGGTCCTGGGATCCAGCCCTGCATTAGGCTCCCTGCTCAGCCTGGGATCCTGCTTCTCCCTCTGCCTCTGCTTGCCGCTTCCCCTGCTTATACTCGCTCTTTCTCTCTCTCTCTCTCTGTCAAATAAATAGTCTTTTAAAAAAAGAAGAAACCAAATTTTTAAAAAAATAAATAAACACAGATATTTCTTTCTTAGGTTTTTCCTATTATGCCTTATGTTGAATCAAGCAACTGGAAAATTGATAAGACTACTTGCAAGAAGACAAGAACAAAACTGATAGTGGGTTATAAGAAAAATAAGATCTCGGAGCAAGGTGGTGGAGGAGTAGGAGACCTAAATTTCGTCTGGTCCCAGGAATTCAGCTAAATAGGGATCAAACCATTGAACACCTACGAACTCAACGAGGTGGAAGAAAAGAATAGCAGCAACTCTCTGAACAGAAAAGCGACCACTTTCTGGAAGGTAGGCCCTGCGGAGAAGTGAATCTGAGGCAATATTCGGGAAGATAGATCGCAGGGGAGGAGGCCTCCGTCAGCCACTACTGGCAAGTGATAGAGCAGCAGAGCACAAAATTGGAAATTTTAGAATTCAGCTCTGCTGAGGGACATCGTTCCAGTGGCTAAGCGGGGGGTGGAAGTCTCGCTGGGACAGTGTGGTCTCAGGACCCTCAGGGTCACAGAAAGACCGGGGATGCCTGAGTGCGGCAGAGCTCCCAGGTATCAGAGCAGGGAAGCCAGCTGCAGAGACAGAGCCCAGGATTGGGCTCTTAGCTTGGGGTTGTCCTAAACCGTGATACACAGCACAGTCGGGTCACTGCTCTTACAGCAGGGACCCAACAAGCAGCAGATCCGGGGAGAACCCCCTTCCTGCCCCTGGAGAAGCAGCATGGGAGCACACCTCAGGAATCTCCTCGGTTTGGAGACACCACACGGGGTCATGTGCCAGAGATAGAAATGCTCGGACACAGGCCGGGTGAGCACAGAGTGCTGCAGGAGACCAGGGGGATGGGAGTGATTGACTGCTCTTCTCTGGGGGCTCACTGAGGAGTGGGGCCCTGAGTTCTCGACTCCTCTGGGGTGGAGATTGAGGGGCCGCCATTTTCACTCTCATCCTCCAAAGCCGTATGGAAAGCTTCCAAGGAACAAAAGCTCCCGAGAGCAAACCCAAGCAGATAAGTTAGCCTGGCCCCCAGCAAGTGCGGGGCAATTCCACCTCCGACAAAGACATTTGAGAACAACAGCAAAAGGCCCCTACCCCAGAAGATCAGCAACAACAGCCAGCCAAGACCAAGTTTACCAACCAATGAGAGCTGCAGAACTCCAGCACTAGGGGAAGACAGCAAATAAAATTCATGGCTTTTATCTAATGATTCTTTAGTCTTTCAAAGTTAATTTTTTTAATTTTCTTTTTTAGCTTTTCCTTTCTTTTTTTTTTAAATTTTCTTTTTCTCTTTTTCAAAATCTTATCAATCCCTTTTTGAAAAAATGTTTTTTTATTTTTTCATTTTTAGAGTCATATTCTATCCCTTCATAGTATTTAACCTTAATTGTGGTATGTATATATATATATATATAAGTTGTTCTCTCTTTAAAATTTTGGGATACAGTTTCTTTTAACAGACCAAAATATACCCTAAATCTCTAGTGTATGGCTTTGTTCTAGTCTCCTGCCTGATCACATTCTCTCCCCCCCCTTTTTTTTTAAATCCTCTTCTTTCTTTTATCAACCAACTTCTTATCAATTCCTTTTATAAAATCGTTTATAATTTTCATCATTACACTCATATTCCATCCCTTCATTGTATTTATCCTTATTTTTGTACAAATATAAGCTTTTCTTTCTTTAAAATTTTGGGAGGCACTTTCTTCTAACAGACCAATATACGCCCAAAATCTAGTGTGTGGCACTGATCTATGCACGAGCCTGATCATATTTGATCATATTCTGTTTTTGTTTTGTTTTGTTTTGTTTTTGTTTTTGTTTGTTTTTATCTTTTTCTTTTTTCTTTCTTTCCCTTTCTTTTCCCCCGGTTTCAGGTCTCTTCTGATTTGTTTAGTGTATATTTTCTGGGGACGTTGTTATGCTGTTAGCATTTTGTTCTCTCATTCATCTATTCTCCTCTGGACAAAATGACAAGACAAAAAAAATCACCTCAAAAAACAGAACAAGAGGCAGTACCAACTCCCAGAGACCTAATCAATATGGACATTAGTAAGATGTCACAACTAGAGTTCAGAATGACGATTTTAAAGATACTAGCTGGGCTTGAAAAAAGCATGGAAGACATTAGAGAAACCCTTTCTGGAGAAATAAAAGAACTAAAATCTAACCAAGTCAAAATCAAAAAGGCTATTAATGAGGTGCAATCAAAAATGGAGGCTCTCACTGCTAGGATAAATGAGGCAGGAGACAGAATTAGTGATATAGAAGACCAAATGATGGAAAATAAAGAAACTGAGAAAAAGAGAGATAAACAACTACTGGATCATGAGGGCAGAATTCGAGAGATAAGTGATACCATAGACAAAACAATATTAGAATAATTGGGATCCCAGATGAAGAAGGAAGAGAGAGAGGGGCAGAAGGTATATTGGAGCAAATTATAGCAGAGAACTTCCCTAATTTCGGGAAGGAAACATGCATCAAAATCCAGGAGGCACAGAGAACCCCTCTCAAAATCAATAAAAACAGGTCAACACCCCGACATCTAATAGTAAAACTTAGGAGTCTCAGAGACAAAGAGAAAATCCTGAAAGGAGCTTGGGACAAGAGGTCTGTAATCTACAATGGTAGAAACATTAGATTGGCAACAGACCTATCCACAGAGACCTGGCAGGCCAGAAAGGACTGGCATGATATATTCAGAGCACTAAATGAGAAAAATATGCAGCCAAGAATACTATATCCAGCTAGGCAGTCATTGAAAATAGAAGGAGAGATAAAAAGCTTCCAGGACAAACAAAAACTAATGGAATTTGCAAACATGACACCAGCCCTACAAGAAATATTGAAAGGGGTCCTCTAAGCAAAGAGAGAGCCTAAACACAACATAGACCAGAAAGAAACAGAGACAGTAAGCAGTAACAGTCACGTTACAAGCAATACAATGGCACTAAATTCATATCTTTCAATAGTTACCCTGAATATAATGAGCTAAATGCCCCAATCAAAAGACACAGGCTATCAGATTGGATTAAAAAACAAGACCCATCGATATGCTATCTGCAAGAGACTCATTTTAGACCCAAAGACACCCCTAGATTGAAAGTGAGGGGGTGGAAAACCATTTACCATGCTAATGGACACCAAAAGAAAGCTGGGGTGGCAATCCTTATATCAAACAAATTAGACTTTAAACCAAAGACTGTAATAACAGATGAGGAAGGACACTATATCTTACTTGTCTATCCAACAAGAAGATCTAACAATTGTAAATATCTATGCCCCTAACATGGGAGCAGCCAATTATATAAGGCAATTAATAACAAAAACAAAGAGACACATCTACAACTATACAGTAATAGTGGGGGACTTTACCACCCCCCTCACTCAAATGGACAGATCATCTAAGCAAAAGATGAACAAGGAAATAAAGACTTTAAATGACACACTGGACCAAATGGACTTCACAGACATATTCAGAACATTCCATCACAAAGCAACAGAATACACATTCTTCTCTAGTGCCCATGGAACATTCTCTAGAATACATCACATCCTAGGACACAAATCAGGTCTCAACCAGTACCAAAAGATTAGGATCATTCCCTGCATATTTTCGGACCATAATGCTTTGAAACTAGAAGTCGAACACAAGAGGAAAGTCAGAAAGAACTCAACTACATGGAGGCTAAGAACATCCTATGGAAGAATAAATGGATCAACCAGGAAATTAAAGAAGAATTAAAAAAATTCATGGAAACAAATGAAAATGAAAACACAAATATTCAAAATCTTTGGGATGCAACAAAGGCAGACCTAAGAGGAAAGCATATAGCAATACAAGCCTTTCTCAAGAAACAAGAAAGATCTCAAATACACAACCTAACCCTACACCTAAAGGAGCTGGAGAAAGAACAGCAAATAAAGCCTAAACCCAGCAGGAGAAGAGAAATAATAAAGATCAGAGCAGAAATCAATGAAATAGAAACCAAAAGAACAGTAGAACAGATCAATGAAACTAGGAGCAGAACTGATTCTTTGAAAGAATTAACAAGCTTGATAAACCCCTGGCCAGACTTATCAAAAAGAAAAGAGAAATGACTCAAATAAATAAAATCATGAATGAAAGAAGAGAGACCACAACCAAAACCAAAGAAATACAAACAATTATAAGAACATATTATGAGCAACTATATGCCAGCAAATTAGATAATCTGGAGAAATGGACGCATTCCTAGAGATGTTTCAACTACCAAAACTGAACTGGGAAGAAATAGAAAACCTGAACAGGCCTATAACCACTAAGGAAATTGAAGCAGTCATCAAAAATCTCCCAACAAACAAAAGCCCAGGGCCAGATGGCTTCCCAGGGGAATTCTACCAAACATTTAAAAAAGAATTAAAACCTATTCTTCTGAAACTGTTCCAAAAAATAGAAATGGAAGGAAAACTTCCAAACCTGTTTTATGAGGCCACCATAACCTTGATCCCAAAACCAAACAATGACCCCATCAAAAAGGAGAATTACAGACTAATATCCTTGATGAACATGGATGCAAAAATTCTCACCAAAATAGTAGCCAATAGGATCCAACAGTACATTAAAAGGATTATTCACCATGACCAAGTGGGATTTATCCCTGGGCTGCAAGGTTGGTTCAATATCCACAAATCAAACAATGTGATACAATACATTAATAAAAGAAAGAACAAGAACCATATGATCCTCTCAATCGGTGCAGAAAAAGCATTTGACCTCGTACAGCATCCTTTCTTGATCAAAACTCTTCAGAGTATAGGGATAGAGGGTACATACCTCAATATCATAAAAGCCATCTATGAAAAACCCACGGTCAATATCATTCTCAATGGGGAAAAACTGAGAGCTTTCCGCCTAAGTTCAGGAACATGGCAGGGATGTCCACTATCACCACTGCTATTCAACTTAGTATTAGAAGTCCTAGCCACAGCAATCAGACAACAGAAAGAAATAAAAGGCATCTGAATTGGCAAAGAAGAAGTCAAACTCTCACTCTTTGCAGAAGATATGATACTTTATGTGGAAAACCCAAAAGACTCCACCCCAAAACTGCTGGAACTCATACAGGAATGCAGTAAAGTGGCAGGATATAAAATCAATGCACAGAAATCAGTAGCATTTATATACACCAACAACAAGACAGAAGACGGAGAAATTAAGGAGTCCATACCATTTACAATTGCACCCCAAACCATAAGATACCTAGGAATAAATCTAACCCAAGAGGCAAAGAATCTGTACTCAAAAAACTATAAAATAGTCATGAAAGAAATTGAGGAAGACACAAAGAAATGGAAAAACGTTCCATGCTCATGGATTGGAAGAACAAATATTGTGAAGATGTCAATGCTACCTAGAGCAATCTACACATTTAAGGCAATCCTTATCAAAATACCATCAACTTTTTTCAAAGAAATGGAACAAATAATCTTAAAAAGTGTATGGAACCAGAAAAGACCCCGAATAGCCAGAAGAATATTGGAAAAAAAAAAAAGCAAAGCTGGTGGCATCACAATTCCGGACTTCAAGCTCTATTACAAACCTGTCATCATCAAGACATGGTACTGGCACAAAAACTGACACATAGATCAATGGGACAGAATAGAGAGCCCAGAAATGGACCCTCAAATCTATGGTCAACTAATCTTTGACAAAGCAGGAAAGAATGTCCAATGGAAAAAAAAACTGTCTCTTCAACAAATGGTGTGGGAAAATTGGACAGCCACATGCAGAAGAATGAAACTGGACCATTTCCTTACACCACACACAAAAATAGACTCCAAATGGTTGAAAGACCTCAGTGTGAGACAGGAGTCCATCAAAATCCTAAGGGAGAACACAGGCAGCAATCTCTTCGACCTCAGACACAGCAACTTCTTCCTAGACACATCGCCAAAGGCAAGGGAAGCAAGGGGAAAAATGAACTATTGGGACTTCATCAAGATAAAAAGCTTTTACACAGCAAAGGAAACAGTCAACAAAACCAAAAAACAACCGACAGAATGGGAGAAGATATTTGCAAATGACATATCAGATAAAGGGCTAGTATCCAAAATCTATAAAGAACTTATCAAACTCAACACCCAAAGAACAAATGATCCAATCAAGAAATGGGCAGAAGACATGAACAGACATTTTTCCAAAGAAGACATCCAACTGGCCAAGAGACACATGAAAAAGTGCTCAACATCGCTTGGCATGAGGGAAATCCAAATCAAAACCTCAATGAGATACTACCTCACACCAGTCAGAATGGCTAAAAATAACAAGTGAGGAAATGACAGATGTTGGCGGGGATGTGAGAAATGGGAACCCTCCTACACTGTTGGTAGGAATGCAAGCTGGTGCAGTCACTCTGGAAAACAGTATGGAGGTTCCTCAAAAAGTTGAAAATAGAGCTACCCTATGTTCCAGCAATTGCACTACTGGGTATTTACCCCAAAGATACAAATGTAGGGATCTGAAGGGGTATGTGCTGCCCGATGTTTATAACAGCAATGTCCACAATAGCCAAACTGTGGAAAGAGCCAAGATGTCCATTGACAGGTGAATGGGTAAAGAAGAAGTGGTATATATATACAATGGAATATTATGCAGCCATCAAAAGGAATGTAATCTTGTCATTTGCAATGATGTGGATGGAACTGGAGGGTACTTTGCTGAGCAAAATAAGTCAATCAGAGAAAGACATGTATCATATGATCTCACTGATATGAGGAATTCTTAATCTCAGGAAAGAAACTGAGGTTTGCTGGAGTGTTTGGGGGTGGGAGGTATGGGGTGGCTGGGTAATAGACATTAGGGAGGGTATGTGCTATGGTGAGCACTGTGAATTGTGGAAGACTGTTGAATCACAGACCTGTACCTCTGAAACAAATAATACATTATATGTTACAAAAAAAAGAAGAAGAAGAATATAGCAGGAAAGGAAAAATGAAGGAGCAGAATCGGAGGGGGAGATGAACCATGAGAGACTATTGACTCTGAGAAACAAACTGAGGGTTCTAGAGGGGAGGGGGAGTGGGAGGATGGGTTAGCCTGGTGATGGGTATTAAAGAGTACACGTAGTGAATGGAGCACTGGGTGTTACACGCAAACAATGAATCATGGAACACCACATCAAAAACTAATGATGTAATGTATGGTGATTAACATAACATAAAAAAGAAGAATAATAATATCTCATGTGAATTCTCTCAATGTCTATCTACCTATCTATCTTGCATTCACACATGCTCTCTGTGTATGTCTGTGTGTATATGGTGCGTGTGTGTGTGCATGTGTGTGTGTCTGCCATGTAGTGTTACATGTGATAGAGGTTTAACAGATGTGTTTTAGAAATAAGAAGGAAATAGTAACAGGGAAAAGTGAAAAAAAACTAATTCACTGTTTGAGCTAATTTTAAAAGATAACTAGAATCATATGTATCTTCCTAGTCCAAAAAAAAAAAAAAAAATCCATGTTTTGACAGCTTCTGTTACAATAGAACCAATTGACAGTTGAGGAATGCCTTATTGTCTCTGGCACATTTTAGAAACACAACCAAGTGAAATATTCAAATAACATTTTTTTTTGTATAACGAAGGGAAAATACAATGTATTTTCTATTGCTTTAATATATTGACATTCCATGTTTATTTAATCACTTCTTAACTAGTTTTCCAAAACTGACATGTCTGCTGGATGTTCTAAAGTTTTTTCTAAATACCAAAATTGTCTTTTCTCAGTAAAATAAAAATAAAAAAATAAGAAAATTCAATCAAAATTAATATGTGAAATACATTACTCAAAAGTTTACAGGTTAAAAACTAATCGGCTTAAGCAGGGTTTGATACATTAATCAATAATATTTTTGATAGGTTACAAAAATATTTGGTGTTTATTTTTGGATTTTGAATGTAATGTCATAACTGACAACCTTCTGATCTAAAAATACATAGTTATTGTCCATGTTAAGGGATAAAAATTAGGAATAAAGAAGTTTATGTTGGAGAATAATAAATCTTTTGTGGTAGATTAAGCTTTTATTCACTAGCATTTCTTCCATTTTTGTTCTTGCTTTGTTTCTCTGCCCTCTTGAGTTGGGTCATGGCCATATGACATTTGCTGCATATGAACAGAAACTTTAGATGTAATGGTGTGGCCTGTGACCTTTTTGCTGTCAGTCATTAAAATATATGACCCTCAATCATTAAAATGGTATGTCCCAGATAATGGATACATTACTCCAGTGTAGATTTCTGAATAGGAAGACATGTGAAGACACTTTTATCCAAACTTAGCTGAGCCCAGCATATGCTGGCCCAGTAGAGTCTAGTGAGTTCAACACATGTCAGCAAAATCCAAGAGCTCAACAGAGTTACAGAAGCCCTTAAACCCTAAAGTAACATAAGTAAAAAAATAAATATTTGTCTGTTTTAAGTCTTTGAGTATATGCTGCTGTTTGTTAAACCACATAACCTAAAATCATAGTAGTAATTGGTAAAATTGTACCAGTGTGATCCTGTAACACTATTTAAAATAAATTAAACAGCTATAGCTGGACTGGGGCTTGTAAGATCAATTCAGTCAGATTGACTCACTGTTTGGTATAATCAATTGCTTCATTACTGATTATCAAAATGTAATAAAATCTACAGTTAATATCCTCTTAAACAGTTTTGTCAGATTACACTTAGAGAACTACTAAAGAATTAATAAGAGTGAAATAATCCCAGGCAGTAATGACAGCACTTTGGGCCTTACTTTTAATCAATAAACTTGATTATAAATACAGTTGATAAAAGTAATAAGAAAAACAAAATCCATGAGTAAATTCCTTTATTTGTTCTAAATTGTGAGTTATAGATTAGGATACATGTCATCAATACACAAAACATACTCCTTTTAAGGAGTTAGAGACCAAATAAACTTAATTTCTAAAGAAGGATTTCATATTTACAATCTGAGAAAGATGATTATCATTAGATTTTTAGATCCAATTTTTCAAAATTGATCTCTTAAATATTCACAATTTATAAAATTGCTTATTATAATAAGGCACTCAGTTTATCTGAAAAGGTCATTCTTATTTTAAAAATATAGAACAATTATTAAAATTTCCATCTATTTTCTTATGTCTTTAGTACATACCATACAGAATGTCTAGAAACCATTATAAATAAATAGCATTAAGAATTATAAACATTAGGAGGCGCCTGGTTAGCTCAGTCGGTTAAGCAGCTGCCTTAGGCTCAGGTCAGGATCTCAGCCCCGCCTTGGGCTTCCTGTCTCCCTCTCCCTCTGCCTGCCGCTCTGCCTGCTTGTGCTCTCTATCTCTGTCAAATAAATAAATAAAACCTTAAAAAAAAAGAATTATAAACATTAGGGGAAACAAACAAACAAGGAAACTACAATGACAACGGAAAAGTCAGAGTTTGGAAATGTTGCTAAAGAGTAGCTCAATGGAAACTTGGCATCTGACTATGCCCAGGATCATAATTTTAATCTCTATCAATGTGTAATATTCAGAACTTCTACAGTTAGAGATGAGTGTACTCTCAGCAAGCAGTGGAAGGTCTATCAGTATACCTAAAACTCACCAGGGCCATGTAACAATAACCTTTATTTTGTTATTCACTTTTTCAGTTTATCTCATGCTGCTTTTCATTGTTGGCTTTGCATTTATTTATTTTTTTAAGAAACTGAATCCAACAGAGATTACATCCAATACCAGCTGTTACAGATAATTCTGTTTAAATGCACAGCCATAAACAGAGATTTGCAACTCTTATTATTGATGCTGGCCCAAATTCTGATATACTTTTATTTCAAATGCATATTTAAAGTGTTATTTACAATGAAGGAAACTGTCCATATCTCTAAGATGAATAAGTAGAAAAATCAAATCATAAAATCAAACAAACACCAAATCAAAAAATTACCCTCTATTTCAGGTAATTTTTGGTGACTCAGACCAACATTAATTTAAAAAAATAATTAAGGTGGGGCACTTCGGTGGCTCAGTCAGTTAAACATCCCACTCTTGATTTTGGCTCAGGTCATGATCTCAGGGTGGTGGGATGGAGCCCTGCATCTGGCTCTGTGCTCAGTGGGGAGTCTCCTTGAGATCCTCTCTCTCCCTCTGGCCCTCCCCCTGCATGTGTGTCAGCTCTCTCTCTCTCTCTCAAATAAATAAATAAAATCTTAAAAAAAAATAATATAAAATAAAAAATAATTAAGGAGCACCTACTGGGTGTTAGTAATTGCTTTAGGTGAAAGGGAATACAGTGTTTAGGAAGACACAAGTTTATGCTTTCATGGAAGATCCTTCATTTTTAGTTGGAGAGATAGACACAAAAAATAAACTACTTAATTCATATTTGGTAGTGACTTAGGAAGTGGGAATGCTACGTGAAGACCAAAATATTTTGAAATCTGGTTTCAAGTTCATCATGAAGGGGACTTGAAAGTCATCACTCCATCCTAACAACAAGTAAAAAGCTGAAAAACTGAAAACATGCAACTCATTTTAAAATCTATCAAAGAACTGAGATCACAGGGCAAATCACTGACCCAAAATTGGAGAAACAGCCAGTCAACTATATACATCACAACTTTTCTGAGCAGAGACCCATGAGCAAACACCAGTACCAGAATAGGAAAACTTAAAGTGTAACTGGCAAACTGCTGAGGTTCAGTGTGAAAAATTCTGAGAACTAAAAATTCTAGGAGTTACCAGCCTTCAGGAGCACACACTTTTGCGTTTTTGCCTCCAGGAACTCTATTAGGTTCTCATAGTTAAGATCAGAGAAAAACCTCCTTATTATTCTGGCAAGAGGAGGGGAAAAATGATCATTTGAAATATACCAGAGCATTCTGTTCTTCTTTTCTTTTTTTTGTTTAATTTTATTATGTTATGTTAGTCACCATACAATACATCATTAGTTTTTGATGTGGTGATGTTCTTCTTAACAAAGGCTACCCTCAAGAAAAACTGTTTTACTATAGCCTAATAATTTATTGGAGTTTTACCAAAGCCAAACTGACCTGGGGAGAAAGAAATACCTAGCTCTAGCTCCCTCTAGCTTTCCAAATTGGGAAATGGAAATACTCAACTCAAGCCAGTCTTCTAGCTAATCCTTTGTCCCACCTAAAGGGGTGGGAGGATAAAAGCACTTATGAAGTTCACAATTCAAGGGCACAGGGTTACTAAAAGACTAAGACCTAATCATAGAACTATAAGATGCTTTCTGCATTCTCATTTAGTGTATTACTAAAGCCTCACAGTTCCTTTTAGCCAGTACATAATGTCCAGGTTTCAATAATAATAAATACCAAAAGGCATAAATCCAGTTTCAAGAGACAGATCAAGCATTAGAATCAGAGTTTAATACAGCAAGGATTTGGAGATTATTAGATAAACAATTTAAAATAACTATGATTGGGCACCTGGGTGGCTCAGTTGGTTAAATGACTGCCTTCAGCTCAGGTCATGATCCTGGAGTCGTGGGATCGAGTCCCACATCGGACTCTTCGCTCGGCAGGGAGTCTGCTTCTCCCTCTGACCTTCTCCCCTCTCATGCTCTCTCTGTCTCATTCTTTCTCTCTCAAATAAATAAAATCTTAAAAAAAATAAAATAACTATGATTAATATGCTAAGGTCTCTAATGGAAAAATTTTAAAAAACCCACAAAAATAGTTGGGTAATGTAAACAGTGAGATAGACTCTAAGAAAGAATAAAAAAATGCTAACACTGTAACAGAAATGGAAAATGTCTTTGATAAATTTGTAAATAGACCAAACACAGCTGAAGAAAGAATCTCTGAATTTGAGGATATGTCAATAAAGTCTTCTTAATCAAAAAGCCAAGAAAACTGGGCACCTGGGTGGCTCAGTCTGTTAAGCATCTGCCTTTGGCTTGGTCATGATCCTACAGTTCTGGGATCTAGTTCTGTATTGGGCTCACTGATCAACAAGGAATCTGCTTCTCCCTCTGCCCCTTGCCCCTGCTCGTGATCTCTCTCTCAAATAAATAAATAAAATCTTTTTAAAAAGCTAAGAAAACTTACTGAAAACAATGGAACAGAATATCCAAGAACAGTGGGAAAACTATGAAAGGTTAAAAGTATGGGTAGTAGGAATACCAGAATAAGAATAGAAAAAAAAAATCAAAACAAATATTTGAGGTAATGATGACTGAGAATTCCCCCAAATTAATATCAGAAAACAAATCAGATACAGGAAGCTCAGAGAATGCCAAACAGGATAACTGGGGAATAAAAAGGTCTTGAAAGAACTTGGGGGTGAGGGCAGAGAGAAAGCCATTACCTATGGAGGATAAAAGATAAGAATTTCATACCATTTCTCCTCAGGGACCATACAAGCAAGAAGAGAGCAAAGTGAATATTTAAGATATATTGAGAAGAAAAAAGCACCAAGTCAAAATTCTGTAACCTGCAAAATTATCTTTCAAAGGTGAAGGAGTAATAAAGACTTTCTCAGACAAATATTAAGGGAATTCATTGTAATATCCCTGTCTCTCAAGAAATGTTAAAAAAAATTCCTCAGAAAGAAGGAAAATGATACGGGTCAGAACATGGACCTACATAAAGGAAGAGCACTAGAGAAAGAAAAAGTGAAGTTAAAGTAAAATCTTTTATTCATCTAATAATATAGTAGATAACAGTTTGTTTAAAATAATATCAACAAAAAAAAAATAAATAAAATAATATCAACAAAGTATTTGATAATTATAACATATATAATTGAATGATAGCAGTGGTACAAGGGATTAGAGGGAGGAATTAGGCACACTTTGTTATATAAGGTACTTACACTACCTATGGTGTAGTATAGTATATTTGAAGTAGAAATGGAATAGTTGTACATGCAAAATTCAGGGCAATCACTAAAACAATTTTTAAAAATAAGTATCATTGCTATACTAATAAAAGAGAGAAGAGGGAATCAAAAAATGTGTAATTAAAATGACAAAAGGCAGGGACACCTGGGTGGCTCTGTCGGTTAAGCATCTGCCTTCAGCTCAGGTCATGATCCCAGGGTCCTGGGATCGAGTCCCACACCGGGCTCTTTGCTCAGTGGGGAGCCTGCTCGCCCTCTGCCTGCTCTGACTGCTTGTGTTCTTTCTCTCTCTCTCTCTGACAAATAAATAAATAAAATCTTTAAAAAAAACACAAAAGGCAGAAAAAGTGAAAGACAAAAATAGGAACAAAGAAAAAGATCAACAAATAGAATAGAGTAACACATGTGGTAAACATTAATCCAGCTATATCAACAATTACTTTTTTTTCAATTTAAATTTCAGTATCATTAACATATAGTGTATATTAGTTTCAGGTGTACAATATAGTGATTCAACAATTCTATACATCACCCAGGGCTCATCATGACAAGTGCATTCCTTAATCCCCATCACCTATTTCACCCATACCCCCACTCACCTCCCCTCTGGTAACCATCACTTTGTTCTCTATAGTTGAGTCTGTTTCTTGGTCTCTCTCTTTCTCTCTCTCTCTCTCTCTCACTCTCTGTTTTTCCTTTGCTTGTTTGTTTTGTTTCTTAAATACCACATGGTATTTATCTTTCTCTGACTGACTTATTTCACTTAGCATAATACTCTCTAGCTCCTTCTATGTTGTTGCAAATGGCAAGATTTCATTCCTTTTTATGGTTGAATAATATATATATATATATATATATATATATATATATATATATATATACCATCTCATTTTTATCCATTCATCAGTTGATGGACGCTTGGGCTGCTTCCAAAATTTGGCTATTGTCCATAATGCTACTATAAACATAGAGGGGCATGTATCCTTCGAAGACTGTTTTTGTATATGGGGGGGTACATATCCAGGAGTGCAATTGCTGGGTCATAGGGTACTTCTATTTTTAACTTTTTGAGCAACATCCATACTGTTTTCCACAGTGGCTGCTCCAGTTTGCATTCCCACCAACAGTGCTAGAGGGTTCCCCTTTCTCTACATCCTTGCCAACATCTGTTTCCTGTGTTTTAATTTTAGCCATTCTGACAGGTGTGAGGTGATATCTCATTGTAGTTTTAATTTGCATTTCCCTGATGATGAATGATGTTGAACAACATTTTCATGTGTCTGTTGCTATCTGGATGTCTTCTTTGGAGAAATGTCTGTTCATGTTTTTTGCCCATTTTTTTAAAAAATTAGATTAGTTGTTTTTTGGGTGTTGATCTTTATAAATTTTGGATACTAACCCTTTATCAGATATGTCATTTGCAAATATCTTC
The DNA here is from genome assembly GCF_964656455.1 of Halichoerus grypus. Classification (NCBI taxonomy): domain Eukaryota; kingdom Metazoa; phylum Chordata; class Mammalia; order Carnivora; family Phocidae; genus Halichoerus; species Halichoerus grypus. The sequence continues at coordinate 23,350,296 of NC_135727.1, read as the reverse complement.
TCCCACTCAGTAGGTTGTCTTTCAGTTTTGTTGATTATTTCCTTCACTGTGCAGAAGCTTTTTATTTTGAGGCAGTCCCAATAATTTATTTTTGATTTTGTTTCCCTTGCCTCGAGAGACATATCTAGTAAAATGTTGCTATGGCCAATGCAGAGACATTTCTGCCTGTGCTCTCTTCTAGGTTTTTATGGTTTCAGGCCTCACATTTAAGTCTTCAATCCATTTTTATTTTATTTATTTATTTATTTATTTATTTATTTATTTATTTATTTATATTTTTATTTGTATATGGTGTAAGAAAGTGGTCCAGTTTCATTCTTTTGCATGTAGCTGACAAGTTTTTCCAACACCATTAGTTGAAAATACTGCCTTTTTCCCATTGGATATTTCTTCCTGCTTTGTTGAAGATTAATTGACCATATGATTCTGGGTTTATTTCTGGGTTTTCTCTTCAGTTCCATTGATCTATGTATCTTTTTTTTTTTTTTTTTTTTTTTTTTTTGCAGTACCACACTGTTTTGATTACTACAGCTTTGTAATATGACTTGATGTCCAGAATTCAACAATTACTTTAAATGTCAGTGGTCTAAGTATAGCTATTAGAAAAAGAAAAAAAAAAACAGAGATTTTAAGAGTAGATCAACAACCAAGTCTCAACTACATGTCTAAAAGAAATCCACTTTAAATATAGACACATGGGGGCGCCTGGGTGGCTCAGTCGGTTAAGCGGCTGCCTTCGGCTCAGGTCATGATCCCAGGGTCCTGGGATCGAGTCCCGCATCGGGCTCCCTGCTCTGCGGGGAGCCTGCTTCTCCCTCTCCCTCTGCCTACTTGTGTTCTCTCTCTATCTCTCTGTCAAATAAATAAATAAAATCTTTAAAAAAATTAAAAAATAAATAAATATAGACACATGTACATTAAAAGTAAAAGGATGAAGAAATATATACTAAGATATACTAATCAGAAGAAAGCTAGAGTAGCTATATTAATTTCAGACAGAGCAGACTTCAGAGCAAGAAAATTATAAGGAATAAAGATGGACATTACATAATGATAAAAGGGCCAATTCAGCAAGAAGACATAATGATCTTTGATGTATATGTACCTAACAGCAGACCATCAAGATACATGAGGCCAAAATTGCTAGAATTGGAAGGAGAAATAGATGAAATCACTATTATAATTGGAAATTCAACACCCCTTATCAGTAATAAACAGATCCATAAGGCAGAAAATCAGTAAGGACAGAGTTAAACTGAACAACATAACTAAATATAATTGACATATATAGAATCATATATGACAGGATGTGCATTCTTCTTAAGCTCACATGGAACATTCACCACAATAGACCACATTCTGGGTCATAAAACACACCATACCAAATTTAAAGAAATAGAAGTCATACAGTATATGTGTTTAGACAAGAATGGAATTAAACCAGAACTGAAAAACAGAAAAACTGGAAATTCTCAAAACATTTGGATATTAACAGCATATTTCTAAATAAAACCTGGGTCAAAAAAGAAATATCAAGAGAAATTAAAAAATATTTTAACCTAATAAAAGTGAAAACAAACTTTACAAAATTAGTGGGATGTAGTGAAAACAGTGCTTGCAGGGAATTTTATAAAATTGATTGCATATATTACAAAACAAGAAACAGCTAAAATCAGTAATCTAACCTTCCAGTTTAGGAAACTAGAACAAGAACAAATTAATTCCAAAGTAAGGAGAAGAAAAGATTTCAGCAGAAATTAGTGAAATTGGAAACAGGAAATCATTAGAGAAAAATCAAAGAAACCCAGAGTTGACTATCTAAAAAGATCAATACAATTTACAAAACTTTAGCCAAACTAAGAAACAATACGGAATACTCAAATTACTAATCTCATAAATGAAAGGGGCAGCATCACCAAAAACTTGTGTGAAGATTTAAAAGATAACAAATATTATCAACAATGCTATGGCCATACATTTAATAACCTAGATTAAATAGACCAGTTCCTTTAAGTACAGAATCAACCAAACCCTACACAAGAACTACACAATCTGAATAGACCTCTATTAAAAACTTGAATTAGTAAGTGATAACCTTTCAAAACAGAAAGTACCAGGGCCAAATGGTTTTACTGTTGAATTCTACTCAAAATTCAAGGTAAAAATTCTGTCAACTCTCTACAATCTCTTCCATATGTAGAAGAAGGGGGATTACTTCCTAGCTCATTTTAGAGACCAAGATTACTGTAATAACAACACCAAACAAAACATTATAAGAAAAGAAAACTAAAGAGCAATAACTCTGATGAACATAAATGCAAAAATCCTCAACAAAATATCATATCAAATCCAACAATGTATAAAAGAATTATACATCATGACCTAGAGGAATTTATTCCTGTCAAGGAAGGTTGGTTCAATATTCAAAATCAATTAATGTAAAGCATCACATCAATAGGCACATGATTGCATCAATAAATGTAGAAAAATCATTTGGCAAAATCCAATGCTCATTCAAAAAAAACAAAAAACAAAAAACAAAAAAACAAAACCCTCTCAGTAAACTAGGAATAAGGGGGGACTTTCTCAACAAGAACATCTAAAAAAACTCAACAGTTAACATCATACTTAAAAGTGAGAAACTTAGAAGCTTTCCCACTAAGGTCAGGAACAAGGAAAAATGTCCCCATTCACCACTCTTTTTCAACATATTAGAAGATGTAAACCTTGCTAATGTAATAAAACAATAGAAGAAAATAAAAGGTATACAGATCAGGAGGAAGAAATAAAAGTTTGTTCACAGATGATATGGATGTCTATGTAGAAAATCTGAAATAATTGACAAGAAATTCTAGGAACTTAAAAGCAATTATAACAAGGTTTCAAAATATAAGCTTAATATATAAAAGTCAATCCGTGTCCTATATACCAGGAATGAACAAGTGGCATTTGAAATGAAAACCACAATACCATTTACATTACATTATCAACCCCAAAGTGGAGTATTTGGGTCTAAATATATCAAAATATGTACAAAGTTTATATGAAAAGGACTCTCAAACTCTGATGAACAAAATCAAAGAACTAAACAAATAGAAAAATACTCCATGTTTATGGATAGGAAGACAATATTGTCAAGATGTCAGTTATTTCCAACTTTATCTATAGATTCAATGCAATCCCAATCGAAATCCTAACAAGTCATTTTTTGGGGTATTGACAAATTGATTATAAAATGTATATGAAAAGACAAAAGACCCAGAATAGCCAACAAAATACTGCATAAAAAAGTTGGAAGATGAACACTACCCAACTTCAGAACTTAGTATAAAGGTTCAGTAACCAAGACAGTGTGGTATTAGACAAATAGATCAATGGAACAGGATAGAGAGCCCAGAAATAGACCCACAAAAATATAATCAACTGATGTTTGACAAAGGAATAAAAGCAGTATAATAGAGAAAAGGTAGTCTTTTCAACAAATGGTACTGAAATAAATGAATATCCACATGCAAAAAAAAAAAAAAATGAATCTAGACTCAGACCATACACCCTTCACAAAAATCAACACAAAAATAATCAGATCTAGTTGTAAAATGCAGAAGTGTAAGACTTCTTGAAGATAACAAGCAAAAATTTAGGTGGCATTGGGTTTGGCAATTACTTTTAAAATACATTATCAAAGACACAATCTATGAAAGAAATAATTTATAAACTGGATTTCGTTAAAATTAAACACTTTGCTTGGGGAAAGATACTGCCAAGAGAAATAGAATATAAGCCACAGACTGGTAATATTGTAAAAAATAATTCAAAAGACGTATCTGATAAAGCACTATTATCCAAAATATACAAAGAACTCTTAAAACTCAACAATAAGTAAATGTGCAATTTGATTTAAAAATGGGCTAAATATGAACAAACAGCTTACCAAAAAAGATATACAGGGGGCAAATAAGCATGTGAAATAATGCTCACCATTACATGTAATTAGAGAAATGAAAATTAAAACAACAGTGGGATAATTAAACTGTACAATTTTCTATTCAGCTTCCTTAAGATGTATGCATAGGTAAGGTACCTTTATGGGAAGCTAACCAGTTAGCCCATCCTGACTTTTCACTAGTAGCCCTGAAAAAACCTCTGCTACCATGGCCTCCATTGCATGAACCTTGCGTGACTCACAGAAACCAGTAGACAACCTGGACTCTCCAAATATTTTGTTAATATACCTGTGTCAATAAAGATTTTGACATGTTTTCTCAGTAAAAAAAAATGAAATACCATTACACACTTATTAGAGTGGCAAAAATCAAAGGCACTGATAACACCAAATGCCAGGGAGGATAAGGAGAAACAGGAACTCTTTCAATGCTGGTTTGAATGCAAAATGGTACAACAATTTTGGAAGGCAGTTTGGCAGTTTCTTACATATTCTAAACTTACCATACAATCCAGCAATCATGCTCTTTGTAGCTACACAAATTAAGTTGAAAACATGTCTACAGAAAAACTTGCACATGAAAGTTTATTGCAGCTTTATTCATAATTGTCAAAACTCAGAAGCAACTAAGATACCCTTCAGTATCTAAATGGATAAATAAAATTGTGGTACATCCAGTCAATGGAATATTATTCAGCAATAAAAAGAAATCAGCTATCAGCTGTAAAAAGACATGGAAGAAATGTAAATGTATATTACTGGTGAAGGAATCCAATATGAAAAGGATATATTGATTACATTTCAATGATGTGTCATTCTATAAAAGGTAAAACTACAGAGACAATAAAAATATCAGTTTTTGTCAGGGGTTAGGGAGGAAAGAGGGATTAAGAGGCAGAGCACAGAGGACTTTTAGGGCAGTGATGGTGAATATATGTCATTTACTTTTGTCAAAACCCATAGGATGTACGCCAAGAGTGGATCCTAGTGTGAGTTTTTAGTGATAATTATGTGTCAATGGACCACCATAGATTGTAACAAACATACCACTTTGGTGGTGGAGGTTGAAAGTAGGAGAGGCTGTCCATGTAAAGGTGCATGGGATATATGAGATCACTGGGTTTTCTGATCAATTGTGACAAGAAAACAACACTAAAATAATCTATTAAAAAACTTTAAAAATAATCATCTTAGGCAAAGAAAATAGCAAGAAGAAATATTCTGAGTTTCTACAAATTTAGAATGTTCAAAAAATAGAAAGGCTGTGAGGCTTGAACAGGAAAATGAGTAGTGATTGGTGGTTCAAATAATAGAGGGTCCAGTTCAGTGTCATTTAGATTAGCATTTGATATTGCAAAGCAGACAGAGATCTTAATTGATCTGGGTCTGCAAACACAAATATTAACAATTGGACAAGTTTGGTTTTTTTACATTATTTTTGAATACCTATGACATAAAAAGCATATTTCTGGGTCTAGGGAAAGATAAAAAGAATATGGGTAAAATAGTCCTCACTCTCATGGAGCTAAAACACTAGTACAATACAAGGTATACAAATAAAATGGATTTTTGAAAAGACATAATTAGGAGAGGGAAAAGATGACTGAGGAATAGGGGACCCTATTCCAACCAATCCCCAGAATTGAGCTGGATATCTACCAGACCACTGTGAACATCCACAAAATCAGCCTGAGATGTAAGAAGATAGATCTGGATCTCTACATACAGAATACCACAGGCGGTTGGTTTCGAGGTATGAAGTGGGGAGCCCTGATTTTGTGGGCAGATACCTGAAGATAAAAGGAAGGGGGAGGGAGCCTGGCCCTAGGGATCCTACACCACAGGTGAGTGATAGCCTCCTGCACTGGGGACCAGGCACAGACTCGCAGACTGGTAGCAACTGGGAAAGGACTTTAGGGCAACACCCTGGACTGAAATGAGGAGAAGGACCATGCATGTGAAAGGAAGCAGCTGGTGGTTTTAGAAGCACAAAGGGCAAAGATGTGCCCCAACCTGGAGACGAGGACTGGCAGCACTGCGGAGGGGCACACAACCCAGGATGCTACAGCTTATAGCAGCACAATCAGAAACGGAGATAGTGTGGCCGGAAGAGCTTACTGAAGAACAGACTGCAATCTCTCTGCTCTGAGGCAGAGCATTGGAAATGGTCTCTTCTACTCTGACTCTCAGAAGAGATGTGGAAAGCTGCCAGGGAAAGCCACCAGAGAACAAAAGCCCCCAAAACCCATTTTTCACTGAGCCCATCCCCCACCACAGGGGGCAGGGCAACTCTGCCCAAACAGGGTTGCCTGAGTAACAGCACAGCAGGCCCCTCACCCAGAAGACAGGTGGTGAAAACAAGAAACCAGAAACCCTAAGGTCCCTAGAAAACAGGTGCATCTTGCTTGGGTTGTGGTAAGTAATTTGGACTCTGAACAGTCCCTCAACCACCCCTCAATAGAATGACTAGAAGGAGGAACCCTCAAAATAGGAAAGACTCAGATACTATGACTTATGCTACAGATTTACAAATAGATTCAGACATAACCAAGATGTCGGAGATGGAATTCAGGCTAGTAATTGTGAAGACAATGGCTAGAATGGAGAAATCAATTAATGACAACATAGAGTCTCTGAGGGCAGAAATGAAAGCTGAACTGGCAGAACTTAAAAATACTATCAATGAGATCCAATCTAATCTAGATAATTAAACAGCTAGGGTAAGCGAGTCAGAAGAGCGAATTAGTTATCTAGAAGACCATTTAATAGAAAAAAAGGGAAAAGAGAAGGCCAGGGAAAAACAACTCAGAATCCATTAAAATAGAATCAGAGAAATAAGTGACACCATGAAACGTTCTAATATCAGAATTATTGGAATCCCTGAGGGCTGGACAGAGAGAGAGGACTAGAAGATATATTTGAGCAACTTGTAGCTGAGAACTTCCCTAATCTGGGGAATGAAACAAACATTCATGTCCTAGAGGCAGAGAGGACCCCTCCCAAGATCAAGGAAAACAGGACAACACCCCGGCATGTAATAGTAAAACTCGGAAATCTTAGAACCAAGGAAACCATCTTAAGGGCAGTTAGGGGGAAGAGATTCCTTACGTACAGAGGGAGGAACATCAGAATAACGTCATGCCTATCCACAGAGACCTGGCAAGCCAGAAAGGCCTGGCAAGACATATTCAGGGTAATAAACGAGAAGAATATGCAGCCAAGAATACTTTATCTGGCAAGACTGTCATTTAGAATGGATGGAGAGATGCAGAGCTTCCAAGACTGGCAGAAACTGAAAGAATATGTGACCACTAAGCCAGCCCTGCAAGAAATATTAAGGGGGGTTCTATAAAAGGAGAAAGACCCCAAGAGTGATATAGAATAGAAAAGTACAAAGACAATCTATAGAAACAAGGTCTTCATAGGCAACATGATGACAATAAATTCATATCTTTCAATAAAAACTCTCAATGTGAACAGCATAAATGCTCCCATAAAATGGCACAGGGGTGCAGATTGGATAAAAAGACAGGACCCATCCATATGCTGTCTACAAAAGATGCATTTTGAACCTAAAGATACATCCAGACTGAAAGTGAAGGGATGGAGATCCATCTTCCATGCCAACAGACCTCAAAAGAAAGCTGGGGTAGCAATTCTTATATCAGACAAATTAGATTTTAAACTAAAGACTGTAGTTAGAGACACAGAAGGACACTATATCATTCTTAAAGGGTCTATCCAACAAGATCTAACAATTGTAAATATCTATGTCCCCAACATGGGAGCAGCCATCTACATAAGCCAACTGTTAACCAAAATAAAGAGTCCTATTGGTAACAATACGTTAATTGTAGGAGACCTCAACACTCCACTCTCAGCAATAGACAGATCATCTAAGCAGAAAATCAACAAAGAAACAAGAGCTTTGAATGACACACTGGACCAGATGGCCCTCATAGATATATACAGAACATTCCACCCTAAAACAACAGAATACTCATTCTTCTCGAGCGCACATGGAACTTTCTCCAGAATAGACCACCTACTGGGTCACAAATCAGGTCTCAACTGATAGCAAAAGATTGAGATTATTCCCTGCATATTCTCAAACCATAATGCTATAAAACTGGAACTCAATCACAAGAAAAAATTTGGCAGAAATTCAAACACTTGGAAGCTAAAGACCACTCTGCTCAAAAATGTTTGGGTTAACAAGGAAATCAAAGAAGAACTTAAACAATTAATGGAAACCAAAGAGAATGAAAACACATCGGTCCAAAACCTATGGGTTACTGCAAAGGCAGTCCTAAGGGGGAAATACATAGCCATCCAAGCCTCACTCAAAAAAATAGAAAAATCCTGAATTCACCAACTAACTCTACACCTTAAAGAACTAGAGAAAAAGCAACAAATGATGCCTAAGCCAGGCATTAGAAGAGAAATAATTCAGATTAGAGCAGAGATCAATGAATTAGAAACCAGAAACACAGTACAGCAGATCAATGAAACTAGAAGCTGGTTCTTTGAAAGAATTAATAAGATCGAAAAACCACTGGCCAGACTTACCCAAAAGAAAAGAGAAGGGACCCAAATTAATAACATTATGAATGAAAGGGGAGAGATCACGACTAACACCAAGGAAATAGAAACAATTATTAGAAATTATTATCAACAACTATATGCCAATAAACTGAGCAATCTGGATGAAATGGATGCCTTCCTGGAAACCTGTAAACTCCCAACACTGAAACAGGAAGAAATTGACAACCTGAATAGGCCAATAACCAGTAACAAGATAGAAGCAGTGATCAAAAACCTCCCAAAAAACAAGAGTCCATGGCCTGATGGATTCTCTGGGGAATTCTACCAAACATTCAAAGAAAAAATAATACCTATTCTTCTGAAGCTGTTTCATAAACTAGAAATAGAAGGAAAGCTTCCAGACTCATTCTATGAGGCCAGCATTACCTTAATCCCCAAACCAGGCAAAGACCCCATCAAAAAGGAGAATTTTAGACCAATAACCCCGATGAATATTGATTCCAAAATTCTCAACAAAATCCCAGTTAATAGGATCCAACAATATATTAAAAGGATCATCCCCAATGACCAACTGGAATTTATCCCTGGGATGCAAGGTTATTTCAACATTCACAAATCAATCAGTGTGATAGAACACATTAATAAGAGGAGGGAGAAGAACCATATGGTCCTCTCAATTGATGCAGAAAAAGCATTTGACAAAATTAAGCACCCTTTCCTGACTAAATCTCTTCAGAGTATAGGGATAGAAGCAACATTCCTCAAGTTCATAAAATCCATCTATGAAAAACCCACAGCGAATATCATCCTCAATGGGGAAGCTGAGAGCCTTTCCCTTAAGATCAGGAATATGTCAATGATGCCCACTCTTGCCACTATTGTTCAACATAGTACTAGAAATCCTGGCATCAGCAATCAGACAACAAAAAGAAATAAAAGTATTCAAATTGGCAAAGAAGAAGTCAAACTCTCTCTTTTTGCATATGACATGAGACTTTATGTGGAAAACCCAAAAGACTCCACCCCCAAATTACTAGAACTCATACAGCAATTCAGTAATGTGGCAGGATACAAAATCAATGCACAGAAATCAGTTGCTTTCTTATGCACTAACACTGCAACTGTAGAAAGGGAAATTAGAGAAATGATTCCATTTACAATAGCACCAAAAACCATAAGATACCTCGGAATAAACCTAACCAAAGAGGTAAAGGATCTATACTCTAGGAACTACAGAACACTCCTGAAAAAAATTGAAGAAGACACAAAAAGATGGAAAAACATTCCATGCTTATGGATAGGAAGAATTAACATTGTTAAAATGTCTATGCTACCCAGAGCAATCTATACCTTCAATGCCATCCTGATCAAAATTCCAATGACATTTTTCAAAGTGCTGGAACAAACAATCCTAAAATTTGTATGGAATCAGAGAAGACCCCGAATCGCCAAGGGAATATTGAAAAAGAAAAACAAAGCTGGGGGCATCACGTTGCCCGATTTGAAGCTATATTACAAAGCTGTGATCACCAAGACAGCATGGTACTGGCACAAAAACAGACATATAGACCAATGGAACAGAATAGAGAGCCCAGATATGCTCCCTCAACTCTATGGTCAACTAATCTTCGACAAAGCAGGGAAAAATATACAACGAAAAAAGACAATCTCTTCAATAAATGGTGCTGGGAAAATTGGACAGCCACATGCAGAAGAATGAAACTTGACCATTCTCTAACACCATACCCAAAGATAAACTGAAAATGGATGAAAGACCTCAATGTGAGACAGGAATCCATCAAAATCCTAGAGGAAAACATAGGCAATAACCTCTTTGACATCGGCCACAGCAACTTCTTTCAAGATACATCTCCAAAGGCTAGGGAAACAAAAGTAAAAATGAACTCTTCAGACTTCATCAAGATAAAAAGCTTCTGCACAGCAAAGGTAACAGTCAACAAAACAAAGAGGCAACCCACAGAATGGGAGAAGATCTTTGCAAATGACACTACAGATAAAGGGCTGGTATCCAAGATCTATAAAGAACTTCTCAAACTCAACACCCAAAAAACAAATAATCAAGTCAAAAAATGGGCAGAAGACATGAACAGACACTTCTCCAAAGAAGACATACAAATGACTAACAGACACATGAGAAAATGTTCATCATCATTAGCCATCAGGGACATTCAGATCAAAATCACATTGAGATACCACCTACACCAGTTAGAATGGCAAAAATGGACAAGGCAAGAAACAACAAATGTTGGAGAGGTTGTGGAGAAAGGGGAACCCTCTTACACTGTTGGTGGGAATGCAAGTTGGTACAGCCACTTTGGAAAACAGTGTGGAGGTGCCTCAAAAAATTAAAAATAGAGTTACCCTATGACCCAGCAATTGCACTCCTAGGTATTTACCCCAAAGACACAGATGTAGTGAAAAGAAGAGCCATATGCACCCCAATGTTTATAGCAGCAATGTCCACAATAGCCAAACTGTGGAAGGAGCCAAGATGCCTTTCAACAGATGAATGGATAAAGAAAAGTGGTCCATATATACAATGGAATATTACTCAGCCATCAGAAAGGATGGATACCTAACTTTTACATCAACATGGATGGGACTGGAGGAGATTATGCTAGGTGAAATAAGTCAAGCAGAGAAAGTCAATTATCATATGGCTTCACTTCTTTGTGGAACATAAGGAATAGCATGGAGGACTTTAGGAGAAGGAAGGGAAAAATGAAGGGGGGGTGGAATCGGATGGAGAGATGAACCATGAGAAACAATCTGAGGGTTTTAAATGAGAGGGGTGTGGGGGGATGGGTTAGCCTGGTGATGGTTATTAAGGAGGGCATGTACTGCAGGGATCACTGGGTGTTATATGAAAACAATGAATCGTGGTTCACTGCATCAAAAACTAATGATGTATTATGTGGTGACTAACATAATATAATAAAATTAAATAAAATGAAACAAGAAAAAACATTTCATAAAAAATAAAAAGACATAGTTATGTAAGAGGTAAAAATGGAATACTCTGAGATTCAAGAGGAAGAATTTACATATTCATTTATTATACAAATTTCTTGAAGAACTACTGTGTGCCAGACATGATTCTAGGCTCTGAGGATGATCACTGAATGAAACAAGATATGTATTATCACACAGATGATACTCTCCTTAGGGGGACAGACAATACACAATGAGCTTAATAAATATATAGTATGTTGGAAGTTGACAAATGCTGTGGAAATAGAACCATGCAAGGGATATTAGGTTTAATGGCATGTGTGGAATGGAATTGTGTGAAATTTTAAATTGTTATTTATGTTAAGTTTCAACGCAAAGGTGATATATTAACACACAATTGTGTGGTGACTAACATAACATAATAAAATAAAATAAAAAAACAGAATTGAAAAAAGTGATGAACTTTTGAGATATCTCTTGGAAGAATATGCAAAGCAGAGAAAACAGCATTTGACTTAATAGTGAAACAACATAGGCTTCCCTGTTATTATCAGAAATAAGACAAAGATGTGGTGCCTGGGTGGCTCAGTCAGTTAAGCATCTGCCTTTGGCTCAGGTCATGATCTCAGGGTCCTGAGGCTGAGCCCCCTGTTGGGCTCTCTGCTCAGCGGGGAGTCTACTTCTCCCTCTCCTTCTGCCCTTCCCCTTGCTTTTGCTCTCTTTCTCTCTCTCAAATAAATAAATAAAATCTTAAAAAAAGAAATAAGATAAAGATGCTCTTTATCTCTACTACTATTTACTATCACAGGCATACCTTGTTTTATTGTGCTTGCTTTATTTTACTTCATAGATATTGCATATTTTACAAATTGAAGTTTTGTGGCAACTCTGCATCCAGCAAGTCTATTGCTGCCATCTTCCCAACAACGTTAGTTCAGTTTGTTTATCTGTGTCACATTTGGGTAATTCTCTCACACTATTTCAAAACTTTTCATCTTTATTATATGCATTATTATGCTCTGTGTTCAATAATCTTTGATTTTACTATCATAATTGTTTTGGGGTGCCACAAACTACACCTATATAAGATGGTGGACTTAATCAACTAATGTGAGTGTTCTGCTTCACCAACTGGTCATTCCTTCATCTTTCTCTTTCTCCTCCTTAAACCTTGTAATATCTATATTACCTTTGCATGGCTCTATTTCCACAGCATTTGTCAACATCTAACATTCCCTGAGATACAATAATATTGAGATTAAGCCAATTAAAAACCTTACAATTGCCTCTAAGTATTCAAGTGAAAGGAAAAATACATATCTCTCACTTTAATTTAAAAGCTAGCAATTATTAAGTTTACTGACGATGGCATGTTGAAAGCTAAGATGGGCTAAAATCTAGGCCTCTTGAGCCAAACAGCCAAGTTGTAAATGAAAAGGAAAAGTTCTTGAAGGAAATTTAAAAATGCACTCTGGTGAATATATGAATGATAAGAAGGTGATACAGTCTTATTGCTGATATGGAGAAAGATTTAGTTGTCTGGATGGAAGATTGGCCAGCCAAACATTCCCTTAAGCCAAAGCCTAATCAGAACTCTTTTCAATTCTATGAAGGTTGAAAGAGGTGAAGACACTGAAGAAGAAATGTTTGAAGCTAGCAGAGATTGGTTCATGAGGTTAAAAGAAAAAAGATGTCTCCATAACAAAGAAGTGCAAGATAAAGTGCTGATGGAGAAACTGCACAAGGTATCCAGAAGATCTAGTCAAGACAATTAATAAAGATGGCTACTCTGAACAACAGATTTTCAATGTAGACAAAACAGCTTTATATTGGAAGCAGGTAACACCTAGGACTTTCATAGTTAGAAGTCAGTGCCTGTCTTCAAAGTTTCAAAGGACGTGCTGACTCTTTTCTTAGGGGCTAATGCTGCTGGTGAGTTTAAGTTGAAGCCAATACTCTTTCACAACTCTGAAAATCCTAGGGCCCTTAGGAATTATGCTAAATCTACTCTGCCTGTGCTCTATAAATGGAACAAAAACCAAGATGACAGCATATCTGTTTACAGCATTGCTTACTGAATATTTTAAACCCACTGTTGAGATATACTTCTCAGAAAAAAAGATTTCTTTCAAAGTATTTCTGCCCATGTATAATGCACCTGGTCACCCAAGAGCTCTGATGGATGTGAACAACAAGATTAATATTGTTTTCATGTATACTGACACAACATACATTCAGAAGCCCATCAATCAAGAAGTAATTTTGACTTTCAAGTCTTATTATTTAAGAAATGATAGAAGAGATTTTGTAAGGTTCTATCTGTTATAGATAGTGATTCCCCTCACAGATCTGGGCAAAGTCATTTAAAGCCTCTGGAAAGGATTTGCCATTCTAGATACCATTAAAACATTTGTGATTCATAGGAAGAGGTCAAAGTATTAATATTATCAGGAATCTGGGAAATCTACTCCTAGTGAGGATGTTGTGAAGATTTTTGAAATTACAACAGAAGATTTAGAATACCACATAAACTTAGTTGATAAAGCAGCAACAGGATTGATTCCAATTTTGAAAGAAGTTCTACTGTGGGTAAAATGCTGTCAAACAGTATTGCATGCTGAGAAATTGTTCATAAAAGGCAGTCAATCAATGTGGCAAACTTTATTGTTGTCTTATTTTAAGAAATTGCTACAGCTACCCCAAACTTCAGCAGCCACCATCTTGATCAGTCAGCAGTCATCAACACTGAGGCAAGACGTTCTGTCAGTAAAAGGGTTACAACTCACCCTAGAAGGTATTATGCTAAATGAAATAAATCAGACAGAAAAAGACAAATACCATATGATTTCACTTATATGTGGAATTTAAAAAACAAAGTAAATAAACAAATGAATGAAAAGACACACAGACCCTTAAATACATAGAAAAAAATGGTAGTTACCAGAGTGGCAGGGGAATGGAGGGATGGACAGAATAGGTAAAGGGGATTAGAAGGTACAGACTTCCATTTATAAAATAAATAAGTCAAAGAGATGAAAAATACAGCATAAGGAATATAGTCAATAATATTATAATACCTTTATATGATAATAGATAATAGATACCTAATAGATAATAGATGTTAACTACACTTATCTTGGTGAATATTTTGTAATATATATTTAATTGTTGAATTAGTACGCTTGAAACTAGTATAATATTGTATGTCAACTGTACTTTAATTTAAAAAGATTATGAGTCATTGAAAGCACAGACAATGGCTTGCATTATTTGGCCATAAATCATTTTGAAATTCAGGTATGTACATTGTTTTGTTTTTTTTTTCAAGATTTATTCAGGGACACCTGGGTGGCTCAGTTAGTTAAGCATCTGCCTTTGGCTCAGGTCATGATCCCAGGGTCCTGGGATAGAGCACTGCATTAGACTCCCTGCTCAGTGGGGAGCTTGCTTCTCCCTCTCCTTCTGCCCCCACCCCACTCTTGCTCTTGCTCAGTGGGATGGGGGAAGAGGGAGAGGAAGAGAATCTCATGCAGACTCCCCACTGAACACAGAGCCCAGATCAGGGCTTGATCCCACAACCCTGAGATCATGACCTGAGCTGAAATCAAGAGCCAGACGCTCAACTGACTGAGCCACCCAGGCACCCCTATACATTTTTTTTTTAACAAAATGCTATTGCACACTTAGTAGACTATAGTATAAGGTAAACATAACTTTTACATGCACTGGGAAACCAAAAATTTATTTGACTAAATTTATTGCAATATTTGCTTTATTGAAGTGTCCTGGAACCAAGCCCAAAATATCTCTGAGGTATGTCTATAGGTTGCAGTTATTAGTCAGTGCAATTAAATAAGAGAAAACAACTAAAGTATACAAATCAGAAAGTAAAAGTTTATTTAAAACCAATTTGTAAATGATATGGCTACATATCCGGAAAACTAAAAGAATCCATGGAAAAACAGCTACAACAAATAGGAGAATTTAATAAATTATCAGATAATGCAATTAATTTATAAAAATAAATACTCATGAATAAAAATAAAAAAACATTTTTTTTGTTTTTTTAAATAAAATAAAATAAAATTTAAAATCAGTTATAAATGGCTAATTTCAGGACTAAGGCAAAATATACAAGCTGTCCCTGGGCCATCCTTTAGTGCCACAAAGCAAGTACATAAAAGAAAAAAAAACTTACAATGATATGAATATATCAAAGGAATGTAGAAGCCAACTAAAAAAAAAGAGCTCCCAAAGGCCAAAGCTATAACAATTTGAGCAACCAAAGTAGTATTGAATAATAACCGAAAATAAAAATCAATGCACACAAAAAAAGTTGCTTTTCTATACACTAACAATGTAACTGTAGAAAGAGAAATTAGGGAATCGATTCCATTTACAATAGCAACAAAAACCGTAAGATACCTAAGAACAAACCTAGCCAAAGAAGTAAAAGATCCATACTCTAGAAACTACAGAACACTTATGAAAGAAATTGAAGAAGACACAAAAAGATGGAAAAACATTCCATGCTCATGGATTGGAAGAATAACCATTATTCTATCCTGCCCAGAACAATCTACACTTTCAATGCCATCCCTATTAAAATACTATTGGCATTTTTCAAGGAGCTGGAACAAACAATCCTAAAATTTGTTTGGAACCAGAAAAGTCCCCGAATTGCCAAGGGAATGTTGAAAAAGAAAAACAAAGCTGGGGGCATCACATTGCCTGACTTCAAGCTTTATTACAAAGCTGTGATCACCAAGACAGCATGGTACTGGCACAAAAACAGACACATAGATCAATGGAACAGAATAGAGAGCCCAGATATGGACCCTCAACTTTATGGTGAACTAATCTTTGACAAAGCAGGAAAAAATATCCAATGGAAAAAAGACAGTCTCTTCAATAAATTGTCCTGGGAAATTTGGACAGCTACATACAGAAGAATGAAACTGGACCATTCCCTTACACCATATATAAAGATAAACAAAAAGTGGATAAAAGACCTCAATGTGAGACAGGAATCCATCAAAATCCTAGAGAAGAACAAAGGGAGTAAGCTCTTCAACACTGGTCACAGCAACTTCTTTTAAGACATGTCTCCAAAGGCAAAGGAAACAAAAACAGAAATTAAACTACTGGGATTTCATCAAGATAGAAAGCTTTTGCACAGCAAAAGAAACAGTCAACAAAACAAAGAGGCAACCCACAGAATGGGAGAAGATATCTGGAAATGACATTATAGATAAAGGGCTGACACCCAAGATCTATAAGGAATTTCTCAAACTCAACACCCAAAAAACAAATAACCCAGTCAAACAATGGGCAGAAGACATGAACAGACACTTCTCCAAAGAAGACATACAAATGGCTAACATGCACATGAAAAAATGCTCAACATCACTAGCCATCAGCGAAATACAAATCAGAATCATAATGAGATACTATCTTACACCAGTTAGAATGGAAAATAAATTAACAAAAAAGTAAACAACAAATGCTAGCGAGGATGTGGACAAAGGGGAACCCTCTTACACTGTTGGTGGGTATGCAAGTTGGTACAGCCACTTTGGAAAACAGTATGGAGGTTCCTCAAGATGTTAAAAATAGAGCTGCCCTATGACCCAGCAACTATACTACTAGGTCTAAACCCCAAAGATACAGATGTAGTGAAAAGAAGGAGCACATGCACCCCGATGTTCATAGCAGCAATGTACACAATAGCCAAACTGTGGAAGGAGCCAAGATGCCTTTCAACAGATGAATGGATAAAGAAAAGTGGTCCATATATACAATGGAATATTACTCAGCCATCAGAAAGGGTGAATACCTACCATTTACATCGACATGGATGGAACTGGAAGGGATTATGCTAAATGAAGTAAGTCAAGCAGAGAACGACAATTATCATATGGTTTCACTCATATGTGGAACATAAGCGATAGCACATAAGACCATAGGGAAAGAGAGGGAAATCTGAAGGGGGAAAAATCAGAGACAGAGATGAACCATGAGAGACTACAGACCCTGGGAAACAAACAGGGTTTCAGAGGGGAGGGGGTTGGGGACGGGATAACAGGGTGATGGGTATTAAGGAGGGCACATGTTGTGATGAATACTGGGTGTTAAACACAACTAATGAATCATTGAACACTACATCAAAAACTAATGAGGTACTATCAGTGGCTAACTGAACATAATAAAAAAATAAGTAATGTCTCAGAAACTGGCACAGCTAAGAGGTGTTTAAGAAGATATGATGACTGGGGTGCCTGAGTGGCTCAGTTGGTTAAGCATCTGCCTTTGGCTCAGGTCATGATCCCAGGGGTCCTAGGATCAAACCCTGAGTTGAGCTCCCTGCTCAGTGGGGACACTGCTTCTCCCTTTCCCTCTGCCCTTCCCCAGGGCTTGTGCTGGCTCTCTCTCTTTCTCAAATAAATAAATAAAGTCTTAAAAAAAAAAAAGGAAGACACAATGACTAAATGTAATGTGTATCTGGGATGGGATCCTGGAACATAAAGATGATATGAGGTAAAAAGCAATGAAATCTGTATAAACTATGTACTTTGGTTAATCAGTATTTATTCATTAATTGTGACAATTATAGAGTGCTAATGTAAGATGTTAATAATAGGGGAAGCTGCATGGGTAAATACATAAAAATTTAGCATTTTATTCCAATGAATCTAAAACTACATTAAAATAAATAAATTCTACATTAACATAAAATTATATCTATAATTTATATATATCTTATATATAAATTATATTCATATATGTTTATATGTAATTCATATATATTATATTTATATACTTCATATAATACATTATGTAATATATAATTTACATAATTCATATATCATTATATCTTTTATATAACATACAGTTTATACAATATGTAATATATATAATTTGTATACTTTTACATATTATATTATTATACCATATATATCATATCATATATATGTTTATATAAGAATATATAGAGAAAGAGAGTATAAGGCTAACAAGAAATATGTGGAGCCCATATTAGAAAGATAAAATACTTCAGAGATGACTAAATGGATTTAAAACCAGGAAAATATATTATATGGTCTCATGAAAGAAGACTCAGATTCATAAATATTCTACTCATCCCAAGCTAACTTTATAAATTTTAGTCATTCTAATAAATTTATCATCTGGTTCTTTTTCCCCTTGTAGATCTCAGAATTTCTAATAAATAATTTTAATGCTTCTTTTCTGTTTGTTCAAGAACAAACTTACTATAACAGAAAAGAAACATTAAAATATATGATATAATCTATAAAGATTATTTCAGTAAATATTAAGGTAATTGGGTTGCTTATGGGAAAATATTATATTAGTTCTATTCCCAACATGACAAATCAGGATAAATTCAAAATCAGTATGAAATGACACCTGGGTGGCTCAGTCGGTTAAGCATCTGCCTTTGGCTCAGGACATGATCCCAGGGTTCTGGGATCGAGTCCTGCATAAGGCTCCTTGCTCAGCAGGAGGCCTCCTTCTCCCTCTGCCTGCCACTCCCCCTGCTTGTACTCTTCCTCTTCCTCTCTCTCTAACAAATAAATAAAATCTTTAAAAAAATTGACTTCTACTTCCATGATGGTAGCATAAAGATTGCCACAGACCCACTTCCAGGAAAAACAAAGCAAAGTTGTTGAAAACTATATTTAAAATCCTAACCGTTTAAAGTCTCTGGAAATTGTCTTAAGGAAACAACACAGCAAATGAGAAAATAATTATTCAAAAAAACTACTAAAACATAATAAGTATAGTAAGAGTCTTAGACATTTGAGTCAGGACTATTCTCACAACTTTTCAGTAAATCTAAGACTATTCTATTTTTTTTAAGTTTTTAAAATGTTGGGCATAAACTGAAAAAGAAATGCATAATATTCCTGCTCCCTCTCCCTCTTCTGCTCAGCTAATCTTGAAATGAATTCCATTTTGGGTGGGTGTGGTCAAGAAGATGGAGTTACCTCTCCCTGCAACTTCCAACCAAGTGTTACTATTCTTACTATAAGGCCAACATTTCTTATCCCCTGTACTTCCAAATTGAAGAGAATAAGCTCTTAATGACCACAGCTGAGATACTAAGAACTTCTTTATTCAGCCTCTACCTATAGGATGGAAGCTCTGTTTCAGCTGTAGCAGGCTGAGAGTACTTGGTCCTAAATGTCCTCACCCTAGCTTGCTTGTAGGGCAGTTTTATGCTGAGAGAAGCAAGCTGAGACCAGAGGCTACTGTCCTACACAGGGCCTATATTAGTGGCTCAGATATTTTGTCCAGGTGGAGAAGCAGTCTGTAAGAAAAAAAAAAAAGTTCACCAAAGTTCTTCCTAAAAGAACTGAGTTTATTTGAAACAGAAGATTGGGTAGTTCAAGCCCAGGGGTGCTCTAAAAACTAATAGCTACTTAAGGGGTTCCTGGGTGGCTCAGTTGGTTAAGCATCTGCCTTCAGCTCAGGTCATGATCTCTGGGTCCTAGGATCAAGCCCTGCTTGTTGGGCTCCCTGCTCAGTGGGGAGTCTGCTTCTTCCTTTCCCTCTGCCCCTCCCTCTGCTCATGCTCTTTCTCTCTCCCAAATAAATAAAATCTTAAAAAATAATAGCTACTCAATAGACTTAATAGCTGCTCTTCCTCCAAGGCTGTGCAAGCTGAATCTGGATGACTTGATACAAATTTTAAGAAAACGACCATAACAGATCACAGATGGACATGCCTGCTGCTGTGTGGGTCACTCAGTAATTTCATTGGAACATCCAATGCCATTACCAAAGACATTCAAATTGCAAACCAGAAAATCCATCAGATCATCACTGAGACCAACATTGTTGAGACCAACATCTGGAAATATTCTCAACTGGCTGTCCTCTGGACTCAGAAACTGGGTTTCCAATTATTTCCAGAGAAGTCTCCCTCATTAAATGCCTGACAGCTTTCACTATCCAGCAAATGTACTCCATCAAATAAGAAAAGGACTGATGTTGTTCAATACAAAGAAGAATGCATCTTCTTTCCTTTAATGAGAAGAGATAAAGACTTTTTCCTTTGACCAAACTCAAGTCAGTTTCTTCTGAGTCTTCCTTCTGACCAGTCCCTGACCTTGAGCTCTGTCCTTGGCAAGAATGCTCCCGGGTAAGTTTGGTGAAAATCCCCCACTGTTGATATCTGATCAAATTATTTATCCCCAATCTTGATATCTTATTATGCTGGTTTGCCTTCAGCGAAAGTCCTGTCAAGTTGGTTTAGCCCAAATCCTCCTTACTTCTAATGTTTCCTCTTAGTAACTTTCCATTCACTGAACCCTACTCTGTTCCTTCGTTATAAATCTCCACTTGTCTTTATTGTACTCAGAATTGAGCCCAATCTCTCTCCCTTATTATTACACCCCAATGTAGTAATCCCACTAAATAAAGTCTATCTTACCATCTTTAAAAATTAATAATAATAATAATGATAATGATAATTCCTTCTAATTAAGAACAAGGTAAATGATAAGCCAGCTAGTTCACCAATGAGAACCAGGGAAAGAGTTAAGAACCTTCCTGGAGTCAGAACAAACCTCACCAAGACTGGCATCAAGAGCAACTTTGTCCAAATTCAATTGAAAAAAAAAAAAAAGTATTGAACGAATTAAGCCCCAGGACATTGTTGAAAACAATAGGGCAAACAGCTGGTAATTACTGGAATCTAAAGGTTGGGGATAATACCTAATGAAACCGACTATTTAACAGAGAATATCAAGGAAAGAGACAGAGAACCCTACTAAAACAATTCTACATCCCAGTGTGATTATGTTCATGTCCCCCACACATTGAGGGAAATACACATCACAAAAATGGTCCAGCCAAGTCATTAGATAAACAAATGACAACAACAAAAATCCCTGGATAAGGGTGAAGGGGAATGGACATTTATAGTTGCTATAATATATTTTCTAAATCACCCAGTTTTCAATAAATTATGAGACATTCAAAGAAACAGAAAATTATGACCCGTACAAGTGAAAAGGAGGCAACACAAACTGCCCATGAGACTTGTCAAATGTCAAATTTAACAAATAAAAACTTCAGAGTAGCCAATTTAAATATGTTCAAAGACTTAAAGGAAACCATGCTTAAACAAGTAAACGAAGGTATGATGACAATGTCTCATCAAATAGAGAATATCAATTAAGAGATAAATATCATAACAAATGTACCAAATGGAAATTATGGAGTTGGAAATTATAAGAACTAAAATGAAAAATTCACTAGAAAGTCTCAGCAGTACAATTTAACTGCATGAGAAAAAAATCAACAAATTTAAAGATAGGTTCATAGACATCAAACTATCTCAAGAAGAGAGAAAATAGGATCAAGAAAAATGGACAGAATTTCAGAGAAATTTGGGACACATTTAACAACAACATACACATACTTGGATTACCAGAAGGAGAGGATAAAGAATGGAGCAATATGCGTGTGTGTGTATGTGTGTGTGTAATAAATAATGCCTTGAAATTTCCCATATTTGCTGAAAAAACGTTAAACTAAACATTGATTAACTTCAATGAACTGTGTAAAGAATGCAAAAAGATCCACATCCAGAAACATACTAGAAAAAAAAAAAGAGAAAAATCTTGAAAATAGGAAGAGAAAAACAAATCATTATGTACAAGGGAACCCAAATAATATTAACAGTTTCTCATCAGAAAAAAGTAGAGGCCTAACCAGAAGTGGGATGATATATTCAAATGGTAAATAAGTTAAATATAACAAATCTTATATATATATAACAAATCTAATGAATGTGTACCTCCTTTCCTTTCTTATATCAGCCTTAAAATAGACATAAATTCTTCAAAAGTAGTAATTATCACAATGTAAGTTAGGTCTGTAACATATATATAATTTGTATACAAATAATAGCCCCAAAAGGGGAAAATGGAATGAATCTAAATAACAGTGACATTTCTATATCTTACTAAAATTATTATAAATTTAAAGATTCCAAGAATTTAAGATGCATATGGCATACCTTAAAACAACCAATAAGAAAATTGCTCAAAAATATAGTGAAAATTCATTAAAGGACTTAAAATCTCGAAGAAAATATTCACCTAATACAAGAGAAAACAGTAAGAGAGGCATAGAGGACCAAAAAAGACTTGAGACACATTGAAAACAAAAGTAAAATGGTAGACATAAATTCAACTATACCAGGAATTAGAGTAAATGTGTATGGATTGAATAATCCAAACAAAAGATGCAGATTGTCAAACTGGGTTTAAAAAAAAAAAACAGACTCAACTATATGATGTCTAGAGGAGAAACACCTTAGACATCAATGACTTAAAATAGTCAAAGATAAAAAAATAGGTTGAAGAAAAGATGGAAAATGATGAATCCTGCAAACAGAAATCATAAGAAAGATTCAGTGACTATACTAATATAAGGTAAAATAGATTTGAGACCCAAAAATGTTATTAGAAATGAAGAAAATATATATTTTTAAGATTTTATTTATTTTCTGACAGAGAGAGAGACAGCTAGAGAGAGAACACAAATAGGGGGAGTGGGAGAGGGAGAAGCAGGCTTCCCGTGGAGCAGGGAACCTGATGTGGGGTTCAATCCCAGGCCCCTAGGATCATGACCTGAGCCAAAGGCAGACTCTTAACGACTGAGCCACCCAGGTGCCCCAAGAAAATATTTTTATAATGATAAAAGTGTCAACACATTAGGAAGTTATAATAATCATAAACATATATACTCTGAACAGCAGAGCATCAAAATATGTAAAACAAATGCAGGTAGAATTTCAGGGAGAAATAGTAAATTCAACAATAGTCAGAGACACAATACTCCACTTTCAATAATGGATAAATACCTAGGCAGAAGATCAACAAAGCTATAGAAGACTTGAACAACAAAATAACCCAACTAGTTTTAATATGCGTCTGTTGAGTACTCCATCTGACAACAGCAGAACTGACATTTTCCCAAGTGCAAATAGAACATTATCCTGGATAGATCATAAACTAAACCATGAAACAAGTCTCTATAAATTTAAAAATGCAAAGTATGTTTTCCAATCACAATTGAGTTAAACTGAAAATTAATAATAAAAAGAAATTTGGAAATTCACAGATATTTGAAAGTTAAGCAACACTTTACTCAATAAAATAAAGAAGAAAACATAAGGGAAATTATACAATACTTTGAGATGAATAAAAAAATTACAACATACCAAAACTTACAGGATGCAGCTAACACAGTGTTCAGAGGTACATTTAGAGCTGTAAACACCTATATTTAAAAAAGAAGAAAGATCTCACATTAACAACCTAATTTTCCACCCTAAGACACATGAAAGGAGAAGCAGACTATGTTCAAAACAAGCAGAAGGTAGAAAATAATAAGGATTAGAGTAAAAATTAAAGAAATAGATACTAGAAAAACAATAGTAAAAACCAACAATACCAAATATTTGTTCTTAGAAAAGATAAAAATATATATAGATAAGGCTATAGTTTGACTAAGAAACAAAGATAAAGACACATGACTAAAATCAGAAATGAAAGAGAGGGGCATGATTACTGAATTTACCAAAATTAAAAAATATTATGAATGAACACTACAAATGACTGTGTACAACCAAATTAAGTAAACTAGATGAAATGGAAACATTCCTAGAAAGATGCAAACCATGCAAACTGACTCAAGAGCTAGAAAATCTGCATAAAATTTTAACAAGTAATAAGATTGAATTAGTAAAAAGAAACAAACAAAACAAAACAAAAACTACCCACAAGGAAAAGCCCAGACCCGAGTGACTTCACTGGTGAATTTTACCAGATACTTAAAGAAAACTGAAATGAGATATCACTTCAACACCTGTCAGAATGGATAAAATCAACAATACAAGAAACAACAGGTGTTGGCAAGGATGAGGAGAAAGGGGAACACTCTTGCACTGTTGGTGGGAATGCAAACTGTTGCAGCCATCATGGAAAACAGGATTGAGGTTCTCAAAAAGTTAAAAATAGAACTCCCCTATGATCCAGTTATCACACTAGTAGGTATTTAACAAAGGAGTACAAAAATACTAATTCAAAGGGATACATGCACGCTGATGTTTATAGCAGCATTATCTACAACGGCCAAATTAGGAAAACAGCCCAAGTGTCCACTGACCGATGAAGGGATAAAGAAGAGGTCGTATATATATATACACACACACACAGTATATATATACAGTATGTATGTATATTATATATATATATATATATACATACATAGATAGATAGATAGATAGATAGATAGATAGATAGATAGATATAGATATAATGGAATATTACTCAGCCATAAAAAGACTGAAATCTTGCCATTTGCAACTATGTGGATGGAGCTAGAGAGTATGATGCTGAGGGAAATAAGTCAGAAAAAAACAAACACCATATGATTTCACTCATGTGGAATTTAAGAAATCAAACAAATTAACAGGGGGAAAAAAGAGAGAGAGAGGCAAACCAAGAAAGAGACTCTTAAGTATGGATAACAAAGTGATGGTTACTAGAGGGGAGGCGGGTGGGGGGATGAGTGAAATAGGTGATGGGGAGTAAGAAGTACACTTGCTGTGATGAGCATGGAATTGTTGAATCGCTGTATTATTGTACACTTGGTACTAATATCACAATGTATGTTAACTAACTGGAATTTAAATAAAAAAATTAAAAATTATTATGCTTAGATTTTTAAAAAAAGATAAAGAAGAATTAATACCAAAACTTTGAAACCTCTTACAAAAAATTAAAAAGCAGTAACACTGTGTGAAAGCAACAAGATTCAAAGACTATATATGATAATTTCCATTATATGGCATTATGAAAAAGACAAAACAAAGGGACAGAGAACACATAAATGATTGCTAGGGGTAAAGTGTGTGAGGAGGGGTTCTCAATAAGTGTGTAGCATGAAGGAAGATTACTTGGGGTAATAGAACTGTTCGGTATCCTGATTATAGTTGTAGTTATAGGACTTCATATATTTGCCACACTGCATAAATCTATATTTAAAAAACAGTAAATTTTAGAGAGGGAGGAGCAAGATGGTGGAGGAGCAAGATGGCGAAGGAGTAGGAGACCTAAATTTTGCCTGGCCCTAGGAATTCAACTAGATAGGGATCAAACCATTCTGAACACCTACAAACTCAACAGGAGATTGAAGAAAGGAATAGCAGCAACTCTCTGCACAGAAAAGCGACCACTTTCTGGAAGGTAGGACACGCAGAGAACTGAATCCAAGGCAATATTTGGGAAGATAGATGGCGGGGGAGGGGGCCTCCATCAGCCGCTACTGGCAAGTGATAGAGCATCAGAGCACAAAATTGGAACTTTTAGAAGTCTGCTCCGCTGAGGGACATCGCGCCAGTGGCTAAGTGGAGGGTGGAACCCTCGCTGGGACAGTGTGGTCTCAGGACCCTCGGGGTCACAGAAAAACCGGGGGTGCCTGAGTGCGGCAGAGCTCCCAGGTATCGGAGCAGGGAAGCCGGCTGCAGAGACAGAACCGAGGAGTGGGCTCTCAGCTCGGGGTTGCCATAAACTGTGATTGCAGCACAGTTGGGCCACTGCTCTTACAGCAGGGACCCAACAAGCAGCAGATCCGGGGAGACTCCCCTTCCTCCCCTGGGAGGAGCGGCATGGGAGAGCACCACAGGGATCTGCTGGGTGTGGAGACTACACACGGGGTCGGGGGTGAGAGATAGAAATGCTCGGTCACAGGCCAGGTGAGCATGGAGTGCAGCCAGAGACCAGGGAGAGGGGAGTGACTGACTGCTTTTCTCTGGGGGCTCACTGAGGAGTGAGGCCCCGAGTTCTCGGCTCCTCCGGGGCAGAGACTGGGAGGCTGCCATTTTCACTCTTGTCCTCTAAAGCTGTACGGAAAGCTTGAAGGGAACAAAAGCTCCCAAGAGCAAACCCGAGCAGATTACTTAGCCCGGACTGGCAAGGGCAGGGCAATTCTACCTCAGGCAAAGACATTTGGGAACCATGGCAACAGGCCCCTCCCCCAGAAGATCAGCAAGAACAGCCAACCAAGACCAAGTTTACCAACCAATGAGAACTGCAGAACTCCAGCACTAGGGGCATACTGCACATAGAATTCATGGCTTTTTCCCATGATTCTTTAGTCTTTCAAAGTTAATTTTTTTTAACTTTCTTTTTCTTTTTTTTTTGAATTTTTCTATTTCCCTTTTTCAACCAACATCTTATCAATCCTTTTTTTAAAAAAATCTTTTTTATTTTTCATTTTTAGAGTCATATTCTATCCCTTCATAGTAGTTAACCTTATTATATATATATATATATATATATATGTTCTCTCTTTATATTTATATATATATATATATATATTCTCTCTTTAAAAATTTGGGATACAGTTTCTTCTAACAGACCAAAATATACCCTAAATCTCTAGTGTATGGCTTTGTTCTAGTCTCCTGCCTGATCACATTCTCTCCCTTTTTTTTTTTAATCCTCTTCTTTCTTTTTTCAACCAACTTCTTATCTTATCAATTCCTTTTATAAAATATTTTATGATTTCATCTTTACACTCATATTCCATCCCTTCATTGTATTAACCCTTATTTTTGTACATATATAAGTTTTTCTTTCTTTAAAATTTTGGGAGTCACTTTCTTCTAACAGACCAAATACACCCAAAATCTAGTGTGTGGCACTGATCCAAGCACCAGCCTGATCATATTTGATCATATTCTGTTTTTTGTTTTGTTTTGCTTTTGTTTTTGTTTGTTTGTTTTTATCTTTATCTTTTTCTTTCTTTTTTTTTTCTTTCTTTCCCTTTCTTTTCCCCCAGTTTCAGGTCTCTTCTAAGTTGTTCAGTGTATATTTTCTGGGGACACTGTTACCCTGTTAGCATTCTGTTCTCTCATTCATCTATTCTCCTCTGGACAAAATGACAACACAGAAAAAATCACCTCAAAAAAAAAGAACAAGAGGCAGTACCGACTGCCAGGGACCTAATCAATACAGATATTAGTAAGATGTCAGAGCTAGAGTTCAGAATCATGATTTTAAAGATACTAGCTGGGCTTGAAAAAAGCATGGAAGACATTAGAGAAACCTTTTCTGGAGAAATAAAAGAACTAAAATCTAACCAAGTCAAAATCAGAAAGGCTATTAATGAGGTGCAATCAAAAATGGAGGCTCTCACTGCTAGGATAAATGAGGCAGAAGAGAGAATTAGTGATACAGAAGACCAAATGATGGAAAATAAAGAAGCCGAGAAAAAGAGAGAGAAACAACTACTGGGTCACGAGGGCAGAATTCGAGAGATAAGTGATAGCATAAGACAAAATATTAGAATGATTGGGATCCCTGAAGAAGAAGAAAGAGAGAGAGGGGCAGAAGGTATATTGGAGCAAATTATAGCAGAGAACTTCCCTAATTTGGGGAAGGAAACAGGCATCAAAATCCAGGAGGCACAGAGAACCCCCGTCAAAATCAATAAATATAGGTCAACACCCCAACATCTAATAGTAAAACTTACAAGTCTCAGAGACAAAGAGAAAATCCTGAAAGCAGCTTGGGACAAGAGGTCTGTAATCTACAATGGTAGAAACACTAGATTGGTAACAGACCTATCCACAGAGACCTGGAAGGCCAGAAAGGACTGGCATGATATATTCAGAGCACTAAATGAGAAAAATATGCAGCCAAGAATACTATATCCAGCTAGGCTGTCATTGAAAATAGAAGGACAGATAAAAAGCTTCCAGGACAAACAAAAACTAAAGGAATTTGCAAACACGAAAGCAGCCATACAAGAAATATTGAAAGCAAAGAGAGAGCCTAAGAGTAACATAGACCAGAAAGGAACAGAGACAATGTACAGTAACAGTCACCTTACAGGCAATACAATGGCACTAAATTCATATCTTTCAATAGTTACCCTGAATGTAAATGGGCTAAATGTCCCAATCAAAAGACACAGGCTATCAGATTGGATAAAAAAGCAAGACCCATCGATATGCTGTCTGCAAGAGACTCATTTTAGACCCAAAGACACCCCCAGATTGAAAGTGAGGGATTGGAAAACCATGTACCATGCTAATAGACACCAAAAGAAAGCTGGGGTGGCAATCCTTATATCAGACAAGTTAGATTTTAAACCAAAGACTGTAATAAGAGATGAGGAAGGACACTATATCTTACTTAAAGGGTCTATCCAACAAGAAGATCTAACAATTGTAAATATCTATGCCCCTAACATGGGAGCAGCCAATTGTATAAGGCAATTAATAACAAAAGCAAATTAACACACTGACAATACAATAATAGTAGGGGACTTTAACATCCCCTCACTGAAATGGACAGATCATCTAAGCAAAAGATCAACAAGGAAATAAAGGCTTTAAATGACACACTGGACCAAATGGACTTCACAGATATATTCAGAACATTCCATCCCAAAGCAACAGAATACACATTCTTCTCTAGTGCCCATAGAACATTCTCCAGAATAGATCACATCCTAGTTCACAAATCAGTTCTCAACCAGTACCAAAAGATTGGGATCATTCCCTGCATATTTACAGACCAAAATGCTTTGAATCTAGAACTCAATCACAAGAGAAAAGTCAGAAAGAACTCAAATACATGGAGGCTAAAGAACATCCTACTAAAGAATGAATGGGTCAACCAGGAAATTAAAGAAGAATTAAAAAAATTCATGGAAACAAATGAATATGAAAACACAATGTTCAAATCTTTGGGATGCAGCAAAGGCAGTCCTAAGTGGAAAGAATATAGTAATACAAGCCTTTCTCAAGAAACAAGAAAGGTCTAAAATACAAAAGCTAATGATACACCTAAAGGAGCTGGAGAAAGAACAGCAAATAAAGCCTAAACCCAGCAGGAGAAGAGAAATAATAAAGATCAGAGCAGAAATCAATGAAATAGAAACCAAAAGAACAGTAGAACAGATCAACGAAACTAGGAGCTGGTTCTTTGAAAGAATTAATAAGATTGATAAACCCCTGGCCAGACTTATCAAAAAGAAAAGAGAAAGGACCCAAATAAACAAAATCATGAATGAAAGAGGAGAGATCACAACCAACACCAAAAAAATACAAACAATTATAAGAACATATTATGAGCAACTCTATGCCAGCAAATCATATAATCTGGAAGAAATGGATGCATTCCTAGAAACTTATAAACTACCAAAACTGAACCAGGAAGAAATAGAAAACCTGAACAGACCTATAACCACTAAGGAAATTGAAGCAGTCATCAAAAATCTCCCAACAAACAAAAGCCCAGGGCCAGATGGCTTCCCAGGGGAATTCTACCAAACATTTAAAAAAGAATTAAAACCTATTCTTCTGAAACTGTTCCAAAAAATAGAAATCGAAAAAGGAGAATTATAGACTAATATCCTTGATGAACATGGATGCAAAAATTCTCACCAAAATAGTAGCCAATAGGATCCAACAGTACATTAAAAGGATTATTCACCACAACCAAGTGGGATTTATCCCTGGGCTGCAAGGTTGGTTCAATATCCACAAATCAAACAATGTGATACAATACATTAATAAAAGAAAGAACAAGAACCATATGATCCTCTCAATCAATGCAGAAAAACCATTTGACAAAGTACAGCATCCTTTCTTGATCAAAACTCTTCAGAGTATAGGGATAGAGGGTACATACCTCAATATCATAAAAGCCATCTATGAAAAACCCACGGTGAATTTCATTCTCAAAGGGGAAAAACTGAGAGCTTTCCACCTAAGTTCAGGAACATGGCAGGGATGTCCACTATCACCACTGTTTTCCAACATAGTATTAGAAGTCCTAGCCACAGCAATCAGACAACAAAAAGAAATAAAAGGCATCTGAATTGGCAAAGAAGTCAAACTCTCACTTTTTGCAGATGGTATGATACTTTTTGTGGAAAACCCAAAAGACTCCACCCCAAAACTGCTAGAACTCATACAGGAATTCAGTAAAGTGGCAGGATATAAAATCAAGGCAAGAAATCAGTGGCATTCTTATACACCAACAACAAGACAGAAGAAAGAGAAATTAAGGAGTTGATCCCATTTACAATTGCGCCCAAAACCATAAGATACCTAGGAATAAATCTAACTAAAAAGGCAAAGAACCTGTACTCAGAAAACTATAAAATACTCATGAAAGAAATTGAAGAAGACACAAAGAAATGGGAAAACGTTCCATGCTCATGGATTGGAAGAACAAATATTGTGAAGATGTCAATGCTACCTAAAGCAATCTACACATTTAAGGCAATTCCTATCAGAATACCATCAACTTTTTTCAAAGAAATGGAACAAATAATCCTAAAATTTGTATGGAACCAGAAAAGACCCTGAATTGCCAGAGGAATGTTGAAAAAGAAAATCAAAGCTGGTGGCATCACAATTCCGGACTTCAAGCTCTATTACAAAGCTGTAATCTTCAAGACAGTATGGTACCGGCACAAAAACAGACACATAGATCAATGGAACAGAATAGAGAGCCCTGAAATGGACCCTCAACTCTATGGCCAACTAATCTTTGACAAAGCAGGAAAGAATGTCCAATGGAAAAAAGACAGTCTCTTCAACAAATGGTGTGGGAAAATTGGACAGCCACATGCAGAAGAATGAAACTGGACCATTTCCTTACACCACACACAAAAATAGCCTCAAAATGGTTGAAAGACCTCAATGTGAGACAGGAGTCCATCAAAATCCTAATGGAGAACACAGGCAGCAACCTCTTTGACCTCAGCCACAGCAACTTCTTCCTAGAAACATCACCAAAGGCAAGGGAAGCAAGGGCAAAAATGAACTATTGGGACTTCATCAAGATAAAAAGCTTTTGCACAGCAAAGGAAACAGTCAACAAAAGGAAAAGACAACTGACAGAATGGGAGAAGATATTTGCAAATGACATATCAGATAAAGGGCTAGTATCCAAAATCTATAAAGAACTTATCAAACTCAACACCCAAAGAACAAAGAATCCAATCAAGAAATGGGCAGAAGACATGAACAGACATTTTTCCAAAGAAGACATCCAAATGGACAACAGACACATTAGAAAGTGCTCAACATCGCTTGGCATCAGGGAAATCCAAATCAAAACCTCAATGAGATACCACCTCACACCAGTCAGAATGGCTAAAATTAACAAGTCAGGAAAGGACAGATGTTGGTGGGGATGCAGAGAAAGGGGAACCCTCCTACACTGTTGGTGGGAATGCAAGCTGGTGCAGCCACTCTGGAAAACAGTATGGAGGTTCCTCCAAAAGTTGAAAATAGATCTACCATATGATCCAGCAATTGCACTACTGGGTATTTACCTCAAAGATGCAAATGTAGGGATCCGAAGGGGTACATGCACCCCGATGTTTATAGCAGCAATGTCCACAATCGCCAAACTATGGAAAGAGCCAAGATGTTCATCAACAGATGAATGGGTAAAGAAGAAGTGGTATATATATACAATGGAATATTATGCAGCCATCAAAAGGAATGAAATCTTGCCATTTGCAACGACATGGATGGAACTGGAGGGTATTATGCTGAGCAAAATAAGTCAATCAGGGAAAGACATGTATCATATGACTTCACTGATGTGAGGAATTCTTAATCTCAGGAAACAAACTGAGTGTTGCTGGAGTGGTGGGGGGTGGGAGGGATGGGGTGGCTGGGTGATAGACATTGGAGAGGGTATGTCCTATGGTGAGCACTGTGAATTGTGTAAGATTGTTGAATCACAGACCTGTACCTCTGAAATGAATAATACATTACATCTTTAAAAAAAAATCAAAAAGAAGAAGAAGAAAGCCCGAAAGGAAGAATGGGGGGGGGGGAAATTGGACGGGGAGACGAACCATAAGAGACTATGGACTCTGAGAAACAAACTGAGGGTTCTAGAGGGGAGGCGGGTGGGGGGATGGGTTAGTCTGGTGATGGGTATTAAAGAGGGCACATACTGCATGGAGCACTGGGTGTTATACGCAAACAATGAATCATGGAATACTACATCAAAAACTAATGATGTAATGTATGGTGATTAACATAACATAATAATAAAAAATAATAAATAAAAAAACATTAAATTTTAGTGTTTGTGAATTTCAAAAAAATTAGAAAATATCTAAAATTAAGAAAATATATTTTGATTAAACTATATTTTATAAATAAACTCTAAATAAATAAAATATATTCTAGGTTCAACATTAAATATATATATATATGTCATTAGTCACCAAATAAGTATTTCAAAAATGTTATAATCTTAATTTGTTTTAGTATCCCATTCTCACTTTCAAAAGGACACTGTCTTAGAAGACAAAATATATCACTCTGTAGAAGAGGAAAACTAGGCCCAGGGAATTTAAGTAATGTTCTCAAGATTACTCAGATCTTTAATATCAGAATTTCAACTTAATGTTGTCCTATTGCAATCCTCATGCTCTTCCTACTACACATGCTTATAATTTATGTAAACCTATGTAAATTAGTAGATAAAATGAATTTAAAAATCTATTAATAGTAAACATAGTTAATTTATCTGCCTTTGGGTGAGGTCTAAAACTCAGAGTGACTGATTCATCTTTCTCAATCTTATTTTCTTCTGAACTTTGTTAATCCTAGATGCTTCTCCTCGTAGCTTATATTTATCAGTATCGCTCTATTTATGTTTCTTTTTATGTTATGCAATTCATTGCCACACAAACAACTTCAAGAGGGCTGTAGGTATGATTATATAATATTTTGTAAATAGTCTGTAAAAGCACAGAGAACTGTGAAAGTTAATTAGATACATACTTTTGAAAGTAATATTTCACTATTAAATTATTTTCTAATACAAATACAGCAGTATATACCTCTTCTTTGAATTAAGTTGAAAGTAGTGGGCCCTAAAGAACAATATTCTCTTTATATTTTAATTTTTCATGTGTTACTTTGTTCATTCAGTTTGTAGGAAGTTTTATTTTAAAAATGTACCCATAGCAACTAAAATAAACATTGCTTAAAAAGTAGGTGATATATACAAATCATTTTGATATCTAGTAAAGCATCAACATAAAAACCCAAAAAGATTTTATTTACTACAATGCATTCAATGGAAAATTCTTTTTTTTCAGCCTAAACTATGAATTCAATCTTATATATAGTCATTTTCATGTGGAAAATTGTTGCATTGTTCAATTGCAAACAACAGAGAGGTGCATTCCTCTCTCTCATCTTGATATTACTCATTTTTGTTTCTCAAATACTCAACTGCCAATAAAGACATTCAAAAATTAATTGTTTGAAGTGATCTGCTTATTGTATATCTACATTACAATGAAAGAATATCAAAATTATATCTTTTCAAATCTAACTTTCATGCACTGTGGATTCTATGTAGCTAAAAAGACTTACAAGTAATGGTGAATGTTACACGTCTATTCAGACAGCTCAAGTGAGGGAATCTAATACCATTGTCCAGTTGTATAACAGCCTTTTACCTTTTGGAACTACATACGTGGCTCAGTTATAGTTCATTTTTATTAGCTGAAGATATTTTAGCATTACAAAAATTGTGAAACTTTTGTGATCCCATAATAATCAACATATGTTTTGAATATCTGAAAGAAGGCAGTTGTCCAAATCAACTTCTTCCTATGTCAAAGTCTGTTAAAATATCTTTTAGTCATTTCAAGGTTAAAGCTTCAATAATCATCATATCTGTTCTCTATATGCACTCTAAGCATTCAAACAAATCATGGGACCTTCATATATTTTGCAAAGAAAATTCAAGCAGCATGATAATTTAGTGATTTTGACTTTCTGCAGTCTAGAAGTACTTAAGTGACTGAGAAGTATATAGACAAAGGAAGAGCAAGCTAAACTCTCCCATTGTTGGTGTGTGCTTTTCACATTTAGGCTTCCAGTGTGGGAACTAAAAGTATATGGTGGATTTAGCAAACCATTACAAGTGATACACTGATAAAAAGACAGCCTTTATTCATATAGCACTTAGAGAGGCAATATGTTTGTCAATTTATTGACCTTGTAGAGGATGTAAAAGTAATACAATGATATTTGGGTAACATAAATAGTGCAGCATAGGGCAAAATTTTGTCCTTTATTCCATATCATTTTAGATGTGATTTAGGTCTATATAAATGATCCAATAGCCAAAATTATTTTATAGTTAAAATGATCACTGTACATCCCCTTAAAAGTGTTTTTTTAAATAGCAACATACAAATTACCATTATTTTATTTAGCCTGTCAAACAAAATCTGACATTTATGTCTCATCTCTGTATTTTCTCAATCTTTGGAATAAAGTAGGTTTAGAGCTGATTTCTAAGCTACCTTCTTTTGTGAAGGCCTTTTTAACAAAGAAAGTGACAGTTTACAAAGATAACAAATGCCGCTAAGTGCCTTTTGTCCTTACTTGCTAAAGTTTGTCTTCCAATGGCCTAGATGCTTAAGATATCAATAAAAACAAAAACTGTTCTCATTGCATTTTGATTATAAATGTGTGAACAGTATTCTATTAATTTCTCATTTCTGATGAACAGTAAATTCTTCTAACATTACAATTCTCTTTACTCTTCATTTAAGAATGATTAGACATGAGTGGTTATTAAAGAGCCTTTAGAAGGTGGAAAAAAGGAACTTATATAATTTTATGTTTATTTTCATTGGTAATTGCCTTAGGCATATCTTCTCACTTAAAAAAAAAATAAAAGGACACCCAAGGATATATATGTGTGTACAAATGCCAAGGGTACTCACTTAAATATATACTGACCCATTGGTCCCTATTTAACAATAAAAAATACCCTCTTATATGCAATCAATTTAAGCTATTATTGAACTCAATATCGATAACTTCCTGTGGTAAAGATGAATATCTGTCCATCTCAATCTAATTTCTTATTTTTCAATATCAATTGTCCAGGGTACCCAGCCAACAAGTTGTGAGTGGCATGTTAGTGGAAGTGACCTGTGTCACTTCCAGGCCAAAGCTCTTAAGCTAGTGTACTTTCTCCATATTCTTTTCCCTTTCTGGCCACCTGAATGACAATCTGCCAGGTAACATGAAAATCAAGTTTTAGAAAAGCAGAACTAACAAACCTATATGATCCCTGGACTCTTAGGTGAGCAAGAAATAAACTATATATTTATTGATCCATTTAATATTTTAATCTGTTACTGCAGTCTAGCCTACTCTAATTAATGCATTCCTCAATAGCTTTTCTTCTATAACCAAAATGGAGTTATATAGGACACTATTCTTTCATCATCATCCACCACATAATAAGTATGTTTTTCAGGTCTATAGTGTTTCTCAATTGCTAGCTTCAATTTGTATTTGGTAAAATGTGTTAGAAAGTATATATTTTTGGGTGTCAGAAGACATCAGTTTAACCCCCACTTTGCCTTTTTCTAGTTATGTTACTTGATGTAATTTATAACCTTTGTGCCTCAATTTCCTCATCTGAAAACTATTTAATAATACATAATTGACAATTGTGTGTCAGTTTGTGTGTGTGTGTGTGTGTGTGTGTTGTGTGAAGGAATTAAAAGATAGTATTTATTAAAATTCCAAACATACTTGAAATACTATTCCAAATTAATATTCACTAATATTAAGTTGATTTGGTTAATAATAAAGTAGTGATAGAAGTAATCAAGCATTACTTCAGGATTTAGATGGAGAAAATGAAATCCAGAGAATTTAACTCAGTAGCATTGGTGAGATTATGGGGAAATTCTCACTTTTACTTTACTTATGTTTTGCTAGTCCTTTTTCTATGAAAATGAATGATTGTTGGGAATAAAGATTTAACATAATCCTAAAGGATTAAAACATTGGACTATTCATCAATTAATGAAATTTGGTCTGCTTAGAAGGCTATTTAAAGAAAAAATAACAGTTGCTCCATCTCACACCATGAACCCCAATTCCCAGCTCTTCTTCCCTGGTGCCTACACCCAAATCCCCCCAACCTATGAGATGCTCAAGGAGGAGCATGAGGTGGCTGTACTTGGGGCACACCAGAGCTGGGCTCCTTTGACAACCACCATGATCAACATCCACAGTGAGACGTCTGTGCCCAACTACATCATCTGGTCCCTGTTCAACACAATCTTCACAAACTTGGGCTGCCTGGGCTTTGTGGCATTGGCCTACTCCATGAAGTCTAGGGACTGGAAGATGGTGGATGACATGATTGGGGCCCAGGCCTATGCCTCCACCACCAAGTGTCTGAACATCTGGGCCCTGGTTTTAGGCCTCTTTCTGATTATTATGTTCATCAATATTTTCACCACTGGCTCACTGATGACTTTCCAAGCAATTTCAGAGATCATACAAGGTTATGGAGGCTACTAGTAGCTCCCCATGGCCTGAAGCTATTACTCCTTTCACAGCATTTTCTGTATATGTCAGTCTACAATTGAATTCAACAAAGCACTTTTGTGTGGAAAAAGAAAAGGAAAAAGAACAATAGGATTTGGGAATGATATAGGTTAGCAATTAAGAGTAAAGATTCTGAAACAAGATCATTCACATACATAACTGTTTCACAACTTACTATCTGCATAACTTTGGGTAAGTTATTTAACTCTTTAGGTCTCAATTTAATAATCTCTAAAAAGTAGGTAGTAATAGTACTTACTCATTGGGCTGTTGTGATGATTAAAGGAGGTAATCCATAAAAGCACCCAGAACCACATTTGACACATAGTAAGCTCTCAAATGCTGGTTATTTTTACTGAGAAATATGTGATACATGTGAGAAATTATAGATGTTGATTATTGAAAGAACAGGGAGAGAATATGTTGACTGTATTAGTATCTGTCTAACTTCTCTTTCAGGTGGCTGAAAAATACACAATCATCTGTAATGTTATCATTTCAATCACACAAATCTTTAAGTCCAAGTTCATTCATCTATTTATAGTTAACCTAACTACAGGGAAGTGCCAGAGAGATAAAAGTAGCAATAGGATGATACTGAACCGTGACTGAGATGTCCAGTATAATCAGATGATCAGGAGAAGCTAAATCACTAGCATAATTTATATTTGGACAAGACCTCTGCTTTTTTAAAAGGTTCTTCCTCCTTAATGACAAAACTAAATTATTATTTCTTTGTTTTCTTCTGATTAAACAAGCATCTGCATAGTGACCAAAATTAATTTCTCTAAATCTAATCTAAATTTGGATTTTTAAAATAAATCCTAAAAGGATTTATAACATGGAAAATATAATGGAGTCTTTGAAATTACTGGAGGGAAACCTAGATTTCTGTTTGACTCCAGTCAGTCACTAGAGCACTACAGCACTTAATTCATTCACTGATATATATAAATGATATTTTTATATTATCACCCTCTTCTCAAAAGTAGGTAACTATAAGCAATAAATGAACATGTGAGTGGTTAAGTTGTTGTCCCAATCCATAAAACTGATCTTTTAAAAATATTTTAAATATAAGTATCTGTGCCGTATAAAATATCAGACAGAAGTCTTGAATTTAATTTTAACTTGAATTTTATCTTTTGGAAATAGACCTATAAGAAGACAATGTCAAAGGCATTTTAGCATGAGAAAAATGTCTACTGCCACACTTCTGAACATTCTTTTTATTAAAAAGTCAAGTTTCTGGTACAACCACTATGGAAAACAGTATGGAGTTGTTTTTTTGTTTTTTGGGGTTTTTTTAAATAAAAAAATTAGAGCTACCATATGATCAAGCAATTCCAATTCTGAGTATATATCTGTAGAAAATGAAACCAGGTTCTCAAAGAGATATCTGTAGCCCCATGCTCATTGCAGCATTATTCACAATAGGCAAGACCTAGAAAGAACCTAAGTGTCTATTGGATGAATAAAGAAAAAGTGCTAAATATAAATATATGTAAATATAAATATATATATATAATTGGATATTATTCAGTCATAAGAAAATTCTGCTATTTGTGATAATATGGATGGACTTTGAGGATATTATGCTGTGTGTGATAAACCATACAGAGAAAGATAAATACTATATGATTTCCCTTATATGTGGAATCAAAAAAAAAAAAAAAAAAAGCCAAACTCAGAAACAAAGTAGAATGGTGATATCCACGGGTTGGGGGTAGGGTAAATGGAATGATGTTGGTTGGACAAAGGATACAAACTTCCAGTTATGAAATGAATAAATTCTGGGAATCTAATATACAGCATAGTGACTATAGTTAACAATGCTGTATTATATTCATAAAAGTTGTGAAAAGAGTAGATCTTAAATGTTATCACCACAAAAGATATATATATGATATATAGTTATATGTATAATATAAATAATTATACATACATAATTATACATAAATATACATAATTATGTCAGGTGATGAATGTGTTAATTAATCTTATTGTGATACTCATTTTGTAATGTATAAGTGTATCAGATTACCACATTGTACACCTTAAACTTATACAATGTTATATGTCAATTATATCAAATCTGGAAAAAAAGTCAATTTTCTACACTATAGCACATATATTTAGTTTTAGCTTTCATAAAATTAGTTAAACTTGCAATTCTATTCATGTGAGCACCTGAATATTTTTCATTTGCTTGTGTACATTTATAAAATCATTCTCAAAAAGAAGGCCTATGTGAACAATATCAATTCCAAAAAAAGTCTCAGGTTTGCAAATGTACTAATGAACAAATATTCATTCACCACCTTCTTCTCAAATTTGTATCTGAAAATAGCATTTCTTTTTTTAAAAAATTATTTATTTTTTTGTTTTTTAAAGACTTTTTATTTATTTATTGACAGAGAGAGACACAGCGAGAGAGGGAACACAAGCAGGGCGAGTGGGAAAGGGAGAAGCAGGCTTCCCGCGGAGCAGGGAGCTCGATGTGGGGCTCGATCTCAGGACTCTGGTATCATGACCTGAGCCAAAGGCAGACGCTTAATGACTGAGCCACCAAGGCACCCCTAAAAAATTATTTGTAACTATTAAAATAACATGTATCTTTTACTTTAGGGCAAAATAAATGGCACATAGGAAGAAAAATATTGCTTACAAAATTATTAATACTATTATTCAAAGTAACTTGTAACCAGATTCAGATTTTCTTCCCACCTCTTTGATGTGAATAAGAATAATGAATTCTTGGGGCGCCTGGGTGGCTCAGTCGTTAAGCGTCTGCCTTTGGCTCAGGTCATGGTCCCAGGGTCCTGGAATCAAGCCCCGCATGGGGCTCTCTACTCGGCAGGAAGCCTGCTCCTCCCTCTCCCACTCCCCCTGCTTGTGTTCCCTCTCTCACTGTGTCTCTCTCTGTCAAATGGATAAATAAAATCTTAAAAAAAAAGAATAATGAATTCTTCAAAATTACTATTAATTAGCTAGACACTGAGCCCCTAAGTTTTGAATACGCTTCTTTGCTAGTGGAAGAGGACTCCTCAACCACATTGAGAGTGGTGTCTCCACCATAATCTGAGGGGATTAGCCTTGCATTGCTTGAGGAAATTGTAATAGCAGCCCTGAGGCAGTTACCCTGCAAGAGATTGCTCATTTTTCTCAGGACCCACCCCTACCGCTTATCTCTACTTCTAGACCTTTAACTAGAC
The DNA here is from genome assembly GCF_964656455.1 of Halichoerus grypus. Classification (NCBI taxonomy): domain Eukaryota; kingdom Metazoa; phylum Chordata; class Mammalia; order Carnivora; family Phocidae; genus Halichoerus; species Halichoerus grypus. The sequence continues at coordinate 23,310,146 of NC_135727.1, read as the reverse complement.
TCAAGTTCCAACAGGTCCCTAAAGTTGAGGTACAAATTGTGATCCATGAAATTGTGGGTTATGTATGTATAATTATTTATATTATATATATAAATATATATAATATATATGTATCTTTTGTGGTGATAACATTTAAGATGTGAAAAAGAACTATTTGAGTTTTCTAATTTATACAGACAGATCTCAGGGACATGTATGAGAATGGATAGGAAAATTGAAAGGTATGGAATAATGATGGAACAAACTTAATGTTGGCTCAGAAAAAAAAAAAAAATTGAGATGGGCTCACCAAGCAGAAATTCTGCATTTAATATTGTAGCTCAGGGAGTTAGGAAGTGATTTAACAGTTTGTTTGATTGGCTGAAACATAGATAAAAAGCGGCCCACAATGAGTGAATTAGAAAAGCCATACCTGCCTTGTTTTAATGTAGAGGAAAGGATTCTAAGGCTTAGGGAGATTGGGATGTTAGAGTGGGTATGTCATTTAAGACCTATTCACCAACACAGGGAAGGTTCAGAAGATATACCTTTCACCTTTCACCACAACTTTGAGAAATAAATTTCTGAGGGGAGCCCCAGCATCCTTAAAGAGTTCTATAATTGTTCGTCTATGTAAGCAAGACTTTTTCATGGGACCACAGTCACTAAATTGGCAAATCTAAATATACTAAGTAACTGGATGTCAGGTGGAAGGACCCAAGCAGCAGCACTCAGCCACTAAAGGTAAGGTGAGTGTGGTAGTTATAATGAACAGTAGAATCAGAGCAGCAGTCAGAATAGTCTGATTCATGTAGACCTATGTTATTGGATAATTGACCATGGTGATTATGGAAGTGAAATAGATAAGAAGCCTTTAAATTCTTTTTTTTTAAATTTTTTTAAATTAAATTATGTATTTATTTTTAATTTTTATTTAAATTCAATTTAGTTAACATATAGTGTATTATTAGTTTCAGGGGTAGAATTTAGTGATTCATCAGTTGCATATAACACTCAGTGCTCATTACATCAAGTGTCCTCCATAATGCCCATCACCCAATTACCCTATCCTCCCACCCATCTCATCTCCAGAAACCCTCAGTTTGTTCCCTGTAGTTGAGTCTCTTAAGATTCTTATTTCATCTGTATAAGTAGAACAGTTCTAGGTGACGTGAAAAAAGTCTAAGTTGGATCATAAAAAGAGTCATGGATCCTTAATCACTTCCCAGTCTTGAGCCAGTTCACAAACCCAGAACTCTTTGAATAAAGGAGAAGCCAGGCCCTCTTGAGGAAGAACTCCAATATACTGCCAAAATTTTACAATTACTCTTTTTCCCTGCCTTCTCCAAAGGCACCAATTGTCTTGTACCAGAGTAACTGTATAGTGGGAAAAGAAATAACTGACCTTTTAGGGACTACCAGACCTTGGCTGTCAAAGGACACTAATTTGAGAACACCCAAAACATCACTATAGTTAACCATTCAGAGTAGGGATTCATTAAGGTCAGATGATTTGTGAAATTTTAGCTCAGATCTCATGGGCTCAAAGGGTCCCCAACCCCATGCTGTGGTTTTAGTCCCACAGGATACATAATTGGAATAGATATACTCAACAGCTGGCCAAATCCCTACATTGGTTCCCTGATCTGTGGAATGAGGGCTGTTATGGTGGATTAAGCCAAATGGAAGCCATTAGAACTGACTCTACCCAGCAAAACTGTAAACCCTAAACAATACCACATTCCCTGAAAAAGTTGCAGAGATAAGTGCCAAAACTTGAAAGACTTGGAGACCTGAAAGATGCAGGGGTGGAAGTTCCCACCACATCCCCATTCAGTTATCTTATTTGGCATGTGCAAAAGTCAGATGGAACTTGGAGAATAACAGTGGGTTATTATAAACTTTACCAGGTGGTGACTCCAGTTGCAGCTGTGGTACCAGATGTGGTTTTATTGCTTGAGGAAATTAATACATCCCCTGGTACCTGGTTTTCAGCTACCGATTTGTCAAATAGCTTTTTATACATCCCTGTCCAGATAGTCTACCAGAAGCAGTTTGCTTTCAGCTGACAAGACCAGTCATATACCTTTATGTCCTATTTGGAGGACTATAGCAACTCTCTAGCCTTATGTCATAATTTAGTTCATGGAGATCTTGATCTCCTTCTCCTCCAACAGGATATCACACTCACCCATTACATTGATGACATTTTGCTTATTGGACATAGTTATAAAGAATTAGCATCTACTATTGAATTAATGGTAAGACATTTGCTTGTCAGAGGGTGGGAAATAAATGTGACAAGATTTCAGTCATTCTACCTCAGTAAATATCTATGGCGGTGGAGTATGGGTCATGTTGAGATATTCTTTTTAAGGTGAATACTATAGACAATGTTTTGACCCCCCCCCATTCAAATGTTGAAACTTAATCTTCAGTGTGATGGTATTTGGAGGTGAGGTCATTGGGAGGTGATTAGGTCATGAGGGTGGATCCTCATAAATGGGATTAATATCCTTATAAGGGAGACCCCAGATAACTCCCTTGTGCCTTCCACTGTGTGTGGACACAGAAAGAAAATGGCTGACTGTGAACCAGAAAGCAGGTCTCAATAGACATTGAATTTGCTAGCACCTTGATCTTGGACTTCTCAGCCTCCAGAACTATGGGAAATAAATCTATGTTGTTTATAAGACACTCAGTCTATGATATTTTGTTATAGTTGCCCAAACCCAAGACAGTAAAGGATAAGTTGTTGTATATGGCCCCTCCTACAACCAAAAAGGGGGTACAATGCCTGGTGGGCTTCTTTGGATTTTGAGGGCAACATGGTTCCCCATTTAGGTATCTTACTCTGGCTCATTGAACAATAATCTGAGAAAAACTGCTAGATTTGGGTGGAGCTCAGAAGATAAGGGGTTGCAACAGGTCCATGCTTCTGTGAAAGCTGCTCTGCCACTTGGGTCATATGATCCAATATACCCAATGGTCTTTGAAGTGTCAGTGGCAGATAGGGATACTGTTAGGAACCTTTAGCAGGCTCCTATAGGTGAATTATGGCACAGATCCTCAGGATTTCAGAGCAAAGCTTGCCATACTCTGTGGATAACTACTCTTCCTTTTGGAAAAAAAGCTCTTGACCTGCTACTAGGTCTTAATAGACACTGACTGCTTAACTATGGCTCAACAAGTTACCATTCAAACTTAGCTTCCCATCATGAACTGGGTGTTATCTGACCCACCAAGCACAGCAGCATTCCATTATCAAATGGAAATCATATAAATGATTGGCCTGAGCAGGCCCTGAAGGCACACATAAGTAACATGAAGTGGCCCAAATGATCATGATTCCATCCCTGCTACAGTCTTTTCTCTCCTAGCCCACATCTATGGCTTAATGGAGAGTTCCCTATAATCAGCTGCTAGAGGATATAAAAATAGAGACTGTTTTACAAATGGTTCTGCATGATATACAAGTACTCACTTAAAGTGGACGGTTTTGTCATTATATCCCTTCTCTGGGACATCCCTGAAGGACAGTGGCAAAAGGAAATTTGCCAAAAGGGCAGAATTTTGAGCACTGCACCTGATCGTTCACTTTGCATAGAAGGAGAAATGGCCAGATGTGTGTTTATATGCTGACTCATTGGCTGTGGACAATGGTTTGGCTGAATGGTGAGTTATGTGAAAGGTAGAGGGAAGTGTTATCTTATTATTATATTTATTTGGAGATTAAATATGGTTTAAGGCAATGGATATGGATGCCAAGTTGACAAAGGGTGGATTTGTGAGGCTTAATTTTATGTGTCAAAGTGATAGGCCATGGGGTGCCCAGATATTTGTCTAAACATTATTATAGGTATGCCTGTGAGGGTGTTTCTGGATGAGATTAACATTTGAATCAGTAGACTGAGGAAAGCAGATTGTTCTTTCCTATGTGGGTGGGCCACAACCAATCCCTTGAAGGCCTGAATATAACAAAAAGTTGAGCAATGGAAAGTTTGCTCTCTGCCTTTGTCTTTGAGCTGGGATGTCAGCCTTCTCCTGCCTTTGGAATCAGACTCTAACTGTACCATTGGTTCTCTTGGGTCTCCAGCTTGCCAAATGCAGATATTAGGACTTTTCAGACTCAATAATGGAATGAGATTTTTTTTTTAAGTCTCTCTCTCTCAATCCATTTTACATGTAAGGTAACTTATTCAGAGATTCTAGGGATTAGGAAACAGATATTTGTGGGACCATTATTCAGCCCACCACAATATTTTTTTGTTTTAGAAAATATAATCAGCCTTGAATTCATATAAAGTGTACTTCAGACATAATGATAGCGTGGGTGACATAGTCAGATTGTGAAGGGTTCCAATGTTAAGTCATTAACTAAGGGTAGAATTTTACCAGAATATAAAGAGATAATAATAGTTTAAGGGAATTACATAAGTAGTTGTTACTGCATATTATAAAGGTGGGAAATATCAGACATCAGAACCAAGAAGGTAGTTTAGAAGTCCTTGAAATAGAAAAACCTTGAAATGACAAAGACTTGAAGTCATGTAACATTGGGAGGAAGAAAAAGAAAGGAATATGAGAGAAATAGGAAAGACCTAACTAAATTTGACAACTGATTAAGCTCAGACAGCAATGGTAAATTTTATGATGAAAAACTCCTGGAAGAGTTGCTTTGGGCATATAAGATGATGAATTCAGATTTAGGTAAGTATTGGTAGAGTATAAACATAGAAATGTTTGCCATAACACTGATAATAAAGATCTGGACCTCAGGGAATATAGTCACTAGACATATAAAAAATTTTGTACGTAGAGGTAATAATTGAAGTCATGTGGGTATATGAAATGACAGAGGGAGGGTGATATATATATATATCATATTATACATATATAGGGAGGGAGGGTGATATATATATATATATATAATACACATATACAATGTATACATATATACGCAAGCACATCTATATATAAGCATACACACACATATATAAGCATATATATAATGTATGCATATATTACATTATATATTTGTTAGTATATATTATATGTATATATAATATAATGTATATATAACATACATATGCATATAACGCATGTGTATATATAATATACATGTATTATATACATCATATGTATAATGCATGTATATATTTATGAAGAATATAGACCATTTTACTTATGTAACATTCCTTTGCTGTAATAGAAAACACTACCTGAAAATGTGGGATGAACATAAGTCTATGTTGTAACACAAACCCTTTGAAAAACAAGCAAAATTTGAGGCACCTAGCTGGTTTAGTAAGTAAAATATGCCACTCGACTTCAGGGTTGTGAGGTCAAGCCCTATGTTGGGCATAAAGCTTACTTAATAAATAAATAAAATTTTTAAAAATGAAAAACAAGCAAAATTTATGTTGTTAAAAAGAAATTCAGGCAAATATTCTCAAAACAATAATCATTATTACTAATAAGAATAATTATATATTTGTTAATTGTTATTCACATCTGCAAGAATCAGCCACTGTTCAGTTTTAATCTAGGACAAATATAAATATCCATGGGGACTACAGTTACACAAATATATTTTCAGATTCTACAGTGATTGGAATCATGAAATAAGTGGCACTCAGCTTCTTTAGCTCTGTAGACATATGTTTCTATCAATCAGCTTTCTCTGACAAATGCATGGTTACACTTTACCCAGATTGCCCCATTGTTTAAAAGGCTATTTAAATAAATTAACGTTCAGTTTCACCACTTTAGGGCATACTCTGAGCTGGGTGAAAAAACTATGTTAGTACATTATTTTATGCAATTTGTCTCTGGAGAGTATTCACCCAATCATCCTGTTCTTTACAGAGAGTCTAGAAAAAATTTGGATGCTCTGTAGAGAACAGAGTAAGAACCAGTGCTATTCATGTTACCTGTGTTTATTCTAATTAGTTCAGATCCTGATAAAAAATAGTATGTTAATTGGACTTTCAAATACACAAAAATTGAATGTAAAGAAAGATGACTTCTGGGGGCTCCTGGGTGGCTCAGTCTGTTAAGCATCTGACTCTTGATTTCAGATCAGGTCATCATCTCAGGGTCATGAGATCGAGCCCCATGTCAGTGTATAAGATTCTCTCCATCTCACTCTTCCTCTGCCCCCCATCCCCACTTGTGTGTGTGCTCTCTCTCTAAAAAAAAAAAAAAGAAAGAAAAAAAAGATAACCTCTGCTTGTTATTTTTCTTTTGCAAAAGACATATATTTGTTTATTACTAAAACTATTTTCATTTTTACTGAACAAAATACTTGAATTGGGTTGTGCTATTTAATATAATTTTTAATTGTGGTGAATATATTTTGCATTACAGATATTTCTCAAACACAAATTTGTAGTACAATCACACATAGTTTATTTCTATATGATCTTTATATTTCTGATTCATAATTGTTAATGGAATTCAGGTCAATGAAACAGTTACGGAGAGAAAGCATGTTATGTTTTTTCCAAATTTTTGTACTTACACATTGTTCTTTCTTGAAAACTGTTCACTTCCTCAGTATCATAACATTGAATTATTACATAACAAATTGAAAATGTTGGAATGCATAGCTCACATCAATCCACTTTTGCTTTATGTTATAATTTTCCTGCTTGACACTTACATAATTCATAACTGTCAACTTTATTCAAGCTTGTGACTTAAGGAAATTCAGGTATTATTACTCTCATTAATAAAGGAAACAGCCACAGAAAAAAATTGAAAGTAAAAAGATGGAAAAATATATATCATGGAAATGGCAACCATAAGAAATCTGGCTATTTTAATATCAAACAAAATAAACTTTAAAGGTTATTACTGGAGATAAAAGGGGACATTTTATAATAATAAATGGGTCAATTCATCAGGACTATTAAAAAAATCATGCACTTAATAAGAAACTAACAAAATACATGAAGCAAAAATGACAGAAATGTAAAGAGAAATAGACAACTCAACAATATTAATAGGAGACTTCAACACCTATCTTTCAATAATGGATAGAACAGCTAGGCAGGATATCAACAAAGAAGGAAATAGAACGGGTGCCTAGGTGTCTCAGTTAGTTAAGTGTCTAACTCTTGATTTCGGCTCAGGTTATGATCTAAGGGTCCTAAGATCGAGCCCCACATCAGGCTCTGTGCTCAGTACAGTCTGCTTCTCTCTGTCTCCTTCTGCCCCTCCTCTCATGCTCTCTCTCTCTCACTACCTCAAATAAATAAATAAATATTTTAAAAGAAGGAAATAAAAGACTTGAACAAGACTATAAATCAACTAGACCTATCGATAGAACACCTTCACTCAACAAAAGCAGAATATGCATTTTTCTCAAACACACATGAAACATTCACCAGGATAGACCATATATGTGCTAGGCAATAAGACAAACAATATATTTTAAAGCATTTATTTTTTTAAAGATTTTATTTATTTATTCATGAGAGACAGAGAGAGAGAGAGAGAAAGAGAAGGAGAAGCAGGCTCCCCAAGGAGCAGGGAGCCCGATGCGGAACTCGATCCCAGGACCCTGGGATCATGACCTGAGCCGAAGGCAGATGCTTAACCATCTGAGCCACCCAGGCGCCCTAAAGGATTTAAATAATACAAAGTATGTTCTCTGACCACAATGGAATAAAATTAGAAACCAACAAAAGAAAAAGAAAAACTTGGTGAACTCACAAATATGTGAAAATTAAACAACACACTCCTAACTAATGGTCAAATAAAAAATTAAAAGGGAAATCAGAATATATACAGAACATCTTATAATTAAGGATAAGATATGTACAAATACTTGTACAGACATTTTATAAAAGAAGCTATTCTGGTATCAAAAAATTACAAGATAATATGTTCAACATTACTAGCCATTAGAGAAATGTAAATTAAAAGTATGAGATACCACTGTACAACATTAGAATGACTAAAATTAAGATGACTGATAATATCAAGTGCTGATGACAATGTAGAACTGCGGCTTTCATACATTGCTGATGGGTATGCAGAATGATATAGCCATTTAGAAAAAAACATCACAGTATATTAAGCCATTAAACATATACTCTACATATATACACTATATGTGTAACATGTTACACATATACATTACATGAACCAGAAGTCTTATTCTTAGTACTGTTCCCAAGATAATTAAGGCATAATTCCATGCAAAGATTTATGCACAAATGTTTATAGGATCAGTAGTTATACCAGCTACCTAAATGGAAACAGTCTGAAGGCCCATCAACATAAATGGATAAACAAACTAATATATTCATATTAGAGAATATTGCTCATCAGTCAAAAGAAAGAAAACATTAATATATGAAAAAGCATGGCTGGATATCAAAAACATTATGCTACATCAAAGAAGTGAAACAAAAAAGGTGAGATACTATATTAATTCATTTATATAAAATTCTACAAAAGACAAATATACAGTGCCAGGAAGCAGATCAGTGATTGCAAGAGACAAGTTTCCTGATGAGATCAACAGTGAAGGGCCAAGATGAAACTTTTTAGGAATATGAAACAGTCTTATATTTTGAATGGACTTGTAGCCATGTTTCTATTTTAATAAATTAGACTTTAATGTATACAATTAATTTTTAGAAAGGCATGAAGTGATAGAAAATAGACATCATTTTATTTATGTGCCATTGGAAATGAATATGAAAGCAATTTATGTGTCTCTCAATCTACAAAGTATTTCTTCACATGAGATGATAAATTTTATATACTTTATATGGACTCCATCACAGATTTTATATATATATATATATATATATATATATATATATATATATATCTCACAGATTATACATATATATGTAATTATCACTTAAAAATAATAAAATAATGCAGAGATAACCAATACTCAGCTAAGAAACATAATATTGCTAGAGTTTATTGTTTCTTTGTTTGGTTTTCTTTTTTTTTTAGTTTTTATTTAAATTCCAGTTAGTTAACATACACTGTGATATTAGTTTCAAGTAGAGAATTCAATGATCCAGCACTTATATGTAACACCCAGTGCTCATTGCAAGTGCCCTCCTTAATCCCCATCATTTATTCAACCCATTCCCCCACCCCCTTCCCCCTCTGGTAACAATAAGTTTGATCTCTAAAGTTAAGAGTTTGTTTCTTGGTTTTCCTCTCATTTTTATTCACCCTATGCTCATTTATTTTGTTTCTTAAATTCCACATTTGAGTGAAATCATATGGTATTTGTCTTTCTTTGACTGACATATTTCCCTTAGCATCATACTTGCTAGCTCCATCTGCGTTGCTGCAAATGGCAAGATTTCATTCTTTTTATAGCTGAGTAATATTCCAATGTGTTTGTGTATACACACACACACACACACACACACACACACACACACACACAAACACAACCTCTTCTTTATCCATTCATCTACCAATGGACACTTGGGCTGCTTTCATAATTTGGCTATTGTAAATAATGCTGCAATTAACATAGGGCTGTGTGTATCCATTTGAATTAGTGCTTTTGTTTTCTCTGGGTAAATACCCAGTTAGTGCAATTACTGGATCATAAGATAGTTCTATTTTTAACTTTTTGAGGACCCTCCATGCTGTTTTTCACAGCAGCTGCACTGGTTTGCATTTCCACCAACAGTGTAAGAGGGTTCCCCTTTCTCCACATCCTTGCCACTCTGGTGTGAGATATCACATTGTAGTTTTTATTTGTATTTCCCTGTGGTCAGTGATGCTGAGCATATTTTCATGCAATTGTTTGCCACCTGTATGTCTTATTGGAAAAATGTCTATTCATGTCTTCTGTCCTATTTTTAATTGCATTATTCATTTTGTGGATGTTGAGTTTTCTAAGTTCTTTATAGATATTGGATACTAACCCATTAGCAGATTTGTCATTTACAAATATTTTCTCCCACTCCAAAAGTTGCCTTATAGTTTCCTTGATTATTTCCTTCACTGTGCAGAAGCTTCCTATTTTGATGAAGTCCCAATAGTTTATTTTAGCATTTGTTTCCCTTGCCTCAGGAGACAGATCTAGTAACAAATCGCTATGGCCAATGTCAAAGAGGTTACTACCTATAATCTTTAGGATTTTTATTTTTTCAGGTCTCACTTTAAGGTCTTTAATCCATTTTAAATTTGTTTTTGTGTATGGTGTAAGAAAGTGGTCCAGTTTCATTCCTTGGCATGTAGCTGTCCAGTTTTCCCAACACCATTTGTTGAAGAGACTGTCTTTTCCCCATTGGATATTCTTCCCTGCTTTGTCGAAGATTGATAGACCATATAGTTGTGGGTTCATTTCTGGGTTTTCTATTCTATACTATGGATTTAAGTGTCTGTTTTTGTAGTGTCTTGATCACTACAACTTTGTAATATAACCTGAAGTCTGAAATTGTGATACCTCCAGCTTTGCTTTTCTTTTTCAAAGTTGCTTTGGCTATTTGGGGTCTTTTGTGTTACCATACAAATTTTGAGATTGTTTGTTCTAGTTCTGTGAAAAATAATGGTGGTGTTTTGATAGGGATTGCATTAAATGTGTAGATTGCTTTGGGTAGTATAGACATATTAAAAATATTTGTTTTTCCAATTAGCATGGAATGTTTTCCATTTCCTTGTGTCTTCTTCAATTTCTTTCATCAGTGTTTAGTAGTTTTCAGAGTATAGATCTTTTATCTTTTTGGTTAGGTTTATCCCTAGGTATCTTATGGTTTGGGTGCAATTGTAAATGGGATTGACTCCTTGATTTCTCTTTCTGCTGCCTCATTATTAGTGTATAGAAATGCAACAGATTTCTGTACATTGATTTTGAATTAATCAATGAATTATTACTGAATTAATTTACCAGTCCTAGCAATTTTTTGATGGAGTCTTCTGAGTGTTCTATATAGTGTATCATGTCATCTGTAAACAGTGAAAGTTTGACTTCTTCACTGCCAATTTCAATGCCTTTTATTTCTTTTTGTTGTCCGCTGTGGCTAGGACTTCCAGCACTATGTTAAATAATAATGGTGAGAGTGGACATCCCTGTCTTGTTCCTGACCATAGAGGAAAAGCTCTCAAATTTTCCCCATTGAAGATGATATTAGCTGTGATAAAGCAATATATGCTCTTTGTTATGCTGAGATATGTTCCCTATAACCCTAATTTTTTGAGGGTTTTTATTGTGAATGGATATTATACTTTGTCAAATGCTTTTTCTGCATCTATCAGATGCATATGTATCTGATAGATGTAAAATTTTGTAAAATTCACTTTTTTGAAACCATCTGGCCCTGGACTTTTGTTTGTTGGGAGATTTTTTTTATTACTGATTCAATTTCTTTGCTGGTTATTGGTCTGTTCAAGTTTTTTATTTCTTCCTGTTTCAGTTTTGGTAGTTTATATGTTTCTAGGAATTTATCCATTTATTCCAGGTTGTGCAATTTGTTGACATGTGGTTGTTCATAATATTCTCATATAATTGTATTTCTCTGGTGTTGGTTGTTATTTCTCCTCTCTAATGTGTGATTTTAATTATTTGGGTCCTTTCTCTTTTCTTTTTGTTAAGTCTGGCTGGGGGTTTATCAATTATATTGATTTTTTCAAAGAACCAGATCCTGGTTTCATTGATCTATTCTATTGTTTTTTTCAGTTTCTATATCATTTATGTCTGCCCTAAACTTTATTATTTCCCTTCTTTTGCTGGCATTATGCTTTGTTTTTTGTACTTTTTCTAGATACTTTAGGTGTAAGGTTAGGTTGCTTATTTGAAATTTTTCTTGCTTCTTGAGGTAGGTCTGTATTGCTATATTCTTCCCTCTTAGAACCGCTTTTGCTGCATCTCAAGGGTTTTGGACCACTGTGTTTTCATTTTCATTTGAGTCCTTTCTCATTTCCATGTATGATTTTTATTTCTTTTTTGATTTCCTGGTTAACCCATTCATCGTTTAGTAGCATGTTGTTTAACCTCAATGTATTTGTGGTCTTCCCAGTTTTTTTTTGGGGGGGGAGGGTTGACTTCAATTTTCATAGCATTGTGGTCAGAAAATATGCATGGTATGATCTCAATATTTTTGTACTTGTTGAGGCCTGATTTGTGACCTACTATGTGATTTATTCTGGAAAATATACCATGCACACTTGAAGAGAATCTGTATTCTGCTCTTTAAGGATAGAATGTTCTCAATATATCTGTTAAGTACATCTGGTCCAGTGTGTCATTCAAAGCCATTGTTACCTTGTTGATTTTCTGCTTAGATGATCTGTCCATTGGTGTAAGGGGTTTTAAAGTCCTCTGCTATAATGGTATGATTGTCAACTATTTCCTTTATGTTTGTTATTAATTGTTTTCTACATTTGGGTGTTCCCATGTTGGGGGCATAAATATTTACAATTGTGAGATCTTCTTGTCGGATAGACTTCTTTTTTATGATATAATGCCCGTCTTCATCTCTTGTTACAGACTTTCATTTAAAGTCTAGTTTCTCTGATATATGTATTACTACCCCAGCTTTCTTTTGACATCCATTTGCATGATAAATATTTCTCCACTTTCAATCTGCAGGTGTCTTTTGGTCTAAAATGAGTCTCTTATAGGCAGCATAGAGATGGGTCTTGTTTTTTTGTTTGTTTATTTGTTTTTTAATCCATTCTGAAATGCCACATCTTTTGATTGGAGCATTTAGTCCATTTACATTCAGAGTCATTATTGATGGTTTTGTGTTTATTGCCATTTTTTAGTTCTCTGTGCCTCCTGGATCTGGATATCTGTTTCACTCCCCAGATTAGGGAGGTTTTCAGCTATTATTTCCTCAAGTTACTGTCTTCTTTTGTCTTGCTGCTTTTAAGACTTTTTCTTTATCTCTGTATTTTGAACTTTTATTTATTTATTATAGATTTTTATTTATTTATTTGAGAGAGAGAGAGAGAACAGGGAAGGGGCAGAGGGAAAGAGAAGCAGACACCCCACTGAGCAAGGAGCCTGATGTGGGGCTCGATCCCAGGACCCTAGGATCATGGCCTGACCTGAAGGCAGATGCTTAAGGGACTGAGACACCCAGGTGTCCCTCTATATTTTGAAAACTTAATTATAATATGTCTTGGTGTTGGCCTGCTTTTGTTGATTTTTATGGGAGTTCTCTGTGCCTTCTGGATCTGGATGTCTGTTTCCTTTCCCAGATTAGGTAAGTCTTCAGGTATTATTTCTTCAAATAAATTTTCTGCCCCCTTTTCTCTCTTCTGGGACTCCTATAATATGAATATTATTACATTTGATGGAGTCACAGAGGTCCCTAAATCTATTCTCATGTTCCATAATTCTTCTTTCTCTCCTTTGTTCTGCTTCATTATTTTCCATTATTTTATTTTCTATATCACTTATGCTTTCCTCTGCTTCTTGCATCCTACTGCTCATTCCATACAGCCTATTTCAAATTTCAGTTATTACATTTTTCATTTCTGACTGATTCTTTGTAACATTTTTATCTCTGCAGTAAGGGCCTCCCTGAAGTCTTCCATTCTTTTCTCAAGCCCAGTGAGTATCCTTATGATTGTTGCTTTAAATTCTCCATCAGGCATGTTATTTATATCTGTTTCACTTAGATCTCTGGCTGTGACCTTTTCTTCTTCCTTCATGTGGATTGAATTCCTCCATCTTGGCCTTTTGTTGAAGTCTCTGTCTTCTCCTGTGTGTTAGAAAAGCCCATTATGTTTCCTGCTCCTGAGAGTAATGGCTTTATGAAGAAGAGGTCATATAGCATCCAGTGCCTGGCACTTCAGGGAGTATCTCTGGTGTGTGCTGGGTGCGCTCTGCTGTTGTGTTTTGGCTGCTCTTTGCCTGTAGTGGGTAGTGTTTGGTTGGTGGCCAGAATGTGGTGAGTTTTGTCTAGGTGTGCTCTGGTCTGCTTGGAAATGAGACCTGATACTACTTCCAGTAGAACTAAAGCCTTACAGAACTCTCTGATCAGGAGATGTGGTGTGGTAGGGGTTTCTGTTGGTCCTCTGGGGAAGAGCCCTGCCATACTGGGACTGAGGCAGGCTTGACCTGGAGGGGCAGTCCTGCCAGAGCACAGGGATGTGGGACTTGCTGTAAACAGGTCAGGCAGCCAGTGTAGGCCCTGTCCTATTTACCACAGGTGGCTCTGTGTTTATGCTGAGGAGCAGGGGAGGGAAATGGCAGCAACCAGCTCCTTTGTTCTAGGGGAAGCATCTCCATGAATGCTACCTCTCAGAGAAGTGCTCCAAGAAGAGCAAATAATCTCGCCACTGTGCACCTCAGGCATTCCTCAGATCTCTGTTTTCATGCTCTCTGCTTCTGGTTTATTTCCTTGCCTTCTCTCCAGGACCAGCTCAGTGCCCTGCATGTTCTATTCTTGCCAAGCCTGCCCACCTTTTAAACTCCAGTCTTCAAGCCCCACTGGTTGCAAGAACTCAGGAAAATCATCCCCTCTCATTTTCCCAAACAATGGCTTAGGGGTAATGTTTTCCTTGTGTGATCCCCTCTGAGCTCCTCTCTCTCTCTCTCCCCACTCCCCAAGACCATGGCTCCCTCCTCTCCACAGCACCCACGATCCATTTCTCCCCAACCCATGTCTCTGCACTCCGTACCATCCTTGATGTCTCCTCTTCTCTCCCTCTAATTGTGGAATTTGTACTGTTGGTCCTCAGGTTGATTTCTGAGGTGTTTAGAATGATTTAATAGTTATCTTGTTGTGTTTCAGGGATGAGACTAGCCTAGGGTCCTCCTACTATGTTGCCATTAACTCCCATCTAATGCTGCTAGTGTTTTTAAGATCCTTTTGTATCTGGGTCTGAAGTGATCTCCATCCACCAGAGTAATCACTGTCCAGAACTTTTTGTAGCTCATTTCTTTTTCTTTCTTTATAGTTTTATCACAGTTATATATACCTAAAATATATGCTTTTTAGGTATATACTGTTATTACTCTTTAAGTGATGATCATAGAAATTTTAATATAATTAATGTCTAAAAGTAATCAATATCTTTAAACTTTTTCTTACAAAATACATTAGAGTAACTTAGTTCCAATGATCCCTATTTCCAAATTATGTCACTGCCAAATGTTTAATTTAATTTTATATTTATTAGGCTTTTATATTTATTCTAGTAATGTATACATATAATGTTATATTAGTTTCAGGGTCAAAATATAGTGATTCAACAATTCTGTACATTACCCATTGCTCATCATGAGAATGGCACTCCTTAATTGCCATCAACTATTTCACCCATCTCCCGACCTACCTCCCCTCTGGTAAAAATCTGTTCTCTATAGTTAAAGAGTGTGTTTCTTGGTTTGTCTTTCTCTCTCTTTTTTCCCCTTTGTTTTGTTTCTTAACAAAGTGAAATCATATGGTATTTGTTTTTCTCTGAGTGACTTATTTTACTTAACATTATACTCTGTAGCTCCATTCATGTCATTGCAAATGGCAAGATTTCATTCTTTTTATGGCTGAGTAATATTCCATTGTGTGTGTGTGTGTGTATGTATCACCTCTTTTTTTCTCCAAATTTTATTTAAATACCTGTTAGTTAACATGCAGTGTAATATCAGTTTCAGATGTAGAATTTAGTGATTCATCAATTACATACAACACCCAGTGCTCATCACAAGTGCCCTCCTTAAGCCCCATCGCTATTTAACCCATCCTCCTGCCTACTTCCCCTCCAGTAACCATCAGTTTGTTTTCTATATTTACGAGTCTGTTTCTTGGTTTGCCTTTCTTCCCCTCTCATGTTCATTTGTTTTGTTTCTTAAATTCCACATATGAGTGAAATCATATGGTATTTGTCTTTCTCTGACTGACTTATTTCCCTTAGCATTATACTCTCTAGCTCTATCCACATCATTGCAAATGGCAAGACTTCATTCTTTGTTATGTCTGAGTAATATTCCATTGTTTATATATCACCTCTTCTTTATCCATTCATCAGTTGATAGAAATTTAGGCTCTTTCCATAGTTTAGCTATTGTTGATTTTGCTGTTATAAACATCAGGGTGCTTGTAACCCTTTGAATTAGTATTTCTGTATCCTTTGGGTAAATACCTAGTAGTGCAATTGCTCGATTGTGAGGTTGTTCTATTTTTTTATTTTTATTTTTTGAGGAAACTCCATACTCTTTTCCACAGTGGCTGCACCAGTTTGTATTCCCATCAACAGTGTAAGATGGTTCCCCATTCTCCACATCCTTGCCAAAACCTGTTTTTTCTTGTGTTCTCAAATTTAGTCTTTCTTTTTTTTTTTTTCGTTTTTTTTTTTTTTTTTAAAGATTTTATTATTTATTTGAGAGAGCGAGAATGAGAGAGAGAGAGCATATGAGAGGGAGGAGGGTCAGAGGGAGAAGCAGACTCCCTGCTGAGCAGGAAGCCCGATGCGGGACTCGATCCCGGGACTCCAGGATCATGACCTGAGCCGAAGGCAGTCGCTTAACCAACTGAGCCACCCAGGCGCCCTCAAATTTAGTCTTTCTAACTGGTGTGAGGTGATATCTCATTGTATTTTTGATTTGCATTTCCCTGATGATAAGTGATGTTGAGCATCTTTTCATGTGTCTTTTAGCCATCAATATGTCTTCTCTGGAAAAAATTCCATTCATGTCTTCTGCCCATTTTTTAATTGTATTATTCTTTTTTTTGG
Organism: Halichoerus grypus; assembly: GCF_964656455.1. Lineage (NCBI taxonomy): Eukaryota > Metazoa > Chordata > Mammalia > Carnivora > Phocidae > Halichoerus > Halichoerus grypus. The sequence continues at coordinate 23,293,487 of NC_135727.1, read as the reverse complement.
GGGGGGGGCCTGTAGAGTTCTAAAAGTTCTTTATATCTTTTGGATACTAATCCTTTATCAGATATATAATTTACAAATATCTTCTCCCATACCATAGATTGCTTTTTAGTTTTGTTGATTGTTTCACATCTCCTCTATCATCAGTCAAGGTAAACTTCGGCTATTTCCATAATTTGTCTACTGTGAATAATGCAAACCTGAAATATAGGTTTACATGTATCCCTTTGAATTAGTATTTTTGTATTTTTTGGTTAAATACCCAGTACTGCAATTACTATGTCATAGGATAGTTCTATTTTTAACTTTTTGAGGAACGTCCACAGTGGTTTCCACAGTGGCTGCACCAGTTTTCATTCCCATCAATTGTGCAAAAGGGTTCCTTTTTCTCCACATGCTGGCCAACATCTGTTGTTTCTTGTGGTTTTGATTTTAGCTTTTCTGACAGATGTGAGGTGACATCTAATGTTTTGATTTACATTTCCTTGATGATGAGTGATGTTGAACATCTTTTCATGTGTCTGTTGGCCATCTGGATGTCTTCTTTGGATATAAGTCTCTTCATGTCTTCTGCCCATTTTATTTATTTATTTTTCCTGTTATTTCCCTTACCTTAGCAGACATGTATAGAAAGTTGTTGCTATGGACAATGTCAGAGAAATTACGAGGAATTTTATGGTATTAGGTCTCACATTTAGGTCTTTAATCCATTTTTAGTTTATTGTTGTATATGGTGTAAGGAAGGGTCCAGTTTCATGCTTTTGCATGTAGCTGTCCAGTTTTCCCAACACCATTTGGTGAAAAGATTCTTTTTACCATTGGATATTCTTTCCTGCTTTGTCCAAGATTAATTGACCATATAGTTGTGGGTTCTTTTCTGGGTTTTCTATTCTGTTCCATTGATAATATGTTTCTATTTTTGTGCCAGTACCATACTGTTTTGATTACTACAGCTTTATAGCATAACTTGAAGTCTGGAATTGTGAAGCTTCCAGTTTTGCTTTTCCTTTCCAAGATTGCTTTGACTATTCGGGGTCTTTTGTGGTTCCATACAAATTTTAGGGTTGTTTGTTCCAGTACTGTGAAAAATGTTGTTGGTATTTTGATAGGGACTTTCTTAAATCTGTAGATTGCTTTGTGTAGTATAGACATTTTAACAATATTTGTTCTCATTCCATAAGCATAGAATGTCTTTCTTTCATCAGTGTTTTATAGTTTTTAGACTATAGGTTTTTCACCTCTTTGGTTAAGTTTATTCCTAGGGACTTTATTTCTTTTGGTGCAATTGTAAATGGGATTATTTTAATTTTTCTTTCTGCTTCTTCATTATATATATATGTTATATAATGAGTTCTTTCCATAGTTTAGCTATTGTTGGCTCTTTCCATAGTTTAGCTATTGTTGATTTTGCTGTTATAAACATCAGGGTGTTTATAACAGCCCAGAGGGGTTAAGTGATTTCTCCGGGATCACACAACTACTACGTGATAGAACCATAGTTCTAAAGGGTTGAGGGGACAGAGCCATCTCACAGGGAAAACAGAGATTCCCCCTAGGGTTGAGAAGCCTCTAGGGTAGATTTGGTCTGCGGTCTGCTTCCTCATCATGCCCTAAAGATGTAGCAGGGTCTGGGAGGAGGCCCCAGGGCCCCCCAAGAAAGCGGGGTCTCACCTTGCCAAGGATTCCCACCCCTTCAACTTTGCATGGAGACAGTGGGGGGCGGACCGGAGGGGACCATGGGCCTGGAACAATATGGCCTCATCTGGGGTGGACAGAGCACCTGTAACCCGGGACCCTTAGCACTGCCTGAGACGCAGAGCCTGGCCCAAGCCCAGGGCAGGCAGGCTAACAGAAAGCACCGAGAATAACTGAGGTTGAGGTTCTCCCCATCCAGAGGGATGCAGGCTCAGAATCAAGAGAACGTTGATTTCTAGGAAAAAGGATGACATTTCCTGAGCACCTCAATTGTAGAGGAAGGTTCAGCCCTGTTACACTGTTTTTCCTACTTCCCAGATGAGGAGAATGGGGCTTAGAGAGGGAAGCGGGCTGCCCGAGGCCAAGAGGGCTTGTCCCACCTGCCGTGACTGAGTCAACGACTTTTCTACTAAGCCAGCCTGGTGTCCGGTGGCCACACTATTCACGGGGTGACCAGGGTCCTGGCGTCTATCTCCATGACCACCTCAGCCTCCAAGTTTGGAAAATGACCCGTTCAGGAGTGAGGAATGTGGCTATATTTAGCCTGATGGACTCTTACCCAAATAGATGTGATCTGAGTGGGTCTCTCCTGCCATCCTACTTCCCCTTCACTTCCCACGCGGGAGAACCAGACTCTCCAAGGTCCTGGTGGGTCAGACATGTCAGGGCTTTCTACCCAAGCAAGACCGTGGAGCCGAGAGTATCAGGAGGAGTCTGCATACTTGCGGTGGTGGTGACAGGTGGGATGAGGGGAAAGCGGGGTGCCCAAGCTGGGAGGAGTTGGGAGACCAGTCCTGTCTTAGGTAATCATAATGATAGCTAAGATTTATTAAGCACCCACTTATGTACCAAGCTTTATTCTAGCCACATACATACATTTAATCCTCACAGAACCGTATAAGGGAGGTACTCCTACCCTCATTTTACAGATGAGGAAACTGAAGCCCAGAGGGGTTACATAATTCTTTTTTCTTTCTTTCTTTTCTTTTTTTTTTTAGATTTTATTTATTTGTCAGAGAGAGAGAGAAAGAGCACAAGCAGGGGAGCAACAGTCAGAGGGAGAAGCAGGTTGTTCACTGAGCAAGGATCCCAATGTGGGACTCAATCCCAGGACCCTGGGATCATGACCTAGGCCAAAGGCAGACGCTTAACCAACTGAGCCACCCATGTGTCCCTGCATAATTCTTTTTTCTCTCATTTGCTCACCTTGATTAATTTCTATTACTCTGTTTTCCAGGTTATTAACTCTTTTCTCTGCTTCCTCTAGCCTGCTATTTATTCCATCAAATGTATTTTTAATTTCATTTATTGTGTGCTTCATCTCTGAATGGTTCTTTTTTTTATGTTTTCCATCTCTTTGTTAAGAGTCTCACTGATGCCCTCCAATCTTTTCTCAAATCCAGGGAGTATCTTTATGATCATTAAACTCTCTATAAGGCATATTACTTATATCCATTTTGCTTATGTCTCTTGGTATGGTTTTGTCCTGTTCTTTCATCTGGTATATGTTCCTCTGTCTCCTCACTTTATCTGATTCTCTGTATCTGTTTCTATGTGTTAGGAAAGAGAGCTATGTTTCCTGCACTGGAAAGTAGTGGCCTCATGAAGAAAGTGGTTATGTAGTGTCCCACCATATAGTGTTTCTTTTTCACCAAAACCTGGTGCTTAAACGGTATATCCTATGTGTGATGCATGTGCTCTGCTATTGTGGCTTGTTTGCTTTTTCCTTCAATCCAGTCATCCCAAATGGCTGTGTTTGCCTGTTGTGGGAAATGTTTCATCCCTGTGGTGTTATTAGGCCAAGCTGGGGATGCCTTGGGCTTTAGTTTAGTCAGACCAGGCACTTGCCAGGGATGTGGTAATACCAAACTGCATGGTTCTTTCCCTGTCTTGTCCCCTGAAAAGCTTTTGTTGGGGGAGGGGGTGCTGTAGCAGACCAGTTTTATGCCTCCAGCCTACTGCTAGGCCCTTCGTCTGACTGGTGTATGTGGTTATTTTTCCCCCTCTCCAGGCAGGAGTCACTTTGAAGTGGTGCTGACCACTGTAGGGGTTGCTTGCACATCGCCACACCTGTGGCACTTCCCTGTATGGGCTCTAACTAAGAACATATTGGGGAGGGTCCACAGAAGCACAGTGAGGGGGTGGTGTTGTAGGGCATTGGTACTAGCAAGCTTTGAGCACCTTAGGAGGGGCCCTGAAGCACCAAGACTAAGCAGCTTGTAGTGTTTTGCAGAATCACAACACAAGGGGTGGTGCAGCAGGGTGGTGGTGCTAGCAAGCTTTGTGTGATCCTGTCCTCTGTGGCAGGGGTCCTGTAGCCCCAGGACTGAAGTGGCCCATGTGGGAATACCACCATGGGTGGGGGTGGGGCATCTGGGCGATGGTACTAGTAGGCTTTGCACACTGTGGTTCCTCTGTAGGAGGGGCCCTGACACTCTGGAATGAAGCTGGCCATCCAGAGGGATGGATTGGCAGAAGCACAGTGCATAAGGGTGGGGTAGCAGTGCTAGCAAGTTTGGTAGCCAGTCCCTCAGTTGCCTGTGTGTTTACTCTGGGGCATGGGGGAAGAGAAATGGTGTCTGCCAGTCCTTTGTTCCTGGAAGAGTTCCCCAGTAATTTCTGTCCTTCAGAGACGGGCTCTAAAATGACTGAATAACTCCCTCCCATATGCCTTAAACACCTTTCAAACTGCTGCTTATATGGTATCTCCATGGGCTGTTATAGTGCTATTTTTTAAGGGTGGGACTCAGAAGAAAGGATCAGAAAAAATCTATAGAAACAACCACAAAACAAGTAAGAAAATGGCAATGAATACATAACTATCAATAATAACTTTCAATGTATTGGACTAAATGCTCCAGCCAAAAGACATAGGATGACAGAGTAGATTAAAAAACAAAACAAAGCAAAACAACAACAACAAAACAAGACCCATCTATACGCTGCCTCCAAGAGATTCATTTCAGACTGAACATATCTACAGATTGAAACTGAGGGGATGGAGAAATATTTATCATGCAAATGGATGCCAAAAGAAAGCCAGGGTAGCAATGCTTATATTGGACAAAATAGACTTTAAAACAAAGACTTTAACATGAGACAAAGAAGGACACTGTGTGATAATAAAGGGGACAAACTAATGGAAGGATATAACAATTGGAAATATTTATGACAAGAAATGGGAGCACCCAAATACATAAAATAGTAACAAACAAAACAATCAATAGAAATACAATAATACTAGGGATTTTACAATGAAAGGCAGATCATTTACAATGAAAGGCAGATCATCCCAACAGAAAATCAACACAGAAACAGCAGATTTGAATGACACACTTGACCAGATGGATTTAACAAACATATTCAGAATATGCCATCCTAAAACAGCAGAATATTCCATCCTAAAACAGTAGAATATATATTCTTTTCAAGTGCACATAGAATATTTATCCAAAGAGATCACACATTAGGCCACAAAACAAATCTCAACAAGATCGAAAAAATCAAAGCCATACAGTGCATCTTTTCTGACTATAACACTATGAAACTAGAAATCAACCACAAGAAAAAAACCTGGGAAGACCACGAATACATGGAAGCTAAATAACATGATATTAAACAATAAATGGGTCAACCAAGAAATCAAAAACAAACATGGAAACAAATAAAGAAATGGTCCAAAATATTCAGGATGCAGCAAAAGTGGTTCTAAGAAGGAAATTTATAGCAACACAGGCCTACCTCAAGAAGCAAAAAAAATCTCAATAAACAACCTAATCTTACAACTCAAGGAGCCAGAAAAAAAAAATAAACAAAATCACTAATGAAAGAGGAGAAATAACAACCAACAGCATAGAATTAAAAAAAAAAAATGTAACAGAATATTATGAAAACCTTTGTGCCAACAAATTGGACAACTGAGAAGAGATGGATAAATTCCTAGAAACATATAACTTACCAAAAATAAAGCAGGAAGAAATAGAAAATTTTAATAGACCAATACCAGCAATGAAATTGAATCAACAAATTAAAAACTCCAAAAAACAGGGGGGAGGCAAGATGGTGGCAGCGTAGGGGACCTCTTTTCATCTGGTCCCTTGAATTTATCTGGATATCTATCAAATCATTCTGAACACACACGAATTCAGCCTGAGATGTAAGAAAATATATCTGAAAATCTATAAGCAGGAAAACGACTGCTTTTTGCAAAGTAGGAGGTGTGGAATCATGAATCTGCCAGAAAATATTGGAAGATAAACAGAGCAGGGAGGGAGCCTCTATAAGCTGGCTACCAGAAAGTGATACAACACCAGAATGCAAAATCAGAACCCTTAGGAATCTGCTCCAGTGAGAGACATCCCTTTTTGAAAGGGGGACAGTGGATGAAAAGGGCAGAAATCTAGGTGGGTCATTATGGTCTCAGGATCCCAGGAGACACAAAGAACAGGGGTGCCTGAACTGATAGAGTGCCCAAGGAGTGGAGCAGGGAAACTTGTTATGGTCAGTGAGCCCAGAAGGGACTCTTAGCTCAGGTTGCCATAAACCAAGAGCTGGTAGGGAGACCACTCTTCACTGAGAACCCTGAAAAGGACTGGAATGTGCAAGCTGTTTATCATCCCTTGGGAGGGATGAAAGGCCAGTGCCCACAACAGGGTAACAGCTCTCAGGGTGGCGGTGGCCCCAGAAAGGACAGTAGGATGGCACACGGCCATGACCTGGGAGCAGTGGAGCAGGGTGTGCACTTGAGCCCACAGCTGCTCAGTCACAAAGACATAAAGTGCAGTGACACTCATGGGCCCCTGGGACTCCTCCTGGGAGAATTGCACTGGGGGCAAACCACAGGAGTCTGCACAGTTTGGTGCACACAGAAGAGGAGATGCTTTGACCCAGAGGGTTTATTGATGATGGGGGAACACAGTCTTGTGGCTCTGGGCCAGAGATCCTGCATGGCCATTTTTGCTTTGACCCTCTGAAGAGGTGCAGAAAGCTGCCAGGAAACAAAAGCAACAGAGATGACCAGCTCACATTGAACCCTTCCTCCTGACAAGGGGTGGGGCAACCCTGCCCAGGCAAAGACACCTTAGAAGCAGAATAGCAGGCCCCTCCCCCAAAAGACAGACTGGAAAAACAGGTGAATGACAAGCCTATGGATCCCACAGGAGTGTAAAACTCCAACACAAGGGGAAAATAATATATTGAACTCCAGGTGTTTCCTCATGACTCATTCATCCTTCAGTCTAAAATTTTCCATTTTTTACCTTTTTCCCATTTCAACCAGATTACTATCTTACCAATTTATGTTTTTATGTCACTTTTTAACTTTTTTTCCATGTATACATTTTATAGATTTATGCCTCATTCTAGTCCTTTTTTCACTCTATTCAATATATGTATAGGCTTTGTTTTCTTTGCAATTGTGGGATGTAGTATTTTCTAACAGAGACCAAAATTCAATCAGGAACAAGTGAATCACCCTGCTTTGTCCACCCTGTGAGATTATAGTCTCTCCCTACCCCACTTTTCTTATTGTTTTCTTTCATTTTGGCTTTGTTTGCTTTTCTATAGTGGCTTCCAACCACTTTGGATTTTTTCTAGCGTGCATTCTGCTTGGGTTGTGGTTGATATTTTGGACTCTGTTCATTCGTACACCCATCCTTCCCTGGGCAGAATGACTAGAAGGAGGAATTCACAACAAAGGAAAGAACCAGAGGCAATGTTCTCTGCCACAGAGTTAATCAATATGGATATAAGTTAGATGTCAGAGATGGAATTCAGGTTAGCAATTATAAATTTAATAACTAGGCTAGAAAAAAGCATACATGACAATACAGAATCTCTAAGGGCGGAAATGAGATCTAATCAGGCCAAACTTAAAAATGCTATGAATGAGACATAGTCTAAATTGGATTCTCTAACAGCTAGGGTCAATGAGGCAGAAGAAAGAATAAGAGATCTAGAGGACAGTTCGGTGGAAAGGAAGGAAGTCGAAGAAAAAGGAGGAAGACAACTAATAGCCCATGAAGAAAGACTTCAAGAATTTAATGATGCCTTGAAAACAATGTTAGAATTATTGGGATCCCAGACAGGGTGAAGAGAGAGAGAGGGCTAGAAGGTATATTTGAGCAACTCATGGCTGAGAACTTCCCTAATCTGGGGAAGAAAACAAGCATTCATGTCCAAGAGGCAGAGAGGACCCCTCCCAAAATCAATAAAAATCGATCAATACCCTGACATATAATAGTGAAGCTTGCAAATCTTAGAGCCAAAGAAGCTATCCTGAGAGCAGCTCCAGAGAGGAAGTTCCTCAGGAATGGAAGGAGGAACATCAGAATAACATCAGACCTATCCACAGAAACCTGGCAGGCCAGAAACATGCTGCCAAGAATACTTTATACAGCAAGGCTGTCATTCAGAAAAGGAGAGATAAAGAACTTCCAGGACAGACAGAAACTGAAAGAATATGTGACCACTAGGCCAGCCCTGCCAGAAATATTAAAGGGGATTATGTAAGTGAAGAGAGACCCCAAGAGTAACATATACCAGAAAGTAACAAAGACAACCTACAGAAACAGGGACTTTACAGGCAATACAATGGCATTAAATTCATATCTTTAATAGCTACTCTGAATGTCAATGGGCTAAATGCTCTGACCAAAAGACACAGGGTATCAGATTGGATAAAAAAACAAGAACCATCCATATGCTGTCTATAAGAGACTCATTTTAGACCTAAAGACACCTCCAGACTGAAAGTAAGGGGATAGAGAATGATTTACAATGCTAATGGACCTCAAAAGAAAGCTGGGGAAGCAATCCTCATATCAGACAAATTAGATTTTAAACCAAAAAGACTGTAGTAAGAGATGTAGAGGGACACTATATCATACTTAAAGGGTCTATCTAACAACAAAATCTAACAATTGTAAATATCTATGCCTTCAACATGGGAGCAGCCAATTACATAAACCAACTAATAACCAAAATAAAGAAACATATTGATAATAATACATTAATAGTAGGAGACTTCAACACTCCACTCACAGCTCTGGACAGATCATCTAAGCAGAAGATCAACAAAGAAACAAGAGCTTTGAATGACATATTGGACCAGATGAACTTCATAGATATATACAGAACATTCCATCCTAAAATAACAGAATACTCATTCTTCTCAAGCGCACATGGAATTTCTCCAGAAGAGATCACATACTGGGTCACACAAGAGGTATCAACAGATACAAAAGATTGAGATTATTCCCTTCATATTTTCAGACCACAGTGCTTTGAAACTGGAACTCAATCACAAGAAGAAATTTGGAAGGAACTCAAACACTTGGAAGTTAAAGAGCATCCTGCTAAAGAATGAATGGGTCAACCAGGAAATTAAAGAACTTAAACAATTCATGCAAACTAATGAGAATGAAAACACATCAGTCCCAAACCTATGGGATACAGCAAAGGTGGTCCTTAGAGGGAAGTAGATAGCAATCCAAGCCTCTCTCAAAAAATGAAAAAAATCCCCAATACACAAACTAGCCTCACACCTAAATGACCTGGAGAAAGAACAGCAAATAAAGCCTAAACCAAACAGAAGAAGACAAATAATAAAGATTAGAGCAGAAATCTATGAAATAGAAACTAGAAGAACAGTAGAACAGATCAATGAAACTAGAAGCTTGTTCTTTGAAAGAATTAATAAGATCAATAAACCTCTAGCCAGACTTTACCAAAAGAAAAAAGACACAAATTAATAAAATCATGAATTAAAGGGAAGAGATCACAACCAATACCAAGGAAATACAATTTTTATAACATATTAGGAGCAACTATATACCAAAAAATTAGGGAATTCGGAAGAAATGGATGCATTCCTGGAAATTTGCACCCCAATGTTTATAGCAGGAATGTCCACAATAACCAAACTATGGAAAGAGCTGAGATGTCCTTTGACACATGAATGGATATAGACAATGTGGTTCATTCATACAATGGAATATTACTCAGCCATCAGAAAGTATGAATACCTACCATTTACATCGACATGATGGAACTGGAGGAGATTATGCTAAATGAAGTAAGTCAGTCAGAGAAAGACAATTATCATATGGTTTCATTCATATGTGGAATATAAGGAATAGTGCAGAGGACAATAGGGGAAGGGAGGGAAAACTGAAAGGGAAGAAATCAGAGACGGAGACAAACCATGAAAGACTCTTGACTCCAGGAAACAAACTGAGGGTTGTTGAAAGGGAGGTGGGTGGGGGGATTGGGTAACTGGTTGATGGGCATTAAGGAGGGCATGTGATGGGATGAGCACTGGGTGTTATATGCAACTAATGAATCATTGAACATTATATAAAAAATAATGATGTACTATATGTTGGCTAAATGAATTTAAATTAAAAACAAACAAAAACCTCCAACAAACTAAAGTTCAGGATGGAAGGGTGCTTTAATATTCGCAAAACAATCAACATGATGTGTCACATTAACAAGAGAATTAATAAAACCCATATGACTATTTCAGTAGATGCAGAAAAACATTTGACAAAGTACAACATCCATTCATGATAAAAAACCCTCTGCAAAATGGGTCTAGAGGGAATATATCTTATCATAATAAAGGGCTTGTATGGAAAACCCATGGTTAACATCATACTGAAAGGTTAAAAACCAAGAGCTTTTCTCCTAAGGACAGGAAAAAGACAAGGATGTCCACTCTTACCACTTTTATTCAACATAATAGTGGAAGTCCTAGCTATAGCAATTAGAAAACATACAAAAATCAAAGGCATCCAAATTTTAAGGAAGAACTAAAACTCTCACAGTTTGCAGATGACATGATAGTTTCTATAAAAAACCCTAAAATCTTGACCAAAAATCTAGTACAAATGATAATTGAATTCGGTAAAGTTGCAGGATACAGAATCAATGTACAGAAATCTGTTGCATTTGATACACTAATAACGAAGCAACAGAACGTAAAATTAAGAAAACGATCTTATAGGGGCACCTGGGTGGCTCAGTCAGTTACACATCTGCCTTTGACTCAGGTCATGATCCCAGGGTTGTGGGATTGAGCCTTGTGTCATGCTCTCCACTAGCAGGGAGTCTGTTTGTCCCTCCCTCCTGCTCATGCTTGTTCTCGCTCTCTCCCTCAAATAAACAAATAAAATCTTTTTTTAAAAAAATAAAACAATCTTATCTACAATTACACCAAAAAAAAAAAAAAAAACCCAAAATATCTAGGAATAAACTTAATCAAAGAGGTAAAAGACATGTACTCTGAAGACTATAAAACAGTGATGAAAGAAATTCAAGATGACACAAAGAAATGGAAAGACATGGTTTGGAAGAATATTGTTAAAATGTTTATACTACCAAAGCAATCTACACAAGGCAATTCATATAAAAATATCAACAACATTTTTCACAGAGCCAGAAGAAACAATCACAAAATTTGTATGGAACCACAAAAGATTTTGAAGAGCCAAAGCAATCTTGAAGAGGAAAAACAGAACTGGAGGTATCACAATTCCAGATTTCAAGTTCTATTACAAAGTGGTAGTAATTAAAACAGTATGGTACTGGCATACAAATAGACACATATATCAATAGAAAAGAACAGAAAACCCAGAAGTAAACCCACAATTATATGATCAATTAATCTTTTATAAAGGAGGCAAGAATATGCAATGGGAAAGAGACAGTCTATTCAACAAGTGGTGTTGGGAGAAATGAATAGCCTCATGAAAAAAAGAAAAAGGAAAAGAAGAAAGAAAGAAAGAAAAAAGAAAGAAAGAAAGAAAGAAAGAAAGAAAGAAAGAAAGAAAGAAAGAAAAAGAAACTGGACCACTTTCTTTCACCATACACAAAAATAAACTCAAAATGCGTTAAGGACCTAAATATGAGACCTGAAACCATAAAAATCCTTGAAGAGAGCACAGGTAATAATGTCTCTGATGTTGGCTGTAGCAACATTTTTCTAGATATGTCTCCTGAGGCAAGGGAAATAAAAGGAAAAATAAACTATTGGGACTACATCAAAATAAAAAGCTTCTGCACAGTGAAGGAAATAATCAACAAAACAAAACCAAAAAAACCCAACTTACTAAATGGGAAAAATATTTGCAAATGACATATCTGATAAAGGGTTAGGACCCACAATGTATAAAGGACTTATAGAACTCAACACCCAAGAAACAAATAATCCATGGGCAGAAGACATGAATAGAGAGTTTTCCAAAGAAGACATAAAGATGGCCAACAGATATATGAAAAGATGCTCAACATCACTCATCATCATGGAAATACAAATCAAAATCATGATGAGATACCACCTCACACCTGTCAGAATGGTTAAAATTAACAAATCAAAGCTACAATGACATATCACCTCACAGCTATCAGAATGCCTAAAATCCCCAACACAAGAAAGAAGTGTTGGCAAGGAAGTGGAGAAAAAGGAACCCATTTCCACTGTTGGTGGGAGTGCAAACTGGTGCAGCCACTCTGAAAAACAGTATGGAGCTTCCTCAAAAAAACAAAACAAAATATATAACTACCCTATGATCCAGAAAAATAAACTAATCAGAGCAAGGCAAATACCATATGATCTCACTCACATGTAGAATTTAAGAAACAAAACAAACAAGCAAAGAAAAGAGAGAGAGAGACAAGAAACAGACTCTCGACTATAAAGAACAAACTGATGGTTACCAGAGTGGAGTTGGGTGGGGGGATGGGGGGAAATGGGGAAATAAGTAATAGGGATTAAGGTGTACTTATCATGATGAAAAAAAAATAATTGGAAAAAAAGAAACTAAAAAGCCTCTCTCTCTCCCTCTCTCATTTTCCAGATAGTCATTTTTTTAATCACACAAATATCAAGTAATTCTATAATTTTTATAGGTTTATGCTAATTTCTACTAGTTCCAGAGAGCACAGCATATAAAAAGATGGAAGGAAGGAAGGAAAAGAAAGATAAATTTGTCTCCAAGTAAACTGTTGAAAACACCAAAAGTCAAGACAATTTCTAATAAGACCTACTTTTGGGAACCTATAAAAAAGTGGTATAATTATAAAAATCATAAAATTTCTGTTGTTCTTCCAGGAATTATTATTAAATTTCATTTCTTTAGTGATTTCAATACCTTAAGAAGTGATATAGTTTACAATAAATCCACCATCCTTTAAAGGAAACAAACAAACAAACAAAAACAAAAAACTCTCTTTGTTTCTGAGGCATCTCTTCTCTATAACCATAGAAACAAAACCAAACCATAGAAAGTTAGGTTAAAAATATCAAGAAGATGTTTGATTCCTTAGGATTTGATTTTCTTTACCTTCACCTTCACTTTGCCTTCACATTCAGCTTTACCTTCACAGTCCAAGGAGTCTCAATACTAGTAGAGTATTTTTGCTTAAACACAAGCTTAATATTTCCAATTACATGGACACAGAAAGGACCTCTTCTTAAACTACTCACATTGGTCTCTTCTCATCCTCTTTACCTTGTTGCAACTTCTAAAAAGAGGTATTTTCATCTATCAACCAGATCCAATTAAAAAAAAAAAAAACCTTCTTATAGTTTTCTATCAATCAATAGCACACACATGCTTTGGTAACATATACTGTTTTACTACAAATCTTGACCTAAATATTTTAATGAAGCAAAGAAAAGCACACAGAAAATTATCATGTATGTATGTACAAAAATGAGGATTTCAGCATCTGCAAATGTACTAGTAGCCATAATGAGAATGAAGATCATAATCATTCCTGTCACAAAAGTGCTGTGAGCTGCAGGCCATGGAAGATTATTATTTGAAAGGAAAAAAATTAGCTCTTACAATGAAAGATCTCCAAGGAGACCACTGGAGTCATTACATCATTAATTTATCTGGAGCTCTCTACAAGTCCTTTGAGTTGCTATTACCTCATTTCCTCATTTGTCAAATGCAGATAATACAATCTACCATATTAAACAGTTATTTCAAGGGCAAAATGGGATAATAGGTGTTAATAATACTGAAATTATTGAAAGCATTATATAAATGTAAGACATTACTGCTACTAGAATCAAGGTTTGTACAGAACAAAAATGATTCCAATAATGCAATTAAAACAAAGCTCCACCAACCCAAAGCTATCTACATACTACAATCATAGATGCAGTGTTTAAAAATTTTGAACCGTTCTGAGTTGGCTATGGCAAAAAAAATTTTGATGTAATTTAACTGTTATTAGTGAGTTTTTAGTTTACAGATTATTTGTTTATAAGTAGCAATTTGCTAAACACCAGTCAACACAAATCTATTTAGTTTGACCCACACCTACACACACTTTTGTATGGCCAATTTTTAGCCTACTACTATATATAAATTATACACTTGTGACTGTAACTTCAGTCTATAACCTAAGAAATCCTTCTCCTTCTTACCACCATCAGCTTATTTGAAGCTTAACATTCATCATATACTACAGATATTGCCTGTTTATTTGTTGACTTTTCCAACAAACTACAAAATACTTTATTACAGAGATTATGTCTCTCTTGTTCACCATTACATCTTTGTTGTATGGTACAGTATCTGAAATATAGAAGATGCTAAACAAATCTTGAAGGAATTATGAAAGAAACAAATGAGTATTATAATGCCTTTCTGCTGAGTAAAAAAATCCTATGTTCAGGCTTAGATAAAAAGGTTAAAGAGGTTCATGGGAAAAGATGGCAGAGGAGTAGGGGACCCTATTCCAACCAGTCCCCAGAATTGAGCTGGATATGTACCAGACCACTCTGAACACCCATGAAATCAGCCTGAGGTGTAAGAAGATAGATCTGGATCCCTACAAACAGAATATCACAGGAGGTTGGTTTCCAAGTACAAAGCGGGGAGCCGTGATTCCGCGGGCAGATACCTAAGGATAAATGGAAGGGAGAGGGAGCTGAGCCTTTGGGATCCTACACCACCAATGAGAGATAACCTCTCACACTGGGGAACAGGGACAGAATTGCAGACCAGTAGTGACGGGGAAAGGACTTTAGGGCAGCTCCCTGGACTGAAACCCAGAGCAGGGCCATGTGTGCAAACTGGGGGTGGCTGGTGGTTTTAGAAGCACAAAGGTAGGAGATGTGCCCTGACTTGGAGGCGAGAATTGGGAGCACTGCTGAGGGGTGCACAACCCAAGACACTGCAGTTTATAGCAGCACAGACAGAAACGGAGATAGTGTAGCCCAGAGAGTTCACTGAAGAACAGACTGCAATCTCTCTGCTCTGAGGCAGAAGGTTGGAAATGGTCTCTTCTGCTCTGACACTTGGAAGGGACACAGAAAGCCACCTGGGAAAGCCACAAGAGAACAAAAGGCCCAAAAAATCGGTTTTCACTGAGCCCATCCCCCCCAAAGGGGGCAGGGCAACTCTGCCCAAACAGGGATGCCTGAGTAACAGCAAGGCAGGTCCCTCCCCCAGAAGACAGGCTGGGAGAACAAGAGGCCAGCAACCATAAGGTCCCTAGAAAACAGGTTCATCTTGCTTGGTTTGTGGTCAATAATTTGGACTCTATACATTCCCTCAACCACCCCTCAACAGAATGACCAGGAAGAAGAACCCCCAAAATAGGAAAGACTCAGAGACTATGACTTATGCCACAGATTTAAAAATGGATTCAGATATAACCAAGATGTCAGAAATGGAATTCAGGGTAGCAATTGTGAAGACAATAGCTAGAATGGAGAAATCGATTAATGCCAACAGAGAGTGTCTAAGGGCAGAAATGAAAGCTGAATTGGCAGAATTTAAAAATGCTATCAATGAGATCCAATCTAATCTAGATAATCTGTTAGGGTAAATGAGGCAGAAGAACGAATTAGTGATCTAGAAGACCAATTAATAGACACGAAGGAAAAAGAGGAGGCCAGGGAAAAACAACTTAAAATACATGAAAATAGAATCAGAGAAATAAGTGACACCATGAAAGGTTCCAATGTCAGAATTATTGGGATCCCTGAGGGGGTGGAGAGAGAGAGGACTAGAAGATATATTTGTGCAAATCGTAGCTGAGAACTTCCCTAATCTGAGGAGTGAAACAAACACTGGTGTCCTAGAGGCAGAGAGGACCCCTCCCAAGATGAAGGAAAACAGCCCAACGCCCCGGAATGTAATAGTAAAACTCGCAAATCTTAGAACCAAGGAAACCATCTTAAGGGCAGTTAGTGGGAAGAGATTCCTTACATACAGAGGGAGGAACATCAGAATAACGTCAGACCTCTCCACAGAGACCTGGCAAGCCAGAAAGGGCTGGCAAGACATATTCAGGGTACTAAAAGAGAAGAACATGCAGCCAAGAATATATGGATGGAGAGATACAGAGCTTCAAAGACCGGCAGAAACGGAAAGACTATGTGACCACTAAGCTGGCCCTGCAAGAAAATTAAGGGGGGTTCTATAAAAGGAGAAAGACCCCAGGAGTGATATAGAAAAGAAATTTACAGGAACAATCTATAAAAACAAGGTCTTCACAGGCAACATGATGACAATAAATTCATATCTTTCAAAATAATTCTCAACGTGAATGCCTTAATTGCTCCCATGAAATGGCACAGGGTTGCAGATTGGATAAAAAGATAGGACCCATCCATATGCTGTCTACAAGAGACTCATTTTGAACCTAAAGATACATCCAGACTGAAAGTGAAGGGATAGAGATCCATCTTCCATGATAACAGACCTCAAAAGAAAGCTGGAGTAGCAATTCTTATATCAGAAAAATTAGATTTTAAACTAAAGACTGTAGTTAGAGACACAGAAGGACACTGTATCATTCTTAAAGGGTCTATTCATCAAGAAGATCTAACAATTGTAAATATCTATGCCCCCAACATGAGAGCAGCCAACTATATAAGCCAACTGTTAACCAAAATAAAGAGTCATATTGATAACAATGTGTTAATTATAGGAGACCTCAATACTCCCCTCTCAGCAACAGACAGATCATCTAAGCAGAAAATCACCAAAGAAACAAGAGCTTTGAATGACACACTGGACCAGATGGACCTCATAGAACATTCCACATTCCACCTTAGAACAAAAGAACACTCATTCTTCTCAAGCGCACATGGAACTTTCTCCAGAATAGACCACATACTGGGTTATAAATCAGTTCTCAACCGATACCAACAGATTGAGATTATTCCCTGCATATTCTCAGACCATAATGCTATAAAACTGGAACTCAATCACAAGAAAAAATTTGGAAGAAATTCAAACACTTGGAAGCTAAAGACCACTCTGCTCAGAAATGTTTGGGTCAACCAGGAAATCAAAGAAGAACTTAAACAATTCATGGAAACAAATGAGAGTGAAAACACATCATTCCAAAACCTATGGAGTACTGCAAAGGTGGTCCTAAGGGGGAAATATATAGCCATCCAAGCCTCACTCAAAAAAATAGAAAAGTCCTGAATTCACCAACTAACTCCACACCTTAAAGAACTAGAGAAAAAGCAACAAACGATGCCTAAGCCATGCATTAGAAGAGAAATAATTAAGATTAGTTCGGAGATCAATGAATTAGAAACCAGAAACACAGTAGATCAAATCAATGAAACTAGAAGCTGGTTCTTTGAAAGAATTAATAAGATCGATAAACCACTAGCCAGACTGGTCCAAAAGAAAAGAGAAAGGACCCAAATTAATAAAATTATGAATGAAAGGGAAGAGATCACAACTAACACCAAGGAAATAGAAACAATTATTAGAAATTATTATCTTCAACTGTATGCCAATAAATTGAGCAACCTGGAAGAAATGGATGCCTTCCTGGAAGCCTATAAACTGCCAAGACTGAAACAGGAAGAAATTGACAACCTGAATAGACCAGTAATGAGATTGAAGCAGTGATCAAAAACCTCCCAAAAAACAAGAGTCCAGGGCCTGATGGATTCCCTGGGGCATTCTACCAAACATTCAAAGAAACAATACCTATTCTCCTGAAGCTGTTTCAAAAAATAGAAACAGAAGGAAAGCTTCCAGACTCATTCTATGAAGCCAGCATTACCTTGATCCTCAAACCAGGCAAAGACCCCATCAAAAAGGAGAATTTCAGACCTATATCCCTGATGAATATGGATTCCAAAATTCTCAACAAAATCCTAGCCAACATGATACAACAACTATATACAGAAGAATGAAACTCGACCATTCTCTAACACCATACACAAAGATAAACTCAAAATGGATGAAAGACCTCAATGTGAGACAGGAATCCATCAAAATCCTAGAGGAGAACAGTCAGTAACCTTTTTGACATCAGCCACAGCAACTTCTTTCAAGATACAGCTCCAAAAGCTAGTGAAACAAAAGCAAAAATGAACTCTTGGGACTTCATCAAGATAAAAAGCTTCTGCACAGCAAAGGTAACAGTCAACAAAACAAAGAGGCAACCCACAGAATGGGAGACATCTTTGCAAATGACACTACAGATAAAGGGCTGGTATCCAAGATTCATAAAGAATTTCTCAAACTCAACCCCCAAAAAATAAATAATCAAGTCAAAAAATGGGCAGAAGACATGAACAGACACTTCTCCAAAGAAAACATACAAATGGCTAACAGACACATGAGAAAATGTTCATCATCATTAGCCATCAGGGAAATTCTAATCATAACCACATTGAGATACCACCTTACACCAGTTAGAATGGCAAAAATTGACAAGGCAAGAAACAACAAATGTTGGAGAGGTTGTGGAGAAAGGGGAACCCTCTTACACTGTTGGTGGGAATGCAAGTTGGTACAGCCACTTTGGAAAACAGTGTGGAGGTTCCTCAAAAATTTAAAAATAGAGCTACCCTATGACCCAGCAATTACACTCCTGGGTACTTACCCCAAAGACACAAATGTAGTGAAAAGAAGAGCCATATGCACCCCAATGTTCATAGCAGCAATGTCTGCAATAGCCAAACTGTGGAAAGAGCCGAGATGCCCTTCGAGAGATGAATGGATAAAGAAGATGTGGCCCATATATACAATGGAATATTACTCAGCCATCAGAAAGGATGAATACCCAACTTTTACATCAACATGAATGGGACTGGAGGAGATTATGCTAAATGAGATAAGTCAAGCAGAGAAAGTCAATTATCATACGGTTTCACTTCTTTGTGGAACATAAGGAATAGAATGGAGGACATTAGGAGAAAGAAGGGAAAAATGAAGGGGAGGAAATCGTAGGGAGTGATGAACCATGAGAGACTATGGATTGTGAGAAACAAACTGAGGACTTTAGAGGGGAAGGGGGCACGGAATTGGTTAGTCCAGTGATGGGTATTAAGGAAGGCACATACTGCATGGAGCACAGGGTGTTATATGAATACAATGAATCGTGGATCACTACATCCAAAGTTAATGATGTATTGTATGGTGACTAACATAACATAGTAAAATAAATTAAAAAAAAATGTTTAAAGAATTTTAGATATAAGGTTTAGGTTTTTTAAAATGATGGGAAGTCATTAACTATTTTGCCAATAAATGAGGACTCATGTACCTTTTTCTATATAAACAAAGATTATAATAAATTATAGTAGTATATATGGCATTGATTTTTGTGATGACTATGATATAAATTATTGAATGATTATGGAAAGAATGAGATAGCAACTACACTTAAACTAATAGATATCTTAAGAAAGAGGTGATGATTATGGTAAATTATAGGCAAAGATGGTGAAGACAAATGGTTAGTAAAAAGATGAAGTTTTGAGTAGGAAGATAAATTACTGAAAGTTATAAACAAAGCTCAATAGCAATGAAGACAACGCAAACATGAATATAAATAATCACCCATAAGCTTGTTTAAAGCCCCCAGCAAAAGAAGCATAAAACTGAAAAAGTAAGCCCTTGTGTGAGGGAGCAAACTGAAGAGTACATTTAATTGAGTCTAAAGGCACACAGAAGAGGCAGGAAACAAAATTATTAAAATGCCAGCTGTGAATGGTAAGGAAAGTGTATGAAATATTATTAAATTTTGTATCAAACAGTCATAACAGAGACTTTACCTCAGACATTCAATTAAACCTACATTGAAAACTATGTCTTGCTTCTCTACAATCAAATTTGGCCACAATTAATGAACTATCCTTGCTTTGGACTATTTGTGAAAGAGAGCTATGTAATTGGATAAATGTCTGGGCATAAAATAGATTTAATAGTGTGTGAGTCTATTAAAAATCACAACTAATGTATGTTGATAATTTTTCACTAAACCTTTTCCCCTGAATCCTCTATTTTTTAAAAATTTACTATTCTTTCTATTTGATATCTAGAAGCAAGGAAAAGTGCACGGTATAATCTTAATGTTTCTTCTAGTGCCATGATTCAATACTATATAAAATCAAAGATGTTTATGTATATGTTTCATATTAGTCAACAACCAAAAAGACAACAACTGCAAACCTCATTTTTAGAATTCAAAAATTCCTGGAAAAAGTCTTGATAAATTAGAATGATTCCCAGGATACTTTTCAGAGTTTGCTGAGATCTATTAGGAATTTTTTTGTCATAATAAAATATAAACATATATTTTTTTATTATTTATATCACTATCTAGTTATAGATTAGATGCAGAATTGAATCAAATCTAATATCTGCATACTATTTCAAATTTCTCACAGATTTACTAAATAATTCAAATAAAATGATATCAAGCAAAGCTTGTCATTTAATGACTAAAAATAATTTTACAAGCCCCAATTCCCTTATATATATTTTTTTACTTCATTGAATAACATCACATTTAATTTTTGAATAATTCAGTATCACTTTCTCCCTCCTTGTCAAAGTGTCAAATTCATTTTGAAGACAAAGTGAGAAAATTCCTCAGACTTTTGCATGGAAAGAAATGCAAAGTATACATTCCATTTTGCACAAAACCGTAAGGAGGAAGCATGTCTTAGCATGTATGTAAAAAAAAAATCTATAGAGGCAGTTGGTGTCTCCCTGCCAAGCAATATGGAGGAATATTTGAGGATATATAGGGCTAGTAGGTAAATATGTTTCCTTTCTATAATGTATTTCTGGGATATGATGGAGTATATGAGAAATTTGTCAAATATCCAGATTGCTTCTCACTCTTCTGAATTCAGGTGGGATAGACATTATCATCATAAGAACCCTAGGAAATATCTTTTTGTTTTATTTTATTTATTTACTTGACAGAGAGAGAGCGAGAGCAGGAACACAAGCAGGGGGAATGGGAGAGGGAGAAGCAGGCTTCCCGGTGAGCAGGGAGCCCGACGTGGGGCTCCATCCCAGGACCCTGGGGTCATGACCCGAGCCAAAGGCAGTCACTCAACGACTGAGCCACCCAGGCGCCCCCTTGGAAATATCTTTAAGGACATTTCATTATGTGAAAAAGTACAACTGAACTTTCTGCTATAAAATTTCAATTTTATCCTAGTTTACAAAAAGGAAATATGTTCTCACAAAGTTATTACTGCTGAGATTTCCTGAGTCTAAAAGAAATACTGAAATTTCTAGCCATGCTACATTTCCGTATACCAAATTTCTTTCAGAAAAAATACTTAAATATCAATGAAGAAATGACTAGCAAAAAAAGAAAAAGCAACAATATATGTTCAATTTTTGTTTAGGAGCAGGTATGTCAAAGGTAGTTATGTCAATACCAACTAAAGATTAAATACAAAACATAAGGAAAAGAATAATATAATTCTTATCTCTTAGTGATATGAATCATCATTTTTATGACACCTGAGTAATGAACACTTATATAAATAATAAAATATTATTCAGCCATAAAAAAAATAAGATCTTGTCATTTGTGACAACATGGATAGACCTAGAGGGTATTACACTAAGTGAAATAAATCAGACAATGGCAAATACCATATGATTTCATTTATATGTGAAGTCTAAGAGACAAAGCAACACTTTTTAAAAATACATGTAATATATACATATGTGTGAGTTTTAATTATTTAATATAATAAGGACTTTGTATTAGAAGTCAATTATGTGATACAGAATCCACACATGCTGTGATACCACCAGCAAACAATAGGGAGAGGGGAAGGTGGACTGATTCACTCTCTAGGTTTGATCTCTAACAAAGGTACTGCACATTCCAAAAGGAGTTCCCAGAACTCAGGCCTAATTTAAACTGGCATCAATATCAAAGAAATCATCACAGTGAAAATATACTCAGGATTCCAGCTCCTGGTTAAAAATCTGAGTGATTTTTCAAGTCTGATCACGGGCAATTACAAAAGTTTTACCTGGCAGGTCTTACAGGGGAAAGCTGCCTTCCACACAACAGATACGGTGCACAGCCAATGCACTGCAGTTTCTGAAGGGAGTTTCACTCAAGTACTCAGGCCCCTCTGGCTGGTCATGATGTTCATATGTTTGTATTCCTAGCCCAGGTGCCTTCTTTGTTAAGTCTCTTTACCTGAGGCCTTGGGCAGAGCTCTTCAGGCACTTCTGCTAAGGCCCCCTTAAAGGGAGAAGAAAATGAGAGGAAAACCTTGAACATACTTTTCCACACTCTTACTTAGTACCCAGTACTTTTCCACTCCTAGTTTTCTCTCCTTGTATCCCCATGGCCCCAGAGTGATAAAACCACCAAAGCTTTTTGTTTGAGTCTCTGTTATGGGTGAAATTGTGCCCCTCCCAAACTCATATGTTTAAGTTCTAACCCCCAGTACCTCAGAATGTGCTGTACTCATAGAGAAGTTCTTTAAAGAGGTAATTGAGATGAAATTAAGTCATATGAGTGGGCCCTGATTCAATCTGATTGATGTCATAAGAAGAAGAGATTTGGGCACAGAAACTCACTGAAGGAAGACCATGGGAAGATGGTGTGGGGCAGGGGGAAGATGGCCATCTGCATGCCCAGGAGACAGGCCTTAGAAAAAACCAACCCTGCTGACACATTAATCTCAGACATCTAGGCTCTAGAATAGTGATATAAAAGATTTTTGTTGTTTATGACACCAGTCTATGGTACTTTGTTAGGGCTGCTATGTTCATTTGCTAGGGCTGCCATAACAAAATGCCACAGACTGGGTGGCTTAAACAACAGAATTTTATTTTATCATAGTTCTGGAGGCTGGAATTCCAAGATCAAGATGTTGGTGGGATTGATTCCTTCTGAGGACCCTTTCCCTTGGCTTATAGATGGCTGTCTGTTTTCTGTATTTTCACATGCTCTTCTGTGTGTCTGTGTTCTAATCTCTTATAAAGACACCAGTCACATTGGATTAGGATCCACCGTAGTGGCCTCATTTTAACTTAATCACTTCTTTAAAGGCCCTATCTCCAAACATAGTCACATTCTGAGGTAATGGAAGTTAGAATTTCAATTAATGAATTTTGGGTAGACACAATGCAGTTCATAACAGCAGCCTTATAAAAACTAATACAGGCTCCCTCAACAGTAAGATGACTCCTCCCCCGACCTGTGCTGATCCACTTGACCTTCTACCAGCATGCTGTTCCTTAGGGAAAACTTGAACACAGGCTATGCTTTCTCCAATTTTAGCCTGTTGCTTGTACAATTGCAGTAAATGACTAAAGTCTTGCTTATTACTTTCATTTTTGGCTTGTTGCTTTAACTGACTATTCTGACACCTGACATCTCAGCTCATTCTCCAGTTCAGCCGAGCTCTTGACATATATATCCTGGTTGAAAAAGATCCCAGATAGGACTGAAAGTATAAAAACAATGCCCAAATGTTCAGCTCCATACTAAAAGGGCCTGACAGAGCTAACAAGATGTTCAGAACACAGTCATGGAAGGGTGGACTCAATGGAGAAACAGAACCAACCAAAAAAAGCCATAATCCCAACAACTGGCAATGGCTACATTAACTAGTAATTTGGAGGGGCAGGGACCAGAGTAAATCAGTGTGCAGGATATATTTCTAGAAGACACTCAGGACAGAGAGATTAACTCCAGAATCTATCTTCTTGTACAGCCTTGTCATATATTATCACATTTCTCAGAGGTGCGGTGAAGAATAGCATGCCTTTGGGAAAGAAATGTCTGACACTGACATTTATTAAGAAAATAATCTATCTCAAATTAATCCAATTTGTTTTCATGAGAGGGTAACTAGTGTTTTAAGTTATAGGAATTCCATGAATATTGCATTTCTGTATTTAAACAATGATTAGAACTAGGTATGTCATCATAAAATTTTGGAAAGGATGGCAAAGTGATAAAAAAATTGGAAGTTTTGTAGAGTTACAAGTAGTTGAATATCCATAATCAAGAAGATCTGATTAAGGAATCATTATCAAGCTAGAGATATTTTTAGGTAATTTTGTTGTCAGCCTTGTCCTATTAAATATTTTTATTAGTGACATGGATAAGGACATTAATAATTTTTGATCAATTTTGTGGAAAACATGAAAAAGAGAGGAAGAGCTGACATGTTAAATGGCAAAAATGACAATCAATAAAGATGTGACAGTGGCTAAATCTAACAAGGTAAAATTTAACAGAAATAAATGTAAAGTTATGTATTTGAGTCTAAAACCTACACAAATTGAAAGAGATATGGCTTATTTTGTTTATGTGACCAAAAGAATTCTCCAGCTTATTGCCTCAAAGAAATAAATTTAAAAAGAGATATGGTCGATGTTTCCATATTAAAATAAAAAATAATTATGTATGAAAGATTCTATTTATTCTGTGTTACCTGTACAACAAAACTAAGACAAGTGAGTAGAATTTAAAGGGAAAAAGAAGGGGCTAAATAAAAAGCAAAGTTTTCTAATAGCCCAGATTTTCAAAAATAGCATTTTTAAAGAGGTAATGAGTTCCCCTTCATTGGAATTGTTCAAGCTGAAGATTAATAATGAGGTATGATAAATTTAATAACCATATATCTGCATTAGTTTAGGAATGGCTTAATTCAATAAAGAATTAGATACACTCTAGGATTTGACTAATTCAAGAAACTTTCTGAAAACAATAACCTTTCTATATGTGACAAGACTTCTATTTTGAATAGAATGATTTTAAGGCAAGAGTAGCTAACGGCCCAAGCAATTAGGTGTAATAAAATCCCATTATGATAATTCACGTTTCTATGACTCAACTGAGCTGTAAAACAAATTTTCTGGCATAAATATTACATAAAAAACAGAGGTCATCTCACAAAAAAGTCATAAATAATAGCAACTTAGTCAACTGTAATGAGAAAGCCATATACATAACATTTTGTACTTCTCTCTCTTTTTTTTTTAAAGATTTGGGAAGTACTTTATTTGATCATGTGACACCATATAACAGCCAGATTTACAGAAGCCTAACCACAGTATAGATTTGAATAGGGAAGATGCCTCAGAAATAGCAGTCTTAGTAATTCAAGTACTGACCTTTATTTGATAAAGGAAAACAGTTTTGATGACTAATTTACCAGAGTTTTAAAATGCAATTTTATACAGTTGTTTTCTTAAAAGAACTACTGTTTTGAACCACAATAAACAAGATACAGTTTATTCACATAAAGAAACTGCCATTGAAAACATGTTTAAAAATTCCCATCTCACTCCATTTTTCCCTTCTCAGCACTGCAATGCTTCATTCCATCATCATGCTGAAGTCCTCAGCATCTTCCATACCATTTCCAAGGGAATCCCTGGGAAGTAGCAAATGTCTGCCTTCCTTTAGAAAGACACAGATAACCTGGAATTTTTCTTACCACATTCTCCAATGTTCCTACAACTTGCACTTTCTGCTCTTCTGAAATAAGCTTCTTTTTGGCACAGCAGAAAAAAACATGCCACGAGGAATCTGAAAACCTAGATTCTGGGCCCAGCTATGTCATAAACTAGAGAATAATCCTAAACAAGTCATGAAACCTCCCCAGCCCTCTGTTCTTAACTGCAAAAAATAAGTCATATTCTTTCAGTCCTTTATTATCATTTATCCTCACAGTAACCGTTAGATTTAAATAAGGCAGCATTATACTCATTTCATAGAGGAAATTCAGTCTCAAAGAGATTACACAATCTACTCAAGATCCCACAGGTGGTAATAAGACACAGCTAAACTTAGATGATCTCACTCAAGACCCTAGTACTGGTACACACTGTACTCATAAGTTGGTTCAATGGATGAAGCAGCAGTTTCCCAGGTCCCTTCCAATGTTCAAATTTTAAACTTCTTGCAATTTTTTCCTCCCTTTCAACCAGCATTTAAATTAGAAAACATATATATAATTCATCACTAAATTTCATTTACCATGGTTCTGTGATTTAACCCTTCTTTACAATTTTCTTATATTTCTATATTAAATCCAGAGAAGTGACTTTTTTTCTGATAGCTCCCACAACTGCCTGCCTCTCTGAAAGCTTTTGGATCTACCTGTTGTCAAAACAGAGATTGCTAAAATTTTGTAAATACCAATTCCTTTTTATAATTTTAAGAAGTCATTCCATACTTAAATAAAACAGTTCAAAACAAGAGAAGTCCTCGCTCTTATTCCCTGTAATAATAAAATGTACTTTCTATTGATTTTGTATCCACTTTCCTGTCTGATTTCTTTTGGGAAATATTGTTATCCTACCTCACTGTCAAGTCTCCCTCTCCCTAACAAGAAAATACCGCAGTCCTAAGAGTTAGGAAAACTCTTACTTTCACAATTCCATAGGAAGAATAAATTAACCACCTAAATTGGATGGCGAAACTTTGAATGTTAAATGAGAGATTCGGGACATTTCCCAAGAGGCCATATGACCAGTCTAAAAGCTGATGATATGATTTGCCTAAAATTACACTTTAAGTTTTTTATCATAAATTTATATATGTGCTGATTAGTCTTGCCGATATTACATATGAACATATACCTAAACCAAATTAAACTTCACAAGAAACAAAATTCATTCTATCAGCAATCCTGAAAATTCAGCAAAACCCAATAAATAGTACGCTCTCCCAAGAAGGGAGCTTTAACCATTCAGTAATTTGTATAATTTAACATGCTGAAAATGAGAAAATAAACAGGGCATGGGAACCGGGACTACATACAGGAAAAGTAATTTCAAAATTTTCTTCATTTTGATGGTATCACTTTCTTGTCTTCAGGAGGGAAGATTCTGACTTCAAAAGTAACAAAATATTTGAGAAGGGATTTTACATCTTTCTGTTCTAGATAGTATTCTTCTGCTATTTTCTCAGCAGTCCATGTTTCTGGATAAAGTTTATGATTATTGAGAAGTGTCAATGCTTCTGCAATGGAAATTTTGCCTTTGGGAATGTTCTTGATACTCATCATGTTAAAGTCACGGCCTTTTGCCAATCTGAATTCCTTTGGCTCTTGACGTGTTCCACCATCTTTTACCTGCAGAGAAGACACCGGATCTTTGGAATCAACATACACATCTTTTAGTAACGACAGCAGTTTGTCATCTTTTCTAGCAATTTCTCCCTTAATTTCTGGATGGCAGCTCATCTGCTCTCGCAGGAGGCTCTTGGTGGAGGGGTGCCTGGGAGCGGGAGAGGGCTTCATCTTGCTGATTTCCCGTTCCGCCTGGTTCTCTAGGTTGAAATTCCTGATTGCGCGAGACACCGAGGCCCCCATCTCCTTACAACATGATGTCCTCTGCTTCTCGCTGCACGTGGGAAAAAACCTTTGTACTTCTCTTTTAAATTGCTCTTAAGAAAAGTGATTGTATGGTGACTAACATAACATAATAAAATTAAAAAAATAAAATGTTTCATTTGCCACACATCAAAAAAAATAGTGATAGTAAAAATGACACTAGGGAATTCAGTGTCTTTCTTCAATGACTTATAAAATCTGTCTCGGTTTACTAGTAAAAAAATTATTTTCTACTTAAAGTGCAGTGCAAAAAACCTTGATTTTCATATTGCAATATCTACATTTTTTTCTCTGTCTTTTAGAAAAGCAATGAAATTCAAATTCCCACCCCTGGAATATAGCTGCCACTTTTTAAATTGAAGTAAAATTCACATAATGTAAAATTCACCATTTTAAAGTGTTCAGTTAAAAAAAAAGACAAAACAAAAAATAAAGCGTTCAGTTCAAGTGGCTTCTAGACTTTCACAGTGTTGTACAGTTATTACCACTACCTAATTCCAGAATATTTTTTTCATCCCCCCAAAACAACCCATACCCATTAAGCAGTCATTTTCCATTCATCCTTCCTTCCAACCTTAGTGATCACTAATTTGTTTTCTGTCTTTATGGATTTGCCTATTCTGGATATTATATACAAATGGAATCATATATGTGGCTTTTTGTGTCTGACTTCTTTCCCTTAATATATTGTTTTAAAGGTTCATCCATGTTGTAGCATGTATCAATATTTCATTCCTTCCTATGATTAAATAACATACCATCGTATAGATATACTACATTTTCTTCATCCATTCATCGGTTTATGGACATTTGAATTGTTTCTACATTTTTGTTATGGTAAATAGTACTATTATGAACAATCCTGTGCAAGTTTTTTTTTTTTTTTTGAAGATAGGTTTGTAATTCTTGGGGACTATATAAGTTTTATAAGACTGCTGTAACAAAGCACTACAAACTGGGTGGCTTAAGCAATAAATTTTTTTTCTTAAAATTCTGGAGGCTAGATGTCAGTGATCTAGGTATCATCAGACTTGGTTCCTTTTGAGGGTTATGAGGAAGAATCTATTTCATGATTCTTTCCTAGTTTCTGGTGGTCTGGCAATCTTTGGCATTCCTTAGCTTGTAGAAACATCACCCCAATCTCTTCCTTCATTTCACATGTTATTCTCCCTGTCTGCTTGTCTGTGTCCAAGTTTTCCCTTCTTATAAGGATACAAGTCATATTGATTTAGGACCCATTTTAACTTGGTTACATCTGTACAAACCTTTTCTCCAAATAAGGTCACATTCTGATGTACTGGGGGTTAAGACTCCAACATAAGTACATACTTAGGAGTAGAATTTCTGATTTATATGTTAATTCTGTGTTTAACTTTTTAATGATTCAGCAGCAATGTATGAAAATTTTAAGTTTTTCATGTTGTCAACACTTAGGACTTTTCTTTTTTTAAAAAATTATAGCCATTCCATATTTGTCACTTTTTATAACATTACATATAGATGAAATTTAAATATTCATACAGATGATAAAGTTAATATATCATCATCAATAGTGGAAAAATATAGAAACCAATAGTGACTAGCACATTCTTCTCTGAACATCAATATTTTTCAGACTCTTCTATGCATAGATTAGTGTACAGAAAATAGACTTACACTTATTTTTTACAGTATAAATATATCATTGGATGGTTAGAAATAATTACTGATAAAATTACTCATTTAAAAATTATTTCACTGTAATTTCTTTGAAAAAACTTATAATATGGGGTTTTCTATGGGAAAATATATCATTAATATCAATTTTTGAGTGTGGATTTCCATCTAATTTTTAGAAGGGTACTGAAAAGCCTAATTAATTTCTCCCCCAGATCTTATTTAAGCTGTGCTAATGGGTCTTCTCCTATTATACAAAATTGATACAAGTAATGTGAAAGTTAAGAGCATTTCTCTTTAATCCTTGAATAAGAATTATGACAATGGGGAACAACAAGATGGTTGTATTAACATAAATAGTACTGTAATAGTAATAAAACACAATGTATGAGAAAGTAGACAAGTCAGAACTTGGTTCATGATTCTCAGTACTCTACCCTATTAATATACCATATTTTATGCCCAGCTTTACAGTTAACAAATAGATAAAAGCAATATTTCAATCTATATACAGCAAACCTACTTTGCATGTAAATTTGCACACCACATCTTCTTTATCCATTCATCCATCAATGGGCTCTTCCCATATTTAGGCAATTGTGGACATTCTGCTATAAACATTGGGGTGCATGTGCCACATAGAATCACTATTTATGTGTCCTTTGGATAAATACCTAGTAGTGCAATTGCTGGGTCACAAGGTAGTTCTATTTTTAACTTTTTGAGGAACCTCCATACTGTTTTCCAGAGTGGCTGCACCAACCTGCATTCCCAACAACAGTGTAAAAGTGTTCCCCTTTCTCTGCATCCTCACCAACATCTGTTGTTTCCTGAGTTCATTTTTGCCATTCTAACTGGTGTGAGGTGGTATCTCATTGTGGTTTTGGTTTGTATTTCCCTGATGCCAAGTGATGTTGAGCACTTTTTCATGTGTCTGTTAGCCATTTGCATGTCTTCCTTGGAGAAATATCTGTTCATGTCTTCTGCCCATTTCTTGACTGGATTTTGTTTTGTTTTGTTTTTTGGGTGTTGAGTTTGGTAAGTTCTTTATAGATTTTGGATACTAGACCTTTATCTGATAAGACATTTGCAAATGTCTTCTCCCATTCCATAGGTTGCCTTTTAGTTTTGTTGATTGTTTCCTTTGCTGTGCAAAAGATTTTTATCCTGATGAAGTCCCAATTGTTCATTTTTGCTTTAGTTTCCCTTGTCTCTGGAGACGTGTCTAGCAAAAAGTTGCAACAGCCAAGGTCAAAGAGGTTGCTGCCTGTATTCTCCTCTAGGATTTTGATTGTTTCCTGTCTCACATTTAGGTCTTTCATCCATTTTGTATTTATTTTTGTGTATGGTGTAAGAAAACGGTGCAGTTTCATTCATCTGCATGTGGCTGTCCAGTTTTCCCAACACCATTTGTTGAAGAGAGTGTCTTTTTACAATTGGATATTTTTTCCTGCTTTGTCAAAGATTAGCTGACCATACAGTTGTGGGTCCACATCTGGATTCTTTATTCTGTTCCATCGATCTATGTGTCTGCTTTTGTGCCGGAACCATCCTGTCTTGATGATTACAGCTTTGTAATACTGCTTGAAGTCCGGGATTGTGATGCCTCTTGCTTGGCTTTTCTTTTTCAACATTATTTTGGCTATTTGGGATCTTCTGCAGTTCCATACAAATTTTAGGATTGTTTGTTCTAGCTCTGTGAAAAATGCTGTTGTTATTTTTATCAGGATTGCTTTGAATGTGTAGATTGCTTTGGGTAGCATAGGAATTTTAACAATATTTGTTTTTCCAATCCATGAGCCTGGAATGTATTTCCATTTCTGTGTGTCTTCTTCAGTTTCTTTCATAAGTGTTCTATAGTCTTCAGCATACAGATCTTCTACCTCTTTGGTTAGACTTGTTCCTAGGTATCTTAAGGTGTTTGATGCAATTGTAAATGGGATCAATTCATTGATTTCTGTTTCTGCTGCTTCATTATTGGTGTATAGAAATGCAACGGATTGCTGTACATTGATTTTATATCCTGTGACTTTACTGAATTCATGTATCAGTCCTAACAATTTTTTGGTGGAGTCTTTGGGTTTTTTACATAGATTATCATGTTGTCTGCAAAGAGTGAAAGTTTGACTTCTTCCTTGCTTATTTGGATGTCTTTTATTTCTTTTTTGTTGTCTGATTGCTGAGGCTAGGATTTCCAGTACTATGTTGAACAACAGTGATGAGAGTGAAATATGACTCAGCTATTAAAAAGAATGAAATATTGCCATTTGCAATGATGTGAATGGAACTAGAGCGTATTATGCTAAGCGAAATAAGTCAGTCAGAGAAAGACAAGTACCATATGACTTCACTCATATGTGGAATTTAAGAAACAAAACAGATGAACATAGAGGAAGGGAAGGAAAAAAATAAAATATGATTTTTTTAAAAATTTTTTTATTGTTATGTTAATCCCCATACATTACATCATTAGTTTTAGATATAGTGTTCCATGATTCATTGTTTGTGCATAACACCCAGTGCTCCATGCAGAACGTGCCCTCCTCAATACCCATCACCAGGCTAACCCATCCTCCCAACCCCCTCCCCTCTAGAACCCTCAGTTTGTTTTTCAGAGTCCATCATCTCTCATGGTTCTTCTCCCCCTCCGACTTCCCACCCTTCATTCTTCCCCTCCTGCTACATTCTTCTTCTTCTTTTTTTCTTTCTTAACATATATTGCATTATTTGTTTCAGAGGTACAGATCTGCGATTCAACAGTCTTGCACAATTCACAGCGCTTACCAGAACACATACCCTCCCAGTGTCCATCACCCAGTCACCCCATCCCTCCCACCCCACCCCCCACTCCAGCAACCCTCAGTTTGTTTCCTGAGATTAAGAATTCCTCATATCAGTGAGGTCATATGATACATGTCTTTCTCTGTTTGACTTATTTCGCTCAGCATAATACCCTCCAGTTCCATCCACGTCGTTGCAAATGGCAAGATCTTATTCCTTTTGATGGCTGCATAATATTCCATTGTATATATATACCAAATCTTCTTTATCCATTCATCTGTTGATGGACATCTTGGCTCTTTCCACAGTTTGGCTATTGTGGACATTGCTGCTATAAACATCGGGGTGCACGTAGCCTTTCAGGTCCCTACTTTTGTATCTTTGGGGTAAATATCCAGTAGTGCAATTGCTGGATCATATGGTAGATCTATTTTCAACTTTTTGAGGAACCTCCATACTGTTTTCCAGAGTGACTGCACCAGCTTGCATTCCCACCAACAGTGTAGGAGGGTTCCCCTTTCTCCGCATCCCCGCCAACATCTGTCATTTCCTGACTTGTTAATTTTAGCCATTCTGACTGGTGTGAGGTGGTATCTCATTGAGGTTTTGATTTGGATTTCCCTGATGCCGAGTGATATTGAACACTTTTTCATGTGTCTGTTGGCCATTTGGATGTCTTCTTTGGAAAAATGTCTGTTCATGTCTTCTGCCCATTTCTTGATTGGATTCTTTGTTCTTTTGGTGTTGAGTTTGATGAGTTCTTTATAGATTTTGGATACTAGCCCTTTATCTGATATGTCATTTGCAAATATCTTCTCCCATTCTGTCAGTTGTCTTTTCCTTTTGTTGACTGTTTCCTTTGCTTTGCAAAAGCTTTTTATCTTGATGAAGTCCCAATAGTTCATTTTTGCCCTTGCTTCCCTTGCATTTGGCGATGTTTCTAGGAAGAAGTTGCTGTGGCTGAGGTCGAAGAGGTTGCTGCCTGTGTTCTCCTTTAGGATTTTGATGGACTCCTGTCTCACATTGAGGTCTTTCAACCATTTGGAGTCTATTTTTGTGTGTGGTGTCAGGAAATGGTCCAGTTTCATTCTTCTGCATGTGGCTGTCCAATTTTCCCAACACCATTTGTTGAAGAGACTTTTTTCCATTGGACATTCTTTCCTGCTTTGTCGAAGATTAGTTGACCATATAGTTGAGGGTCCATTTCTGGGCTCTCTATTCTGTTCCATTGATCTATGTGTCTGTTTTTGTGCCAGTACCATACTGTCTTGATGATGACAGCTTTGTAGTAGAGCTGGAAGTCTGGAATTGTGATGCCGCCAGCTTTGCTTTTCTTTTTCAACATTCCTCTGGCTATGCGGGGTCTTTTCTGGTTCCATACAAATTTTAGGATTATTTGTTCCATTTCTTTGAAGAAAGTGGATGGTATTTTGATGGGGATTGCATTGAATGTGTAGATTGCTCTAGGTAGGATTGACATCTTCACAATATTGGTTCTTCCAATCCATGAGCATGGAACGTTTTTCCATTTCTTTGTGTCTTCCTCAATTTCTTTCATGAGTATTTTATAGTTTTCTGAGTACAGATCCTTTGCCTCTTTCGTTAGATTTATTCCTAGGTATCTTATGGTTTTGGGTGCAATTGTAAATGGGATCGACTCCTTAATTTCTCTTTCTTCTGACTTGTTGTTGGTGTATAGGAATGCCATTGTATCACGTTGATTGATTTGCGGATGTTGAACCAACCTTGCAGCCCAGGGATAAATTACATTCTGTGCATTGATTTTATATCCTGCCACTTTACTGAATTCCTTTGTCAAATGCTTTTTCTGCATCTATTGAGAGGATCATATGATTCTTGTTCTTTCTTTTGTTAATGTATTGTATCACGTTGATTGATTTGCGGATGTTGAACCAACCTTGCAGCCCAGGGATAAATTACATTCTGTGCATTGATTTTATATCCTGCCACTTTACTGAATTCCTGTATGAGTTCTAGCAGTTTTGGGATGGAGTCTTTGGGATTTTCCACATAGAGTATCATATCATCTGCAAAGAGTGAGAGTTTGACTTCTTCTTTGCCAATTTGGATGCCTTTGATTTCTTTTTGTTGTCTGATTGCTGTGGCTAGGACTTCCAATACTATGTTGAATAGCAGTGGTGATAGTGGACATCCCTGCCGCGTTCCTGACCTTAGGGGGAAAGCTCTCAGTTTTTCCCCATTGAGAATGATATTTGCTGTGGGTTTTTCATAGATGGCTTTTATGATATTGGGGTATGTACCCTCTATCCCTATACTCTGAAGAGTTTTGATCAAGAAAGGATGCTGTACTTTGTCAAATGCTTTTTCTGCATCTATTGAGAGGATCATATGATTCTTGTTCTTTCTTTTGTTAATGTATTGTATCACGTTGATTGATTTGCGGATGTTGAACCAACCTTGCAGCCCAGGGATAAATCCGACTTGGTCGTGGTGAATAATCCTTTTAATGTACCGTTGGATCCTATTGGCTAGTATTTTGGTGAGAATTTTTGCATCCATGTTCATCAGGGATATTGGTCTGTAATTCTCCTTTTTGATGGGGTCTTTGTCTGGTTTTGGGATCAAGGTAATGCTGGCCTCATAAAATGAGTTTGGAAGTTTTCCTTCCATTTCTATTTTTTGGAACAGTTTGAGAAGGATAGGTATTAATTCTTCTGAAATGTTTGGTAGAATTCCCCTGGGAAGCCATCTGGCCCTGGGCTTTTGTGTTTTGGGAGATTTTTGATGACTGCTTCTATTTCCTTAGTGGTTATAGGTCTGTTCAGGTGTTCTATTTCTTCCTGGTTCAGTTTTGGTAGTTGATACATCTCTAGGAATGCATCCATTACTTCCAGGTTATCTAATTTGCTGGCATAGAGTTGCTCATGATATGTTCTTATAATTGTTTGTATTTCTTTGGTGTTGGTTGTGATTTCTCCTCTTTCATTCATTTTTTTCATGATTTTGTTGATTTGGGTCATTTCTCTTTTCTTTTTGATAAGTCTGGCCAGGGGCTTATCAATCTTGTTAATTCTTTCAAAGAACCAACTCCTAGTTTCGTTGATCTGTTCTACTGTTCTTTTGGTTTCTATTTCATTGATTTCTGCTCTGATCTTTATTATTTCTCTTCTCCTGCTGGGTTTAGGCTTTATTTGCTGTTCTTTCTCCAGCTCCTTTAGGTGTAGGGTTAGGTTGTGTATTTGAGACCTTTCTTGTTTCTTGAGAAAGGCTTGTATTGCTATATACTTTCCTCTTAGGACTGCCTTTGCTGTATCCCAAAGATTTTGAATAGTTGTGTTTTCATTTTCATTGGTTTCCATGAATTTTTTTAATTCTTCTTTAATTTCCTGGTTGACCCATTCATTCTTCAGTAGGATGCTCTTTAGCCTCCATGTATTTGAGTTCTTTCCGACTTTCCTCTTGTGATTGAGTTCTAGTTTCAAAGCATTGTGGTCTGAAAATATGCAGGGGATGATCCCAATCTTCTGGTACTGGTTGAGACCTGATTTATGACCTAGGATGTGATCTATTCTGGAGAATGTTCCATGGGCACTAGAGAAGAATGTGTATTCCGTTGCTTTGGGATGGAATGTTCTGAATATGTCTGTGAAGTCCATTTGGTCCAGTGTGTCATTTAAAGTCTTTATTTCCTTGTTGATCTTTTGCTTAGACGATCTGTCCATTTCAGTGAGGGGGGTGTTAAAGTCCCCCACTATTATTGTATTGTTGTCGATGTGTTTCTTTGCTTTTGTTATTAATTGCCTTATATAATTGGCTGCTCCCATGTTAGGGGCATAGATATTTACAATTGTTAGATCTTCTTGTTGGATAGACCCTTTAAGTAAGATATAGTGTCCTTCCTCATCTCTTATTACAGTCTTTGGTTTAAAATCTAATTTGTCTGATATAAGGATTGCCACCCCAG
Source organism: Halichoerus grypus (assembly GCF_964656455.1). NCBI lineage: Eukaryota > Metazoa > Chordata > Mammalia > Carnivora > Phocidae > Halichoerus > Halichoerus grypus. Next base: position 23,257,779 of record NC_135727.1, on the reverse strand, counting down.
CTTTCTTTTGGTGTCCATTAACATGGTAAATGGTTTTCCACCCCCTCACTTTCAATCTGGGGGTGTCTTTGGGTCTAAAATGAGTCTCTTGCAGACAGCATATCGATGGGTCTTGTTTTTTAATCCAATCTGATAGCCTGTGTCTTTTGATTGGGGCATTTAGCCCATTTACATTCAGGGTAACTATTGAAAGATAGGAATTCAGTGCCATTGTATTGCCTGTAAAGTGACTGTTACTGTATACTGTTTGTGTTCCTTTCTGGTCTATGTTGCTTTTAGGCTCTCTCTTTGCTTAGAGGACCCCTTTCAATATTTGTTGTAGGGCTGGTTTCGTGTTTGCACATTCCTTTAGTTTTTGTTTGTCCTGGAAGCTTTTTATCTCTCCTTCAATTTTCAATGACAGCCTAGCTGGATATAGTATTCTTGGCTGCATGTTTTTCTCATTTAGTGCTCTGAATATGTCCTGCCAGTCCTTTCTGGCCTGCCAGGTCTCTGTGGATAAGTCTGTTGCCAATCTAATGTTTCTACCATTGTAGGTTACATAGCTCTTCTCCCGAGCTGCTTTCAGGATTTTCCCTTTGTCTCTGAGACTCGTAAGTTTTACTATTAGATGTCAGGGTGTTGACCTATTTTTATTGATTTTAAGAGGGGTTCTCTGTGCTTCCTGGATTTTGATGCCTGTTTCCTTCCCCAAATTAGGGAAGTTCTCTGCTATAATTTGCTCCATTATACCTTCTGCCCCTCTCTCTCTTTCTTCTTCTTCTGGGATCCCAATTATTCTAATGTTGTTTCGGCTTATGGTATCGTTTATCTCTCGAATTCTGCCCTCGTGATCCAGTAGTTGTTTATCTCTCTTTTTCTCAGCTTCTTTATTTTCCATCATTTGGTCTTCTATCTCACTGATTCTTTCTTCTGCCTCATTTATCCTAGCAGTTAGCGCCCCCATATTTGATTGCACCTCATTGATAGCCTTTTTGATTTCTACTTGGTTAGATTTTAGTTCTTTTACTTCTCCAGAAAGGGTTTCTCTAATAACTTCCATGTTTTTTTCAAGCCCAGCTAGTATCTTTAAAGTGATGATTCTGAACTCTAGATCTGACATCGTACTAATGTCCGTATTGAGTAAGTCCCTGGCAGTCGGTACTACCTCTTGTTCTTTTTGTTGAGGTGATTTTTTCCGTCTTGTCATTTTGTGCAGAGGAGAATAGATTAATGAAAGAACAAAATGCTAGCAGGGTAACAACGTCCCCAGAAAATATACTCTAAACAAATCAGAAAAGACCTGAAGCAGTGGGAAAAGAAAGGGAAAGAGAGAAAAAAGAAAAGGAAAGAAAAAAAGAAAAAAGAAAAAGATAAAGATAAAGATAAAAACAAACAAAAGCAGAACAAAACAAAACAAAACAAAAACAGAATGTGATCAAATATGATCAGGCTGGATTATAGATCAGTGCCACACACTAGATTTTGGGTGTATTTTGGTCTGTTAAAAGAAAGTTGCTCCCAAAATTTTAAAGAAAGAAAAACTTATATATGTACAAAAATAAGGGTTGATATGATGAAGGGATGGAATATGACTGTAAAGATGGAAATTATAAAAAATTTTAAAAAAGGATTTGATAAGTTGTTTGAAAAAAGAAAGAAGAGGATTAAAAAAAAAAAGAAAGAAAAAAGGGAGAGAATGTGATCAGGCAGGGGAGTAGAAAAAAACCATACACTAGAGATTTAGAGTATATTTTGATCTGTTAGAAGAAACTATCTCACGATTTTAAAGAGAGAACAACTTATATATATATGCCAAAGATACGGGTAACTACTATGAAGGGATAGAATATGACTTTAAAAATGAAAAATAAAAATGTTTTTTTTTAAAAAAGGGATTGATAAGATGTTGGTTGAAAAAGGGAAAAAGAAAAATTCAAAAAAAAAAGAAAAAAGAAAAAAGAAAAAAAGACAGTTAAAAAAAAATAATTAACTTTGAAAGACTAAAGAATCATGGTAAAAAAAGCCATGAATTCTATGTGCAGTATTCCCCTAGCACTGGAGTTCTGCCGTTCTCATTGATCGGTAAACTTGGTCTTGGCTGGCTGTTCTCGCTGATCTTCTGGGGGAGGGGCCTGTTGCCGTGGTTCCCAAATGTCTTTGCTGGAGGCAAAATTGCCCCGCTCTTGCCGGTCCGGGCTAGGTAATCTGCTCGGGTTTGCTCTCCGGAGCTTTTGTTCCCTGCAAGCTTTCCGTACAGCTTTGGAGGCAGAGAGTGAAAATGGCAGCCTCCCAGTCTCCGCCCCAGCGGAGCCGAGAACTCGGGGTCCCGCTCCTCAGTGAGCCCCCAGAGAAAAGCAGTCAGTCACTCCCGTCTCCCCGGTCTCCGGCCACACTCCGCGCTCACCCAGCCTGTGACCGCGCCTTTCTATCTGGCACCCGACCCCGGGTGGAGTCTCCAAACCCAGCAGATCCCCGCGGTGCGCTCCCGCACCTCTCTTCCCGGGGGAAGAAGGTGAGTCTCCCCGGATCTGCCGCTTGTTGGGTCCCTGCTGGAGGAGCAGTGGCCCGACTGTGCCGCGGATCACAGTTTATAGCAACTCCGAGCTGAGAGCCCGCGCCTGGGCTCTGTCTCTGCAGCCGGCTTCCCTGCTCCGATACCTGGGAGCTCTGCCGCACTCAGGCACCCCCGGTCTTTCTGTGACCCCGAGGGTCCTGAGACCACACTGTCCCGCGAGGGTTCCACCCCCCACTTCGCCACCAGAGTGACGTCCCTCAGCGGAGCAGACTTCTAAAAGTTCCGATTTTGTGCTCCGTGGCTCTATCACTTGCCAGAAGCGGCCGATGGAGGCCCCTCCCCCGCCGTCTATCCTCCCGAATAACGCCTCGGATTCACTTCTCCGCACGTCCTACCTTCCAGAAAGTGGTCGCTTTTCTGTTCAGAGAGTTGTTGCTATTCTTTTCTTCGATCTCCTGTTGAGTTTGTAGGTGTTCAGAATGGTTTGATCCCTATCCAGCTGAATTCCTGAGAGGAGACGAAATCCAGGTCTCCTACTCCTCCGCCATCTTGCTCCGCCCCCCCAAAAATAAAATATGATTAAAAACAGAGGGAGAGGCTAACCAGGAGACTCTTAACTATAGGGAGCAAACTGAGGGTTGCTGGAGAGGAAGTGGATGGGGGATGGGGTAACTTGCCGAAGGGCACTAATGAGAACACTTGAAGTAATGAGCACTGGGTGTCATATGCCACTGATGAATCACTAAACTCTACCCTCCTACTAACAATACACTCTATGTTAAATGACTTTAATTAAAAAAAAAATGTTGAAGATGCCATAAGGAAATGGAAATATTTATCTTGATAAATTTGTCTGCAATATTTGATTCTGTAAAGACTACACTTTCTCCTTATACTGTAGAAGTAGTCAGTGTTAGCATCAAAGATAATGTCCAATATATATTTAAGAAAATAGATATAACTTCTCGGGGTGCCTGGGTGGCTCAGCTGGTTAAGCAGCTGACTCTTGATTTTGACTCAGGTCATGATCTCATGGGTCATGAGACTGAGCCCTGTGACAGGCTCCACACTCAGAGGAGAGTCTGCTTGATGATTCTCTCCCTCTGCTCTTCCCCCCACTCATGCTTTCTGTCTCTCAAATAAATAAATAAATATTTTTTAAAAAAGAAAATAGGGATGCCTGGGTGGATCAGTCAGTTAAGTGGCTGGCTGCCTTCAGCTCAGGTCATGATCCCGGGGTCCTGGGCTCAAGTCCCACATTGGGCTCCTTGCTCAGTGGGGAGACTGCTTCTCCCTCTGCTGGCCACTCCCCTGCTTGTGCTCTCTCTCTCTCTCTGGCAAATAAATAAATAAAATCTCAAAAAAATTAAAAAAAGAAAATAGATATAAATTCTTAAACATGGACAACTTAGAGGACAATCTTTATTGCTGAATTTCTGCTGCAAAATCTGGTTATTTACTAGAAGACCTTTTATTTCAGTATGCATATAAGATATCTTGGAAAATTCTAGCCAGCTAAATTTTAGAGAATATTTCAAGTTATGTATTTTAACAAAACTGCAAGTTTGTAAGAAAAATATCCAAATTATATTGGATTGAAAAGTTACACTGACTTTGGTTAGATAAGCTGAGTAACTTCATTATGAGAAACAGAATATGCTCAGAAAAATTAACCAACATATAGGCTTCATGTAGAGCAATGGATCACTTGAGTTACAGAAGCAAACCCACCAGAAATCTTGAAGCTGTCAGGTTCTTTCTGAAAGCAAATTTGTGAGAACACCAAGTTTCATCCAACAAATAAACTTTCTTCTTTATAAATGTGCATAAAACACTATTAAAAAGACATCCCACTTGTTCATTTACAAGATTCATAAGCACTTTTGTTGCAGATATTTAAATTATTTTTTTAAAGAGAATCAGGTAATATATAAGTTAAACAATCATATTCTCAAGATCTAATTTCTTCTCTAGCTTTACATCACTTTTTTTTTCACATTTCCCTTTTCCTTTTCATTTCCATGAAGTGAAACTTGTTCCATGTTTTCAACTTTGGAATCCTTAAGACAAACCTAATTCCATTTCTTTATTTCCCATTGACCAATAAAATAGATTGTGACAAAGTCCACTCAGCTTGGTAAGTTCTTCATTACATATTTATTAGTAAACTTACATGCCCACTCCTTGAACTATTGAACAATATATTTTTATCTGACATTACAAGTTCTTTTTAAAACAAAATGGATCCTCAAAATGACATCATTCTATTTTTTCTTCTCATTTTATCTATTTTATTTATTTTTCTTCGTAATAAATTAAGATGGCAAACCTGAAGATAAAATAGACATATGTGATCACATCTGTAAGTGTACTGGTCCATTGTTTATATGATATGACTTGAAAAATTTCTTTCATGTCTCACAAAGTTCTTTACTGGCCTACTGAAAGGTCTAAAATTGCCATAGTTATTCATACATTGAGATCAGTCATTAATATTCCCGGTTAAAAGTGCAAATAGCATGTAAGCTTTATTATTCACCTAAACTTCAATTTGAATGTATACATCAGATTAGTAATGAAGAACACAAAATCCTTCAGTAGCCCAGGGAACCTTCTTCTAGGGAATGGAGTGAAGATACAGGAGCACTTTGGAAATATTTAGCTATTTCATAATAAGTAAGTGGCAAAGAAGAATATAATTCTTAGGTATGGGATGGTATCTTCTCTTCACTTTTTCACTTTATTGTATTCTTTTTTTTCTGGAATTTGTGAGGGCCTTTGTATATATGGGCATGTGTATATGTTTATACACAAGCATATGTCCTACAGATGACTTTTGATTGCATGCAGAAAATTTAGATTATTTCTATTGTGAACTCCCTAAACATCAATCTTAATTTCAAACTCAAAGGTTTTTAAAGATTTTTATTTATGAGGGGGAGAGAGAGAGAGCACAAGTGGGTGTGGAGAGGCAGAGAGAGAAGCAAACTCCCACGGAGCAGGGAATCTGACCTGGGGCTCAATCCCAGGACCCAGAGATCATGACCTGAACCAAAGGCAGATGCTTAACCATCTGAGCCACCAGGCACCCCCAATGTCAACCTTAATTTCAAAACAGTGTTGACATTTCTATACAATCTTTCATTAAGAATTTTGTTAACTTTGCTGCAATTTGACGGGTAAAACTAGGATTAGCAGGTGAGAGTTAATAATTATAAAAACAGCTCACATTTATTGAGTGGTTACCATTTTTAGGTCCTGAGCTTACTGTTCGTGAGTAAGTTAGCCTACTGAATTGTCACAACTCTAGGAGGCAATGCTATTATTATCTGGATTTTGCATATGAGGAGTTGAGCTCACAGAGAATTAGTAAAGTGTCCAATTTGTGAGAGTTAATATTCACAACTAGGCTTTTCTGGTTCTAGAACCAAAGCACTTAAGAAATATGTTATGCAATCCAGGGTGCCTGGGTGGCTCAGTCAGTTAAGTGGCTGACTCTTGATTTTAGCTCAGGTCATGATCTCAGCTCCATGTTGAGCTTTGTACTCAGTGGGGAGTCTGCTTGAGGATTTCCTCTATCCCTCTCCCCTGTCCCACCCAATGCTCATGTGCTTTCTCTAAAATAAATAAATAAATCTTTAAAAAAAAAAACACACAAAATACGTTATGCAATCTGACTTCATTTCCACATAGAAGAATTGACTTGTACTCAAAAGAGTTCAAAGGAGTCCAAAGAAAGATCATGACCCTTACTACTTGAAATGTTAGAATGAGGTTTAATGGCCACTTGACAGAAATGTAATGGCAAATAGAGCATTGTGCATGTGGTTGTCTCTCCAAGTTGTGATATTCTCATGTCCTGGACATAAAATTAGGTCTTGCACAAAGGAAAAAGCAAAAAAGATTGAGCAAAGAACAAGGATAGAGAAGCTATAAATTGGCCATTTTCCTGTGTGGGCTTTCTTTTTTTTTAATTGCCTTGTTGGTAATTCCCAGAATCCATATTTGAGTGGGAAAATTAGTCTCTTCCAGAGCCAAATATACTGTGATTAAGTGACATCCATCATTCAGTTTTATCTGAGCCATCACTATCTTTTATTTTATTTTTATTTTTATTTTTTGAGTATAGTTAACACACAGTGTTACATTAGTTTCAGGTGTACAAAGTAGTGATTCCACAAGATTATACATTATGCTACAAGTGTAGCTACCATCAGTCCCTATATATCCCTAGTAAAATATCCACTATATTCCGTATGCTGTTCCTATTATTCCTGTGACTAATTCATTTCATCACCAAAAGCCTGTATCTCCCATTCCCGTTCACTCATTTTGCCCAGCCCCTGGTCCCATCCCCTCTGACAGTCATGACTCTGTTCTCTGTATCTATAGGAGTGATTCTGATTTTTGTTTGTTTATTTTTTTAGATTCCACTTATGGGTTAGCTCATATGGTATTTGTCTTTCTCAATATGACTTATTTCACTTAACATAATACCCTTTAGGTCCATCCATGTTGTCACAAATGGCATGATTTCATCCTTTTTATGGCTGTATAATATTCCATTATATATATGTATAGTATATACATATGTACTATATATATATGTATAGTATATATATATAGTATATACATATGTATATATATATACTATACATATTTAAACATTTTATTTATTTTAGAGAGAGAGCATGAGTAGCATGAGTGGGGGGAGGAACAGAGAGAAGGGGAGAGAATCCTCAAACAGACTCCCTGTTGAGAGGGGAGCCCAATGTGGGGCTCTATCCCAGGACCCTGAGAAAGAGTTGGATGCTTAATCAACTGAGTCACCTAGGCTATATATATATATATATATATATATATATATATATATATATATCTCACATCTTCCTTATCTATTTGTCTATTGATAGAATTCTGGTTGCATCCATATCTTGGTCATTGTAAATAATGTTGCAATAAACATAAGGGTGCATAAATCATTTTGAATTGGTGTTTTTCTTTTCTTTTTTTTTAAGATTTATTTATTTATTTGAGAGAGAGAGAAAGAGCAAGTTGGGGGAGGGGAGGGGCAGAGGGAGAGGGAGACAAAGAATCTTCATGCAGACTCCCCACTGAGCATGGAGTCTGGGGTTCAATCTCAGGACCCTGAATTCATGACCTGACCCAAAATAAAGAGTCAGGCACTTAACCTACTGAGACACCCAGGTGTCCCGATGTTTTCATTTTCCTTGGATAAATACCAAATAGTGGAATTATTGGTTCATAGAATATTTCCATTTTTATTTTTTTGAGGACCTGCCATACTGGTTTCACAGTGGCTGTACCAATTTACATTCCCACTAACAGTATAGAAGTGTTCCTTTTTTTCCACATCTTTGTCAACCCTTGTTATTTCTTGTCTTTTTTTTTTTTTTTTTTGCCATTCCAACAGGTGTAAGGTGATCTCTCCTTGTGGTTTGGATTTGCATTTCCCTGACAATGAGTGATGTTGAACACCTTTTCCTGTGTCTGTTAGACATCTGTATGTGATCTTTGGAGAAATGTTTGTTTGAATCCTCTGCCCATTTGTAATTGGATTATTTGTGGGAGGTTTTGATGTTGAGCTGTATAATTTCTTTATATAATTTGGATATTAACCCCTTATCAGAAGAAGCAGTTGACAAAATTCAACATCGATTCTTGATAAAAACCCTCAACAATGTGGGGTAGAAGGAATATACCTCAACATAATAAAGACCACATATGGAAAACCCACAGCTAATATAATTTTCAATTGTGAAAAACAGAGTGGGAGAGGGAAAGAATCTCAAGCAGACTCTGTTGAACACGGAGCCCAATGTGGAACTTGATCCTGTGACCCTGAGATCATGACGAGCTGAAACCAAGAGTTGGACACTCAACTGACTGAACCACTCAGGCACCCCAGTACCTGGAAATGATTAATTCCTGAAATTAATGACTAGTGTTTACTAATTTAACAGAATTTTGACCACAGTACAGAAATAGCTGTATTAAGATGTATTAGAAAATTAAAATTATTAGATTTGTAATTAGTTTTGAAGTATTACTTAGGTGCAATCATTTTATTTATTGATTGATTTTTATTTGAGTATAGTTGACACACAATGTTACATTGGTTTCAGGTATACAAGATGATGGTTCAATAAATCTATGTTATGCTATGTTCACCAGAATTGTAGCTACCAGCTGTCACTATGCAACACTATTACAATATCATTGACTATATTCTCTATGCTGTATCTTTTATTCCTATGACTTATGCATTCCATAACTGGAAGCTTGTGCCTCCCACTCCCTTTCACTCATTTTGCTCATACTCCCCTCATAATCATCAGTTTGGTCTCTGTATTTATAGATTTGATTATGTTTTTTGTTTATTTGTTTGTTTTGGTTTTAGATTCCACATGCAAGTGAAATCATATGGTATTTGTTTTTCTCTATCCGACTTATTTTACTTAGCATAATGCTCTCTAGATACACTAGATCTTTTGCAAAGGCTCTATGTTTATTAATTGCAAACTGAGAACACAGAAATGTTATTATTTTTGAGTTCTATGAGCCATTCAAATATTTACCTGAAAATAAAGCAACATGGTTATGGAAGTGACTCAAAAAACAACCTCAATTTTTTTTTTAAGAATGCCAAACAGCTAGTATTTGCATGTATATATTTTAAGGCATTAAAAAATGAAATAAAGACTAAATAACTTCCATTTAAACAAATACAGATTAAAAATTTACTACTCTAAACTAAATCTAAAACATCAAGTGAAGGCTTGAGTGAAATTAAGGATATAAATCAAATTAAATATGAGAAATAAGAGAAGAGCACAGAAAAAATAAATAATTAGGAATGTTCAAATAGGGCACCTGGGTGGTTCAGTTGGTTAAGCAACTACCTTCGGCTCAGGTCATGATCCTGGAGTCCAGGGATAGAGTCCCGCATTGGGTTCCCTGCTCAGCAGGAAGTCTGCTTCTCCCTTTGGCCCTCCCCCTCTCATGCTCTCTCTCTCGTTCTCTCTCAAATAAATAAATATAATCTTTTTTAAAAAAGAATGGTCAAATAAATTAATTGTTCACTGTCTAAGAATTTTAAAAATGGAGACACCTGGGTGGCTCAGTCGGTTAAGCAACTGCCTTTGGCTCAGGTCATGATCCCAGGATCCTGGGATCGAGTCCCACATCGGGCTTCTTGCTCAACGGGGAGCCTGCTTCTCTCTCTGCCTGTCGTTCTCCCTGCTTGTGTGCTCTCTCTCTCTCTTTCTCTCTCTCTCTCTCTGACAAATAAATAAAATCTTAAAAAAAAGAATTTTAAAAATGTAGTATGATAAAGTGACTAAATTCAAGAATGCTTTCCAAATTCAAATTCCAACAGGTAAAGGAAATGGAAAACCAATTGCTTGGGGTATCTGGGTGGCTTAGTTGGTTGAGTGTCTAGCTCTTGATTTTAGCTCAGGTCATGGTCTCAGGGTTGTGAGATCAAGCCCTGCATCCTGCTTTGCTCTCAGTGGGGAGTCTGCTTGTCCCTCTCCCTCTCCCTCTGCCCCTCTGCACTCCTTCTCTCTCAAATAAATAAAATGTTAAAAAAGAAAAAGAATTGTTAAATGTGTACAGTAAAAAATGACAGACATTGATCTTTTGTAAGAGAAACAACTGGCACTAAAGAAATGCAAAGGTAAAAGAAAAACAAAAACAAAACAGAACTATGAATGAAAGATGTGTAAAGTGTTTGGAAAACTAAAACAATATATTAACTTATGGCATATCTCTGAGTACCCTAAACCACATTTACCTATTGTACAGAACAAAACATATGGTGATACATTTTATAAAAGCTATTGTAACAGTGTTTCTAAATAAGCAAAGCAGCTGTTTCTATAATTGTAAAACAGCTAATTTTTACTAATTTGGGGCAAGAGGCAACAGCTGCAGTTTTGTCAGCTGCATCCTAATGTTCCACACACCTCTGCTCAAAAAAATGGAAGTAGAGACTCTTTTTATTGCATAGTCTCCTCTCCTTTCAAATAAATACCCTGAAGGTCATTAGTAATGACATGTTACCCAGGGCTTTTTCATTCAGGAAAAGGTGAATAGCAGACACCAGATCTCTACAATTCAGCACAGAAAATCATGGTTTAGAAAAATTTAAGAGGAGGCAGAAAGGACTTCCTGCCTGGTACAAGGTACTACTTCCTTTCACAGCCTGTAACCCTAGGTGGCTCTTTGGCTGAATGCTTGATATAACACTTTTTTTTTTTTTTCCCCTAGTAGAAAGTGGTAAAAAAAAAAAAAAAAAAAAAGGAATCAGTTCTTAGTTGTTGCCTTCTTATAAAAGGTTTACTTAATTCTTATCCTGCCCTATTCTTTATCGTTCTTTGTTGTTATTTATTTTCTCTCAATCACAGAGAACTATTTTAGAGGGAGAGTAATACAGTGTTTATTCTGGTTCAGAAGATGCACGTTTGTGTGGTAACTGCTTGTTCCCTGCAGTATAGATAGCAGGATATGAAGTGCATGCTAAAAAAATATTGCATTAGGCAAATCTTAACCAAGCCAGATTTCCAGTCTCCACCATTTTTATCACAGAGTGAATGGGCTTGCTTTGTAAAAAACTGGAGTACTGTACTGATATGAAGACAGTTCAGTGTGTTAACTGCATTTGTAGGGAAAGGGTACCGGGAATGTTTGCATCCAATGAAAGCAGATCTGTCCTTTCCCCTTCAATTCAGATACTGGTGTAACAGAAAGGCATCTAAGTGTCTTTCAATTGTAGTGAAATTTTTTGCAGGTAAAAGATCACTGAATTTTGCTTGCTGATGAATTTTTAAAAGTCAATCTTTCAGGTTTTCAGTAATCATCTTTCATACAAAGTCTAATCCAGGAAGCATTAATAACTCCTTTAAACTCATGTATAGATAATACTTAAGGGAGTAAGGGGGGAAATATCCATTATTGCCCAAATCTTATAAAAAAAATTAATACGGACAAATGCCCCAACACTGGGATGTAAGTAAAAAAAGTCTACACATTTATTCCAATATTTATGATACACCTAAATTTTCTAGTGCTGTGGTCTGAATGTTTGTGTTCCCTCAAAATTCATATGTTGAAGCCTAAGTCTCCAGTGTGATGGTATTTGGACAGTGGAGGTAATTATGAGGGTAGAGCCCTCATTAATGGGATTAGTGCCCTTGTAAGGGGCTGAAAAGACCAGAGTTCTCCCCTTCCATCATGTGAGAATACAGCAAGAAGATGGCCATCTATGAACCAAAAGGCATATCCTCACCAGACAGTGAATCTGCAAGTACCTTGATAGTTGATTTTCTACCCTCAAGAAGTGTGAGAAATAAATGTTTGTTGTTTAAGTCACACAGTCTACGGTATTATGCTTGTTACAGCAGCCCAAATTGACTAAGGCATCTTGTATATATCAAATTTAAAGAAGTAAAATAAAAGTAATTAATAGTGATATTTAAAAGGCATGTGGCTTGGAGGTCAGTGAATATACTCCTGATATATTTTAGAAGGGATTTAAGTGTGGTTAATATATCAAACTCAAAATCATCAAAAAGCAATTACAAAGAATTAATCTCCATAGGTTATACATACAGAGGATGCACAGAAGTATTTGATATATGCTTCAGTTACAATTTCATTTAATTATCTCAGTGGTTCTTTCTAATGTCATTTCCTTTACTATTATTCAGGAATTGTTATTTAAAGTTCCATTCTACTCTGGATTGGGAGTCTAAAACAGCTTTTTGACATTTCAGTTGTGATATTTCCCAGAGACCAGTTAAGTTCATTAGTGAAACTACACAGAAAATATATAATTAGACCAGAATCCCTTTTCAGTTTTCACATTATCTATACCATTATTAAGCACCTGATAACTGAGACTTCATCCATCACCAACAATACAATTTAGTTTCATTAACTTGTAGATTTTTGCACCCAATTCTCATCATCCATCTTCCCTCAGATTCATACAAAGCAGGTGTATAGCATACACACATAATGATATTATATGTTCAGTTTCTGGACTTTAATAATGTTGATATATTTTAATGTTTTCATTCTTATATAATGGGCCCACTTATCAACTCTGACACACCATTAGCAGACACTAACTGTACATCAGACAGATTTACACTACAACATCTAATCAGGGAATTAGTGTCAATCTAACAATAGTAAACTCCAAATATTTCCAGAGTGACAGTACAATACCTTCTCTCCAAGTCAATCCTTAAATTTCAAAAGCTGAAAATGCCTAATAAGATAGAACATTTCCTATTACAGTGAAGAAAACATATAGTATTACTAATGATGATAATGTGACAGGAAATTCCAAACCTGAGCCTTATATGAATAGGATCCAAAAAAGAGCACTTTCCATCACTACCCTTTTTCATAAAGCATGTGTAACCAGTTGATACTTCACACGCAAATGACAAAAACAATGTCCTAACTCCTGCATCAATTCTTCCCTGAAAAAAGTGATTATTATCTTTCAGTAGCTAAAGGCTATACCCTAGTTCATTGGTTGATTGTTTCTTCATATTAGGATTAATTCACCAGTGCTCAAAAATATTTGGCAATAAATAATCAAGAGGTAGTATAAATGATGACTGATGTCTGTGCTGTTTTTCACCTTTAGAATCATATAGATTAAATTCTAGAAAACTGCTGCAGCTAACTTGTAGATTTCTCTTGCTAATAATTATATAAAACACTTAGGCCAGTGGAATCAATATTTGCACAAACTGACCTATATGAAATTGATAGGCCTTAATGACATTATAATGACATTATAAATACTTTGTTGAAATATATGTCTCCTTTTGGAGTTTTCAAGAAAAGAAAGTATTTAAATCTGGGCTATTTCTGGGAGTTTTCAAAAGCCACTTTGTGTGGTGATAAAAACCTCTAATTAGAAAAAGCTTTAAAAAAATTTTTTTTTTTTTTGGTCACACTGTCATTGGTACTTAGTAAAAAGGCTAATAATATAAAAAATAAATGGAAAGTCTGTTGCAGATATGCATGCAACCTGTTATTCTTCCTATTCTGTGACAGAAGTACATTTTGAGTGAAATGGAAGTAACACTTGGATGCCAAAAAAATATCTTTACAGGCAATTGCGCCAAAAAGATGTTATATATTAACACTGAGAATATCTGATGCTCACTACACAAACATTCTCCTTGAGCTCTAACTTAAAGCCATGATTTAGTTTAAGACTTCTTTAAAGTTGGGTAACAATAGCAGAATTTGAATTTTATGGGCCCACTGGTAAAAACTCTGGTACTACTATAAAAGATCTAAGGAAGTATTCATTAGTATCAACAAATATTTAAAACAGAATTGAAATGACTACTGCAAGTTTTATAGCAATTTTTCTAAATCAATTAAGACAGAAGAAATTTATTCATTATAGGGAAAAAAACAAACTCCATGAACTTCCAAGAACAAGTCATCATTATATTTTGACAAGGATAAATGAAAATGTATTCAAATATTTTACTCTACTTAATTAGGATTTATATTCCACTTATTTTCTAATAGATGAGGATGCTCTGTCATAATTTACAATGGAATCAACATTGATAGAAACATAACTGGAACCCTGTAAAAAAGGACATAAAAGGAAGAAGAAAAAATGAGTAAAATGTGTAGCTTTATTTAGTTTTCACTTTTTAGAAAAACGAAAGAAAGAAAATTAATAGAGACAATTTTTTTTCTTGATTTAAAAACTATTTTTTATTGAGATATAAATGACATACAACATTAAATTAGTTTTAGGGGGCACCATAATGATTTGATATATGTATATATTGTGAAATGATTACCATAATAAGTTTAGTTAACATCCTTAACCACACAGTTACATTTTTTTCTTGCAATGAGAATGTTTAGGATCTGCTTTTTTAAGCAACTTTCAAATATACAATATAGAATTGTTAATTATAGTCACCATGATATTTATTACATCCCCAGGACTTATTTATTTCATAACTGGAAGTTTGCACCTTTTGACCACCTTTACCCAATTGGCCCACCCCCAGCTCCCACCTTTGGCAACCACCATGTGAAATCTGTATCCATCAGTTCAGGGTTTTTTTGTTTTGTTTTGTTTTTGTTTTATTTTATTTTAGTTTTTTTTTTTTTTTTTTTTGGTTTTGGTTTTGGTTTTGGTTTTTAGATTACTCATATAAGTGAGATCATAATCTTTTTCTGTCTAAATTATCTCACTTAGCATAATGCCCTCAAGGTGTATCCATGTTGTCAAAATGGCAAAATTCCTTTATTTTTTATAGCTGAATCATATTCCAGTGCCAGTGTGTTACACACACCACATTTTCTTTATTTAGTCATCCATCAATGGACAATTAGGTTGTTTCCATTTCTTAGCTATTTCAAATAATTCTGCAGTACTAATAGTGGCAATAAACATGAAGGTACACATATATTTTAGACAGTTATTTGATTTCCTTCAGATAAATACTCAGAAGTGGAACTGATGGTTGATGGACCATATGGTAGTTCTATTTTTAATTTTTTGAGGAACTTTCATACCACTTTCCATTAATAGCTGCACCCCTTCAACAGTGTGGAAGGGTTTCCTTTTTTTCCGAATCCTCATCAACACTAGTTATTTCTTGTCTTTTGATAATAACCATTCTAACAAGTATGAAGTGATATTTCATTATGGTTTTGGTTTGAATTTCCCTGATGATTAAGGATGTTGAGCACCTTTCACATACCAGTAGGCCATCTCTGTCTTCTTTGGAAAAATGTCTATTCAGATCCTCTACCCATTTTTTCAATCAGATTTTTTTTTTCCTATTGAGTTGCATGAGTCTTGTATATATTTTTCATACTAATGCCTTATCAGATATATCATTTGCAAATATTTTCTTTCATTCTGTAGGTTGCCTTTTGTTT
The DNA here is from genome assembly GCF_964656455.1 of Halichoerus grypus. Lineage (NCBI taxonomy): Eukaryota > Metazoa > Chordata > Mammalia > Carnivora > Phocidae > Halichoerus > Halichoerus grypus. The sequence continues at coordinate 23,242,313 of NC_135727.1, read as the reverse complement.
GTTTTCTTTGCAATACAGAAGCTTTTTAGTTTGGCGTAGTCATGCTTATTTTTGCTTTTATTGCCTTTGCTTGCTTTTGACATAAAATTCAAAAAATAATTTCCAAGATTTATGACAAGGAGCTTAACCCCTAGGTTTTTGTCTAGAAATTTTATTGTTTCAGGTCTCATGTTAATTCTTTAATCCATTTTTGGTTGAATTTTGTTTATGGTGTAAGATAGTGGCCTAGTTTTACTCTTTTTTGTGTAGTTGTCAAATTTTTCCAATACAATTTATTGAAGAGACTATTCTCCCCCCATTGTATATTCTTGGCTCCTTCATTATAAATTAATTTGTCATATATGCATGGTTTATTTCTTGGTTCTGTATTCTGGTCCATTGATCTATGTATCTATTTTTATGTAAACACCATACTGCTTTAATTACAATAGCTTTGTAATATTGTTTGAAATCAGGAAATTTGATGCCTCCAGCTTTGTTTTTTCTTAAGATTGTTTTGGCTATCTGAGGTCTTCTTTGGTTCCATACAAATTTTAGGATTGGTTTGTTCTAGTTCTGTGAAAAATACTGTTGTTATTTTGATAGGGATTATATTAAGTGTATAGATTGCTTTAGGTAGTATGGACATTTTAACAATATTTGTTCTTCCAATGCATGAGCATGGAATATCTTTCCATTTGTCTGTGTCTTCTTAATTACTTGCATCAGTGTTTTATAGATTTCATAGTACAATTCTTTCACTTCCTTGGTTAAGTTTATTCCTAATACATTATTATTTTTGGTGCAATAATAAATGGGATTGTTTTCTCAATTTCTCTTTCTGCTGCTTCATTATAGTGTATAGAAATGCAACAGATTCTGTACATTGAATTTGTATCCTGTGTCCTTACTGAATTCATTTATCAGTCCTAGTAGTTTTTTTGGTGGGGTTTTTGGGGTGTTCTATTTATAGTATCATGCCATTTGCAAATAGTGAACATTTTACTTCATAACCAATTTTGATGACTTTTAATTCCTTTCTCTTGTCTGATTGCTGTGGCTAGGACTTCCAGTACTATGTAGAATAAAAATGGTAAGAGTGGATATATTTGTTTCATTCCCGAATTTAGGAGAAACTCATCTTTTCACCATTGAGTATGATGTTAGCTGTTGGTTTTTCATATATGGCTTTTATTATGTTGAGGTATGTTCCCTCTAAACCTAAGTTGTTGAGGGTTTTTATCACGAATGGATGTTGTACTTTGTCAAATGCTTTTTCTGCATCTATTGAAATGATCATGTGGTTTTCTTCCTTTCTCTTGTTGATATGATGCATCACATTGACTGATTTGCAAATATTGAACCATTCTTCCACACCAGGAATAAATCCCACTTGATCATGGTGAATGATTTTTTTTTAATGTGTTGTTGAATTTGGTTTGCTAATATTTTATTGAGCATGTTTGTATCTATGTTCACCAGAGATACTGACCTGTAGCTCTCCCCCCACACACACACCCGCATAGTGTCTTCATCTGGTTTGGGTATCAGGGTAATGCTGGCCTCATAGAATGAATATGGAAAATTCCTTTTTCTTCTCTTTTTGGGGATAGTTTGAGAAGAACAGGTATTAACTCTTCTTTAAATGTTTGGTAAAAATCACCTGTGAAGCTGTCTGGTCCTGGATTTTTGTTTGTTGGGAATTTTTTTTACTACCAATTCAATTTCATTTCTGGTAATCAGTCTGTTCAAATTTTCTATTTCCTCCTGCTTCAGTTTTGGGAGGTTATATGTTTCTAGGAACTTATCCATTTTTTCTCAGTTGTCCAATTAGTTGGCATATAATTTTTCATAATATTCTCTTATAATTCTTTGTATTTCTGTGGTTTTGGTTGTCATTTCTCCCCTTTCATTTCTGATTTTGTTTGAGTCCTCTCTCTCTCTCTCTCTCTCTCTCTCGATGATTCTGGCCAAATGTTTACCCATTTTGTTGATCTTTTCAAAGAACCACCTCCTCCTGATTTCATTGATCTATTCTATTGTGTTTTTATTTTCTATTTTGTTTATTTCTGCTCTAATCTTTATTAATTCTTTCCTTTAAATGCCTTTTATTTATTTGTCTTGCCTAATTGCTCGGGCTATAATTTCAAGTACTATGTTGAATAAAAGTGATGAGAGTGGACATTCTTGCCTTGCTCCTAATCTTAAAGGAAAAGCTTTGAGTTTTTCACCATTGGGTACAATGATAACTTTGGGCTTGTCATATATGGCCTTAAGCATGTTTAGGTATGTTCCTTCTATGCCCACTTTGCTAAGAGTTTTTTTTTTTTAATCATGAATGGATGTTGAATTTTTCAAAGGTTTTCTGCATATATTGAGATAATCACATGACTTTTATCCTTAATTTTGTTAATGTGGTGTATTACATTGATTGATGTGGCTGTTGAACTATCCTTGCATTTCTGCAATAAATCCCATCTGGTCATGGGATCATGGGATATGGTCCTTTTAATGTGTTGTTGAATTTGGCTTGTAATATTTTATTGAGAATTTTAGCATCTATGTTTATCAGGTATATTGGCCTGTAATTTTATTTTCTTATAGTGTCTGTCTGGTTTGTATCAGGATATCGCTGGCCTCATAAAATGAGATTGGAAGTGTTCCCTCTTCTTATATCTTTTGGAACAGTTTGAGAAAGGTTGATATTAATTCTCTGAATGTTTGATAGAATTCACTAGGAAAACCATATGGTCCTGGACTTTTGTTTGTTGTGAGGTTTTTGATTACTGATTCAATCTCCTTAATAGTAATCAAACTGTTCATATTTTCTCTTTCTTCATTATTCAGTCTTCATAGGTTATATGTTTCTAGAAAAATATGCATTTCTTCTAAATCTTCCAATTTGTTGGCAAATAAGTATTCATCGTAGTCTCTAAAGATCCTTTGTATTTCAGCAATCAATTGTAATGTCTCTTCTTTAATTTATAATTTTGATGAGTTTAGATATAGGTTTGTCAATTTTGTTTATCTTTTTTAAAAAAACAAGTTCTTAGTTTCATTGATATTTTCTATTGTTTTCTGGTCACTACTTCATTTATTTTCACCCTGATGCCTTCCTTCTTCTATTTTTAGCTTTGTTTTCTCTCTATTTTCTAAATACTTGAGGAATAAAATTGTTTATTTGAGATCTTTCTCTTTTTTTTCTTAATATAACTGTTTATTACTATGAACTTCCCTCTTAGAACTGCTTTTGCTGTAAATTTTGGTACATTGTATTTTCATTTTTATTGGTCTCAACATATTTTTTATTTCTCTTTGATTTCTTCTTTGACACATTATTTTTTTGGTAGGATGTTGTTTAATCTCAATAGATTTGTGAAATTTCCAGTTTTCTTCTTGTAATTTATTTCTACATTCATACCACTGTGGTCAGAAAATATACTTGATATTATTTCAATTTTCTTAAATTTATTAAGATTTGTTTTGTGGTCTAACATATTATCTATTCTGGAGAATGTTCCATGAGCACTTGAGAAGAATAAGTATTCTGCTGTGTTTGGATGGGACATTCTGTTAATGTTTATTAAGTTCATTTGGTGTATCATGTAGTTTAATTCCAATGTTTCCATATTGATTTTCTGTCTGGATAATCTATATATTGATGAAAGTGGGGTAATGAAATCTCCAACTATTATTGTATTGTCTATTTCTCCTTTTAGGTCTATTAAAATTTGTTTCATATATTTAGGTGCTTCTATGTTTGGTGCATAAATATTTACAAATGTTATATCCTCTTGTTAGATTGCCCCCTTTATCATTATGTAATGCCCTTCTTTGTCTCTTATTATGGTCGTTGTTTTGAAGTCTATTTTTGTCTGATTTAGGTATAGCTACCCTTGCTTTCTTTTGGTTTCCATTAATGTAAAAAATATTTTTTCCATCCCTTCACTTTCAGTGTGTGTGTACTTACATCTAAAGTGAGTCTCTTGTAGGCAGCATGTATTTGTTTTTTGTTTTTTTTTATATATTTTTGGTTTTAATCCATTTAGCTACGCTATGACTTTTCTTTGTAGAATTGAGTCCACTTATACTTAAAATAATTATTGATAGGTATGGATTTACTGTTATCATTTTATTAATTCTCTTCTGGAGTTTTTGTAATTCCTTTGCTCTTTTCTTCTCTTGTTCTTTTTCTTTGTGATTCGATGATTTTCTCTAATGGTATGCTTAGTTTCCTTTCTTTTTCTTATCTACTATAAATTTGTAGGTACCATGAATCTTATATAAAATATATTATAGTTATAAGAGCTTTTTTAAAAGTACTGATAACAACTTAAATTCGAATGTATTATAAAGCTCTACATTTTTACTCCCCCATTACGTTTTATATTTTTGATGTCACAATTTACATCTGTTTAGCTTTTGTATCTATTAACAAATTATTGTAGTTATTTTTACTACTTTTGTCATTCAATCTCCATACTAGATTTATAAGTGATTAACGCATCATGATGAAACCTTTAGATCATTCTGAATTTAATTATATATTAATTTTACAAATGAGGTTTATATTTTCAAGTTTTCCTATTTCTAACCAATGCCCTTTCATTTCAGCTTAAAGAAGTCCTTTTAACATTTCATGTAAGTCTAGACTAGTGATGATGAATTCCTTCAGCTTTTGCTTTTTTGGAAAACTTTTTTTTTTTTTTTTTTTTTTTTAGTTTCTGAAGGACAATTTTGCTGGATAAAGTGTTCCTAGTTGGCAGGGTTTTGTTGTTGTTGTTTTGTTTGTTTGTTTGCTTGTTTCCTTCCAGCACTGAATATATCCTGCCGCTGTCTTCTGGCTATCAAAGTTTCTGCTTAAACATCTGCTAGTTTTCTTATGGGGCTTCCCTTATATGTAACAACTTGTTTTCCTCATGCTGCTTTTAAGATTCTCTCTTTCTCTTTAACTTCTGACAATTTAAACATAATTTGTCTCGGAATTGGTCTCCATTCATCTGATTTGGAATGTATGGATTTCTTGGATCTGCATATTTATTTCCTTCCCCAGGTTAGAGAAGTTTTCAACTATTGTTTCTTCAAATAAGTTTTCTGCCTCATTCTCTCCTTCTCCTTCTAGGATACTAATAATGTGAATATTGATTTTCTTAATGTTGTTTCATAAGTCTCTTAAACTATCTTCACTCTTCTTCTTTTTTTTTTTTTTTGCTTCTCTGAGTGAATGCCACTGCCCTATCTTTGAGTTTGGTGACCCTTTCTTCTGCTTCATCTGGTCTGCAATTAAACCACTTTATTGAATTTTTTTTTTTTTAGTTCAAGCATTGTATTCTTCAGCTCTATAATTTCTATTTGATATTTTCTTATATTTTCTATCTGTTTGTTGAAATCCTTATCTTGTTTATGCACTGTTCTCTTAACATTGGCAATCATATTTATGACCATTATGTTGAACTCTTGATATCAAGTAAATCACTTATCTCCACTTTATTATGGTCTTTCTCTGAGGTTTTATCTTGTTGTTCCATTTGGAATACAATCCTTTGTTTCTTCATTTTCCTTGATTCTCTGTGTTGGTTTCTGCACATTAAGTAGCCACCTCACAGTCTTGAAGGAGTGGTCTTGTGTGGGAGATAAACCTTGTTATTCAATCCCACCCTAGCTTTTGAGTGTCTCTCAAGTCTTTGTGATTGTCTAAGCAGACTTCTTTGCTCTTAGGGCTCCCAGTAGTTGAGAGTGTGCCAAGACTTGTCAGTGTACCAACAGAGAGGATCTCAGTCGGTACCTAAATGTAGGCTGGTTGGAAGCCAGACCTTCAGGTAGTGGCTTTTAAAGTATACAATATACCTTCCAGGGGAAGACTGGGAAATAATCATTTCTGTCTTCTGTACTGAGCCCTGGGGAGGCAGCCAGTTTCAAATAGTTTCTTTGCTACCATCCACTTGAACTCATGAACACAAGTCACATTGACTACCAGAGCCAGTATATCAAGGGATGTGTGCTCTGGGAAACAGCCACAAAATCCAGGGCACCTGACATATGTCCTTTTATAGAAAGACTTGTGACCTGGTTACAGAAGGAGAGCACAAAGATGGCATCTACTGACTTCACCAGTCTTTGGAGAGCATTGCAGTTGGCCCTTAGATGTATCCTAAATAAGAAGCCTGACTCTCAAGCCTGCAGCTTTTAAGATATGCTAATATGCCTCTTTCATAGAAAAACTGTTTTAGTCTCCTGCCTCTATGTTGGGCTGGGATGGGGAAGGATGGCCATGGTGAGTCCTATTAGACCATTAAGAACTATTTCTTTGTTCACTATAGCCTTGTGGGTCTCATGGACAAAAGCCCCACTGGCTTTCAGAGCTACATATTTTGGGGGTCTCTCTCTCAGATGTAAGTCTTAAAAGATAGGATGTTAGACGCTTCAATCCAATCATTTCACTCCTCAGGGAGAGGCTGAGAGTTGTGCTTTTCCTCCCAATTTTGTGTCACTGTCCTGGGGGTAGGCTTTCTGGCAAGACTGCATCTCTACTTATTCTACCCAATTCAATGTAAGTCTTTTTTAATTTAGTTTAGTATATAGGAGTCACTCAGCTAGTTTGGGTGTTATTTATTTATTTATTAAAAGATTTTATTTATTTATTTGAGAGAGACAGAGAATGCAAGCAGAGGGAGAGGAATAGGCAGAGAATTGTAAGCTGACTCCATGCAGAGCACGGAGCCCAAGACAGGGATTGATCTCATGACCCCGAGATCATGACCTGAGTTGAAACTAAGAGTTGGGTGTTTAACCAACTGAGCCACCCAGGTGCCCCTGGGTTTTTTTTTTTTTTTTTTAGAGGTAATTGTTTTGTATGAAGTTGTAGATTCTGTGTGTCCATGAGAGGAGGTGAAATCAATAGCCTCCTATGTTAAAACGGTGAACCAGAAACTCAGACACAATAATTTCTTGTTACTAAACTCAAGAGGGAATTTATCATTTGGAATATTGCATAAAGGTCTTCTGTAACACTGTGAGTGATAATCTCAAGATAGAATTTTATTAAAAGGCAAACATGAAAAATGAAAAATTATTCACTCTACAAAAAAGTATATTTAAAAATCATTTACTGTATTATACATAACAATTATAAATTTTTTCTGTTTGCCTGGTTCATAGTTAAAATTTTATTTTATTTTATTGTGTTAGGAACACTTAACATGATATTTATCTTTTTAATAAATCTTTAAGTGTGTGATACAGTATTGTTAAATAAAGGCACTATGTTGTAGAGAAGATCTCTAGAATTTATTCTTCTCGCATAAAATTTGTTCTATAACATCTTCCAGTATGTACAGCCCCCAGACCTTGACAACCACCATTATATTCTATGTTTCTATGAATCTGATTATTTAAAATACCTTCTATAAGTAGATTCCCATTTATAATAGCCAGTTGGGCCTCTGAATCAACAGGCAAATAAAGGAGTTATAGTGTTGGCTGAGGTGATTGATCCTGACTACCAAGGGGAAATTAGATTGCTACTCAGCAATTGAGATAAGGCAGAGTGTGTCAGGAATACAGGAGATCCCCCAGGGCATCTCTTAATACTACCATGCCCTGTGATTAAGGTCAACTGAAAACTAAAACAACTCAATTTAGGCAGGACTACTAATGGCTCAAACCCCTGAAGGATGAAAGTTTGGGTTAGCCCAGCAGGTAAAGAACCATGACTAAATGAGGTGTTTATCGAAAGCAAATGAAATACAGGATGCATAGTAGAAGATAATTAAAATACCAGCTATAACCACATCATCACTTACAGAAATGAGAACTGTATTATATAAGTGCATTGCTTTTATATTACAGCATTTAAATATTGTTAATTTTACATCATAGCATTTAAGTTATTGAATTATCAAGGAAAAGGGTAAACATCATCCAAGGACTTTATCTCCTCTTCTGAGGAAGGGATTAGTGCATTTTCATTTGTATGCAGTATAATTGTATCATGTTAGGTGGAATTATGACATTATTATTATCTTTATTTGGAAACTAACTATACTTTAAGGATATGTATATGAATGCCATGTTGACAAGGGTGGACTTGTGATGGTTAATTTTATGTGTTGACTGGCCACAGGATGCCCAGATTAAACTATCTCTGGATGTGTTTGTGGTAGTATTTCTGGATGAGATTAGCATTTGAATTTATGGACTCTAAAGTAGTTTGGCTTCTCTAATGTGGATGGACATCAACTAATCCACAGAAGGCCTGAATACAACAAAAAGCAGAGGAAGGAGGATTTGTTTCTTTTTTCTTGCCTCACTATTTGAGTTGGGACATCTCATCTCAACTTCTCCTGTCCTTAGACTGGGATTATGCCATTGGATTCCTTGGTTCTCCGGTCTTTAGACATGGACTAAATTACCTAAACAATGTTCCTAAGTCTTCAGCTTGCAGATGGCAGAAGATGGGACTTCTCAGTCTCCATAATTGAGTAAGCCAATTCCTCATAATAACTCTCTCTCCATCTCTCAATATAGATAGACTAGATACAGATATAAATGATGTGGATATAAATATAAATAGGTACAGACCTAGATATATAGACATAAATATAGACAAAAGTGCTTCTAGAGGAATAGAATCTTAAAAAAATGAATTTCTGAATTGTCTCTGGAGTTTCTAGAATTAGCTCTCTATTTTGATTAGATTAAAAGACACTAATGGTATTTTCAGTAGTAAAGAGAGCATTGATAGTCCTTGGCATGTTGTGGCAATAAAGACACACAAAATATCACCATTTAATATTCTTAATCAAATATATGTAAGAATCAAGGATCTGGGTGGCCATGTATACAATATCTCCAATATTTTTGACAAACTGAGGAGTACAATGAGATTGACTTCTGTTCCAAATATCCCTGGACAAAGTGGGGAAAAAAGGATAACTTCAGGGACTTAAATTTACACCTCAAGGGTGACATAATGACCTGAAAGTTTCTATGGTTGCCCTAAAAGAGACTCTCATCTCCAGTAGTGTCAGAGCTGAGATTTCTGAAAACCAAATCCACAACCTCATTTTGTCAGGGGCTGAAGTGCAAATTAAATTATCTGCCTTGCAGGGTGTGTACTTTTAAAGTAAGGTCATTACTTGGGAAAAAATGATATCATGCAATTTGGGATAATGACTTGTGAGAAGATTCTGATGAAGCTGGAGACACAGAGCCCTTAAATTCTTACATAGTCTTCTTTGCAAGTAAGAACAGTCTTTCCATTTCTGAGATTAAACCTGCATTGCCTGAAGAAACTGTAAAGGCTTCCCCTGAGGCAAATTTTCCTCTGTTTCCACTCCCACCACCCTTTGCCCCTACACCTATAACTAGATTGAAGCCCCAGAAGGTCCCCGAAGATGAGGAGAAGTTGATTTCCCTTGAAGAAGGACCCCAATGCACTACCAAAAATGTATACTGTCAACCTTTATCCCACTCTTCCCTAGAGACCTAAAGCCTTTTACCAGAAAGACTGCGTTAGGGAACTGGGGCACCTGGGTGGCTCAGTCGTTAAGTGTCTGCCTTCGGCTCAGGTCATGATCCCAGGGTCCTGAGATCGAGCCCCGCATCAGGCTCCCTGCTCCGCGGGAAGCCTGCTTCTCCCTCTCCCACTCGCCCTGCTTGTGTTCCCTCTCTCGCTGTGTCTCTCTCTGTCAAATAAATAAGATCTTAAAAAAAAGACTGCATTAGGGAAAATGAAATAATCAGAATTTCAGGGACTACTGGACATTGGCTTTGAATTGACACTAATTTCAGGAGACCAAAAATTTCATTGTGGTGTATTAATCAAAGTAGGGGTTTAAGAAGAACAGGATGATCTTTTTGAAAACAATAACTCCTTGGTCTGATTTTTACCTCTTCTCCAAAGGGAGTTTAGTTTAATCTGAAATTACACAGTCCTAGAAAGAATGAACATAAGATATTGCTTGTTAATTTTAGCGCTTCATTGTTTTTCTTCCTAAGTTGTTTGGTGCTTGTTGTTGGAAATTTTTCCTATATGGCTTTTTTTTTAGAAATACATGTTTAATATCCATATTTTAAAAAGACTACTGCTTACTCAGTTTCCTTATCTCCAGGAAGATAAGGTTATATTATCTGATTTCTAAAGTCTTTTGCGGTTCTAAAAATACTATGATAATTTTAATTTGCTAGATATATTTTTATTTACTATTCAGCATATTATATTATTACTTCTATAAATCATCCAACCTTTCAGCTAATTCAGTTCACAGAAAAAAAAAAGTGTGGGAAAGAGTTGACTGGATTTTTCAATTTTCACTTTTCAACAGGTTGTTGTATTTATATCATGCTGATACACTAAAAAGAAAGATCAGGGGCGCCTGGGTGGCTCAGTTGGTTAAGCGACTGCCTTCGGCTCAGGTCATGATCCTGGAGTCCTGGGATCGAGTCCCGCATCGGGCTCCCTCCTCAGCAGGGAGTCTGCTTCTCCCTCTCCCACTCCCCCGTCTTGTGCTCTCTCTCTCGCTCTCTCTCTCAAATAAATAAAGAAAATCTTTAAAAAAAAAAAAAAAGAAAGATCAGTAAAAATAATTATGTCAGGTGAAAATGAACTGGTTACAGCAATCATAAATATATGTATATATATAATAGATATAACTATATATAGTATTATTCATATATAATTACTATATATGTATAATATCTACCTTGGTCTTTTATCTAACTTTATAGTATCTTTAATGTAAAAGTAATATGTGCTAATGGAAGACAAATTTGAAATTACAGATAAGCAAAAAGAAACCTAGGAAAAATTTAATTTAATTCCAACATCCAGGGATAACTATTATTATTTTACAGTGTCTTTTCTCTAATCCTGCTCTTTCTTTTACTTCCCTCCCCTGGCGTACCATACATGCAGTTCTGTTTTATGGTTAATTATCTCAATACTATATTATGGTGTTTTTCATGTGAATAAAATGGGATGTCATTTTTTTAAGTCTCTTTCATAAAAGTCTTTGATTGATATACCATTATTTTACCTATTTTTGATATTTTAGTTAGTCCCAATTTTGATTTTTAGTTAGTCCCAATATAGCTGTAATATATATTTTGAAAGAGCTGAAAAAAATTCTGATGTGTCTCTCCTGGCTTTAAACTACCACTTTAATCTACATAGAATCTATTTAAGTATAAAATATGAAGAATATATACATATATATTATATATCCTAAATGACTATTCTAACATACTTGACTGAATAGCAACTTTTTCATTCCAGTTTGATATGCTCTATTTATCACATACTAAATAATTATCTTCTCTTTGTCCCTCTATAATTGTTATTTTGTTCAATTACTTTGTATGTTCATACTTACACTGGTATTACACAATTTTTATATAGCTTTATGTCAACTGATTTTACATTGTGTAGGCAATTCCTATAATTTTTGGTGTATATGTTGCAGCAAGAAAAATTAACCATGATAAATAGTTCATGCATATGATATGTGAGAGTCAAGATCAGTAATGTCCTGACAGATACACAGATAGCTAGCAAATCCATTTGCTTTAATTCATTTTGATGTGACATTTTTACTGATGGTCTTTGTACTGGTGTGTGACTTGTGCTGTTGCTTACAATTAAGAATGACAAGCAAGAAGAGTCTCCCTAGATATAGAAATGCAGTCCTCTGGAGATAACTCTGATGGTCAGTTGAAACCCAGTAAGTCAAGAACATGGTATTTTACTTACTAGTCATTCCAAGGCTTATTTGGGGAAGTAGAAATCTTTCAATGTTTTTGTATAAGTGTTTTTCCTATTTTTGAACACAGAAAATCCTGAGTATTCTTTACTTTGGTTCAAAAGTGTGGCATCAAAGACACTCAGAAACATTGAACAAAAGGCATTATTTACAATCTTGCCATTCTATCATTAATAATAGAACACTAGGAAATAATAAAAACAGGGAATAATATCATAATTCCATTATTCTATTAAACAAGAAGATACAGTGATTAAATAATTGAAATTTTTGTTTCTCAAACATGACAATAAAGCAAAGACCTAATAAAATATTAACATCTTTATCCATAAGGGTAAATCTGAACTACAATATAACTTCAATTTTTTTCACTAAAAAATCAGGTCTTGAACCTAATTACAACTTATAAATATGATTTAAAAATGAATTTTGGTCTCTTATATCCCAGCAAAAATGTGATCAATGACAAGAGAAAGAGCAAAGGAGAGAATAATCAAGAAAAAATCAGAGAAGTTACATTTTTATTTGAAAAATTGGAAAAACGTGGGTAATGTACTTTTTTTTTTTACATTGGGGAGGGTATGTGCTATGGTGAGCACTGTGAATTGTGTAAGACTGTTGAATCACGACCTGTACCTCTGAAACAAATAATACATTATCTGGTAATGTGCTTTTACTGAACTAGATGATTGTGTATACTTTTATTATTATTTTCTTAAATATAAAATGGTCTATTATAAACCATTTCAGGTTTAAGACTCTATCTCTTATTTTCTACTCAAGCCTGCAGAATTTCTCCATTCTTACAGCCCACTGGAGATTTAGTCATAGTACAAATTCATTCAAAAAGAGTATATTCATCAAGAATATCGTTAGACAAAGTAAAAAAAGCATATAATGTAAATCAATTACACAAATTATGTTATGCTTTCTAGGAAAAACAGAAACATTAAGACTATAATAAATAATTTAATATAACTAACCATGTGTGAGATCATAAAGTCACACGTTGGTATTTCTCATTATACATAGCAGAATTCAAAAATAATATTCTTTTTGAAAATTTGGCTTTGGACTCTTGTCTGAGGAACTTCAGTTCATAAGTAATCCATCTTTGTTATAAAGTAGTTGTTTTGTGTTTATCTTAAGTCTATTGATAGTGATGGTATTAGTTAGGAATGCCTGAGGCAGTCATCTGTGGGATTCCCCCCACAGACATTTTCCCAACCAGAGTTAATGCTGTGGCTGAAAAGGCCTTTTTGGTTCTTATTATGATTACAAGACAAACATCAGGAAAAAAAGTCAGAGAGTTTTGAAAAAAAAAAAAAAGATCTATTACTCACAGATGCTGGAGGATACATGGCACACCCAAAGCTATATGGCCAAGTCCCCGGGATAGAGAGAGAGAGAGAGAGACAGAGAACAGTGAATGGACCTGCAGGTCTGCCTTTATTGGGGTCCAAGTGAGGATGCCTAGGGCTTCACATGTTCACTCTTTATTCATGAACTTAAAGCATAAGAGTGAAAATTAGGGCCAGGAAGGGAAAAACAAGGTGATTCAAGCAGTCAGTTATCTAGGCTACCTAGGACTTTCTAAAAGGGGAACCTCCTGGAAGAGGCAGCTTGGTTTATTTAGTTGTTTTATTAGTAGCTGTGTCACAAAGCTGGCATTATGTTTATTCAAGATGGCTGTCTTTGAAATGGATGCTTTGAAAATCAAAAGCTTAATATCAGGAACTAACATTAGAATAAAAAAGCTTAATGTCAGGCAATTATACTGCAGTAGTTATACCAATGAGGCAAAGTCACCTTTGTGGAATAAGCATTAAATACAAAGCAAAAGAAGGACATTGGTATTTTCAGGACACCTGTCATTCTCCCCTTCATTCCATAATTTCCATTACCACTGAAATTCTCTCTAAAACCAATTTTGATTATGTATTCCAGTGTTAACTCTCTTTTGTTGTCTCTTGATTGCCTAGAGAATCAAGTTCGAACTCATCCTAATAGTATGCAGTATATACTCCAATATAATGAAATATTTTTAATTACCTAATAGCCCATTTACTTCTATGCATTTGTGTCATTTTCTGGCTGTTCTGTTTGTACAAAATGTCATTTTAACTCTTTAGCCTTGATCAAATTCAAATTAGGGGCAGAAAACATTTCTATTCATATTGTAAGTTTTATTCAACTTCTTGATCAAAACTAAAACCCTTTGCTTGTACTATCATATTGTCTGCTTTATATTTCTATACTGAATGGTTGAGTACATCGTAATCTAAACTTGTTATAATTTGTGATGCCCATGCCTGTACTAGCCACTAGATTGTGAGCACATTGGGAAATGGACCACAATGTATTCATCTTATCTCTCTGCAAACAAATGTGGATTGTTATACATAGAAAGAAATTGTGATTGTTAAGTAAAATATAAAGCTTGTAATAAAATCAGCTCTCATTATAATATGGCAGACTATGATATATGATAAAATAAAACAATCTTCTACCTAATCCAAGTGTCATTATTACAAAAGAAATCACAGTTACTAAAGATTGGGGATTGTAATTTCTCATATAAGATTGTAAGCATAAAACATGTTATACAACATTCTTGTAACATCAGGACATAGCAAAGTGTTCAAAAGATATAGATAATAATATAGTAGATAGTAGAAAGTCATAAAGTAGTAGATACATAAAGATAAGAGGTAGTCAATAAATAATTGTTGGGTAATTGGAATGTGCCCTACCATAAACTAATTCAAGGGTTCATATTTCACAATTCAATTTGAGGAAAAATAAACTTTAAGAAACAATAAAAGTGCATGTACTTACTAAATTAAATAATTCACTTAAGAAGATATAATTGGATTAATTATGTTTGACAAAAGTAGTCATCTCCTCAAACAGTATAATAATGAGACTATATCAAAATATGATATGACACATATGCTATGTATTTCTAGCAAAATGGGATTTAATACAGGAAACTAAATGCTTAAAACCATTGAAAGAAAGGCTTGGTAGTCAGTTGTGGATTATCAGTAACTTTCAGATTCACTGTTGCAGATATAGTCAGAAAACTGTGAGGGAACAACTGAAAATGTCACACTTTCCCTGCAGCTCTGACATATATGATTAACAAGAAAAGATGGAATCTGGTTGACTGTGATAATTAGTCATGTCTGATGAATTTAGTATCAACAATTTCTGTCTCTTGCAGTAAAGCCAAATTACTTTTACCTCCTTTCTGCTTTCTAAGTCTCTTTCTGGCACATTTTATTGGTGAGATCTAAATTGTATCAAGAACCTTAATGGCAAAGATGTGAAAGTGGTTCCTTAGTGCCGGTCAGTACTTGCATAATAATGTAGTGAAAACTGTGTAACAACCCTCAAATTTGAAGCAATGAGAATAGCAGCATCTTTTCCTATAGTTTTACTAAACACTAAATAGAAGCTTCAGATCTCTTTCTTTCACTCAATCCTTTCTACCACTCTCACCCACATATTATCTTCAATTTTTTCCATGAACTAAGTCATTTGTTAGATGAATATATCTAAACCCTAGCTATTGATTTTCTCAGCGAAGTAGTTACTACGTAAAATTGTTTTACAGAGAAGGAAAAAAGCTTTTATGAAAAAAGCTGTCCTTCAGTTTCACCATTCCAGTAATGAAGATCTATCACTGGTAACTCCTCAGCCAATTCTATTCATACATTATGTCCTCATCAGTCTATCACAAACTGGAAGGTCATTAAATTACATGGACATCCAATGGCCTAAACATCACTGCAGTTGTGTTGAATATATATATATATATGTTTATACATATATATATATAAACGCTTTATCATTTTTATGTAATTTGGATATTTGTTCACTTTTATTTCCAAATAGGTTCTGTTAGCCTTTACAATAATGGTATGAGAAAATATAATATTACCTTCCTTTCATTTGCCGTAACTCTGGTTGTGTTTCAAAAAATAAAGGATTACAGAAATAAAAAGTTAAGCTCAGAATTTCTCCAGGTTAATCAAATGAATAGAATTTACTTATGCTGAAAATTCTTCTTGAATATGAGCAGACTTTGTGGGAAAATTCTAGGGTACGTATTATTCTCGTGTTCACTGAATAACTTCCAGTAATATTCATCATATGATGGCTGGAAGAAAGCTTTCTGCAGGTAAATATTTAAAGTCTTACAGAGTTGTACTCAAACAGACAGTGTTGTATTGCTTCATCTTTCCACTTAAAACTCAGTACACTGAGGAAAACATATAATGCATTACTGCCTAGTTTCCTCAAAGCAAAACAGCTTTTACAGAGGAAAAATAAAAAGTATGTGTGTGTCTGTGTGTGCGCAATTCAGTTTTATATCTCAAGTCAATTCCCTTTCTCAAAAACAACTAAAATAAAGCAGACATCTGTAGACTTTATGTAATGCTTTAACCTTGGGAAATACTGTTTACTAATTCATATAATAACAACTCTTCATTATGATCACATGCTGAAGCCCATGCTTTCTTATGATATCAGGTGTTACTGCCCAAGATGATACAGAATATCTGCGTTAGCACTGGAATAAATATAAGCAGTCCGGTTGGAAAAAAATAGCTATTAAGCCATTAGCTATTTTTTACAGCACATGCTTAGTCAACGGTGCCAGTCTCTAGATATTGTATTCACTACAAAAAAAATGTACAGGGGCACCTGGGTGGCTCAGTCATTAAGCGTCTGCCTTCGGCTCAGGTCATGATCCCAGTGTCCTGGGATCGAGCCCCGCATCGGGCTCCCTGTTCAGCGGGAAGCCTGCTTCTCCCTCTCCCCTCCCCCTGCTTGTGTTCCCTCTCTCACTCTGTTTCTCTCTGTCAAATAAATAAACAAAATCTTTAAAAAAAAATGTACAAAAATGTTTTAATAATGAAAATATAATTATAGAAATTTAAGGCAATAAGAAGATAATATCAGGAAGTTAAAAAATAAATACCATTTTCAACTTAGCACACACACTTGTGCACACATGCACACATCTTTAACACAAGAACAGAGATATAAAAGCCATGACCTAAGGTTTTAGGAACAACATATATTTTGTTAAAAAAGAGATCCATGAGTGGATATAAAGATCAGAAAGAGTCCTAGTGCTTAAGGTTTTACTGCTTAATGGGAGAGCTAAGTCTTATCTAAATTGATAAATTTAGAAAATGATAAACATTCAACAAACCCAACCGTAACAGTAAAATCATATACAGTAAGATCAATATAACAAGAAGTGAAATTTTTTTTTTAATCTGGAAAGGCTATATTTTTGTTATTTAAAAATTTCTGTAAATATTTAAGTAAAATATGAATATACAATATACAATATTTAGTTGATACACAAATAATAAGTATACCATAGATGAATTTTCACAAAGTGAATGTATGTATAACCATCATTTGGACCAAGCAATATATTTTCAGCAACACTGAAGCACACTCACCCAAGGATGACTACTATCCTGACTTTTAGCATCAAAAATTAGTTCTTGGTTTTCAAATTTATATACACTTATATACATATAGTAGAATGGATACATAAGCTTTAGTATATTCAAACAATGAAAACTATACAATAGTGAGAATGAACACAATAGAAATGAAATGGAAGTCCTTGGCTATTGTGTAACATATGGTAAACTATAGTAACTATTGCCAAACACTTTTCCTAAGTGGTTATACCAATTTATTCTCCCATCCCAATTATATTAGAAGCCAGGTTGTTTTACATCCTCACCAAAACTTGGTATTATCTATTTTTAAAAATTTGGCTATTTTAATGGGTATTTAATAATTTCTCAATCTAATTTCAACTATCATTCTTCTGATGACTAATTAATGCTGAGTACATGTTAATGTGTTTATTGAAGATGGAATCATCTATAGTGAAAAACCTGTTCAAATTAGATTATCAATCTTATTAAACTGATTTGAAGGGATTCATTATATATTTTTGAAGAAAATAATTTATTGGATATATGTATTGCTTTTTTTTAATCAGAGCAAACATTGGTCTACTGCACAATTCTCCATCATACCTGTTCTATCATTTTCTTTCTTTTTTTTTTTTAAGATTTTATTTATTTATTTGAGAGAGAGAGAATGAGAGAGAGAAAGCACATGAGAGGGGGGAGGGTCAGAGGGAGAAGCAGACTCCCTGCCGAGCAGGGAGCCTGATGCGGGGCTCGATCCAGGGACTCCAGGATCATGACCTGAGCTGAAGGCAGTCGCTTAACCAACTGAGCCACCCAGGCGCCCCTATCATTTTCTTTCTATATGAGCTGCCAACTATGAGTCTCATTCTGTCATCACATAGGTATTAAAGAAATCCATACCATCCCAATTTGTTTGTATGCTTCCAGGACTTTATTTTTTTATTTCATTTTGTATACCATTACAATCTTAGTTCTAATAAAATCTCATTTTAATCATTGCACTTTCGAGCTTAAGAATTTATAAGGGTTGTTATCAGAAGGATAAGAAATTTTATTACCAGAAAGTCTTGTGAGGAAAAACAAAGGACAAAAAGCTAGAGAAGAAGGAAAGAGCTGTTATTCTATTCTGTAGGTCTGGCCTCTGTGAAGAAAAGAGCTACCTAGGAAGAGTCTCAGACTATAGTACAGTTTTAAGAAAATTTAGGTCAATATTGATATGGAGTCCTGAGACCTAAGTTGCCCTGTGAGATTAATCCTACATCTTATAGGAATGGATCTGCCTTAGTATCACTGTGGCTCTGTCATTTGCTGGCAGCTGCCCTTGTGAAGCCTAGCCTTACGTAAACATGGTGGTGGATTTAAAACACAACACCTGGGGTCTTCTGTCAATTATACTCGCTGCATCAGATCGAGGGTTGCATATTTTTGGTCACCACAAAGCTCATTATGAATAACATGAACAACCACAAATCCCCAACATATCACAATTTTATTCCAATTACTTTTATAAAGCTTATCACTTACTACTCCCTTTTACAAAATTCTTGTTTCAGGGTTTACTGTGCCTTTCTCTTATTCCCTATCTCCTTATCTGCCACTTTTAATTACTGCTTCTCTATTATATGTTGTATTCACTGACTATAATATTCTTGCACTATACTTTCACTTAGGAAAAATTAACTCTTTCATCAGTACACTGCTCAAATTCCATCTCCTCTGTTATCTCACTAAGCAAATGATCTTTACTTTTTCTAAATTCCTCTAGCATTTATATTCCAAATCTTTTAGTCTCTGATTTCCTATTGTTTTGTCAGTGTGCTACTATGTTAATACAAAATTTCCTTAACATATATAAATTATCTGAGAAAAAAATTAGAGCATTATATCCTCTACACCATTTTCATGTTCTAGGAATTAGAGCTCCTCATATGGAAACTCAGTACCCTGCGTGTCTTCTATATTGGCATTTACCAAACTGCATTAGATTTATTTAATTGTTTGATCTATTAGATTACTTATCACACATAACATGCTCCAACCAAATTTATTGAATAGATTTCTGAATAGTTTTTTTTAATATTTTATTTATTTATTTGAGAGAGAGAGAGAGCAGAGGAAGAGAGAAAGAGCATGAGTGTGTGTGGGGGGCGTGGAGGGGCAGGAGGGAGAGGGAAAAGCCGACTCCCTGCTGAGCAGGAAGCCCAACACAGGACTCCATTCCAGGACCCTGGGATCATGACCTGAGCCAAAGGTAGACACTTAACCAACTGAGCCACCCAGGTGCACCCTGAATAGTTCTTACTCTGTAGTTACTTTATTATTTCCTTCTCTATATATTTTATGTTTTAGTAACATACATTTTTTGTGACTTAATTTTTCTCAGATTTACAACTTATTTGGTTCCCAGCATATTGGAATAATATCACTAAACAATGGAATGTGACTTTATTGATAAAACCTACATCTTAAAGCTGTCTAATTTTATCGTCATGCTTTCAATGTAATTGATTATAGAGATATCTGACTTTTACACACTTTTTTCAGATTATTGTTAAAGTACTAACATTAGTGAAATATGTACCTTGTATTTGTTAAGGCAGGAAATGACTTAAGGAAAACTATTACAGAGCATGAATTTTGAATATTTCCCATTGTTATAATAAGAATATAAAATATATTATATTATATAAATGTTATAGAATATAGATTAAGAATATAAATATATATTATATTATATTATATAAAAAGAATATAAAGACCACCCTACTTACTAAAGTAAACCTAGTCCAGAAAATTTCCAAATTTTACTTTAAAAAGTTCACTAATGATAGGTACTATAATGCTATGATAAATCAACAGTAATGTCAGTAATAATTACATTTGCTTAAATACAAAATGTCATCATTAATGAGAGCATGACAACAAAAATAAAACAAACAAACAATTCAGCACATTTCCATTTCCATAGCCCAAGATAAAATGACACTTCACTTTTATTTTGCAAGACATTTTATAGTTAAAACCCCTGATATGGGGTGCCTGGGTGGCTCAGTCGTTAAGCGTCTGCCTTCGGCTCAGGTCATGATCCCAGGGTCCTGGGATCGAGCCCCACATCGGGCTCCCTGCTCCGCGGAAAGCCTGCTTCTCCCTCTCCCACTCCCCCTGCTTGTGTTCCCTCTCTCGCTGTGTCTCTCTCTGTCAAAAAAAAAAAAAAAAAAAAAACCCTGATATGACTTCTGAATTATCATTTTAAAAAAAACTTTTGACTATAGTAAAAATAATGTAATTAAACCAATATAATCCAGTCAATATCTTCTGACTTATTTTCATTTCAAAGGATGAAAAATAAAACTCTGTACATGAATAAATATTAGCAAAGTCGAGCACAAAGTTATATATGATGAAATCCAAACGTAATTAAATTTATAAATATTCTTTAGCTACAGCTTTCTTGAAGAGAGAATAACATCAACCTTGTGCTATCACTTTAGAATTTGATTGGAGGGGCACCTAGGTGGCTCAGTCAGTTAAGCATCTGCCTTAGGCTCAGGTCATGATCCCAGGGTCTTGGAATTGAGCCCCATGTGGGGCTCCCTGCTCAGCTGGGAGCCTGCTCCTCCCTCTCCTTCTGCTTCTCCCTCCTGCTTGTGCTTTCTGTCTCTCAAATAAATAAGTAAAATCTTTATAAAAATAAAAAAATAGAATTTGATTGGATAATAATTTGACTGGAAATTAAACATGTCTGATGTTTTTATTATGGACCTGGAAAATGTTTATTAAAAATATGGGAAAAGTATGTCTCTCTGATGAACAAAGCGCATCTTTTCTATAGTGTGGTAGGCAGAATAAGTGTTCCCCCCAAATACCCAATTCTTACTCTCTTAACCTTATAAGTAAATTAGGTATTTAAAGTTGCAGGTGGAATTGGGTTGTTAATCAGCTGACTTTGAGAGAGGGATATTATACTGGATTATCTAAGTGGGGCAATGTAACCACAAAGGTCCTTATTTGTGAAGGTACGGAGCTGGAAAGTCAGTCAGAGCAATATAATGTGAGGAAGATGAAACTGACCATTGCTTACTTTGAAGATGGAAAGTAAACCATGAAACAAAAAATGCAGACAGCCACCAGAAGCTGAAAAGGATAAGGAAACAGATTCTCTCTATAATGGGTTGGTGGTAGCCCCCCAAAAGATATGTATATGTAAAATCCCTGGATAATGTGGAAACTGAATGTTACCTTAATTGGAAAAAGGAACTTTTCAAATGTAATTAAGCTAAGGATCTTGAGATCATCCTGGATTATTTGAGTGAGTCCCAAATCCATTGATAAATGCCCTTACAAAATAAAGAAACAGTGAGATTTGTGACAAACAAAAGAAGACAAAGGAGAGGAGAAATCAATTTAAGATGAAGGCAGAGACTGGAGTGATATAGAAACAAGCCAAAGAACATGTGAAGGTAGCAGAGGATGGAAGAGGTAAGAAAGGATTCTCTCTTAGAGCCTCCAAAGAGAGTGTTGCTTCTGACATAGGTTGCCTTTTCATTTTATTGGTAATATTTTTCTGTGCAGAAGTGTTTTAGTTTGATGTGGTTCCACTTGTTTATTTTTACTTTTGTTACCTTTACATTTATTTTTGTTGCTTTGTCATAGCCAAAGTATCATTGCCAAGACCCACGCAAAGGAGTTTACCGTCTATGTATTCTTTTTGGAATCTTATGGTTTCAGATCCTACTTTGAAGTCTTCAATCCATTTTGAGTTAATTTTTGTGAATATTGTAAGATAGGAGTATGGTTCTATTCTTCTACATATAAATATATAATTCCATTAGCACCATTTATTGAAGAATCTGTCTTTTCTTTGTTGAGTATTCTTGGCTCTCTTTTCAAATATTAGTTGACCATATATGCATGGATTTATTTCTAGGCTTTCTATTCTGTTCCATTGGTCCATGTGTTTGTTTTTAATGCTAGTATCATACTGCTTTGATTACTATGGCTTTATAATATAGTTTGAAATCAGGAAGTTTAATGCCTCACTGTTTCGTTTTGAATTATTTCAATTGCTATATCTTTAAGTTCCCTAATTTTTGTTTCATTTGTAATGTCTAAACTGCATGATCCCATATAGTTATTTTTTTCATTTCATACATTGTATTTGTCATCTTTTGAAGTTTTATTTGGGTGTTTCTATATATTGCATGTATCTACTTAACACACTCAATGTTTTCCTTACTTTCTTGAACATATGGAATATAGTAATACTAATTTTAATGTCTTATATTAATTCTATCATTTCCATCCTTTCTGAGACTGTTTCTATTAAGTTGTATTTTCTCTTTTTGGTATAATAGATCCCTGTTTCTATTTATACACTGCAACTTTTTACTGAATGTTTGACACTCTGATTTTGTTTTGCTGTTGAATACTAGATACCATTGTATTCTTACAAATAGTGTTTAGGTGTTTTTGGCATAATTATTTCACTTGGAAATAGTTTATCACTTAGGGATTTGACTTAAGCTTATTAGATAAGAACAAAGTAGGCTTTACTCTAGGAATAATTTTGCCTCCCTACTGAAACAACACCCTCTTGAGTATTTTTTCTGATGCTCCATACATTATGAGGTTTCCAACTCTGGCCTGTGGGAACAAGAATTATTCCTGAAGCTTATGTTCGCCTCCTCCCTTGACACAGCTAGATAATTATCAGATTATTCTGAACACCGAGGAAATTGATCTAAAGACTGAGAGAACACACTGCACAATTAGAGGAAGAAAAGAGGCCACATCGTGGAAGGTAGGAGGTGCAGAGAAGAAATTTGGGGGAGAAAAGAATCATGAGTGCTGTGGAGGGGAGAGAGGGAGGGAATCCTGATCATGAAGTTATGGAGAGAGGGGATAGAGAGAAAGAGAGAGAAAAAGAGAGAGAGAGAAAGCAGCACATAGGGGATTATACAAGAAAAACACTTCCCCAAAATCATTGACTGGGAAAACTAGAGGGGCTGATTATTGCAAGTTTTTACAAGTAGTGGAGCTGAAAGTCTGAAGTTTCTGAGGTCTGTGCCATCGCCAGAGTCAAGCTATTGGGCGTAGCATAGCACTGCTCCTGTGGAGAAGGAAGGCAGAGGCCTGGGAACAGACCACACGTTCTGAGTATCCCCTGTGTCTTACTGGGAGAGACAGTTCCCCTTCTTGGAGTGCATTTGGGGGAGGTGGCACTGCCTCCTAGGGGACAAAAGAATAAGCAGGTGTCATTGAACTGCCTTGTTCATTAGCATAGG
This sequence comes from Halichoerus grypus, assembly GCF_964656455.1. Lineage (NCBI taxonomy): Eukaryota > Metazoa > Chordata > Mammalia > Carnivora > Phocidae > Halichoerus > Halichoerus grypus. The sequence continues at coordinate 23,218,814 of NC_135727.1, read as the reverse complement.
GACAGAGATGCCTGCTAAGGGCAGCTAAACCCGAGTGCCAACTTTTTGTTGCACTTTACCATAAAATCCAAGCCCCTGTGTGGTCATATGACTGCTTTTCTGGGCTTTCCTGGGACAAACCAGTACCAGTCACAGCTGAGTGAGATCCTCCTCTAGAGGATCAGTGAGGGTTCATTCCTGATTGGACCCCTAAAATCTGGAGTTTTGAAATCCAGCTGCATGTGTAGATTAAACACAAGAGTACTACACCACCAATCAGGCAGACGGCTCATATACAGACAGGGTGAAGGCAGGTATCTGACAGAACCTTTGGAAATAAGAGGGGAGATTGTTGGCTCTTCTGGGATGGATTCCTGAACACAGGAAGGCATGAACTCCCCCCTCTGGGGAAGAGAATGGGCCTATGCCAATTTTACCCTTGCCCATCAGCAGGGCTGGACTTCAGTGAGCAGCATAGCATCCCAAAGTGGAGGCTTGAGTTGCTTACAACAAGCTTCTCCCCTGTGCTCTCTGCAGGTGCCTTTTTTACTAGGTCAGGTGTGATTAAGAGCCAGAGCTGTAGCAAGATCCACTCCCAGAAGACCAGCATATAATTCCTGCATGCACCAGGTCTACTGATCATAGAATGCTGTAAATCTTCAGCTCTAGTGGAAATAGGACAAGGCACAGGTTTTTCTAACACAAAAAAGACAGAGTCTTAGACAAACTGCTAAGACAGAAGAATTCATCCAAAAAGAAAGAACAAGAGGCCACAGCCTGGGAGCTAATTAAAATATATATAAGTGATATGCCTGAATCAGAATTTAAAACAACAATCATAAGGATACTAGCTGGGCTTGATAAAAGCATAGAGGAAACCACAGAGACCCTTACAGCAGAGATAAAAGACTTAAAATTAGTCAGGTTGAAATAAAAAATGCTATAATCAAGATGCAAAACTGATGGGATATAATAACCACAAAAATGGAAGAAACAGAGGAATGAATAAAGGATAAAGAAGATAAAATTATGGAAAAGAATGAAGCTGAGAATAAGAGGGAAAGAAAAATATTGGATCATGAATGTAGACTTAGGGAACTCTGCAACTCCGTAAAGTGTAATAACATTCATATCATAGGAGTCCCAGAAGAAGAGATGGAAAAAGGGGCAGAAAGGTTACCTGAGCAAATTACAGAAGAAAACTTCCCTAATCTGGGGGAGAGAAACAGACATCCAAATACAGAAGGAACAGAAAACTCCCATTAAATCAACAAAAGCAGGCCAAAACCAAGACATATGGTAGTAAAATTTGGAAAAAAAAAAAAATAGAGAGATAAGGAAAGAATCCTGAAGGCAGCAAGGGTCAAGAAACCCTTAACCTACAAAGGAAGACAAATCAGGTTAGCAGAGATCTATCCACAGAAACGTGGCAGGGCAGAAGACAGTGGCATGATATATTCAAAGTGCTAAATGGGAAACATATGCAGCCAAGAATACTTTATCCAGCAAGGTTGCCATTCAGAATAGAGGAGATAAAGAATTTCCCAGACAAACAAAAACTAAAGGAGTTCGTGATCACTAAACCACCTGGCAAGAAATATTAAAGAAGACTCTGAGTGGGAAAGTAAGACTGAGAGCAACAAAGACTAAAAAGGAACAGAGAAAATCTCCAGGAGCACTGACTTTATAGGTAATACAACGGCACTAAATTTATATCCATCAATAATCACTCTCAATGTAAGTGGACTAAATGCTCCAATCAAAAGACATGTGGTATCATAATGGATAGAAAACCAAGACCAATCTATATGCTGTTTACAAGGGACTGATTCTAGACCTAAATACGCCTGCAGATTGAAAGTGGGGGATAGAGAACATTTCTTGTGGTAACAGAAATCAAAAGAATACCGGAGGAGCCATATTTGTATCACACAAGCTAGATTTTAAAGCAAAGACTGTAATAAAATATCAAGAAGGGCACTATATCATAATAAAAGGATCTATCCAACAAGAAGATCTAACAAATATGTCTATGCCCACAACATGGGAACACCCAAATACATAAATCAATAATAAACATAAAGAAACTCATTGATAATAATACAATAATAGTAGGGGATTTTAATAACCAACTTACAGCAATAGACAGATAATCTAAGCAGAAATTCAACAAGGAAACAATGGCTTTGAATGACACACTGGACCACATAGACTTAACAGATAGATTCAAAACATTTCATCCAGGAATGCCTGGGTGGTTCAATTAGTTAAGCATCTGCCCTCAGCCAAGGTCATGATACTAGGGTCCTGAGATCAAGTCCTGTGTCAGGATCCCTACTCAAAGGGGAGTCTGCTTCTCCTTCTCCCTCTGCCCCTCCACATGACTCATGCTCTCTCACTCTCGCTCTCTCTCTCTCAAATAAATAAGTAAAATCTTTTAAAAAGGACATTTCATCCTAAAGCAGCAGAATACACATTCTTTTCAAGTGCACATGGAATGTTCTCCAGAATAGATTACATACTGGGTCACAAATCAGCCCTCAACAAGTACAAAAAGATTGAGATCATACCATACATATTTTCAGACCACAATGGTATGAAACTTAAAGTCAACCAAAAGAAAAACTTTAGAAAGACCACAAATACATGTAAGTTCAAGTACATCCTACTAAATAAAGAATGGGTTAACCAGGAAATTAAAGAAGAAATAAAAAGAAAAAACACATAGAAGTAAATGAAAATGTACATGTGACAGTCCAGAACCTTTGGGATCCATCAAAGGTGGTGATATGATGGAAGTATATGGCAATATGGGCCTACCTCAAGAACCATTAAAAGTTTCAAATACAGAACCTAATCTTACACCTAAGGAGCTAGAAAAGGAACAGCAAATGAAGCCTAAAACTAGCAGAAGAAGGGAAATAATAAAAACAGAGAGCAGAAATAAATGATATGGAAACAAACAAAAAAAACAGTAGAAGAGATCAATGAAACTAAGAGCTGGTTCTTCAAAAGAATTAATAAAATTGATGAACCCCTAGCCAGACTTATTAAAAAGAAAAGAGAAAAGATCCAAATAAAATCACAAATGAAAAAAGAGAGATCACAACCAACACCAAAGAAATACAAACAATTGTAAGAGAATATTATGAAAAATTATATGCCAACAAACTGGGAAAACTGGAGGAAATGTACAAATTCCTAGAAACATACAAACTACCTAAACTGAAACAGAAAGAAATAGAAAATTTGAATAGACCCATAACCATTAAAAAAATAAAAAATAAAAATAAATAAATCAGTAATCAAAAATCTCCCAACAAACAAAAGTCCAGGGCCAGATTGCTTTTCAGGGGACTTCTACCAGACATTTAAAAAAGAGTTAAAACTTATTTTTCTCAAATTGTTCCAAAAAATAGAAGGAAAACATCCAAATTTATTCTACAAGGCCAGCATTACCTTGATTCCAAAAGCAGAGAAAAACCCCTTTATAAAGGAAAAATAATGATGTAATGTATAGTGATTAACATAACAATAAAACAATTTTTAAAAAAGGAAAAATACAGGTGAACAGTATCCCTGATGAACATGGATGGAAAAATTCTTAACAAGATAACAGCAAATCCAATCCAACAGTATATTAAAAGAATTATTCACCAGGATCAAGTGGAATTTATTCCTGGACTGCAGTGGTGGTTCAATATTCGCAAGTCAATCAATGTGGTACACATTGTAAGCATAAGAACCATATGACCTTCTCAATAGATACAGATTAATAAAAGTAAGCATAAGAACCATATGACCTTCTCAATAGATACAGAAAAGCATTTTACAAAATATAGCACCCATTCCTGGTAAAAACCCTCAACAAGGTAGGGATAGAGAGAACATACCTCAAGATCACAAAGGCCATATATGAAAGACATACAGCTAATATCATCCTCAATGGGGAAAAACTGAGAGCTTTTCCTCTAAGGTCAGGAACAAGACAGGGATGTCCACTCTCACCATGTTATTTATCATAGTACCAGAAGAATTAGACTCAGAAATCAGACAGCAAAAAAGAATAAAAGGAGTCCAAATCAGTAAAGAGGAAGTTGAACTTTCACTCTTTGCAGACGATAAGATGTGATACTCTACATAGAGAACCTGAAAGACCACCAAAAAATTGCTAGAACTGATACATGAATACAGCAAAGTTGCAAGATATAAAATCAATGTATGGAAATCTGTTGCATTTCTATATACCAATAATGGAGCAACAGAAAAGGAAATCAAGTAATCAATTCAATTTACAATTGCTCCAAACAGCATAAAATACCTAGGAATAAGCTTAGCCAAAGAGGTAAAAGATCTATACCCTGAAAACTACAGAACACTTATGAAAGAAATCAAAGATAGCACAAAGAAATGGAAAAACAATCCATGCTCATGGATTGGAAGAACACATATTGTTAAAATGTCTATACTACCCAAAGCCATCTACACATTTAATGCAATCCTTATCAAAATACCACCAGCATTTTTCACAGAGCTAGAACAAATAATTCCAAAATTTGTGTGGAACCACAAGAGAACCCGAATAGTGAAAGCAATCTTGAAAAAGAAAAACAAAGCTGGAGGCATCACAATTCTGGACCTGAAGCTGTATTACAAAGCTGTAGTCTTCAAGAAAATAGAAAATTATTTTTCTAAGAATCAGGAACAGTCTTATACAGTTGTTGGGAATGCAAATTTTGTTTTGTTTTGTTTTAAGATTTTATTTATTTATTTGACAGAGAGAGATAGCAAAAGAGGGAACATAAGTAGGGGGAGTGGGAGAGGGAGAAGCAGGCTTCCCCCTGAGCAGGGAGTCCAATGTGGGCCTCGATCCCAGGACTCTGGGATCATGACCTGAACCGAAGGCAGACACTTAATGACTGAGCCACCCAGGCGTCCCAAGGGAATGCAAATTCTATACTGGCACAAAAAAGACACATAGATCAATGGAGCAGAATAGAAAAACCAAAAATGGACTCACAGCTATAGGATCAACTAATCTTTGACAAAGCAGGAAATAATATCCAATAGAAAAAGACAGTTACTTCAACAAATGGTGTTGGGAAAATTGGACAGCAACATGCAGAACGAACCTGGATAACTATCTTACACCATACACAAAAATAAATTCAAAATGGATGAATGACCTAAATCTGAGCTAGGAAGCCATAAAAATCCTAGAGGAGAACACAGGCAGAAACCTCTTTGAAATCAGCTATAGCAACTTCTTACTAGATATGTCTTCAGATAAAAGGGAAACAAAAGCAAAAATGAACTATTGGGACATCATAAAGATAAAAAGCTTCCACACAGTGAAGGAAACAATCAACAAAAGTAAGAGTCAGCCTACAGAATGGGAAAAGAATTTTGCAATGAGATATCTTTTAAAGGGTTAGTATCCAAAGTCTATAAAGAACTTATCAAACTGAATACTCAAAAACCAAATAATCCAATTAGGAAATAAGAAGACATGGATAGGCATTTTTCCAAAGAAGACATCCAGATGGCTAACAGACAAATGAAAAGATGCTCAATGTCACTCATCATCAGGGACATAGAAATCAAACCACAATGAGATATCACCTCATACCCGTCAGAATGGCTAAAAATAACAACATAGGATACAACAGATATTGTTCAGGATGTGGATAAAGGGGAACAGTCTTACACAGTTAGTGGGAATGCAAACTGTGCAACCACTCTGGAAAACAATATGGAGGTTCCTCAGAAAGTTAAAAATCGAATTATTCTATGACCCAGCAATTGCACTACTAGGTATTTAACCAAAGAATACAAAAATACTGATTCAAAGGTGCACATGCACCCTGATGTTTATTGCAGCATTATCAACAATAGTGAAATTATAGAAAGAGCCCAAATGTCCATCACCTGATGAATAGATAAAGAAGAGGTGGTATAATATATCGCAATGGAATATTACTCAGACATCAAAAAGAATGAAATCTCACCATTTGCAATGATGTGGATAGAGGTAGAGTGTATTATGCTAAGCAAAATAATCCAGTCAGAGAAAGACAAATACCATATGATTTCATTCATATGTGGAATTTAAGAATCAAAACAGATTAACATAATAGAGGGAAAAAAGGAAGGAAGCAAACCATAATAGACTCTTTACTGTAGAGAATAAAATGATGGTTGATGGCAGAGAGATGGGCTAAATGGGTGATGGGCATTACAGAGGGCACTTGTATTGAGCACTGGGTATTATATGTAAGTGATGAATCACTAAATTCTACTCCTGAAACCAATATTACACTATATGTTAACTAACTAGAGTTTAAATAAAAATTTGAAAATAAATAGATAAAAAATAAAAATGCACCAATACCCAGACATATTATTAAAAGTCATAATCTAAAAACTTTTAAATAGAAGTCAGTCTCTTTAATTTGAAATTTTGTATTAGTCATCCCTATAGGATTATCAGAATAACAAATAGTATTTTATAAATTTGAGAAAGGAAATAAATAGACACAAGCATAATACTCTTCTTTTAAAAATTGTTTATAGCTTTAAAATTTGCTAATACTCACAGATAGTCATCAGCCATCAGTTGAATGTACTATGCAGTTGATATCAGCAGAGACACAATTTCTCACTAATGGGTGTTAATCTTGTGATTCCTAGAGGGTTCGAGATTGCCAAGGTAAATTATGACTACATGTGTCTCAGAAAATAGAAAATTATTTTTCTAAAAATCAGCGACCAGGTCTAATAGTTATTCCCAATAAAAAGTAATCTTCAGTGGCATGGGAGTAATGATTCTAATTATTGACTTTACACTTACTGTTTCTGTTTCTAGTTGAACCTTTAAAGAAACTCCTGTTTGTCCCTCATTTATTGTCAGCATACAAATGTGTCTCCATCTAAACGAATAGAATTGTAATTGTTAAAATGTAAGCCATTATATTATTAAACAGCAGTGTCCAGGCTGACGCAATATTAAACAGCCAGACAATTAAACATTGTACCACGTAACAATACTGTGACAATGAAAAGAAAATACTACTATAATATTAAAATATTTTTTTTCTATCAGAGAACAACAGGGAACTGATTTTGCCTGTCTATGCCAGTGTGTGGTTAATATGCAACTATGGAGATATAGTAAGAAGCTAGTGATGAGAACAAAATGGAGATTTTACATACTATGAATATTCGTTTCACAGTAGTTTGAGAAGATTTTCCAACCAAAACAAATTGCATACTTTAAAAATACTGTCTAGTCAACTGCAGTCAGAAGGTACCTTAACGTTTATTTAATTGAAATCTCCATTGAATAATTGAAATTTCCCCCAATATAATAATAGATTTTTTCTAGCCTCTGCTTTAAAACTGCCAGTGTTACTGAAGATAGAGCCATCCAAAGTAGCTTATTCCAATTCTAATTGATAGATATTTTTTCTTTTTTTTTTTTTTTAATTTTTTTATTGTTATGTTAATCCCCCTACATTACATCATTAGTTTTAGATATAGTGTTCCATGATTCATTGTTTGTGCATAACACCCAGTGCTCCATGCAGAACGTGCCCTCCTCAATACCCATCACCAGGCTAACCCATCCTCCCAACCCCCTCCCCTCTAGAACCCTCAGTTTGTTTCCTTGAAATATGTGAATTCAGCAAAATGAATATCCCACCAACAGAGTTTTAATTTAATTTAATTTAATTTATTTATTTTAAAGATTTTATTTATTTATTTGACAGAGAGAGAGACAGCCAGAGAGGGAACACAAGCAGGGGGAGTGGGAGAGGGAGAAGCAGGCTTCCCACGGAGCAGGGAGCCTGATGCGGGGCTCGATCCCAGGACCCTGGGATCATGACCTGAGCCGAAGGCAGACGCTTAATGACTGAGCCACCCAGGCACCCCCAGAGTTTTAATTTTAGATAAAATATAACCAGGCTTTTCAACAATATTGTGGTATAAATAAAAATTATTGATATAACTGTAAGACTTTACATACACATCTAATAATTCATTTGGTTACAGTCAACTCGTCTATGAGAAAGACATTTTTGGTTTTAACATACTAAGTCTTCTTTTCATCCTAATGTTATATTCAAATTATAACTGAATACCATTAATATTCTTCTTAAGATCTGCTATATATTATTATCATCATTATTGTTTTTGCTTTACACCTTAATTTTTTTAATTAGTTCCAGAGGTAGAATTAAGTGATCCATCAGTTGCATGTAACACCCAGTGCTCATTATATCAAGTTGCCCCCCTTAATGCTCATCACCCAATTACCACATCCCCCCACCCACCTCCTTTCCAGCAACCCTCAGTTTATTCCCTATAGTTAAATTATTTTATACTTTGCCTCCCTCTCTGTTTTTACCTTATTTTTTCCTTTCCTTCCCCTATGTTCATCTGTTTTGCTTCTTAAATTCCACATATGAGTGAAATCATATGGTATTTGTCTTTCTCTGACTGAATAATTTCATTTAGCACAATACCCTCTAGTTTAATCAACATTATTGCAAATGGCAAGGTTTCTTTCTTTTTGATAGCTGAGTAATATTCCATTGTATATATATTTACCACTTCTTTATCCATTCATCTATCAATGGACATCTGGGCTCATATTTTGGCTATTGTGGACATTGCTGCTATAAATATTGGGGTGCATGTGCCCCTTCAAATCACTATGTTTGTATCTTTTGGATAAAAATCTAGTAGTGCAATTGCTGGGTTTTAGGGTAGTTCTATTTTTAACTTTTTGAGGAACCTCCATACTGTTTTCCAGAGTGGCTGCACCAGTTTGGATTCCCACCAACAGTGTAAGACAGTTACCCTTTCTCTGCATCCTTGCCAATATTTGTTGTTTCCTGACTTGCTAATTTCAGCCATTTAGACTGGTGTGAGGTAGTATTTCATTGTGGTTTTGATTTGTATTTCCCTGATGCCAAGTGACATTGAGCATTTTTTCATGTGTGTTTTGGTTATTTGTATGTCTTTGGAGAAATGTCTGTTCATGTCTTCTGCCCATTTCTTTACTGGACTTATTTTTCTTTGGGTGTTGAATTTGATAAGTTATTTATAAATTTTGGATACTAGCCCTTTATCTGATAAGACATTTGCAAATAACTTCTCCCATTCTGCAGGTTGCCCTTTCATTTTGTTGACTGTTTCCTTTGCTGTGCAAAAGTTTTTATTCTGATGAAGTCCCAATAGTTCATTTTTGCTATAGTTTCCCTTGCTTCTGGGGATGTGTCTAGCAAGAAGTTGTTGCAGCTGAGGTCAAAGACTTTGCTGTCTGTTTTTCTCTAGGATTCTGATGGATTCCTGTCTTACATTTAAGTCTTTAATCCACTTTGAGTTTATTTTTGTGTATGGTGTGAAAAAGTGGTTCAGTTTCATTCTTCTACATGTGGCTGTCCAATTTTCCCAACACTATTTGTTGAAGAGACTTTTTTCCATTGGTTATTCTTTCCCACTTTGTCAAAGATTAGTTGATCATAGACTTGAGGGTCCATTTCTGGGTTCTTTATTCTGTTCCATTGATCTATGTGTCTGTTTTTATGCTAGTAACATACTGTCTTGATGATCACTGCTTTGTAATATAGCTTGAAGTCCAGAATTGTGATGCCTCCAGTTTTGGTTTTCTTTTTCAACATTCCTTTGGCTATTTGGGGTCTTTTGTGGTTCCATACAAGTTTTAGGGTTGTTTGCTCCAGCTCTGTGAAAAAATGTCAATGGTACTTTGATAGGGATTGCATTAAAAGTATAGATTGCTTTGGGTAGCATAGACATTTTAGCAATATCTGTTCCTTCAATCCATGAGCATGGAAAGTTTTTCCATTTGTGTGTGTGTGTGTGTCTTCCTCAATTTCATTCATAAGTGTTGTAGTTTTCAGAGTACATATTTTTTACCTCTTTGGTTAGATTTAATCCCAGGTATCTTATGGGTTTTGGTGCAATTGTAAATGGGATGGATTCCTTGATTTTTCTTTCTTCTGCCTCATTGTTAGTGTATAGAAATGCAACTAACTTCTGTGCATTGATTTTGTATTCTGTAACTTTGCTGAATCGCTGTGTCTGTTCTAACAATTTTTTAGTGGATTCTTTTGGGTTTTCTACAAGTATCATGTCATCTGCAAGGAGTGAAAGTTTGACTTCTTTGCTGATTTGGATGTCTTTTATTTCTTTTTGTTTTCTGATTGCTGAGGCTAGGACTTCCAGTACTATGTTGAACAACAGTGGTGAGTGTGGACATCCTTGTTGTGTTCCTGTCCTTAGGTGAAAAACTTTTAGGTTTTTCCCCTTGAGGATGATATCCACTATGAGTTTTTTGTAGATGGCTTTTATGATATTAAAGTATTTTCCTCCTATCCCTACACTGTGGAGAGTTTCCTTCAAGAAAGGATGCTGTATTTTGTCAAATGCTTTTTCTGTATCTTCTGAGAGGATCATATCATTCTCATCCTTTCTTTTATTAATGTGATGTATCACATTGATTGATTTGCAGATGTTGAACCACCCTTGCAGCCCAAGAATAAATACCACCCAGTCATGCTGAATAATCTTTTATTTACTTTTGGATCCTATTAACTAGCATCTTGGTGAGAATTTTTGCATCTATATTCATCAGGGACATTGGTCTGTAATTCTCCTTTTTAGTGGAGTCTTTGGTTTTGGGATCAAGGTAATGCTGGCCTCATAGAATGAGTTTGGAAGTTTTCCCTCCATTTCTATTTTTTGGAAGAGTTTCAGAAGAATAGATATTGCTTCTGATTTAAATCTTTGGTAGAATTCCCCCCGGGAATTCATCTGGCTCTGGCCTCTTGTTTGTTGGCAGATTTTTTATTACAGCTTCCATTTCTATGCTGATTATGGGTCTGTTCAGGTTTTCTATTTCTTTCTGTTTCAGTTTTGGTAGTTAATGTGTTTCTAGGAATTTATCCATTTATTCCAGATTGCATAATTTGTTGGCATATGATTGCTCATTATATTCTCTTATAATTGCATTTCTTTGGTGTTGATTGTGATCTCTCCTCTTTCATTCACAATTTTATTTATTTGGGTCCTTTCTCTTATCTTTTTGATAAGTCTGGCCTGGGGTTTATCAATTTTATTAATTCTTCCAGAGAACTAGCCTCTTACCTTTGTTGATCTGTTCTAATGATTTTTTTAAAATTTCTATATCATTATTTTTGCTCTAATCTTTATTATTTCTCTTCTGCTGCTGGATTTAGGCTTCATTTGCTGTTATTTTTCCAGGTCCTTTAGGTGTAAGTTTAGGTTGTGTATTTGATACTTTTCTTGATTCTTGTGAAAGGCCTGTTATGCTATATACTTCCCTCATAAGACAGACTTTGCTGCATCCCAAAGGTTCTGAACTGTCATGTTTTCATTTTCATTTGCTTCCATGTAATTTTTTTTTAATTCTTCTTTAATTTTGGTTGCCCAGCTCATTCCTTAGTAGGAGGCTCTTTAAACTCCATGTATTTGTGTTCCTTCCAATTTTTTTCTTATGGTTGACTTCATGTTTTAAAACATTTTGTTCTGGAAAAATATACGTCATATAATCTGTCTTTTTACCAGTTGAGTCCTTTTTTGTGACCCAGTATGTGATCTATTCTGAAGAATGTTCCTTGTGCACTTGAGAAGAATGTGTATTCTGCTGATTTAGGATGAAATGCTCTGAATTTATCACTTAAGTCCATCTGGTCCAGTGTGGCATTCAAAGCCCTTGTTTCCATATTGATCTTCTGACTAGATGATCTGTCCATTGCTATGAGTGAGGTATTAAAGTCCCTTGCTGCTATTGTAATGTTATCAATGAGCTTCTTAATTGTGTTACTATTTGGCTTATATATTTGACTGCTTTCAATTTAGGGGCATAAATCTTTACAGTTGTTAGGTCTTCTTGTTTTATATACCCCTTTATAATGATAGTGTCCTTCATTTCTTATTACAGTCTTTGTTTTAAAATCTAGTTTGTCTGATATAAGGAGTGCTACTCCAGCTTTCTTTTGATGTCTATTAGAACAATAAAGTGTTTTCCACCCCCTCACTTTCAATCTGGAATTTTTTTTGGGTCTAAAATGAGTATCTTGTAAACAGCATTGATGGGTCTCGTTTTTTATTCATTCTGATACCACATGTATTTTGATTGGAGCATTCAGTCCAGTTACATTCAGAGTAATTATTGATGGATATGGATTTAGTGTCATTGTATTACCTGTAAAGTCTTTGTTTCCATAAATTGTCTCTGTTCCTTTCTGGTCTTTGTTACTTTTGGGCTCTCTCTCCTCTCAAAGGACCCCCTTCAATATTTTTTGGTTGGTTTAATGTTCATGAATTCCTTTAGTTTTTGTTTGTCCTGGAAACTAGCTCTCCTTCTGTACTGAATGACAGCCTTGCTGGATAAACTATTCTTGGCTGCATATTTTTCCCATTTAGTACATTGAGTGTATCTTGATAGTCCTTTCTGGCTTGCCAGGTCTCTGTGGTAGGTCTGTTGCCAATCTTATGTTTTTACCCTTGTAAGTTAAGGACCTCTTTTCCTGAGCTGATTTCAGGATTTTCTCTTTATCTTTGAATTTTGCAAACTTTACTATTATATGTCAAGTTGTTGACCTATTTTTATTGATTTTTCAGGGTTTCTCTGTGCCTCCTGGTCTTGAATGACTGTTTCCTTCCCCAGATTAAGGAAGTTCTCGGCTATAATTTGTTCAAATACACCTTCTGCCCCCCTCTTCCTCTCTTTATCTTCTGGTACCCCTATTTTCAGGACATTATTTTGCTTATGGAATCTCTGAGTTCTCTACGTCTCCCTTCATGATCTGGTATTTGTCTTTTTCTCTTCTTTTCAGCTTCCTTATTTTCCATCATTTTATCTTCTATATCATTGACTTTCTCTTCTGCCTCATTTATCCTCACTTTTAGAGTCTCCATTTAGGATTGCATATCAATAATAGCATTTTTAATTTCAGCCTGACTACATTTTAGTTCTTCTCTCTCTATAGTAAGGGATTCTCTAGTGTCTTCTACACTTTTTTTCAAGCCCATTAACACCTTTATAATCTTTGTTTTAAATTCTAGTTCAGACATTTTATATCTGTATTGATAAATCCCTAGCAGTGAGTACTACCTCCTGTTCTTTACTTAGGGTGAATTTCTCCATCTCATCTTTTTTTTTTTCCAGGAAAGAATAGAAGAATGAAAAAAGAAATACAAAAATAACAAAAACAAATGAACGACAACAACAACAAAAATAAAACAGAAAATAAAAAACAAAAACAAAACTAAATAAGAAAAAAATCAAACAAGAAACAAAACAGAACAAAACAAAGAACTAGATCCTGGGTATATTTTGGTCAGCTTGTTAAAAGAAACTAGATCCCAAAATAGGAAAGAAAGAAGAAATATATATAACATATAAATAAAAATTTTAAAAGAATAAAAAGTGCATTGAAAAAATAAGGAAATAGCTGAAAAATAATACTGAAAGACTAAAAAATAAAAAAATAAAAAACCCACGAATGTTATATACTGTTTTCTCCAAGAGCTAAAGCTTTGCAGTTCTCTATGATCAGTAAACTTAGTGCTAACCAGTTGTTCCTGTCGGTCTTCTGGGGGAGGGGGGCCTGTTATGCTAATTCTCAGGTGCCCTTGCCCTTATGGAAATGACCTACCCTTGCCAGGGGGCTGGGCTTAGTGTAAACAGCTTCTGATTCCACTATGTGGTGCTGTTTTGCTCCCTGAAGGTTTTTAGCGCCAATGGGTGGGACTAAAATGGTGGTGCCCTGCTCTCTAGCCCTGGAGCTGAAAGTTTATGTCTCCCATTCTTCAGTGAACCCTCACAGAAAAGCAGCCAATCACTCCTGTGTCCCTTGTTTCTGTCCAAAATCTATGTTCACCCAGCCTGTGACTGAATGTTTTTATCTCAGGCATGCAACTGAGTTTCAAAACTCCAAATTTTACAGACTTCTCCAGCTTGGACACATGCTGTTCCTTTCAGGGGAGGGAAACTTCTGCTTTTGCTGGGCCCCTGCCAGGGGAGCAGTCACAAAACCCTGAAGCAGTTTGCAGTTTATGGTGACATAGAGCAGAAAGCCAGCACCTAGACTCACTGTTCTCAGCCTGCTTCCCCACTCTTATGTCTGGGAACTCTGTTGCTCTCAGACACCCCTGTTCTTCTTGTGACCATGGGGATTCTGAGACCACATGTCCCACCCAGTATTCCACCCTGCTTCGCCACCTGAGCAGCTTTAAATCAGGGATGTCCCCCACTGTAGCATACTTCTAAAAGTTCCAATTTTGCACTCTGTTGCTTATAATACTTTGTGGTAGCTTCCTTAAGCTGGTTCCCTCCCCTCTGCCATATCCTCCAATATATCACCCCAGATTCAAGTCTTGGAACCTCCTATCTTCCAAAAAGTGGTCATTTTTCTATTTGTAGAATTGCAGCATATCTTTTCATAGATCTCCAATTGATTTTGCAGGTTTTCAGAATGATTTGATAACTAGCTGGATTCCAGGGACCAGATGAACTTAGGATTCTCTACTCCTCTGCCATCATAATTCCTCTCAAGATCTGTTATATATTATTAACAGGAGATGTCTGTGCCATGATAATAGTGGATATACTCTAGGTTGATAGTGACTCAAAGCTCAGCACTGTGTAAGGTTGTTCAACTAGTTAGAGATCAGCCTAAATTTATTATCTGTTACTACAGATCTTTCAATTTTTTTTCCAGAAAGACACAATGAGACTCAGCTTAAATAAACATACTATGTCTACTATTATAGTTCGCTGATGTATTAGTCTGGCATCCCAGTCAAAACACAAATGAATGTATTGATTGTGCTCATTGGTTTCATTTTGTAATCATCAACAACTTATTTAATAATAAATTCTGTAATTTTACTGAAATCAAGAGACGTGTCATCAAAATACTGTTTCTTTAAAGGATGATTTTTCACATTAAGGCTTCTAATCCCTTTCATATGCTTCATAATGACTGAAGACTTGTTGGCAGATTTGATGATATAAATTAATTATGTAAATAGTTTGAGTCAGAAATCTTGAATACTTCAAGACTAAACTAAAAATGTCTGTTCAGGTCATCTCCTCAATTTTAATCCAGGTTTTTGGTGTTGAGTCATATATTTTTTGGTATATTTTGGATATTGACCCTTTATCAGATATATCATTTCCAAATATATTCTCTCATTTGGTAGGTTGCCTTTTTGCTTTGTTGATGGTTTCCTTTGCTGTGCAAAGTTTTTGTTTTGTTTTGTTTTGTTTGTTTGTTTTCATGTAGTCCCAATGGTTTATTTTTGCTTTTGTTTCTCTTGCCTTAGGAGGCATATCTAGAAAAATGTTACTAAGGCAAATGGGAAAATTATGGAAGTTCCTCAAAAAAATTAAAAACAGAAATACTATGTGATCCAATAATCCCACTAATGGGTATTTACCCAAAGAAAACAAAACACTGATTCAAAAAGGTATATGTATCTTTATTTTCCTTGTAGCATTATTTACAATAGTCAAGATATGGAGGCAACCTAAGTGTCCATCATTAGAAAAATGGATAAGAATAATGTGATATTGCACTATCGTAAAACACTACACAGCCATAAAAAAAAAAGATGAGATTATGCCATTTGAGACAACATGGATCAACCTAGAGGTTATTATGCTAAGTGAAATAAGTCAGAAGGGCAAATACCATATGATTTTATTCATATGTGGAATCTTAAAAAAATGAATAAACAAAAAGTAGAATTAGACCTATAAATACAGAGAAACCTGAAATTGCCAGAGGGGAGGGGTTTGGGGAGGATGAACAAAATGTGTGGAGTTGGAGATATGGGTTTCCAGTTACAGAATGAATAAATCATGTAAATAAAAGGCACAGCACAAGGAATATAGTCATAACATAATGTATAAACTTGTTGAATCACTATGTTGTACACCTGAAACTAATGTAATATTGTGTGTCAATTCTACTCAGATAAATTAAAAAGTAAGTTTAAATAAATGAACTCATGGGCAGTCATGTAATATTCTTCCTTTTTGTTTACTGTTCCCTAGAATTTCTCACTATGATAATCTGCAATTATTAAAAAATTCATTTTGGAATTTTAGAGCAACATGCCCTATTAATTTTTCTCACCTATAACTCTAGATGTATCCTCTCTTTTAAAACCTTGCTTTGAAAAAATAAAAATAAAAAAATAAAACCTTGCTTTGGTTTGTCTAGTAGAACTCAAACTGGTCTTCTTAACTAGAGGAATGTCCTCATAAATCTGATTTCTTTTCTGTCATTGGTGTTCCTTCTAAATCCCAAATTCATTATTGTAATATCTATGTTTCAAACACTTCACCATTTTTTCCAATATAATTTTTTGTCTTAGCATTGTATAAACAACAACATCAACAATAATTTTACTGTATCTATATTTTATTCCTCACATTCTTGTAACACATTTTCTACTTCCTGCCTGAAATTACATACCACATATTCACAAAAGCAAACACACAATCACACACTACATGACACATACACAATGACATCCATTCTTCCTTAAATATATTTTATTATTTCTCCATGACTTCACTCATGCTATTCTTTTTTTGTTTACCTCCCTCATGGATAGTTTCCAAAATCATTTAAAGCTCATCTAAAATTGTGACATCAAATCCTTGTTGAATATCCCAGTTGTTTGCTTTCTCTAAAAAAAATATTCTTAGGCTGTTTTAACTCAATAGTATGATTATTTGTTTTTGGTTTTTTTACATATTTATTTCCTACCTTCTTTAGGCTAATAGGGTCTTCTGGGAGGAGATACTATCTTCAATTTTACTCAGTGCTCAGAATAGTAAATAATTCAACTTTTTTAAAATAAAGTAGGTTAACTTAATATTATGAAAAATAGTCAACCATTTTTGAAACAATGAATAAATTAAGCATTAATCTTTTACAAATACATTGCTACTTATTTCATCTTAATAGACTGGTTATTTTAAATAAGTTATATATAGATATATTTTAATTTTCTGTAGTCTACACATATGACTGATCAGAAAATATATTTGAAAACTTTGAAACACAAGTTAAGTGGGTTATTATCATGGTTTGTGCATTACTTTATGTTTGTATCTATAAATGTCATTTTCAGCTATTTCCCAGAATTATTTGAATAGCCATACAAATCTAACTGCACTACCATCAAAAAGAATCTTAATTGGGGTGCCTAGGTGGTGCAGTCAGTTTAAGCATCTGACTCGTGGTTTTGGCTCAGTTTGTGATCTCAGGTAGTTGAGACTGAGCCTCACATCAGGCTCTGTGCTCAGGGCAGAGTCTGCCTAAGACTCCCCAACCCTCTTCCTCTGCCCCTCCCCTCTGTGCTGTCCCTCTTTCTCTCTCTCTAAAATAAATAAATAAATCTTTAAACAAGCTTAATTACCAAAACTCCAAATGTTTTACTTAAATCAATTGTTTTATACAATTTTCCATCAGACATTTTTCTATGCATATGTGATACTAGAATGGTAAAATAGAATAAATCTGAGAGAATTTCAGCTCTGTATTTAGACTTATAGAATGACAGCATCTACAATCTTGACCTTCCACAAAGAAGTTTTTTTTTCTCTTTCAAAAAGAAAAAGAAGCATAGTTAAGCCTGAGAAATTCTTCATCAAGCTAATAGTGTGATGCCACTGCTATAAAATAAGGATGGGAATTTTCATTAGATTCAAGCATTTCACTAAAGTTTTAAGAAGGTTATTAATTCTATTATCCATATCTTATTTTCCAAACTGCTCTGCTTTAAAAAGTCACTGATGTAGGGGTGCTTGGGTGGCTCAGTCTTTAAATGTCTGCCTTCAGCTCAGGTCATGATCCCAGGGTCCTGGGATTGAGCCCCACATTGGGCTCCCTGCTCCACAGGAGGCCTGCTTCTCCCTCTCCCACTCCCCCTGCTTGTGTTCCCTCTCTCGCTGTGTCTCTCTCTGTCAAATAAATAAATAAAATTTTAAAAAGTCACTGATGTATCATTTTGTATTTAAGCACTCATCACTCTATTAAGTTCAAAGACTTTTAGTAAAATGTTGGTATAAAGGTAAATAAAAATTGTTACAATAAAATCCACATTGTTATTGCTTTTATTAGCCAATAATTTCATTAATATATTCTCAATGGGCAAATTCAAACAATAGTGATTTTTACACAGAAGTACATTAAATTTGAGCTATTTCCCATTCTACTACTACCACCTACTGCAAACTGCTCCCACTCTTCTCAAAGATAATTTTTGTCAATACTCTGTTGTATGTTTTTTGTTTCCTTTCTGTATGTACACATACACATATGTGTATACATATATATGTATATATATAATAGTATATAATTAACCCTTGAATAACATGGGTTTTAACTGCATGGGTCCAGTTATACATTAATTTTTTTCAATAAATATATTGGAAAAAATTTTTTGGAGATTTACAACCACTTTTTTAAAAGATTTATTTATTTTAGAGAGAGAGAGAGAGCAAGCGGGAGAATGGGCAGAGGGAGAGAATCTTCAAGGAGACTCCCTGCTGAGCACAAAGCCCAACGTGGGGCTCAATCCCAGGACCAATGAGATCATGACCTGAGCTGAAACTAAGAGTCAGATGCTTAACTGACTGAGCCACCCAGGTGCCCCAAAATTTGCAACCATTTGAAAAACTCACAGACAAATTGCATAGGCTAGAAATATTGATTTTTTTTAAAGTTAGATATGTTATGAATGGATAAAATATATGTATATTCTAGTCTATTTATTATTACCATAAATATAAACAAATCTATTACAAAAAGTTAAAATTTATCAAGAATTACACACATGAACACTTATAGGACATACATGCTGTCATTAGCAGTCAAGAGAAATGTAAAAATACAGTATTAAATAATAACTGCATAAAATTAACTATAATTCTTACTGTACTACTGTAATAATTTTGTAGCCACCTCCTGTAGATATTTGAGATGAGCTCATGTATTGAAATTATTTGCTTAGAAAGTCTTGCAATGTTAATCATCTCCACATGCACAGTTTGTTTCTCTGGGAATTGCATATCACAATAAAAGGTGATCTCTTGTGGTTCTTGTGTATTTTTCATCATGTTTAGTGTGATACCATAAAGCTTGCATAACACCATGAGACCCATATGAAGTGCCACTTGTGCTGCTGGAAGTGCTCCCAAGAAGCAGAGAAAAGTCATGACATTACCAATAAAAAAAAAAATTGAATTGCTTGGTATATACTATAGATTGAGGTCTGTAGCTGCAGCTGACCATCACTGCAGGATAAATGAATCCAGCATAACGACCATTGTAATAAAATAAAAATAAATTTATTAAGCCATCACTGCAGCTATGCCAGCAGTCATGAAAACCTTGCACTTTTTGCAAAATGCCCTTTAATCTCATATTGAAAATGCAGCTTTATGTGAGCACAACATTGCTATAAGAAAGGCATACTTATAGACCTTAATATGATTCTTAAAAAAGTGGTCATTATATAACAAGTTAAAGCAAAAGGAAGATAAATGATCTAAAGCGGGATAATTTAATGCCAGCAAAGGATTGTTTGATAATTTTAGAAAAAGTTTTGGCTTAAAAAATGTCAAGATAACAAGAGAAGCAGCTTCTGGCTGCCAAGAGACAGCAGACAAGTTTCCAGATGCCACTAATAAAATTATTGAGAAGAAAGGATATCTGTCAGAATAGGTTTTTAATGTAGACCGAAATGCTTTATTCTGGGGAAAAAAATACCACAGTGGACATTTAGTAGTAAGGAAGAGAAGCAAGCATCAGGATTTAAGGCAGGAAGGAATGGGCTAAATCTACCAGTTTGTGCAAATGCAATTAGGTTAGGTTTATGATTAGGACTGCTTTTATCTATAAAACTACAAACCTCTGAACCTTGAAGGGAAAAGATAAACACTACTAGCCAATTTTTTTGATTGTACAAGAAGGCCTGGACAATGAGAATCCTTATTGATGGTTCCACTGATGCTTTGTCCCTGAAGTCAGGAAGTACCTTGACAGCAAGGAATGTCTTTTAAAGTTCTTTTGATATTGGGCAATGCTCCTGGCCACTCAAAGCCCCACGAACATCAAAATGGTCTACTTTCACCCAAACTCATCTGTAATTCAGCCTCTAGATCAAGGGTCATAAGGACGTTTAAGGCTTATTATGCACAGTACTCTATGGAAAGGATTGTCAATGCTATGGAAGAAAACCCCAATAGAGAGATCATAAAAGTCTGGAAGGATTACACCATTGAAGAGGCCATCATTGTTATGGAAAAAGCAGTGAAAATCATCAAACCCCAAACAATAAATTCCTGCTGGGAAAAATCATGTCCAGTTGTTGTATATGAGTTTGCAGGGTTTACAACAGAGGCAATCAAGGAAATCATGAAAGAAATTGTGGATATGGCAAAAAAAAAGTGGTGGTAAAGGGTTTCAAGATATGAATCTTGGAGAATTTCAAGAGTTAATACAGACACTACACCAGAGGAATTAACAAAAGATGACTTGATCGAGATGAGTACTTCTGAACCAGTGCTAGATGATGATGATGAGGAAGAAGACATTGAAAAAGCAGTCAGAAAACAAATTGACATTAGACAATCTGGCAGAAGGTTCTGATTATTCAAGACAGCTTTTTAATTTCTTTTACATCATAGACCCTTCTATGATATAGGCACTGAAACTAAAGCAAATGGTGTAAGAAGGACTGATACCATATAGAAACATTTTTAGAGAAATGAAAAATCAAAAACATCAGACAGAAATTGTGTTGGGTTTCTGCAAGTTTATACTTAGTGTGCCTGTCTCTCCTGCCTCCCCTTCCAATTCTTTCACCTTTTCTGCCTCCGCCACTCCTGAGACAGCAAGACCAACCCTTCTTCTTCTTTCTCCTTAGCTTACAGAACGTGAAGATGATGAAGATAAAGACCTTTATGACGATCCACTTCCACTGAATGAATAGTAAATAATCATCATGCCATACAGTTAATAAATGTATCTGTTGTGCATGTGTCTAAATGTGCAAATCTGATAACTGTATGCAAGAACTGCATGAGATACTTTTGTGTCATCATCGCCATCATTGCCTAAGTATTCGTCATGTAGAACAGCATGTGCAAGACTCTTATGGAAGTGGGCAAATTATCCTTACATAAGGATAAGGTTAGTGATAATTCAATATAAAATTAACAATGTGTTAGTTCCCTTGCTATTTTATAACTTCTTTCAAAGAATTACATTATCATACAGTATGCCTCTATCTCTCATAATTGGAGAAACTGTTAGCTTATCCTCATAGGTAAGTGGTTTTTTTTTTAAATTAACATTTCCAATACTGTATTATGAATATGACTGTAATATTGTATGCCATAAAAATTTTATAATGATTAATTCATTTGTGTATAGGCTAGGTTAGTATGAAGCAATTGTATTGATTACACTAGGATACCATAAAGCAATCACATTGCTGCTTCTTCATTCTCAATGCATGAATCATTATATCTATAAATAAATATGAATTTCTTTTTCACATTATCTTTGCATTTTATGTCTCATGTTAGTAATACCTATCTACAGTGTTTTGTATCATATAAGACAATATTGATATAAGTACTGACAAATGATTCATCTTATAAACAGATGACATAAAGTTATTATATCAATAAATACAGTAGCTTACTATAAATGTATTTTCTCTTCCTTGTGATTTTCTTAATAATCTTTTGTTTTCTCTAGTTTACCTTACTATAAGAGTACAGTATATAATACACATACAAAGTATGTCTTAGTCGATTGTTTATGTTACCAGTAAGGTTTCCAGTCAACAGTAGGCTATTAATAGTTAAGTTTCTGGGGAATCAAATGTTATATGTGGATTTTGACTGCATGGGGGGCCAGCACCCCTACCCTCCCCCATTGTTCAAAATTCAACTGTATTTCTATATACATGAGCTGTGTTTTTTAACATGTAAATAGTAGTCTGTGATTGTTTTTTAATCTCATTAAATTATATTTCAAAGTTCTTATTACATATAGGTTTATATTTTCTCTTAATACATGTTACATATGGGTTTATATTTTCTCTTAATAACAAGATAGCATTAAATGGAGAAAAAATGTAACAGTTATTGAGTGTGAATTCTCAAACAAACAAACAAACAAAAAAGGGTCCTGGCTGACTCAGTCAGTAGAACATACAACTCTTTTTTTTGAGAGAGCGAGAGAGCGCACATGTGTGCATGAGCAGGGTGGGGGAGGGGCAGAGGGAGAGAGAATCTTTTTTTTTTAATGATTTTTTTTAAAGATTTTATTTATTTATTTGACAGAGAGAGACACAGCAAGAGAGGGAACACAAGCAGGGGGAGTGGGAGAGGGAGAAGCAGGCTTCTGCCGAGCAGGGAGCCCAATGTGGGGCTCAATCCCAGGACCCGGGGATCATGACCTGAGCCAAAAGCAGACGCTTAAGGACTGAGCCACCCAGGCGCCCCAGGGTAAGAGAATCTTAAGCAGACTCCTCACTGCCCTGTGGTGGGGAGGGATGTGGGGCTTGATCTTAGGACTCTGAGATCAGGACCTGAGCCAAAACCAAAAGTCAGACCCTTAACTGACTGCACTACTCAGGAGCCCCAAGCATGCAACTCTTGATATTGGGGTCATGAGTTTGAGCCCCACATTGAGTGTAAAGTTTACTTAAAAAAAAAAGTGTGAACTCTGGAATTAGAATGTTTAAGTTAGACTACCTGCTGTGTGAGTTATGGCAAGTTAACCTCACTGAGTTTGTTTTCTATATACTAGACAACATAATAGAACCTTACACGTTGGTGATCGTGAGCACTGAGTAAATTGATACATGTAAATCATTTGTATTTCAAGTTTACAGTAAATACTCATTAAATTTTACACATTATTATGTCATGATAAGGATGTCCCATAATTAGTTAATTATTCCTCATATATTTCTTGCAGGTTTTCATTGTTACAAAAAATCCTACCCTGAACATCTTTTCAAACATAACCTCAACATATGTCAAATATTACTAGAATTTTACTTGCTAGCTCAAAACATGTGCATATTTAAAATTGTATGTATATTATCAAATTGCCTTCTAAACAGACAATTATTTAATTGATTTGCAAAAGCTGTTTATATTCTCTGGGTAAGAATTATCTTCATCTGTTATTAAATTTTATGTTACCATCATTAGCTCCCATTTTGTAACTTTTAAAATTTTGCATCTATTGTCATTTAACAAACAAAAATTTAAATTTTTGATTAGGTCTAATTGTTTAGTTTTTCACTAATGGTTTTTGGGTTTTGTATGTTGCTTAAGATGAAGAGTCAGACTTTTTTTTTTCTGAGAAGTCCAGATAGTAAATATTTTAGAATTGCAGGTTGCATATGGTTACTGTAAGATATCCTTCTTTGTTTTATTTGTTTGTATGTTTACTTTTTTAAAAAAAACTCGTTAAAATTTAAAAAAATAAACTATTCTTAGCAGGCTACCTTTAGCCTATAGTCCAGATTTGAACTGTAAGCCATAATTTGCAGATGCTGCTTAAGAATATTATAAAATTATTTTACTATATTTTCTACTAGTATTTATAGTAGTAGAAATGTCAGCTTAAAACTAAAATTCCTCCCCTTGTAATATGATTGGAGACTACGTAGGGAGCAGTAGTGAGGTACTTCTACATCTTCCTGCCAAAGTATCAGTGGGGGCCTATTGACAAGCTAGTGCTCCCACTCCTTCCCACTGGTAAGGAGGGTTCCTTTCTTGGGTGTCAGCAGCTGCCAAATGTACCACCTGGAATTTTACTTCTGGCCTGACAGTATAAAAGTGGAATCCCCTAACCTTATAGTAATAAATTGGCATCCCCCATCCTAGCTGGAGCAGTACCAACAGAAGACAACTTACACAGGAAGTTTGAAGGAGATCCAGAGTCTAATAACATAATAACCTAAATGTCCACGTTTCAATAGAAAAAAACATCATCATATCAAGAAACAGGAGGATCTCAAACTGGATGAGAAATGGTGATCAATGGATGCCAGGAATGTAATAGAAAATCTCAAAAAAATAGAAAATATTTAGAAAAACAAATAAAAATTTAGAATGGAAAAAAAAATAACCAACATAAAAAACTCAATAGATGAGCTCAATAGCAGAATGGACGGAATAGAAAAAATAATCAGTAAACTAAAAAATAGAAATTACCGGGCGCCTGGGTGGCTCAGTTGGTTAAGCGACTGCCTTCGGCTCAGGTCATGATCCTGGAGTCCCGGGATCGAGTCCCGCATCGGGCTCCCTGCTCGGCAGGGAGTCTGCTTCTCCCTCTGACCCTCCTCCCTCTCATGCTCTCTGTCTCTCATTCTCTCTCTCAAATAAATAAATAAAATCTTTAAAAAAAAAATAAATAAATAAAAAAAAAATAAAAAATAGAAATTACCCCATCTGAATGATAGAAAATAGACTGAAAAACAATGAACAGAGACTCAGGGATCTATAGTATTATAACAAAATATTTAACATTTGTGTAATTGGTGTCCTATAAGGGAAGGAGAAAGAAGTTAGGTCTGAAAAAAGTACTATAAGAAATAATGGCTGAGGGGCGCCTGGGTGGCTCAGTCGTTAAGCATCTGCCTTCGGCTCAGGTCATGATCCCAGGACCCTGGGATCCCCGCATCAGGCTCCCCACTCTGTGGGAAGCCTGCTTCTCCCTCTCCCACTCCTCCTGCTTGTGTTCCCTCTCTTGCTGTCTCTCTCTCTCTGTCAAATAAATAAATAAAATCTTTAAAAAAAAAAGAAAGAATGGCTGAAAACTTCCTATGTTTGGCAAGAGTCATAAACCTATAGACTGGAGAAGCTGGGTGAATACAAAGAAGGATAGACCAATGAAATCCACACCAAGACATATTATAGTGAAACTTCTGAAGACTAAAGACCAGAAAAAAAATTGTAAGTAGTGAGAGAAAAACTTCTTTACATATAGGGGAAAAACAAGTCATATGACAGCAGATTACTAATTAGAAACCACGAACACCAGAAAGATGTGGCACATAATTTTTCAAGTGCTAAAAAAAAAAAAAAAAAAAAAAAAAAAACAACTGTCAATTCAGAATCTAATATCAATTGAAAATATCCTTAAGGAATGAAAGAGAAATCAAGACATTTTCAGATAAAGGAAAATTAAGAGAGCATTTTTCCAGCACACTTATCTCAAGATAATGGCCAAATAAAACTTTATAAACAAAAAGGAAAGGAATCTTGACATATCTGGAAGGAAGAATATGATATACAAAAATATGGGTAGATATAGTAGACTTTATTTCTCTTCTCTAGTTTTCTAATTATTTTTGACAGGTGAAAAAGAAGTAAGACCTTATCTGAGTGACTGTAAGTGAATGTGGAGGAAATATTTAAGAAAATTCTAATATAACCAAGGAAAAGTAAAGGAAGTTAAGGTTTTTGCACTGCACACAAAACAGGTAAAATGAACACATCATTAGACTGTGATAAGTTATGTATAAATAATGTAATTGCCTACAACAAACACTAAAAAAAAACTATACAAAATATCAAACTTGAGAACAACACATATTAATCAAAAATAGAACTCTGGAAACTGTTTAAGTACCTAGAATAAAAAAAGAGCAATAAAAAATAGAACAACTTTATTTGCAAAAAACACATCTGACAAAGGATTGTTATCCAAAATAAAGAACACTTAAAATTCAACAATAAAAAAAATAACTCTATTAAAAAAAAATGGGCCAAAGACCTTAACAGATACCACACCAAAGAAGACATACCAATGGCAAATAAGCATATGAAAAGATGAACCACATCACATGTCAACAGGGAAATGCAAATTAAACAATGTGATACCACCATATACCTATTAAAATAGCCAAAATTCAGATCTCTGACATCAAATGCTGGTGAGGGAATGGGACAACAGGAACTCTTCATTCATTGCTGGTGGGAATGCAAAATGGTACAGCTACTTTGAGATACAGTTATTCAGTTTTCTATTCAACTAAACATACTTTTACCATACGATCCAGTGATCACAGACCTTGGTATTTACCCAGGGGAACTGAAAGCTTCTGTCCATACAGAAACCTACACATGAATGTTTATAGCAACTTTATTCATAATTGCTAAAACTTGGAAGCAACCAAGATGTTCTTCAGTAGGTGAATGGAAAATACATCCAAAAAATGGAATACATCCAAAAAAGGGAATATTCTTCAGTGCTAAAAATAAAGAGCTATCAAGCCATGAAAAGATATAGAGAACCCTTAAATGCATATCACTAGTGAAAGAAGGCAATCTGAAAAGGCTACACAATGGAGGACAGACTACTACAATCTTACCACATTCCAACATTTTTGCATTTATCATTTTTAAGATATGTAATCTAATTTAAATTCTATTAATGATTGAATATGCATTTTTCAAAATCATTTGTTAAATATTTTAATCTTTATTTGTAAACTTATAAAAATTATTTAAATACATGAATTATATTACAACTTTTCATTACCTATTTGAGATATTAACATTTTAAATATCACCTTTTTACAGGAAAAAAAAAAACCTGAAACTGATGGGAAATGGTAATTACTCCAAAGCCATAGATATGAAAAATAAAATTTACTAATAAATTATTTTTTTATTTTTTAACAATTTATTTTAAACTTACTGAGAACTTATTTTTCATAAAACATACGCTAAATGTAAAGTTTAACTTTTAAAAATATTTTTTTTGGAAATGTCTACCCATTTCTTAGTATATAAAAATGTTTTTTTATTTTTCTGGTTTACTCAACATGTAAATGATATGATTTCATCGAACAATAATCCAACCTTAAAGTCATGACCAAATATAGTCATGAAAACTATCAACTTGAATATATATTTTGAAATAGTTTTGAGCAAATGAAAAGATGCTAAAGTTTATAATGAAATTGCTCACACACACAGATGGAAAGACTAGATTTTTAAAAAATATTTTTATTTATTTGAGAGAGAGAGGGAGGGGGAGGAGTGGCAGATGGAGAGGGAGAGAGAAAATCCCAAGCAAACTCCCCACTGAGCATGGAACCCAATGCTGCACTGGATCCCAGTTGCCTGAGATCATGACCTGAGCAGAAATCAAGAGTCTAACGTTTAACCAACTGAGCCACCCAGGCACCCTGGAAAGCCTAGATTCTTAATCAATCAAAATTGCTGCCTTAAGTATGTGCTATGGTGAGCGCTGTGAATTGTGTAAGACTGTTGAATCACAGACCTGTACCTCTGAAACAAATAATACATTATATGTTAAAAAAAAAAAAAAAGAAGAAGAAGAAGCTAGCAGGAGGGGAAGAATGAAGGGGGGGAAATTGGAAGGGGAGACGAACCATGGGAGACTATGGACTCTGAAAAACAAACTGAGGGTTCTAGAGGGGAAGGGGTGGGGGGATGGGTTAGCCTGGTGATGGGTATTAAAGAGGGCATGTTCTGCATGGAGCACTGGGTGTTATATGCAAACAATGAATCATGGAACACTACATCAAAAAATAATGATGTAATGTATGGTGATTAACATAACATAATAATAAAAAAAAGAAAAGAAAAAAATTGCTGCCTTAAAGACTATTCTGAGGAGGGGCGCCTGGGTGGCTCAGTCAGTTAAGCATCTGCCTTCGGCTCAGGTCCTTCATCTCAGGGTCCTGGGATTGAGCCCCGCATTGGGCTCCCTGCTCAGCGGGGTGTCTGCTTCTCCTTCTGCCCTTCCTTGTGCTCTCTCTCTCTGTCTGTTTCAAATAAATAAATAAAATCTTAAAAGATTATTCTGAGGAATACTTGACATCTAACCACCTTTCTGTATTGAAAGTGTAATGCATTTCTATTATTTAGTAATAAACATCATGTTTCAGATCATAGAAAAGATCATAGATAGAAAAAGAAAGCTTTACCAAATTATTTTGTAACAGAAATGGCAAAAGAACATTCAAAACAGAGTATTTTTTTATCCCTTCTGGGCAAATTTAAAGAATGAAATGGGAAAGCATAGTTTTATTGTTAACTTGTTAGAATGAAAGAATGAATGATTAGAACAAAGTTTGGTCATACAATGTTGAGAAAGATAGCATACTATAAAATGGGGGAAAAGGAAATGTTTTTTTTTAATTATTATGTTACGTTAATCACCATACATTACATCATTATTTTTTGATGTTGTGTTCCATGATTCATTGTTTGCATATAACACCCAGTGCTCCATGCAGAACATGCCCTCTTTAATACCCATCACCAGGCTAACCCATCCCCCCACCCCCCTCCCCTCTAGAACCCTCAGTTTGTTTCTCAGAGTCAATAGTCTGTCATGGTTCTTCTCCCCCTCCGATTTCCCCCCCTTCATTCTTCCCCTCCTGCTATCTTCTTCTTCTCCTTTTTTTTTTTTTTTTAACATATAATGTATTATTTGTTTCAGAGGTACAGGTCTGTGATTCAACAGTGAATTGTGTAAGGAAATGTTTTGAAGATAATTCTTAGACAAATTCCAGAGACTTCTGCAGCTATAAAGAGGTGAACATGACTTTATTAGAAAATAAGAATAAAAAAGCAATTGTTAAGTAACATTTATTCTTTCTTTTCTATATTCTATTTTGATATCTCTCTGTGGTTTTAGGGTTCTTTGGGATGATTTGGATATGGAGCAGAGGTGCAGGATAGGGAAAATCAGATATATTACATGCAAGATTTGTTCTAACTTAAAATTATAGGATGATCCAGAATAATTGAGCTAGAAATCAGTACAGTTTTTAGTGTATTTTGGGAGGGAGAATGCCCAATCTCCCTGAGATGTATTTTAAATATATTTGTCTTACATTAATATATATGAAAGTATGCTGGGTGGATGAATATTAGTTAATATCAAATTCAAACTTCAAAGCAAGCTTTGTATCTCCTTTTTTGGTTCATGGACTAGTTTTATCCCCTTCCCCTTGCTCTTGATGTTGACTTCTTTGAGTTTTAACCATTTTTACGAAGTACCAATCAGGAGACTGTTGATTAAATCAGGTCCTTTTATTTTTTAAAATTTTTATTTATTTATTTATTTATTTAAGAGAGAGTGCACACAAATTGGGGGGGGGGCGGGAAGCAGAGGGAGAGGGAGAAACAGGCTCCCCGCTGAGCAGGGAGCCCAATGTATGGTATTTTATAAATTTAAATTATATTGTACACCTGAAACTAATAAAGCACTGTATGTTAATGATACTTTAATTGAAAAAATTAAATAAAAAATAAAAAATAAATTTTAATAAAGACAAAAGGATAAAAAGATTAGCTATGATTGTCCAAGTGGGACTAAGATAATTACAACAGTCCTCCAAATGTTGACAAGGGAGACAAAAGAGTTGGTGCCAGAGAATGCTGCCCAGCTGGCTCTGAAGGTGGAGGAAGAGCCATGAGCCCAGGAATGCGGGTAGCCAGCAAGAGACTGGAATAGGAAAGGAAACAGATTCTCCCTTGAGCCACTAGAAGGAACTCAACCATGCAGACTTCGTGCTATTAGCCCGATGAGACTACTTCCAAGCTTCTGCCTCCAGAACTGTAAGACCACGTATGTGTTGGCTTTAAGCAACTAGTGTGGGGATATTTTGCAGCAGCAGGAGGAGTCTCACATGGACATAGGCAATAAAATTATTTGAGGCAATGGAGTTTAAGCCTCTCAATTCACTCATCAGCTTCCCTTGGATAAGGGCAATTGATATTAAAAGCCCACAGTAGTTAGAAAGGAATTTTTTTTCTTTTATTCCTTTTTTTTTAAATTTTATTATGTTATGTTAGTCACCATACATCATTGGTTTTTGATGTGGTGATCCACGATCCATTGTTTTTGTATAGCACCCAGTGCTCCATGCAGTACGTGCCCTCCTTAATAACCATCACCAGGCTAACCAACCCCCCCTTCCCCCTCCCCTCTAAAACTCTGTTTGTTTCTCAGAGTCCATAGTCTCTCATGGTTCATCTCTCCCTCCAATTCCCCCCCCCATTTTTCCCTTCCTTCTCCTAATGTTCTCCATGCTATTCCTTATGTTCCGCAAATAAGTGAAACCATATGATAATTACTTTCTCGTGCTTGACTTATTTCACTCAGCATAATCTCCTCCAGTCCCATCCATGTTGATGTAAAAGTTAGGTATTCATCCTTTCTGATGGCTGAGTAATATTCCATTGTATATATGGACCACATCTTCTTTATCCATTCATCTCTTGAAGGGCATCTCTGCTCTTTCCACAGTTTGTCTATTGCAGACATTGCTGCTATGAACATTGGGGTGCATATGGCCCTTCTTTTCACTACATCTGTGTCTTTGGGGTAAATACCCAGGAGTGCAATTGCTGGTTCCTAGGTAACTCTATTTTTAAATTTTTGAGGAACCTCCACACTGTTTTCCAAAGTGGCTGTACCAACTTGCATTCCCACCAACAGTGTAAGAGGGTTCCTCAGAAAGGAAATTTTAAATCGATGTTGTTATATTCTGCCCCATCAACTGATACAGTGAATTTCTCGTGGCGTAAATGTGCATGTGGTCTGACTCTGAGGCCTTTGAGGCAGTGACAAAGGAAAGGAACTCATGATCAAAATTAAGGTCACTCATTGTAATTTAAATCTTTGTATTTCTGCATCCTTTTATTTCACATAAATTTGAAACTTCATTCTTTTTTGCTGTTATCCTCTCCAGCTTTCTCAAAATTCTTATCAACATAAAAGATGAAATCATAAAAAAAAAATAAATAAAGAATGGCCTTGGTGTACTTGATCTCAATGTAAATTTAGAAAGAGAATCACAAATACCAGCCAATTTTCTAAACGCACTTTTTATTTCAGAGGGCTAATAAAATTTGGAGTTTTGAATTTACACTAGACAAGAGATAATCTTCTATTATACACTTATGGGATGACCAATTTTCTTGTTTTTCCCAAGACTGCCCTAGTTTTAGAACAGAAAGTCCTGCGTCCCAGGAATCTCTTGAATTTTGTGCAAACTGGGATAGTTGATCATCCTATGGTATGGCCAAAATAGAGATAAGGGCTGAATGAGAGTACAGATGCATGAATTCATAACTGTTTGATCAACACCCTCAATGATTGTCAATCTGGAAGATTTTTTCTTAACAGCATACTGCAACACTTTATTCTTTACCCTTTTATCAACTACTTGGATATGGTTACTGTATATATACCAATCAGAGATATATCCAGTATATATGCTGATGGGAGAATGAAATAAAGATAACAATGACAGGTAATATGTTAGATCAAGATTCAGTAAAAGCAGATTTCCAAAATGCAGCAAGCAAGCCTAGCTAAGAAAGATTTTTTTGTTTTTAAATAAGATCAGGAGGCCATAGGAAAAGAGGAATTTATGCAAGTCATCACTGGAGAAACTATGAACTTTTTTTGGAACTCTTCAGCCAGCTTCAAGTCCTCAGCTTGGACTTAACTTCCTCCTCAGTATGACACCTGAATCATCCCCATTCTTTACTTTCAAAGGAGCCAAGGCAGTTTAACAAGCTTTAATCCTCCATTTGTATATTAATTCAACCAATCCCAGTTACCCTAATTTCCAATCCTTGTTTTGCATAGAGGACCTGAAAGAGAACTACACTAGTAATTTTTCACTTATATAACTCTAGCTCTTCTTTGTCTTCCTTCGAACATAAGACAGGTTTCTACCTGAATCTGTGTTTCACAAACTGCAAATCTAACTGCCCAAATGAATGCCTGTTTGCTTTAATTTTCAGTGAATTCTTTCTTGGCCGACAATTCCAAAATATTCTTCTTCACCCCAGTAATAAACTCAATATAAAATTTTTAAAAGGAAAAAAATTAAATATTCACAATTATATTTGTAATAAGTGTCACAGTTTAAGCATTAGCAGGAACCACTGCCTACTTTCAAAAATGTTCTGACTTGTCCAGTGAATCAGTGGAATGTCCTTGAACTCAGTTAATTTGCATGGACTACTGGCAGGTCTAGGGGACATTAAAAGGAAGAGGGACTGGTCAAAAAGCCTATGTCAGCTACAAAACCTTAGTTATCAAAAAGAAGAGAACAGTGCTTGTCAGTTGAATTTGTTTTTTACTTAGTGTCACATTGGCCTTAATCTTATAGAGAGGTGGTACTGTGGGCAGAGAGGCTTTACCTAAAATTTGAAAAAGTTATCTTCTTTTTTCTTTTTTTAAATTTTATTTTGTTATGTTTGTCACCATACAATATATCATTAGTTTTTGATGTAGTGATCCATGATTCATTGTTTTGGCATAACACCCAGTGCTCCATGCAGTATGTGCCCTCCTTAATACCCATCACCAGGCTAACCCATCCCCCCAAACCCCTCCCCTCTAAAACCCTCCGTTTGTTTCTCAGAGTCCATAGTCTCTCATGGTTCATCTCTCCTTTCAATTCCCCCCTTCATTTTTCCCTTCCTTCTCCTAATGTCCTCCATGCTATTCTTAATGTTCCACAAATAAGAGAAACCATATAATAATTGACTTTCTGTGCTTGACTTATTTCACTTAGCATAATCTCCTCCAGTTCCACCCATGTTGATGTAAAAGTTGGGTATTCATCCTTTCAAATGGCTGAGTAATATTCCATTGCATATATGGACCACATCTTCTTTATCCATTCATCTCTTGAAGGGCATCTCGGCTCCTTCCACAGTTTGGCTATTATGGACATTGCTGCTATGAATATTGGGGTGCACGTGGCCCTTCTTTTCACTACATCTGTGTCTTTGGGGTAAATACCCAGTAGGTAAATACCCCATAGGGTAGCTCTATTTTTAATTTTTTGAGGCACCTCCATGCTGTTTTCCAAAGTGGCTGTACCAACTTGCATTCCTACCAACAGTGTAAGAGGGTTCCCCTTTCTCCACAACCTCTCCAACATTTGTTGTTTCTCGCCTTGTCAATTTTGCCATTCTAACTGGTGTAAAGTGGTATCTCAATGTGGTTTTGATATACCTTCAATGCCATCCTGATCAAAATTCCAATGATATTTTTCAAAGTGGTGGAACAAACAATCCTAAAATTTGTATGGAATCAGAAAAGACCCCAAATAACCAAGGAAATGTTGAAAAAGAAAAATGAAGTTGGGGGCATCACGTTGCCTGATTTCAAGCTATATTACAAAGCCATGATCACCAGGACAGCATGGTACTGGCACAAAAACAGACATATAGACCAATGGAACAGAATAGAGAACCCAGATATGGACCCTCAACTCCATGGTCAAATAATCTTTGACAAAGCAGGAAAAAACATGTAATGGAAAAAAGACAGTCTTTTCAATAAATGATGCCTGGAAAATTGGACAGCCACATGCAGAAGAATGAAACTCGACCATTCTCTAACACCATACACAAAGATAAACTCAAAATGGATGAAAGACCTCAATGTGAGACAGGAATCCATCAAAATCCTAGAGGAGAACATAGGCAGTAACCTCTTTGACATTGCCCACAACAACTTCTTTCAAGATACATCTCCAAAAGCTACTGAAACAAAAGCAAAAATGAACTTTTGGGACTTCATCAAGATAAAAAGCTTCTGCACAGCAAAGGAAACAGTTAACTAAATGAAGAGACAACCCACAGAATGGGAGAAAATATTTGCAAATGACACTACAGATAAAGGGCTGGTATCCAAGATTTATAAGGAACTTCTGAAACTCAACACCCAAAAAATAAATAATCAAGTCAAAAAGTGGGCAGAAGATATGAACAGACACTTTTCTGAAGAAGACATACAAATGGCTAACAGACACATGAAAAACTGTTCATCATCATTAGCCATCAGGGAAATTCCAATCAAAACCACATTGAGATACCACCTTATACCAGTTAGAATGGCAAAAATGGACAGGGCAAGAGACAACAAATATTGGAGAGGTTGTGGAGAAAGGGGAACCCTCTTACACTGTTGGTGGGAATGTAAGTTGGTACAGCCACTTTGGAAAACAGTGTGGAGGTTCCTCAAAAATTTAAAATAGAGCTACCCTATGACCCAGCAATTGCACTCCTGGGTATTTACTCCAAAGACATAGATGTAGTGAAAAGAAGGGCCATATGCACCCCAGTATTCATAGCAGCAATGTCTGCAATAGCCAAACTGTGGAAAGAGCTGAGATGTCCTTCAACAGATGAATGGATAAAGAAGATGTGGTCCATATATACAAAGGAATATTACTCAGCCATCAGAAAAGATGAATACCGAACTTTTACATCAACATGGATGGGACTGGAGGAGATTATGCTAAGTGAAATAAGTCAAGCAGAGAAAGTCAACTATCATATGGTTTCACTTATTTGTGGAACATAAGGAATAGCATGGAGGACATTAGGAGAAGGATGGGAAAAATGAGGGGGGGGGAATCAGAGGGAGAGATGAACCATGAGAGACTATGGACTCTGAGAAACAAACAGGGTTTTAGAGGGGAGGGGAGAGGGGGATTGGTTAGCCCAGTGATGGGTATTAAGGAGGGCATGTACTGCATGGAGCACTGGTTGTTATACGAAAACAATGGATCGTGGATCACCACATGGAAAACTAATGATGTATTGTATGGTGACTAACATGACATAATAAAATAAAAAAAATACTATAAAAAAAAGAAATCAAAGGGTACATGGAGACAAAAAAAAAGAGAGAGAGAAAGAAAACACAATGGTCAAAAATATTTTTGATGCTGTAAAATTGGTTATAAGAGTGGAGTTTATAACAATACAGGGCTACCTCAAGAAACAAGAAAAGCCTCAATCTAATTTTATACCTAAAGAAGTTAGAAAAATAACAAACAAAACACAAGACCAGCAGAAGGAAGGAAATAATAAAGCAGAAATACATGATATAGAACCTTAAAAAAAACACTCAAAAACCAAAACCAACCTAACAAACAAAAACATGAAACCAGGCGTTGGTTCTTTGAAAAGATAAACGAAATTAATAATCCTCTAGCTAGACTCATCAAACAGAAGAGAAAGAACTCAAATACACGAAATCACAAATGAAAGAGAAGAAATAACAACCAACACCACAGAAATACAAGTAATTATAAGAGAATGCGATGAGGCCAGGCCTGACCCGCTGGCTGCAGACTCCCTGCTCTCCTTATCCAATCATTCCCTCACCCTTTGGTTCTGCCACAAGTATTTCTCTAGTCCTAGATATCCCCACAGACTTTCTTCCATTGGGTGTGTTTTGTCAAGTCTTGACTTCTGGAAAAAGAAGAGGGAAGGGGGCAAGATGGTGGAAGAGTAGGAGACTCCGATTCAACTGGTCCCCTGAATTTAGCTAGATAGCTACCAAACCATTCTGGACACCCATAAAATCAGCCTGAGATGTAAGAATATATATCTGGATCTCTACAAGCAGAAAATCAACAGTCACAAGGTATGAAGGATGGAGTTGTGATTCTGCAGGCAGATTTTAGAAGATGAACAGAAGGGAAAGGGAGCTGCCATAAGCTGGCCCCTGGAAAGTGATATAACACCCCAGCGCAAAAGTGTCCTGCACCAGAGGACCAGCGATAACATGCAGAGCGGTAGCAGTGGGATGGGAAGGGCTTGATAACAATACAAAAACAGGATCCAGGAGCTGTGGGAGTGCGCACATGAGTCCACGCCTGCAGACCCGGGGCTGTCGCTTGTAGGGACCCTGGGTGCTCATGGTTTAAGAAGCACAAAGGGCAGAGACAAGCAGGGGCCTGAATCCACTGCTGAGAGGGTCCCTGGGGGCGTGCATCACCCGTGGGAGGCTGAGGTTTTCAGCAGCAATTACAGAAAGGGAGACTGTGTGTTCTGGAGTGTTCAGAGAAGAGCAGACTGTGATTTCTCTGCCCTGGGGCAGAGGTGTGGGTGCAGACATCTTCCTTTGCTCTGACCCTCCAAAAAGGTGCAAAAAGCCACCAGAACAAAAAAAAGCTGCCAGAGAATAAAAGCCCCAAAAACCAGTTTCCACGGAGCCCAGCCCCATGATAGGGGGCAGGGCAACTCCGCCCAAGCAGGGTTGCCTGAAAAACAGCACGGAAGGCCCCTCCTGCAAAAGACAAGCTGGAAGAACAAGAAAACGACAACCCTAGGGTCCCCATAAAACTGTAAAACCCCAAAACCAGGGGAAAATAGTATATTGAGCTCCAGATGTTGACTCACAGCTTGTGTATTTCTCAGATACTTTTTTTTTCTTTTTATTCTTTCTCATGTTTCTTCTCTATTTTTTCTTTTTACTTTTTTCTCATTTCAACTAGATGTATAATATAACATATTTCATAGTAGCTTTTTAACTTGTACTTTTTCAAACCTATTTTTTTATATGCAGATATAAGCTTCAGTGTAGTCCTTTTTTCCCTATTCAATATTACCTTTACATATATACCAATTTTATTTTACCTGTAACTCTGGGAAGTAGTGTCCTCTAACAGAACAAAATACACTCAGGAAAAACTGAAACACCCTACCTTGCCCACATTGAGAGATTATAGCCCCTGCCCACCCCCCCCCATTTTTTTTTCTTTTTTCTACTCCTTTTTTTAAAATTTTTCATCTTTAATTTTTTTAATTTTCAATTTTATAAATTTTATTTTTGGGTTTCATTTTGGCTTTGTTTTTTCAGTGGTGGCTTCTTACTGCTCTGGATTTTCCCAGAGTGCATCTTGCCTGGATTGTGGTTGGTATTTTGGACTCTGTCCATCCCCTCAACCATCCCTCAACAGAATGACTAGGAGGAGGAACTCCCAACAAATAAAAGAACCGGAGACAATGGCTTCTCCTGCAGACCTAATGGATATGGATATAAGCAAGATGTCAGAAATAGACTTCAGGGTAACAATTATGAAGTCAATAGTTAGGCTTGAGAAAACCATTAGCAACAATATAGAATATCTAAGGACAGAAATGAGAGCTAATCAGGCCTAACATAAAAATGCTGTGAATGAGATGCAGTCTAAACTGGATACTCTAACATCTGGGGTAAAGGAGGCAGAAGAACGAATTAGTGATCTAGAAGATAAACTGATAGAAAGGAAGGAACAGGAGGAGGCCTGGGACAAAAGGCTTAAAATCTATGAGAACAGACTTAGAGAGATTAACGATGCCATAAACGTTCCAATGTCAGACCTATTAGGATCCCTGAGGGGGTGGAAAGAAGGTATATTTGAGCAAATTGTAGCTGAGAACTTCCCTGATCTGGGGGATGAAACAAGAATTTGTGTTCAAGAGGCAGAGAGGACCTCTCCCAAGATCAAGGAGACCAGACCAATGCCCCAGCATATAATAGTAAAAATCGTAAATCTTAGAACCAAGGAAGCCATCCTGAGAACAGCTAGAGGGAAGAGATTTCTTACATATGGAGAAAGGAACAACAGAATAAAGTCAGACCTGTCCACAGAGACCTGGCAAGCCAGAAAGGGCTGGCAAGACATATTCAGGGTACTAAATGAGAAGAACATGCAGCCAAGAATACTTTATGAAGCAAGGCTGTCATTCAGAATGGATGGAGAGATTAAGAGCTTCCAGGATTGGCAGAAACTGAAAGAATATGTGACCACCAAGCCAGCCGTACAAGAAATACTAAGGGGAATTCTATAAAAGAAGAAAGACCTCAAAAGTAATATAGACCAGAAATTTACAGAGACAATCCATAGAAACAGGGACTGTACAGACAGTAGGATGGCAATATATACATATCTTTCAGTAGTAACTCAACGTGAAAGGCCTAAATGCTCCCATGAAATGGCACAGGGTTGCAGATTGGATACAAAGGCAGGACCCATCTACATGCTGTCTACAAGAGACTCACTTTGAACATAAACACACCTCCAAACTGAAAGTGAAGGGATGGAGAACCATTTATCATGCCAATGAACCTCAAAAGAAAGCTGGAGTAGCAATTCTTATATCAGACAAACTAGAATTTAAACCAAAGACTGTAATAAGAGATCCAGAGGGACACTATATCATACTTAAAGGGTCTATCCAACAAGAAAATCTAACAATTGTAAATATTTATGCCCCCAAAATGGGAACAGTCAACTACATAAGGCAGCTGTTAACCAAAATAAAGAATCATATTCATAATAATACATTAATAGTAGGAGACCACAAAACACCACTCTCAGCATTGGACAGATCATCTAAGCAGAAGATCAATAAAGAAACAAGAGCTTGGAATGATACATTTGACCAGATGGACTTCATAGATATATACAGAACTTTCCACCCTAAAACAACAGAATACTCATTCTTCTTGAATGCACATGGAACTTTCTCCAAAACAGACCACATACTGGGTCACAAATCAGATCTCAGCCTATACCAAAAGATTGAGATTATTCACTGCATGTTATCAGACCACAATGCCTTGAAAGTGGAACTCAATCACAAAATAAAAAAAAAAAAAATGGAAGGATTCAAACAGAAGTTAAAGAGCATCATGCTAAAGAATGATTGGGTCAACCAGGAAATTAAAGAAGAACTTAAACAATTCATGGAAACTAATGAGAACAAAAACACTTCGGTCCAAAATCTATGGGATACTGCAAAGGTGGTCCTAAGAGGGAAATACATAGCCATCCAAGCCTCTCTCAGAAAATTAGAAAAATCCCAAATGCACAAGCTAAACTAATACCTAAGGGAGCTGGAGGAAGAACAGCAAATAAAACCTAAACCAAGCAGGAGGAGAGAAATAATAAAGATTAGAGCAGAAATCAATGAAATAGAAACCAGAAAAACAGGACAGATCAATGAAACTAGAAGCTGGTTCTTTCAAAGAATTAATAAGATCGAAAAACCACTGGCCAAACCTATCCAAAAGAAAGAGAAAGGATCCATATTTATAAAATCATGAATGGAGGGGAGAAATCATGACTAACACCAAGGAAATAGAAACAATTATTAGAAATTATTTCCAGCAACTCTATGCCAACAAATTAAGCAACCTGGAAGAAATGTATGCCTTCCTGGAAACTTACAAACTACCAAGACTGAAACAGGAAGAAATAGACAATCTGAATAGACCAATAACCAGTAATGAAATTGAAGCAGTGATCACAAACGTCCCAAAAACCAAAAGTCCAGGGCCAGATGGCTTCCCAGGGGAATTCTACCAAACATTTAAAGATCTTTTGTTTGTTTATTCATTTGACAGAGAGAGAGACAGCTAGAGAGGGAACACAAGCAGGGGGAGTGGGAGAGGGAGAAGCAGGCTCCCAGCTGATCAGGGAGACCAATGTGGGGCTCAATCCTAGGATCCTGGGATCATGACCTGAGCCGAAGGCAGATGCTTAATGACTGAGCCACCCAGGCGCTCCTCTACCAAACATTTAAAGAAAAAATCATCCTATTCTACTGAAGCTGTTCCCAAATATAGAAACAGAAGGAAAACTTCCAAACTCCTTCCATGAGGCCAGCATTACCCTGATCCCAAAACCAGGCAAAGACCCCATCAAAAAGGAGAATTACAGACCAATATCCCTGATGAACATGGATGCCAAAATACTCAACAAGATCCTAGCTAATAGGATCCAACAGTACAATAAAAGGATTATTCACCACAACCAAGTGGGTTTTATGCCTGGGATGCAAGGGTGGTTTAACATTCACTAGTCAATCAACATAATAGAGCACATCAATAAAAGAAAAGACAAGAACCATATGATCCTCGCAATAGATTCAGAAAAAGCATTTGACAAAATACAACATCGGTTCCTGGTTAAAACTCTTCAGAGTATAAGGTTAGAGGGAACATTCCTCCATATCATAAAAACCATCTATGAAAAGCCCACAGCGATATCATTATCAATGGAGGAAAGCTGAGAGCTTGTCCCTTAAGGTCAGGAACATGACAGGGATGCCCACTCTCACCCCTATTATTCAACATAGTGCTAGAAGTCCTAGTCATAGCAATCAGACAACAAAAAGAAACAAAAGGCATCCAAATTGGCAAAGAAGAAGTCAAACTCTCTCTCTTCATAGATGACATGATACTTTATGTGGAAAACCCAAAAGACTCCACCCCCAAATTACTAGAACTCATACAGCAATTCAGTAATGTGGCAGGATACAAAATCAATGCACAGAAATCAGTTGTTTTTCTATACATCAAGAATGTAACAGTAGAAAGAGAAATTAAAGAATTGATTCCATTCACAATAGCAACAAAAACCATAAGATACCTTGGAATAAAGACTCCACCAAGAAACTACTACAACTGATAAATGAATTCAGTAACGTCACAGATACAAAATCAATGTGCAGAAATGTCACATTTCTATGCACTAATAATGAAGCAGCAGAAAGAGAAATTAAGAGAACAATCCCATTTACAATTTCACCAAACACCATAACTTACCTAGGAATAAATTTGACCAAAGAGATAAAAGACCTGTACTCTGAAAACTATAAAACATGGATGAAAGAAAATGAAGATAACACAAAGAATTGGAAAGACATTCCATGGTCATGGATTAGAATCACAAATATTTTTAAAATGTTTATATTACCTGAGGCACGTGGGTAGCTCAGTCAGTTAAATGTCTGTCTTTGGCTCAGGTCATGATCCCAGAGTCCCACATCAGGCTCCCTGCTCAATGGGGAGTTTTCTTCTCCCTCTCCATCTGTCCTTCCCCATGTTCTCTCTCTCTCTCTCTCATAAATAAAATCTTTAAAACAAGTTATACTACTCAAAGCAATCTACATCCCTAATGCAATTACTATCAAAATACCAACAGTATTTTTCACAGAACCAGAACAAATAATCCTAAAATTTGTATGGAACTACAAAAGACCCTGAATAGTCAAAGCAATTTTGAAAAATAAAAGCAAAACTGGCGGTATCATAATTCCAGACTTCAAGTTATATTCAAAGCTGTAGTATTCAAGAGTATGGTGCTGACATAAAAGTAGACACATGGGGGAATCTGAGAGGCTCAGACAGTTAAGCATCTGCCTTCAGCTCAGGTCATGGTCTCAGGGTCCTGGGGCTGTGCCCCACATCAGGCTCCCTGTTCAATGGGGGGTCTGCTTCTCCCTCTCCCTCTGCCCTTCCCCCTCTCCCTCTGCCCTTCCCCCTGCTCTCTCTCTCCCTCTCTCTCTCAAATAAATAAATAAATAAATAAATAAAATCTTAAAAAAAAGTAGACATAAAGACAAATGGGACAGAATAGAAAACCCGAAATAAAACTGCAATTATGTGCTCCATTAATCTCTGACAATACAGGAAAGAATATCCAGTGGGGGGGGGGAACAGTCTCTTCAACAAATGGTGTTGGGAA
The DNA here is from genome assembly GCF_964656455.1 of Halichoerus grypus. Taxonomy (NCBI): domain Eukaryota; kingdom Metazoa; phylum Chordata; class Mammalia; order Carnivora; family Phocidae; genus Halichoerus; species Halichoerus grypus. The sequence continues at coordinate 23,177,396 of NC_135727.1, read as the reverse complement.
AATTGGTCAGTTCCATGCAGGAGAATTAAACTGGACCATTTTCTTACACCATACACAAAAATAAACTCAAAATGCACTAAAGACCTAAATCTGAGACCTGAAACCATAAAAATGGTAGAAAAGAGCACAGACAGTAATGTCTCTGACATCAGCCATAGAAACATTTTTCTAGGTATATCTCCTGAAATAAGGGAAATGACAGCAAAATTAAACTATTGGGGCCACATTAAAATAAAAAGCTGCACAGCAAAGAAAATGAGCAATAAAGCTGAAAGGAAACCTACTGAATGAGAGAAGATATTTACAAATGACATATCTGATAAGGGGTTAGTATCCAAAATATATAAAAATTTGTACAACTCAACATCCAAAATGCAAATAATCCAATTAAAAAATGGGCAGAAGACATGAACAGGCACTTTTCCAAAGAAGAAATACAGATGGCCAATAGGCACCTGAAAATTCACTCAATATCATTAGTCGTCAGGGAAATGCAAATCAAAATTACCAGATATCATCTCACACCTGTTGGAATGACTAAAATCAACAACACAAGAAACAACAGGTGTTGGTGAGAATGTGGAAAAAAAGGAACATTTGTGCACTTTTGGTAGGAAGACAAACTGCTGTTTATCACTGTGGGAAACAGTATGGAGGTTCCTTGAATGGTTAAGAATAGAACTACCCTACAATCCAATAATAGCAGGGACAGGCATCCCTGTTGAGATAGTTTTCTTGTGTATTTCATTAAAATTATAGATCAGTTTTTAAAAGATTGCCCTCCCTTCTAAAAACACTATTTCTCCATGGTTTACAGGCCTCTTTTCAGATACTTTATTAGCATTTTGTATTTTTTTCCCAATAAATACCTTGCATAGTTAGTTAGGTTAATTTCTGGATGTCATTGGCTAGCATAGGTTTTTTGAGATACCATTGATTACCAAAAAGATAATGTGGAAATATTGGAAATACTTGTAATTTTTTTCTCTCCTATTTTCCAGTTCTGTCAACATTGCTATAGCACCAGCAGTTAGTTTTAGTTTTCATCTTCTTTCAGTTTTCCCCAGCACTAGCCATGGATTGTATCTTAATGGTTACTTGCAATAATCAGGTCTTACTCTTTGGCAGTTAAAGAATCAGCCTTCTGTGCTCCCTCACACCCTATGCCAGGCCTTTAGGTTATCCAAGCCCCTGTTAAGACACATTCCCCTCAGTGATATGAACACCTGTAAACTCACACTCCTTCCTTGGTTATATAAGTGCCAAAACTTCAGATCCCCTCCTTTTAAGCTCCTAAGTTCTAATAGCATCACCTTTTTAAAATTTTATTCTTTCTCTTTATATAAGTGGTAATTGTTTTTTATGGTTATTCATTTTTGGATTTTAGGGTTATCTTAGTATCCCTAAATTTTGGTATCAGTAAAATTATTGTGGCAATAAACTGACATTCTTAAACATGGAGACTTAGAGATTCTTATATTCAATCATATGATCTTATACATATGAATATATAACAGCATTTATAATTATTCAAATAGCTTGGTCTTTAATCCATATAATTTCATGGAGCTAGAGCAGTAGTAGACATGTGAAATATTTGTGAGATGAATATAATTGTTAGAAGATAATCATTTGTACAGATGTTATGTACACTTGGAACTCCTTTCTATCAGTGAAGCCCTGAGATCTTTATGATTTAATAATCACCAATATTGCATTATTACATAAACAGTCATCTTGTTAGAGTGTTTGAGAGACTTGAGGAACATGACCTACACTGTTTACCTGTTTCAGCCATTTTCTTCCTTGAGTATTTTGCTGTCAACATTTCATTAATCTTTGTCTACTTTTTACTTAGCACAGACAACAATTGCTTCATTCCATCATGAAGAAGAATAAAAACAGTAAAGGAAATCATCAGGCTTATGTTTTAGAGCGTAAAATTTTAGGTTGAGAAACAAAATATTTCTTTCTTCTATTCAAGCAACACCTTACTGAGTTGTATGATATTTCTTTTCTATATCTTCTTAATGTTAATAAAGCACTACCATGAAATTTATGGCCACTCATAGATCTTCAAGTGAGAAATGATAACTACTTGCTGTTTCTCTTGAGTATATAATTTAAATGGATTTTCTCAATAATTTTCAAAGGAGTATTTTAATACTTTCTGATAAACAATGCAGAACATATATGCAAACACTATTACTATAAAGACATTTTCAAAATTACCCTTTCATTCTGCATACTTGTATATTTGTTGTTGATCATTTTGTCTGAAAATATGGTATGAAAACCATTATAGATGATTGAAAAATATATGCAGGCATGCTAAACAAGTAATCAAGGTAAAATTTTATAAGAACATACATCATTTTTGCAAGTATGCATTTTTTAAAAACCATTTATAAAGCACCAGCAGTTTAAAGAAACTCTATTAAACACTAACATAGCATCAATGCTACTGATATGTATGGGATTACTTCTGCTTTAGTGTAATAAAATTATCTGCTGCCCTAAAAAAGCAGTTTCTATTCAGCTTATATATGTTTAAACACTGAGAATATTCATGATCGTGACAATTATATCTTATACAGATATATAGCAGGTGACAGACAATAATTATACAAAATAACAATTACTGCATAATACAAATGATTTTCTTTCTCTTCTAGTGATTTCTGTGTGTGTCTGATGATATATGGAATATATCATGATATAGGATTAAACATTTTAAGCAAATAATTTTGTTAAGTCAAAATATTTGGGAAGCAGGAATTGCACATCAATTCCTTGAGAAGGGGAAGACATAAAAACCTAGGCAACAATGAAATAATTTTTTAAATGTTAAGAAAAATAGAGTATACACTTAATGTTCTGACATTCTTTTAGGTGATAAAAACTCAGTAATATAGGAGTAGCAAAAAGAATAATGGGTGAGCAATGGGTCTCATCTTTGAATTACTTAAACCCTAATCCCCAGGAAACACAAATCCCCATTCATCCTGCAAACAGATCCAAGTCTACTGATAGTTTTTTAGCAAAGGTCCTCAATGTGGTAATTAAGTTAATCTGCTGACCTTCCTAAATTTACATATATATATATATATATATATATATATATATATATATATATATATATATAAATTGTCTCCAACAACCTGTGGTTCTGAACCTGAAGATGTAAGAGTAAAAAGAATTGAGCATATTTCTCACCCCTCTTTCCTCCATTTAATGTTCAGCCCCTAAAGCTGAGGTTTCACTAAAAGAGGATTTCATCACTGACTCCACGCCTAACCCCAGATCATTGACACAGGGATTTTGCCTGGTCTAAAAGTAGAGAACCTGAGAAAGTTAGTTGTAATGAGCATGTCTGAGGTCAGAAAACATCTCAAACACTGATACTGGGAAACATTCATTCAAAGGTAGCAGAATTTAAATTAGTCTGTTGGCCTCAGCATTATTGAAAATAATACAGCAATCAACTGGCAATTAGTGGAGCTTAACAGCTGAGTGTGGTCAGAGGCAGAGATAGTCAAAATAAGCCCTAACCAAATCACTTATCCCAGGATGATTGCATGCATAAAAAAGGCTATGCCCCTCTGAGGAGCAACATCAGAGGCTTAACACTGCAGAGAAACAATATCCTTTACAAAAATGAACCACCAAGACACTAAGTAAAATTAAAAAAAAAAAATAACAGTAACAAGCCCAGAGGTGTTCAGTAACGAGTCCTCAGAGTTACTACAATATATCATGTAAAATGTCCAGTTTCAAAAAACAAAGAGACATGGGAATAACTATAAAGTATGACACGTGGATGGGAACAAAAATAACAGGCCAGGCAATAGAAACTAACTTTGCAGGGTTCCAGAGGTTGTATATAAAAAAAAAAAATTTCAAAGCACCTCTTACAAATATACTCAGAGAGCTAAAGGAAATAATGATTAACAATGTACATAAAGATATGATGACAATGTTACATCAAATAAGTATAACAATAAAGCTTTAGAAATTATTTTTAAAGGATCATATGAAAATTCTAGGGGGTGAAAAATACAATAACTGTAATAAAAAAAAAAATTCACTACAGGGACCCAATAGTAGATTTGGACTAGCAGAGGAAAGATTTAGCAAACTTGGAGATAGACCAGTAGAGATTATACAATTTGAGGAACAAAATAAAAATAATAAAGAAAAATGAGCAAAATGTCATAGAAATATGGGGCACCATTAAATGCACCAACATATGCTTAATGGGAATACCAGGAGAGAGAGAGAAAGGAGCAGAAAAGATAGTTGAAGAAATAGTGGCTGAAAACTTCCACATATATTGAAAAACAACAATATATACATCCGGTAAACTCAATGAATTTCAAGCATAAGATATAAAAAAAGAAACATCATGCTGAATTCTGGAAACCAAGGACAATATCATAAAAACAGCAAAAGAAAAATGACTTATTTCTTACCAGGGAACTTGAATAAGATTAATAGTTGACATCTCAGTAGAAACATTGGAGAACATAAGGTAGTGAGATAACATATTTCAGCTTCTCAAAGCAATCACTGTGAATCAAGAATCCAATATCCAACAAATCTATCTTTCAAAAATGGAGGTGAAACAAAAACAGGCTCAAATAAACAAACACTGAAAATTTGTTACTAGCTGACCTGTTTTACAAGGAATACTAAGGATTTTTCAAGCTGAAAGCAAGTGATCTCAGATCCACATGAAAATAAAGAGCACCAATATATGTAATTAGGTAATTATACAAGATGTTGTAAATTCATACATTGTCATTTCTTCTATTAACTGTTTTAAAAATCAACTGTGTAAAACAATTTGTATATAATGTATTTGGGGGTACATAACATGTAGAAATGTAATTACTTCACCAATAACAACACATAAAAATTAAGGGATTAAACACATAAAACACATAAAAATTGGAGGGAGGCAAGATGGTGGAAGAGGAGACCTAGTTTCTTCTGGTCCCTTGAATTTAGCTAGATAACTATCAAATCATTCTGAATACCCATGAATTCAACCTGAGATGTAAGAAAAGAATATCTGGCACTCTACAAGTAGAAAAGCGACCACTTTCTGCAAGACAGGAGGTGCAGAGAAGTGAATCTGAGGGGATATATCAGAAGACAAATGGTGGGGGGAGGGAGCCTCAGTAAACTGGCTTCCAGAAAATGGTATAGCCCCAGAATTAGAACCCTTAGAAATCTGTTCCAGTAAGAGACATCTCTGCTTGAAAGGTGCTCAGGTGGTGAAAATGGGCAAAATTCTAAGTGGAACAATGTAGTTTCAGGATTGCCTGAGTCACAGAAATAATGGGGTGCCTGAGCCAGTAGAGTTCCCAAGCATTGGAGCAAGGAAATTGGTTACGGTCAGTGAGCCTAGGAGGGGGCTTTCAGCTTGGTTCACTGTAAACCACGAGCCACACCTTAATCGGGTGACTGCTGTCTGTGCAGGGGCCCTGCAAAGGACAGAAGCTTGGGTTCCCTCTGCCTTGCCCCAGGAGGGACAGAACTGGTGCACGCACCACTGGGCAACAGCTCTCAGGGCAGGAACCCTGTAAAGACTGTAATGGGCAACCATCCACCTTCCCTTGGGAGGGGTGGAGTGGGTACAAGAATGATTCAGTGAACCCTCTCTGCGCCAGGGCCCTACAAAGTGCAGTAACGCAGGACACTCTGTGTTCCCCCAAGAGGATTGTTGTGGGTGCGCACTGCAGGAGTCTGCCGAGTTTGGCACACACAAAGGTGAAGACTGTTTAACCCTAAGGGTTTACTGAAGAGAGAGGACCACATTCTTTCCACTCTGGGCCTGGAGATAGGGCATAGACATTTTTATTTTGATCATCTAAAGAGAGGCACAAAGCTGTCAAGGAACAAAAGCCTCACAGAGGACCAGCTTATACTGAGCCTGGCACCCTGGCAAGTGGCAGTGCAACTCCACCCAGGCAAAGACACCTGAGAAGAAGCACAGCAGGCCCCTCTGCCAGGAGACCAACTGGAAGTACAGGTGCACAGCAAGTTTAAGGACTCCAGGAGAGTGTAAAACTCCAGTGCTAGGGGAAAATAGTATATAGAATTCAAGGTTTTTCTCATGATTCACTTATCCTTCAGTTTAAAATTTTCCATTCCTTTTTTTTTCTTTTTTCCCTTTTCAACTAGTTTCTTATTTTATCAACTCTTTGTTTTTAAGGTTTTTTTTAACTTTCATTTTTTACATTTACATTTTATAGATATATATTTTTTCATTTTTGGCTTCCTTTCACTCTATTCAATTTTTGTATATATCTAAGTTTTATTTTCTTTAAAATTTTGAAATTTAGTGTCTTCTAACATGCAGACCAAAATACACTCAGGATCAACTAGATGACCCTGTTTTGTCCACCCTGTGAGATTATATTCTCTTTCCCCCCTCCCTTTCTTTTTCTTTTTCTTTTTTGGTTTCTGACATCTTTGGATTTGTCTAGTGTGTATTTTGCTTAGATCGTGGTTGACATATTTGATTCTATTCACTCATTCATTCATTCTTCTCTGGGCAAAATGACTAGAAGAAGGAATTCACAACAAAAGAAAGAAACAGAGGTAATATTCTCTGCCACAGATCTAATCAATATGAATATAAGTAAACTGTCAGAGCTGGAATTCAGGATTATGATTATAAAGTTACTAGCTGGACTTGAAAAAAAGCATAGAAGACACTAGAGTATCTCTTAGTCCAGAAATGAGATCTAATCAGGCTGAAATTAAAAATGCTCTAACTGAGATGCAGTCCAAATTGGATGCTCTAACAGCTAGGGTCAATGAGGCAGAAGAGAGAGTAAGTGACATAAAAGACAAGTTGATGGAAAGGAAGGAAGCTGAGGAAAAGAGAGAAACACAACTAATAGGCCATGAGGACAGGTTTTGAGAAATTAGTGATTCCATAAAACGAACCAACATCAGAATTATTGGGGTGCCTGAAAGTTAAAAGGGGAAGATAGGGCCAGAAGCTGTATTTGAGCAAATTATAGCTGAGAACTTCCCTAATCTGGGGAAAGAAACAGACATTCATTTCCAAGAGGTAGAGAGGACCCATCCCAAAATCAATAAAAATAGATCAACACCCCAACATATAATAGTGAAGCTTGCAAATTTCAGAGATAAAAAGAAAATCCTGAAAGCAGCTCGAGACGAGATTCTTAATCTACAGAGGTAGGAACATTAGCCTGACATCAGACCTATCCACAGAGACCTGGCAGGCCAGAAAAGGGCTGGCATGGTATATCCAGAGTACTAAATGAGAAAAACATGCAGCAAAGAATACTTTATCCAGATAGGCTGTCATTAAGAAAGGAAGGAGAGATAAAGAACTTCCAGGACAAACAGAAACTGAAAGAATATGTGACCACCAGCCAGAATTGTAAGAAATATTCAGGGGTGTCCTATAAGTGAAGAGAGAGCTCAAGAGTAACATAAACCATAAAGAAACAGAGACAATCTACAGAAACAGGGACTTAACAGGCAATAAAATGGCACTAAATTCATATCTTTCAACAGTTACTCTGAATGTAAATGGGCTAAATGCTCCAATCAAAAGACACAGGGTATCAGATTGGATAAAAAAGCAAGACTCATCTATATGCTGCCTACAAGAGACTCACTTTAGACCTAAAGACACCTCAAGACTGAAAGTGAGGGGTTGGAGAACCATTTATCATACTAATGTACCTCAAGAGAAAGCTGGGGTAGCAATCCTCATAGCAGACAAATTAGATTTTAAACCAAATACTGTAGTAAGAGATGAAGAGGGACACTATATCATACTTAAAGGGTCTACCCAACAAGAAAATCTAACAATTATAAATATCTATGCCCCTAATTTGAGAGAAGCCAATTATATCAACCAATTAATAATCAAATTAAAAAAACACATAGATAATAATACAAAGATAGTAGGGGACTTCAACACCACACTCACAACAATGGACAGATCATCAAAGCAGAAGATCTACAATGAAACAAGGGTTTTGAGTGACACATTGGACCAGATGGACTTCGCAGATATATACAGAGCATTGCATCTTAAGGGCAACAAAATATACATTCTTCTCGAGTGCACATGAACATTCTCCATAATAGTTCACATACTGGGTCACAAATCAGGTCACAACCAGTATCAAAAGATTGGGATTATTCCCTGCATATTTTCAGAGCACAATGCTTTGAAACTTGAACTCAATCATGAGAGGAAATTTGAAAGGAACTCAAACACATGGAGGTTAAAAAGCATCCTACCAAAGAATGAATGGGTCAACCAGGAAAGTAAAGAAGAATTTAAAAAAATATGGAAACTAATGAGAATGAAAACACAACTGTTCAAAACCTTTGGGATACAGCAAAGGTGGTCCTTAGAGGGAAGTACATTGCAATACAAGCCTCTCTCAAAAAAATTAGAAAAATCTCAAATACACAAGCTAACCTTAAACATAAAGGAGCTGGAGAAAGAACAGTAAATAAAGCCTAAAACAAGCAGAAAAAGAGAAATAATAAAGACTAAAGCAGAAATCAATGAAATAGATACCAGAAGAACAGTAGAACAGATCAACAAAATTAGAAGCTGGTTCTTTCAAAGAATTAATAAGATCAATAAACCACTAGCCAGACTTATCAAAAAGAAAAGAGAAAGAACCCAAATTAATAAAATCCTGAATGAAAGAGGAGAGATCACGACCAACACCAAGGAAATACAAACAATTTTAAGAACATATTATGAGCAACTATATGCCAACAAATTAGGCAATTTAGAAGAAATGGATGCATTCCTGGAAACTTATAAACTACCAAAACTGAAACAGGAAGAAATTGAAAACCTGAACAGACACATAACCAGCAAGGAAATTGAAGAAGTAATCAACAACTTCCCAAAAAACAAGAGTCCAGGACCAGATGGCTTCCCAGGGGGATTTTACCAAACATTTAAAGATGAATTAATACCTATTCTAATGAAACTGTTTCAAAAAATAGAAATGGAAGGAAAACTTCCATACTCTTTCTATAAGGACAGCATCATTTTGATACCAAGACCCCATCAAAAAGGAGAATGACAGACCTGTATCCCTGATGAACATGGATGCCAAAATTCTCACCAAGATACTAGCCAATAGGATCCAATAGTAAGTTAAAATAATTATTCACCATAGCCAAGTGGGATTTATTCCTGGGCTACAAGGGTGGTTCAACATTCACAAATCAATCTATATGATACATCACATTAATAAAAGAAAAGACAAGAACCATATGATCCTCTCGATTGATGCAGAAAAAGCATTGACAAAATACAACATTCTTTCTTGATTAAAACTCTCCACAGTTTAGGGATAGAAGGAACATACCTCAATATCATAAAAGCCACCTACAAAAAGTCCACAGCAAATATCACTCTCAATGGGGAAAAACAGTTTTTCCTCTAAGGTCAGGAACATGACAGAGATGTTCACTCTCACCACTGTTCAACATAGTACTAGAAGTCTTAGCCTCAGCAATCAGACAACAATACAAAATGAAAGCCATTCAAATTGACAAAGAAGTTAAACTCTCACTCTTCACAGATGATATGATACTTTATGTGGAAAACCCAAAGATTCCACCCCAAAATTTCTGGAACTCATACAACAAGTCAGCAACATAGAAGGATACAAAATCAATGCACAGAAATCAGTTGCATTTCTATACACTGAGACTGAAGAAAGAGAAATTAAGGAATTGATCCCATTTACAATAGCACCAAAGACCATAAGATAACTAGGAATAAAGGTAACCAAAGAGGTAAAGGATCTGTACTCTAAAAACTACAGAACACTTATGAAATAAAATGAGGAAGACACAAAGAGATGGAAAAACATTTCAAGCTCATGGATTGGAAGAATAAACATTATTAAAATGTCTATGCTGCCCAGAGCAATCTACACACTCAATGCATTTCCTATCAAAATACCATTGACATTTTTCAGAGTTGGAACAAATAATCCTAAAATTTGTATGGAACCAGAAAAGATCCCGGATAGCCAAAGGAATGTTGAAAAAGAAAACCAAACCTGGGGGCATCACAATGCCTGACTTCAAGCTATATTACAAAGCTGTGATCATCAAGACAGCTTGGTACTGGCACAAAAACAGGCACATAGATCAATGGAAAAGAATATGGAACCCAGAAATGGACCCTCAACTCCATGGTCAACTAATCTTCAACAAAGCAGGAAGGAATACCCAGTGGAAAAAAGAACAGTCTCTTCAATAAATGGTGCTGGGGAAATTGGACAGCCACATGCAGAAAAATGAAACTTGACCATTCTCTTATACCATACACAAAGATAAACTCAAAATGGATGAAAGACCTCACTGTGGGGCAGGAATCCATCAAAAACCTAGGGATAACAGAAGCAGCAACCTCTGTGACCTCAGCTGCAGCAAATTCTTGCTAGACATATCTTTAAAGACAAGAGAAACAAACAAACAAACAGAAAACTTTTGGGACTTCATCAAGATAAAAAGCTTCTGCATAACAAAAGAAACAGTCAACAAAACTAAAAGGAAACTTACAGAATGTGAAGTTTTTGCAAATGACATATCAGATAAAGGGCTAGTATCCAAGATATATAAAGATCTTATCAAACTCAACACCCAAAAAACAAATAATCCAAGGATGAAATGGGCAGAAGACATGAACAGACATTTCTCCAAAGAAGACATACAAATGGCCTACAGACACATGAAAAAATGCTCAACATCACTTGTCATCAGGGAAATACAAATCAAAGCCACAATGAGATACTGCCTTATGCCAGTCAGAATGGCCAAAATTAACAAGACAGGAAACAACGAATGTTGGTGAGGATGTGAGAAATGGGACCCCTCTTACACTGCTGGTGGGAATGCAAGTGTGTACAGCCACTGTGGAAAAGAGTATGGAGGTTCCTCAAGATGTTAAAAATAGGGTGTCTGGGTGGTTCAGTTGGCTTAGTGTCTGCCTTCAGCTCAGGTCCTGGGGTCCTGGGATCTAGCCCCACGTCAGGCTCCCTGCTTCTCTCTCTCCATCTGCCTTCCACTCCCCTGATTGTGCCCTTTCCTTCTCTCTCTCAAGTAAAATAAATAAAATCTTAAAAAAAAGACATTAAAAATAGAGGTACCCTATGACCCAGCAATTGCACTACTAGGTATTTACCCCAAAGATACAGATGTAGTGAAATGGAGGGACACCTGCACCCCAATGTTCATAGCAGCAATGTCCACAATAGCCAAACTGTGGAAGGAGCTGAGATGTCCTTCAACAGATGAATGGATACAGAAAATATGGTTTATATATACAATGAAACATAACTCAGCCATTAGAAAAGATGAATACTAACCATTTACATCGATGTGGATGGAACTAGAGGGTCTTATGTCAGTGAAATAAGTCAATTGGAGAAAGACAATTATATGATTTCACTCATATGTGGAATATAAGAAGCAGTACAGAGGATCATAAGGGAAGGGAGAGAAAATTGAATGGGAAGAAATCAGAGAGAGAGACAAACCATGAGAGACTCTTAACTATGATGAACAAACTGATGGTTGCTGAAGGGGAGGTGGGTGGTGGGATGTTGTACCTGGGTGTTGGGCATTAAGGAGGGTATGTGATGTGATGAGCACTGGATGTTATACACAATTGATGAATTGTTGAATACTACATCTGAAACTAATGATGTATTATGTTTTGACTTACTGAATTTAAATTAAAAAAATTAAAAATAAAAATAAATAAAAAATTAAAAAATTAAAAAAAAATAAATTGAATGGGAGAAAGACTGTACTGAGCTAAATACATAACTCCAGAAGATAACTCAAATCCACTGGGGCAAATGAAGATAACCAGAAGAGATAAGGAAGAAAGTTAATATAATAAAAGCTATAAGTACATATTGTTTTACTTTCTTCTTAAATGTCATAAAATTATATAAAGTAATAATTGTAAAAATGTTTTTTTGCAATTGTAACATACATACCTTAATATCAATGAAAAATATCAAAAGAAGTGGGAAAAAGAATACAACTATAGAGTGCTATTTACATATCTCACTGGAAGTGTTAGTGTAAATCTAAAGCTTGTTATGATAACTTTAGATGTACATAGAATAAGCCATAAGGCAGCCACTAAGTAGATAATTCAACCAATATAATGACCAAAATAATTAAAGAATTTAAAAAGCTTCATTAGAAAATATTCACATCATGGAAAAGAAAGCAGTAAAGAGGATAAAGGAACAAAAAATATATGAATGAAATAGAAAATGAAATACAGAATGCCATATATATAAATCAAATGTTATCAACAAAAATATTAAATGACAATGGATCATACAATCAGATCAAAAGTCAGAGATTGTCATAAGAAATTCAAAAAAATGATCCTCCTATATGATGTCTAAGGAGACAGACTGAGATTTAAAGACAAAGATTGAAGGTAAGATACAAGAAAAAAATGCAAATAGCAGCCTCAAGAAAGTTGCTACTATCAAAGAAAATTGACTTTAAAAAAATGTTACCACAGATAAGCAAGGATACTTTTATAATAAAAAAGCTATGAAGAATGAATGTTTTACTTTTTCTTTCCTGATTTGGATGCCTCTTATTTCTTTTTTTCTCCTCCGTTTGCTGAGGCTAGGACTTATAGTACTATGTTGAACAAAATGGTGAGACTGGACATCCCTGTTGTGTTCCTGACCTTAGGGGAAAAGCTCTCAATTTTTCCCCATTGAGGATGATATTCTTTGTGGGTTTTTTGTATATGGCTTTTATGATATTGAGGTATGTTCCCTCTATCCCTACACTGCAGAGAGTTTTAGTCAAGAAAGGATGCTGTATTTTGTCAAATGTTTTTTCTGCATCTATTGAGATGATCATACTATTTTGAAAACCCAAAAGACCACCCAAAAAGTGCTAGAACTCATACAGGAATTCAACAAAGTGGCAGGATATAAAATCAATGAACAGAAGCCAGTTGTGTTTCTCTACACTAACAATGAGGCAGAAGAAAGAGAAATCAAGAATCAATCCCGTTTACAATTGCACCAAAAATCATAAGATACTTAGGAATAAACTTAACCTAAGAGGTAAAAGCTCTATACTCTGAAAACTATAGAACAGTTATGAAAGAAACTGAGGAAAACACAAAGAAATAGAAAGTTCCATGCTCGTGGACTGGAAGAACAAATATTGCTAAAACGTCTATGCTACCCAAAGCAATCTACATATTCAATGCAATCCCTATCAAAATACCATAAACACTTCTCAAAGAGGTGGAACAAACAATCCTAAAATTTGTATGGAACCAGAAATGACCCTGAGGAGCCAAAGGAATTTTGAAAAAAGAAAACCAAAGCTGGTGGAATCACAATTCCGGACTTCCAAGCTGTATTACAAAACTGTAATCAAGACAGTATGGTACTGGCACAAAAACAGACTCATAGATCAATAGAGAATAGAAAACCCAGTTTGTTTCCTGAGATTAAGAATTCTGCATATCAGTGAGGTCATATGATACATGTCTTTCTCTGATTGACTTATTTTGCTCGGCATAATACCCTCCAGTTCCAACCACATCACTGCAAATGGCAAGATTTCATTCTTTTTGATGGCTGCATAATATTACATTGTATATATATACCACATCTTCTTTATCCATTCATCTGTTGATGGACATCTTGGCTCTTTCCATAGTTTGGGTATTGTGGACATTGCTGCTATAAACGTTACAGTGCACATACCCCTTCGGATCACTACATTTGTATTTTGGGGTAAATACCCAGTAATGCAATTGCTGGGTCATACAGTAGTTCTATTTTCAACTTTTTGAGGAACCTCCATAGTGTTTTGAGAGTGGCTGCACCAGCTTGCATTCCCACCAACAGTGTAGGAGGGTTCCCCTTTCTCTGTATCCTCGCCAACTTCTGTCGTTTCCTGACTTGTAAATTTTAGCCATTCTGACTGGTGTGAGGTGGTATCTCATTGAGGTTTTGATTTGGATTTCCCTGATGCCAAGCGATGTTGAGCACTTTTTCAGGTGTCTATTGTCCATTTGGATGTCTTCTTTGGAAAAATGTCTGTTCATGTCTTCTGCCCATTTCTTGATTGGATTCTTTGTTCTTTGGGTGTTGAGTTTGATAAGTTCTTTATAGATTTTGGATACTAGCCCTTTATCTGATATGTCATTTGCAAATATCTTCTCCCATTCTGTCGGTTGTCTTTTGGTTTTGTTGACTGTTTCCTTTGCTGTGCAAAAAACTTTTTATCTTGATGAAGTCCCAATAGTTCATTTTTGCCCTTGTTTACCTTGCCTTTGGCGAAGGTTCTAGGAAGAAGTTGCTATGGCTGAGGTCGAAGAGGTTGCTGCCTATGTTCCCCTCTAGGATTTTGATGGACTCCTGTCTCACATTGAGGTCTTTCAACCATTTGGAGTCTATTTTTGTGTGTGGTGTGAGGAAATGGTCCAGTTTCATTCTTCTGCATGTGGCTGTCCAATTTTCTCAACACCATTTGTTGAAGAGACTGTCCTTTTTCCATTGGACATTCTTTCTTGCTTTGTCAAAGATTAGTTGACCATAGAGTTGAGAGTCCATTTCTGGGCTCTCTATTCTGTTCCATTGATGTATGTGTCTGTTTTTGTGCCAGTACCATATTGTCTTGATGATTACAGGTTTATAATAGAGCTTGAAGTCTGGAATTCTAATGCCACTGGCTTTGCTTTTCTTTTTCAACATTCCTCTGGCTATTCAGGGTCTTTTCTGGTTCCACACAAATTTTAGGATTCTTTATTTCATTTCTTTGAAAAAAGTTGATGGTATTTTGATAAGGATTGCATTGAATGTGTAGATTGCTCTAGGTAGCATTGACATCTTCACAATATTTGTTCTTCCAATCCATGAGCATGGAACATTTTTCCATTTCTTTGTGTCTTCCTCAATTTCTTTCATGAGTATTCTATACTTTTCTGAGTACAGATTCTTTGCCTCTTTGGTTAGATTTATTCCTAGGTATCTTATGGTTTTGGGTGCAATTATAAATGGAATCAACTCCTTAATTTCTCTTTCTTCTGTCTTGTTGTTAGTGTATAGGAATGCCACTGATTTCTGTGCATTGATTTTATATCCTGCCACTTTACTGAATTCCTGTATGAGTTCTAGCAGTTTTGGGGTGGAGTCTTTTGGGTTTTCCACATAAAGTATCATATCATCTGCAAAGAGTGAGAGATTAACTTCTTCTTTGCCCATTCGGATGCCTTTTATTTCTTTCTGTTGTCTGATTGCTGTGGCTAGGACTTCTAATACTATGTTGAATAGCAGTGGTGATAATGGACATCCTTGCCGTGTTCCTGACCTTAGGCGGAAAGCTCTCAGTTTTTCCCCATTGAGAATGATATTCGCTGTGGGTTTTTCATAGATGGCTTTTATGATATTGAGGTATGTACCCTCTATCCCTACACTCTGAAGAGTTTTGATCAAGAAAGGATGCTGTACTTTGTCAAATGCTTTTTCTGCATCCATTGAGAGGATCATACGGTTCTTGTTCTTTCTTTTGTTAATGTATTGTATCACATTGATTGATTTGTGGATGTTGAACCAAACTTGCAGCCCAGGGATAAATCCCACTTGGTTGTGGTGAATAATCTTTTAATGTACTGTTGGATCCTATTGGCTACTATTTTGGTGAGAATTTTTGCATCCATGTTCATCAAGGATATTGGTCTGTAATTCTCCTTTTTGACGGGGTCTTGGTCTGGTTTTGGGATCAAGGTAATGGTGGCCTCATAAAACAAGTTTGGAAGTTTTCCTTCCATTTCTATTTTTTGGAACAGTTTCAGAAGAATAGGTATTAATTCTTCTTTAAATGTTTGCTAGAATTCCCCTGGGAAGCCATCTGGCCCTGGGCTCTTATTTGTTGGGAGATTTTTGATGACTGCTTCAATTTCCGTAGTGGTTATTGGTCTGTTCGTGTTTTCTATTTCTTCCTTGTTCAGTTTTGGTAGTTGATACATCTCTAGGAATGCATCCATTTCTTCCAGATTATCTAATTTGCTGCCATATAGTTGCTCATAATATGATCTTATAATTGTTTGTATTTCTTTGGTGTTGGTTGTGATCTCTCCTCTTTCATTCATGAGTTTATTTATTTGGATCATTTTTCTTTTTTGATAAGTCTGGCCAGGGGTTTATCAATCTTATTCAGTCTTTCAAAGAACCAGCTCCTAGTTTCGTTGATCTGTTCTACTATTTTTTGGTTTCTATTTCATTGATTTCTGCTGTGATCTTCACTATTTCTCTTCTCTGCTGGGTTTAGGCTTTATTTGCCATTCTTTCTGCAGCCCCTTTAGGTGTAGGGTTAGGTTGTGAATTTGAGAACTTTCCTGTTTCTTGAGAAAGGCTTGTATTGCTATATGCTTTCCTTGTATTGCTATATACTTTCCTCTTAGGACTGCCTTTGATGCATCCCAAAGATTTTGAACAATTGTGTTTTCATTTTCATTTATTTCCATGAATTTTTTTTAATTCTTCTTTAATTTCCTTGTTGACCCATTCAATCTTTAGTAGGATGCTCTTTAGCCTCCATGTATTTGAGTTCTTTCTGACTTTCCTCTTGTGTTCGAGTTCTAGTTTCAAAGCATTGTGGTCTGAAGATATGCAGGGGAATTATCCCAATCTTTTGGTACCAGTTGAGACCTGATTTGTGACCTAGAATGTGATCTATTCTGGAGAAGGTTCCATGGGCACTAGAGAAGAATGTGTATTCTGTTGCTTTGGGATGGAATGTTCTGAATGTATCTGTGAAGTCCATTTGGTCCAGTGTGTCATTTAAAGTCTTTATTTCCTTTTGATCTTTTGCTTAGATGATCTGTCCATTTCAGTGAGGGGGGTGTTAAAGTCCCCTACTATTATTGTATTGTTGTTGATGTGTTTCTTTGCTTTTGTTTTTAATTGGATTATAATTGTCTGCTCCCATGTCAGGGGCATAGATACTTACAATTGTTAGATTTTCTTTTTGAATAGACCATTTAAGTATGATACAGTGCCCTTCCTCATTTCTTATCATAGTCTTTGGTTAAAAATCTAATTTGTCTGATATAAGGATTGCCACCCCAGCTTTCTTTTGATGTCAATTAGCATGGTACATGATTTTCTACCCCCTCAATTTCAATCTGGAGGTGTCTTTGGGTCAAAAATGAGTGTCTTGCAGACAGTATATTGATGGGTCTTGTTTTTTTTATCCAATCTGATAGCCTGTATCTTTTGATTGGGGCATTTAGCCCATTTACTTTTAGGGTAACTATTGAAAGATAGGAATTCAGTGCCATTATATTGCCTGTAAGTGACTGCTACTGTAAATTGTCTCTGTTCCTTTCTGGTCTATGTTGTGTTTAGGCTCTCTCTTTGCTTAGAGGACCTCTTTCAATATTTCTTGTAGGGCTCGTTTTGTGTTTGCAAATTCTTTTAGCTTTTGTTCGTCTTGGAAGCTTTTTATCTCTCCTTCTATTTTCAATGACAGCCTAGCTGGATATAGTATTCTTGGCTGCATATTTTTCTCGTTTAGTGCTCTGAATATATCATGCCAGTCCTTTCTGGCCTACCAGGTCTCTGTGGATAAGTCTGTTGCCAATCTAATGTTTCTACCCTTGTAGGTTACAGACTTCTTGTCCTGAGGTGCTTTCAGGATTTTCCGTTTGTCTCTGAGACTCCTAAGTTTTACTATTAGATGTCGGGATGTTGACCTATTTTTTTTTATTTTGAGGGGAGTTCTCTGTGCCTCTTGAATTTTTATGCCTGTTTTCTTCCCCAAATTAGGGAAGTTCTCTGTTATAATTTGCTCCAATATACCTTCTGCCCCTCTCTCTCTTTCTTCTTCTTCTGAGACCCCATTTATTCTAATATTGTTTTATCTTATGGTATCACTTATGTCTCGAACTCTGCCCTCGTGATCCAGTAGTTGTTTATCTCTCTTTTTCTCAGCTTCTTTATTTTCCATCATTTGGTCTTTTATATCATTCACTAATTCTCTCTTCTGCCTCATTTATCTTAGCAGTTAGAGCCTCCATTTTTGATTGCACCTCATTAATAGCCTTTTTGATTTTGACTTGGTTAGATTTTAGTTCTTTTATTTCTCCAGAAAGGGTTCCTGTAGTATCTTCCATGCTTTTTTCAAGCCCAGCTAGTATCTTTATAATCGTCATTCTGAACTCTAGCTCCAACATCTTACTAATGTTTGTATTGATTAAGTCCCTGGCAGTCGGTACTGCCTCTTGTTCCTTTTTTTGAGGTGCATTTTTCCATCTTGTCATTTTGTCCAGAGGAGAATAGATGAATGAGAGAACAAAATGCTAGCAGTGTAACAACGATCCCAGAAAATTATACACTAAACAAATCAGAAGAGACCTTCCAGAAAGTGGTCGTTTTTCTGTTCAGAAAGTTGCTGCTATTATTTTCTTCTATGTATGTCCTTTTGAGTTCGTAGGTGTTCAGAATGGTTTGATACATATCTAGCTGAATTTCTGGGACCAGATGACATTTAGGTCTCTTACTCCTCTGCCATCTTGCTCCTCCCCTCCTCTCTTTTTGTTAATCTAACTTAATATTTCAGTTTTGTTGGTCTTGCTAAATACTCAGCTCTTGGTTTAATTGATTTTCTCTATGATTTTGCATTATTATTATTGATAAGTAGAAGATGTCTAAACATCAATAGAAACAGGAAAAACAATAGAATAGAAAAATAGTCAAATGTATGTATAAATAATTTATATTGAAAGAAATATTTTTAAAGATTTGTTTATTTACTTTAGAAGTGGGGGATGGGCAGAGTGAGAGGGAGAAGGAGGAAGCAGACTCCCTGCTGAGTGCTGAGTCCAATATGGGGCTCAATCTCATGATCCTGAGATCATGACCCAAGCTGAAATCAAGACTCAGTTCCTTAATGGACTGAGCCATCCAGGTGCCCCAAAAGGAAATCTAAATAATGAAGTAACATATGAAACTTTGTCAACTGGCAAATTAAAATTGCAATTAGAAATATATTTCTTCCTTTATCTTTGTTATTTGAACAATTAAGGTAAAAAAGCATTGGATAGGGCAGAGCAAGGCAGTAATTGCAGTGGTGGAATGGATGGGGAAGCCATGATGTCCCAGAGTAGAGTTTCAGAGTTCTTATCAAGGTAAAGAAAGCATCAGTGTGGTGATGGTGATAAGCCCACCATAGAGATACAAAACATGAAAAGAGTTAAGAGCATATCCATACATTGGAGCTTCCTGATATGAGGTATCAGAGCCTGAGCAGGATGAGGAAAGTGTCCATGCAGAGAAGGAATTTGGGATAAGATATCATGTCCCAAGTAGGTTATGGAGGTATTATTGTGAGAAGTATGGCCTGGCATAGTAATTCATGTTGAAAAAAGGTATGGAAGAAGTCCATACGGGGAGGAGGTCCTTTTATATATTAGTAAAACACAAGCAGTGTGAGGAACTTTCACATTCAGAGAAGTGATGCCTTGGGGAATCAGAATTAAAACAAGGTTAAGAAGTCTTCCATGCATTGTATATATATACCACATCTTCTTTATCCATTCATCTGTTGATGGACATCTTGGCTCTTTCCACAGTTTGGCTATTGTGGACATTGCTGCTATAAACATCGGGGTGCACATAGCCTTTTGGGTCCCTACTTTTGTATCTTTGGGGTAAATACCCAGTAGTGCAATTGCTGGATCATATGGTAGCTCTATTTTCAACTTTTTGAGGAACCTCCATACTGTTTTCCAGAGTGGCTGCACCAGCTTGCATTCCCACCAACAGTGTAGGAGGGTTCCCCTTTCTCCGCATCCCCGCCAACATCTGTCATTTCCTGACTTGTTAATTTTAGCCATTCTGACTGGTGTGAGGTGGTATCTCATTGAGGTTTTGATTTGGATTTCCCTGATGCCAAGCGATATTGAACACTTTTTCATGTGTCTGTTGGCCATTTGGATGTCTTCTTTGGAAAAATGTCTGTTCATGTCTTCTGCCCATTTCTTGATTGGATTCTTTGTTCTTTTGGTGTTGAGTTTGATGAGTTCTTTATAGATTTTGGATACTAGCCCTTTATCTGATATGTCATTTGCAAATATCTTCTCCCATTCTGTCAGTTGTCTTTTGGTTTTGTTGACTGTTTCCTTTGCTTTGCAAAAGCTTTTTATCTTGATGAAGTCCCAATAGTTCATTTTTGCCCTTGCTTCCCTTGCCTTTGGCGATGTTTCTAGGAAGAAGTTGCTGCGGCTGAGGTCGAAGAGGTTGCTGCCTGTGTTCTCCTTTAGGATTTTGATGGACTCCTGTCTCACATTGAGGTCTTTCAACCATTTGGAGTCTATTTTTGTGTGTGGTGTAAGGAAATGGTCCAGTTTCATTCTTCTGCATGTGGCTGTCCAATTTTCCCAACACCATTTGTTGAAGAGACTGTCTTTTTTCCATTGGACATTCTTTCCTGCTTTGTCGAAGATTACTTGACCAGAGTTGAGGGTCCATTTCTGGGCTCTCTATTCTGTTCCATTGATGTATGTGTCTGTTTTTGTGCCAGTACCATACTGTCTTGATGATTACAGCTTTGTAATAGAGCTGGAAGTCCAGAATTGTGATGCCGCCAGCTTTGTTTTTCTTTTTCAACATTCCTCTGGCTATTCGGGGTCTTTTCTGGTTCCATACAAATTTTAGGATTCTTTGTTCAGTTTCTTCGAAAAAAGTGGATGGTATTTTGATGGGGATTGAATTGAATGTGTAGACTGCTAGAGGTAGCATTGACATCTCTGCTCCATCTCTGCAGCCGGCTTCCCTGCTCCAATACCTGGGAGCTCTGCCACACTCAAGCACCCCCGGTCTTTCTGTGACCCTGAGGTTCCTGAGACCACACTGTCCCGCGAGGGTTCCACCCCCCGCTTAGCCACTGGAGCGACGTCCCTCAGCAGAACCGACTTCTAAAATTTCCAATTTTGTGCTCTGCTGCTCTATCACTTGCCAGAAGCAGCTGACGGAGGCCCCCTCCCCCACCGTCTGTCCTCCCAAATATCGCCTTGGATTCACTTCTCTGCGCATCCTACCTACCAGAAAGTGGTCGATTTTCTGTTCAGAGAGTTGTTGCTATTCTTTTCTTTGATCTCCTGTTGAGTTCGTAGGTGTTCAGAATGGTTTGATCCCTATCCAGCTGAATTACTGAGACCAGACGAAATCTGGGTCTCCTACTCCTCCACCATCTTGCTCCCAAGATTCCTACTTTTTTACATTTTTGACATATAACACAATATTTATATACTTCTTATATTATACATTTACACAATAACTCAACAGCTGTGAAAATGCCATGTTAAAGGCTGTAGTAGCTGCAGACAATGCCAGTATTATCTCTTTTTATACTGTTATCATATAAAACATAATACCAAGAGCTTAACTAGCAGTCTCTGCATCAAAGGAGGCAAAATACATATTTATCTAATGTTAACATGTCAAAGTAAACACAAAAACTCCTATGGAAATTGTTTCTTTTTATTGGTATATGTGTCTTTAGACATCAATAATGATCAAGAGAAGTTTACAAGCTCATTATTCAACAATAGTCACAGAACTGGTGATACAAAATTTGAAAACATATTCATGCAGATTTGAAATATTTTAAATGTAACCTAAGCAGATGTAAATAAAGGACAGAGCACTATGCTCTGTTTGCTATCCCTCCTCCACGAAACACCCAAATATAAATATAACTCCTCATTATGGTAGAAAACTATTTCTCAAGCACCAACTATAGGCTAACCACTGTATGAGATAACTTTATTAGATGCTTAGCATGATAGTTTGAATATGAGTTTTTCAACTTAGCAACAAAAGCCTTATTTTTCAGGTTCTTCTCAGGTGCATCTATTTAGCACACAGTCATGCCATGGAATAAAAGTCAATTGCATCATGCCAATCAACAATTAATAATAAAGTATTGTAATTAGCTTTAGCACTTGAGGATAATGGATATTTTTTTTTATTGAACATGTGTATGTGCTGCATAATTGCACTTGGTTGTACATTTTGCATGAGTAAACATGCAAAGTTTTGATTTATAATAAAAACTCATGCATAACTTTCAAGTTCCTATTGACAAGAACTTAGTCTATGCAAAAATATCAGGGAAAGATTTGTGTTAAAATCTGCACAGGAACGCCTGGATGGCTCAGTCGGTTAAGTGTCTGCCTTTGGCTCAGGTCATGATCTCAGGGTCCTGGGATGGAGCTCCATATTGTGCTCCTTGCTCAGTGGGGAGCCTGTTTCTCTCTCTGCCTGCTCTGCCTGCTCCACCTGTTGCTCCCTCTGATTGTGCTCTCTCTCTCTCTCTCTCTGACAAATAAATAAAATCTTAAAAAAATTAAAATAATAAAATAAAATCTGCACAATAATAATCCAGTGTGTATACATTTGACTATGTGCATTTTTATGAAGGATTTTCAATAAATAATAACAAAAATAAGTTGAAATTAAACTTTGTCAAATCCCCTGAACTTCTTCTTAAGAACAGTTTGAAAACTGAGTCCTTGAAGGAGACAGGTTCAAATAACCTGTTCACTCTAAGGCAAAATATTACCTCTGAGGACACAACTTGATTGCTTGAATAGTGTAAATTTCACATTCTATTATATCATTTCTAAAATAGTTCCACAGGAGTTATAAATAGTCATAATACTCCATATATTATCCTAACTGCTGCAGTTGCTGGAAGTAAGGTCAAAAAAGTACAAAGTAAGGAATAGAGATGTTCTGATGTTGGTGAAATGGTAAAGGGATGAATAAACATAGGAATAGTGGGGGCATAATTTTAAACATCCATCCTCCTGTATCATTATGATGATTAACTGTGATTATATGCATGATACACCTTAAGAACAAATACTATTATATCAGAGTAAAGGTAGCTCATTTGATAAGAGAATGTGGAGCAACAAAGGTCATGAATTCAATTCTCCATGTGATTTATTGATTATGAGTGTAAGAGAATATGTATTGAGAAGCAGTAATTTAATCTTACCACACCACAATAAGTCAAAATTTATTTCAAAATAGTGAGGCTAGTTGAGTACCTATTGGATTTAGGACATGGTATTAGGTGATAATAGTATTGAAGTAAAAACAGTTTTAATAAATCTGATAAATGCTTTCATAAAGGCATATATAGAATGACAAGTGAGTATATAAGAGAAATATCTAACCCCAATATTGTGGGTTCAGAGAAGAGAAAGATACAATATGACATTCTAAGTTTATTCATGAAGTAGGTTTAGCTAAAGCATAAAGGTAGAGGATAAATTTATAATACTGTCATTTCAGTATGTGAAGACAGTGTATATAGATGATAAAAGCTTTATATGTATAAAACAGTTTAGGTAGAGACTGCTATAAGCATAAGCAGCATCACAAATGTTACATTATAAATATTTTTGTATGAGTCTTGATTATAGCCCTAGGCAAAATTAAGAAATTAGTAGAATAAGGCAACCTACTTAAAAAATAAACTTGAATTTTTAATGTATCTCTAATTTTACAAATGTGAATGCATGCGTTTCTGATAATTGTACTACTTAGAGGGCAAATAAATGAGAGAAATATTTTTTCCATTGCTTTAGGAATGATTATCATAACTCTATTGATATAGTTCTAAAATAAAATGTGATGTGTCACCATGACCTTGATGCAAATAAAAAGACTGTGTTATAAAAAATGTCTACATTAGGATAGTTCTCTTTATGAATCCTTTGCAATAAAGTATATATACTTTATAAATCCGTCAACATTTAACTAAGTGAAACCAAAATCAATCTACATTAGAATGATCTTGGAGTAATATTATCCAGAAGTTGCCCACATTTATCAAATAATCTGCTTCTTTAAAATATTTCAGTTTCCCAGATACTTATATGAACATTGAGGTGTCTTTTTTTTTAAAAGAGTAAGTTGGTTGCAAAAATAATTATATGGACTTATTATGTGCCAGAACATGTTATAGATGTTTTGGATACATGAAGGTACTAGAAAGATATAACACCTACCCTAAAGTATCTTACATCCTACTAGGCAGAGATCATAATGAATACAAAATAAACAAATAAATAGGATAATATCAAGTACCGATAAGTTTTATGGTGTCAATAAAGCAAAGAAGTATGATAGAATGTAACCAGTAATTTGGCAGGATAATTATTTTAGCTTGAGATGTTGTCTAAGACTTCTCTGGATGATTCAAACTTTGAGGTGAGACAGGAATTATGAGGAGAAAAATCTGTGAAGACATCTGAAGAAATGGTGCTACAAGCAGGAGGAATAACAGTAACAAAGTCCCTGAGACAGAAATAAGCTAGGACAATTGAGTAACAAGGAAACAACTCAGCATCTTAGAGTTCAATTAGGTCAATGTTAAGTTGGAAATACCTATCAGACATCCATATAGAAATGTCTATTAGGCAGCTGGATGAAGAGTATGACCAAAGGAATGGGATCAAATGGAGGTTTTGGCTTCACATAGATTAAGAGACACTTCTATTATAAAAGGAGAGAAGGGAGAATATGTGCAAATAGATGTCAGTAGATTGGTGGGATTTAAGATAATCAAGTGAAATATTGTCTGTTTGCATCTTTGCTTCATAAATGTGCACTGAAGTTATTATGTAAGGTAGGGATGGTATTTTTAGGAGACACATGCTGTAAACTAGTCATTTTAAACAATGAAAAAGTGATAAATTAGGGAAATATGATAGAATTGTCTGTCAGTAACCCTTGAGAACTTTTGATTATAAATTTGAAGTGATTTTATTTAGCACAATCATATACTCTCCTTTGATAGTCAACTTCACATTAAGTCAAAGAACAAATTATATTAGGAATATTTCAGCTATATACATAAAAACTGAGACATATGTAGTTGTAAAGCAACATGGCAAGTGATGTATTAACCAAGACCTTTACCTGTCAACTGATAGAAAATTATGTGTAGTGTTTTGACTACTATAGTTTTGTAATATAGTTTAAAATCAGGAAGTGTGTGCCCCCAGATCTGTTTTTCTATCTCAGCATGCTTTCACTATTTGGGGTCTTCAGCAGTTCCATATAATTTTTAAGACTTTTCCTATTTCTGTGAAAGATGCCATTGAAATATTTATAGGGATTGCATTGAATCTATTGATTACTTTGGGTAGTATGAACATGTTGACAATATGAATTCTTCCAATTCATGAACACAGAACATCTTTCCATTTATTTGTGTCTTCAATTTCTTTCATCATTGTATTATATTTTTCAGTGCACAAATCTTTTACCTCCTTGTTTAAATTAATTCCTAAGAATTTTATTGTTTTTGATGCTATTATAAATGGGATTGTTTTCCTAATTTTCTTTTTCGATAGTACATTGCTAGTGAATAGAAAGTAAAATGATTTTTTTGTTGTTGATTTTGTATCCTAAAACTACTGAAATCGTTTATTAGAGAGAGCAAGCATGCAAACAGGGGGAGGGGCAGAGAGAGGAAGAGAGAGAGACTAGCAGACTCCCAGCTGAGTGCAGAACCTGATGTGGGGCTCCATCTCAGGACCCCAAGACCATGACCTGAGCTGAAACCAAGAGTCTAATTCTCAACCGACTGAGCCACCCAGGTGCCCCGTTCTAACAGTTTTTGATGGAGTTTTTAAGATTTTCTATATTTAAGATCATGTCATCTGCAAACAGAGACATTTTACTTCCTCCTTTCCAAACTGGTTACCTTTTATTTATCTGTTTTTTCTTGTCTGATTACTCTGGCTAGAATTTCTAGTACTATATTGAATAGGAGCAGTGAAAGTGAGAACACTTGTCTTGTTCCTGATCTTAAAGGAAAAACTTTCAACCTTTTACCACTGAGTATGAACTTAGTTGTGGACTTATCATATATGGCCTTTATTATATGGAGGTATATTTCTCCTATATCCAATTTGTTGAGAGTTTGTACCATGAAAGGATGTTGAATTCTGTTAAATGCTTTTTCTGCATCTATTGAAGAGATCATATTATTTTTTTCTCTTTCATCTCTTCCTCCCTATCTTTCTGTTTGCTCCCCTAAAATCATTCCTATTTCCCAATATGTGCCCCTCTTTTTCTCTTCTCCTTTAATACAGCCATTCTGAAGCTCCCAGCCCAGAGACTTCAACATGTAAATAAAGAGGCATCCTTGGTAATAGGTTCTCTGTATACACTTCTATGTAATGTAGACAACAACAACAAGAATAACAAAACAAAAACTTCTATATTTCTTGTCAGTCAAGTAATACATAATGTCTTTGCTGACAACATTTTCTCAATAAATAATCAGTATTTGAGCCTGATTTTGAGTCCCAAATAGCTCAAAATATGATACATTTTCTAACTTAAACTCTTGGTAGATTAACATTAAAAGGCTCCTTATTTGGACTCTATTATCCACTAATCTTTCTAAGCCTTATACATGCATGAGAATGAATTTCAACCCACCCTTGTGAGAATGAAAAACAAAAGCAAGAAGGGCTAATTTAGCCACCTTTCTTAAAATATTGACTTTTAGGGGCACCTGGGTGGCTCAGTTCATTAAGCGTCTGCCTTCAGCTCAGGTCATGATCCCAGGGTCCTGGGATTGAGCCCCACATCGGGCTCTCTGCTCAGTGGGAAGCCTGCTTCTCCCTCTCCCACTACCCCTGCTTATGTTCCTTCTCTCCCTGTGTGTCTCTCTGTGTCAAATAAATAAAATCTTTAAAAAATTGACTTTTAGAAAACATAGAGTAATTGAAAAATGAAAGCTTTGAGAAACATCACAAAATTCAGAGGATATTCCCAATGGAAAAATGTCAATATTGTACCAAAAAAGTTTCAATATTGTGCTGAATAAATTAACCATATGAGGTGATAAGCGGAGGAGTATATTATTTATAGCTCAGAGATACATTAATTATATTGGGTCCTTACAATGATAAATATGCCTGAGTTTGTGCCATTACTGAAATTAGTTTGAGGGTCAGTAAGATAGACAACTCACACATCTCAGTGGACTAACACAATGAAGGCTTATTTCTCATTTGTAAAAGTCAGCTATAGATCTAAGCACCTCTATCAGGAATCTGTCCTCTACCTACAGATTCATTAATTCAGGATATTGAGATTCTTTAACACTCTGTAATTTCACTATATAAAATATATAACCTCATTGGTTGGAGAGGTATGAAAAACATAACAGGGAGTAGAGCACTAGATCTTAAATTCTTCCACAGAAAAGTGGTGCACATTACCCCTGCGCACATTTATTGAACTAAACAAGATTCATGGTCATGACTAACTTTAAAGGGGAAGATGGTGGATCCAATCCCTCTGATGTGCCTGGACAGAGAGAAAAACCAGAAATGTTGATAAATCTGAGTGAAGTTTTTGATAATATTCTTGGAAGATATTGGTTACAAAATATAGCAATTACTAGGCAAATAGATTTTTACAAGGAGTGTAATATTGTGTATTTGTCAAATGTGTGGGGTAGACTGTCAAGACAACTTTACCTGTACTCAGACTTGGTTGCAACTTACATATGTGGCACAAAAACTACTGAGGGACTCTTACTACCAATAACTCATCTTCTGACTCAGTGGAAGAATATTCCTTCCAGACATGCTTCTTTGGCTATTCATTATCTCTATTATTATCTCCATTATTACTAAAATTTTACTGATCATGTCTTACCTGACAAGAAGTGTATAACAGTTTGACATATGCATCCTCATAGTAACCATATTAGTCATATATTATTCCCATTTTTAAATTAGAAATTGAAGTTTGGGGAAGTTAAAATTTGCTCAAACTCCCACAGCTAGCAAGTGGTATAGCTATAATTTGAGGTGATTTATCTCCAGCTCCATACAGAACATCAAATTCAATCACAGATATAAGTCAAATAAATTTCCTGAGTAAAGTAAAATAGTAAATCATTAGCACACAAGCAAAAGAACTGAGTTGAAGATACCGGTGTTATTCTTTAATAAAACTGGCATTTTTGGAAAATAAACTGTCAAAGTAATTCAAATGCTAAAACTTTTTTTTTTTTTAATTTTTGTAGGGTTTTAAAAGTTTTTTTATTTAAATTCCAGTTAGTTAACATACAGTGTAATATTACTTTATTGCCTTTAATTAATTAATTAATTGTGGTATCTTTACCTGGTTTTGGTATCAGGGTAATGCTGGCCTTATGGAATGAATTTGGAAGTTTTTCTTCCTTTTCTATTTCTTAGAATGGTGTGAGAAGAATAGGTATAAACTCTTCTTTAAATGTTTGGTAGAATTTGCCTGTGAGGCCGTCTGGTCCTGGACTTTTATTTGTTGGCAGTGTTTTGATTTCTGATTCAATTTCTTTGCTGGTTATTGATCTATTCAAGTTTTCTATTTCTCCTTATTTCAGCTTTGGTAGTTTATATGTTTCTAGGAATTGATCCATTTCTTCCAGGTTGTCCAATTTGTTGGCATATAGTTTTTCATATACTATTCTCTCATAATTGTTTGCATTTCTGTGGTATTGGTTGTTATTTCTCCTCTCTCATTTGATATTTTATTTATTTGGGTAAGATCTCTTTTCTTTTTGATAAGTCTAGCTAAAGGTTTATCAATTTTGTTGATCTTTTAGAAGAACCAGTTCCTGATTTCATTTTTCTGTTCTATTGTTTTTTTGTTTGTTTTATATTCTATATCATTTAATTCTGCTCTAATCTTTATTATTTCCTCCTTCTGCTGGCTTTAGGCTTCATTTGTTCTTCTTTTTTCCATGCTTTTAGGTGTAGGTTTAGGCTATTTATTTGAGATTTTTCTTGTTTCTTGAGATAGTCCAGTATTGCTATATACTTCCCTCTTAGGACTGTTGCTGTACCCCAAAGGTTTTGGGCTGTTCTGTTTTCATTTTCATTTGTTTCCCTTTATTTTTTTTTTTAAATCTTTTCCTTGATTCCCTGGTCAACCCATTCATTGTTTAGTAGCATATTGTTTAACCTCCATGCATTTGTGGTCTTTCCAATTTTTGTCTTGTGGTTGACTTCCAGTTTCATAGCATTGTGGTTAGAAAATATGCATTATATGAATTCAATCGTTTTGTATTTGTTGAAGCCTGTTTTATGACATGATATATAATCTTTCCTGGAGAATGTCCTATGTGCACTTGAAAAGAATGTGTATTCTGCTCTTTTAGGATAGAATGTTTCCAATATATTTGTTAAGACCAACTGGTCAAGCGTGCAATTCAAAGCCTTTGTTTTCTTGTTGATTTTCAGTTTAGATTATCTGTCCATTGATGTAAGTGGGGTGTTAAGATCCCCTACTATTATTGTATTATTATCAGTTTGTTCTTTTATGTTTCTTATTAACTGTTTTATATATTTGGATGCTCCCAGGTTGGGTGCATAAATATTTACAATTGTTAGACCTTTTTGTTCGATTTTCCCCTTTGTGAGTTTATTGTGCCCTTCGTTGTCTCTTGTTACAGTCTTTTTTTAAAGTCCAATTTGTCTGATATAAATATTGCTACTCTGTTTTTTTTTTTTTTTCTTTGACATCCATTTATATGATAAATGTTTCTCCATCCCCTTGCTTTCAATCTGCAGGTGTCTTTGGGTCTGAAATGAATCTCTTGTAGGTGGCATATAGATTGGGCTTTTTTATCCATTCTGACACCCTATGTCTTTTGATTGGAGCATTCAGTCCATTTACATTCAAATTAATTATCAATAGATATGTATTTAGTACCATTTTATCATTCGTTTTTCTTTGCTCTTGGAGATTTTCTCTGATCCTTTCTTGTGTTTGTCACTTTTAGTCTCTTCTTCACACTCAATGAGTCCCCTTTAATATTTCTGGCAGGGCTGGTTAGTAGTCACAAATTCCTTTCATTTTTGTTTGTCCAGGAAACTCTGTATCTCTCCTTCTATTCTGAATGATAGCTTTGCTGGATAGGTTATTCTTGGCTATAGATTTTACCCATTCAGCACTTTGAATATATCATGTCACTCCCTTCTTGTTTGCCAACTTTCTCTTGAGAAATCTCCAGATAGCCTTATGGATTTTCCCTTATAGGTTAAGGATTTCTTTTGTTTTGCTGCTTTTAAGATTTTTTCTTAATTATTATATTTTGCAGATTTAATTACAATATATCTTGCTGTTGGTCTGCTTTTGTTGATTTTGATGGCAGCTCTCTCTGCCTCCTGGATCTGGATGTCTGTTTCCTTCCCCAGATTAAGGAAGTTTTCAGCTATTATTTCTTGAAATAAATTTTCTGCCCCCTTTCTCGCTTTTCTTCTTCTAGGACTTCTATAATATGAATGTTTTATATGTGATGGAATCACTGAGTTCCCTAAGTCTACTTTTCTGTTGCATAATTCTTCTCTTTCTTGTCAGCTTCATTACTTTCTATTACTTTGTCTTCTAGATCATTAATTCATTCCTCTGCTTCTTCCAGCCTGCTGTACATTGCATCACATTCCTAATCCAGTTATTGCACTCTTCATCTCTAATTGAGTCTTTTTTTTAACTCTTATCTCTGTGGTAAGGGTCTCACTGATGTCTTCTATTCTTTTCTCAAACCAGTGAGTATCCTTATGTTTGTTGTTTTAAACTCTCTATCAGTCATATTACTCATATCTGTTTTGCTTAGATAGCTGGCCATGGCCTCATTTTGTTCTTTCATTTGGGATAAATTCCTCCTTCTCCACATTTTGTCTAAGTCTCTGCTTTCTTCTATATGTTAGAAAAGTCAGTTATGTCTTCTGCACTGGAAAGTAATGGCCTTATGAAGAAAAGGTCACATAGTGCCCAAGGCCTGGCACTTCAGGGAGTTTCTCTGGTGTGTGCTGTGTGCACTCTGCTTTGTGTTTTGCCTGCTTTTTCAGTCCAGTTTTCTACAGAGGTTCTCCTTCCCTGCTCTGGACAATGTTTGGTCCCTGGCCTGAATGTGGTGAATTTTAACTAGCTGTGCTCTGATCTGTTTGTGAAATGACACCTGTCACCACCTCCACTGGAACTGAGGCCCTGCAGTTCTCTTTGGTCAGGAGATGTGGTGTGGGCAGGGGCTTGTGCTGGTCTTCTTGGGAGGATCTTACAGAGCTGGGACCAAAAAAGCTTGACTGAGAAGGACAGTCTCACCAGGGCACAGGGGGGTGGGACTTGGTAAAAGTACGTTAAGCATCCAGTGTCCATCTTTTACTGCTTCCCACAGGTGGTTCTGTGTTTATGCTGAGGGGTAGGGGAGGGAAATGGTGTTGGCCAACTCCTTTGTTCGCATACAGGTCTCTCCATGAATGCTGCCTCTCAGGGGTACTCTTCAAGAAGAGCAAATAATCGCCCTACTGTGTGCCTTTGGCACTCTTCAGATCACTGCTTCCATATTGTCTGCCTTGGGTTGTTTGCCTGCCTTCTTTCCAGGAGCATCACAGTGCCCTCTAGACTGCATCCCAGCCAAACCCACTGACCTTTAAAGCTCTAGGATTTAAGCCCTGCTGGTTGCAAGAACTCATGAATTTTAACCTTTCTTGTTTTCCAAGCCAATGGCTTTGGGGAAATGTTCTCCTTGTGCATTCCCCTGTGTGCTCCTCTCTCACCCTTCCTTGTGACCGTGGCTCCCTCCCTTCTGCAGCACCTTCTATCAATTTCTCCCCTAAACCAGATCTGTGCACTTCCTACCTTCTTCAATGTTGTCTCTTCTCTCCCTTTAGCTGTGGAGTTTGTTCTGTCAATCTTTGAGTCTATTTCTGGGGTATTAAGGATGATTTGGTAGTTATTTAGTTGTGTTTCTGGGACAAGGCAAGCCTAGGGTCCTCCTATTCTGCCACCATCTTCCTTTAAGAAGACTAAAGTTTCTATTTCTTTTAAAATTATCTAGGCCAGTAGTTCTTAAACATTTTTATTCTAGTGCCTATTGAAAAATATTGGAAATGCAAAAACCTTTTGCTTATATGAATCATATAACTGATATTTATAATATACACTAAAACAGATAATTTAAATTTACTAAACACATTACATGTAAACATATAAATATTTTGTGAAAAATAATTATATTTACAGAAGAGTGGATTATTTTACATTTTTACATATCTTTTTAATGTATAGTTTAATAGAAGACAATTGGATCCTCTTTTTAAAAAATATTTTATTTATTTGAGAGAGATCATGAGTCAGGGAAGGGGTTGAGGGAGAGGGAGAAGCACACTCCCCACTGACCTGGGAGCCCAACACAGGGCTCGATCTCAGGACCCTGAGATCATGACCTGAGCCAAAGTCAGACACTTAACTGACTGAGCCACCCAGGCACTCAAAAATTGGATCCTTTTATGTGCATCTGCATTCTGTCTTTCATGATACAGTGTTTTGATTGAGTTATATGAAGATAATTTGACCTCTTACAGGCATGTAATTGGAGAAAAGAGGACCTCATGAATCCATTGAAGGGAGTCAGACCACATTAAGAGTCATTGATCTAGGAAATTGTCTGAAGGAAGTATCTTGGTCAATGAAACCAAGTTGAATTAGACATCAAGATACTGGTGGCCATAGAAAATAAGTCAATCAGAGAAAGACATGTATCATATGATCTCACTGATATGAGGAATTCTTAATCTCAGGAAACAAACTGAGGGTTGCTGGAGTGGTGGGGGGTGGGAGGGATGGGGTGGCTGAGTGATAGACATTGGGGAGGGTATGTGCTATGGTGAGCACTGTGAATTGTGTAAGACTGTTGAATCACAGACCTGTACCTCTGAAACAAATAATACATTATATGTTAAAAAAAAAAAGAAGATAGTAAGAAGGGAGAAATGAAGGGGGAAAAATCATTGGGGGAGATGAACCATGAGAGACTATGGACTCTGAGAAACAAATTGAGGGTTCTAGAGGGGAGGGGGTGGGGGAAGGGTTAGCCTGGTGATGGGTATTAAAGAAGGTACATATTGAATGGAGCACTGGGTGTTATATGCAAACAATGAATCATGGAACACTACATCAAAAACTAATGATGGGGGCGCCTGGGTGGCTCAGTCAATAAGCGTCTGCATTAGGCTCAGGTCATGATTCCAGGTCCTGGGATCGAGCCCCGCATCAGGCTCCCTGCTCAGCAGGCTTGCTTCTCCCTCTCCCACCCCCACTGCTTGTATCGCCTCTCTCGCTCTGTCTCTCTCTGTCAAATAAATAAATAAAATCTTAAAAAAAAAACAACTAATGATGTAATGTATGGTGATTAACATAACATAATAATAAAAAAATAAAAATAAAAAAAGAATATCACATATAATTTTTCCTCTGGAATGACCATGAGATTTGCCTTGGCTGATGAAATATAAGTAGAAAAATTATATACCAGTACTGAGGAAAAACTTAATGAAATGTTACATGTTTTGCCTTTTTCTCTTCTTCTTATATTACAGTGGACAACATTTTTCTACATAGCAGCTGATTTATCATACTGGACGCCATAATGTGCATGATGGTGATATGGAACACAGCCCTTAGCTGTCTCATGATGGAAGAGATTGGTTGAGATTGGTTGTTGTTTGTTACTGCAGCATAACCATAAAAGACTCTTAACTATAGGAAACAAACTGAGGATTGCTGGAGGGGAGGTGGGTGGGAGGATGGGGTAAATGTGTGATGGACATTAAGGAAGGCACTTGATGTAATGAGCACTGGGTGTTATATGCAACTGATGAATCGCTAAACTCTACCTCTGAAACTAATAATATGCTATATGTTAATTATCTGATTTTAAACAAAATAATTAACATATAGCATAAAAAATAGTATCCTATCTTAAGTGATACAAGACATAGGTTTATTTACTTGTGTTACAACAAACTGTTCATGAATATAACTTCTTCAAGAAAATTAAACACTTTTTTGAAAATAGGGACTATGTTTTCCCCAATATCAGCAACCCTAAGTCAGTGACTCTTAGTTATATGTCTGAGAAAAAAAAAAAAAGTGAGCACTTTAAAATGCATATTCTTGGTCTAAATCATCTTAAGACAATTTTCAACATCATAGAGTATAGAAGAGGTGTTAGAAATTCTCTTTATTAGCTAAGATCTTGTTGAGTATTTTGGTATCCAGGTTCATGAAGGATATTGGTCTGTAATTCTCTTTTTTGATGGGGTCTTTGCCTGGTTTTGGGATCAGCATAATGGTGGCTTCATAGAACGAGTTTGGAAGTTTTCCTTCTGTTTCTATTTTTTGGAACAGCTTCAGTAGAATAGGTATGATTTCTTCTTTAAATGTTTGGTAGATTCCCCCTGGGAAGTCATCTGGCCCTGGACTTTTGTTTTTTGGGAGGTTTTTGATTACTGCTTCAATTTCCTTGCTGGTTTTGGTCTGTTCAGATTGTCTATTTCTTTCTGTTTCAGTATTGATAATTTGTAAGTTTATAGGAAGGCATCCATTTCTTTCAGGTTGCTTAATTTGTTGGCATAGAGTTGCTGGTAATAATTTCTAATAATTGTTGCTATTTCCTTGGTGTTAGTCATGATCTCTCCCTTTCCATTCATGATTTTATTAATTTGGAGCCTTTCTCTTTCTTTTGGATAAGTTTGGCCAGTGGTTTATCAATCTTATTAATTCTTTCAAAGAACCAGCTTCTAGTTTCATTGATCTGTTCTACTGTTTTTCTGTTTTCTATTGCACTGGTCTCTGCTCTAATCTTTATTATTTCTCTTCTCCTGCTTGGTTTAGGTTTTATTAGCTGTTCTTTCTCCAGCTCTTTTAGGTATAAGGTTAGCTTGTGCATTTGGTTTTTTTCTAATTTTCTGAGAGAGGCGTGGATGGCTATGTATTTCCCTCTTAGAACCGCCTTTGCAGTGCCTTATAGGTTTTGGCTGAAATGTATTTGTTCTCATTAGTTTCTATGAATTGTTTAAGTTCTTTAATCTCCTGGTTGAACCAATCATTCTTTAGCAGGATGCTCTTTAACTTCCAAGTGTTTGAGTTCCCTCTAATTTTTTATTTATTTATTTTTATTTTATTTTTATTTTTTTGTGCTTGAGTTCCACTTTCAAAGCATTGTGGTCTGATAACATGCAGGGAATAATCTCAAACTTTTGGTAATGGCTGAGACTTAATTTGTGACCCAGTATGTAGTCTATTTTGGAGAAAGTTCTGTGTGCATTCAAGAACAATGAGTATTCTGTTGTTTTAGGGTGAAATGTTCATATATATGAAGTCCATCTGGTCCAATATGTCATTCCAAGCTCTTGTTTCTTTGTTGGTCTTCTGCTTAGATGATTTGTCCATTGCTAAAAGTGGCGTTTTGAGGTCTCTTATTATTAATGTATTATTGTCGATATGACTTTTTATTTTGGTTAACAGCTGGTTTATGTAGTTGGCTGCTCCCATGCTGTGGGCATAGATATTTACAACTGTTTGATTTTCTTGTTGGATAGACCCTTTAAGAATGATATGGTGTCCCTCTGGATCTCTTATTACAGTCTTTGGTTTAAATTCTAGTTTGTATGATATAAGAATTGCTACCCCAGCTTTCTTTTGAGTTCCTTTGGCATGATAAATGGTTCTCCATCCATTTCAGTTTGGAGGTGTCTTTAGGTTCAAAATGAGTCTCTTGTAAACAGCATATGGATGGGTCCTGTCTTTGTATCCAATCTGCAACCCTGTGCAATTTCATGAGAGCTTTTAGGCAATTCACATTGAGAGTTACTACTGAAAGATATGTATTTATTGACATCATATTGTCTGTACAGTCCCTGTTTCTATGGATTGTATATTTCTGGTCTATATTACTCTTGGGGTCTTTCTTCTTTTATAGAATCCCCTTTAGTATTTCTTGCAGGACTGGCTTGGTGTTCACATATTCTTTCAGTTTCTGCCAATCCTGGAAGCTCTATCTCTCCATCTGTTCTGAATGACACCTTGCTGGATAAAGTATTCTTGGCTGCATGTTCTTCTCAACTGTAAATTAAAAGGATTATTCACCACAACCAAGTGGGTTTTATGCCTGGGATGTAAGGGTGGTTTAACATTCACAAATCAATCAATGTGATAGAACACATCAATAAAAGAAAAGACAAGAACCATATGGTCCTCTCAATAGATGCAGAAAAAGCATTTGACAAAATACAACATCTGTTCCTGATTAAAACTCTTCAGAGTATAGGGATAGAGGGAACAGTCCTCAATAACATAAAAACCATCATAGAAAAGCCCACAGTGAATATCATTATCAATGGGGGAAAGCTGAGAGCTTGTCCCTTAAGGTCAGGAACACGACAGGGATGCCCACTCTCACTCCTATTGTTCAACATAGTGTTAGAAGTCCTAGCCATAGCAATCAGACAACAAAAAGAAATAAAAGGCATCCAAATTGGCAAAGAAGAAGTCAAACTCCCCCTCTTCAAAGATGACATGGTACTCATGTGGAAAACCCTAAAGACTCCACCCCCAAATTACTAGTACTCATACAGCAATTAAGCAACATGGCGGGATATAAAATCAATGCACAGAAATCAGTTGTTTTTCTATATGATAACAATGTAACTATAGAAAGAGAAATTAAGGAATTGATTCCATTCACAATAGCAACAAAAACCATAAGATACCTAGGAATAAACATAACCAAAGAGGTAAATAATATATACTCTAGAAACTACAGAACATGTATGAAAGAAATTGAGGAAGACACAAAAAGATGGAAAAAACATTCCATGCTCATGGATTGGAAAAATAAACATTGTTAAAATGTCTATCCTTCCCAGAGCAATTTACACTTTCAAAGCCATCCCTATTAATATACCACTGACATTTTTCAAGGAGCTGGAATAAACAATCCTAAAATTTGTATGGAACCAGAAAAGACTCTGATTTGCCAAAGAAATGATGAAAAAGAAAACAAAGGCTAGGGCATCACAATGCCTGACTTCAAGCTATATTACACAACTGTGATCACCAAAACAGCATGGTGTTGGCACAAAAACAGACACATAGACCAAAGGAACAGAATAGAGACCCCAGAAATGGACCTTCAACTCTATGGTCAACTAATCTTTGACAATTCAGGAAAAAAGTATCCAATGGAAAAAAAGTCCCTTCAATAAGTAGTGCTGGGAAAATTGGACAGCTACATATAGAAAAATGAAACTAGACCATTCCCTTACAACATACACAGAGATAAACTCAAAATTGATGAAAGACCTCAATGTGAGCCAGGAATCCCTCAAAATCCTAGAGGAAAACACAGGCAGTAAACTTCTCAACATTGGCCACACTAACTTCTTTCAAGACACGTCTCTAACAAGGGAAACAAAGGCAACAATGAACTTTTGGTACTTCATCAGGATAAAAAGCTTCTGCACAGCAAAGGAAAGAGTCATAAAACAAAGAGGCAACCCACAGAATGGGAGAAGATATTTGCAAACGACATTACAGATAAAGGGCTGATATCCAAGATCTGTAAAGAACTTTTCATACTCAACACTCAAAAAACAAATAACCCAGTCAAAAAAATGGGCAGAAGACATGAACAGACACTTCTCCAAAGCAGACATACAAATGGCTAACAGACACATGAAAAAATGCTCAACATCACTAGCCATCAGGGAAATACAAATCAAAACCACAATGAGCTACCACCTTACACTGATTAGAATGTCAAAAATTAACAAAACAGGAAACAACAAATGTTGACGAGGGTGTGGAGAAAGGGGAACCCTCTTACACTGTTGGTGGGAATGCAAGCTGGTACAGCCACTCTGGAAAACAGTATGGAGGTTCCACAAGACATTAAAAATAGAGCTACCGTATGACCCAGCAATTACACTACTAGGTATTTACCCCAAAGATACATAGTAAAAAGAAGGGGCACATGCACCCCAATGTTCATAAGAAGGGGCACGTGTATCCCAGTGTTCATAGCAGCTACATTCAAGATAGTGAAACTGTAGAAGGAGCCAAGATGCCCTTCAACAAATGAATGGATAAAGAAGTGGTACATATGTACAATGGAATATTACTCAGCCATCAGAAAGGATGAATACTCACCATCTGCACTGACATGGATGGAACTGGAGGGGATTATGCTAAGTGAAGTAAGCCAAGCAGATAAAGACAATTATGATATGGTTTCATTCATATGTGGAACATAAGCAATAGCACGGAAGACCATAGGGGAAGGGAGGGAAATCTGAAGGTGGAGAAATCAGAGAGGGAGAGGAACTATGAGATACTATGGACCCCGGGAAACAAACTGAGGACTTCAGAGGGTAGGGGTTTGGGGGAAGGGTGTAACAGGGTGATGGGTATTAAGGAGGGCACGTGTTGTGATGAGCAATTAGTGTTATATGTAACTAATGAATCATTGAACACTATATCAAAAACTAATGATGTACTATACAGTGGCTACCCGAACATAATAAGAAAAAAGAAATTCTATTTATTAAGATAATTCTAGTTCTTCAGAGTGTAAGAATATAAATTCTGGGAGGAGTAAGATGGTGGAGGAGTGGAGACCTAAATTTCTTCTGGTCCCAGGAATTCAGCTAGATAGCTATCAAACCATTTTGAACACCTACGAACTCAACAGATGATCGAAGAAAAGAATAGCAGCAACTCTCTGAACAGAAAAGTGACCACTTTCTGGAAGGTAGGACGTGCAGAGAAGTGAATCTGAGGCTATATTTGGGAAGATAGACCGCGGGGAGAGGAAGCCTCCTTCAGCCAGCTACCGGCAATTGATAGAGCAGCAGAGAACAAAATCGGAACATTTAGAAGTCGGCTCCGCTGAGGGACGTCGCTCCAGTGGCTAAGCGGGGGTGGAACCCTCGCTGGGACAGTGTGGTCTCAGGACCATCAGGGTCACAGAAAGACCGGGGTGCCTGAGTGCAGCAGAGCTCCCAGATATTGGAGTGGGGAAGCCAGCTGCAAAGACGGAGCAAAGGAGTGGGCTCTCAGCACGGGGTTGCCAAAAACCGTGATCTGTGGCACAGTCAGGCCACTACTCCTCCAGCAGGGACCCAACAAGCGGCAGATCTGGGGAGACTCCCCTTCCCCACCACACCAGGAGGAGCAGAGTGGGAGTGCACCACAAGAATCGGCTGGGTTTGGAGACTCCAAATGGGGTCCTATGCCAGAGATAGAAACACACAGTCACAGGCCAGGAGAGCATGGAGTGCAGCTGGAGACCAGGGAGAAGGGAGTGATTGACTGTTTTTCTCTAGGATCTCACTGAGGAGTGGGGC
Source organism: Halichoerus grypus (assembly GCF_964656455.1). Taxonomy (NCBI): domain Eukaryota; kingdom Metazoa; phylum Chordata; class Mammalia; order Carnivora; family Phocidae; genus Halichoerus; species Halichoerus grypus. The sequence continues at coordinate 23,138,065 of NC_135727.1, read as the reverse complement.
CCTGAGTTCTCAGCTCCTCTGGGGCGGAGATTGGGAGGCACCATTTTCACTCTCGTCCTCCACAGCTGTATGGAAAGCTTGCAGGGAACAAATGCTACCGGGAGCAAACCAGGGCAGATTAATTAGCCCGGCCCCTGGCAAGGGTGGTGTAATTCCGCCTCTGGCAAAGACATTTGAGAACCACTGCAACAGGCCCCTCCCCCAGAAGATCAGCAACAACAGCCAGCCGAGACCAAGTTTACTGTTCAATGAGAATGGCAGAACTCCAGCACTAGGGGAATACAGCACATCAAATTCATGGCTTTTTTCCCCATGATTCTTTAGTCTTTCAAAGTTAATATTTTTAATTTTTTTTCTTTTTCTATTTTTTTTGAATTTTTCTTTTTCTTTTTTCAACCAACAACTTATTAATCCCTTTTTTTAAATCTTTTTTATTTTTCATTTTTAGAGTCATATTCTATCCCTTCATTGTAGTTAACCTTATTTTTGTATATATATAAGTTGTTCTCTCTTTAAAATTTTGGGGTACAGTTTCGTCTAACAGACCAAAATATACCCTAAATCTCTAGTGTATGGCTTTGTTCTAGTCTTCTGCCTGATTACAGTCTCTCCCTTTTTTTTAAAATCTTCTTCTTTCTTTTTAAAACCAACTTCTTATCTTACCAATTCCTTTTAAAAAATCTTTTATAATTTTCATCTTTACAGTCATATTCCATCCCTTCATCATATTTACCCTTATTTTTGTCCATATATAAGTTTTTCTTTCTTTAAAATTTTGGGAAGCAGTTTCTTCTAACAGACCAAAATATGCACCAAATCTAGTATGGGGCATTGATCTATGCACTAGCGTGATCATAGTTGATCATATTCTTTTTTTTTCCTTTTCTTTTTCTTTCTTTTTACTTTTTTCTTTCTTTCCCTTTCTTTTACCTCATTTCGGGTCTCTTCTGATTTGTTTGGTGTATATTTTTCTGGGGTCATTGTTACCCTGTTAGCATTTTGTTCTTTCATTCATCTATTCTCCTCTGGACAAAATGACAAGATGGAAAAACCTCAAAAAAAAGAACAAGAGGCAGTATTGACTGCCAGGGACCTAATCAATACAGATATTAGTAAGGTGTCAGAACTAGAGTTCAGAATGACGATTATAAAGATACTAGCTGGGCTTGGAAAAAGCATGGAAGATACTAGAGAAACCCTTTCTGGAGAAATAAAAGAACTAAAATCTAACCAAGTCAAATTCAAAAAGGCTATTAATGAAGTGCAATCAAAAATGGAGGCTCTCACTGCTAGGATAAATGAGGCAGAAGAGAGAATTAGTGAGTGATATAAAAGACCAAATGATGGAGAATAAAGAAGCTGAGAAAAAGAGAGATAAAAAACTACGGGATCAGGAGGGCAGAATTCGAGACATAAGTGATACCATAAGATGAAACAATATTAGAATAATTGGGATCCTAGAAGAAGAAGAAAGAGGGAGAGGGGCTGAAGGTATATTGGAACAAATTATAGACGAGAACTTCCCTAATTTGGAGAAGGAAACAGGAATCAAAATCCAGGAGACACAGAGAACCCCCTAAAAATCAATAAAAATAGGTCAACACCCTGACATATAATAATAAAACTTACAAGTCTCAGAGACAAAGAGAAAATGCTGAAAGCAGGTCAGGACAAGAGGTCTGTAACCTACAATGTTAGAAACATTAGATTGGCAGCAGACCTATCCACAGAGACCTGGCAGGACAGAAAAGACTGTCATGATATATTCAGAGCACTAAACGAGAAAAATATGCAGCCAAGAATACTATATCCAGCTAGGCTGTCACTGAAAATAGAAGGAGAGCTAAAAAGGATCCAGGACAAACAAAAACTAAAGGAATTTGCAAACACGAAACCAGCCCTACAAGAAATATTGAAAGGGGTCCTCTAAGCAAAGAGAGAGCCTAAAAGTAAAATAGACCAGAAAGGAACAGAGACAATATACAGTAACAGTCACCTTACAGACAATACAATGGCACTAAATTCATATCTTTCAATAGTTACCCTGAATGTAAACATGCTAAATGCCACAATAAAAAGACACAGGCTATCAGATTGGATAAAAAACAAGACCCATCGATATGCTGTCTGCAAGAGACTCATTTTGGACCCTAAAACACCTCCAGATTGAAATTGAGGGGGTGGAAAACCATGTACCATGCTAATGGACACCAAAAGAAAGCTGGGGTGGCAATCCTTATATCAGACAAATTAGATTTTAAACCAAAGACTATAATAAGAGATGAGGAAGGACTCTATATCATACTTAAAGGGTCTATCCAACAAGAAGATCTAACAATTGTAAATATCTATGCCCTTAACTTGGGAGCTGCCAATTATATAAGCCAATTTATAACAAAAGCAAAGAAACATATCAACAACAATACAATAAGAGTAGGGGACTTTAACACCTTCCTCACATTGGGAGCCTGGGTGGATCAGATGGTTAAGCATCTGCCTTCGGCTCAGGTCATGATCCCAGGGTCCTGGGATCGAGTCCCGCATCGGGCTCCCTGGTCCTTGGGAGCCTGCTTCTCCCTCTGCTTCTCTCTCTCTGTGTCTCTCATGAATAAATAAATAAAATCTTTAAAAAAAAAACACCTTCCTCACTGAAAAGGACAGATCATCTAAGGAAAAGATCAACAAGGAAATAAGGACTTTAAATGACACAGTGGACCAAATGGACTTCACAGATATATTCAGAACATTCCATCTCAAAGCAACAGAATACACATTCTTCTCTAGTGCCCATGGAACATTCTCCAGAATAGATCACATCCTAGGCCACAAATCAGGTCTCAACTGGTACCAAAATTTGCAATCATTTCCTGCATATTTTCGGACCACGATGCTTTGAAACTAGAACTCAATCACAAGAGGAAAGTCGGAAAGAACTCAAATACATGGAGGCTAAAGAGCATCCTACTAAAGAATGAATGGGTCAACCAGGAAATTAAAGAAGAATTTAAAAAGTTCATGGAAACAAATGAAAATGACAACACAACTGTTCAAAATCTTTGGGATGCAGCAAAGGTCGTCCTAAGGGGAAAGTATATAGCAATGCAAGCCTTTCTCAAGAAACAGGAAAGGTCTCAAATACACAACCTAACCCTATACCTAAAGGAGCTGAAGAACAGCAAATAAAGCCCAAAACTAGCAGGAGAAGAAAAATAATAAACATCAGAGGAGAAATGAATGAAATAGAAACCAACAGAACTATAGAACAGATCAACGAAACTAGGAGCTGGTTATTTGAAAGAATTAATAAGATTGATAAACCCCTGGCCAGACTTATCAAAAAGAAAAGAGAAATGATCCAAATAAATAAAATCATGAATGGAAGAGGAGAGATCACAACCGACACCAAAGAAATACAAACAATTATAAGAACATATTATGAGCAACTATATGCAAGCAAATTAGATAATCAGGAAGAAATGGATGCATTCCTAGAGATGTATCAACTACCAAAACTGAACCAGGAAGAAATAGAAAACATGAACAGACCCATAACCACTAAGGAAATTGAAGCAGTCATCAAAAATCTCCCAACAAACAAAAGCCCAGGGCCAGATGGCTTCCCAGGGTAATTCTACCAAACATTTAAAGAAGAATTAATACCTATTCTTCTGAAACTGTTCCAAAAAATAGAAATGAAAGGAAAATTTCCAAACTCATTTTATGAGGACAGCATTACCTTGATCCCAAAATCAAAGACCCCATCAAAAAGGAGAATTACAGACCAATATCCTTGATGAACATGGATGCCAAAATTCTCACCAAAATACTAGCCAATAGGATCCAACAGTACGTTAAAAGGATTATTCACCACGACCAAGTGGGATTTATTCCTGGGCTGCAAGTTTGGTTCAACATCTGCAAATCAATCAATTTGATACAATCAATTTGATACAATACATTAATAAAAGATAAAACAAGAACCATATGATCCTCTCAATAGATGCAGAAAAAGCATTTGACAAAGTGCAGCATCCTTTCTTGATTAAAACTCTTCAGAGTATAGGGAGAGAGGGTACATACCTCAATATCATAAAACCGATTTATGAAAAACCCACAGCAAATATCATCTTCAATGGGGAAAATTGGGAGCTTTCCCCCTAAGTTCAGGAACATGGCAGGGATGTCCACTATCACCACTGCTATTCAACGTAGTACTAGAAGTCCTAGCCACAGCAATCAGACAACAAAAAGAAATGAAAAGCATCTGAATTGGCAAAGAAGAAGTCAAACTCTCACTCTGTACAGATGGTATGATACTTTATGTGGAAAACCCAAAAGATTCCATCCCAAAACTGCTAGAACTCATACAGGAATTCAGTAAAGTGGCAGGATATAAAATCAATGCACAGAAATCAGTTGCATTTCTATGTACCAAGACAGAAGAAAGAGAAATTAAGGAGTTAATCCCATTTACAATTGCACCCAAAACGATAAGATACCTAGGAATAAATCTAACCAAAGAGGCAAAGGATCTGTACTCAGAAAACTATAAAATACTCATAAAAGAAATTGAGGAAGACACAAAGAAATGGAAAAACGTTCCATGCTCATGGATTGGAAGAACAAATACTGTGAAGATGTCAATGCTACCTAGAGCAATCTACACATTTAATGCAATCTCTATCAAAATACCATCAACTTTTTTCAAAGAAATGGAACAAAGAATCTTAAAATTTGTATGGTACCAGAAAAGACTCCGAATTGCCAGCGTAATGTTGAAAAAGAATAGCAAAGCTGGTGGCATCACAATTCCGGACTTCCAGCTCTATTACAAAGCTGTCATCATCAAGATAGTATGGTACTGGCACAAAAACAGACACATAGATCAATGGAACAGAATAGAGAGCCTAGAAATGGACCCTCAACTCTATGGTCAACTAATCTTCGACAAAGCAGGAAAGAATGTCCAATGGAAAAAAGACAGTCTCTTCAACAAATGGTGTTGGGAAAATTGGACAGCCACATGCAGAAGAATGAAACTGGACCGTTTCCTTATACCACACACAAAAATAGACTGAAAATGGATGAAAGACCTAAATGTGAGACAGGAGTCCATCAAAATCCTAGAGGAGAACATAGGCAGCAACCTCTTCGACCTCAACCACAGCACCTTCTTCCTAGAAACATTGCCAAAGGCAAGGGAAGCAAGAGCAAAAATGAACTATTGGGACTTCATCAAGATAAAAAGCTTTTGCACAGCAAAAGAAACAGTCAACAAAACCAAAAGACAACCGACAGAATGAGAAAATATATTTGCAAATGACATATCAGATAAAGGGCTGGTATCCAAAATCTATAAAGAACTTATCAAACTCAACACCCAAAGAACAAAGAATCCAATCAAGAAATGGGCAGAAGACATGAACAGACATTTTTCCAAAGAAGACATCCAAATGGCTAACAGACACCTGAAAAAGTGCTCAACATCGCTCGGCATCAGGGAAATACAAATGAAAACCTCAATGAGATAGCACCTCACACCAGTCAGAATGGCTAAAATTAACAAGTCAGGAAATAACAGATGTTGGTGAGCATGTGGATAAAGGGGAACGCTCCTACACTGTTGGGAATGCAAGCTGGTGCAGCCACTCTGGAAAACAGTATGGAGGTTCCTCCAAAAGTTGAAAATAGAGCTACCGTATGACCCAGGAATTGCACTACTGGGTATTTACCCCAAAGATTCAAATGTAGTGATCCAAAGGGGTACATGCACCCCAATGTTTATAGCAGTGGTGTCCACAATAGCCAAACTACGGAAAGAGCCAAGATGTCCATCAACAGATGAATGGATATAGGGGCGCCTGGGTGGCTCAGTTGGTTAAGCCTCTGCCTTCAGCTCAGGTCATGATCCCAGGGTCCTGGGATCGAGCCCCGCATTGGGCTCCCTGCTCAGTGGGGAGCCTGCTTCTCCCTTTCCCTCTATCTACTGCTCTGCCTACTTGAGCTCTCTCTGTCAAATAAATAAATAAAACTTTAAAAAAAAACAAAACAGATGAATGGATATAGAAGATGTGGTATATATAGAAAGAGCTAAGATGTCCATCAACAGATGAATGGATATAGAAGATGTGGTATATATATATATATATATATATATATATATATATACACAATGGAATATTATGTAGCCATCAAAAAAAAAATGGAATCTTGCCATTTGCAATGACGTGGATGGAACTAGAGTGCATTATGCTAAGCGAAATAAGTCAATCAGAGAAAGACATGTATCATATGATCTCACTGATATGAAGAATTCTTAATCTCAGGAAACAAACTGAGGGTTGCTGGAGTTGTGGGTGATGGGAGTGATGGGGTGGGTTGGTGATAGACATTGGGGAGGGTATGTGCTATGGTGAGTGCTGTGAATTGTGTAAGACTGATGAATCACAGACCTATACCTCTGAAACAGATAATACATTACATGTTAAAAAAAAAAGAAAAAACATAGTAGGAAGGGAAAAATGAAGGGGGGAGATCAGAGGGGGAGTCGAACCTTGAGAGACTATGGACTCTGAAAAACAAACTGAGGGTTCTAGAGTGGAGGGGGGTGGGGGGATGGGTTAGCCTGGTGATGGGTATTAAAGAGTTCACGTATTGAATGGAGCACTGGGTGTTATATGCAAACAATGAATCATGGAACACTACATTAAATAAATAAATAAATAAATAAATAAATAAATAAATAAATAAATAAATAAATAAAAATAGAAAGAAAAGAATATAAATTCTGTACAACCGCAATCAGTTAACTATTTTCCCAATTGACTTTTAAGAACTTATCTTTATTAAGACAATTTTTAAACTCCAGAGGAGGCAAGGTTGATATGGGTTCACTGAGATAAACCATGGCAAGTGATTATGTTGTTTTTGCTTTAATTTTATTTCTTTTTTCTTTAAAAAAAAATGTGAGATAGAATGTTTAGTTTTATTTCTTCACAGTATTTACAAAATGCTATTTATTTGTTGTTTGTTGAGAAGATTTATAAATACAGAGAACAAACTTGTGGTTGCCAGAGGAGGGATGGGTGGAGGGATGGGTGAAATAGGTGAAGGTGATTAAGAGTACACTCATAATCAGGAGCAATGAGTAATGTATAGAATTGTTGAATCATATTGTACACCTGAATCTAATGTAACACGGCATGTTGATTATACTTGAATAAAAAGTAAGAAATACTGTAATGGCAGAAGGGAAATTGCAAAAGGGAAATTAAAACTGGATAGATGGACAGCTAAGTAGAAAGGTGAGGTTTAGTTGTTAATATTATTAACTGTTATCTGATTAAACTAATATAAGATTGATTCATTTTTTTCCTGTTAACTATTACAGTCTATGATTACTAGTTTCCAATCTAATGACAAATGTTAGAAATACCTGTCTAATAGTCACTCAAGTTCTAATGCAAAAATAGATTGAAGTAAAATAATGGAAAAAGATATTTGGTGCAAATAGTAGCATAAAGAGAGCTGGAGTGGCTATGCTAATATCAAACAAAATGGACTTTAAATAAAAAACAAAACTGTTACAAGAGCCGAAGGAGTTATATATCAATAAAAGAGTCAATTATCAAGAAGATGTAACAATTATAAACCTATATGCACCAAATATTAGAGCCCCAAAATTGACAGACTTGAAAGGAGAAATAAATAGCTCTACAAAAATATTTCGAGACTTCTATACTGTACTTTCAATAATGGATATAACAACCAAATATAAGATCAATAAGAGAATAGGGGAATTGAAGAATTAGAACATTATGAAACAGTTGAACAATATGAAACAATTAGACCTAACAGATATATATAGAACACTACACCCAAAACAGCAGAATCTTCATTTTCCTCAGGTGCACATAAAACATTCCCCCAGATAATCAATATATTAGGCCAAAAAATAAGTCTTAATAAATTTTAAAAAGTTTGAAATTATACAATTTTTCCAATCACAAGGAAATTAAACTAGAAATCAGTAACAAAAATAAAACTGCAAAATTAACAAATATGAGAAAATTAAACAGTACACTCCTAAATAATCATTAGATCAGAGAAGAAATCATAGGGAGTTAACATAACAAAATTTAAGGGATACAACAAAAACAATTCTGAGAGGTATATTGATAACTATGAACTTATACTTAAAAAAATAAAGGCCTCAAATCAATGACCTAATTTTACCCTTAAGGAACTAAGGGAAAAAAGAACAAACTAAACTCAAAGCTAGTAGGAGGAAGAAAATGATAAAGATTAGAGCAGAGATAACTAAAAAGAATAGAAAAAAAGAGAAAATCAATAAAGTCAAAAACTGGTTCTTTAAAAACATCAACAAAGTTGACAGACTGTTATTTGTATATACTAAAAAAGAAATAGAAGACTCGAATTGCTAAAATAAGAAATGAAAGTAGACATATTACTCCTGATTTTATAGAAAAAATATAAGAGACTATTATGAACAAATGTATGCTAAAAATAACGTGGAAGAAATGGGTAACATTTATTCATTTATTTCTTCTAGGTTATCCAATTTTTAGCATGCAAAAGCTCCAAACTTATTCATGAGTAAATAGAAAACCTGAATAAACCTATAACTAGTAAGGAGATGGAATTAATAATCAAAACCTCCCACCAAAGTAAGCTCAGGAACAGATGGCTTCACTGGTGAATTCTACCAAATATTAAAGAAGAATTAACACCAATTCTCCTCAGCTCTTCCAAAAATTGAAGAAGAGGGAATACTCCCAAACTCATTTTATGAGGCCAACAGTATCCTGATGCCAAAGCCAGTTAAAGATACCAGAAGAAAAACAAAACAAAACAAAACAAAACAACAAAAAAACCCTACAGTCCAATATTCCCAATGAATATTGATGAAAAGATCCTCAAAAAATACTAACAAACTGAAATCAGTAGCATATTGAAAGGATTATAGACCATGATCATTTGGGATTTATTCCCAAATGCAAGGATGATTCAACATATGAAAATCAAACAATGTAACACACCACATTAATAGAATGAGGTAAAAACATGATTAGCTCAATTCATTTAAAAAACTAGATAAAATTCAACTCCCTTTCATGATACACTCAATAAACTAAGAATAGAAGGATACTTAACCTGATAAAACCCAAGTGTGAAAAGCTCATAGCTAACAACATACTCAATATTGAAAGGCTGACAGCTTTCCCATAATATCAAAAATAAAACAAAAACACCACCAACAAAAAACAGAAAAGGATCCTCACTTTTGCCATTGCTATTCAACATAGTATTGGAAGTACTATGTCAGAATTAGGCAAGAAAAAGAAATAGAAATCATCTAATTTAGAAAGGAAGGCAGAAAATTACCTATGTGCATACATGACATGATTGTATATATAGAAAACCCTAAAGATTCCACACACAAAAAACTGTTAGACCTAATAAACAAATACAAAACACTCAAAAATCAGTTGTATTTCGGCGTACTAACAAGGAGCAATTCAAAATGGAAATTAAGAAAACAATTTATTTACAATAGCATCAAAGGGAATAAAATACTTAGGAAAAAATTACTCAAGGAAGAAAAATACCTGTACACTGAAAACTACAAAAGGTTGAAAGAAGTTAAAGAAAGCATAAATAAATGGAAAAATCCTGTATTGGATTGGAAGAATTAATATTGTAAAGAATACACTATTCAAAGTGATTACTGTTGACTGAATTGTGTCCTCCCACCCAAACTCATATGTAGACACTCAAGCCCCCAATATGACCACATTTTGAGATAAGACCTTTCAGAACATAATTAGGGTTAAATAAGTTCATAAGGGTGACACCCTGATACTATAGAATTAGTATCCTTATAAGAAGAGTTGCATGAGAGCTCACTTTCTCTTGACCTCACCCCCTCTCCATACACACACATGCACAGAGAAGAGGTCATGTGAACACACAGTGCAATAATGGCCACTTGTAGGCAAGAGAAGAGGCCTCAGAATAAAAACCTACCTTGCTAGCACTTTGATTTTGGACTTCTCAGCATCTGAATTGTGAGAAATAAATTTCTGTTACTTAAGCCACCCAATCCATGGCATTTTGTTATGGTTGTCTGAACAGATTAAGATAATAATGTACAGATTCAGTACAATCCCTATCAAAATTTCAATGCCTTATTTGAAATAGAAAAACCCATACTAAAACTCAAATGAAATTGCAATGGACACTGAGTACCTAAACAATCTTGCAAAAGAAGAACAAAGAGATCTCACAATTCCTGATTTCAAAACTCACTACAAAGCTATAGTAATCCAAAGAGTGTGGTACTGGCATAAGTACATATATAGACCAATGAAGAAAAATAGATAACCCAGAAATCTACCCTCACATATATGCTTAATGGACTTTTTATAAAGATGCCAAGTCTTTTCAACAAATAGTGGTAAGAAAACTAAATATCAACATGTGGAATAAAATTGAGCCCTTACTTTTACAACATATACAAAAACTAACTCAAAATTAAAGATCTAAATTTAAGAGATAAAACTATAAATGCCTAGAAGAAAACATAGGAGTAAAACTTTATAATATTGGACTTCACAACATATTTTTTTTAGCTATGGCACCAAAATAATAGGAAATGAAAGAAAAAAGAATAGATGAACTTGATTTCATCAAAATTAAAAATAGCTGTGCAAAAAAGGACACTATCAAGAGTGAAAAGGAAACTTATAGAATAGACGAAAATACTTGGCAAGCATATATCTGATAAGGGATTAATCTGGAATATATAAAAACAACTCAACAATAAACAACTCAACTCAAAAACAAGCAAAGGACTTAAATTGACATTTCTCAAAATAAGATATGCTCATCATCCATAGGACTGGGGAAATACAAGTCAAAAGTAGTAGGAGATTACACTTCATACCCACTAGGATGGATTATAAATACACACATACAAATCAAACAAAACAAAAAGTAAGAAATGTTTGCAAGGATGTGGAAAAATTACACTTGTGCTTTACTGGTGGAAATGTAAAATGGTCCAGCAGTTGTGGAAAACAGTGTGGCTGTTCCTTAAAAATTAAATATAGAATTAGCATAGGATCCCAGCAATTCCACTTCTAGCTATGTATTTAAAATTATTGAAAGCAGGAGCTCAAACATATACTTGTATCCCAATGTTCATAGCAGAACAAAAGTCAAAATGTGGAAACAATCCAAATGTCAACAAATGAATGGATTAAACAAAATGTGGTATATAGATACATACAATGGAATATTATCTGGTCTTAAAATTCTGTGTAACTCTGACACACTTTGCAGCATGAATAAACCTTGTAAACATTATGTTAAGTGAAATAAGTCAGATACAAAATGACAAATATTTTATGATTCCACTTATATGAGATACACAGGATCAAATTTATCTTGTCAGGATAAAGTAACACTGAAAAGATGAAATTCATCAGGAATCTTATAATAAACTGCCCAAATTTAAAATGGTGGAAAATTTAAAAATTAGTGAGGGATTTAAGTCAATTTAAAATTTAAAATGAGTGTTAAATAAAAAACACATAAATACTATGAGCTATGGGATAATGCAGTTATTATAGATATTAACATTACACAATCTTGATAGGTAGTCTAGCAGTGAAGGTCTACAAATGGTAGTGACAGTATCAGTGAAGTCATCAGTCAATTAGAGAAGCAAGAGGAGTGAAACCCCAAATGTGGAATGGTAAAGAGGTATCTGACGAAGAAATCTTTGGGGACACATTGCCTCAGTGGGTTAATGAATGTTATTGGCCAGTGGGACCAACAGTCAGAAAGAAGAGCTTAACACAGAGCAGAGTAGAACAATGACAAGCTGGAACCCATTATAACATTTGTCATCACATCTAGCAATTGCCTATCATAAGAGAATGATTGCTGTTACTTCTAAATCTCATGAAAATTCCTCTTTTGGTGAAAAATAACATAGACACATCTATTTGACATTATCTCAACAGGCCACTGATACTCTGTTCAGTATTGTTGTTCATTATGTTTCACTTTGCAAAATTTTTATTAATCTGACTTTAAATTCATCATTTTTTTCTTCTATGGTGTCCAGTTGGCTGTTTATCTGAACATTTTTTCACTGCATATATTACATTTTTCAGTTCTAAAATTTTCATTTCTTCTCTTATGGAGTTTCCATATCACTCTTGATATATCTCATACATTCATACATTCTATCCATCTTTTAACTGTGAAGTCACTACTACGGATTCTAAAAAATGCACTGAGCAAACTATAGGCCACTGGTTTAACTATATTGTGTGGCCTTGTGGTTTTGTAGATTACGGAGTTCTTTCACTGACCTTATATCCAACATAAAACTTCCCCTGGTGAGAGACTGCTACATTTGATCTTGTCAGTGTCTGTTCTTGTTAATAAGTTCAGTCATGACTTCAGTTTTGGCTCAAATTTAAATTTAACTTTGGCAAGGTCCTGAAATACAAGCATAACTAAACTGTCCAATACTAGAACATCTTTATTTTATTTCAAGATTTGTTTCCACTACAATTTACTTAGCAAAATTCCCAGTGTAGGGTGGAGGATGGTTGGACTGCTAGGCTGAGCAATTTATTTTTGTGTTCAAGAATGTTTTTGTTTCTGGGGTGCCTGGGTGGCAAAGTCAGTTAAGCATCCAACTCTTGATTTCTGCTCTCAGCTGGGCATGGAGCCTGCTTAAGATTTTCTCTCTCCTTCTCCCTCTGCCCCTCCCCTTGGCCTGTGGGCTCTCTCTCTCTCCCTCAAAAAATATTAAAACATTAAATAAATGTTAAAAAGAATGTTTTTGATTCCAATCCATTACACAAGCCTATACTGCAATTTTGAACTCTGTTTTTTTCTCTACCTTGTAAAGTCTTTTTTAATATGTGGCACAACCACTAAGTCTACACACCCCTGAAACCCTAAATCTGTACTCAATCTAGACTATAATTGAGAAAAGCCACTACTTTTTTTCACATATGAGGGGCCCAGACCTCTGTGGAATTAAATTCATTAAGGCATTTTTGCATCTATTATTTTTAATAGAGTTAAAGAAAATATGGTTATTATCTTATCCATTATTATGCTTTACTGTGGCTGTGATTGGGTTTGGCATCCTTCCATAATATAAACCAAAGTAGAATTCCACCTTACCCATTCATGTTGATGCAAAAAAAAAAAAAAAAAATCCATGACGTAGTAACATATACAATTTAAGTATATATCAAAAGAATAATAGAGCATGACAAAGTAAAAATTCAAACATCAATTTCTGTATAATTCATTGCAACAATAAAAATATATTATTATATAAATCAATGCCAAAAAGCCTTTGATAAAATCCCCTGACATTTCCAATAAAACATTCTAACTCAAGTAGATATAAAGGGAACATGTCTAAAATTATAAAGTTACACAACAAAAAATAAACAAGCAAACTTTGTTCTAAAAGTTGAATTTCTGAAGCTATTTCCATTAATAAACAAGAATAACTTAGAAGTGCCCTCTATAACCACTATTATTTTAACCACTATTATTCAACATTAATTTGTAGATCTTACAAGTGCAGTTAGAAAATGCAATTAAACATTCTGTATAAATATTGGAAGAGAAGAAGCATAATTATTTTTATTTTCAGACAATTTGATTTTTCAACTGGAAAACCCAAGAAAGTATAGTGAAAAAGTATGAAAATTAAGATTAAAATATAGAATCCTTTACATTTTTATATTTATAAAAACTAGTTGAAGACTGATGTGGAAAAATAGTCCATTCACAATAATGACAAAACCTAACATTACCAAAGATTAAATTTAACACAAAAAGTAGATCACTTTATGAAGTAAATTATAGTAGATTACATAAGGACACAAGAACTGAAAAACTTAAAACAAATATTCCACATTTGGAATATTTGGAAAACACAATAAAATAAAATTTTCCTTCTTCCTTTCTGAACATTAGAGAATTATTTTAAAATTAATATGAAAGAACATATATTTTAGAAAAGAAAAACATTTAAAGAGAGTACAAATATAGTCAACTGATCTTTGACAAAAGAGCAAAAACAATGCAATAGGAAAAGAATAAACTTTTCAACAAATGGTGATAGAACAATTGGATATATACAGGCAAAAAATAAATTTAGAAACAGATCTTAGACCTGTCACAAAAATTAACTCAAAATGGATCATATTCCTAAATTTTAAATGCCTAACTATAACACTCCCAGGAGATAAAATAGAAAACCTAGATGGCTTTGGGTATGATGATGACTTTAAAAACAATACCAAAAGCAAAATCCATGAAAAAAAGATACATTGAAATTCATTAAAAAGTTCAAAACTTCTGCTCTGTGAAAGACACTATTAAGAGAATGAAAATACAAGCTACAAACTTGGAGAAAATATTTGTAAGAGACACATCTGATAAAGGACTGCTATCCTAAATATACAAAGAACTATTAAAACTCAACAATAAGAAAACATACAACTCAATCTAAACAATGAGAAAGAAAAAGGTCTGAACAGACATATCTCCAAAGAAGATATACAAATGGCAAATAAACATATGAAAAGATGTTCAACATCATGTCTCATCAGGAAATTTCAGATTAAAACAACAGTGAAATACCACTATTCATCTACTAGAACATCTAAAATCCAGAACATTGGCAATCCCAAATGCTGGCAAGGACATGGAACAAAAGGAACTAATTCATAATAATGGTACTAATAATATTACTAATTCATTGCTGGTGGAAATGCAAAATGGTACATCTTCAGAAGAATATTTTTGCAGTTTTTTACAAAATTACACATTTACCATATGATCCAGTGATCATATTACTTGGTATTTACTCAAATTAGTTGAAAATTTACACCCACACAAAAATCTGGACACAAATGTTTACAGCAACTTTATTTATAATTGTCAAAACTTATAAGCAACCAAGATGTACTTCAATAGATAAGTGGATAAACACACAGTGGCACATTCATACAAAGAAATATTATTCAGCACTAGAAAGAAATGAGCCATCAAGCCATGAAAAGACATGGAGTGATCTTAAATGCATATTGCTAATGAAAGAAGCCCATCTGAAAAGACAACATACTATATGATTCCTGCTAGATGATATTCTGGAATAGGTATAACTACAGAGAGAGTGAAAGATCAGCACTTCTCAGGGTTTTAGGTGTAAGGAGGAAGGGATGAATAGGTGGAAAGATGATTATTTTAAGAGAGTGAAAATACTCTGTATGATACTCTAATGGTGGATACATGCTGTTATATATTTGTTAGGACTCATAAAATGTATAACAGAAATAGTGAATATTAATGTAAACTATGGGCTTTAATTACTAATAGTGTATTAATATTGGCTTATCAATTGTAACAAATGTATCACACTAATGCATGATGTTAATAATAAGAGAAAATGAAAGAGAATGGGAGAGGGTATATGAGAAATTTGTATTTTGTGTTCAATTTTTCTGTAAATCAAAATTGCCCCCACAATAAAGTCTATTAATAAAATAGTAGTGAAAATAATAGTGAAATAATAGTGAAAAAGATGCTTTATCCAATATCAAATATTATAATAAATCTGCTTTAACAAAAAATACATATGTATTTAGCGTAATAATGGAAAAATAAAAGAGTAAAATGGGGAACCAGAAAATACAAATTCATTCATGGAAATATCATATATGGCAAATATATTTTAATTCATTTGGAAAAAATTATTTAATAAGTTGTACTAACATAATTGACATGTCCCTCAAGAAAAATAGTTATACATTCATAGCATATAAAAATAAATGTTATCAAAATTAAATTTTGTGAAATAGAAAATAATGCAATATATGGAAGTTTATTGATAAACACTTATTTTCAGTCATTTATAATAAGTGAACTAATTGTATAATGAAATGAAAAAATTAAATGAGTTTTATAAACATTTTGTAACTGAAGGATGGATGCAATTTTATTAATATCAGAAAACAAAAACAAAATGGGAAAGACATAGTTAAGTATTTATTAAAAATCTTTAATTTGAAAATAACAAACAGTATAAGTTTGAAACAATTGAAAACATATGAAGATATGAAAACAATTGAAAAAAAATGATAGACTGAAGAAGATATTTGCAATATATATGTCAGTAATGGTGACTTCAGTGACTTCACTGAATGATTAAATTAAATACAAAGCTAATACAATTGACACATGGGAAAAAATCAAACAATAAAAAATATAGCAATAATAAAAATATTAAGCTCACAAAAGAGGAAAGGCTAATTGCTATTACATATGAAAAGGTATTTAACCTAATCAGAAGTCAGGGAATTTGAAGTAACAATTTTCATCTATTAGATTTGCAATAATTACAGTTCTATCACCCAGTGCAAGGAGGATGTGAGACAAGAGGGCTTTTTTATAGCTTTATTGATATATAATTCACATGCCATTTAATTAATCCATTTAGAATATGCAATTCAATGATTTTATTTTTGATGAGAATGTTACATCAGTTATCTATCACTTCAGCAACAAATTACCATCAACTTTGAGGTTTAAAACAACACAAATTTATTATCTCACAATTCTGTATGTCAGAAGCCTGGTGGGCTCAGCTTGATTCTCTGCTCCAAGTCTCAGAAAGCCAAAATCAAGATGTTGGCAGCCTTGTTTTCCTTTCTGGAGATTAGGGATATGAGTCCACTTTCAACTCATTAAGGTTGTTGGCAGAATTCAATTTCTTTGTGGTTATGGGACTGAAGTCACTATTTCCTTGCTGGAGGTCCTTCTCAGCTTCCTTGGCTCATTGCCCCTTTTCTAGATATTTAAAGCCAGAAACAGAAGGTGAAGTCCTTCCCATTCTTAGAATCTTACTGACCTCTCTTCTGCCTTATCTCTTCTCTGCTTCATATCTTCTACAATATGACTGATTTTTCTTCCTTTCTCTTCTGCATTTAAGGGCCTATGTGATGACAAAGACTCCCTCCTTGACCAAACTTTAGTCAGGCTCCTTTGAGTTTTCTTCGGTACTAGGTCTAAACTTTGGCCCACTGAATGCATTTGTAGCAAAGAATCCTGTTAAGCCAGTATATCAAGAATGCCCCTCCCCCCATATCTAAATCATTGGCCTGTCTTTAACAAGAATCCTATTAAGCCACATTAGGAAGAATCCCTCTACCTTTGACATCTAACCAAAGTTCTCTCAGTAATTTTCCATCCACTGACCACCCCCCCCTTACTTTGTTCTTTGGCTATAAATCTCCAGATGTTTTCACAGTATTTGGAGTTAAGGTCAATCTCTCTCCATTATTGCAGTAGTGCCGACACTTACTTCAGGAATATTAGAAAAAAATCCTCCTTGCCATCTTTGACAAGTGCCAGGATATATATATATATATATATATATATATATATATATATATATAGATATATATCACTTTAACAGTGATTACATTAGGCCCATTGAGATATTCTAGGTTAATCTTATTTTAATATTGGTTGATTAGAAAACTTAGTTCAATCTGAAAAATCCCTTTACAGCAGTACCTAGATTAGTGTTTGAATAACCAGAATCAACATGAAATTAGTATTCAAAAGGAAAATAATTAATATTCAAGTTAAATTAAGAATTTTTGGTATAGTGGTCATTTGTTCTTTCGGCTGGTCAGCAACCATTCCCATTTTTATGGTAACAACACAGATTTGGCTTTAAGAAAAAAGACTTCCATGAGAGACTATGGACTCTGAGAAACAAACAGGGTTTTAGAGGGGAGGGGGGAGGGGGATTGGTTAGCCGGGTATTGGGTATTAAGGAGGGCACGTACTTCATGGAGCACTGGGTGTTATATGAAAACAGTGGATCGTGGATCACCACATCAAAAACCAATGATGTATTGTATGGTGACTAACATAACATAATAAAATTAAAAAAAAAAAAAGAAAAAAGACTTCCCATTTCAACCTTGTGGTATGCTGATCAATGCATTCCACTTCTCTGGTCATGGTGATGAGCTCAGAGAAGACATATAATACAATAAGATTCAGGGAAAGAAGACAAAACTTTTTTAGAGATTCCTAAAAAGAGAAGTTCCCTTTCATTTCTACAACAACTAGAAAAGTCTTATTCTCATCTTTCTTGGATTATATGGTATGATAATATAAATTCCAGAATTGCTGTAGCCATTATTATACCTAAAGGGAAGAATCAGGAGTCACATATGGAGCCACATTTGGGGAAAAACGCAGGTTGAAGCTGATGAAAAATTTTGACTGAAAATAATAAGAAAAAAGAGATGGTGAGAAACTGGATCCTTCCTGATGTTGTGGGAACTCTTAGTTAGGCTTTGCCTAAAGAAATTCCTACTCTGAATTTTCAGTTATATGAGTCAATAAACTGTCCTTAGTGCATAAATTGTCTTGAGCTGCTTTCTTTCACCTGGAAATAAAGGCATCATAGGGGTGCCTGGGTGGCTCAGTCATTAAGCGTCTGCCTTCGGCTCAGGTCATGATCCCAGGGTCCTGGGATCGTGCCCCGCATCGGGCTCCCTGCTCGGCGGGAAGCCTGCTTCTCCCTCTGCCACTCCCCCTGCTTGTGTTCCCTCTCTCACTGTGTCTCTCTCTTCAAATAAATAAATAAAAATTTAAAAAAAAAGGCATCATAAAAGTATAGACCATTTTCTGGGCGCCTGGGTGGCTCAGTCGTTAAGCGTCTGCCTTCGGCTCAGGTCGTGATCCCAGAGTCCTGGGATCGAGCCCCGCATCGGGCTCCCTGCTCGGCGGGAAGCCTGCTTCTCCCTCTCCCACTCCCCCTGCTTGTGTTCCCCTCTCTCGCTGTGTCTCTCTCTGTCAAATAAATAAATAAAATCTTAAAAAAAAAAGTATAGACCATTTTCATATTATAGAAATTTTCAGAGCTCATATGTCAATACAAAATACAGATATGCAAGAATAAAACATATTCAGGAATTTTCAAAATTAAGTAACTATAAAAATCATTGTGCACTTTTAGTTTCCAGTTCCACATGTAAGGATCTTGCAAGTTGCAACTCCATTCCAAGTAAAAAGCCACACAGGCTAAAAATCGACTCTTCTTTGGATCCATAAGAGAGGGGAAGACACAGGAAAAACCACCACCCCCAAGACTAGAGAGACAGACAGGAGAATACAGGGAATCATAGCTCACCAAAGCAGAGACTGAAGAGCAGAAACTGCCACAGAAACCAGTGATAGAGTAGAAAAACCTGAATGGCAATTGATAGAATGCTAGAGACTCAATGAGGACAACTCTGATAGGAAAACCTCCAGGGGGACAGGATCAGGATCATAGGGAACTTCCATATCAGAGAAATGTCAGAGAAAAACCCTCTTGTGCTTTCGGTAGGAGGGGAAGGAAAAAGGAACCATTTTGGAATGCTTCAGAGCACTCTATTCTTCTTAGCAAGGCCTATCATCAGGAAAAATTAGTTAACCAGATTCTAACCTGCTGGAGTATTATCAGAATCTATCTGATCTGGGGAAGGGAAATAACCAACTCCAGTCAGCCCTAGACTTCCACATGGGAGAAAATAAATATTCAGCTACAGCTCCCTATAAGCATCCTGCATCACCAAAAGGAGGAGAAAAAAACTGAGAAACACTTGGGAAGTTGACAGACCAGAGGCATAGGTGTACTAAAAGACAGAACTAATCACAAGACTATAGAATTCTTCCCTTCCCCTCACACTTTACCATGAAATTCCAAAAGGTCTATTTACAACAGTTCCTTTTAGCCATTACATCATATCAGATTATCAAGAAAAAGAAACCATAAGGCATAATAAAAAACGACACGGTTCAAAGAGATAAAGCATGCATCAGAAGCAGAAATGGCAGGATGTTAGAATTATCAGACTGGGAGTATAAAACAAGTCTTATTAACATGCTAAGTGTTCTAACAAATAAAGTAAATAGCATGCAAGAACAGATGGGTAATGTAGGCAGAAATCCTAAGAAAGAACCCCCCCCAACAGAGATCAAAAACATTGTAACAGAAATGAAGAATAGCCTTTGGCAGGCATATTAATAGACTGAGGTAAAATCTCTGAGCTTGAGGATATATCAATAGAAACCTCAAAACTGTAAAGCAGAAAGAACAAAGACTGTAAAAAAAATATAGAACAGAATATCCAAAGGCTGTGGGGCACATACAAAAAGTATAACATATATGTAATAGGAATGCCAGAAGGAGAAGAAAGAGAGAAAGCAACAGAAGTAATATCTGTAACAATAATGACAGAATTTTCCCAAGTTAAGGTCAGATGTCAAGCCACAGATCCAGAAAGCTCAGGTAATATCAAACAGGATAAATGCCTCCCCACCACCACCAAAACACCACCACCAACAACAACAACAAAACTACACCAAGGCATACCAATTTCAAACTTCAAAAAGTCAAAGATTAAGAAAAAATCCTGAAATAAGCCAGAACAAAAATGCCTTACTGAGAGAGAAACAAAGATAAGAGTTACACATGATTTCTCAAAAATAATGCAAGCAAGAAAATAGTGTAATGAAGTATTTAAAGTGTTGAGAGGGGGAAAAAAACCCACCAACCTAGAATTCTGTGCCCTGTGAAATTATCCTTCAAAAGTGAAGGGAAAATAAAAACTTTCTCAAACAAAAATCGAAGTATTTTTTGCTAGTAGAGCTGTATTTCAAGAAATGTTAAATGAAGTGTTTTGAGTTAGAAAAAAATTATATAGATCAGAAAATCATGTTTTCATATAGACAGGAAGAACATCAAAGAAGAAATAAGTGAGGGTAAAGTAAAACTTTTTCTTTTTCTTCAATGTTTAACAAATGATAGTTTGTTAAAAATAAAAATAACAATAATATATTTAATGATGTATGCTTATGCATATATACATAAATACTTCTCTATGTTATATATAAGTGAAGTGAGTGACAGTGATGTTACAAGATATGGGAAGGAGGATATAGGTATATTTTATTATAAGGTACCCATACTACCTGTGAAGTAGTATAATGTTATTTGGAGGTTTATTTGGATCTGTTGTAAATGTATACTGCAAAATCTAGGGCTACCACTAAAAAAAGGTTGAAAATAGAAGGAGCATAACTGGTAGGCAAATTATTTAAAAAAAAGCTCAATTAAAATCACAAAATAGAAAAGGATGGAAGACAAAAATAGGGATAAAGAACAGGGCAATAAGTAGAAAACAAAAATATATTTTAATCTAACTATAGCAATAATTATTTTGCATGTTAATCATCTAAATGCACGAATTACAAGATAAATATGTCAGACTAGATTAGAAAGCAAGATCCACTTAAGCATCATCTACAGGAAACCCACTTTAATACAAAGGCATAAGGTTAAAAGTAAATAAATGGAGAAAAATATGCCATGTCAATGTTAGGAATAAAAGGGAACTTCTTCAAGTTGATAAAAGCATCTACCTACAGCTAACATCATACCTGATGGTAAGAAAGTTGAAAGATGTCCCTTTTCCTACTCCTTTTCAACATTGTACTGGAAGTTCTAGATAATTCAAGAATAGAAGAAAAGGAAATGTAAGATAGGCAGATTGGAAAGTTAGAAAAAAATAAAACTGTCTTTGTTTGCAGATGACATGGTCATCTATGTAGAAAATCTCACAGAATGGACCAAAAAAGTCCTGGAACTAAAGCAATTTTGATAAGATTGCAAGATACAAAGTTAATATACAAAAGCCAAATGCTTCCCTATATACCAATAATGAACATGTGCAATTTGTAATTAAAAACACAATGCCATTTTCATTAACATCCCAAAAATGAAATTGTATATATATACTAGATCTACATGAGGAAAACTACAAAACTCTGATGAATGAAATCAAAGAACTAAATAAAGGAGAAATATTCTATGTTTATAGATAGAAAGGTTCGATGTTGTCAAGATGTCAGTTCTACCCAAATTGATCTACAGATTCAGTGCAATCTCAGTCAAAATCCCAGCATGTTATTTTGTGTATATCAATAATCTTATTCTAAAATTTATATGGAGAGGCAAAAGACCAAGAATAGCCAAAAAAAATATTGGAGAAGAACAAGGGTTGGAGGACTGACACTATCTGAATTAAAGGATTACTATAAAGCTATAATAATTAAGACAGTGATGTTGACAAAAGAACAGAAAGATAAATCAATGGAATAGAACAGAGGGCCTATAAATAGACCCACATAAATATAACCAACTTTGACAAAGGAGCAGAAGTAATTTAATGGAGAAAACTCTTTTCAACAAATGATTCTAGAAGAATTGGATATATACATGCAAGAAAGTGAATCTACATACATTCTTTACACACTTTACAAAAATTAACTCAAAATGGATCATATATCTAAATATAAAACACAAAAATATAAAATTCCTAAAATATAATATAGGATAAAGCCTAGATGACTTAATATAGTGTAACTTTTTGATACAACAATAAAAACTCAATTCATGAATGAAATAATTCATAAGCTGGACTTCATTAAAATGAATAACTACTGATCCATGAAAAAACAGTGTCAAGAAAATGTAAGAGGGGCGCCTGGGTGGCTCAGTCGTTAAGCGTCTGCCTTCGGCTCAGGTCGTGATCCCAGGACCCTGGGATCGAGCCCCACATTGGGCTCCCTGCTCCGCGGGGAAGCCTGCTTCTCCCTCTCCTACTCCTCCTGCTTGTGTTCCCTCTCTCGCTATGTCTCTCTCTGTCAAATAAATAAATAAAATCTTTAAAAAAAATAAAATAAAATAAAATAAAAAAAGAAAATGTAAGACAAGCCACAGACTGAGAAAAAATATTTGCAGAAACACATCTGATAAAATATTGTTTCCCCAAAATAGACAAAGAATTCATAAAAACTCAACAATAAGAAAACAATGTGATAAAAAATGTGCCAAAGGTCTTAACAGATGCCTCACTAAAGAGAATATACAGATGGTAAATAAGCATATGAGATGTCCCATATTGTGTGTCATCTCCCCTTCACACATTTTGTTCAACCCCCCACCACTCTCCCCACTGGCAACCATTAGTTTGTTCTCTGTATTTATAGGTTTGATTCTGCTTTTTGTTTGTTTATTCATTGGTTTTTAGATTCCACTCATAAGTGGAATCTTATGGTATTTATCTTTCTCAGTCTGACTGATTTTACTTGGCATAATAATCTCTAGGTCCATCCATGTTGCCTCAAATGGCACAATCTCATCCTGATTTATGGCTGCATAATATTCTATTGTGTATATATACCACATCTTTCTATTGTGTATATATACCACATCTATTCATCTATTGTGGAGACTTAGGTTGCTTCCATATCTTGGATATTGTAACTAATGCTGCAATAAACATAGGAGTCATATATCTTTTCAAAATAGTGTTTTAGTTTTCTTGGGTAAATATCCAACAGTGGAATTATTGAGTCATATGGCATTTCTTTTTTTAATTTTTGAAGAACCTCCATACTGGTTTCCACAATGGCTGAACCAATTTATAGTCCCACCAACATACTTGCCAACACTTGTTATTTCTTGTCATTTTCATTTTAGTCATTCAAACAGGTGTAAGGTGATAGCTCATTGAGGTTTTGATTTGAATTTCTGTGATGATTAGTGATGCTGAGCATCTTTTCATGTGTTTGTTGGCCATCTGTATGTCTTCTTTGGAAAAAATGTCTATTCAGTTGTCTTGCCCATTTTTAAATCAGATATTTTTTGGTGTTGAGTTATATAAGTACTTTATATATATATATATACATACATATATATATTAAAGATTTTAAAATATTTAATTAATTAATTTATTTATTTATTTGACAGACAGAGACATAGCGAGAGAGAGAACACAAGCAGGGGGGAGTGGGAGAGGGAGAAGCAGGCTTCCTGCCGAGCAGAGAGCCTGTTGTGGGGCTCGATCCCAGGACCCTGGGACCATGACCTGAGGCAAAGGCAGACGCTTAATGACTGAGCCACCCAGGCGCCCCAGTACTTTATATATTTTGGGTATTAACCCTTATTGGATATATCATTTGCAAGTACCTTCTCCCATTCAGTAAGTTGTCTTTCTGTTTTGTTGAGGGTTTCCTTTGCTGTGCAAAAGCACTTTATTATGATGTAGTCCCAATAGTTTATTTTTGCTTTTATTTCCCTTGCCTTAAGGAGACATATCCAGAAAAATGTTGATACATACCACTGATGTCAGTGAAATTATTGCCTGTGTTCTCTTCTAGGATTTTTATAATTTCAGATCTCACATTTAGGTCCTTAATCCATTTTGAGTTTGTTTTTGTGTAGGTGTCATAAAGTGGTCCAGTTTCATTATTTTACATGTAGTTGTCCAGTATTCCCAGCACCATTTATTGAAGAGATTTTCCCCATTGTATATTCTTGCCTTCTTTGTCATAGATTAATTGACCATGCCATCGTAGGTTTATTTCTAAGATTTCTATTCTGTTCTATTGATCTATGCATCTATTTTTGTCAGTACTGTATTATTTTGATTACTACAGCTTTGTAGTATATCTTCAAAGTTGGTATTGTGATTCCTTCAGATAAGTTCTTTCTCATGACTGCTTTAGCTATTCAGGATCTTCTTTGTTTCCATGAAAATTTTAGTATTATTCATTCTAGTTTTGTGAAAAATGCTGTTGGTATTTTCATAGGAACTGCATTGAATCTGTAGATTGCTTTTGGGTAGCATGGAAATTTTAGCAATATTCTTCTAATCTATGGAAATGAACTATCTTTTCTATTTGTTTATGTCATCTTAAATTTCTTTCATCAGTGTTTTATAGTTTTCAGAGTACAGGTCTTTTACCCTTTTAATTAACTTTATTCCTAGGTATTTTTTTGTGTGTGCAATTGTAAATGGGTTTTTTGTAAATTTCTCTTTCTGCTATTTTGTTATTAGTGTATAGAAATGCTACCAATTTCTTTTTTGTATCCTGTCACGTTGCTGAATTCATCTGTAAGTTCTAGTAGTTTTTGGTCGAGTCTTTATGATATTCTACATATAGTATCATGTAGTTTGCAAATAGTGACAGTTAAGTTCTTCTTTACCAATATGGATGCCTCTTATGTTTTTTTTTTTCTTGTATGATTGCTGTGGCTAGGACTTCCAATACTATGTTGAATAAAATGGTGACATTTTAGAGTGGACATCCTTATCCTATTTCTGATCTTAGAGGGAAAACTCAGTGTTATACGATTGAGTATGATGTTAGCTGTGAGATTTTTATATATGGTTTTTATCATGTTTTAAATATTTTATTTATTTATTTGACAAAGAGAGAGAGAGAAAGAGAAAGAAAGAGCACAAGCAGGAGGAGCAGCAGAGGAAGAGGGATAAGCAGGCTCTCCGCTGAGCAGGGAGCCTGATGCAGGGCTCGATCTCAGGACCCTGGGACCATGATCTGAGCCAAAGGCAGATGGTTAACCAACTGAGCCACCCAGGCACCCCAAACATCCAACTATTTTGAACATATAGGAATTTGATCTGAGGTTTAAGAAAACAATCTGCACAGTTGAAGGGAGAGAATGTGGCAGTGTGAGGTTCAGAGCTGTGAAATGGGGGAGAGGAAAGTCGTGGGACCCCAAAGGAGAGAGAACCCTTTTCATGGAACAAAGTCAAGGAGAGAGCACAGTGGGTAGGGATCACACAATAAGCCATGGTAAGGAGATCCCCTGGGTTGCACTGGGAGAGATCTCTCCCCTTCCCAGAGTTCATTTGGAAGAGCATATTTTGCCTCTCCAAGGACAAAAAGCCAGCTGGGAGCCATTGAGTGGTGCTCAACAGCACGGACAGAGATGTGCTCAGAGGGAAGATAACCTCATAGCAGCATTTTGCTATGAGCCACAATAGGCTTAAACCACCATGTGCATGCCAAGTGGCTGCTTTTCTGGGACAGAACTGAGCAGGAAGCAGACATTGGCAGAGTGCAGATAACCTGGCCACTGCTTTTCCCTGTCTGCCACAATAGATTCAAGCCTCTGTGTGACTCTTTTCAGGGACAGAATGGAGTAGAGGACTGAGTTGTGAGCAGATGGCAGATAACCTGGTTGCAGCTTTTTACTGTGCATCACAATAAACTAGCCTCTATGCATATACTGTGTGACTGCTTTTCTGGGACAGGACAGTGCTGGGCACACCACTAGTTTCTCCTCTGGGGGAGGGGAGTGGGTCCGCACCTTGCCAGGCCCTTTAAAACTTGGAGTTTGAATCCCAGCCACCAGCCAGAGATAAAATACAGGAGATCTGTGGCACCAGGTGCACCAACAGCCTGGGGAACAGATAAGTTAATGGCAGGGAACTGATGAAAGCCCACCCAAGACACAAGAGATTGTTTGCTTCACTGAGTGGGCCTCCTTAAGAGCGGTGGCTAGGAGTTCCTCTCCATGGGGACAAGAAGGCAGGGTGACACCATCTTCCTCCTCCACCACCCCTCTCACCCTCCCCCCTGCCCACCAATGCATTCAGACTTCAGAGAGAAACACAGTACCACCAGTGGAGACTGGAGTCCCCTACACTAAAGCCTGCGCCCCTATGCCTGGCAGGGGCATGTTTACAAAGGCAGGTCAGCTTGTGAGCCAGATCAGGAGGCCTCAACCTCAGAAGACCAACACAGCCGCCCCCCCACCCCACCGACATGTAACAAGGCTACTGATTAAATAGTGCTCCAAAATGTTAGCTTCTGGTGGAAATAAGAACACTTGCTTCTTTGTTTGTCCTCTTAATTTTTAAAATTTTTATTTTTTTATTTCTTATTTTTTATTTTTATAGTTTATTTTATACGTTTTTCTTCTTTTTTCTCTTTATCTTTTTTTGTTTTTTTTTTTCTTTTTTTTTTTAGTATCAGGCTTATAATTAACTGGAAAGCCTCCACCAAAAAATTGCTAGAACTGATAAAGGAATTCAGGAAGTTGTAGGATATAAAATCAATGCACAGAAGTCTGTTGTACTTTTATACACTAAAAATGAAGCAGCAGAAAGAGAAATCAAGCATGAATCGATCTAGTTTACAGTTGTATTAAAAACCATAAGATACCTAGGAATAAACCTAACCAAAGAGGTAAAAGATTTGTACTTTGAAAACTACAGAACACTTATGAAAAAAAATGAAGAAGACATAAAGAATTGGAAAGCCATTCCATGCTCATGGATTGGAAGAACAAATATTGTTAAAATGTCTATACTACCCAAAGCAATCTACACATTTAATGCAATCCCTATCAAAATGCTATCAACATTTTTTAAAAAGCTGGAATAAACAATTATAAAATTTTTATGGAACCAGAAAATAACCCAAATAGCCATAGAAGTGTTGAAAAAGAAAACCAAAGCTGGAGGCATCACAATTCCAGACTTCAAGCTATATTATAAAGCTGTCATCATCAAGACAGTATGGTACTGGCACAAAAACAGACACATAGATTAATGGAACAGAATAGAGAACACAGAAATGGACCCTCAACTCCAAAGTCAACTAATCTTTGACAAAACAGGACAGAATATCCAATGGAAAAAAGACAAGTCTCTTCAACAATTGGTGTTGGGAAAATTGGACAGCCACAAGTAGAGGAATGAAACTGGACTACTTTCTTACAACATACACAAAAATAAATTCAAAATGGATGAAACACCTAAATGTGAGACAGGAATCCATCAAAATCCTAGAGGGGAATTCAAGCAGTAACCTATTTGACCTTGGCCACAGCAACTTCTTGCTAGACATTTCTCCAGAAGCAAGGGAAACAAAATAAAAAATGAACTATTGGAACTTTATCAGGATAAAAAGCTTTTCCACAGCAAAGTAAACAGTCAACAAAAGTAAAAGGCATCCTACAGATTGGGATTAGATATGCACAAATGACGTATCAGATAAAGGGCTTGTATTCAAAATCTATAAAGAACTTATCAAATTCAACACCCAAACCCCCCCCCCAAAAAATCCAGTCATGTAATGGGCAGAAGACATGAACAGACGTTTCTCCAAAGAAGACATACAGAGGACAACAGACACATGAAAAAATGCTCAACATTAATCATTTTTAGGGAAATACAATTCAAAACCACCATGAGATACCACCTCACACTGGTCAGAATGGCTAAAATTAACAAGTCAGGAAATGAGAGATGTTGGTGAGGATGTGGAGAAAGTGGAACCCTCCTACACTATCGGTGGGAATGCAAGTTGGTGCAGCCACTCTGGAAAACAGTATGGAGGTTCCTCAAAAAGTTAAAAATAGAACTACCCTATGACCCAGCAATTGCAGTACTAGGTATTTATCCAAAGGATACAAAAATACTCATTTGAAGTGGCACATGCACCCCAATGTTTATAGCACCAATGTCCACAATAGTGAAAACATGGAAAGAGCCCAGATTTCCATCAACAGATGAATGGATAAAGAAGTGGTATACATATACAATGGAATATTACTGAGCCATCTAAAAGAATGAAATCTTGCCATTTGCAACAATGTGGATGGAACTAGAGGGTATTATGCTAAGCAAAATAAGTCAGTCTGAGAAAGAGAAATCCGTTTGATTTCACTCATACATGGAATTTAAGAATCAAAACAGATTAACACAGGGCAAGGGAAGGAAAAGTAAAATAAGATAAAATCAGAGAGGGAAGCAAACCATAAGAGACTCTGAACTATAGGAAACAAACTGGGGTTTGCTGGAGGGGTGGTGAGTAGGGGGATGGGGTAACTGGGTGATCAGCATTAAGGAGAACACTTGATGTAATGAGCACTGGGTGTTACATGCAACTGATGAATCATTAAATTCTACCCCTGAGGGGCGTCTGAGTGGCTCAGTTGGTTAAGCATCTGCCTTTGGCTCAGGTCATGATCCCAGGGACCTGGGAGATTGAGCGCCACATCAGGCTCCTTGCTCAGTGGGGAGTCTGCTTCTCCTACTTCTTTCTCTGCCTCCTTGTGGTCTCTCTCACTCTCTCTCTCTGTCAAATAAATAAAATCTTAAAAAAAAATTATATCCCTGAAACTAATAATGCACTCTGTGTTAACTAAATTGAATTAAATTTTTTTTTAAAAAAAGAGACTGTCTTTTTTACATTGCATATTTTTTCCTGCTTTGTCAAAGATTATTTGACAATAGAGTTGAGAATCCATATCTGGGCTCTCTGTTATGTTCCATTGATCTACGTGTCTGTTTTTGTGCCAGTACCATGCTGTCTTAGTGATAACAGCTTTTTAATATAGATTGAAATCAGGCAACATGATGCCCCAGCTTTGTTTTTCTTTGTCAACATTTGCGATTTGGGGTCTTTTCTGATTCTATACAAATATTAGGATTGTTTGTTCCAGCACTTTGAAAAATGCTGTTGGTATTTTGATCAGGATGGTGTTGAAGGTATAGATTGCTCTGGGCAGCATAGACAGTTTAACAATGTTTATTCTTCTGATCCATGAGCATGGAATGTTTTTCCATCTTTTTGTGTCTTCTTCAATTTCTTTCATGAATGTTCTGTAGTTTCTAGACTATAGGGCCTTTACCTCTTTGGTTAGGTTTATTCCAAGGTATCTTATGATTTTTGGTGCTATTGTAAATGGAATTGATTCTCTAATTTCTCTTTCTACAGGTACATTGTTAGTGTATAAGAAAGCAACTGATTTCTGTGCATTGATTTTGTATCCTGCCATATTACTGAATTGCTGTATGAGTTCTAATAATTTGAGGGTGGAGTCTTTTGGGTTTTCCACATAAAGTATCATGTCATCTGCGAAGAGAGAGAGTTTGACCTCTCCTTTGCCAATTTGAATACTTTTTATTTCTTTTTGTTGTCTGATTGCTGTTGCTAGGACTTCTAGTACTATGTTGAACAATAGTGGTGAGAGTGGGCAAATAAAAATGAACTTTTGGGATTTAATCAAGATAAAAAGCTTCTGCACAGCAAAGGAAACAGTCAACAAAACAAAGAGGCAACCCACGAAATAGAAGAT
Organism: Halichoerus grypus; assembly: GCF_964656455.1. Classification (NCBI taxonomy): domain Eukaryota; kingdom Metazoa; phylum Chordata; class Mammalia; order Carnivora; family Phocidae; genus Halichoerus; species Halichoerus grypus. The sequence continues at coordinate 23,107,965 of NC_135727.1, read as the reverse complement.
TTTTGCAAATGACACTATAGACAAAGGGCTGATATCCAAGATCTATAAAGAACTTCTCAAACTCAACACCCAAAAAACAAATAATCAAGTCAAAAAATAGGCAGAAGATATGAACAGACACTTCTCTAAAGAAGACATACAAATGGTTGACAGACACGAAAAAATGTTCATCATCATTAGCCATCAGGGAAATTCAAATCAAAACCATATTGAATCACAGACCTGTACCTTTGAAACAAATAATACATTATATGTTAAAAAAAAAAAAAAAGATAGTAGGAAGGGAAAAATGAAGGGGGGGAAATCAGAGGGGGAGATGGACCATGAGAGACTATGGACTCTGAGAAACAAACTGAGGATTCTAGAGGGGAGGGGGGTGGGGGGATGAGTCAGCCCGGTGATGGGTATTAAAGAGGGCACGTATTGAATGGAGCACTGGGTGTTATACGCAAACAAAGAATCATGGAACACTATATCAAAAGCTAATGATGTAATGTATGGTGATTAACATAACATAATAAAATTACATTTAAAAAAAGAGAGATAATGAATTTTTACTGTGGAATTTGAAGTCAGATTTCTGCTTACCATACCAAGAGTTTTTTCCACTTGCTTTAATCCAGGAATACTTTAGTAAAGTGTCCCTCAATTTTATTTCTAAAAAAATAATAAATAAATAGATAGATGATAGATGATAGATAGATAGATAAATAAATAAATAAAATGTGTCCTGCAACTTTGCTTAGCTTTAGCAATCTTTATGTGTATGTGAAATCTTAGTATTTTTTACATATAAAATCAAGTCATCTTCAGTCAGATAATTTTTCTTCTTTTCGAATTAGATGCCTTTTATTTCTTTTCTTTGCCTAATTTATCCAGCACATGGAAATCACCAGAGTAGGTATCTTGGTCTTGTTCCTCATCTTAAAAGGAAAGCTTTCAGTTTTTCATCATTATGATATGAGTTATGGGCTTTTCATATATGGTCTTTATCATGTTAAGGTACTTTCCTTCTGTTCCTAGTTTGCTGAGAGTTTTCATCATGAAAGGGTATTAAATTTTGTCAATTTTTTCACACGTTTATTGAGATGATCATGTAATTTTTTTTCCTTTGTTCTGCTAATGTGGTGAATCATATTGGTTTTCATATGTTGAACTATTCTTGCATCCCAGGGATAAATCCCACTTGGTCATGGTTTATGATTATTTTGATGTGCTGTTGAATCAGTTTACAGTATTTTGTTGAAGATTTCTTTTTCTGTATTTTATGTTGTACTTCAAGAAAGGAAGTGTTCTTCTTAATCCAGAGAGCTATGAACAAGTGTGTCAATACTTCTCATAACCAACATACAGGTTAGACTGAGGCTGTATAGTCATGAGACATGTCCATTCAAAAAAGAAGAAGAAGAAGAAGGAAGAGGAAGAGGAGGAGAGAAGAAGAAGAAGAAGAAGAAAAGAAGAAGAAGAAGAAGAAGAAGAAGAAGAAGAAGAAGAAGAAGAAGAAGAAGAAGAAGAAGAAGAAGAAGAAGAAGAAGAAGAAGAAGAAGAAGAAGAAGAAGAAGAAGAAGAAGAAGAAAGAAGAAGAAGAAGAAAGAAGAAAAGAAGAAAAGAAGAAGAAGAAGAAGAAGAAGAAGAAGAAGAAGAAAGAAGAAGAAGAAGAAGAAGAAGAAGAAAGAAGAAGAAGAAGAAGAAGAAGAAAGAAGAAGAAGAAGAAGAAGAAGAAGAAGAAGAAGAAGAAGAAGAAGAAGAAGAAGAAGAAGAAGAAGAAGAAGAAAACAAACTATATAGTAATCACTTTTCCATAATAATTCTAAAATCTAGCTGAGTAAATGTTGCTATGTCTTCCTTCTCTGAGGTCAGAGACTGCTTCTTGTTTAGACCCAGTTCTGCTATTTGGGAGTGACTCATCAGTCCACTGTTATGTTGAAAAAAAATTTTTATGAAAAATTTTTATGAAATTTTTTTTCAATATCCATTAGCAATATTGGTTCTGTACTTTTCTCATCTTGCAATGTCTTTGACTTGGCATACAGGTAATGCTGGCCTTATAAAATGAATTTGGAAAATTTTTTGGAAAAGTTTGAGAAGGACTGGTGTTGTTTCATCTTTGAAGTTTTGTAGAATCCTCTAGTAAAGTCATCTATCCTTGGATTTTCTTTGTTAGGAGGTTTTTGATTATCAGTTCTCCTTACTGGTTATAGGTCTCTTCAGTTTCTTACTTTTTTCATGATACAGTCTTAGTAGGTTGACTTTTTCTTGGAATTTAAATTTTGTGGATCCTTTTTTTTAAATGTTTCATTGATTTTTTTCTACTGTTTTTCTATTGTCTTGTTCTGCTCTTTTGTTTCCTTCTTTCTGCTAACTTTAGACTTTTTGTTTGTTTGTTTTAGTTCATTGAAGTATAAAGACTTTCTATTTCCTTTCTCTCTTTTCCTTCTGGGATACCATAGTGCATATATTGGTCCACTTGATCGTGTTCCATAAGCCTCTTTTGCTGTTTTCCCTTTTCTACATTCTTTCTTGGTTGTTTTAGCTCCTCTGCCTCAGTAATTTTGAATGACCTATCATTAATTTTGCTAATCCTTTCTTCTACTTGATCACATCTGCTGTTGAAACCCTCTGGTGAGTTTTTCAATTCAGTTATTACATTCTTCAGCTCCAGAATTTATATCTGTTTCTTTTTAATATTCTTTATCACTTTGTTGATATTCTCATTTTACTCATTAATTGATTTCTATTTTGTTTAGTTGTCTATCTATATTCTTTTTTACTCATTGAGTGTATTTGATGTGGTTATTTTGAATTCTTTGTCAGGCTAATAGATTTCCATGTGTTTTAAGTTCATTCCTGATGATTTATTTTGTTCCTTTGGTATATGTTTCTCTGTTTTTGTTTTTGTATGCCTTGTAATATTTTCTTGAAATTTGGGCATTTGAAAAAAAAAAAGCCACGTCTACCAGTCTTTATTGACTGGCTTCATAAAAAGGAAAAATTTCACCAATCAGCCGAGCTAGAGATTCTGGGGCTTCTCAAACATATTCTGGGTATGTTTCTTTTGTGGGCTTGTGCACAGTCTTCAAGTTAAAGTATTTACCTTTATTTCTTTTTCAGAAGCCCAAATATCTTGTACCTCCTGGTTACTTTCTTTGGTAAGACAATCTCTCTAGTTATACAGAAAATTGCTGCATTCTTCTTTCTTTTCAGTAGCCCAGAGGCATCCAAACAATGTCGGTTTCTGTCCATCCTCCAAGTCAGGTGAGAGAGAAACTATTTACTCTGGAAGACCCACCCAAGAGCCAGACTTCTGAATGCATGTTTCACTTTCCTCTCTCCCTCTTTAAGAATGAGTCATGAGTTGGAAGGTTTTTCCCAATCATGTTGTGCTTTACCAGCTAGAAGGAGGGGCTCTGGCAAGTAAATGCAATAAACTTATTTGCTTTGATCTTGTTCTTCCAGGTTTTGCACTTGCATGGAGTGTTGCAATCTATTAACTGGTTTCTAGACTTTTCATAAAGGTTATTGTGCCATATATTGTTGTTAAGTCTGAAAGGTGATTGTTCCATATATTGTTGTTAAGTCTGTGGTTTCATGGTGGAAAGACAGCTTGGGGCTTGTCTTTCCACCATCTTGGTGACATTACTCCCAGGATTAAATAACAATTATTAGTATCATCATTATGCAAATAACACTAATGTTATTTGGTGGATTGTTTTATTTTTCAATTATCTATATGAATAATCATACATAATCAGTACATAAGTATTATTTCATAATCATCAAAAATGAAGTAATTTTATATTTATATTTGAACACATAGAACTAACTCTCTGAGTTTTAAGGGAATGCCACTCAAAAGGGATTGTTCAGATCATATGAAGGTGGGGACTTTTGGACAGGAAAATGAATGAAAATAGGAAATGAATGAAAATATTTCTATGGAAATAGGATCAATGTCCAATCCATAAATTTCCGCATGGAAAAAAAGAAAAATGGACTTCAGCTATTATTAACAATGTGAGAAATAGAAATTAAAAATCCCAGGAAAAAATCTACAGGGCTTTAAGAAATAAGGCTAAATAATAGGTGACAGCTGAACTAAAAATTTTTGGTTATCTATCCAGAACTGAAGCTATAGCTGCATTTCAAGTGCTGATTTGGTTCTGATGACTTTTTCCTTGAATTTAGGGGTATGTTAAGGATGTGTGGGGAGGTTTGCTGTGCAGACAATAGCTATGACAAAGTAAATGTTTAACAGTAAATGTTTAAGTAAACTATGGCATGTCAGTGCAACTGAAAACAGTATGACCACTAAATACGAAAGTGAATTATGTGCAGTTTCATGAAAAATATCTAACAGTTTAAAATCAAACAAAAGAAACAATTTAATTGTAAGTACAATATGCAATTTTTAATTCTAAGGGAAAGTAACTCACAGAGGATTGTTAGAAAAGTGTGGCTGTGGGTACTTTTGTATAGGAAAGTGGATGAAAAAAAATATGAAGATATAAGATCAATGCCCAATTGATGAATTTCCACATAAAAAGGGAGAAATAGAATAAGCTTAGTACTATGATGATGAGAATGTTGCATACAGGGACTCCTGGGTGGCTCAGTCAGTTAAGTGTCTGCCTTTGGCTCAGGTCATGATCCCAGCGTCCTGGGATTGAGTCCCACATTGGGCTCTTTGCTCAGTGAGGAGCCTGCTTCTCCCTCTCCCTCTGCCTGCCACTCTGCCTATTTGTGCTCTCTCTCTGTCAAATAAATAAAATCTTAAAAAAATGAACGTTGCATACAATTTTGTTAAAAGTATATTTTTATGTTGAAGATAAACATAGCAGATACAAATAGAAAAAAAAATCCCTCACATTATATATGAAATTATTTTATGTAGGGAACATACAAATATGATGAAAGGGCTTATTGAGAATAACTAACCCCACAGTCTATAAACAGACTTGCATATAGTTTACTAGAACTATTTCATATCACACACTCCAAAAGATATAGATCAGATAATACCAGCTAACATTTTTTTCCTTGCTAAATGCATCAGTTATTTTTGGCACAATAATTCCATATAAAAACAAATCTACAAGTTCTTAGTGACAAACAACGATAAACATTTACTTTTGTTCTCAAACTTATGCGTTATCTGGTGGTTCTGCTAATTTAAAATGAACTCAAGTGCGACCATTGAGATCCTCTACATGTGTCTCTCACATACCACCAACGGGCTAGGCAGGACTTGTTACCATGATGGTGATACATTTTTGAAAGAAAGTGGCAGTACATAAGGCCTCTTAAGATTTAGGATTAGAATTGGCACACTTTTATTTCTGCTGTATCTGTTGGTCAAATCAAATGTAGAAGAAAAATTATTCATGACACTGTTAAATGGTAAGACTGACTTTATTCAGGACTATTGTGATAGGTATAGAGACTAATGAAATGTGCTTTTGCAGTAGGGGAGAGAGATTGGGCTCAACTTTGAATATAACAAGGAAAAATGAGGATTTATAGCCAAGGATTGGAGTTGTGGGAGGGGGATCAGTGGACAAAAAGTTACTATGATGGTAGGTAATTATTACTAAACTCACCAAACAGGATTCTTTCTTAAGGTAGGCCAGAGTGATCACATCTCTTATAGGGGATAGGGGGTGGGAAGAGGAAAGTAATTAGATACTGAAATTAGAATATTCCGGCTAGACCTACTTGATGCAATTCCTGTTAAAACTGGACTTGTAGACATGCACAATGATGGGTCCTAGTTGGGCTCAGAGGAGCCTGACTAGAGTTTAGTCAAAGAGAGAGTCCTTGTCACAAGTGTGAAAGAATTTCAATTTAGAATGAAACTGCATGATAGAAAATAGAAAATCGCAGGCATATGTTCTCAGGAAAATAAAATTGAAGAGATTGATGTCCTATAAATGCCTAATTTGCAATAAACTAATAATATTGGAATTTTCTTAAATGGGAGTTGGTCAGGATCTGCCTCATATCAACCTTGGGCAGTTTTGCTTGTGGTTTCCAGAGGCATGAACAAAAAATGACCCAGGTCAGGTGGTCTCAAAAAATAAGTTGAATTGACTGGACTGGTTTTGTCTGCTTGGGAAATTTTCAAAGATGGTCTCCATTTGTTTTTTTACTTTAACAGACTCTAACTGAACTCTTCCCTCTTTACGTTCCCTGCCCATAAATATAGTGTACCCCAAACCCTTAATGGACTCACCTGTAGCTTGCTACAGAGTTTGCATGTCCCCAATTGCAATTCCTCTTCTAATCCCAAGTAAATCTTTTTTTTACAAGTTTGAGCTTGCCTCTATTTACCTCTTTATTTAGGTCGGCACAAGTTACAAGAATGACCCAGATACAAAGAAACAGAGACATCAACTCTTGAAAGGAAAAGCTTATAAGTCGCATTGGAAAAGGCCTGAACAGAGTGATGGGTGAAAAATCGGGGCCATTTTTACAATTATATTTTTACAATAAGTTTACTACATTTATTTAAGAACTGGTAGTTACTTAAAATGGTTCAAGAAATTGTATCTTTGCAAGTCTAGCTTGGATAATCTGGGTCTGTCACACCACTGTATGGTGATGCTTTGTAGGGACATGTGTCTGGACTTTGTTTTAAGCATTTGGTTCTAAATTGTTTATTTTTTTTTCAATAAGTGTCAAATGAAACAAAATGCACAAGTCTTTAAAGACAATAAACTTAGACGTTAAATCTCTAGAAGAAGGCTCAGAGTTTGAATCTGGAAGTGTCATTAACTAAGTTCATGTTCTTAGACAAACATTGTCACCTAGGAAATAAAAATAATGAGTAACTTACAGTATTGCTTAATTAAATGCCATACTGCAAGAAAAGAATTTAGTAAAACGCATTGTGAGCACTAAATAAAGGTTATGTAGTATCTAACATCACACTAACTTAAAAAGACTTTCCTGTCATTAAAAGTCTAGATTTTTAACAATTTTCTCTTCCCATTTATTTCTAGGAATGCTTACATTTCCACAAATATGTCTAGGTATTGTTTGCCCCCAAAGAAGTGTCATTTTCAAGGCCTTTGTCCCACTCCTTTGCAAGTCATCTTTCAACATCTCGAGACCAGCTACTTTCAGACTAATAAATGTCCCTTGGGGATTCATCCCCAAAATCTCCACAGTAATAACTGACAACAACCTGTAAAAGTTAAACTCCAGTGATGAATCAGAATAATAGTGCAGAATATCAATATAGAGAACTTAAAAATTAGATACCCATCAGAAGTTATACTACAAAGTTTTAATTTGCCCTTTACACTCTGTTTAATATTTTACCTTTACCTCTTTGGTTAAGTTCATTCCCAGGTATCTTATGGTTTTTGGTACAATTGTAAATGGGATCGATTCCTTGATTTCTCTTTTTTTCTGTTTCATTGTTAGTGTAAAGAAATGCAACTGATTTCTGTGCATTTTGTATCCTGCCACATTGCTGAACTGCTGTATGAGTTTTAGCAATTTTGGGGTGGATTCTTTTGGGTTTTCCACATAAAGTATCATGTCATCTGTGAAGAGTGAGAGTTTAACTTCTTTGCCAATTTGAATGACTTTCATTTTGTTTTGTTGTCTGATTGCTGAGGCTAGGACTTCTAGTACTATGTTGAATAACAGTGGTGAGAATGGACATCCCTGCCATGTTCCTGACCTTAGGGGAAAAGCTCTGCTTTTCCCCCATTGAGGATGATACTTGCTGCGGGCTTTTCATATATGCCTTTTATGATATTGAGGTATGTTCCTTCTGTCCCTACACTCTGAAGAGTTTTAATGAGGAAAGGATGTTGTATTTTGTCAAATGCTTTTTATGCATCAATTGAGAGGATTATATGGTTCTTGTCCTTTCTTTTATTAATGTGATGTATCACATTGATTGATTTGCGGATGTTGAACCACTCTTGCAGCCCGGGAATAAATCCAACTTTGTTGTGGTGAATAATCCTTTTAATGTACTGTTGGATCCCATTGGTTAGGATCTTGGTGAGAATTTTGGCATCCATGTTCATCAGGGATATTGGTCTGTAATTCTCCCATTTGGTGGGGTCTTTGTTCAGTTTTGGGATCAAGGTAATGTAGCCTCATAGAATGAGTTTGGAAGTTTTCCTTCCATTTCTATTTTTTGGAACAGTTTCAAAAGAATAGGTACTAATTCTTCTTTAAATGTTTAGTAGAATCCCCCTGGGAATCCATCTGGCCCTAGACTCTTGTTTGTTGGGAAATTTTTAATTACTGCTTCAATTTTCTTGCTGGTTATGCACCCATATGTATATTGCAGCATTCTTTACAATAGCCAAGATATGGAAGCAGCCCAGATATCCATTGATAGATAAATGGATAAAGATGTGACAGACAGATAGATATAGCTATATTTATAGATATAGATATGCATATATATGATGGAATATTACTCAATAATAAAAGAGAATGAAGCCTTGCCATTTGCAACAACATGGATTGACCATAGATGGTATTATGCTGAGTAAAATAAATCAAAGACAAATACTATATGATTTCACTTATATATGGAATCTAAAAAACAGAATAAACAAAAAGACTCTTAAATACAGAGAACAAACTGGTGGTTGCCAGAGGGGAGGTGGGTGGAAAGATGGGCAAAATAGATAAAGGTGATTAAGAGGTACAAACTTCCAGTTATAAAATAAATAAATCACAGTGATAAAAAGTACAGTATAGGGAATATATTCAATAATATTGTAATAACATTGTTTGTGATAGATGGTAACCATAGTTATCATGGTGAGCAGAATAATGTATAGAATTGTAGAATCAATATGTTGTACACCTGAAACTAATAGAACATTGTATGTCTATATTTCAAATGAAAAATAAATAAAAATGAATATATATGGTGATAAAAATAATCCTACTCTCAAAAAAGACATCCTTCTGTTATCTAAAATTGTAAATATTATCTTCCACATTGAGTTCTTGATTCTTCTATAATCTCCCTCTTCCTTTTCCACCTCTCTTTTCATCTCTCCCTCCACACCTCTATTTTTCTGTTCCTTCTCTGTCCCTCTCCTCATGGCTCTCCCCCTCTTTTCCCTTCCCACCTTTTTTCTGTCCTTTCCCTCATCCCTCTCCACATCCCTTCATATCTCTGTGTATGCTGTGACATACACATTTTTGTTTATTGCTTTTCCATAAAGTTAACTACTCAACAATCACATAATCTACAATTCAGTACTATCAGGTTTCAAGTATGTCTATTTGTTTCTGGATTCAGTTTACTATCATATATATCTATTTGCATATTGTTGAATTATTACATCATGGTCATAATTGCAATACCTCTTAATATCTTATATCAAATTTCCCTACCTGGTTTTATTTCTGGGCCATCTTAAATATTCCTGGCTCTTTGATCTTAAGTATAAATGTTAGAATAATGTAGTTATGTCTTACAACTTCACTGGGATTATTACTGAAATTTATTGAATCTATAAACAATTGTATAGAAAAATGTCAACTTTATTATTTAAAATGTTTCTATTGATGAGCATGAACAGTTTTTCCATTTCTCTAAGTTTTCTTTAATTATTTGCAAAAAAAAATCTAAAAACCTTTTCTTCATAAAGATCTTCTACATAAAGGTTTTTTACATAAAGATCTTCTACTCCCATTTCTAGGAATCTTAAATTCTTTACTGCTATTTTATTTTAATTTAATTTTATTTTTTTTAAAGATTTTATTTATTTATTTGACAGAGAAAGACACAGCGAGAGAGGGAACACAAGCAGGGGGAGTGGGGGAGGGAGAAGCAGGCTTCCCGCGGAGCAGGGAGCCCGATGCGGGGCTCCATCCCAGGACCCTGGGATCATGACCTGAGCCGAAGGCAGACACTTAACGACTGAGCCACCCAGGCGCCCCTCTTTACTGCTATTTTAAATAATGTTTCTAAATTTAAGCTTTCAGTGTTACCAATAGAAATACAATTGACTTTGGTATGTTTATTTTGTATTGAAAAATGATAAATCATCCCAATTCTAATATTTTTATTAATATTTTTAGGCTTCTGGAGAATATCCTATCATATCTGAAAATTACAATTTGTTTATTTCTACTTATTACACCTCTTGTCATTACTGTGTCTTATTTAATTAACTACCCAGTACTTTTAGTATAATACTAAAATTTGCTTGTAGTGGGAGTCTGATTATTTCATGTTAAAACATATTTTGATATTTCACATTTTTGCAATATGTTTGATGTATGTTTTTGAATAATATTGACCATTTTATGGTAATGATATTTCTTTTGCCTTGGATAATATATTTAGGATGAATGAATATTAACTTAAATGTTCTAATTTTTCCATCTGTTGAGATGTAGTGAATTATATCCACAGATTTATAAATGGTATACCAACCTTGCACTTCTGAAATAAACCAAAGTTGATCTTAAAATGAACTTTTCATACATTGATGAATTTAGTATGTTAATATTTTGCTTATGAAATTTGCATCTATGTTTATAAGTGAGGTTGATCTGAATTTGTCTTTCTTATATTGCCCATGGTTTGTATAATTTAAAAGCTATATTGTACTCATAAAATTAGTAAAAGTTTGATGTTTTTTCTATACTACTAAAGAATATGAATAAAAATGGAATTTTTGAATGATTGAACTTACCTGGAAAAATATCTACACTTAATGTTTAATTTATGTCAAGATTTTAAAAAGATTATGTAATTTTTATACTAGATAAGGATATATATTTTTAAGATATAGTTTAGGTAAATTTACATTTGTGGAATTAAGTGTAATATTATTCATAATATGGTTATTGTTTAATTTTTTTCTTCATTAGCATTTATGACCACTTTTAATTCTTCACAATTTTAAACTTGTTTATTATAAATTGGATCAATAATTTCATTAGTATATCTGTTTAGTCTTTATAAAGAATCAAATCTTTCTTCATTCTCTTTATTTTGTTCTTGTTTTATATCTCATTTTTTCTATTTATTTATTCAAGTGCAATTAAATACAGTGTTATATTAATTTCAGGTGTACAATATAATGATTCAACAATTCAATACCTTTCTCAGTGCTTATCAAGAAAAGTGTACTCTCTATCCCCTTTATTTATTTTACACATTCCCCACCCACCTCCACTCTGGCAATCACCAGTTTGTTCTCTGTATTTAAGAGTCTGGTTTTTTTTGGTCTCTTTTTTCCTTTGTTCATTTGTTTTGTTTATTAAATTCCACATATGAGTGAAATCATGTGGTGGTATTTGTCTTTCTCTTACTGACTTATTTCACTTAGCATTATACCTTCTAGGCTCAACCATGTTGTTGCAGATGACAAAATTTCATTAATTTCTGATTTCGTATTTTTTAAATTCCTTCCTCCTATTTTGAGGGTTTATTCTATTTGTTTTTTCATAAATTAGACATTTAACTCTTTGATATTCACCCTTTCTTTTTACTTAAACATTTAAGACTATACATTTCTAATTCCAGCATTAGCTGCATTCCACCCCTTAATCTCTAATATTTGGTTCTCATCCATTTTTTGAGTGGGGGGAAGGGCAGAGGGAAAGGGACAGAGAGAATCTTAAGCAGGCTCCAAGCCCAGTGTAAAGCCCAATGTGGGGCTCAATCTCACATGATCATGACCTGAGCCAAAATCAAGAGTCGGACATTTAACCAACTGAGCCACCAGGTGCCCTTCATTCATTTTTAATCAGTTTATAATTTTCATTAAAATTTTGTCTTTGATACTTTTTTTAGTAGTGCCTTTTAGTATTTCCAATTGCAGTTGTTATTTAGTGGGGTTTTTTGGTTATTTTTTAAGGTTTTTTGCAGAGTTTATTCAGTTTCAACATACATATTCTAAATTTAATTAATATTTCTCTTTTTGATGAATGCAAATATATTCAAAGCTTTTTAAGTCAAATCAGTTTTCATGATTTAGTCCTTTAGCATTACAGAGTTTTCATCCTTTGTATTATGATAATACTATAAATTAATGCAGTCAGTATTTTAAAATTTACCTCTAGTTACACCATTTTTAAATGTTCATTGTTTCTTTTTATACCATATATATCTTATTCTGGGATTTCTATATGTCCTCAATTAATCATATAAATTTCCCTTTAGTGATGATCTTTTTTTTATAAATTTTTTTAAATTTTTAAAATTTTATTATGTTATGTTAATCACCATACATTACATCATTAGTTTTTGATGTAGTGTTCCATGATTCATTGTTTGCGTATAACACCCAGTGCTCCATTCAGTACGTGCCCTCTTTAATACCCATCTCCAGGCTAATCCATCCCCCCACCCCCCTCCCCTCTAGAACCCTCAGTTTGTTTCTCAGAGTCCATAGTCTCTCATGGTTCGACTCCCCCTCTGATCTCCCCCCTTCATTTTTCCCTTCCTGCTATCTTCTTCTTCTTTTTTTTTTTTTTAACATATAATGTATTATTTGTTTCAGAGGTACAGGTCTGTGATTCAACAGTCTTACATAGTGATGATCTATTGGCAGTAGACACTTTCATTATTGTTGGGAAAATCTTTATTTTACCATCTTTCTTGGAATGGTTTTCCTGGGTATGTAATTCTAGATAGACAGTAATGCTTCCCTAGCTCTTTGAAGGTGGTATTCCACTATCTTCTGGTTCCACTGTGGTTCTGTTATCTGTAAACAGAAGTATGTTATTAAGCCAGTCTCTCAAATAAATCTAAAAACTAAAATACCTGATTTATAGTGATTTATCTCATTCAATAATTTTCATGGCTATATTCAAGCCAGCAATGTGACAGCCCTGAAGACAGAGTTCAAAAGATATGTGCAAAATAGAATTTTTTTTTAGACTAACAGTTTTATTTCATTCAGGCTGAAATTTTTGGAATACCTCTTTATGATTTGTTCTCCATCCTGTTCTTTTCACCTGTATTACTTCTCATTTTATTCTGTTCCACCAACCTATGTAAACTCAATAGTATGTACCCTTCTGTACTTTTGTCCAAGTACTTATAATCACATACAAATATTCATTTATACATGTACATACAAATGTGCATAGACATATATGTGAGAAAGTGTCACTGTTTTGTTTACCAAATAAACAGTTTGCATTACAGAGACTTCTCTGAATTTTCCATCTGTCTCCCAACAGTATTTTGGAAAAATAACACTAAATTAATGAGAAAAAATCATGTAGACATAATTTATTTAATAATTTATTTATTGATTACCATTAAATATTTCCATTATTTTACCCCTAACTAAATGAGGCTATAAATATCTTTGAAATTAAAAACAAAGAGTAGAGGTGTTGATTCTTAATACTCCAACTGGGAGTAGGGGCCTTGAGCTTAGAGAACCTTAATCAAATAGTGATTTCTGTTCACATTTCTCCACTTTGCCAAGAAAAACAGCTTCATCTTATTTAGCTGCCTAACCTCTGATAACAGCAGAGAACCCTATTTTCCTAATAAAGGATCCAATTGAGTGAAAGGGTCTGTTGAGCCCTAACAGCAGGATAACATTTCTTTTACTTAATTCCCCTCCACTTCTCACACTTTCTCTGGTGATTTTTGTCTTACTTTAGCACTAGATCTGTCAAAAATATCCAAGATACTTGATTAAAATGAAGGCCCTAGGGATCCCACTGAGTCAAGCATCTGGGCATGAGTCTCAAGCACCTGCTTTAACTATAAACCCTGTAAGTAGACACAACCACAACAAATAAACAAAAGATTTCTCTGGAGAAAACAACTAACAATGTCCATGAGACGGAAAAGGTAGAATAGAACCATTTAAAATGATTCATTACCTGGATCAGAAATTGCTGCCACCAAAAATGAACTGAAACGAAAATGTCTTATCAATTTTATCAAACACCATGCCAAAGCCCAAAGGAAGATGTCACCTTCCACAAGTGCTCCTGTGATCTGACACTTCAAGCAGGCCCTTGTGCTCTGGACTCCTTAAAAGCATCTTCTCTGAACAACATATGTCCCAAACTCCATGAAATCGGCAGAAGTGATCCACATCTGCTTGAAACTGCTCAGAGAGGTCACAATGGATGCACCTATCCATGCAGAGAAACATCTATCAGGAGAAGCTGTGATCTTGATGGGAGTTCCTCTGGAAGCCAACTGTTCCAGTTCTTTCATAAGTCTTTCCTCAAGCCCAGGGAAAAGAGTGGTGCCCCCAGACAGCACAATTTCTGCAAAAAGATTATTTTGGATATCAGTGTCACACTTCATAATGCTGCTGGACACCATTTTGGAGAGTCCTGGGTTGTGGATACCCAGCTGGTCAGGTGCAAAAAGAATTTCAGGCACCTGATGCAGCTGGTCTCCAATGTAGATAACATTCCCATCTGGCAGTCTGTATTCTCTCAGAACCTCTTCTGGCCTCTTACATAGCTCTTTCTCTGGCTCCAAGGCCACATAACACAGCTTCTCTTTGATGTCACCCACTAAGGCCTTATTGAGTATGCAAGGGAAGTTACTTCCACTAGCAAGGAGGAGCCGAGTGAGGTGCTCTGTGATGTCCCTTCCTGCCACGTAGAGCTTGGTAACAGCATGAGGCAGGGAGTAACCCTCAAAGATAGGGACAGTGCAAGTGACCCCATCCCCACTGTCCACCACTAATCCCGTGACAGAGGCAGAGGCATATAGTGCTACCACTGCATGATTGGACAGGTAGAAAGCAGGCACATTGAAGGTCTCAAACATCACTTCTGCCATTTTCTCTCGAGTCTCCCTTGGGTTCAAGGAGGGCTCAGTCATGAGCACAGGTTGTTGACAGGGTTTTACTCCTAGCTCCCACTCAAAAAGATACTTCCAGAGTTTCTCCATGTCATCCCATCCTGTTACTAGTCCACGCTCAATGGGGTAGTGCAAATGCAAGGCGTCGTATTTGTATAGGGCTTTTTCTCCCACAAGGTACTTTTTCTTAGTGGCTTCTGATAATGGCATGTTGAATTTAGGATGTCCCACGACAGAACTGATGACATGACGGGGTCCAATCTCTCCAGAAAGGCCTGCTTTGCAGAGTCCTGATCCGTTGTCAAAAATTACAGCTGGAATATCTAATACATACGGGTTAAACATATCCACAGCATGCTCTTCTGAACTCCAACAAAATAAAAAACACTTTGCCACTTTGTATGATAACAGGCACTTCTGGAAGTTTTAAAACCACAGGATTCCAAAGTTCTCAAGTTGACACTCAGGAGGAGCTAGCAGACTGTCCCCAGTCCCCCAGAATACCCCGTCTTCAACCCATGAATTTTGTCCCCTTTCAGGCAGTGCAGGGCCTGCTGTGGCAATTTCAGTGATGATTGCCCCCCTATGTAACAATCTAGCCAAGGCAACAATTATTCTCAGAGAGCAACAAAGGGATTTTAAGGGGTGGGGTCTCTGAGCCACCAATACTCCTAGCTTGGAGAAACATGAAAAAGAGGAAGGCAAACCATACCCATGGACAGCTTATGTCTATGAACCTGAAGCAAAGGCCTAGCCTTAGAACCAAGTGAAGTAGCCCAACTGTGGGCTTCTTCCAGAAAACTGGCTTCTATGCACAGCTAAGTTATTTGAGGGGGGGAATGACAAAAAAAAAAAAAAAATACCCTTACCTTTGTTAAGGGGAGGAACTAACCACAAGACACAGGTTGAGACTAGAATGAGGATGCCCTTAATCCAGTTTCAGAAGAGCTCAGAAAACTATCTTTTATTACCTCCCATACATGTTTCTTGTTTTTAACAGCTTTTTTTGAGATAAATTTCACAAATAATACATTCACCCATTTATAGGGTACATTCCCATATTTTCAGTATATTCACTGATATGTGCAAATGTTACCAAAGTCAAGTTTAGAATATTTTATTTACCTCAAAAAGAAACCTTGTATCCTTCAGCTATCACCCTCTTTAGACTGTCCTCCTGGGACTTAAACACCATTAATATATATTATGTCTCTATAAATTTCTTCTGCCTTTTTCATATAAATGGAGGCATGTAATGAGTCCTTTTGTGTCTGACTTAATTAATTTACCATATTGTCTTCAAGGTTCTTCCACTGTTTGGATATAATACATTTTATTTACCTATCTTACAACATACCATTGTTCAAAGTATTTATTTATAATCCTCATGTATCTACGTAATGTCAGTAGTAATATTCTCTCTACTTCTTTGAACTTTTTAAAAGAACTGGCTTTTTGCTGGTGTAGTAATACTTATATCAGACAAAATAGACTTTAAAACAAAGACTGTAGCAAGAGACAAAGAAGTATATATATAATGATGAAGGGATCAATCCAACAAGGGGATATACCAATTATAAATATCTATGTACCCAACATAGGAGCACCAAAATACATAAAGCAAATATTAACAGACATTAAAAAAAGAAACAGACAGTAACATTGTGATGGTTAAATTTATGTTAACTTGATTTGGCTAAGGAATGCCCAGATAGCTTGTACAACATTATTTCTGAGTGTATCCCTGAAGATATTTGTAGTAGAGATTAGCATTTGAGTTGATAAAGTAAGGAAAATTGCCTCACCAATGCAAGTGGGCACCATTCAAACTGTTGAAGGCTCTGAATAGAACAAAAAGGCAAAGGAAGAGCAATTTTACTTTCTGGAAATGGATGTCTCTGGGACACCCATCTCCTGCCAATGGACAATGAAAATGGCTACTCTTGTCTCTTGGGCCTTTAAACTTAGACCAGAACTTTCACCATTGATTCCCCTGGTTCTCAGTTATTTTGGTTTGGACTAGAACTATACTACCAGCTTTCCTTAGTCTCCAGGATACACATGGCAATTTATAGGACTTCTCAGTTTCCATAACTGCATGAGCAATCCCCCATAATAAATCTATCTATCTCTATCTCTATCATCTATCTATCTATCATCTATCTATCTATCTATCTATCTATCTATCTATCTATCATCTATCTATCAATCATCTATCTATTCTATTAGTTTTATTTCTCTGGAAAACCTTAATACAAACATCAACTCTTTCTTTTCCCAGCTTTTTTGAGGTATACTTAATATACCAAAATTTTTAAATATATATATGGGTTTCTTTTTTTAAAGAGAGAGAGCATGAGCAGGAAGGGAAGGGCAGAAGCAGAGGGAAAGAGAGAAAATCTTTTTTTTAAAGATTTTATTTATTTATTTGACAGAGACAGAGATAGCGAGAGCAGGAACACAAGCAGGGGGAGTGAGAGAGGGAGAAGCAAGCTTCCCACCGAGCAGGGAGCCCGATGTGGGACTCGATCCCAGGACCCTGGGATCATGACCTGAGCTGAAGGCAGATGCTTAATGACTGAGCCACCTGGGTGCCTGAGAGAGAGAATCTTAAGCAGGATCCACATCCAGCATGGAACCAGACATGGGGCTCATTCTCACAACCCTGAGATATGACATGAGCCAAAATCAAGAGTTGGACATTTAACCAACTGAGCCACCCATTCCCCGCCAAAATTGCAAATATATAATGTATACATTTTGATGAGTTTGAACACAAGCATACACCTGTGGCACCATTCACAATCAAGGTAATAAATATATCCATCACATCCAAAAGATTTCTTGTGTCCTCTTGTTGTGTGTGTGTGCTAAAAACACTTAGCATGATGGGCACCTGGTGGCTCAGTTGGGTAAGCATCTGCCTTTGGCTCAGGTCATGATCCGGGGTCCTGGGATCGAGCCTCACATGGGGATCCCTGCTCAGTGGGGAGCCTGCTTCTACCTCTCCTTCTGCAGCTCCCTCTGCTGGTTCCCCTGCTTGTGCTTTCTCTCTCTCTCTCTCTCTCTCAAATAAATAAATAAACTCTTTAGAGAAAAAAACACTTAGCATGAGATCTACCCTTTTAACAGTTCTTAAGTGCATGAATGATTGTTAACTACAGGCACAATATTGTGCAACAGATTTCTAGAACCTATTCATCTTGTAATACTGTGACTTTATACCCATTGAAAAACAATGTCCCATTTCTGCTCTGCGGATCCTTTAACCATCAGATAACAAAATAGGACAATAAGCAAGAAAGAAAATAACAAAATAAATATAATACAGACAGAAACCAATAAACAAAATAGTTTATTAAATCAAAATTACTTCAAATATAAAAGGATTAATTCCCCAAATTGGCAAAATAGATGAAAAAGCAAGACCCAATTATATGGTGTCTACAAGGGACTCACTTTAGTTTTAAGGATACATATAGACTGAAAGTGAAGAGATAGAAAAAAATATTCCATGCAAAAGGTAACCAAAAGAGAGCAGGGGGCTATGCATATATCAGACAATATAGATTTTAAGTCAAAAATTGTCACAAGACACAAAAAAGGTCAGAACATAATAACAGAAGGGTCAATTAATGAGGAATATGAAACAATTATAAATATATATGCACAAAACTTCAGAGCAACATGTTTTCTGCCCATTTCTTGACTGGATTATTTGTTTTTTGGGTGTTGAGTTTGATAAATTCTTTATAGATTTTGGATACTAACCCTTTATCAGATATGTCACTTGCAAATATCTTCTCCCATTCCATAGGTTGCCTTTTAGTTTTGCTGATTGTTTCCTTCACTGTGCAGAAGCTTCTTATCTTGATGATGTTACAATAGTTCATTTTTACTTTTATTTCCCTTGCCTTTGGAGACATATCTGGAAGAAGTTGCTATGGCCAACGTCAAAGAGGTTGCTGCCTGTGTTCTCCTCTAGGATTTTGATGGTTTCCTGTCTCACATTTAGGTCTTTCAACCATTTTGAATTTATTTTTTGTGTGTAGTGTTAGAAAGTGATCCAGCTTTATTTTTTGCATGTTGCTGCGCAGTTTTCCCAACACCATTTGTTGAAGAGGCTGCCTTTTTCCTATTGGATATTCTTCCCTGCTTTGTCAAAGATTAGTTGATCATATAGTTGTGGTTCCATTTCTGGGTTTACTCTTCTGTTCCATTGATCCATGTGTCCATTTTTGTGCTAGTGCCACACTGTCTTGATGACTACAGTTTTGTAATATAATTTGAAGTTTGGAATTGTGATGCCTCCAGGTTTGCTTTTCTTTTTCAAGATTGCTTTCACTATTCAGAGTCTTTTGTGGTTGCATACAAATTTTAGGATTGTTTGTTCTAGTTCTGTGAAAAATGCTGGTGGTATTTTGATAGGGATTGTATCAAGTGTGTGATTATTTTGGGTAGTATAGACAATTTAACAATATTTGTTCTTCCAGTTCATGAGCATGGAATATTTTTCCATTTCTTTGTGTCATCTTCAATTTATTTCAGAAGTGTCCTATAGTTTTCAGAGGACAAATCTTTTACCTCTTTGGTTAGGTTTATTTCTAGGTTATCTGTTGGGTTTTGGTGCAATTGTAAATGGGATTGATTCCTTGATTTCTTTCTGCTGCTTCATTATTAGTGTATAGAAATGCAACAGATTTCTGTGTGCTGATCTTGTATCCTGTGACTACTGAATTTGTGTGTCAGTTCTAGCAATTTTTGGTGGAGTCTTTCGGGTTTTCTACATAGAGTACAATATCGTCTGCAAATAGTGAAAGTTTGACTTCCTCCTTGCCGACTTGAATGTCTTTTATTTATTTTAAGAAACAAAAAACCAAAAAGGATTAGTGCCCTTTAAAAAGAGACTTCAGAGAGTTCCCTTGCCCCTTATGCCATGTGATAATACAGTGAGAAGACAACCATCTATGAACCAAGAAGCAGGTCCTTGCCAGACACTGATTCTGCTGATGCCTTAATATTGGACTTCCCAGCCTCCAGAACTGTGAGAAATAAATTTCTGTTGTTTATAATCCATTCAATCTATGTTACTTTTGTGATAGAATTCTGAACAAATTAAGACAAACACACTCCTGAGCAATCAATAGGGCAAAGAAAAAAAAATCAAATAAGAAGTAAAAACATATCTTGAGACAAAGATGAAAACACAACACACCAAGACTTATAGGATGCATCAAAAGCAGTACTAAAAGGGCCATTTATGGTGATAAATGTCTACATTTAGAAAGAAGAAATATCTCAAAAAAAAAAAAAAAACCTCGCTTTACACTGCAAGTAACTAGAAAAATAAGAACAAAATAAACCTAAAGTTAGCAGAAAAAGAATATAAAATTAGTGCAGAAATAAATAAAATAGAATATACAAAAACAATATAAAAGATCAATGAAAATAAGGTTGGTTTTTGAAAAAAAATTTTAAAAAGACCTTCAGCTAGATTAAGAGAAAAGGAGAAGACTCAAATAAATAAAATTAGAAATTAAAGAGGAAAAATTCCAGCTAATCTGAAGAAATACAAAGAATCAAGAAAATACCATGAAGTTTTTTTTTTTTTTTTACCATGAAGTTTTTGTCAGCAAATCGGAAAATCTAGAAGAACTGTATTAGTTCCTACAAACATATCACTTACCAAGACTGAATCCTTGAAGGTATACTCCCAACAAGGAAAACACCAACACCAGATGGCTTCACTGGTGAATTCTACCAAGCATTCAAAGAGTTAATGCCACTGTCTTGCAAGCTTGTTTTAAAAAATTGAACAGAACACTTCTTTTTTTTAAATTTTTTAAAATTTATTTTAGACACAGAGAAAGAGTGAGTGGGGGGAGGTGCAGAGGGAGAGGACAGAGAGAATCTCAAGCAGACTCCATGCTGAGCATGGAGCCCAACACAGGGCTCAATCTTATGACCCTGAGATCGTGACCTGAGCCAAAATCAGGAGTCCAACATTTAACCAACTGAGACACCCATGCACCTCTGAACTGAACACTTCTAAACTCATTGAATAAGGCCAGAAGTATGTTAATAACAAAGCCAAGCAGACACCAAAAGAAAAAAAAATTCAAGCCAATATCTCTGATGAACATAGAAGCAAAATTTTTCAACCAAATTCTAGTAAACTGAATTCAACAGGACATTAAAAAGATCATACACCATGATCAAGCAGAATTTCACCCTGAGATACAAGGATAGTTCAACATATATGAATCAATGTGGTATAACACATTAATTAAATGAATAAAAATCATGATTATCTCGGGCGCCTGGGTGGCTCAGTCATTAAGCGTCTGCCTTCAGCTCAGGTCATGATCCCGGCGTCCTGGGATCGAGCCCCGCATCGGGCTCCCTGCTCCGTGGGAGGCCTGCTTCTCCCTCTCCCACTCCCCCTGCTTGTGTTCCCTCTCTCGCTGTCTCTCTCTCTGTCAAATAAATAAATAAAATCTTTAAAAAAAAAATCATGATTATCTCAATAGATATGTAAAAACATGTGACAAAATTCAAAACCTTTTTATGATAAGAATTCTCAAAAAGGTAGGAATAAAAGGAATATACCTCAACATATCAAAGGTCACATATGACAAGCCGACTTTTAAAATCATACTCAATGGTAAAAAACTGAAGGCTCTTCCTCTAAGATCAGGAACAGGAAAAGAATGTTGTGATGCTTAATTTTCAATGTCAACTGACTTGAGGGATGTCCAGATACCTGGTAAAACATTTCTGGGTGTGCCTGTTAGAATGCTTTTAGAAAAGATTATTTTAATCAATAGACTAAGTAAAGAAAATCCACACTCACCAATGTGGGTGGATATCATCCAATCCATTAAGGACCTAAATAGAACAACAACAACAAAAAAAGGGTGAAGAAAAAGTGAAATTTTGCCCTCTCTTTGTAAACTGTAATATTTAGTTTCTCATTGCCTTGGCAATTGAAGCTCCTGGTTCTTGGGGCTTAGGACTCCAGTACTTAGCACCAGCAACCCCCCATCTCTGACTTTTGACCTTAAACTAGGAAATACATCATTGGTTCCCATAGTTCTCAGGCATTCAAATTTGAATGGAATTATGTCAACAGCTCTCCTGGTTCTCTAGCTTTCAAACAGTAGATTGTGGGACTTCTCAACTTCCATAATTATGGGAGCCAATTACTATTATATATATTGGTTCTACTATAGGGTATTATTATATTTTATTGGTTCTGTCTCTTTGGAGAACTTTAATATAGATACCTAATCTTTACACTTCTACTCAACATAGAACTGGAAGTTCTTGCCAGATTAATAAGCAAAAAAAAAAAAGAAAAAAAAGAAAGAAAGAAAGAAAGAAAGAAAGAAAGAAAGAAAGAAAGAAAAGAAAGAAAAGCCATCCAAATCAAAAAGGAAAAAGTAAAAATGTTTCTGTTTTCATGTGACATGTTCTTATATATATACAACCCTAAATAGTATACTCCCCCAAAAAACTGTTAGAATTAATAAACAATTTCAGAAAAGTTGCAAGATACAAAATCAACATATAAGAAAATCAGTTGTGGGGGCACCTGGGTGGCTCAGCCTGTTAAGCATCTGCCTTCAGCTCAGGTCATGATTCCAGGGTGCTGGGATCAAGTCCCACATTGGGCTCCCTGCTCAGCGGGGAACCTGCTTCTCCATCTACTCTTCCCCCCTGCTCATGCTCTCTCTCTCTCATGTTCTCTCTCTCTCATGTGCTCTCTCTCTTAAATAAATAAATAAATAAAATCTTTATTAAAAAAAGAAATCAGTTGTGTTTCTATACGCTAACAACAAACGACCCAAAAAGGAAATTAATAATGCATTTGCATTTACATTAGCAATAAAATGAATAAAACACTTAGAAATAAACTTAACCAAGGAAGTGAAAGATTTGTACACTGAAAACTAAGATGCATTGATAAAAAAATTTAGAAAGACAAAAATAAATGGAAAGACATCTCATGTTCATAGATTGGAAGACTTGATATCATTAAATGTCCATACTATTCAAATTGATCTACAGATTCAATGCTATTCCCATTAAAAGTCCAATGGCATTTTTCACAGAAATTAAAAAAAAAATAACACTACAAATTCGTATGTAACAACAAAAGACCCAGAATAGTCAATGTTTATGACAAAGAAGAACAAGGCTGGAGACATCACATTTCCTGATTTCAAAATATATTACAAAGCCACTATATTCAAAATAGTGTGATACCAAGACAAAGACAGATATATAGACCAATGGAAAGAAGAGTCCAGAAATAAGCCCTAAATGCAATATCATGTATATATAGTCAAATGATCTTCAACAAGAGTGCCAAGAATAACACGATGGGGAAAGGATAGTCTCTTCAACAAAAGGTGCTGGGAAAACTGGATATCCATATACGGAATGATAAAATTGGACCCTTATGTTATACTACATACACAAATAAACTCAAAATGGATTAAAAACTTAAACATAAGACCTGAAACTGTGAAACTACTAGAAGAAAATATAGGGGAAAACCTTCATGACATTAGTCTTAGCAATGATTTAATGGATATGATCCTAAAAGCACAGGCAACAAAACAAAAATAGACAAGTGGGAAACATTAACTCTTATCTGACTTATTAGCCCACTTATCTGCTCTACAAATTTTGGACATGCCAGCCCTACAACTGCATGAACAAGTTCCTCAAAATCTCTTTCTTCTCTCTCTCTTTCTCTTTCTCCTCTCTCTCTCTCTCTCTCTCTCACCTCTTTTCTTTCCCTCTTTCCAAACAAATATAAATCCTATTGTTAGTATCTTTCTCTGGAAAAACCTGACCAATACATGGTCATATGAAGCTGTACTTTTCCATCTCAGCACTACTTTATCCAAATCTCATATACTTAGAATGTTGTGCCATTTTTATTTGCCTCGTTTCTGATGGGAAGTGTGTTCTTATTTTATTTATGATCTTATTTATGTTCTCTTGTAAATGTCATGTCATCTTTCTCTTGTTCTTGCAATATTTTTTTCTTGTCTTGATCTTCCTGCATTTTCTTTGTGATGTGTCTCTTTCTGGATCTCTTTGTGTTTATTTTACTTGAAATTGTTGAGATTCCTGGATGTGTATAGTAAGGTTTTAAAAATAATTTTGGAAAAATGTCAGCCATTATTTCCTGAAACTCTTTTCTGTTCTCTTCTCTCTCTCCTATCTTTCTGATACAGCCATTTATGCATATGCTGGTGTAATTAATGGCTTCCCACACCTTTCTGAGGCTCTGTTCATTTTTGTTCATTCCTTTTCATCTGTTCTTCAGATTGCATAATCTCAATTGATCAAACTTTAACTTGGCTAATTCTTTCTTCTACCAGTTTCAATCTGTTGTTGAACCCCTTTAGTGAACTTTTCATTTCAGTTATTGGTATTTTCAATTTCAGCATTTCCATTTACTTCTGTTTTATAATTTCTAACTATTGATATTCTCTATACAATGCAACATTGTTATCAAACCTTCCTTTACTTCTCTGATCATGGTTTTCTCTAGCTCTTTGAACATTTTTATAATGGCTTATTGGAAGAATTTATAAAATGCAACATCTGGTCACTCTCACAGATATTTTCTCTTGCTGGCTTTCTCCTGTCTATAGGAGTCATACTCGTTTCATTTTATGTCTTGTAATATTTTTTGTTGTTGTTGCTGGAAACTGGATAATTTAGATAATGTAGCAAATCTGGGTACTTCCCCATCTCTAGGACTTGTTACTATATGATTATTAGTTTAATGACTAACAGGATTACTTTAATAGTGCCTATTTTTACTCTGCAGTGTTAATCATCAGCCTTGTATATGCCTACAGTCACCCTGAGATGATGATAGTGGTTTTGGCAGGACTCTCTTTGACTGTATTTTCTCCTAACCACATCCATCTACTAAGCTCCATTAATTGTGGGATGATTGCTCTATTGATTTCAAAAATGTCTTTAGACATAATGCCCCACATTCTATACTAATCAGATTCAGACTCTTGAAGTGACAGTTCCTGAGGTCACTATTTGAGTTTTGTTTTTGTTTGTTTGTTTGTTTGTTTATATAACCCAAGGATGTTTCCTCCAGCTTTTTATTTTCAGGTTTCTCCAGCAGACTACCCGACATACTGTTTAACCTATATGTTCATGAATTTTCCAAAATTTTCTCAAACACCTCCAGTGTTCCTCAAGAGTGCCATAGGCTTAAATTTCTCCACACTGTTCTAAATGAAGCTGGTTCCTTTATGAAGTAATTAGGAGCTATATATATTTTCCAATCTGATTCTTCCTTCTGATATAATCACTGAGAAAAGGTTCTGGAGTTGGGGGGTGAAAACAAAGGCATATTTCCCTCTGAGTGACTTTAATTGATCATTCAGTGGTGGGGGAAGTAGCCTCAGGTGTTCTTGGCTTGCCTCTCCTGGTATGAAACTACTACTATATGAGCCAGGGCAAGGGCAGTTGGGATCCCAGCATTCTTAGTGTTTCTGTGCCATAGTTGAGCCGCTGTATCATTGTGTGAGCTGAGCAAGAAAAGGGAATTTATACTTCTCATTCACATCTACTTGTTACAGCATTAGCAACAGGTAGCTGGGGACAGAATGAGGAATGCTGTACCTCCCTGGAAGATAGTCTCCAACTGAAAGCTCTAAGAACAAGGAGCCCTGCATTCTTGGCTAAACATGTCTGAAAATTCTCACTGAGTTAGGAAAGGGGAGAAAAGAACCAAGTCTCAGTTCAAATACCATAGACTCGTTGTTATTACCAAATTTCAGTATATTTTCTTAAATAAATGATTCTTCATTTGTTGTATATTCTTAGGATATTTTTATAGTCTTTAAATTGTTTTTTTTTTAAATAATTTTTACCAGTTTTACTTAAAGTTTGTCTGAAATGCTCCTTACTCTGTCATGCTGTAAATCCATCAAACAATAAGACCCTACAAGGTGGTATGGACTGACTCCATCACATCACTACTAGTAAATATGTTTTTCATTCCTTTGTTTGGTAATATGTTTCTTTTTTCTTTTGGCTCTGAGCATTCTGTAATTTATATAGGTATATGCAGATAGCAAATAAGCATATGAAAAAATGTCCCACATCATATATCAGGAAAATGCAAATTAAAACAACAATGAGGTATGTATACACCTACTAGAATGACCAAAATGCAGAACACTGACAACAAAAATGTTGGTGAGAATGTGAAGCAACAGGAACTTTCATTCACTGTTGTTGGGAATTGCGTAGAAAGTTTGGCAATTTGGTAGTTTCTTACAAAACTAAACATGTCCTTACTATAAAATCCAACAATCATACTCCTAGGTATTTACCAAAGGGAGAGGAAAATTTATGTCCGCACAAAAACCTGTACGTGGATGTTTATAGGAGCTTTATTCATAACTGCCAAAATGTGGAAGCAGCCAAGAAGTTCTTCAGTAGGTGAATGGATAAATACATTGGTTATATCTAATCAATGCAGTATTATTCAATGCTAAAAATAAATGAGCTATCAAGCCATGAAAAGACACAGAGAAAACTTAAGTGCATATTACTAAGTGAAAGAATCCAATCTAAATTGTCCACATACTGCATGATTCCAACTAGATAACATTCTGGAAATGGCAAAACTATGGAAACAATAAAAAGTTAATTAAAAGATCAGTGGTTGCTAGGGGTATGTGTGGGTGGGGAGAAGGGATGTATAGGCAGAGCACAATGAAAATCCTGAAACTTTCAACCTTTTGAATAATAAATTTCAATTTGCCTCTCTGTTCAGTTCTTAGCAACCACCATTCTGCTTTCTGCTTCCATGAGTGTAATTATTTTAGATACTTCATGTAGGTGGAATTATGAAATATTGGTTCTTCTGTGACTGGTTTAATTTCACTTAGCATAATGTCCTTGATGTTCATTTACACTGTCACATATGGTAAGATTTCCTTCATTTTAAAGGTGTATAATATTCATTGTATGAATATACCATATTTTCTATATGCACTTATCTCTTGATAGATGTTTAAGTTATTTCCATATCTTTGAAATTATGAGCAATTCTACAATAAGCACTGGAGTACAAATATCTCTTCAAGATCCTAATTTAGATGCATTTGGGTAAATACCCAGAAGTAGGAAATTGAGATTAAGAATTCTTTTTTTTTTTTTCCAAAGGTTTTATTTATTTATTTGACAGAGAAAGACACAGCGAGAGAGGGAACACAAGCAGGGGTAGCGGGAGAGGGAGAAGCAGGCCTCCCACCAAGCAGGGAGCCCGATGCGGGGCTCGATCCCAGGACCCCGGGATCATGACCTGAGCCGAAGGCAGACGCTTAACGACTGAGCCACCCAGGCGCCCCGAGATTAAGAATTCTTAATCTCAGGAAACAAACTGAGGGTTGCTGGAGTGGTGGGGGGTGGGAGGCATGGGGTGGCTGGGTGATAGACATTGGGGTGGGTGTGTGCTATGGTGAGCGCTGTGAATTGTGTAAGACTGTTGAATCACAGACCTGTACCTCTGAAACAAATAATACATTATATGTTTAAAAAAAAAAAGATAGTAGGAAGGGAAAAATGAAGGGGGGGAATTCGGAGGGGGAGACGAACCATGAGAGACTATGGACTCTGAGAAACAAACTGAGGGTTCTGGTTGGGGGGATGAGTTAGCCTGGTGATGGGTATTAAAGAGGGCACATACTGAATGGAGCACTGGGTGTTATACGCAAACAATGAATCATGGAACACTACATCAAAAACTAATGATGTAATATATGGTGATTAATATAACATAATAAATTTTTAAAAAATTCAAAAAAAAATAGGAAATTGGTTAATATGGCAGTTTTATTTTTTTTTAATTTTTTGAAGAAAATCTATACTGTTTTTCTTAATGGCTGCACCATTTTATATTTCCAACAACAGTGTAAAAATAGTTTCAGTTTTCCCACATCCTCACCATCAGTTGCATATATATATATAGTTTTTTTCTTTTTGATAACAGATATACTATAGGTGTGAAGTGATATGTCCTGGTGGTTTTGATTTGCATTAAACTGGTAATTAGTAACATTGGGCATTTATTCATATATTTGCTGACCATTTGTATGTCTTCTTTGAAGAGATGTTTATTTAAGTCCTTTGACCATTTTAAAATCAGGTTGCTTTATTGTTATTGAGTTGTGGCAGTTCCCTATGTATTTTGGAGATTAACCTGTTTTCAGATATATAGTTTGTAAATATTTTCTTTTGTTTCATAGATTTCCTTTTCACTGTGTTGTGTCCTTTGCTGTGCAAACCTTTTAATTTGATATATTCCCACTTGTTAATTTTTGTTTCTGCTACATGTGTCTTTAGTGTCATATCAGGAAATCATTTGCCCAAACCAATATCATAAAGCTTTTCCCATGTATTTTCTTTTAGGAGTTTTACAGTTTCAGGTCTTGTAAGTACTCAATCTACTTTGAGTTGATTTTTGTGTATGGTGTAAGATAAGTGTTGGAGGAGATTATGCTAAGTGAAATAAGTCAAGCAGAGAAAGTCAATTATCATATGGTTTCACTTATTTGTGGAACATAAGGAATAACATGGAGGACATTAGGAGAAGGAAGGGAAAAATGGGCGGGGGGAATTGGAGGGAGAGATGAACCATGAGAGACTATGGACCTGAGAAACAAACAGGGTTTTAGAGGAGAGGGGGAGGGGGGATGGGTTAGTCCGGTGATGGGTATTAAGGAAGGCACGTACTGCATGGAGCACTGGGTGTTATATGAAAACAATGGATCGTGGATCACCACATCAAAAACCAATGATGTATTGTATGGTGACTAACATAACATAATAAAATTTAAAAAAAAAGATAAGTGTTCAATTTCACTTTTTTACTTGGCGATAACCAGTTGTTTCAACACCATTTATTGAAGAAACAATCTTTTCTATGCTGTGTATTCTTGGCACCTTTGTCAAAGATCAGTTGACCACATATATATGTGGATTTATTTATGGCCTGCATTTTGTTCCGCTGATCTTTATGTCTGTCTTCATGTCAGTACCATGCTGTTTTATTATTATAGCTTTTTAATAAATTTTGAAATAAAAAGTGTGATGTCTTCAACTTTGCTTTTCTTGACTAAGATTGCCTTGGCTATTTGGAGCCTTTTGTGGTTCCATATCAATTTTAGGAATGCCTTTTCTATTTCTGTAAAAACAAAAACAAAAACAAAAACACAACCACCACTGAGATTTTGATAGATATTTTACTCTCTCTGCAGATCATATTGGGTAAAATGGACATTTTAACAATATAAAGTCTTCTAATCCAAGAAATGGCATGTCTTTTCATTTACTTGTGTCCTCTTTAATTTCTTTTTTAAAAAAGATTTTATTTATTTATTTGACAGAGAGAGAGACAGCGAGAGAGGGAACACAAGCAAGGGGAGTGTGAGAGGGGAAGCAGGCTTCCCGCTGAGCAGGGAGCCCGATGCGGGGCTCCATCCCAGGACCCTGGGATCATGACCTGAGCCGAAGGCAGATGCTTAACAACTGAGCCACCGAGGCACCCCTCTTCTTTAATTTCTTCAGTCAACATTACCTACTTTCAGTGTATAAGTCTTTTACTTATTTAGTTAATCCATAGTATTTATTTTTGATGCTAATATAAATGCAATTGTTTTCTTAAATTATTATTACTTTTGGATAGTTTAGGGTGAACATAGAGAAATGCAACTGATTTGGTATATTGATTTTGTATCCTCAAATTTACTGAGTTTATTAGTTCTAACAGGTGTGTGTGTGTGTGTGTGTGTGTGTGTGTGTGTGAGTGTGTGTGTAGTTTTTAAAGTTTTCAACATATAAGATCATGTCACTGAAACAGAAATAATTTTACTTTTTCCTTTCCGATTTGGGTGTCTTTTATTTCTTTTTCTTGCTTAATTTCTTGCCTAATGTTTAAGACTTCCAGCACTATGTTGAATAGGAATGATGAGAGTATGCACCTTCGTCTTGTTCCTCATGTTAGAAAAAAAACCTTTCAACATTTCACCATTGAGTGTGATGTTAGAGCTGGGTTTGTTATATAAGGCCTTTATTATTTTAAGGCATGTTTCTCCTATACCCAATGTATCGAGAGTTTTTATCATGAAAAGGTGTTCAATTTTGTCACATGCTCTATCTGCATCTATTGAGTGATCATATAATTTTTGCTTCTCATTCTATTAATGTGGTGTATCATATTTATTGATTTTCATATGTTGAACCATCCTCGTCTTATATTCTGGAGAATGTTCTAGATGTGCTTCAGAAAAAAAATGTGTATTCTGCTCTTGGTTGGAATGTTCTGTATGTCTGTCAGGTCCATTTGGTCTAAACTATAGTTCAAGTCCAATGTTTGCTTATTGATTTTCTATCTGGGTGGTCTATTGTTGAAAGAGAGGTTTTGATGTCTACTAATATTATTATATTATTCTTGATTATTACTTTCTTCAGATCTGTTATTATTTGCCTAATATATTTAGATGATCTGATTTTGGTTGCATATATATTTACAATTGTTTTACCCTATTGATTTATTGACCACTTTTCAATGTATAAGTACTTTCTTGGTCACTTGTTACAGTTTTTTGACTTAAAGTCTATTTTGTCTGGCAAAGTATAGCTACCTCTGCTCTCTTCTGTATTCTTTTTGTATGGAATATCTTTTTCCATCCCTTTACTTTGAGCCAAAGTGTGCCTTTAAATCTGAAGTGAGTCTTTTGTAGGGATTATATATTTAAATCTTGTTTGTTTTATCAATTTAGCCATTCTATAATTTTGATTGGAGAATTTAATCCATTTACGTTTGAATAATTATTGATAGGTAAAAACTCACTATTGCCATCTTGTTAATTGTTTTTTGGCTATTCTTAGTTCCCTTGTTCCTATTTCCTCTCTTGCTGTCTTCCTTTGTAAGTAGAAGGTTTGCCATAGTGGTATTCTTTGATTCTCTTCTCTTTATCTTATATTTCTCTACTTTAGGTTAATGTTTTGTGGGTACCCTGAGGCTTATTTGAAACATCTTATTGATATAACAGTTTATTTTAAGCTAATAAAAACGTAACTTTATTTGCATACGGAACTCTATCTTTTACTCACCTTCTACTTATTGTGTTTTTGATGTCACATTTTACATCTTTTTATGCACTGTATTTTGTGGATATTTTGAATGATCTGTTTGCTACATCATTTCTTACCATATCATTAGGGTCAGTTTCTGGAGATTAGTCTTGTTTATTTTTGGGGGGATATATCCAATTTTTTTTAACTTTCCTTAACTCTTTGTGTTGGTATCTGCTTATTAGCAATCATCCAGTTCTCTCAGTCTTCATGGACTAGCCTTGTATAGGAGGAAGCCCTCACCAATCAGTCTGGCCAGAGATTCTGAGGACTTCACAAAATGTCATGCTAGTCCAAACTGCCATAATTGTTCTTAATGGCTTCCTGGCATGTAGAATATTTTTATCCTATCAGGACTCTGAGATAGGTGAGACAAAATCCAGTCCCTTAGGTAGCCCCAAGAATGTAAAAATATTAGACATGTCTTCCAATTCTCCCTCCCCAGAGAGAAGGAGGATCTGGGGTTTTCACCTACTCACTCTGCTTAGCTGGAGGAAGGGACTATGATGAGTTCTTGTGTGCTGTCCAAACAACTATATTTGTTCTCAGTGATCCTCAGGTGTCTAGAGTATGCCAGGTCCTGTCAAGGCTCTGAAGTAGGCAAGACAGAAACCATTATCTTTGGTGGCCCATGAAAAGTTTGGATGTTGGACATGTAATCCACCTTCACCCTTTCCAGGAAGAAGCTAGGAGCTGAGAATTTCTTTCTGATAATATGACACTATGCTAGAGGCAGGGATTCTGGTGAAATGGTCTTTTCTATTTTCCTACCAGTTTCAATGTGGCTGATTTTCACACTCACTTCAGGTTTAGGAGCCTCTCAACTAGTTTCCGGATTTCTCGAAAAAGGGATTTGTCCATTAACAGTTGCTAAATTAGTGTGTTCATTGATTTTATGTAGAATAGTGAGAAGAAAAGTAGGCAAAAAGTGTAATGTGGTAGAAGCTAGAAAGATGGCATTTCAACAAAGAAAATATTTTCTGCTCATGATGAAATAAGTCTGAGACATGCCCCGCCCCCACTGTGAACAATTATGAAAGTGAACAAAGTATATGAGACAACTGTTTTCAGGAATTGGGCAAGATGTATCTCTGAACTGACATCCCTATGATTAAATAATTAGCATGACTACACTGATCTGCAGTAAACTATTAAGCAGTCTAACAAATGAGAAGTTAAAGCTCTAAAAAAGCAGAAAGGAAAAACAGTAGGAGAAAAACTATGTAGAACTTGCATTTTCACCTCTGAAGTGTAAAGAACTTGTAAATTATCACTCCAACCCTTAAAACAAGAAAAAGTAAAACGAACTAAAAAGAAGTGAGTTTTCCCCCATCAAAAAACATGTTGCAAGGTAAACCACCATCACAAAATCTGTAGAAATAGAAATATACAGAGTTGCACTTGAGATTGGTTTACCTGTGGCAGAAGCCACAGGAGGTATAAACTTGTTGGAACACTGAAGTGATAATTTTGACAAATCTTGAGGGCTCAGTGTAAACTACTATGAAAGTAAAAAAAAAATCTGGATTGAAAGTGTTAGATACCATGACTTTTTGTATGTTTTACCTCAAGAATAGCACCAGGTTCTCAAAGTAAACATGTGAAAAAATCTCCCCTCTTGTATCTGGCAGGGGTATGGGAAGAATATTTTTTCTAAAATGTTTCAAAAGAATTTTCCAAAATTAAGAGTGACTCTACAGGGAAAAAGATTTTACCAGAGCCTTATTCTAACTGGGAAAAGGGCATTATTCCCAACCCATTCCCCTCTAGACTTTTGTCTCACCAAAGTGGGAAGAGCTATACCCCTGAAGAAACACGCATAAGTCTCAAAGTCCAGAGACACAGGTGCACTAAAACACTGAGATTTAACATAAGATAATAGAAGGCTTCCCCCTCCACATCTTATTACCATGCTAACAAGTTGCAGTATAATTTTGGATTAGAGATAAAATATCTACAAGATGCAGATGTTCCCTGAAAAGAAGTACTCAGGAAAGCTGAAAATCAAGAGAGGAAACAAAAAGAGGGACACAAGAGGTATTTCAAGTCTCTACCAGCTATAGATACATCAAGAATCACAAACAGTCCAACTCCTAGCCATATTAACATACCTCTTTGCACTACAGGTCTATTCTCCTCAGATCCTACTGTTGATACAACATGAACGACTTTCAACAAACACATTACAAGGGAAAGGAGATCTGGTTAACTTGGCAGAGTAGTAGGGGGACCCTATACTTGCCTCATCCCTCAAACATAACTAGATAAATATCAAATCATTCTGAATACCCAGGAACTTGATCTGAGGACTGAGAGAAGAAAGTGTGCAAATAGAAGGGGAAAAGAGGCCACATCATGGAAGGTAGGAGGTGCAAAGATGTGATTTTGGGGAGAAAAAGGTTGCTGGTGCTGTGGAGAGGAGGGAGCCCTGATCAGGGAGAGAGGAGAGAAAGAGAGAGAGAGAAAGTGCAGCATGCAGGGCATTGCACAAGAAAAACACTTCCCCAAAACCATTGACAGGGAAAAAAAAGAGGGGCTGATAATCTCAAGTTTTCACAAGCAGCAGAGCTCAAAGTCTGAAGTTTTAGAAGTCCACACCATTGCCAGGGTAGAGCCTGGTGGGCATAGAGGTGCTCCTGTGCAGAAGGAAGGCAGAGGCCCAAGACTGCCAAGAGTGGAGAGCATGGTCTGAGGATCCCCTGGGTCACACTGGGAGAGATGGTTCCCCTTCCTGGATTGAATTTAGGAGAGGTGGCACTGTCTCTCCAGGGACAAAAGAGCAAGTGGACACCATTGAGCTGCTCCATTCATTAGCATATGAGCAGAGGAACCTGCTGAGGGCAGCTAACCTGGACTGGCTTTTTGCTGTGCTTTACCATAAAATCCAAGCCCCTGTGTGTTCATGCAACTGCCCTTCTGGGACAAACTGACACCAGTCAAAATACAGTGAGACCCTCACCCAGAGGATCAGCATGGGTCCATGCCATGCCAAGTCCCTAAAATTTGGAGTTTTGAAATGCAGCTGGCATGCATGAGATAAAACAGGAGCACTGTGCTGCCAGATGAGTAGATGGCTTGGGTGAAGGCACGGGTCTGAGTGATGCCTGGATGTATGAGGATAGAATGTTCACTCTTCTGGGAAGGCCTCCTGAACAACAGTGGACATAAACTCCCCTCTCCTGGGATGAGAGAGCCGGCTAATGTTATTTTTATCCAAGCCCATCAGCATGGAAGGACTTCAGTGAGCAGCACAGCTCCCACAGTGAAGGCTTGAACCACTTACAACAAGCTCTGCCTCCTTGCACTCTGCAGATGCTTCTTTACTAGAGCTAGTGGGCCTGAGAGTCAAAGCAGAAGGGGGCCCCTCCCCCAGAAGACCAGCACAAACCCCTCACATGTACCAAATCTACGGATCAAAGAGTGTTGCAAAGCTTCAGTACTAGGGGAAATAAGATCTAATGTCTTTTAACAAGCAGACCAAAACATACCCTACTTAAAACTTGCAACACAGTGGGCAAGGTCCAAATACTCCTTATTGCATGCAAGGAGAAACTCTGCAGAGGACTGACCTGGGGGAAGGAGCAGCCAAAACACAACAGCAGAGTGCACACAGCATACACCAGAAACATCTCCTGAAGCACCAGGGCATGGACACTGTACAAACTCTCCTTAATAGAGCCATTACTATCAGGAGCAGGAAATATAACAGGCTTTCCTAACAAACATGACAGAGACCTAGACAAAATCCCAAGATGGAGGAATTCATCCCAAAAGAAAGAACAAGAGAGGTCATGGCCAGGGATCTAATCAAAACAGATATCAAATGCCTGAACCAGAAATTAAAACAACAATCATAAAGAAACTAGGTGGGCTAGAGAAAAGCATAGAAGAAACCAAAAAAAAGACTCTTACTGCAGAGATAAAAGACTTAAAAACTAGTCAGGTCAAAATAAAAAATGCTATAATCGAAATGCAAAACTGACTAGATGTAATGACTACAAGGATGGAAGAAGCAGGGTATGAATAAGTGACATAATAAATACAATTATGGAAAAAATAAAGCTGAAAATAAAAGTGAAAGAAAAAATATTGGATCATGAATGTAGACTTAGGAAACTCAACAACTTCATAAAGTGTAATAACATTTGTATCAGAGGAATCCCAGAAGAAGAAAGGGAAAGGGGGGCAGACGGTTTATTTGAGCAAATTATAGCTGAAAATTTTCCTAACCTGAGGAAAGAAACAGACATCTAAATCCAAGAGGCACAGAGAACTCCCAGCAAAATCAACAAAAGTAGGCCAACACCAAGACATGACATAGCAAAATTTGAAAAATAGAGAAATAAGGAAAGAATCCTGAAAGCAGCAAGGGAAAAGAAATCCCTAACATACAAGGAAAGACAAATCAGGTTAGCAGCAGATTTCTCCACAGAAACCTGTCAGGCCGGAAGGCAGTAGCATATCTTCAACATGCTGAATGGGAAGAATATACAGCCAAGAATGCTTTATCCATCAAGGTTGTCATTCAGAATGGAAAGAGAGATAAAGAGTTTCCCAGACCAAAATAAAATAAAAAATAAAATAAAATAAAATAAAATAAAATAAAAAGAGTTCATAACCACTAAACCACCCCTGCAAGAAATATGAAAGGGGGCTCTTTGAGTGGAAAAGAAAGACCAAAAGCAACAAAGACTAGGAAAGAACAGAAAAAATCTACAGAAACACTGACTTTACAAGTAATACTATGGCACAAAATAGATATCTATCAATAATCACTCTGAATGTAAATGGAATAAATGCTCCATTCAAAAAACATAGTGTATCAGAATGGATTAAAAAAAAAGATCCATCTATATGTTGCCTACAAGAGACTCATTTTAGACCTAAAGATATCTGCACAAAGTGAGGGGATGGAGAACCATTTATCATGCTAATGGCAACAAAAGAAAGTCAGAGTAGGCATACTTATATCACACAATCTAGATTATAAACCAAAGATTAACAAGAGATGAAGAAGGGCACTACATCATAACAAAGAGGTCTATCCAACAAGAGGATCTAACAATTGTAAATATTTATGCCCTGAACTTAGGAGCACCCAAATATATAAATCAATTCATAACAAACATAAAGAAACTCATTGATAACAATACAATAATAATAGGGGACTTTACAACCCCACTTGCAGAGCATCTAAGCAGAAAATAAACAAGGAAACAATGGCTTTGAATGACACTCAGGACCAGATGGACCTGTTAACAGATATATTCAGAATATTTCATCCTAAAGCAGCAGAATACACATTCTTTTCAAGTGTACGTGAAACATTCTCCAGAATAGATTGCATACTGGGTCACAAATCAGGCCTCAACCAGTACAAAAGATTGTAATCATAACAAGTATATTTTCAGACCACAACATATGAAACTTGAAGTCAAACACAAGAAAAAATTTGGAAAGACCACAAAAACATGGAGGCTAAAGAACATCCTATAAAGAATGAATGAGTTAACCAGGAATTTAAAGAATAAATTTAATAAAAAAAAATACTTGGAAGCAAATGAAAATGAAAACATAAGGTCCAAAACCTGTGAGATGCAGCAAATGGCAGTCTTATGAGGGAAGCATATAGCAATACAGGCCTACCTCAAGAAGCAAGAAAAGTATCAAATACACAACCTAACCTTACACCTAAATAAGCTAGAAAGGAAAAACAAAATAAACAAAACAAGCCAGCAGAATAAGGGAAATAATAAGGATTAGAACAGAAATAAATGATATAGAAACAAAAAAATAGTAGAAAAGATCAATGAAACTAGGAGATGGTTCTTGAAAGAATTAATAAAATTCATAAACCCCTAGCCAGACTTATTAAAAAGAAGAGAAAGGACCCAAATAAATAAAATCATGAATGAGATAAGAGAGATCATAACCAACAGCATAGATATATGAACAATTATAAGAGAATATTATGAAAAATTATATGCCAATAATTGGAGAATCTGAAGAAATGGATAACTTCCTAGAGACATATAAACTACTAAAACTGAAACAGGGAGAAACAGAAAATGTGAACAGAACTATAACCAGAAAGAAATGGAATCAGTAATCAGAATCTCCAAACAAAAGTCCAGGACCATATGGCTTACCAGGGGAATTCTACCAGACATTTAAAGATTAGTTAATACTTATTCTTCTCAAATTGTTTCAAAAATAGAAATGGAAGGAAAACTTCCAAACTCATCCTACAAAGCCAGCATTACTTTATTACTTTATTTTTTTTTAAGATTTTATTTATTTATTTGAGAGATAGAGAGTGAGAGAGAGCATGAGAGGGGAGAGGGTCAGAGGGAGAAGCAGACTC
Organism: Halichoerus grypus; assembly: GCF_964656455.1. Taxonomy (NCBI): domain Eukaryota; kingdom Metazoa; phylum Chordata; class Mammalia; order Carnivora; family Phocidae; genus Halichoerus; species Halichoerus grypus. Next base: position 23,070,613 of record NC_135727.1, on the reverse strand, counting down.
CCCACTGAGTGGGGAGCCTAATGTGGGACTCGATCCTGGAACTTCAGGATCACGACCTGAGCTGAAGGCAGTTGCTTAACCAACTGAGCCACCCAGGCACCCGCCAGCATTACTTTAATTGCAAAACCAAACAAGACTCCACTATAAATGAGAAATATAGGCCAATATCCCTGGTGCATATGGATACAAAAATTATTTTTTTAATTTATTTCTTTATTTTAGAGAGACAGAGAGTATGAGCAGGAGGGGCAGAGGGAGAGAGAAAAATCCCAAACAGACTCTCCACAGAGCATGGAGCCCCACACGGGGATCAATCCTAGGACCCTGAGATCATGACCTGAGCTGAAATGAAGAGTCAGATGCTTAACTGACTGCACCACCCAGACACATCTGGATGCAAAAATTCTTAATAAGGTCTTAGCAAATTGAATCCAACAGTACATTAAAACAATTATTTACCATGATCAAATGAGATTTATTTCTGGGCTGCATGGGTGGTTCAATATTCACAAATCAATCAACATGATACACCACATTAATAAAAGAAATGATAAGGACCATATGATCCTCTCAATTATGCAGAAAAAACATTTGACAAAATATAGCATCCACTCTTGATAAAAACCTTAAACAAGGTAAGGATAGAGGGAATATACCTCAACATCATAAGGACCATATATGAAAGACCCATAGCTAATACCATCCTCAGTGGGGAAAAAGTGAGAGCTTTTCCTCTACAGTTAGAAATAAGACAGTGATATCCATTCTCACCATTGTTTTTAACATAGTAGTGGAAGTCCTAGCCTCAGCAATCAGACAACAAAAAGAAATAAAAGCCTTCTAAATCATCAAGGAAGAAGTCAAACTCACTATTCACAGATGACATGATACTCTATGTAGAAAACCTGAGAGATTCCACCGAAAGACCGCTAGAACTGATATACAAAATCAAAGTATAGAAGTTGCAGGATACAAAATCAAAGTATAGAAATCTGGCTGCATTTCTATACACAAATAATGAAGTAGCAGAAAGATAAACCAAGGAAATTATTTCATTTAAAATTGCATCAAAAACCATAAGATATCTAGGCATAAACCTAACCAAAGGGGTAAAAGATCTGTACTCTGAGAACTATTGAACATTTATGAAAGAAATTGGAGATGATACAAAGAAATGGAAAAACATTCCATGCTCATGAATTGGAAGAATAAATATTGTTAAAATGTCTATTCTACCCAAAGCAATCTATACATTTAATATAATCCCTATCAAAATACCATGAGCATTTTTCAAAGAGCTAGAACAAACAATCCTGTAGTATGGAAGCAGAAGAGACCCTGAATAGCCAAAACAATCCTGAAAAAGAAAAGCAAACCTGGGGTCATCGAAATTCTGGACTTCAAGCTATATTACAAAGCTGTAGTGATCAAGACAGTATGGTACTCACACAAAAACAGACACATACATCAATGGAACAGAATAGAAAACCTAGGAATGGAACCACAACTGTACAGTCAACTAAACTCCAACAAAGCAGGAAAGAATATCCAATGGAAAAAGACAGCTTCTTCAACAAATGATGTTGGGAAAACTGCACAGCAACATAGGGAAGAATGAAACTAGACTACTTTCTTACACCATACAAACATAAATTCAAAATGAATGAAAGACCAAAATGTGAGACAGGAAACCATCAAAATCCTAGAGGAGAATACAGGCACCAACTCTTTACTATCATCCATAATAACTTCTTACTAGACATGACTCTGGAGGCAAAGGAAACAAAAGCGAAAATAAACAATTGGGACTTCATCAAGATAAAAAAGTTCTGCACAGAAAAGCAAAAAATCAACAAAACTAAAAGGCAACCTATGGAGTGAGAGAAGATATTTGCAAAGGGCATATCTGGTAAAGGGTTAGTATCGAAAATCTATAAAGAACTTCTCAAACTCAACGCCCAAAAAGCAAATAGTCTAGTTAAGAAATGGGAAGAAGACATGAATTTATCCAAAGAAGGCATGAATTTATCCAAAGAAGACATCCAGAAGTCTAACTGACACATGAAAAGATGCTCAATAGCATTCATCATCAGGGCAATACAAATCAAAACCATGATGGGATACTCACACCTGTCAGAATGGCTAAAATTAACAACACTGGAAACAACAGATGTTATCAAGGATACAGACAAAGGGGAACTCCCTTACAGTGTTGGGATGACTGCAAACTGGTGCAGGTACTCTGGTAAACATATGGAAGTTCCTCAAAAAGTTAAAAATAGAACTACCTTATGATCCAGCAATTGCACTACTAGGTATTTACCCAAAGGGTACAAAAATACTGATATTGGGCACCTGGGTGGCTAAATGGGTGATGAGTATTAAAGAGGGCACTTGTTATGAAGTGCACTGGGTGTTATATGTAAGTGATGAATCACTAAATTCTACTCCTGAATCCAATATTACACTGTATGCTAACTAACTAGAATTTAAATAAAAATTTGAAACAAAAAAATAGAAAAATACATCACAAGGCATAACAAAAGGAAGAAAAAGCACAGTATGAAGAGAGAAAGCAACCATCAGGACCAACTCATATATAACACAGACTTGATAATTATCAGAAAAGGAAGATAAATTAACCATCATTACTATGTTAAGGACTCTAATGGAAAGTAGACACCATGAAAAAAACAGATGATGAAAGTAGAGATAAGGAAACTCATAAAAAATTCTATAAATCAAAGTACTGTAATGTAAACAAGAAATCCCAGAGTAGAAGATTCTAAGGACCTATCTCTCCACAGAAATACTGAATAAATGAGCAAAAACTGTCAGAATCAGTTTTGTTGGAGCATTGAATAATAGTCAAAGGATTATAGCTTCCAATTGGACACTGAATGAGATAATAGTTGACTTGAATAGAGCAATAGAGCTTAATGTGATTTTAATCTAGTCTTGCCCAACCCTAGCCCTGGTGTGGCAGTAGTTTTGAAGGTGGCAGTTTGTATTCCCGGTGAGGGTACCTGTATCTTGGAAGCAGCAGAATAGACCTTGTTTTCAAGTAATTGTGTTTGTCGTTTGACCTCTCTGTGGTTTCCCCTCATTGACCACTAAGAGATGCTTGCCTTTGTTTCACCTCAATCAGAACTCTCATGAAAGAAAAGCAGCTAAGTAATGGTCATCAAAAATGGTGAAAAGGAAATTAACAAACCCTGTTGCCTGGATCAGGATATTAGACTTGAGTCAAGCAACAGACATACCAAAATCCTGGGAAGAAAAGCTGGGGAGAGTATTACTTTGGGGGATATGAGTTTTAAAGCTCCTGAACTAATGGAGTTTCTAGAAAACTGCATGCATGCCCATGGCTAGACATATGTTCTGAAAAGGACTGGGAAGATGCTAAGCCTTCATCTATGGTTTATTTTGAGGATAGCCATGAGCAGGAAGTGAAAGCTAAGACAGAATTATAATAGACTTGGCTGTGTATTAAAGGTGCATTTCAACAGAAAGCCAATCTGCAAAGGTTGCATAAATATTTTTGAAATTATCTTTTGTTCTTTTTTTGACTCCATATTTTTCTTTTCAAAATTCTCTATCACACCACTAACTGACCACAAGCTAAAGAACAGAGACTTCAGAGATCATATATATTAAAGAATACAGTTTTAAAAAATAGTTAGGAAAGCAAATTTAAGAAAAGGCAAGGACCAGTCACAGCAAACAACAACAAAACCTAGAGGAGGAGGGAGTATTTGATTTCTAGGATTACCACAATATATTATTCAAAATTTCCACTTTTGATAAAAGATTTATGAGTTGTTTAAAGAAACAAGAATATATGGCCCATTCACAGAACAAACTGACAGAAACTGTGATTAAGGAAGAACAAGACATTGGACTTATGAGACTAAAACTTCAAATAAACTTTCTTAAGCTCAGAGAGCTAAAAAAAAATCGTGGATTAAGTAAATGAAATTAGCAAAACAATGTCTCAACAGAGAGAATATCAGTAAAGATAGAAATTATAGAAACTGAAAAAATTTTTAAGATAAAAAGTATAATAGTTGAAATTAAAAAATACATTCAGTAAATCATTTGAACAACATACTTGAGAATGCAGAAAAAACAGTCAGTGAACTTAAAAACAGATTAAATTAGGGGCACCTGGGTGGCTTCCGACTCTTGATTTCAGCTCAGGTCGTGATCTTGGGGTCTGTGGGATGGAGTCCCACTTTGAGCTCTGTGCTCAGCATGAAGTCTGCTTGTCTCTCTCCTTCTGCTTCTCCCCCCACTCATGCTTGTTCTCTCTCTCTTTCAATCTCTTTCTCTCTCTCAGGTGAATAAATAAATAAAATCTTTAAAAAATAGGTTAACTGAAATTATCTAGTCAGAGGAATAGAAAGATATAAAATGAGCAGAGGATGGGGGTGGGGAGGGAGGAAGGGAGGAGGGAAGATCCAAAAAGCTATGTGATGAAATATTGGCCAAAAACTTCCAAAATATGATAAAATACATAAATCTACAAATTCAAGAAGTTCAGTGAACTTCAAGTAAGACAAAAACAGAGATATACAGCAAGATACATTATAATCAAATTGCTAGGGACCAAAGACAAAGAGAATTGTCTTTGAGAAACAAGTTGTTGTATACAGAGATCCTCAATAAGATTAGCAATTTCTCAACAGAAACCATAAAAGCCAGAATGCACTAGGATAACACATTTAAGTGGTGAAATAAACTTCAACCAAGAATTCTAATCTGACAAAACTATACTTAAAAAATTAAGGAGAAATTAAGAAATTCCCAGATTAAAAAAAAAAAAGCTGAACTATTTCATTGTTAATAAATATCCCCTAAAAGAAATGCTAATAAAAATTATTTAGGCTAAAATTAAAGAACACTAAACATTAACTCAAAGCCATAAAGAGGAATAAAAATAAACACTGATAAAGTATCTTTTGAGTACTTGCTGAATTATTATTGAATTTCAAGTATTATTATTGAAATTTGAGTCATAATTCCTTTTCTCGAATATTATTTAAAACATAAATAAAATAATAATTATAAAATATCAATGGACACAAAATGTATAAAGACGTAATTTGTTACAGCAACAACATAAAGGGAAAAGGATGGAGCTATATAAGAACAGAATTTTTGTATATTATTGAAGTTCATTTTGCATTAATTGAAACAAAACTGTTACGTTTAAGATGTTAATTGTAATCTCTAGAAACAAAACAAATTAATAAAGGGGGAAAAAAGAGAGGGAGAGGCAAACCAAGAAACAGACTCTTAACTATAGAGAACAATGTGATGGTTACCAGATGGGAGTGGGATGGGGGATGGGTTAAATAAGTGATGGGGATCTAGTTGTGGAAGCACCAGCTGTTATATGGAAGCATTGAATCACTATATTGTACACCTGAAGCCAATATTACACTGTAAGTGAACTAACTGGAATTTAAATAAAACCTTAAAAAATACAGAAAACAAAATAATAAAACTAAGGCCTTCTGTGTCAATAATTGGTATAAATGAGAATGAATTAAACCCTCTAATTAAAAGACAGAGACTGTAGTCCCAATAGTTTATTGTTGTTTTTATTTCAGCTGCAGGAAATAAAGGAGCCATATCTAGAAAAATGTTGGTATAGTCAATGTCAGAGAAATTACTCCCTGTGCTCCCTCCTAAGATTTTTATGGTTTCAGGTCTCACATTTAGGCCTTTAATACATTTTGGGTTTGTTTTTGTGTATGGTGTAACAAAGTGGTCCAGTTTGATTCATTCACATGTAGCTGTCCAGTTTTCCCAATTCCATTTGTTGAAGTGACTGTCTTTTTCCCATTGCATATTCTTGCCTCCTTTGTTGAATATTAATTGACCATATAAACATGGGTTTATTCCATAGTTCTCTTCTATTCTATTAATCTATGTGTCTATTTTTGTGCCAGTACCATACCGTTTTGATTACTACAGCTTTGTAATATAACTTGAAGTCGAATTGTGATGCATCCAGTTTCGTTTTTCTTTTTCAATATTGTTTTGGCTATACATCAAAATATAATGCTTCTGTGTAGCAAAGGAAACAAATAATGAAACTAAAAGAAAATCTACTGAATGGGAGAGATACTTGCAAACGACATATCTGATAAATGGTTAGTATCCAAAATATATAAAGAACTTATACAACTCATCACCAAAAAACCCACAAATAATCCAATTAAAAATGGGCAGAAGACGTGAACAGATATTTCTCCAAAGAAAATATACAGATTGGGGCGCCTGGGTGGCTCAGTCGTTAAGCGTCTGCCTTTGGCTCAGGTCATGATCCCAGGGTCCTGGGATCACGCCCCGCATCAGGCTCCCTGCTCGGCGGGAAGTCCGCTTCTCCCTCTCCCACTCCCCCTGCTTGTGTTCCCTCTCTCGCTGTGTCTCTCTCTGTCAAATAAATAAATAAAATCTTTAAAAAAAAAAAAAGAAAATATACAGATGGCCAACAGACCCATGAAAAGATGCTCAACATCACTTATCATCAGGGAAATGCAAATCAAAACTGTAATGAGATATCACTTCACACCTGTCAGAATGGCTAAAATCAAAAACAAAAGAAAAGGGGCACCTGAGTGGCTCAGTCGTTAGGTGTCTGCCTTTGGCTCAGGTCATGATCCTAGTGTCCTGGGATCAAGCCCTGCATCAGGCTCCCTGCTCAGTGGGAAGCCTGCTTCTCCCTCTCCCATTCCCCCTGCTTGTGTTCCTGCTCTCGCCATCTCTCTCTGTCAAATAAAATCTTAAAAAAAATAACTGTTGGTTAGAATGTAGAAAAAAAAAGGAGTCTTTGTGCTGGGAATGCAAACTGGTATAGCCAGTATGGAAGACAATACAAAGGTTCCTCAAAAAGTTAAAAATAGAACTACCCTATGATTCAGTTATCACACTACTGGGTATTTCCCCAACAGTAATTCAAAAGGATACATACACCCCTATAAGTTTATTTCAGCATTATTTATGATAGCCAAATTATGGAAGCAGCCCAAGTGCCCATCAACACATGAATGGATAAAGAAGAGTTTAGTCATACAAAGAATGAAATCTTACTGTTTGCAACAACATGGATTGAGCTAGAGAGTATTATGCTGAGGGAAATAAGTCGGTCAGAGAAAGAAAAATACCATATGATTCCACTACTATGTGGAATTTGAGAAACAGAACAAACAATGGAAAGCAAGAGAAAGAGACAAATCAAGAAACAGACACCTAATTATAGAGAACAAACTGATCATTACTGGAGGGTAGATAGGCGGGGGAATAGATTAAATAGGTGATGGGGATAAAAGAGTACACCTATCATCACTGAGTAATGTATAGAATTGTTTTGTGCACCTGAAACTAATATAACACTGAATGTTAACTATACTGGAATTAAAATAAAAACTTCATGTAAAAAGCTAAGTGGACACGTTATGAGAAAAATTAAATGAATTATTATATGTAGTGTTCTTTGAATATTGTCTGACACATAGTAGTTTCCCAATAAATGATTGCTATGAAAAAATAAATAAATGCATAAAAGATATAGACTGGCAGAATGGGTAAAATATATATATATAATCCAATTTTATGCAGTTTAGACAGACTCATTTTAGATCCAATGACACAAATAGATTAAGTGAAAGGATGTAAAAAAAGTTAAATTAAAAACTTATGAGACAAAGAAGGATATTAAATAGCAATAGGATTGTATAGTCATCAAGAACATAAAAAAATATGAACTATTAATGCCTAACAACTGAGTCCCCAAATATATGCAGCAAAAATTGCCATAAGTGAAGAAAGAAATACACAGTTCTACAATAATAGTTGGAGACTTCAACACTCCACTTTCAATAGTGCATAGAACAACCAGATCAATAAAAGAAAAAGAAGATTTAACACTATAAACCAAGTATATCTAACAGACTAAACCAAACACTATACCCCCAAACAGCAGAACATACATTCTTTTTAAGTTCACATGGGGCATTCTCCTAGACCACATGTTAGGCCAATAACCAACTCTAAATAAATTTTAAAAGTTTGAAATCATACAAAGTATCTTTGTTACATATTCTGATTGCAACTACATGGCATTCTGAAAAAGTAAACCTATGCAGAAAGTAAAAAGGTAAGTGGTTGCCAGAAGTTACTGGGGAGGGAGGAATGACTGGGAAGAGCGTAGAAGATTTTTAGGACACTGAAACTATTCTGTATGATACTACAATGGTTGATACATGTCATTAAAAGTTTATCAAAACCCACAAACTGTACAAAACCAAGAGTGAATCTTTATGTAAACTATGGACTTTGAGCGAAATTGTTTCAATATAGGTTTATTGATTTAGACAAATGTACTACTGTGGTGCAGAATGTCAGTAGTAGAAGAGGTTGTGTGTGGGTAAAAGTGGGAGACAGGGAAATATGAGTACTCTGTATTTTCCACTTAATTTTGCTTGGTAACCTAAAATTGCTTTAAAAAAATAAAGTGTTTTTTTTTTAATTTTATTATGTTATGTTAATCACCATACATTACATCATTAGTTTTTGATATAGTGTTCCATGATTCATTGTTTGCATATAACACCCAGTGCTCCATTCAGTAGGTGCCTTCTTTAATACCCATCACCAGGCTAATCCATCCCCCCACCCCCTCCCCTCTAGAACCTTCAGTTTGTTTCTCAGAGTCCATAGTATCTCATGGTTTGGAGACGAACCAAAAATAAAGTTTTTAATTTAGAAAATCCAAATAAAGAAATCTCATTAATTTGTGAATTATATCAAACACTTAAAGAACACCAATCCTACTCAAACTCTTCCAAAAACAGATGATTAGGGAGCACTTGCTAATTTATTCTATGAAGATATATTTTCATAAAAGTTGAAGTACTCACATTTCATAGCCTTCTACAAAGCTATAGTAATCAAAACAATGTGGCATAAAGATAGATGTATAGAAAAATGGAATAGAATAGGAAAGAGCTGAAATGCCCTTCAAAGGATGAATGGATAAAGAAGATGTGGTCTATATATACAATGGAATATTACTCAGCCATCAGAAAGGATGAATACCCAACTTTTACATCAACATGGATGGGACTGGAGGAGATTATGCTAAGTGAAATAAGTCAAGCAGAGAAAGTCAATTATCATATGGTTTCACTTACTTGTGGAACATAAGGAATAGCATTGAGGACATTAGAAGAAGGAAGGGAAAAATGGGCGGGGGGAATTGGAGGGGGAGACGAACCATGAGAGACTATGGACTCTGAGAAACAAACTGAGGGTTTTAGAGGGGAGGGGGGTGGGGGGATGGGTTAGCCTGGTGATGGGTATTAAGGAGGGCACATACTGCATGGAGCACTGGGTGTTATATGAAAACAATGAATTGTGGATCACTGCATCAAAAACGAATGATGTATTGTATGATGGTGACTAATGTAACATAATAAAATAAAATAAAATTTAAAAAAAGAATAGGGAGTCTAAAAGAAAATCATTTATCTATGGATGGTTGGTTTTCAATAATGGTATCAAGACCATTAAGTAGGAGAAGAATATTATCTTCAAAAACTTGTAAGAGGATAACTGGGTATTCATATGAAAAAAGCATGAATTTATATCCCTCACTATACACAAATACACTCAGTTAAATATTATGAAAATGAGAGATATACTCCAGAAAGCTGGAGTAGCTATGTTAATTTCAGACAAAGCAGAACTCAGAACAAAGAAAATTATCAGGGATAAAGAGGGACATTACATAATGAGAAAGTGGTCAGTTCTCCAAGAAGACATAACAATCTTATTTATGTGCGTAAAAAGAGAGTGACAAAATATTAGAGGTAAAAACGGATTAAACTAAAGGGGGAAATAGACAATACACTTTTACAGTTGGAGATATCAGCACCTCTCTTTCAATAATTGATAGATCATCAAGCAGACAAAAAATTAGTAATATAATTGACCCAAACAACACTGTCAATCAACTCAATCTGATTGACATTTAGAGAATACTGTCTCTAAAAACAGTGGGATATACATATTCACAAGCTCACATGGAACATTCCCAGAGTTAGAACCAGTCTGAGCCATAAAATAATTTAACAAATTTAAAGTATAGAAATCATGCAAAGTATGTAATCAGCACACAATGACATTAAATAAGAATTTAACAATAGATGATAGAAAATTCCAGAAGAATTAGAAATTTAAAAGCACACTCTTAAATACTATAAGAAGAACAAGTCTCAAGAGAAACTTAAAAATATTCTGTTTTAAATTAAAATGAAAATGTTTTCAAACTTTTGGGAGAACACAGCAAAAGTATCAAAGTATAGAGCAATAAATTTGTATATAAGAAAAAAAGATCTGAAATCAATAATCTAGGCCTCCATCTTAAGAAACTAGGAAAAAAAACAGCAATTTAATCCTAAAGTGATTATTAGAAAAGAAATAATAAAAGCTACAGCATAAATCAATGATATTGAAATGAGGAAAATAATAGAGAAAATTAATGAAACCAAAAGCTAGTTCTTTGAAATGATCAATAATTTTGATAAACTTCTAACCAGGTAAACAAACAAACAAGACACAAATTATCAATAAAATAAATGAAAGATAGTTCATCACTGTTATTACTATGAACCATAAAATGATAAAATATAATACTATGAACAACTCTATGCCCACACATTTAATAACTTAAATAAAATGGACCAAGTCCTTAGAAGACAAACACTACAAAACCTCATAGAAGAAGAAAAAAATAATCTGAATTGGACTATATTAAAGTATATGAATGAATAATAAATTTCAAAAAATTAAGCACCAGGACAAGCTAGTCTTAGTAGTGAATTGTACCAAATACTCAAGGAAGAAATGATAGTAATTTGCCACAATCTTTTCAAGAAAATAGAAGTAGGAGGAACATTTCCTAATTGATTCTGTGAGTCCAGCATTACACTAATATTAAGACCAGATAAACACATTACAAAAAAAGAAAACTATAGTTCAGTATCTCTCACAAACATAAATGCAAAAATCATCAAGGAAATAGTAGCAAATAATATCCAGTGTGTATGAAAAGAATTACAGAGCACAAACAGTTGTGATATTCCAGGTTTGCAAAGCTGGTTCAACATTTGGACATCTATTAAATTAATCCACCACTCCCACAGGTTAAAGAAGAAAAACCATGTGACTATATTAATTGATGTAGAAAAAGCAATTGGAAAAATCTAACATCCATTGATTAAAAAAATGTTTATTGAACTAGAAATAGAAGAGAACTTCCTCAACTTGCTAAATATCTACCAAAAAAAAAATTTTAAATGCTAATTAATTGTGAGAAAATGGATTATTTTCTCTGAGCGGGAATAAGGCAAAGCTGTCCTCTCTCACCATTCCTACTAAATAAACTAAACATTACTATTCTATTGTAATAGAACAATAAAATGAAATAAAAATTATACAGATTGGGAATATAGAAACAAAGACTCCTTTGTGTTGCTGCCTTTGTTTGCAGATGAAAAAAATTATCTATTTAGAATATTTCTTAGAATTAGCAAATAAAAAATACTGTAACTTATAAGCAAGTATATCAAAGTTGAAGTATAAAGGTTAGTATACAAAATCAATTGCTTTTCCACATACAAGAAATGAACAATTTGAATTTGAAATCCCCTAAAAAAATGAAACAATACCATTTATAATAGCATCCCCAAAATAAAATACTCAGGTATAAATCTAATAAAATATGTACTAGATCTAAGTGCATAAAATTTAAAATGTCTGATAAAAATCAAAGATCTAGGTCCCAGGAATTCAGCTAGATAGGGAACATACCATTCTGAACACCTACAAACTCAACAGGAGACGGAAGAAAAGAATAGCAGCAACTCTCTGAACAGAAAAGCGACCACTTTCTGGAAGGTAGGACATGCGGAGAAGTGAATCTGAGGTGATATTCGGGAAGATAGTTGGCAGTGGAGGGGGCCTCCATCAGCTGCTACTGGCTAGTGACAGAGCAGCAGAGCACAAAATCGGAAATTTTAGAATTCGGCTCTGCTGAGGGACATCGCTCCAGTGGCTAAGTGGGGGGTGGAACCCTTGCTGGGGCAGTGTGGTCTCAGGAACCTCGGGGTCACAGAAAGACCGGGGGTGCCTGAGTGCGGCAGAGCTCCCAGGTATGGGACGGGGAAGCCGGCTGCAGAGACAGAGCCGAGGAGTGGGCTCTCAACTCGGGGTTGCCATAAACCGTGATCTGCAGCACAGTCAGGCCACTGCTTCTCCAGCAGGGACCCAACAAGCGGCAGATCGGGGGAGACTCCCCTTCCTCTCCCGGGAGGAGTGGCGTGGGAGCACACCCCAGGAATCTGCTGGGTTTGGAGACTCCACACGGGGTTGTGTGCCAGAGATAGAAATGCTCAGTCACAGGCCAGGTGAGCATGCAGTGTGGCCAGAGACTGGGGATACAGGAGTGATTGACTGCTTCTCTCTGGGGGCACACCGAGGAGTGGGGACCCAAGTTGTTTGCTCCTCCAGGGTGGAGATTGGGAGGCCACAATTTTCACTCTTTTCCTCCAAAGCTGTAGGGAAAGCTTTCAGGGAACAAAAGCTCCCGAGAGCAAACCCGAGCAGATTATTTAGCCCGGCCCCCAGCAAGGGGGGGCAATTCCGCATCCGGCAAAGACATTTGAGAACCAGGGCAACAGGCCCCTCCCACAGAAGATTGGCAAGAACAGCCAGCCAAGACCAAGTTTACCGATCAATGAGAAGGGCAGAACTCCAGCACTAGGGGAATACTGCACATAGAATTCATGGCTTTTTTCCCATGATTCTTTAGTCTTTCAAAGTTAATTTTTAAAATTTTCTTTCTTTTCTTTCTTTTTTCTTTCTTTCCCTTTCTTTTCCCTGGTTTCAGGTCTCTTCTGATTTGTTTAGTGTATATTTTTTCTGAGGTCGTTGTTACCCTGTTAGCATTTTGTTCTCTCATTCATCTATTCTCCACTGGACAAAATGACAAGATGGAAAAAATAACCTCAAAAAAAAAGAACAAGAGGCAGTACCGACTGCCAGGGACCTAATCAATACAGACATTACTCAGATGTCAGAACTGAGTTCAGAATGATGATTTTAAACATACTAGCTGGGATAGAAAAAAGCATGGAAGATATTAGAGAAACCCTTTCCAGAGAAATAAAAGAACTAAAATCTAACCAAGTCAAAATCAGAAAGGCTATTAATGAGATGCAATCAAAAATGGAGGCTCTCACTGCTAGGATAAATGAGGCAGAAGAGTGAATCAGTGATATAGAAGACCAAATGTTGGAAAATAAAGAAGCTGAGAAAAAGAGAGATAAACAACTACTAGATCACGAGGGCAGAATTTGAGAGATAAGTGATACCATAAGACAAAACAATATTAGAATAATTGGGATCCCAGAAGAAGAAGAAAGAGAGAGAGGGGCAGAAGGTATATTGGAGCAAATTATAGCAGAGAACTTCCCTAATCTGGGGAAGGAAACAGGCATCAAAATCCAGGAGGCACAGAGAACCACCCTCAAAATCAATAAAATTAGGTCAACACCCTGACATCTAATAGTAAAACTTACGAGTCTCAGAGACAAACAGAAAATCTTGAAAGCAGCTCGGGATAAGAGATCTGTAACCTACAATGGTAGAAACATTCGATTGGCAACAGACCTATCCACAGACCTGGCAGGCCAGAAAGGACTGGCATGATATATTCAGAGCACTAAAGGAGAAAAAACATGCAGCCAAGAATACTATATCCAGCTAGGCTGTCATTGAAAATAGAAGGAGAGATAAAAAGCTTCCAGGACAAACAAAAAATAAAGGAATTTGCAAACACGAAACCAGCCCTAAAAGAAATATTGAAACAGGTCCTCTAAGCAAAGAGAGAGCCTAAAAGTAACATAGACCAGAAAGGAACAGAGACAATATACAGTAACAGTCACCTTACAGGCAATACAATGGCACTAAATTCATATCTTTCAATAGTTACCCTGAATGTAAATGGGCTAAATGTCCCAATCAAAAGACACAGGCTATCAGATTGGATAAAAAAAAACAAGACCCATCGATATGCTATCTGCAAGAGACTCATTTTAGACCCAAAGACAACCCCAGATTGAAATTGAAGGGGTGAAAAACCATTTACCATGCTAATGGACACCAAAAGAAAGCTGGGGTGGCAATCCTTATATCAGACAAATTAGATTTTAAACCAAAGACTATAATAACAGATGAGGAAGGATACTATATCCTACTTAAAGGGTCTATCCAACAACAAGATCTAACAATTGTAAATATCTATGCCCCTAACATGGGAGCAGCCAATTATATAAGCCAATTAATAACAAAAGCAAAGAAACACATCGACAACAATACAATAATAGTGGAGGACTTTAACACCCCCCACTGAAATGGACAGATCATCTAAGCAAAAGATCAAAAGGAAATAAATACTTTAAATGACACACTGGAAAAAATGGACTTCACAGATATATTCAGAACATTCCATCCCAAAGCAACAGAATACACATTCTTCTCTAGTGCCCATGGAACATTCTCCAGAATAGATCACATCCTAGGTCACAAATCAGGTCTCAACCAGTACCAAAAGTTTGGGATCATTCCCTGCCTATTTTCAGACCACAATGCTTTGAAACCAGAACTGAATCACAAGAGGAAAGTCGGAAAGAACTCAAATACATGGAGGCTAAAGAGCATCCTACTAAAGAATGAATGGGTCAACCAGGAAATTAAAGAAGAATTTAAAAAATTCATGGAAACAAATGAAAATGAAAACACAACTGTTCAAAATCTTTGGTATGCAGCACAGGCAGTCCTAAGAGGAAAGTATATAGCAATACGAGGCTTTCTCAAGAAACAAGAGAGGTCTCAAATACACAGCCTAACCCTACACCTAAAGGAGCTGGAGAAAGAAAAGTAAATACAGCTTAAACCCAGCAGGAGAAGAGAAATAATAAAGATCAGAGCAGAAATCAGTGAAATAGAAATGAAAAGAACAGGAGAACAGATCAACGAAACTAGGAGCTGGTTCTTTGAAAGAATTAACAAGATTGATAAACGCCTGGCCAGACTTATCAAAAAGAAAAGAGAAATGACCCAAATAAATAAAATCATGAATGAAAGAGGAGAGATCACAACCAACACCAAAGAAATACAATTATAAGAACATATTATGAGCAACTATATGCCAGCAAATTAGATAATATGGAAGAAATGGATGCATTCCTAGAGATGTATCAACTACCAAAACTGAACCAGGAAGAAATAGAAAACCTGAACAGACCTATAACCACTAAGGAAATTGAAGAAGTCATCAAAAATCTCCCAACAAACAAGAGTCCAGGGCCAGATGGCTTCCCAGGGGAATTCTAGCAAACATTTAAAGAAGAATTAATACCTATTCTGAAACTGTTCCAAACAATAGAAATGGAACGAAAACTTCCAAACTCATTTTATGAGGCCAGCATTACCTTGATCCCAAAACCAGACAAAGACCCCGTCAAAAAGGAGAATTACAGACCAATATTCTTGATGAACATGGATGCAAAAATTCTCACCAAAATAGTAGCCAATAGGATCCAACAGTACATTAAAAGGATTATTCACCACGACCAAGTGGGATTTATTCCTGGGTTGCAAGTTTGGTTCAACATCTGCAAATCAATCAATGTGATACAATACATTAAAAAAAGAAAGAACAAGAACCATATGATCCTCTCAATAGATGCAGAAAAAGCATTTGACAAAGTACAGTATCCTTTCTTGATCAAAACTCTTCAGAGTATAGGGATAGAGGGTACATACCTCAATATCATAAAAGCCATCTATGAAAAACCCACAGCGAATATCATTCTCAATGGGGAAAACTGAGAGCTTTCCCCTAAGTTCAGGAACATGGCAGGAATGTCCAATATCACCACTGCTATTCAATATAGTATTAGAAGTCCTTCCCAGAACAATCAGACTATAAAAAGAAATAAAAGGCATCCAAATTGGCAAAGAAGTCAAACTCTCACTTTTTGCAGTTAATATGATACTTTATGTGGAAAACCCCAAAGACTCCACCCCAACACTGCTAGAACTCATACAGGAATTCAGTAAAGTGGCAGGATATAAAATCAATGCACAGAAATCAGTTCATTCCTATAGAACAACAACAAGACAGAAGAAAGAGAAATGAAGGAGTCAATCCCATTTACAATTGCACCCCAAACCATAAGATACCTAGGCATAAATCTAACCCAAGAGGCAAAGAATCTGTATCAGAAAACTATAAAATACTCATGAAAGAAATTGAGGAAGACACAAAGAAATGGAAAAACGTTCCATGCTCATGAATTGGAAGAAAAAATATTGTGAAGATGTCAATGCTACCTCTAGCAATCTACACATTTAATGCAATCCCTATCAAAATACCATCAACTTTTTTAAAGAAATGGAACAAATAATCTAAAATGTGTATGGAACCGGAAAAGACCTCAAATAGCCAGAGGAATGTTGAAAAAGAAAAGCAAAGCTGGTGGCATCACAATTCCGGACTTCAAGCTCTATTACAAAGCTGTAATCATCAACACAGTATGGTACTGGCACAAAAACAGACACATAAATCAATGGAACAGAATAAAGAGCCCAGAAATGGACCCTCAACTCTATGGTCAACTAATCTTCGACAAAGCAGGAAAGAATGTCCAATGGAAAAAAGACAGTCTCTTCAACAAATCCTGGGAAAATTGGACAGCCACATGCAGAAGAATGAAACTGGACCATTTCCTTACACCACACACAAAAATAGACTCAAAATGGTTGAAAGACCTAAATGTGAGACAGGAGTCCATCAAAATCCTAAAGGAGAACACAGGCAGCAACCTCTTCAACCTCAGCCGCAGCAACTTCTTCCTAGAAACATCGCCAAAGGCAAGGGAAGCAAGGGCAAAAATGAACTATTGGGACTTCGTCAAGATTAAAAGCTTTTTCATTGCAAAAGTAACAGTCACCAAACCAAAAGACAACCGACAGAATGGGAGAAGATATTTGCAAATGACATATCAGATAAGGGCTAGTATCCAAAATCTATAAAGAACTTATCAAACTCAACACCCAAAGAACAAATGATCCAATCAAGAAATGGCCAGAAGACATGAACAGACTTTTATCCAAAGAAGACATCCAAATGGCCAACAGACACATGAGAAAGTGCTCAACATCACTCAGCATCAGGGAAATCCAAATCCAATCGTCAATGAGATACCACCTCACAACAGTCAGAATGGCTAAAATTAACAAGTCAGGAAACAACAGATGTTGGCAGGGATGCAGAGAATGGGGAACCCTCCTACACTGTTGTTGGGATTGCAAGCTGGTGCAGCCATTCTGGAGAACAGTATGGAGGTTCCTCAAAAAGTTGAAAATAGAGCTACCCTACGACCCAGCAATTGCACTATTGGGTATTTACCCCAAAGATACAAATGTAGGGATCCGAAGGGGTATGTGCACCCTGATGTTTATAGCAGCAATGTCCACAATAGCCAAACTATGGAAAGAGCCAAGATGTCCATCGACAGATGAATGGATAAAGAAGAAGTGGTATATATATACAATGGAATATTATGCAGCCATGAAAAGGAATGTAATCTTGCCAATTGCAACGCCATGGATTGAACTGGAGGGTATTATGCTGAGCGAAATAAGTCAATCAGAGAAAGACATGTATCATATGATCTCACTGATATGAGGAATTCTTAATCTCAGGAAACAAACTGAGGGTTGCTGGAGTGGTGGGGGTGGGAGGCATGAGTTGGCTGGGTAATAGACATTGGGGTGGGTATGTGCTATGGTGAGTGCTGTGAATTGTGTAAGACTGTGGAATCACAGACCTGTACCTCTGAAACAAATAATACATTATATCTTAAAAAAAATAAGAGAGAAGACAGCAGGAAGGGAAAAATGAAGGGGGGGAAATGGTTGGGGGAGACGAACCATGAGAGACTATGGACTCTGAGGAACAAACTGAGGTTTCTAGAGGGGAGGGGGGTGGGGGGATGTGTTAGCCTGGTGATGGGTATTAAAGAGGGCACGTACTGAATGGAGCACTGGTGTTTTATGCAAACAATGAATCATGGAACACTACATTAAAAACTAATGATGTAATGTATGGTGATAACATAACATAATAAAAAAAATTCATTTCAGCCAAAAAAAAAAAATCAAAGATCTAAAGGAATTAAAAGTTTTTTGTGTGTTTATGAGCTGGAAGATGCTATATTATTAACATGTCCCATCTTCCCAACTTTATCATTAGATTAGACAAAACTCCAATTAAAACCATAAGGCTATTTTGTAGATTTTAACAAACTAATTCTAAAGATTATATGGAAAGGAAAACACCTAGAATATCCAGCATAATCCTGAAAAAGAACAACGTTGGAGGAATCTCACTATCTGATTTCAAGGTTCCATATAAACCTACAGTAATGAAAATAATTTGGTATTAGTACAATAATAACTACATAGGTTAGTGGAACAATATAGAAATTCCAGAAATGAACCCACACAAATATAGCCAATTGAACTTTGACAATGGAGCAGAGCTAATTTAATGAGAAAGAATAGTCCTTCCAACTAATGTCACCAGAACAATTATATGTTCATAAGCAAAAACAAAAATAAATCTGACAAAGACCTTACATATTTCAACATAATTAATTCAAAAGGAATCATAGACCTAAATTTAAAATGTGAAACTATAAAAAATGTAGAAGAAAACATAGGAAAAATATTGGTGAACTTCGATTTAGTAATGAGTTTTTAGTGTAACACCAAAAACAAGATTAGTCAAAGAAAACAAAATAATCTGGACCTTATGAAAACTAAAAAAAATCTGTTTTTCTGAAGACACAATTAAGAGTGAAAAGACAAGCTACAAACTGAGGGAACATATTTGCAAAACACTTATCTGTTATAGGGCTTCTTTCCAATATATGCAACTCAAAAATAACAGAACAAACAACCCATAATGGACAAAAGTATAAAAAACACTCCATGGAAGAATTATTCAGATGGAGAATAATCATAATCATATGATGATCAGCATCATTTATAATTAGAGTACTGTGAATTAAAACGAGTTATCTCTATACATCAATTAGAAAAGTACAAATAACTAACAATGTCAATTGCTAATGAGGATACAGACCAACAGGAACTCTAAATCACTGATGATAAAAGTGCAAAATGGTACAGCCACTTTGGAATACAGCTGGAAGTTTCTTACACAGACAAACATAGATAAACACAGTTCTTTTTATAAATAAACATGTCATAAACATATGAATTTATGAACCAGCAATCATGCTCCTAGGGATTTATACAAATGACTTCAGAAAGCTGCAGGCTGAATGATAATGTTTACAGGAGATTTAGTCATAATTGTCAAAAGCTTGAAGTAACCAAAATACTGTTCAGTAGTGAATGAAAAAACAACATTGGTACATTTATAAAATAAAATATTATTCCATGATGAAAATGAATGTTATCAAGTCATGAAAAGCCATAGATGAATCTTAAATGTATATTGCTAAGTGAAAGAAGCCAGTCTGTATGGGTTGCATACTGTATTTATATAACATTCCAGAAAATGAAAAACAAAACATAGCAACAGTAGAAAGATTGATGATTTCTAGGGCTTCAGGAGAAAAGGGGAGGGTTGACTAGTTAAAGCAAATAGAAATTTTCAGAGCAGTGAAACTAATCTTTCTGATACTAAAAGGGTAGATACATGACACTGTGCATTGATGAAAATCCATGGAAATTTATAGTACATGAGTGACCCTAAATGAATATAAATTTAAAAAAATCACTTAGGAGATTAAGGGACCTCAGGATGGATCACATGACGTAACAAAACAATCTCACTGTATTAAAAATGTATACAAAATGCATGAAACAGACACACTGTAGAGGGTGAGGGATAAAGTTTCTAACCTAAATAGTTTTGGAAATGAGTGGAGATTAAAGGCAAAAGACTCTGTATATAAGCACTGGACTATAGTGAATTAAGTTATTTCCCTCAGGGGTAGAGGTAAACAATTCTGACTCCACTATAAACATATGCTGAAATTGAACAATTAAATAAACACATAGTGCAAGGAGGGAGTCAGGTTTCTCACTATTGGAGTGAGAGGTTACAAGTAAGAAAGGGCAGGAAGGTAACATGATCAATGTGTTCATAAATTAGAGTTTGAAACATCTATATAAACTCATATTTAGCTTAATATAGGTACAAATGATTTCTTATAAAAATACTTATAACTATGTACATGGGTTAGTATACATATGCATTTTTCCATGCTTTGTAGCTGAGAGGGATAGAAATAATGCCACCCCAATAGCAAAGTGCACATCTAGCTATCAGACTTGATTTCTAATACTATATTCTCTAATCAAAAAAAGTCAGGACATATTGAAGAAAAACCTTAAGTTAGGACTATGGAAGAAAGTATAAAAAAGAACCTGTAGTGCCAAAAAGTAAAAAAGTACTAAAAATATGACTCACAACAAATTATTAAATGAGGCAACTGAAAGTGAATTCCCCGTGGCCAAAGCTGTCTAGAAATTTGAGCAACACAGTAAGTAAAGCTGTATGAGATAATAATCTAATGTTGAAAATAAATACCTTCAAATTCATGTTTATATTAATGAATGGTTGAAAGAATAAATAAATTAGGAAGAAGAGACAAATAATCCATGCAGAAAAATTTCCAAATAGTTCATTTAGATATTCCACCTCCAGTGAAGTGGAGCATATCTCTCCATACCTTACCTAAGGTTATGCTTTGCATAATGACGTCTTTCCAAAGAATACAGCACAAAAAAGGAGGAAAAAGTAACTTTACAGTGGATGAAACTAACAAATATTTCCTCAGCAGAGTAATCATGGTTAATATCAGTGATAAGTGATGTTGACAGAGTGTACCCTTGATATGATGTGAGGGAAATGGCAATTTATCTCTGTGGTATTCCTCCAAAACATCATAAATCCCAAACGAACCATGAGAAAAATATCAGACATCTTAAAATTTATGTTTTCTATAAAGGTAGACATCCTACAATATCAATATTCCTCAAAATTACCAATGCTATCAAAATCAAGAAATGTCTAAGAAACTGTCAAGAGAAACTTAAAGCAACATGATGACTAAATATAAAGCATTATCTTGGATGGGATATTGAAGCAGAAAATGACATTAAGTAAAAACTAAGTAAATCTAAATAAATTGTGGTCTTTTAGTTATAATAATGCATCAATATTGGTCCATTCATTGTAGCAAACATACCACACTAGGGTAAGTTGTTAATAATAGGGGAAAGTAGGTGTGTGGGAAATGGGAGCTCTTGTACTAACTTCAAATTACTTTGTAAATCTAAAACTGCTCTAAAGTAAAAAGAATATCAGAAAATATACCTGAAAGCATCCAAATTTGGTGAAAAATATCAGTATGCAGCAAATTTAAAACATACAAATAAAATAAAATCTAAGAACATCATAGTAAAACTGATGAAAACCGGAGTACAGAGAAAATCTTGAAAACAGAAAAAAAGGCTATATTATAAAAGGAGAGAAATTTACACAAAATTGTTGTGACCTTCTTATCAGAAACAATGGAGGCCACATGATTCTAAAATGTTAAAATTCTTTATACAGTGAAAAAATTTCTTATAAATGAAGAAAAATGAAGATTTTTCAGATAAACAAAAGATGAGCGAATTAATTACAAGAATACCCTTAATAAATAATGCTGGAGGAAATTTTTTAGGATAATGGACAACCATATTAGATGGAATCTCAAATCTCCAGGAAGGAATAAAAACGCCAGAAATGGTTAATATGTGGTTAAATATAAAAGACTATTTTTTCTCTTAATTTCTGTAAAAACAACTGACTTTTCAAAGTTTTTTTTTTTTTTGTATTTTGTTTTAAAATACTCATGGGACTAGATATGAAAAACAACAGAACAATTAATGGGGGTAAATGGACCTCAATTCCTATAAGAATCTTACATTTTATGTGAAAGGGTAAAATATTAATTCTAAAAAGGATACACATGTTGATCCCTAGAGAAATCAATAAAAATGCTAAAAAGTAGATGTAATACACCATTAGAAAAAATAAAATAGAGTACTAAAGATATTTTAAATCACTTAAAATTAAGGTAGAAATGAATAAGATGATAGACAAACATGAGGCAAATACCAATTATACATATGTATATATGTAATATATTTTAATATATAAGTACATTCATAAATACATACAAATTCAATTATATATAATTATATTTAATAATTGATAAGATAGTACTACTAAGTTCTTATATAGCAATAATTATTTTAAATGTAAATGGTTTAAATTCTCCAATCAAAAGGCATTGAATGGCTGAAATGATTTAATAAACATGTGCAAGGCTGGCTTCACAGCCCAAGATGCCCCCAGGGCTGTCTTCCCCTCCACAGTGGGGCACCCCTGGCACCAGGGTGTGATGGTGGGCATGGGCCAGAGGACTCCTACATGGGTGATGAGGCCCAGAGCAAGAAGGGCATCCTGACCCTGAAGTACCTCATCGAGCATGGTATCATCACCAACTGGGATGACATGGAGATATGGTACCACAACTTCTACAATGATTTGCATGTGGCCCCCAAGCAGCACCCCATGCTACTAACCAAGGCCATCCTGAAGCCCAAGGCCAACCATGGGAAGATGACCCAGATCATGTTTGAGACCTTCAACATCCCAGTCATGTAGGTGGCCATCCAGACCATGCTGTCCTGTACTCCTCTCATTATACCACTGGCATTGTGTTGGACTTTGGTGACTGGGTCACCCACACTCTGCATATCTACGAGGGGTACACCCTCCTCCAAGCCATCCTGCATCTGGAATTGGCTGGCTGGGACCTGATGGACTACCTCATGAAGATCCTCATGGAGCATGGCTACAGCTTCACCACCATTGCTGAGCAGGAAATTATGTGTGACATCAAGGAGAAGCTCTGCTACATTGCCCTGGACTTTGAGCAGGAGATGGCCACTGTGGCTTCCAGCTCCTCCCTGGAGAAGAATTAGGAGCTGCCAGATGGGCAGGTCATCACGATTGACAATGTGCAGTTCTACTGCCCTGAGGCACTCTTCCAGCCTTCCTTCCTGGGCATGGAATCCTGTGGTATCTGTGAAACTACCTCCAACTCCATCATGAAGTGTGATGTAAACATCTGCAAGGACCTCTACACCAACAAGGTGCTGTCTGGTGGGGCCACCATATACCCCAGCATCACTGACAGAATGCAGAAGATCACTGTCCTGGCACCCAGCACAATGAAGATCAAGATCATCACACCCTCTGAACACAAGTACTCTGGGTGGATCAGCAGCTTCATTCTGGTCTCACTATCCACCTTCCAGCAGATGTGGATCAGCAAGCAGGAGTACCACAAGTAAGGTCTCTTCATCATCCACTGCAAATGCTTTTAGGCAGACTGTTACTTTAGTCACACCCCTTCTTGACAAAACCTAACTTGCACAGAAAACAAAATGAGATTGGCATGGCTTTATGTGTTTTGGTCTTTGACTTTTTAAAATTTCTTTTTATTTTGGGTTTTTTGTTTTGCTTTGTTTTATTTTTCATTTTGTTTTTGGTGATTGACTCAGGATTTAAAGACTAGAACAGTAAAGGTAACAGCAGTTGGTTGGGGAGAGCATCCCCAAAGTATTACAGTGTGGTCAAGGACTTTATACATTGTTCTTTTTCTAAAATAGTCACTCCAAATATCATGAGATTCATTGTTACAGGAAGTCCCTTGCCTTCCCAAAAGCCACTCCATTTCTCCCTGAGATAGAAAGGCCAGTACTTGTGGAGTTCACACAGGAGAGGGTGATAGCATTGCTTCTGTGTAAATTATGCAGTCCATTAAAAAAAATCTTCATTTTAATACTTGTTATTTTTGTTTTATTTTGAATGGTCTGCCATCATGGCCCCCTTCTATGCCCTCCCTCCCCACAACTTGAGATGTATGAAGGCTTTTGGTCTCCCTGGGAGTATGGTTGAGGCATGGAAGCTGCTAGGGCTTACCAGTACACTGACTCACTGACTTGAGACCAGTTCAATAAAGTGCACATCTTAACGAAAAGAAAAAAAACAAGGTCCAACTATATGCTATATATAAGAGACTCACTTGAGCTTTAAGGATATATAGATATTAGGATAGATATAGATATAGATATAGATATAAATATAGATATAGATATATATAGATATATATAGATATTAGCTCAAAGAGAAGGGATGGAAAAAGATAACCTATGTAAATGAAAACTCAAAGACAAAAAAGATAGTTATATCAGACAAGACATACCTCAAGTCAAAAACTATAAGAGACAAAGAAGACCATTATACTATGATAAAGGAATAAATACATCGAGAGCATAAAACAGTTGTAAATATATGTGCACTCAATATCAGAGATGACAAATATATTAAACAAATACTAACAGAATTGAAGGGGGAAATAGAAAAATACAATAATAATGGGCGCCTGGGTGGCTCAGTCGTTGGGCATCTGCCTTCAGCTCAGGTCATGATCCCAGGGTCCTGGGTTTGAGCCCCACATCAGGCTCCCTGCTTGGCGGGAAGCCTCCTTCTCCCTCTCCCACTCCCCCTGCTTGTATTCCCTCTCTCACTGTGTCTCTTTCTGTCAAATAAATAAATAAAATCTTTAAAAAAAAGAAAAATACAGTAATGGTAGACGTCTTCAATACCCCATTTTCAACAATGGGTAGATCATCCAGACATAAAATCAATAAGGAAACATTGGACTTCAACCATACTTTAGATCATGTAAACCTAATAAACATAAAGATCATTCCTTCCAACAGCAGTAAAATATACATACTTCTTAAGTACTCATGGAACATTCTCTGGCACAGATAATATGCTAGCTCGCAAAACAAGTCTTAGCAAATTTAAAAAGATTTAAATCATGCCAACTGTCTTTTCTAACCACAATGGTATGAAACTAAAATTCAATAACAGAAATAAAACTTGAAAATCTACAAATATGTGGAAATTGAATAACACATTTCTGAACAACCAATGGTTCAAAGAAGAAACCAAAGGGAAACTTAAAAAAACGTTTGAAACAAACAAAAATGGAAGTACATCTCAAAACTTATGGGATGCGCCATAAACAGTTCTGAGAGGGAAGTTCATAGTGATAAATGCATATGCTAAGAAAAAATAAATATCTCAAATAAACAACCTAACTTTACACCTCAAGGAATTAGGAGAACAAACTAAACCCGAAGTTAGCATAAGAAAGAAAATAATGTGTAAAACAGAAATAAATGAAATAGAGAATAAGAAAACAGTATAAGTTGGCTAATTGAATTTAAATTAAAAAAAAAGAAAAAGAAAAGAATAGAAAATACCAAAGACACTGGGTTGGCTTATTAAAAAATAAACAAAACTGACAAACCTCTAGATACACTTACCAAGAAAAAAAGAGGACTCAAATAATAAAATATAATGGAAGAGATGTTACAACAGAAATAGAGTATCATGAGAGACTGTTATGAAAAAATTTATGCCACCAAATTAGACAACATAAATTCCTAGAAACATACAATCTACTAGAACTGAAACATGAAGAAATAGAAAATCTGAACAGACTAATAAAGAGTAAGGAGATTGAATCAGTAATCAAAATCCTCCCAAGAAAAAAAAGCCCAGGACTTCACAGGTGAATTCTACCACACTTAAAGAACAGTTGATGTCAATCCTTCTTAAAATCTTCTAAAAATTCGAAGAGGAGGGAAAACTCCAATATTCATTTTACAAGACCAGCATTACCTTGATACCAAAGTCAGATAAGGGCACTACAAGAAAAGAAAACTATATGCCAACATCCTTAATGAATATTGATGCAAAAATTTTCAACAAAATATAGAAACAAATTCAAGGGCACATTGAAGCACAAAAATATGAAAATAAAATAAAATTAAAGGATCATACAACATGATCAACTGGAATTTATCTCTGGGATGGAAGAATGGTTCAATGCATGTAAATCAATAAATGTGATACCACATTAATAGAATGAAAGATAAAATGAAAGATAAAAAACATATGATCATCTCAATAGATGAGGAAAAAGCTATTTTACAAAAGTGAACATCCTTTCATGACAAAAATTCTAATAAAATAGTTATAGAAATAATATACATTAATATAATAAAGGCCATATAGGACAAGCCCACAGCTAACATCATACTTACTAGTAAAAAAGCTGAAAGCTTTACCCCTAAGATCAGGAAAAGGATAATGATGCCCACTCTCACCACTTCCATTCAACATAATACTGGATGTCCTGCACAGAACAATTAGGGAAAAAATATTAAGAGGGTCCAAATGAGAAAAGGATTAGTCAAATTTATCTCCAGTTCACATAATCTTAAATATGCAAAACCTTAAAAATTAAAAAAAAATGTTAGGACTAACAAATAAATTCAGTAAAGCTGCAGGACACAAACTTAATATACAAAAATCATTTCTATTTCTATATGCTATCAATGAGCTAACCAAAAATAAGATTAAGAAAACAATTTTATTTATAATAGCATTAAAGTCTCTGCTGGTCTTGGAAGCTCCTTGCCTTTCCATCCATTCTGAATGACAGCCTTCTTGGATAAAGTATCTTTGGCTGCATGTTCTTCTCATTTAGTTCCCTGAATATGTCTTGCCAGCCCTTTCTGGCTTGCCAGGTCTCTGTGGACAGGTCTGACATTATTCTGATGTTCCTCCCTCTGTACATAAGAAATCTCTTCCCCCTCACCGCTCTCAGGATTGTTTCCTTGGATCTAAGATTTACTAATTGTACTATTATATGTTGTGGTGTAGGTCTGTTCTCATTGATCTTGGGAGGAGTCCTCTTTGCCTCTTGGACACGAATGCTTGTTTCCTTCCCCAGATTAGGGACGTTCTCAGCTACAATTTACTCAAGTATATCTTCTAGACCTCTCTCTCTCTCCACCCCCTCAGGGATCCCAATCATTCTGATATTGGAACATTTCATTGAGTCATTAATTTCTCTCAGTTTGATCCCTTGGGCTTTAATCTGTTTTTCCCATGCCCCCTCGGTTTCCTTCTTTTTTATCATCTTATCTTCTAGCTCACTAATTCGTTCTGCTTCATTTACCCTGGCAGTCAGAGGATCCAGTTTAGATTGCATTTCATTCATAACATTTTTAAGTTCAGCCTGATTAGATCTCATTTCTGCCCTTAGAGATTCTATATTGTCATTAATATTTTTCTCATGCATACATAACAACTTCATAATTGTTACTCTGAAGTCTATTTCTGACATCTTGGTTATATCCATATCCATTAGGTCTGTGGCAGAGGCCACAGTCTCTGATTCTTTTCTTTGTTGGGGGTTCCTCCTCTTAGTCATTCTGTTGAGGGGTGGTTGAGGGAATGTACACAGTCCAAAGTATTAACCACAACCTAAGCAAGATACACCTGCTTTATAGGGAACTTAGGGTTGTCATCCTCTTGTTCTTCCAGCCTGTCTTCTGGGGGAGGGGCCTGCTGGGCTGTTACTCAGGCAACCCTGCTTGGGAGAGTTGCCCTGCCCCCTGTGGGGGAGGGGATAGGCTCAGTGAAAACCATTTTTGGGGGGGATTTTGTTCTCTGGCAGCTTTCCCTGGTGGCTTTCTGTGAGTCAGAGCAGAAGTGACTGCATCCAAACCTCTGTCTCAAAACAGAGAGATCACAGTCTGCTCTTCACTGAGCTCTCCAGGCCACACTGTATGATAGCATTAAAAAGAATAAGATACTTAGGAATAAATTTAACAATAGAGGTTAATAATCTGTACACTGAAAACTATAAGACTACAAGACATTTATGAAAGAAATGAAAGAAGACACAAATAAATGGAAGGTATCCCATGTTTATGGATTGAAAGTATTAATTTTGTTAAATTCTCCATGCTACCCAAAGCAATCTACAAATTCAATATAATTCCCATGGCATTTTTCACAGAAACAGGAAAAAGCAATCTTAAAATTCATATGCTACCAAAAAAGACCCTGAATAGCTGAAGCAATCTTGAGAAAGAACAAAGGTGGAGACATCACACTTCCTCATTTCAAACTGTTATTACAAAGCTATGAAAACTGTATGGTAATGGCATAAAAACAGACACATAAACCAATGGAACAGAATTAAGAGCCCAGGAATAATTCCTCACATAGGCAGTCAATTAATGTTTGTCAAGGTTGCCAAAAATGCACAATGGGGAAAGAATAGTCTCTTCAATATCTTTGGCAAAACTGGATAACCACATGCAAAAGAATGAAACTGGATCCTTAACAAAAATTAACTCAAAATGGATTAAAGACTTAAGTGTAATACCCAAAACCATAAAACTCCTAAAAGAGACATAAAGAAAAAGCTACTTGACATGGGTCTTGACAATGAATCTTTGGATATGACACCATAAGCAAGGCAACAAATGAAAAAATCAACCATGGAACTACATAAAATTAAAAAGCTTTTCTACAGTAAAGGCAACAATCAAAATGAAAAGGCCATCTTTTGAATGGAAAAAAATATTTGCAAACTGTATATTTGATAAGAGGATAATATCCAAAATATATTGGGAACACCTACGACTCAATAGCAAAGTAACAAATGACACAGTTTAAAAATGGGCAAAGTGTCTGAATAGACATTTCTACAAAGAAGACCTACAAATGGCCACCAGGTATATGAAAAGGTGTTCAACATTAGTAACCATCATGGAATCAAAATCACAATGAGAAATTACCTTACACTTGATAGAATGTCGATTATCAAAAACACAAGAGATAAGTTTTGGCAAGTGTGTAGAGAAAATGGAACCCTTATACAGTTTGTGAGGATGTACATTAGTACAGCTATTATGGAAAACAGTATGGATTCTCCTCAAAAAATTAAAAATAGAAATACCATATGATCTAGCAATCCCACTTCTGGGTATATATCTAAAGGAAATTAAATCAGGATCTCAAACAGATATGTACATTCCCATGTCCACTGTAGCATGAATAATGTTATTAACAATATTAATAATAATGCTATTATGAATAACAATAGCCAAGATATGGAAACAACCTAAATATCTGTTGTTGATAGACAAAGAAAATATTATATATATATAAATATAATATATATTATAATAGATATCTATATATCTATGCATTATATATTATTATTACATATCTATTACACTATGTATTTATTATATATTACATGTTATATATATATCTATTACAATATATATCTATATGTATCTACATCTACATGTATTATATCTATAATATATATAATTGAATATAATTTAGTCATAAAAAGAAGAAAATCTTGCCATTTGTGACAACATGGATGAACCTGGAGAACACTATGCTGAGTGAAATAATCCAGACACAGAAAGACAATACTGTATTGTGGAATACTCATAGGTGGAATCAAAATCAAATACCTAAAACCAGAGAGTCAAATGGTGGTTGTCAGGTGCTGGGTGGTGGGGGAAATGGGGAGATGTTGGTCAAAGGATACAAAATTTCAGTTATAAGATGAATAAATTCCAGGAGTGTAATGTACATCATGTGCCTATAGTTAATAACATTGTATTATATACTTGAAATTTGTTGAGAAAAATCTTAAGTCTTTTTACCACACACAAAAAAAAGATAACTATATGAGATGATGAATGTATTAATTAACTTGATGGTGATAATCATCTTACAGTGCATGTGTATATTAAACCACAATTTTGTTTACCTTAAAAAAGGTACAATGTACAGCCTATATACATATAATTTTGATTTGTCAATCATATTTCATTAAGGCTGAAAGAAAATAAAAATATTTAAATTGGACTCATTTCTTAAATAATGTGTATAAATTTTCAGATAGCTTAATGAATCAAAATTGAAGAACACAACTCTAAAATATTTAGGAATATAAAAATATAGTATTTATTTAAGAAGATGAATGAGAAAGAATTATGAAAAGACAAAATCGTGGATGCCACTGTCCCTAGAGATATGCGGATTCCAAACTCATTCTCTGAAGCCATCACATCCTCAGTTATAAAACTTCAGTTTTTATAGAGTGTATAGCAGAAGTGACTGCATCCAAACCTCTGTCTCAAAACAGAGAGATCACAGTCTGCTCTTCACTGAGCTCTCCAGGCCACACTGTATGATAGCATTAAAAAGAATAAGATACTTAGGAATAAATTTAACAAAAAAAAATACTTTTTATACCAAACTCACTTAGGATCAGATTTAATGTTCTTAAATAAAATATTAGATCACCAAATATAGCCACCTATTAATAATATTTGTCCACATGAATTGAATAAAGGAGAAAAATATGGTTGCCTTAGTAGATGCCAGAGTTGCATTTTGTAAATTTTACCATTTCCTAATTTTTTTAAAAATAGAAAAATATTTCTAAATTTCTGAAATTTTATGATAGTAACTTTCATAAATTTCTGGTAAATATTATACTTAATTGAGAAATATGGGAATTTTTCTTAATAAAGCAAAAGGAAATATATGAGCACCATATATCACACTAATATTCCAATACTATTTACTATTTCACTAAGTAATGAAAAATAAATAAATATTCTATACTAGAAAGAAAGAGACAAAACTATGGCTTTTTGCAATTGTGATCATCTACTTAAAAAATCTAATAGAATGATTACAAAATATTTTAGAATTGTCTGGAAAAGTGTGAAATATGAGATTATCATAAAAATAGATTACCTATGCACTTGCAATGGTCAATTTGAAAATATTATAAACATATCTCCTATTCATAACAGTACAATACCATAAAAAATGTGAAACTAAATCTAAGATTAAATTTGAATGACCTAAATGAAAAACAATCTATGAAGTTTTCCTGAGTAAATAGAAAGTCATGGAATATTCCTGCACTGGAAGATTTACTATTATAAAGTTAAAAACTCTACAAATAAATGTATGAATTAAATATAATCCTAATGAAGTTTAGAATACTTTTTGTGGAAAATAACAAACTGATCCATAATTCATCTGAAAAAAGAAAATGGCAGGAATGTTGATGATAATGAAGAGAAAAATAAAGCAGGTTTGTAATACATGTCATGATATATTATAAATATATAGTTTAAAAAGCAGTTGAGTTTCAAACTTCAAGTTAGAAATGTAGCTATTCTTAACTCCTCTTCCTTCTTTTGAAAAATATCCCCCAAAATAGTAATAGATAACACTCTATCATCAATTTAAAACAATGTCACAAACTGACACAAAATACAAAACATCTGTGCAATAAGGACAAAAATGAGAGATAATATTTATATCCAGATATAATTTCATATTTACAATATGATACAGCTTTCTCCAAAAGTAAAATTCAGAGTTATAGTAGACATATGCAATAATAATCTGGATAAGTAGTAATCTAAATAAATAAACCTGAGAACATGAACAATACCAAAGGAGAAATGGGGACTGTTTCTGCAGATCAGATCTTTATAGAAGAAAAGCAAAGGATGTGGAGGTGAAGGAGAAATCATATCAATGGAACATCGTGTGTGTGTGTGTGTGTGTGTGTGTGTGTGTGTTTATTAGTTTCCTAGCTGACAAAGAGTGGTGAGCAATGGCAACTTGAAGAAAAAAGGATAATTAGCATTTTCCAGGTCACAATATAGAAAAATACTGACTTAACAGGGTTCAACATGATTTCCCACATAATTTTTGAAGGTCAGAATTTCATGAGAGGATTTTCCCCAGGGGAGAAGACATAAATTTGGTAAATAAGTCAATAAACACAAATTTAGGCTAAGGATTGTCCAGAATCACAACTCTCTCATGATAGGAGGAAGGAGACAATGAAGGAAGTGTTACTATGCTAATTTCCTCATCTTTATAATAGTCAATAGATAATATATAGAGTTGAAACATGTAGTTAAAATTAGTCCAGAGCCTGAAAACGAAATTAAGAAAACAAAGTCAGTATATAGTAGCATCAAAAAGAAGAGAAAGCATATTTAGGAATAAATTTGATTAAGGAGGCACAAGACTAGTACACAGAAAACTGTAAAACATTGTTGAAAAATAAAACAGAACAAAGAGTACCTTAAAAATGAAAATATAAGGAGGGCATGTGTGGTGATGAGCACTGGGTGTTATATGCAACTAATGAATCATTGAACACTACATCAATCAAAAACTAATGCTGTATTATATATATGTTGGCTAATTGAACATAAAAAAAAGGAATAAGAAAAAAATATATTTTGTCTGAATGAATTGGAGAACTTGCTATTGCTTAGACAACAGTATTACTGAAAATGATATACAAATTCAACATTAATAATTTAAGATTCATTAAAATCTTAATGGTGGTTTTACAGAAATTGAGAAACATAATCTAAAATTCATAAGGAATTTAAAGAGACCTTGGATAACCAAAGCAATCTTGAAAAAGTAGAACAAAGTTGGAAGACTCACACTTCCCAATTTCAAAATTTACTACCAAGTTGTAGCAATCAAAACAGTGTGGTAGTGGCATAAGGATAGGCTTACAGATCCATGGAATAAAATATATATTCCAGAAATAAGTCCATATGTGTACATTCAATCAATTTTCTACTAGGCTGCCAAGAGTATACAACTGGAAGTGTCTTCTTAACAAATGACCTTGGGAAACCTAGATCTCCACATGCAGAAGAATGAAGTTAGATTACTTATAACATATACAAATATTAACTCAAAATGGATTAAAAACAAACTTAAAAACTGACACTATAAACCTCTTAGAAGAAAACATAAGGGCAAATATTCACGACCTTCAATTTGGCAATGGTTTCTTAGAAATGACACCAAAAGTACATGTAGCAAAAGAAAACATTGTTAAATTGTACTTCATTAAAATTAAATTCTCTTATGCATCAAAGGCCATTGTTCAGAGAGTGAAAAGTCAATCCAAAAAAAATACTAAGAAAAGAAAACCCACATATATGATTTTGGTTATATAGCCAGAATATATAAACAACTCTGACAACTCAACAACAAAAATAACAAACAACCCAATTAAAAATTGGGGCAAGCCTTGAATAGATATTTCTCCAAAGAGAATATGCAAATGGAAAATAAACATATTAAAAGATAATGAATATCACTAATCATTAGGGAAATGCAAATCAAAACACGAGATACCTGTTCATATACTTTAGAATGGCTATTATTCAAAAACAGGAAATAACAAGTGTAGGCAAATATGTGAAGAAAAAGAACCCTCATGCTTTGTGGTTGGGAATGTAAAATGAATGGTGCAGCTGCTAACCAAGCATTTTGGTAGTTCCTCGAACATTTAAACATAAAATTAACATATGACCCAGAAATTCCACTCTTAAATATATACCCAAAAGAGTTGAAAGTGGAGACACTGATATTTATACACCAGTGGTTACAACAATGTGCCACCAAGAGTGAACTGAAACCCAAAATGGCAAAATACTTTTACTAAATATCTTGCTTGAAGAACAATATCACCTCCCACTGGTGTTCCTATGATCTGACATTTAGACTTGTCCCCACCATGTGAGGTTTTTAAAAATCATCTTTTCTAAATGATAAATCTCCCAAACTCCTTAAGACTTTCACAGATAATCCCCATCTGTTTAAAATTGTTCAGAGAAGTCTCAATGGATGCACCAATCCACACAGATAAACACATCAGAAGAAGCTGTGATATTGATGGGGGGTCCCTTTGGAAGCCAGCTATTCCGGTTCTTTCATAAGACTTTCCTCAAGCCCAGAGAAGCAAGTAATGCCCCTAAACAGCACAATTTTCACAAAAAGATTCTTCTGAATTTTAGTGCTACCTTTCATAATGCTGCTGGAGACTGTTTTTGAGAGTCCCAGATTGTGGATACCCAGCTGGTCAGGTGCAAAAAGAATCTCAGGCATCTGGTACAGCTGGTTCTCAATATAGATGACATTCTCAATTGGCTGTTTATATTCTCTCAGTTGGCATGATATCATCTGGCCTCTTACATAGTTCTTTCTCTGGCTCCAAGGCCACATAACACAGCTTCTCTTTGATATCACCCAGTAAGACTTGTCAAATATATGAGGGAAGGTGCTCACACTAGTGAGGAGGAACCAGGTGATATGCTCTGTGATGTCCTTCCTTGCCATTTAGAGCTTGGTGAGAGCATCAGGTAGGGAATGATCTTCAAAGATAGGGACAGTGCAAGGAACCCCATCCCCACTGTCCACCATTAGTCCCATGACAGAGGTAGAGCTGTATAGCTGTGTAGAGCTATACAGCTACCACTGCATGGTTAGACAGGTAGAAGGCAGGCACATCAAAGGTCTCAAACATCACTTCTGCTATTTTTTCTCAAATCTCTCTTGGGTCCAAGAAGGATTTAGTCATGAGCACAGCCCATTGATAGGGTTTTACTTCCAGCTCCCACTCAAAAAGATACTTTCAGAGTTTCTCCTTGTCATCATATCCTATTACCAGTCCACACTCATGGGGGTAGTGTAAATGCAAGACTTCATACTTGTACAGGGTTTCTTCCCTATAAAGTACTTTTTCTAATAGGCTCCTGACAAAAGCATATTTAATTTTGGATGCCCCATGACAAAACTGATGACATGATGGGGTCCAATCTCTCCAGATATGGCTGCTTTGTAGTGTCTTGGTCCATTGTCAAAAATTATAGCTGGAATATCTAATACATATGTGTTAAATATTTCTACAGTATGCTCTTCCAAACTTCAACAAAATAAAGGAAACTGGGTCACTTTGTAAGACAACAAGCACCTCTGGATGTTTTACAACCACAGGATTCCAAAGTTCTCATGTTGACACTCAGGCAGAGCTACCAGGTTGTCCCCAATTCCCCTAAACACACTGTCCTCAACCCGTGAATCTTGCCTCCTTTCAGAGAGCCCAAGGCCCACTGAGGCAATTTCAGGGATGATTTCCCCCTATGTAACAATCTAGCCATAGCAAAAATAGTCCTCAGAGAATATCAGAGAGATTTTAAAGAGTATGGTTTCTGAGCCATATGCATGTCCTGCTTGGTGTAACATAAGCAGAGTAAGGCAAATTATACCTATGAACAGCTTTGATAAACCTGTGAACTTGAAGCAGAGACCAAGCTTTAGTACCAAGTGAAGCTACAAAGCTATGTCCTTGTCCCAGAGAACTGGTTTCTTCTGCTCTGTTCATCTGATGTTTATGGGATGATGAAAATACCCTTCCTTTTGTAAGGGGAGAAGCTAAGCACCAGATACAAGTCTGGGTCTGAGTGGGGATTCCTGTAACTCAGTTCCAGCACCACTCAGAACATTTGTCTTTCCCCCTTCTTACAATTATTTTTAAACAACTTTATTGAGACAAATTTCACATACCATAAAATTTACCCATTTAAAGTATATAACATGATGCTTCTTTGTATATCCACTGATAGGTACAAACATAATAGATATCAATTTAGAATATTTTCATCAGCTCAAACAGAATCCCATACCCTTCAAACAGCACATCTTCAGACCATTCCCCACAAGCCCTAAGCAACCACTAATATATTTTTTGTCTTTATGGATTTATTACCTCTTTTACATATTATGAATGGAAGCATAAAATATGTTAACTTTCGTGACCAATTTCATTTTCTTTATATATTGTTTTCAAGGTTAATACATTTCTTAGAGAGAGCACATTTTGTTTATTCATTCATCAGTTAACAGACATTTGGATTTTTCCCATCTTTGACTATTAAGAAATATGCTGCTAAAAAAATCTTGAATATGTTTTTGGAAAGACTTATGTTTTCATTTCCCTTGGTTATATATCTAGAAATGGAAAAGCTTGGAAATATGATAATACTATGTTTAATCATTTAAGGAACTTTCAGTCTGTTTTCCAAAGTGTCTGAGGCATTTTACATTCAAACCAGCAGTGTAGGAGAGCTTATACTTTTCCACATGATCACAAACACTAATTAGTATCTGACTTTTTTATTATAGGCATTATATTAAGTATGATATGACATCTCATGGTGGTTTTGATTTATATTTCCTTGATAGCTAAAGATGTCAAGCATCTTTTCATATGTTTATTGGCCATTAGTTTATTGTTTTGGAGAAATATCTATTCAGTTGCTCAGTCCATTTTAAAGTAAGTTTGTAAATTCAAAATGGATGAAAGACCTAAATGTTTCTAAACTCAAAATGGATGAAAGGAATACAGCAAAATCCTAGAGAACATAGGCAGTAACCTCTTTGACATTGGCCTCAGCAACTACTTTCAAGACAGGTCTCTAAAGGCAAGGGAAACAAAAGCAAAAATGAACTTTTGGGACTTCATCAAGATAAAAAGCTTTTGCACAACAAAGGAAACAGTCAACAAAACTGAGAAGCAACCCACAGAATGGGAGAAGACATCTGCAAATGACATTACAGATAAAGGGCTAGTATCCAAGATCTATGAAGAACTTCTCAAACTCAACCCCCAAAAAACAAATAATCAAGTCAAGAAATGTGTAGAAGACATGAACAGACACTTCTCCAAAGAAGATATGCAAATGGCTAACCGACACATGAAAAAATGTTCAACATCACTAGCCATCAGGGAAATACAAATCAAAACCACAATGAGATACCTCCTATACCAGTTAGAATGGCAAAAAT
This sequence comes from Halichoerus grypus, assembly GCF_964656455.1. Taxonomy (NCBI): domain Eukaryota; kingdom Metazoa; phylum Chordata; class Mammalia; order Carnivora; family Phocidae; genus Halichoerus; species Halichoerus grypus. The sequence continues at coordinate 23,033,715 of NC_135727.1, read as the reverse complement.
TAACAAGACAGGAAACAACAAGTGTTGGTGAGGATGTGGAGAAAGGGGAACCCTCTTACATTGTTGGTGGGAATGCAAGCTGGTACAGCCACTCTGTAAAACAGTATGGAGGTTCCTCAAGACATTAATAATAGAGCTACCCTATGACCCAGCAATTGCACTACTAAGAATTTACCCCAAAGATACAGATGTAGTGAAAAGAAGGGGCACATGAACCCTAGTGTTCAAAGCAGCAATATCACAATAGCCCCCAGTGGAAGGACCTGAGATGCCCTTCAACAGATGAATGGATAAAGAAGATGTGGTTCATATATAAAATGAAATATTACTCAGCCATCAGAAAGGATGAATATCTACCATTTGCATTGGCATGGATGGAACTGGAGGGGATTATGCCAAGTGAAATAAGTCAAGCAGAGAAAGACAATTATCATATGGTTTCACTCATATATGGAACATAAGGAATAGTGTGGAGGACCATGGGGGAAGGGAGGGAAAACTGAATTAGAAAAAATCAGAGAGGGAGACAAACCATGAGAGACTCTGGACTCCAGGAAACAAAATGAGGGTTACAGAAGGGAGGGGGTGGGGGATGGGGTGACCGGATGATGGGTATTAAGGAGGGCGATGAGCACTGGGTGTTATACGCACTAATGAATCCTTGAACACTACACCAAAAACTAATGATATATTATATGTTAGCTAATTGAACTTAATAAAAATAAATAAATAAAAAATAAAGTAAGTTTGTCTTTTTATTATTGAGTCATGATGGTTTTTTAAATATGCTAGATAAAACTACCTTATTAGGGGCACCTGGGTGGCTCAGTCGGTTAAGTATCTGCCTTCAGCTCAGGTCATGATCCTGGAGTCCTGGGATCGAGCCCCACATCAGGCTCCTTGCTCAGTAGGGAGCCTGCTTCTCCCTCTCTCTCTGCTCCCCTGCTCCTGCTCTCTCTCTATCACAAATAAATAAATAAAATCTTTAAAAAAACCTACCTTATCAGATATATGATATTCAAATATTTTCCTCATTCTGTGAGTTGTCTTTTCACTTTCTTGATAGTGTCTTTCAAATCACAAGCATTTGTATTTTTTTAAGATTTTTATTTATTTATTTGAGAGAGAGAAAGCAGGAGTGGGGGGAGGGGCAGAAGGAGAGGGAGAAGCAGACTCCCCACTGAGCATGGAGCCTGATGTGGAGCTTGATCCCAGGACCCCAAGGTCATGACCTGAGCTGAAGGCAGACACTTAACTGACTGAGCCACTCAGGTGCCCCACAGGCATTTGCATTGGTGATGAACTACAATTTACCTATTTTATCTCTTGCTGTTAGTGTTATCTGTGTCATATCTAAGACTCTATTGTCAAATCTGAATTCATGAAGATTTACCCCTATGTTTTCTTCTATGAGATTTACAATTTTAAATCAAACTTTTATGTCTTAATCCATACTTATTTAACTTGGCATATGGTGTGAGGTAAAAGCGCAACTTCATTCTTTTGCATGTGGCTATCCTGAATACAGTAAATTAGAAATAGAATAATATACCATGACCAAGTGGAATTTATTCCAGCAATGCATGGTTGGTTCAAATGAAGAAATCAATCAATATAATATATCATATTAATAAAAGATAAAAACCATATAGTCTCAGTAAAGAAAAAACATTTGCCCAAATCCAACATCCTTCATAATAGAAACACTCAAAAATGAGTAATAGAATTTAACTTCCTCAAATTCATAAAAGACATCTATGAAAAAATCTATAGCTAGCATTATACATAATAGTGATAGACTGAATGCTTTCCCCTTATATCAGGAACAAAATGAGATGTTCATTCTCACTACTCTTATTCAATATTATACTGAACATTCTTGCTAGGGCTATTAGTCAATAAAATAAAATAAAAGGCCTCCAAATTGGAAAGGAGGATATAAAATTATATGCATTTACAGATAACATAATTCTATATATAGAAAATCCTAAGGAATCCACAAACAAACAAACAAAATGTCAGCAAGGTTGTGGAATTTAAAAAAAATCAATATAATCAATATTCAATTAAAAAATCAATATAATAGTTTTTATTTTATACAAGGCCAATGAACAGTCTGAAAATGCATTTACAAGCAGGAATAGAAGGATTTCAACTGGAAGAGAAAAGAACATAAACAGAAAACATGGCAGATAGGTGTTGTGACTATTTATAATATAGTAGTAAGGGCTATGTTGTACTGCCCAGTTCCCACCATTCAGAACCAATGTATTTTTATCTCCCAGCTGCCAGGAGTGTTGCCTGCTGATGACTCACAGCCAGGGATCTTCCTAGATATTCTTCTCAGCTAATGGGAGCTAAATTGCCTAAGGTTGTGTTGCGTCGCTAGGAGCAGCCTGCATCCAGTGACTGGTCAATGAGGGAGGTATTGTCCTAGCCCCCTTGATCCAAATTGCATGAACTGTGAAGACCCATACCAGGTCAATTGCTCCGCATGGGATTAGCTGAAGCTTGTTGTGCAAATAAACCACACAGTTCAATTTATGACTGCTCAGTTTTGCTACCCTCACTCCCTTCTATGTATTGTTGTCAATAGCACTCACCAACATACTCTCTGAATGCAAATATCAGTCTTAATGCCCATATCCTAGAAAACATAACATAAAAGGGTTTGCCTCTGAAGTAATTTGAGGAAGCAGAATCTAAAATGGAATTTTGAATCTTAATAATTCACTGGCCAGGAGGCAATGACCCCACAGATGGTATCTATCATGCTCTAGAGGTGCAGTTGTAAAAGAAAAATAATCTCACCAGTGATGGGCTGGAATCAGATATACTAATGAGAAGGAATACACTGGTGGGTGCTGTATCTCAGGATTCTGAGAAGTTTGGGGAAAGCAGTAATTATAAGGACAATGGAATTTGATGGCTCCTGTTGAGTAACATCATTACATTGGAGAAAGACAATGAAAGGTAATTAATCAACAATATAATGCAAAGTGCAAAAGTGAGGACCTCTTTGACAGTTTCTAAAGAGACTCTCATCTCTCACATCCAGAGGACAAAAATAAGAATCAGGTTCAGAATTTAATTATAAGGGTAGTGGGGTTCCAGATATGTTTTAACTCTCAGCCTTTGCATGGCTGCTATGTTAAGGTCAGGGCCCTATTTGGGAAGGAGTGAGGCCCTGAGATATAAGACGGAGACATCCAAAGAAACAGACTTAAAAATCTTGAATCACCATATTGCACCGAAACATATGATTCGGCAAAGGTGGTCCACTGCTCCCTGTTACAGTCTGACACCTTTCTTCTTTTGAGATGATGTGGAGGTCTCTGCATTAGAAAACTTCAAAGGTCCCTTCAGGCTTTTTTGTTAATGAATTTATTATTTATTTATTTATTTATTTATTTATTTATTTATTTATATTTAAATTTTATTAATTAATATGTAATGCATTATTAGTTTCAGAGGTAGAGGTCAGTGATTCATCAGTCTCATATAATACCCAGTACTCATTACATCACATGCCCTCCTTCAGGCTTTATCTATAGTGCTTCTGGCCACTAAGACAAATAACTGTAGTCAAATCACAACATAATTTGAACAAGGAAGGGTGGGCCTGTTAATATCAGTTTTAATAACAAAGCAGTAACTCTGGAAGGTGGTGCTAATGCACTTCTAAGATGGTTCTTGGGAAAAAAAAAAAAAAGATGGCCCTTGAAGCTTAGGCAATGTGATGGCCCATCCTAGATAAGAAATAAATGAATTCCCACGTAAGACAGTAGAAGGGATCAAAAGTTTTAGAAAAGTAGGACTGCCAGAGTATGTATACCACATAGAGATGATAAAAACCTACCAACCAACTATGTTCTCTGGGAGGGTTTTAGTTTTCAAAATAATAAATCTGCTGGTGAGAAGGACACCAGCATTGTTGACAATCTTTTGGATATCCTCCAAAGGTCATGGCTGCTGGTAAGAGATGCTGTTATAGAATGGGGCTCCTTGATAGCAATGCCAATGATAGGTGCCTGAAATAATAAAGGCTAAGTGAAAACATTTATATGTAAGAAGTAAAGTAGGCATAATAAGCAGAATAAATAGCAAGTTAATAGTGGCATCCAGGGAAGCCTGTCCCAAAAAGAACTATAAAGATGGTTAATAGTTTTGGAGATTGCCCTTTTGGAAATGGAAATATCATAAAAGTAAAAAGTGAATAATAGAGGCGGAACATGGGAAGATAGTGCAATAGGAGAATCCTAAGCTCACCTCCCCCCATGGATATGCCTAGATAAAAAAGCCACATCAATATAACTAACCCAGAAACAAACTGAAGACTGGCAGAAAAAGACTCTCCACAGTTAATCATAGAAAGGGGGGCATATTAAACATCACAGGAAAGGTAGTGTCTTGAATTGGAACCAAGCTAACTTGCAAATAACCACATATGGGAGTGGTTAAAAGGGGGTGGGGAATGGAACAGACTCCACACTAGGCACCCCACACAAGAAGGACCCGCACTGGGAAGATGAGTACCCATTGTATTTGGCTGTGAATACCAGAGGGGCTTAACTCTGCAAGTTTTTACAATTGGTAGGGCTTAACACTAGTAAATTTAAAAATCTCTGGGTCACCTTTGGTAGAGCTAGAGGGTGAGAGAAAATTGAGTCCTCACCCTTAAAGAGACAGCATAACAAACAACCCTGCCAAGAAACAGCATAGAAGCAGCAGTTGGAAAAATTCCTGGGTTATACATGAAGATTAATTTACTAATCTCAGAACATGTGCTTGAGAGGCAGGGATTTTTAGAAAACATCTCCAGAAAAAAAGAAAAGAGCAGGTTAGCACCATTTATCTCTACCTATCCAGCCTAGATACCTACACACCTGCAGGAATCAGCATGAACACTCACCACCTAGCTTGCAAATACTGCATGCCCTGCCCCTCATATTCTTTTGCAGACTGCCCCATCCAACCCACCCCACTGGACAAGATTATGTCCAAGGTGGCTCCTGTCATGTTTTATTCTGTAAGAAGCCCTGAAAGTGGCCAACACCACTGCAAAGTGACTCTTGCCCTAGAGAAAGAGAAAGATAATCACACACACCAGTTCCACTGTAGCCCCAGCAATGAGCTAGGAGGAGACATCTGATCTGACTGCCAGCCCCACCCACCAATACATACCTCACAGGAGGCAGCACAAAGAGAGAGCTCTGTAAATTGGGGTCACTGCAAACCCAACAGTTTGGGGGGCAGACATCTGGTCTGACTACAGGCCCTGCACACCAGTGAAAGGCTCTCAGGGGACAAGGCAAAGAGAGTCCCCTGCAGTTTGGTGTGACCACAGTTACAGCAAATGAACTGAGGGAAGGCATCTGGTTTGACCATACTATAAACCCAAGGCAGCCCCAAACTGGCCCCTTAACTGCAAAGAGATGAAACCTGCCCAAAACAGGCTAAAAGGGCCATTACAGCCACCTGGACTGAATGCAAACACACCTCAACCACAATAGTAGGGCACATACAATACACAAACGAGGCACCCCTACAGTGCCAGGAGCTGGTGAACAGCAGACATTGCATTACAGGGTACTATAAGACCTTTTCTTCATAAGGTCACTACTTTCAAGATCAGGAGGCATAGCTGACATTCCTAATACAAAGAAACACACATAGAGAGTTAGACAAAATAAGGAGACAGAAGAATATATCCCAAATGAAAGAACAGGACAAAATCACAGCAAAAGACCTAATTGGAATAAATATAAGCAATATGCTTGATAGAGAATCCAAAGAACGTTCACAAAGATACTAGATTTGAGAAAAGAGTGGAGGAGTTCAGTAAGACCTTCAACTGAAATTAAAAGTACACTAAAGAGAATAAACAGTAGATAACAGGGAGCAAAATGGATCAGCAAACTGGGAAGAAAGAGTAATGGAAAGCAACCAAGCTGAACAACAACAACAACAAATCTTACAAAGAGAGAATACCTTAAGTGAACTCAGGCACATCATGAAGTGTAATAATTTTGCATTATAGGGATCCCAAAAGAAAAAGAGAAGGGGGAAGAAAACTTATCTGAAGAAATAAAAACATCCCTAATCTGAGGAAGGAAACAGACATCCAGATCCATAAGGTACAGAGAGCCCCCAAAAAATGAACCAAAAAAGGTATATGTCAAGACACATAAAAATTAAAATGTCAATTTTAAAAGCAGTGAGAGAAAAGAAAACAGTTATATATAAGGGAAATCTCATAAGGCTATCAGCTTATTTTTCAGTAGAAACTTTGTAGGCCAGAACGGAGTAGCATGATATACTCAAAGTGCTGAAAGGAAAAAAAAAAAAAAAAAACCTGCAGCCAAGAATATTCTATCCAACAAGGCTATATGCAGAATAAAAGGAGAGAGAAAGATTTTCCCAGACAAATAAAAGTTAAAGAAATTCATCACCACTAAACCAATTCTATAAGAAATGTTAAAGGGAATTATTTGAGTGGAAAGAAAAGGCCATAGTCAAGAATAAGAAAATTAAGAAAAGAAAAAAATTCAAAGGTACATACAAACATAATAAAAGTAGTAGATTAATCACTTATAAAACTAGTACAGAGGTTAAAGAAGAAAAGCAGTAAAATAAATTATATATAAAAATCAGCCAAGTGATTTACAAAATAAAAGGATGTAAAGTATGACATCATATACATTAAACATGGAGGAGGGTGATCATCATGCTAATAGAGACTGCTATAAACATAACATGTTGTATGTAAACCTAATGGTAACCACAGATCAGAAAGCTGTAATAGCTACACAAAAAATAAAGAAAAAGGAATCCAAGCATATCACTTAGAAAACTATCAAGCCACAAGGGATGAGTGCAAGAGAAGAAATGAACAGAGAAGAACTATAAAAACAATCATAAAACACGTAACAAAATGGCAATAGGTATACACCTATCAATAACTACTTTGAATGTAAATGCACTAAATGTTCCAGTCAAAACATATAGGGTGATGCAATTGATTTTAAAAAGCAAGACCCATTGATATGCTGCCTATGAGAGACTTATTTCAGACCTAAAGACACATGCAGACTGAAAGTGAAAGGATGGAAAAACATTTATCATTCAAGTGGAAGCAAAAAGAAAGCTGGGGTAGCAATACTTATATCAGACAAAATAGATGTTAAAACACAGACTGTAACAAGAGACAAAGAAGGACACTACATAATCATAAAGGGATGAATCCAACAAGAAGATAAAACAATTGTAAATATTTATGCACTTAATATTGGAGCATTAAAATACATAAAGCAACCATAAGAGACATAAAGGAAGAAATTGATGGAAAAAAATAATAGAAGGGATTTTAACATCCTACTTACATCACTGGATAGATCATCTAGACAGAAAATCAACAAAGAAACATTGGCATTGAATGACACATTAGGCCAGATGGATCTAACAGATACATTTAGAACATTCCATCCAAAAACATTGGAATGCACATTCTTTTCAAGTGGAACATTCTCTAGAATAGATCATGTTAGGCCACATAATAAGTCAAAACAAATTTAAAAAGATTGAAATCTTAGGGAAAAAAAAGATTGAAATCTTATCATGCATCTTTTCAGCCACAACGGTGTGAAACTAGAAATCAATCACAAGAAAATTTCTTAAAAGAACACAAATCCTTGGAAGCTAAATAACATGCTACTAAAAAATGAATGGGTTAACCAAGAAATCAAAGAGGAAATTAAAAAAAAGAGAGAGGTAAATGAAAATGAAAACACAATGGTCTGAAATCTTTTGGATGCAGCGAAATCTATTCTAACAGGGAAGATTATAGCAATACAGGCCTACTCCAAGAAGCAAAAACAAACAAACAAAAACCCACTCAAATAAAAACCTAATTTTATGCCTAAGGGAGTTAGAAAAAGAAGAAATAAACAAAGCTCAAAGCCAGTAGAAGGAAGGAAATAATAAATATTAGGGCAGAAAAAAATGAAATAGAGACTACTCTTAATCATAGGAAACAAACTGAGGGTTGATGGAGGGGAGGGGAGTTGGGGGATGGGGTAACTGGGTGATGGACATTAAGGAGGGCATGTGATGTAATGAGCACTGGGTATTATGTAAGACTGATGAATCACTGAACTCTACCTCTGAAATTAATAATACATTATATGTTAATTAATTGATTTTAAATTTAAAAATAAATAAATAAATATTGGAAAAAATAAACTGAGAAAATTAAAAAAAAAAAAAGAACTCCAACAAACAAAAGTCAAGGACCAGATGGCTTCACAGGTGAATTCTACCATCATCTAAAGAAGAGTTAATATTTTTTTTCTTAAACTATTACAATAAATTTTTAAAACAGGAAAAAAGTTCCAAATATATTCTACAAGGCCAGGATTACCCTGATACCAAAACCAAATAGAGACAATAAAGAAGGAAAACTATAGTCCAATATCTCTGATGAACATAGATACAAAAATCTTCAATAAAATATTAGCAAACCAAATCCAACAATATATTAAAAAATTCATCACAATCAAGCAGGATTTATTCCAGGCACCAAGAGTGGTCCAATATTCACAACTAAATCAACATGAAACATCATATTAACAAAAGAAAACATGAAAACCATATAATCACTTCAATAGATGCCAAAAAAGCATTTGACAATATACAACATCCATTCACGATAAAAACTTTCAACAAAGTAAGTTTAGGGGGACCATACCTCAACATAATAAAGGCCATATATGTAAAACCCACAGCTAACATCATACTTAGTGGTGAAAAGCTAATAGCTTTTTCTTTACGATTCAGGAATAAGAATGATGTCCACTCTCACCAATTCTATTAAACATATTACTTAAAGTCTTAGCCACAGCAATCAGACAACAAAAAGAAATAAAAGGCATTCAAATTGGTAAGAAGTAAAACTTTCACTATTTGCTGATGACATGATATATATACAGAAAACCATAAAGACTCCACCAAAAAAACTACTAGAACTGATAAATGAATTCAATAAATTCACAGGATACAAATTAATATACAGAAATCTGTTGAATTTCTATACACTAATAATGAAATAGCAGAAAGAGAAATTAAGAAAACAATCTCATTTACAATTGCACCAAAACGAATAAAATACCTAGGAATAAACTTAACCAATAAGGTGAAGGACCAGTACTCTGAAAAATATAAAACATTGATTAAAGAAATTGAAGATGACACAAATGGAAAGATATTGCATGCTCATGGATTCAAAGAATCAATATTTTTAAATGTTCATACTACTTAAAGCAATCAACAGATTTAATGAATCCCTATTAAAATATCAAGAATATTTTTCACAGAAGTAGAACAAATAATCCTAAAATTTGTATGGAACCACAATAAGACCCAAAATAGCCAAATCAATATTTAGAAAGAAAAACAAAGCTGGAGGAATCACAATACCAGATTTCAACATATATTACAAAGCTGTATTAATCAAAACAGTATTGTAGTGGCACAAAAATAAACACATAGATCAATGGAACAGAAGAGAGAGCCCAGAAATAAACCCACACATTTATGGTCAACTAATCTACAACAAATGAGTGAGAATATACAATGGGAAAAAGAGAGTGTCTTCAACAAATGGTACTGGGAAAACTGAACAGCTACATGTAAAAGAATGGAATGGGATCACTTTCTTACACCACAAGCAAAAATAAAATAAAAATTGATTAAAGAACTAAATATGAGACTGGAAACCAAAAAAAAAAAAAAAAAAATCCTTGAAGAAGACTTAGGAAGTAATCACTTTGACATCAGTCATAGAAACATTTTTATACAATTTTTCATATCTCCTTGGCAAGGGAAACAAAAGCTAAATTAAACTATTGGAACTAACCAAAATAAAAAGCTTTTGCTTACTGGAGAAAACCACCAACAAAACATAAAGACTGCCTACTGAATGGGAGAATATATTTAAAATGATATATTTGATAAGGAGTTAATATCCAAAATACATAAAGAACTTACACAACTCAACACTTAAAAACCTAATAATACAATTAAAAATGGGCAGAGGACATGGATAGACATTTTTCTAAGACACATGAAAAGATGTGTAACGGCAGTAATTATCAGGGAAATGAAAATCAAAACCACAATGAGATATCACCTCACATATGTCAGAATAGTTAAAAAACAAAACAAAACAACAAGAAATAACAAGTGTTGGTGAAGATATGGAGAAAAAAGAACTCTTGTACATTGTTGATGGGAATGCAAGTTGGTGTAGCCACTATAGAAAATAATATGAAGGTTCTTCAAGAAATTAAAAATAGAATTACCCATGTGATCCAGTAAATCCACCACTAAGAATTTACCTAAAGAAAAGGAAAACACTAATCCAAAAAAACATATGCACCTCTATGTTTATTATAGTACCACATACAATAGCCAAGATAAGGAAGTAACTCAAGTCTTCATCAATAGATGGATAAATGGATAAGGAAGATGTGAGATCTATATAATGTTAATATAATATAATCTATATATCTATATACATATTATGAGGAATATTATATATATAATGGAATACTACTCAGCCATAAAAAAAGAATGAAATTTTGCCATTTGCAATGACATAGATGGATCTAGAAGATATAATAAATACCAAGTGAAATAAGCTAGTCAGAGAAAGGCAAATATTATATGATTTCACTCATATGTGGCATTTTAGAAACAAAACAAAGGAACAAAGAAAAAAAGAGATAAACAAAACCAGACACTTAAATATAAAGAACAAACTGGTGGTTGCTAGAGGGGAGATGGGTGGGGGAATAGGTGAAACAGATGGAGTAAGAGTACATTTATCATGATGATCACTGACTAATGTACACAATTATTCAAACATTATAGTGTATACCTGAAGTGAATATAACACTGTATGTTAATTATACTGGAATTTAAAAAGTGAATAACGGAGGTAACCATTAAAAAGGAAAAAAAATGAAAATTTTAGAAATATAAAAATAAAATATAAATTACTAGATGGGGATTTTGGGGAATATGGTGGAATAGGAGAACCCCAAGCTCACCCTGAGCCACGTTTACAACTCAATATCACTCACATCAGAGTAAATAAACTGGAGAGTGACATGAAGTTCAGCAGAACAAACTCCACAACTAAATTTAGAGAAGAAACCACATTTGAGAGTTTAGGAAGGCCAGAAACAGTGGTCTGGAGCTGGCCACAGGAGGTAGGGAGCTGCAAGAACAGAGAGGGGAAAGCACCAGGGAGTCCACACAAGGAAATGAATCCCTATAACGTCTGGCCTTCAAAACCAGAGGGGCTGAAATCCATGATTTTATATAACCAGCAGGACTTGGAGCCTGGAGCATTAAAAGTCAGCTGACTCAGCACTGAGCAAGCTAGTAGGGCTAGGGATAGCTGGGACCCTGCCCTTAAAGAGATAACAGTCCACAGAGAGGCAACATAGAAGCCACAGCTTGCACAAAGCATGGGACAAACAGGAGCTCTATCTGCTTAAATGGATTTTGGAGCATGTTGGGGGACTTTTCTGGGAACAAAGGAGCTGACAGGTGCCATTTTCCTCCCCTGCCCCCCAGCATAAACACAGAGCTACCTGCGGGAAGTAGTGCTACACATACACTTGCTACCTAACCTGCTAGCAGTGTGCCCCACCTGAGTTCTTGTGAACACCTGCTCACTCCAAGCCTGCAGGCCTTGGTCCTGGGATCAAAGCAAAATTTTTTAGAGCCACATGTGACCATCCCAGCTGACAAGGACCAATGGCTGCTGCACACTGTGCCCCAGTTGCTGCCACTGCCACAAGCCTCACCCCTAGTGGCCACCAAGCTTCAGAGGATCCAGCCTAGGACTAGCAGCTCAGCACAAATTTTGCTAACTCCATGTGCACCACACCCAGTTGCCCCACACAGAGACACCCTGCATTCCAGGCCACCACCACTGTCTCCAGATACAGCTATCTTGCACACAGACACTACACCCTTCACACAGCTGCTGCGTGCCCCAGGCCACCACCATCTCTGTGCACTGTACTCCTGGCCACCACAGCCACTAACGCTTACCATGCCCATAGCCACCACTGTGCTGTGTCCTCGGTGGCCACCACACTTGGGGGATCTGGCCTAGGCTAGAAGCTCAGCACAACTTTTGCTAAAGCCTTGCTTGCAACCTGCCAAGCCACCACACACACAGACACCAGGCACTCCTGCCCTCTTCAACACTTCTGTGCCTCATGACCTGGCTGCCACCACTAGTGCACTTCCAGGATCTGGCCTAGACCTAGGGCTCATAGAAAATTTTGCTAACACCATAGCCCCTCCCCAGCCCTCCTGTGCCCTTGTCCCCTCAAAGCCAGCCTGCCTGAGTCTCACTGACACTGCAGAAAACAAGCACAGCCCACAACAGGCAGAGAGTCAGTGCCAACATCTGGAATGAAAGAAAAAGTGACTCAAACACAAAGGGTACAAGCAACACACATAGGAGACTCCCCTCAAGTGCCAGGTTCTAGTCTACAGAGACAGACACAGATAGGTAGAAAAAATGAGGAGACATAGGAATATATCCCAAATGAAAGAACAGGACAAAATTACAGCAGGAGATCTAACCAAAACAGAAATAAGTAATATGCGTGATAGAGAACTTAAATGATCATAAAGATATTCACTGGACTTCAGAAAAGGGAGGAGGATATCAGTGAGACCCTTGACAAAGAGATAAAAAATAACATATCAAAGATGAACTCAATAAATGAAATTAAAAATACAATAGATGGAATAAATAGTGGGCTACAAGAGGAGAGGAATGTATCAGTGACCTGAGAATAGAGCAATGGAAAGCAATGAAGCTGAACAGGTGAGAGACAAACAAATACTGCATGATGAGAATAAACTTAGAGAACTCAGTGACTCCAACAAGCATAATAACATTCACATTATATGTTTCCCAGAAGAAGAAGACAAAGGAGGCAGAAAATGCATTTGAAGAAATAATAGCTGAAAATTTCCCAAATCTGGAGACAGAAACAGAGATCCAGATTCAGGAGGCACAGAAATCCCCAAACAAATTCATCCCAGGAGGTCCACACCAAGACACACAATAATTAAAATGACAAGAAATAGTGATAAAGGAAGAATTTTAAAGGTTGCAAGAGAAAAGAAGATAGTTACATACAAAGGAAACCCCATGATGCTATCAGCTTATTTTTCAGCATAAATCTTGCAGACCAGAAGAAAGTGGCATGATATATTCAAAATGCTGAAAGTTAAAAATCTACATCCACTAATACTTATTCCAGCAAGGCTATTGTTCAGAATAAGAAGGAGAGAGAAAGAGTTTTGCAGAAAACAAGAGTTAAAAGAATTCATGACAAGTAAATCATCCTGACAAGAAATGTTAGGGGGGACTCTGTGAGTGGAAAACAAACAAAAATAAGTAAGAGAAAAAAATAGGAAGCACAAAAGCAAAAAAAAAAAAAAAAAAAAAAGTGTACTTATAAAAATCAGTCAAGAAAAGCACAAAATAAAATGATGTAAAATATGATACCAAATACCTGAAATGTGGAGGGTAGAAGAGTAAAGAATGGGTTCAAAACTAAGCGACCATCAGCTTAATATAAACTGCTATATGCAGAAGATGCTATATATAAACCAAATGGTAAGCACAAATCAAAAAACAGTAATAGATATGCAAATAATAAAGAGTAAGGGATCCAAATATATCAGTAAAGACTACCAGCAAACTATAAAAGACAGAAAGAGAAAAAAAGATCAGAGAAAAACTACAAAAACAAATAACAAAATGATGATAAATACATTATTTATCAATAATTACTTTGAATATAAATGGACTAAATGCCAAAATCAAAAGCCATAGGGTGCAAAGTAGAAAAAAAAAAGACCCATCTATATGCTGCCTATAAGAGACTCACTGCAGACCTAAAGGCACCTGCAGACTGAAAGTGAAGGGATGGAGAAACATATGTTATGCAAATGGATGTTGAAAGAAAGATGGAGTAGCAATACTTATATCGGACAAAGTGGACTTTAAAACAGACTGTAACAAGAGACAAAGAAGTACACTATATAATCATAAAGGGGACAATCCAACAAGAAGATCTAACAATTGTAAATGTTTATGCACCTAACATGGGAGCACCCAAATACATAAAACTGTAAGTAACAAACATAAAGGAACTAATTGATAGTAATATATTAATAGTAGAAGACCCTAACACCCCACTTACACTGATCAACAGACATTCAAACAGAACATCAGCAAGGAAACAGTGGCTTTGAATGACACACTGGATCAAATGGATTTCACAGATATAGTCAAAACATTCCATCCTAAAACAGCAGAATATACATGTTCTTCAAGTGCACATGAAACATTCTCCAGAATAGATCATATATCAGGCCCCAAAACAAGCCTCTCAAAATTCAAAAAGATTGAAGACATGCCATTCATTTTGTCTGACCACAACTCTATGAAACTAGAAATCAACCACAATAAAACATTTGAAAAGACCACAAATACATGGAGGTTAAGTAACATGCTACTAAATAATGAATGGGTCAACCAAGAAATCAAGAAGAAATAAAAAATACTTGGAGACAAACAAAGGAAAACACAATGACCAAAAAACTTTGGGATGCGACAAAAGCAGTTCTAAGAGGGAAGTTTATATGAATACAGGCTTACCTTAACAAGCAGGACATACCTCAAGCAAACAACCTAACCTCACACCTAAAGAAAACTAACAATAAGAAAACAAAACAAAACAAAAAAAACAGCAGAAGGAAGGAAATAATAAAGAATAGAGCATAAATAAATAATATATACAGTAAAGAAACAAAAAAAAAGAAAAAAACAAACAAAACCCAATAGAACAGATCAATGAAACTAAGAGCTGGTTCATTGAAAATATCAACAAAATTGATAAACTTCTAGCCAGACTCATCAAAAGAAAGGGGGGGACTCAAATAAACAAAATCACAAATGAAAGAAGAAAAATAACAACCAACAGCAGAGAAATTGTAAAAGAATATTATGAAAAACTGTATGCCAACAAATTAGACAGCTTAGAAGCTACAGATAAATTCCTAGAAACATATAACCTGCCAAATTTGAAGGAGGAAGAAATGGAAAATTTGAACAGAACAACTACCAGCAAGGATATTGAATCAGAAATCAAAAAATTCCCAACAAACAAAAGCCCAGGACCAAATGACATCAGAGACAAATTCTACAGAATATTTTTAATCTTGTTTTCCCTACCAAACATTTAAAGAAGAGTTAATACCTATTCTCTTCAAACTACTTCAAAAATAGAAGAGAAAGGGAAACCTAAGTTCATTCTATGAGGATAATATCAACCTAATACCAACGCCACATAAAGGTATCACCAAAAAAGAGAACTACAGACAAATATCTCTGATGAAAAAACATGCAAAAAATCTTCAACAAAATACTAGCAAACTGAATCCAACAACACATTTATAAAAAAAAAAAAAAAATCATTCACCAGGATCAAGTGAGATTTATTCCTGGGATGCAAGGGTGGTTTCATATCCACAAATCAATCAATGTGATACATCTTATCAATAAAAAGAATGATAAAACTATATGATAATTTCAATAGATGCAGAGAAACATTTGACAAAGTACAATATCCATTCATGATAAAAACCCACAACAAAGTAGGCTTAGAGGGAACATATCTCAAAAGACATGAATGGGTATTTCTCCAAAGAAGACATCTAGATGGCCAACAGACACATGAAAAGATGCTCAACATCACTTACCATCAGGAAAATATAAACCAAAACTGCAGTGAGATATCACTTCACACCTGTCAGAATGGCTAAATTCAAAAGCAAGCTATAATATGTGTTGATGAGGATGTGGAGAAAGAGAAACCAACTATTTTTTTAAGCATTTATTTATTTATTTTAGAGAGAGAGGGAGAAAGAGAGAGTACATGAGAGTGGGGGGAGGGGAAGAAGGAGAGAATCTTCAAGTAGACTCCCCACTGAGCACGGAACCTGATGTAGGGCTCAATTTCACAACCCATGAGATCATGACCTGAGTCGAAACCAAGAGCTGGATGCTTACCCACTGTGTGGCCCAGATGCCCTGAGAAAGAGGAACCCTCTTGAACTGTTGGTGGGAATGCAAGGTGGTATAGCCACTGTGAAATACAGTATGGAGGTTCCTCAAAGAGTCAAAATTAGAACTACCCCAGATCCAGCATTCACACTACTGGGTATTTATGCAGAGAATACAAAAACACTAATTCAAAGGGATATATGCACCCCAATGTTTATAGCAGCATTACTTACAATAGCCAAATTATGGAAGCAGCCCGAGTGTCCATTGATAGATGAATGGAATATTCTTCAGACATATAGAAGAATGAAATCTTACCATTTGCAATGACATCATAGAGCTAGAGAGTATAATGGTAAATGAAGTAAGTCAGTCAGAAGAAGACAAATACCATATGATTTCATTCATATGTGGAATTTAAGAAACAAAACAACTGAGCAAAGGAGAAAAGAGAGAAAGAGAGACAAACCAAGAAACAGACCCTTAACTATAGAGAACAAACTGATGATTACCCAGAGGGGAAGT
Source organism: Halichoerus grypus (assembly GCF_964656455.1). NCBI lineage: Eukaryota > Metazoa > Chordata > Mammalia > Carnivora > Phocidae > Halichoerus > Halichoerus grypus. Next base: position 23,017,022 of record NC_135727.1, on the reverse strand, counting down.
TGCAGGGGGAGGGGTGAAATAAGTGATAGGGATTAAAAAGTGCACTTGTGGTTATGAGCACTGGCTGATGTATGGGATCTGTTGAATCACTTTATTGGACAGCTGAAACTAATATAACACTGTATGTTAACTATACTGGAATTAAAATAAAATAAATAAAAATTACTAGATGGATTTAGATGGATAATGTTGACAGAGCAAAGAGCCTATAAACTTGAAAATTAGTAAATAGAATTAATGCAACCTAAAATGGAAAAAAAAATCTGATGGAAAAAATAATCAGAGCCTCAGGAGACTGTAAGACAGTGACAAAATATCTAACATAGTTGTAATTGACATTCCAGAATGAGAGGAGGGAGAGATAGGAAAAAAATAATTGCTTGACAAAAAAAATGTATTAGTATTTCAAAAATTTAATGACAAAGGTATATTTAGAGATTTAAGAAGGTTAGAGAAGGCAACCAGATACACACAATGAAAAATATCTCTAAGCACATTATAGTCAAGTAGCTAAAGAAAAAAAAAAAAAAGAAAATCTTGAAAGCATAGAAAAATGGCACAGTAAATTCAAGGAAAGAATGATTCTAATGACCACTGATATTAGAAACAATGTGGACCAGAAGAGAGGAGGAAAACATCTTTAAGATACAGAAAAAAAATACCTTCAACCTGGTATTCTATATCTGGTGTAAATATAATTCAAAAATAAATGTGTACAAAACTAAACATACTCCTACCACACAAACCAGCAGTCTCACTTCTTGGTGTTTATCCAAGAGGGGCGGGAACCCTTTTTGCAGAGAGAAGACCGGAATTGAAGAAGAGAGAGGGAGAGAGAGATTGGTGTATTGGGTTCACGCAAGGAAACAGTCCCTCAAGACCATTGACTGGGAAATAGGGATGAACTGACTATGGCAAGTATTTTGCAAACAGTGGACCTCAAATTCTGAGGTTTTAGAAGTCCATGCCATTTGCCAGAGTCAAGCCTGGCAGGCAGTGGTGCTCCTGGGGAGAGGGAGGGCAGAGGCCTGGGAGCAGACAGTGGACAGAGTGGAGTGGGGATCCCCTGGGTCACAGTGGGAGAGAACGTTCCCCTTCCTGGAGTATATTTGGAAGAGGGCATATTGCCTCTCCAAGGACAAGTGACACGGAGGGCACCCTTGAATGGCCATTCAACAGCAGGGACACCCAGAGGGTAGATAACCTGGTTGCAGCTTTTTGCTGTGCTTCACCATATACTCCAGGTACCTGTGCAGCCCAGCTACTGCTTTTCTGGGACAGAACGGCACTGGGTGCAGCACTAAGAGGCTCTCCTCCGGGAGAGGGGAGCAGGTCTGTGCCTTGCTGGGTCCTTTAAGATTTGGAGATTTGAATCCCAGCTGTGCACCAGAGATAAAACACAAAACTGTGGTGCCAGACATGCCATAGGCCCGGACACAGGGTGAGGGCAGGGATCTGATGGAAGGCTGGGATATAGGAGGGGAGATTGTTCGCTTTTATGTGTGGGCTTCCTGAACAGTAGTGGGTGTGGGTTACCCTCCCCTGGATGACAGGGCGGGGTGACACCATCTTCCACCCTCCTAACACCTCCACCCCAGCCCACCAGCATATGGGACTTCAGTGAAACACACAGCAACCCCAGTGGGAGCTGCTTACACCAAACCCCAAAACCCCACCCTCATGGCATGGGGCACCCCTGCAGGGTGGGGAGGCTGTGTTGGTCCTCTGAGGGAGAGGTCCATTGTAGTGGCTCACAGTCAGACCTGCCCTAGTTAAGATGTTCCCCCCTCCCCCGGTGGCATGCACCAAAGTCTACTGAACATAGAGTGTTCCAAAGCATCAGCTTCAGTTATAGTGGAAATAAGACCAGGCTGGCTTTCTTTCTTTTTCTTTTTCTTTCTTTTTCTTTCTTTTTCTTTCTTTCTTTCTTTCTTTCTTTCTTTCTTTCTTTCTTTCTTTCTTTTCTTTCTTCCTTTCTTTCTTTCTTTCTCTCTTTCTCTTTCTTTCTCTCTTTCTCTTTCTTTCTTTCTTCCTTTCTTCTTTCTTTCTTTCTTTTTCTTTCTTTCTTTCTCTTTCTTTCTTTCTTTCTTTCTTTCTTTCTTTCTTTCTTCTTTCTTTCTTTCTTTCTTTCTTTCTTCTTTTTTCCTTTTTTCTTTGGCATCAGGCTTATAGTTTTTTTTGTTGTTGTTTACTTTTTCTCATTTTTTGGATCAGGTTTCATTTTTATTTCTTTTTTTCTTTGTTTCTTTTTCTTTGGAGTCAGGCCAAATTGCTTTTTTTGGTTCCTTTTCTTTTCTCCTTTTTTGGATCAGGCTTTTTTTAAAAATCAGGCTTATTTTAACAAACAAATCAAAGCACACCTAGTTAAAGATCCAAACATTCCCCACTGCAAGCAGGGAGGAACTCTGCAGAGGACTGACCTGTGTCAAAGAGCAGCCAAAACACAGTAGTAGAGTGCACACAGCATACACCAGAAACACTTCCTGAAGTGCCAGGTCCTGGGTAGTAAATTACCCCTTTTTAATATAGCATTACTCTCAGGAGCAGGGAACATAACAAGTTTTCATAACATGCAAAAGGCAGAAACCTAGACATAATGATAAGACAGAGGAGTTCTCCCCAAAAGAAAAATCAAGAAGAAATCACAGCCAGGGTTTTGCTCAAAACAGATATAAGCAATATATCCAAACAAGAATGTAGAACAACAGTCATAAGAATACTAGCTGGGCTTGAAGAAAAGCATAGAAGACACCAGAGAAACCCTTGCTGCAGAGATAAAAGACCTAAAAACTAGTCAGGCCAAAATAAAAAATGTTATAACTGAGATGCAAAACTGACTGGATGTAATCACAGGGAGGACGGAAGAAACAGAGAAATGAATAGGTGATATAGAAGATAAAATTATGGAAAATAATGAAGCCAAAAAGAAGAGGGAAAGAAAACTCTTAGATCACAAATATAGACTCAGGGAACTCAGCGATTCCACAAAGCACAATAATATCTGTATCATAGGAGTCCCAGAAGAAGAAGAGCAGGGGAAAAGGGGACAGAAGGTTCATTTGAACAAATTATAGCTGAGAACTTCCCTAATCTGGGGAAGGAAACAGGCATTCAAGTCCAAGAACCACAGGGAACTCCCCTCAAAATCAACAAAAACAGATCAATAACTATATCATTCTAGCTACATTACATTGTGAGAAAGTCAAAACTAGGAAACAATAAAAAGGTTAGTGGCTGTCAAGGATTAAGGAGCAGGGAAGAATGAATTAGATGGAACACAGAGGATTTTTCAGGCAGTAAAGTTATTCTACATAATACTAAAACGGTGGATACATATCTTTATGCATTTGTCAAAACCCATAGAATTTACAACACCAACAAAGACTGAACACTAATGTAAACTATGAACTGTGAGTGATAAGGGTGTATTAATGTGGTATTATCAATTCTAAAAAATATAATACTGTGGTGCAGGATGGTGTTAGTGATAGAGATTGTGCACATTTGGGGGGCAGGAAGTATATGGGAACTCTTTGTACTTTCTGCTCAATTTTACTGTGAACCTAAATTTGCTCCCCAAAAAAGTCTATTAAAATTTAAGTAAATGTGGGGCGCCTGGGTGGCTCAGTTGGTTAAGCGACTGCCTTCGGCTCAGGTCATGATCCTGGAGTCCCTGGATCGAGTCCCGCATCGGGCTCCCTGCTCAGCGGGGAGTCTGCTTCTCCCTCTGACCCTCCCCCCTCTCATGCTCTCTGTCTCTCATTCTCTCTCTCTCAAGTAAAATAAAAAAAAAAAAATCTTTAAAAAAAAAAAAAAAATTTAAGTAAATGTGAAGTAAAGACATTAAAAAAAAAAAAGACAATAAGGTGTCAGGTGTCCTGCACTAAAAAAAAAAAAAATGCCAAAGGAAATTCTTCAGGCTGAAACACTATAATAACATGAAAACTTAGATGTCCTGGAAGGGGAAAAGGCATCAGAAATAGTAAATATCTGGACAAATATAAGAAAGTATGTTTACTTTTAAAAATGTTGAAAAGTATAGAAATTACATTATTCTCTAATGTATTTTAAAATAAAAGATTTAATACAAGATTGAAATAGATTTATATGTACTGCATATGAAAACTACTGGAAGGAATGAGGTTGGGGTTAAATAGATATATCAAGTTGCAAGATTTCTATATTTCATGTGAAGCAATACAATATTCTGTAAACTGTGAACAGTTAATGATATATATTATAATACCTAGATCAACTTATAAAAATAAAGTATAGCTAAAAATTAAATAGCTATTTTAAAACAATTTAAAGTTGTTCTAATAATGCAGAAGAAGGCCAGAAAGGTAGAACAGAGAAATACATAACTGAGAGGGAAATACATAACAAAATGTTAGACCTAATTCAACCATTCTAATAATTAAACGAAATGGTAAATAGCTAAACCCTCTAATTAGAAGGCACAGAATATCAAAGTAGATTTTAAAAATACCCAAGTATATGATCTCTATAAGGACAGCACTTTCAGTGTAAAGTCACAGAGATGTTAAAGATAAATGGTAAATAAAGATATACCACACAAAAAACTATCATAATAAGGTGGAAGTGGCTATGTTAACATCAGACAAAATAGAGCATGAAATATGTATGACCTGAGGTAAAGATTACAGTTCATAATAGAAGACAAATTATCAAGAAGATATCACAATAATAAACATCTATGCATCTATCAACAGATCCTCAAAGTATATAAGGTAGAAATTCAGAAAATTAAAGGATATTTTACACCATTCAATCAGCAATTCATGGAACAACTAGCCTAAAAGTCAGTAAAGACAGATAACTTGAACAATGCTGTCAGTGACTTTAACTTAGGTGACACACCAACCAACAACTAAAAAAATACACATTCCTAGCAAGTGCACATGGTAAGTTCACCAAGATAGATTTTATGCTGGGTCATAAAATTAATCTCAATAAATTTAAAGAGATTAAATTCAGACCCAAGGTGTTCACTTACCACAATGGATTTACATTAGAAATTAATAAAAATAATACATCAAGAGAACCCCCGGTTATTTAGAAACTAATCATCACACTTCTAAATAATCCACAAATTAAAGTAGAAACTATTTTGAACTTTTTGATATAGAAAATGTAGTATATCAAAAATTATGAGATGCTTCTTAAGCAGTAAATTAGAGGGAGATTTATAACTTTAAAATTTATATTAGAAAATAAGAAATATCATATTATAAGTATAATTTAATCTAACAAATATAACCTATATATCTGATATATGTATATACTATTTACATTATATTACTTTATATTAGAAAATTAGAAATAAAACCAGATGACTAATATTGCACTTCAAGAAGACAGAAAATGAAGAAAAACAAAATGAATCAAAGCAAGTAGAAAGAAGGAAATAATAAAGATGAGACCAAAATTAAATTTTTAAAAACTGAAATCAGGCAAAAATAGAGAAAATTATCAAAGCCAAAAATTGTCATAAAAAATCGACAAAATCAATAAACACCCATAAAAGGATCAAGACAAAAAGAGGAAGAACCCAAAACACCTATATCAGGAATGAAAGAGTGTTATAATTACAGACATAATAGGTATTAAAAGGATAAAAACAGACTATGATAGTTAAGTCAGGTATGATGGTACAATAAAAAGTGCCAGGGATCCATCTCTCCACCTGAACAACTACACTGGCAGAAATGATCTGAAGTGACTATTTTGGAATTGTGGAGTTAATTTGAATGCTTGTAGCTTCAGGAGAAAGATAGGTTGGGGAATTAATTAATGCTGGTAGATTTCAGCCTTCAGTATGGAAGTGAATACCCATCCCCCACCATCCCAGCTCCATGTCTGGTAGTCTTAAGAACAGCAACTTGTTTCTGGTGCAGCTTGCTGAAGCCAGAGTGGGCAATAAGAACCTCATCCTTCCAAATACTGGGATACTTGCTCTGATTTTAGATTGCTGTTTGTTATCATTAACATAACATAATAATAAAAAAAAATTGAAAAAAATAAATTAAAAATAAATTAAAAAAAAAAAAACGTATAAGCACACCATGAGAGACTATGGACTCTGAGAAACAAACTGAGGGTTCTAGAGGGGAGGGGGGTGGGGGGATGGGTTAGCCTGGTGATGGGTATTAAAGAGGGCATGTATTGAATGGAGCAGTGGGTGTTATACGCAATCAATGAGTCATGGAACACTACATCAAAAACTAATGATGTAATGTATGGTGATTAACATAACATAATAAAATTTAAAAAATGTAAAATAAAAAAAAAGTATAGGCACAGAAGTGAGATACCATTGTTTTAACCCCCACTAGCTGAAGAAACTTCCAAGAGATTTAAAGGCACAAGGCCTATTTTCTGAACATTAAAAAACTGCATATATGGAGAAATTAAAAAATCCACCATGCAGGGATGCCTGAGTGGCTCAGTCGGTTAAACATCTGTCTTTGGCTCAGGTCACGATCCCAGGGCCCTGTGATTGAGTCCTGCTTTGGGCTCCTTGCTCAGCAGGGAGCTTGCTTCTCCCTCTCCCTCTGCTGCTCCCCCTGCTTGGCTCTCTCTCTCTCTCTCTCTCTCTCTCTGATAAATAAATAAATAAAATCTTAAAAAAAAATCCACCATGCAAAACCAGGGAAAGATATAAGCTCAGGAAAGACTTTTGAGGACCTTCAGCTTTCACATTAGTTTGTTCCCTGGCACATAGACTAAAATAATTAAAAAAGACAGCAAGCCCTGGAGAGGGGATAGAATCTCATTTTCAGTGTCACCACATTATAAGATTCAAATGTCCAGTTTCCAACAAAAACAAAAATTCACAAGATATATAATAAAAGAGGAAAGCATGACCCATTCAAGTGAACAAAATAAATCAACAGAAAATGGGCCTGAGGAAGTATAGATGTAGAACTTAGAGAACAGTTGTAGAATAAAACAGCCCCTTTTAAGCTGATATCAGCTTAAGTTTGATTGCATACAAAAACTCTACCCTTTCCCCCCTTGTATCTTTTTCATGTCACAATTTATCTCTTCTATATTGTGTATTTGTTAACAAATTATAGTAGCTATAGTTATTTTAAACACTTGTGTCCTTTAACCTTATTACTATAGCTAAGTGTTTAACACATCATCTTATAGAATTAGAATTTTCTAAATCTGACTTTATATTTACTTTTACCAATGTATTGTATCTTGGTATGTTTTCATGCTACTAATTAGTGTCTTTGCATTTCAGCTTGAAACACCCGTTTCTGCATTTCTTGTAAAGCAGGTCTAGTCATGATGTATTTAATTAGCTTTTGTTTGTCTGAGAATGTCTTTGATTTTCCTTAATTTCTATAAGATAATGTTGATGGATGGAGTATTCTTAGTAGATAATTTTTTTTAAACACTGAATCCACCATTCCATTCTCTCCTTTTCTTTTAAGGTTTCTGAGGAGAAATTCACTGATAGCCTAATCAAGTTTCCTTTCCAGTTTACAATATTTTTTTCTCTTGTTGTTGGGATTCTCTGTCTTTGATTTTTGATAGTTTCATTACAATGTTTCTTAGAGAAGGTAATTTTTAATTGAAATAATGAGATAATATATTAACTACATGAACTTGGACATCCAAGTCTCTCCCCAGACTTTGGAAGTTCTCATCTGTTATTTCTTTAAATAAATTTCATCTTCCCCCTTCTCCCTCTCTTCTCCTTCTGGCAATCCAATGATTCTGATATTCATTTTTTTTTATGGTGTCCATGGATTATGTACTCTTTCTTCATTCTTTTTCTTTGTTCTCCTCAGACTGGGTTTTTTCAAAATTCCTATTCTCTAATTCACTGATTCTATCATCTGTTTGTTCTATGCTGTTGTAAATGCTCTTTATTATGTCTTTTTTTAATTTCATTCATTGAGTTATTCAGCTCAAGAATATCTGTTATTTTAGGATTTCTCTTTGTTAAATTTCTAATTTTTTTCTGTATGTTCTTTTAAATATTGGCTCTAGTTACACAATTTTATCTAAAAGTAGTACACCCTATGATTTAGTATTTATTAGAGAAAAATTTTATACTATAGTGCCATGTTTATATTTTGCAAACAATGCTTTGGTTAAAACAAAAGATTTTTTCTCATTATAACCTTGATATTTGGGATTTTAATATCTATTAAGAGCATAGTTTAAAATTTTTCTGAAACCAATCCTTTTGCAATAGAGGTACTTTCCCAATTGTTAATTTAAACCATTAAATTTGGGGAGAATCATGTTTTTACATGTAATGATTAGGAAATGCTGCAGCTGGAGGGAAGTTTCAAAGACATTTATGTATGCTCTTGGTGCAGCAGAACTTGTTCTAAGCTGTACATATTCTCTATGTATATAAAATATACAGTCTTAGAACTCTGTATATCCATGGCAAGAAAGTAAATAACACACTTAATTTTTAAAAGTATGGAGCAACTCATACAGCAATTCAGTAATGTGGCAGGATACAAAATCAAAGCACAGAAATCAGTTGCTTTCCTATACGCTAACAATGTAACTGTAGAAAGAGAAATTAGGGATTCAATTCCATTTACAATAGCACCAAAAACCTTAAGATACCTTAGAATAAACTTAACCAAAGAGGTAAAGGATCTATACTCTAGAAAATACAGAACACTTATGAAGGAAATTGAAGAAGACACAAAAAGATGGAAAAATATTCCATGCTCATGGATTGGAAGAATAAACATTGTTAAAATGTCTATGCTGCCCAGAGCACTCTATACTTTCAATGCCATCCAGATCAAAATACCAATGGCCCCATCCCTCCCACCCCCCACCACTCCAGCAACCCTCAGTTTGTTTCCTGAGATTAAGAATTCCTCATATCTGGGTGATAGATATTGGGGAGGGTATGTGCTATGGTGAGCACTGTGAATTGTGCAAGATTGTTGTATCACAGATCTGTACCTCTGAAACAAATAATACATTATATGTTAAAAAAAAAAGAAGAAGAAGATAGCAGAAGGGGAAGAATGAAGGGGGGGAAATCTGAGGGGGAGATGAACCATGAGAGACGATGGACTCTGAAAAACAAACTGAGGGTTCTAGAGGGTAGCAGCGTGGGAGGATAGGTTAGCCTGGTGATGGGTATTAAAGAGGGCACGTTCTGCATGGAGCACTGGGTGTTATACACAAATAATGAATCATGGAACACTACATCAAAAACTAATGATGTACTGTATGGTGATTAATATAACATAATAAAAAAAAAATACCGAGCATTAAAAGTTAACCATCATTAATTAAAACTTAAAAAAAAAATACCAATGGCATTTTTCAAAGTGCTGGAACAAACAATCCTAAAATTTGTATGGAACCAGGAAAAACCCCAAATCGCCAAGGAAATGTTGAAAAAGAAAAACAAACCTGGGAACATCATGTTGCCTGATTTCAAGATACATTACAAAGCTGTGATCACCAAGACGGCATGGTACTGGCACAAAAACAGACATATAGATCAATGGAACAGAATAGAGAGTCCAGATATGGACCCTCAACTCTATGGTCAACTAATCTTCAACAAAGCAGGAAAAAATATGCAATGGAATGAAATCTCTTCAATAAATGGTGCTTGAAAAATTGGACAGCTATATACAGAAGAATGAAACTCCACCATTCTCTTACACCATACACAAAGATAAACTCAAAATGGATGAAAGACCTAAATGTGAGACAAGAATCAATCAAAATCCTAGAGGAGAACATAGGCGGTAACGTCTTCTACATCAGCCACAGCAACTTCTTTCAAGACACATCTCCAAAGGCAAGCGAAACAAAAGTGAAAATGAACTTTTGGGAGTTCATCAAGAAAAAAAGCTTCTGCACATCAAAGAAAACAGTCAGCAAAACAAAGAGGCAACCCACGGAATGGGAGAAGATATTTGCAAATGACAATAAAGACAAAGGGCTGATATCCAAGATCTATAAAGAACTTCTCAAACTCAACCCCAAAAAAAACAAATAATCAAGTCAAAAAATGGGCAGAAGACACGAGCAGTCACTTCTCCAAAGAAGACATACAAATGGCTAACAGACACATGAAAACATGTTCATCATCATTAGCCATCAGGGAAATTCAAATCAAAACCATATTTAGATACCACCTTACACCAGTTAGTATGGCAAAAATTGACAAGGCAAAAAACAACAAATGTTGGAGAGGTTGTGGAGAAAGGGGAACCCTCTTACACTGTTGGTGGGAATGCAAGCTGGAACAGCCACTTTGGAAAACAGTGTGGAGGTTCCTCAAAAAATTAAAAACAGAGCTACCTTATAACCCAGCAATTGCACTCCTGGGTATTTACCCCAAAGATACAGAGGTCGTGAAAAGAAGGGCCATATGCATCGCAATGTTCATAGCAACAACGTGCACAATAGCCAAACTGTGGAAAGAGTAGAGATGCCCTTCAACAGAGGAATGGATAAAGAAGATGTGGTCCATATAGACAATGGAATATTACTCAGCCATCAGAAAGGATGAATACCCAACATTTGCACCAGCATGGATAGAACTGGAGGTGATTATGCTAAATAAGACAAACAGAGAAAGACAATTATCATATGGTTTCACTTATTGTGGAACATAAGGAATAGCATGGAGGACATTAGGAGAAGGAAGGGAAAAATGAAGGGTGGGAAATCAGAGGGGGAGATGAACCATGAGAGACTATGGACTCTGGGAATCAAACTGAGGGCTTTAGATGGGAGGGGATGGGGGGATGGTTTAGCCTGGTGATGGGTATTAAGGAGGACACGTATTGCATAGAGCACTGGGTGTTATATGCAAACAATAAATCATGGGACAATACATCAAGAACTAATGTACTGGGGTGCCTGGGTGGCTCAGATGGTTAAGCATCTGCCTTCAGCTCAGGTCATGATCCCAGGGTCCTGGGATCAAGCCCCACATTGGGCTCCTGGTTCAACGGAGAGCTTGCTTCTCCTTCTCCCTCTGCCTCTCCCCCTGCTCATGCTCTCTCTCTGTCTGTATTTCTGTGTCTCAAATGAATAATAATAAAAAAAACCCTAATGATATACTCTATGGCGTCTAACATAACATAATTTAAAAAATTATAATAAATAAATGAATGAATGAATAAAAGTATGAAGCATGCAGGGTCACCTGGGTGGCTCAGTTGGTTGAGCATCCAACTCTTAGTTTTGGCTCAGGTCATGATCTCGGGGTGGTGAGATTGAGCCCCAAATCAGCTCTGCACTCAGCATGGAATCTGCTTGAGATTCTCTCTCTCCCTCCCTCTCTGCCCCTCCCCCTGCTCATGTGTGCTCTCTCAAATAAATAAATAAATAAATAAATAAATAAAATCTTTTTAAAAATTATGGAGCTTGCAGAATTCTAATTTGTTAAAAGAGTGGATCTTTTATTAACTACACTTTCAAGTAAAATTTTATTTCCAAAGTATATTCTATTTAAAATACCTAAACCTGGGGCACCTGGGTGGCTCAGTCATTAAGCATCTGCCTTCAGCTCAGGTCATGATCCCAGGGTCCTGGGATCGAGCCCCGCATGGGGCTCCCTGCTTGGTGGGAAGCCTGCTTCTCCCTCTCCCACTCCCCCTGCTTGTGTTCCTGCTCTCACTATCTCTCTCTCTCTGTCAAATAAATAAACAAAAATCTTAAAATACCTAAACATTTATATTTTAAATTCAAAATATATTTTGAATAGATTTAAAATTCAAATATAGGGGCGCCTGGGTGGCTCAATCATTAAGCGTCTGCCTTTGGCTCAGGTCATGATCCCAGGGTCCTGGGATTGAGCCCCGCATCAGGCTCTCTGCTCAGCGGGAAGCCTGCTTCTCCCTCTCCCACTCCCCCTGCTTGTGTTCCCTCTTTCGCTGTGTCTCTCTCTGTCAAATAAATAAATAAAAGCTTTAAAAAATAATAAATAAAAAATAAAATAAAATAAAAAATAAAATTCAAATATAGAATATTTTGAATAAACTCATAAATATTTCTTTAATATCTCAAAGTTTCTCAAATTTTTCATGCTGGTACATTATAAAACCTCTGTAAAAATATTCAGATAAGGATTCTAACACCAATATATTGAGAGGGAAACTGAAGGAAAGAAGAATTAAAGTCTTTCACTAAAATCCATGGAATCACCTGAAGAGCTTTGAAAAATGTCTTATTATTATATTTAGAGATTCCAGTTTAATATTTCCTCTCTTAGGGCAGGATACTGTTTGTTTATTTATTTAAATAATGAATGAATAGTTAGCTCTAATTTATTAATTTATCTCATTTATAGTGTTGTCCACTATATTGTTCTAACTCCTTCATTAGAAGTATAAGTATCTCTGTATGTATTGACACTGTGAAAAATTAAATAATCATAGTGTATTATTTTCTAGGACTGCCATTAAAAATCTCACAGACTGGATTACTTAAACAGGAATCTATTTTCTCACACTACTGGAGGCTAGAAGTCCAAGATCTACATGTAGACCGGTTGGTTTCTTTTAAGGTATCTTTCCTTTACTTACTGATAGCCATCTTCCCTCTATGTCTTCACATTTTCTTCCCTCTATGTATATCTGTGTCCTATTTTTTCTTATAAGACTACAAGTCATTGGACTAGGTACCACTCAAATAATATCATTTTATTTTAATTACCACGTTAAAGGTCCTATCTTCAACTATGGTCACATTCTGGGGTACTGGGCTTAGACTTCAACATATAAATTTTAAGGGGACATAATTTAGGCCATAACACATAGTTTATGTTAAAACAGCATTATAATAACCTATTTTGTAAAATTCACTTTCTTCTTCATTTTTGAGATCAATTTGGTTAGTAACCTGATGTTCAGACCGTCTAAATAATAAAGTATGTCTTGATGTTCAGACCATCTAAATAATATATTAAAGTATGTCTTTTTTAATTTGATATTTCCCCTTGCCAGTGTAAATTATATGATTCTCTTCTTATTTTCTTTAATAAGCTCTGCTTTATATGAACCTTGTGATGAAACAGTTGGTAAGAAACATAAAAGTGTGTTACATTTATGTTAAGTAGTCAACACTAACTTTGAAATAATATTTCAATTAAATACCCAGGGAAGGGAATTTTTATTTTCACACACTCTAATTAGCATTAGAATTGTGTCTACATGGCATATTAGCTATCTGGTGTTAATGATTGAATAATCATTCATTCATTTTTTTCATTCAATGGTTATACCCTAAATATCTGGTTTTGGTTCAATATATTATATTTGGTAATATAAGAGTTATCAAAGAAGTTTTATATAGCAACCCTGCTTTCAAGAAGCTTACTTAATGAAAGGAGAAGAAAACTAATGTTAACCTGAGACTAAAATAATAGTGTCAGAACAGAACAATTTGTGTTTTTTTTTTTTTTCCCTTCGATATTATGTCCCAAAATCTCCCTCCCCTAAGCCTTGGGAAAAAAGGATATGTGAAAAATAAAAGGAAAGATGGAGAAGGTAAAAGAGGACAGGCACTCCCCCTAGAGTGATGTGATCATTTCAAACCCATGGTACCAAAAAATAACCAAGCTGTTATTCATTCATTTACCTCAAGCAAGTGAATGCCTGTGTAATGCAAACTGTACAAACAAGTCCTGATACATTCATAAAATAGTAATCTCCATGTGACAAAGATCAAAAATAAAACACATTTCTCAATGGATGTTAACATTAAACCTCACAATAAAAGAAATTTGAATAAGAATAAAATTTTGCAGACAAAAATTTATACTAAACAAGTATAAAACAATAAAAAATTGTTCAAATTTCTGTTGTCCCCTACAAAAAAGAGAAATCATTTGTGTTATCTTTCATCCAATTTAATATTTCCAACTCATTTGGAGCCCATATATGTCTCCATGCTCACAGTGACACTATAGGATTTTAATATTTATTCTTTGTCTCTTTTCTGGCTTCTCTTCTTTGTCAGTCAACTTGTTGGTTATGTCTCTTGATATAAAAAGGCTACCTGAACTAATAAAAAAATTAGTAAAGTTGCATAACACACAAACTAACACACACACACACACACACACCAGCTTTGTTTATTTATGCTAACAATGAACAATGTGAAAAGAAAGTTGAGAAAACAATTTCATTTATAATCAAAAGAATAAAATATATAGAAATAAACAATCAAAAAGGTGAAAGACTTGTAAGTTAAAACTATAAAATGTTGCTAAAACAAATTAAATCAGATCTAAATAAATGAAAACCTATCCCATGTTCATGGATAGGAGGAGTTAATTTTTTTTTTTTTTAAAGATTTTATTTATTTTTTTGACAGAGAGAGACATAGCGAGAGCAGGAACACAAGCAGGGGGAGTGGGAGAGGGAGAAGCAGGCTTCCGCAGAGCAGGGAGCCTGATGCGGGACTCGATCCCAGGACCCTGGGATCATGACCTGAGCCGAAGGCAGACGCTTAACGACTGAGCCACCCAGGCGCCCAGGAGGAGTTAACTTTGTTAAGATGTCAATACTACATCCCCAGTGTACCTATTCCACAAAATCCCTATCAAAATTGCAACAGCATTTTTCACAGAAATGGAAAATCAAATCCTCAAATATATGTGAAATTGAAAGAAGTCCAGAGTAGCCAAAACAATATTGGAAAAGAAGAATAATGTTGAAGGACTCTCACTTCCTGATTTTGACATTTACTACAAAGCTACAGTAATTAAAACAGCATGGTGCTTTCATAAGAACAGACATACACAACAATGGAGTATATTAAAAAGTCAAGAAATAAATCTTCATACAGTCAACTGATTTTTAATAAGGTACCAAGAAATCAGAGACTCAACTCAAACAGATATTTGTATATACATATTCACAGCAGCATTATTCACAATAGGAAAAAGGTGAAAGCAACCCAGAAACCTGAGTGTTCATTGACAGATGAATGGATAACCAAAATATAGTATATGCATAAAATGGATTATTGAGCTTGAAAAAGAAAGGAAATTCTGACACATGTTACAACATGGATAAACTTTAAAGACACTAAGTAAAATAAACCAGTTACAGAAGGGCAATGCTGAATGATTCTACTTATATGAAGAACGTAAAAGAGTCAAATTCATAAAGACAGAAAGTAGAATGGTAGTTTCCAGAGACGAGGGTAGTGTGTATAATGCTTACAGAGTTTCATTTGGGAAAGATCAGATAGTTTTGGAGAAGGGTGGTGATGATAGTTACGCAACAATGTGAAAGTACTTAGTGTGACAGAACTGTACACTTGAAAATGGCAATAAATAAAGCACTTCTAGGTAGATGGTGGAGTAGGAGGATCCTGAGCTTACCTCATCTCACAGACACAATGAGATAGTACCTACATCTGTAAAATTAACTCGGAAACTGACGTGAAGACTAGCAAAACAGACTTTTCACAGTTATACAGAGGATGCCACATCAAAAAAGTGTAGGAGAGGTGAAGAGATGGTTGGAAACCTGTATCTCCCACTCCCCTCCACATTTTGTCCATCCCCCAACTCCCCTTCCTTCAGGCAGCTATCAATTTGTTCTCTGTATTTACAGGTCTGATTCTGCTTTTTTGTTTATTCATGTTTTATATGAATCAAATTATATGGTATTTTTCTTTCTCAATTTGACTTAATTCACTAGCATAATAACCTCTAGGTCCATCTATGTTGTCTCAAATGGCATGATATCAGCCTTTTCTATGGCTGTGTAATATACCATTGTATGTATGTAGCACATTTTTCTTATCCGTTTGCCTATTGACGGACTCTTAGATTGCTTCCATATCTTAGCTAATGGAAATAATGCTGCATTAAACATAAGGGTGCATATATCTTTTCAATTAGAGTTTTTGCTTTCTTTGGGTAAATACCCAGTACTAGAATAGTTGTATCATATCATAATTCTATTTTTAATTTTTTTGAAGAACCTCATACAGTTTTGCATAGTGGCTGTACCAATTTACATTCCCACCAACAAACTATAGTAATCAAAACAGTATGGTACCGGCACAAAAATAGACATAGATCAATAGAATGGAATAAAGATCCCATAAACAAACCCATGCTTCTATGGTCAATTAATGTATGACAGAGGAGGGAAGAATATACAATGGAGAAAAGACAGTCTCTCCAATAAATGGCACTGGGAATACCAGATAGCTGCATGTAAAAGAATAAAAACGGACAACATTCTAACACCATACACAGAAATAAACTCAAAATTGATTAAAACTTAAATGGGAGACCTGAAATTAAAAAATCATGTAAGAGACCACAGGCAGTAATTTATCTGACATTGGCCATAGCAACATTTTTCTAGGTTATCTCCCAAGGCAAAGGAAAGAAAAGCAAAATAAAGTATTGGGACTACATCATAATAAAAAGCTTTTTCACAGCACAGGAAACCATCAACAAAATAAAAAGGCAACTGCTGAATAGAAGATAGTGATATATCTGATAAAAGGGTTAATGTCCAAATTTTATAAATAACTTATACAACTCAAAACCCCCCAAAAGCAGAGTCTTATTTAAAAATGGGCAGAGGAGGGGTGCCTGGGTGGCTCAGTTGGTTAAGCATCTGACTCTTGATTTTGGCTCAGGTCAAGATCTTGGGGTGGTGAGATTGAGCCCCATGTCACTTAAGATTATCTCTCTCCCTCTCCCTTTACCCCTCCACCCTTCTCTCCCTCTTAAAAAAAAAATGGGCAGAGGACCTGAATAAACATGTTTCCAAAGAAAACATACAGATATCCAACAGACATATGAAAAGATGCTCAACATCACTTATCATCAAGGAAATGCAAATCTTTATCACTACTTTTTTGCCATTTTAATTATTATGTGTCTTGAGGTGGACCTTTTTGGGTTAATTTTGTTGGGAGACTCTGTGCCTCCTGGTTCTGAACATCTGTTTCTTCCCCAGATTAGGAACGTTTTCAGCTATTTTTTCTTCAAATAAATTTTCTGTCCTCTTCTCTCTCTCTTCTCCTTCTGGTATCATATAATGTGAATGTTACTACATTTGATGATGTCACTGTTATTACATTTGATGTCATTACATTTGATGCTATTACATTTGATGATGATGAGTTCTTTTAAACTATTCTCATTTTTTTATTTTTTTTTATTTTTTGTTGTTTAGCTTGGTTGCTTTCCATTTACCTGTCTTCCATATAGCTGATACACTCTTCTGCCTGCTCTACTCTATTAATTCCCTCTTGTGTATTTTTTAATTTCAGTTATTGATTTTTCATCTCTGGGTCTTTTTTTATATATTTTCTTTGTTGAATGGCTCACTGAGATCCTCCACTCTTTTCTCAAGTCCAGTGAATATTTTTACGACCATTACTTTGAATTATTTGTCAGGAATATTGATTATCTCCATATCATTTAGCTATTTTGCTGTGGTTTTGTCTTGTTCTTTCATTTGGGATGTATTCTTCTGTCTCATTTTGTCTAACTCTCTGTGTTTGTTTCTATGTAGTAAGAAAGTTAGCTATGTCTCCTGATCTTGAAAGCAGGGGCATTATGAGGAGGTCCCGTGGTAACCTGTAGCACAATGACCCCCATTCACCAAAACCAGGCATTCTAGGAGTGTCTCCTATGTGTGCAGGGGTGTGCCCTACTGTTGTGGCTGAGCCACATTTGCTTTTAGTCCATTTGGGTGTTATGGCCCACCTGGCCAGTTGTGGGTACACCAGGCAGGGTTTGGTTCCTATGCTGTTAAGAGGCCAGTCTGGGAACACAGCAGTCTTGTAGTTGGGTGGTGTCAACAGTCAGACAAGATACCTGCCCTTATCTAATATGCTGGGGCTGCAATTGCACTGACCTGCAAGGTGCTCTCCCTGCATTATCCCCTGAGAGACTTTTATTGTGGGCAGGGCCTGTAATCAGACCAGATGTCTGGCCCAATTCCAGGACTGATTGGTAGGGCACTCTCTGTATTGCCAGCTATAAGCTTTGGCTATTGGGATTTCAGGTGCAGTGGTGTGTGGTTATCTTCCCCTATCCACAGGGGAGGAGTCATTTTAGAGTGGTGCAGGTCCATGCTGGGGTTGCTTACAGGGTATATTGGTGCATGAGATGCTTTGTAGGAATGCCTCCAAGTGGAGTATGTTTGATTGTGCAGATCCACTGGACAGTGAGGGTGCAAGATATGCAGTGCTGGCAAGATAGGTGGAGAGTGTTTGTGCTGGTTCCTTCAAGTGTCTGACAATCTAGGCCAGGGGGGAAGGAGAGAAATGGCACCTGCCCTGCCAGCACTTTGTTCTTGGAGAAGTCTCCTAAAGATCCCTGTCCCTCCAGTGGACATTTTGCAATTAATAAATATATTTTCTTCAATATACCCCAGGTGTTTTTTCAAACTTCTGCTTCCATGCTATATCTCAGAGAAGTTTTTGTTATGCTGCCTTCTTAAGGGTAGGGATTGAGTTGCCTAATAGCCTTCCAGCTCTCCTAAACCCATTAATTTTTAAAGTGTCAGAAGTTAATCCCAGCTAATTATAAAAATTTATGAAGTTAAGCCTCACTGGTTCTGACAGCCAAATGCTTTGGGGACTCATCTTTCCAGTGTGGGACCTGAGTCTGGGGTTCCTGATGTAGGGTCTGATCCTCTCGTTTTTCTGTGCTCTTGGTGTCCCTTCTATTTTTGGTTAGTCTTGCTGGGGAATTTGGTTCCCAACCACATCTCTACCCCTCCTATCCTTTTTGATGTGGCCTCTTCTCTATGATTAACTGTAGAAAGTCTGTTCTGCCAGTCTTCAAATCATTATCAGAGTTAGTTACACTGATATGGCAGTTACCTTAATGTATTCATGGAATGAGGTGGGCTCAAGATCTTCCTACTCTGCCATATTCCCAGAACTCTCCTATTTTGTTTTATTTTTGATAGTAGTCACCCTAATAGTTGTGATATAACAACACATTGTCACTTTTATTTGCATTTTTCTGAGATTGATGTTGAGCATAATTTCCTAGGCTTCCTGGCCATTTATATATCATCTTTTGGGAAATGTTTATTCAAGTCCTTTGCCAATTTTTAAATTTTGTTGTTGTTGTTGTTGTTGTTGTTATTTTTAGTTGTAGAAATTATCTAGTTTCCCCAAGACTATTTGTTGAAGAGATAGCCCTTTCCCCATTAAATGGTCTTGGCACCCTTGAGATCAATTGACAAAATACACAAGAGTTTATTTCTGGAATCTCTACTCTATTCCATTGGTCTACATGTCTGACTTCATGCATGTAATACACTTTTCTGATTACTGTGGCATTGTAGTTTTTTGAAATCAGGCAGTGTGACATTTTTAACATTGTTCTTATTTTCCAAAATTGTTTTGGCTGTTCAGGATCTCAATAGTCCATGTGAGTTTTAGAATGATTTCTTAAAAATATTTTTAGACTCTGAGAAACAAACTGAGGGTTTTAGAGGGGAGGAGGTGGGGGATGGGCTAGCTCAGTGATGGGTATTAAGGAGGGCATGCATTGCATGGAGCACTGGGTGTTTTACGCAATCAATGAATCATGGAACACTACATCAAAAACTAATGATGTACTATATGGTGACTAACATAATATAATAAAAAAATATTTTTGCAAAAACAGTCATTGAATGCTGATAAGGATTGTCTTGAGTCTGTAGATTGCTTTGGGTAGAAAAGGCCTATTAACAATATTGTCTTTTAACCCATGAACATGGATGACTTTCATTTTGTGTCTGGTTTAATTTCTTTCAGCAATAATTTGTAGTTTTCAGTGTACAAGTCTTTCAATTCCTTGATAAGTTTTATTCCTAAACATTTTATTACTTTTGATGCTTTTATAAATGGAATTTTTCTTTATTTACTTTCCCAATTATTCATTA
The DNA here is from genome assembly GCF_964656455.1 of Halichoerus grypus. Taxonomy (NCBI): domain Eukaryota; kingdom Metazoa; phylum Chordata; class Mammalia; order Carnivora; family Phocidae; genus Halichoerus; species Halichoerus grypus. The sequence continues at coordinate 22,997,103 of NC_135727.1, read as the reverse complement.
TTAATGTATAGAAGCCTGACTTTTGTGTGTTAACTTGTATACTACAACTTTGACGAGCTATTTTATTAGTTGTAAACAGGTTTTTGTGAAATATCTAGAGTTTTGATTATGCAAGCTGTGAAAAAAAGATAATTTTACCTCTTCCTTTCCAATTTTGATGCCTTTTATTTATTTGTCCCTTAATTGTTCTTACTAGGAATTCCATTATGGTATTGAATAGAAGTGCTGAGACAAGGCATCCTTGCCTTGTTCTGAACTTAGAGGAAATATTTCAGTCTTTCAATATTGAGTATGATGGTAACTGTATGGTCTTTATTATATTGAGGTACTTTCTTTTTATTCCTAGTTTGTTGAATGTTTTTATCATAAAAAGGTATTGAATATTGTCAAATACAGTTTTCTGCATCAATTGAGATGATGATGTGATTTTTGTCCTTCATTCTGTTAATATGGTGTATTTCATGGGGCATGTGGGTGGCTCAGACAGTTAAGCATCTGCCTTCAGCTCAGGTCATGATTCCAGGGTCCTGGGGGAGTGGCAAAGATGGTGGAGGAGTAAGGGACCCTATTTCAACCAGTGCCCTGAATAGAGCTGGATAGCTACAGACCACTCTGAACACCCACAAAATCAGCCTGGGATGTAAGAAGATATATCTGGTTCTCTACAAACAGAATATCCCCAGGGTTTGGTTTCAAGGTATGAAGTGGGGAGCCGTGATTCTGTGGGCAGATATCAGAAGATAAATGGAAGGGGAAGGGAGCTGCCATAAGCACTTGAGCTGGGAGGGGTGAAATATCACAGGAGCACAAAAGCCTCCCATGCTGGGGACTGGGCACAAACTTGCAGACTGGTAGGGGCAGGGAAAGGACTTTAGGACAGCCCCCTGACTGAAACCTGGAGCTGTGGAGGCATGCTTGCTTGGTTTTAGAAGCACAAAGGGCAGAGATGGGCCTGGGCATGGAAGTGAGGGCTGGGAGTGCTGCTGTGGGGGCACAACTCAGGATGCTGAGGTTTTAGCAGCATAGACAGAAATGGAGACAGTGTGGCCTGGAGAGCTCACTAAAGAACAGACTGCAATCTCTCTGTTCTGAGGCAGAGGTTTGGAAACGGTGACTTCTGCTCTGACTTTCAGAAGAGACGGGGAAAGCTGCAAGGGAAAGCCGACAGAGAACAAAAGGCCCAAAAAACCGGTTTTCACTGAGCCCATCCCCTGCCACAGGGGCAGGGCAACTCTGCCCAAACAGGGTTGCCTGAGTAACAGTGCAGCAGACCCCTCGCCCAGAAGACAGGATGGAAGAACAAGTGGCCGACAACCCTAAGGTCCCTATAAAACAGGTGACTCTTGCTTTGGTTGTGGTCAATAATTTGGACTCTGTACCTTCCCTCAACCACCCCTCAACAGAATGACTAGGAGGAAGAACCCCCAAAACAGGAAAGACTCAGAGACTGTGACTTTGGCCACAGAACAAATGGATATAGATATAAGCAAGATGTCAGAAATACACTTCAGCATAACAGTTATGAAGATGATTACTAGAATAGAGAAATCAATTAATGGCAACATAGAGTCTCTAAGGGCAGAAATGAGAGCTGATCTGGCAGAACTTAAAAATGCTACCAATGAGATCCAATCTAATCTAGATACTCTAACAGCTAGAGTAAATGAGGCAGAAGTACGAATTAGTGAGCTAGAAGATAAACTGATAGAAAAGAAGGAACATGAGGAAGCCGGGAACAAACAGCTTAAAATCCGTGAAAACAGAATTAGAGAAAAAAGTGAGGCCATGAAACATTTCAATGTCAGAATTATTGGGATCCCTGAGGGGGTGGAGAGAGAGAGAGGACTAGAAGATATATTTTAGCAAATTGTAGCTGAGAACTTCCCTAATCTGGGGAATGAAACAAACATTCGTGTCCTAGAACCAGAGAGGACCCCTCGCAAGATCAAGGAGAACAGACCAACATCCCACATGTAATAGAAAAACTCGCAAATCTTAGAACCAAGGAAACCATCTTAAGGGCAGGTAGGGGGAAGAGATTCCTTATGTACAGAGGGAAGAACATCAGAATAACGTCAGACCTGTCCACAGAGACCTGGCAAGCCAGAAAGGGCTAGCAAGATACATTCAGGGTACTAAATGAGAAGAACATGCAGCCAAGAATACTTCATCCAGCAAGGCTCTCATTTAGAATGGATGGAGAGTTGCAGAGCTTCCATGACCAGCAGAAGCTGAAAGAATATGTGACCACTAAGCCGGTCCTGCAAGAAATATTAAGGGGGGTTCTATAAAAAAAGAAAGACCCCAAGAGTGGTATAGAACAGAAATTTACAGAGACAATCTATAGAAACAAGGACTTCACAGGCAACATGTTGACAATATAATCATATCTTTCAATAATCACTCTCAACGTGAATGGCCTAAATGCTCCCCTAAAACAGCACAAGGTTGCAGATTGGATAAAAAGACAGGACCCATCCATATGCTGTCTACAAGGGACTCATTTTGAACCTAAAGATACATCAGGACTGAAAGTGAAGGGATGGAGGTCCATCTTTGATGCCAACGGACCTCAAAAGAAAGCTGGGGTAGCAATTCTCATATCAAACAAATTATATTTTAAGCTAAAGAATGTAGTTAGAGACACAGAAGGACACTATATCATACTTAAAGGGTCTATCCAACAAGAAGATCTAACAATTGTAAATATCTACACCCCCAACATGGAAGCTGCCAACTACATAAACCAACTGTTAACCAAAATAAAGAGACATATATTGCTTCTCAATCTTTTGGCTAAGATCAAGTGCAAAATAAAGAGACATATTGATAAGAATATGTTAATTGTAGGAGACCTCAACACTCCATTCTCAGCAATAGATAGATCATTTAAGCAGAAAATCAACAAGGAAACAAGAGCTTTGAAAGACACACTGGACCAGATGGACCTCATAGAACATTCAACATTCCACCCTAAAACAACAGAATACTCATTCTTTTTGAGCGCAAATGGAACCTTCTCCAGAATAGACCACATACTGGGTCACAAATCAGGTCTCAACCGATACCAAAAGATTAAGATTATTCCCTGCATATTCTCAGACCACAATGCTTTAAAACTGAAACTCAATCACAAGAAAAAATTTGGAAGAAATTCAAACATTTGGAAGCTAAAGACCACTCTGCTGAAGAATGTTTGGGTCCACCAGGAAATCAAAGAAGAACTTAAACAGTTCATGGAAACCAATGAGAATGAAAATACATTGGTCCAAAACCTATGAGATACTGCAAAGGCCGTCCTACGGCAGAAATACATAGCCATCCAAGCCTCACTCAAAAAAATAGAAAAATCCTGAATTCAACAACTAACTCTACACCTTAAAGAACTAGAGAAAAAACAACAAATGATGCCTAAGCCATGCATTAGAAGAGAAACAATTAAGATTAGAGCAGATATCAATGAATTAGAAACCAGAAATACAGTAGATCAGATCAACGAAACTAGAAGTTGGTTCTTTGAAAGAATTAATAAGATCGGTAAACCACTGGCCAGACTTATCCAAAAGAAAAGAGAAAGGACCCAAATTAATAAAATTATGAAAGGGGAGAGATCACAACTAACACCAAGGAAATAGAAACAATTTTTAGAAATTATTATCAACAACTATATGCCAATGAACTGAGCAATCTGGATGAAATGGAGGTCTTCTTGGAAACCTGTAAGCTGCCAAGACTGAAACAGGAAGAAATTGACAACCTGAATAGGCCAATAACCAGTAACGAGATTGAAGCAGTGATCAAAACCTCCCAAAAATAAGAGTCCAGGGCCTAATGGATTCCCTGGGGAATTCTACCAAACATTCAAAGAAGAAATAATACCTATTCTCCTGAAATTGTATCAAAAAATAGAAACAGGGGGCGCCTGGGTGGCTCAGTTGGTTAAGCGACTGCCTTCGGCTCAGGTCATGATCCTGGAGTCCCGGGATCGGGTCCCGCATCAGGCTCCCTGCTCAGCAGGGAGTCTGCTTCTCCCTCTGACCCTCCCCCCTCTCATGCTCTCTCTCTATCTCATTCTCTCTCTCAAATGAATAAATAAAATCTTAAAAAAAAAAAAAGAAACAGAAGGAAAGCTTCCAGACTCATTCTATGAGGTCAGCATTACTTTGATCCCCAAACCAGGCAAAGACCCCATCAAAAAGGAGAATTTCAGACTGATATCCCTGATGCATATGGATTCCAAAATTCTCAACAAAATCCTAGCTAATAGGATCCAACATTACATTAAAAGGATCATCCACCATGACCAAGTGGGATTTATCCTCGGGATGCAAGGGTGGTTCAACATTCACAAATCAATCAATGCAATAGAACACATTAATAAGAGGAGAAAGAAGAACCATATGGTCTTCTCAATTGATGCAGAAGAAGCTTGACAAAATACAGCATCTTTTCCTGATTAAAACTATTTAGAGTATAGGGATAGAGGGAATATTCCTCAATTTCATAAAATCCATCTATGAAAAACCCGTGGTGACTATCATCCTCAATGAGGAAAAGCTGAGAACCTTTCCCTTAAGATCAGGAACATGACAAGGATGCCCACTCTCACCACTATTGTTCAACATAGTACTAGAAGTCTTAGCAACAGCAATCAGACAACAACAAGAAATAAAAAGTATTCAAATTGGCAAAGAAGAAGTCAAACTCTCTCTCTTTGCAGATGACATGATACTTTATGTGGAAAACCCAAAAGATTCCACCCCCAAATTACTAGAACTCATACAGCAATTCAGTAATGTGGCAGGATACAAAAATCAATGCACAGAAATCAGTTGCTTTCTTATACACTAATAATGTAACTGTAAAAAAAGAAATTAGAGAATCAATTCCAATTACAGAGGCACCAAAAACCACAAGATACCTTGGAATAAACCTAACCAAAGAGGTAAAGGATCTATACTCTAGGAACTACAGAACACTCAGGAAAGAAACTGAAGAAGACACAAAAAGATGGAAAAACATTCCGTGCTCATGGATTGGAAGAATAAATATTGTTAAAATGTCTATGCTGCCCAGAGCAGTCTAAACCTTCAATGCCATCCTGATCAAATTACCAATGGCATTTTTCAAAGTGCTGGAATAAACAATCCTAAAACTTGTATGGAATCAGAAAGGACCCCGAATTGCCAAGGAAATGTTGAAAAAGAAAAACAAACCTGGGAGCATCATGTTGCCTGATTTCAAGATACATTACAAAGCTGTGATCACCAAGACAGCATGGTACTGGCACAAAAACAGACATATAGACCAATGGAACAGAATAGAGAGCCCAGATATGGACCCTCAACTCTATGGTCAACTAATCTTCAACAAAGCAGGAGAATAATATACAATGGAACATAGTCTCTTCAATAAATGGTGCTTGGAAAATTGGACAGCTATATACAGAAGAATGAAACTCCACCATTCTCTTACACCATACACAAAGATAAACTCAAAATGGATGAAAGACCTAAATGTGAGACAAGAATCAATCAAAATCCTAGAGGAGAACATAGGCAGTAACCTCTTCTACCTCAGCCACAACAACTTCTTTCAAGACATATCTCCAAAGGCAAGGGAAACAAAAGAGAAAATGAACTTTTGGGACTTCATCAAGATAAAAAGCTTCTGCACAGCAAAGGGAAATAGTCAACAAAACAAAGAGGTAACCCACAGAATGGGAGAAGATTTTTAAAATGACACTACAAAGGGCTGATATCCAAGATCTATAAAGAACTTCTCAAACTCCACCCCTAAGAAACAAATAATCAAGTCAAAAAATGGGCAGAAGACATGAACAGACACTTCTCCAAAGAAGACATACAAATGACTAACAGACACATGAAAACATGTTCATCATCATTAGCCATCAGGGAAATTCAAATCAAAACCATATTGAGATACCAGCTTACACCAGTTAGTATGGCAAAAATTGACAAGGCAAGAAACAACAAATGTTGGAGAGGTTGTGGAGAAAGGGGAACCCTCTTACATTGTTGGTGGGAATGCAAGTTGGTATAGCCACTTTGGAAAACAGTGTGGAGGTGCCTCAAAAAATTAAAAATAGAGCTACCGTATGACCCAGCAATTGCACTCCTGGGTATTTACCCCAAAGACACAGATGTAGTGAGAAAAAGGACCATATGCACTGCAATGTTCATACACTTGATCTTAGCCAAAAGGCCAAGTTCATAGCAGCAATGTCCACAATAGCCAAACTGTGGAAATAGCTGAGATGCCCTTCAACAGATGAATGGATAAAGAAGATGTGGTCCATATATACAATGGAATATTACTCAGCCGTCAGAAAGGATGAATACCCAACTTTTACATCAACATGGATGAGACTGAAGGAGATTATGCTAAGTGAAATAAGTCAAACAGAGAAAGACAATTATGAAATGGTTTCACTTATTTGTGGAACATAAGGAATAGCATGGAGGACATTAGGTGAAGGAGGGCAAAAATGAAGGAGGGGAATCAGAGGGGGAGATGGACCATGAGAGACTATGGACTTTGAGAAACAATTGAGGGTTTTAGGGAGGAGGGTGGTGGTGGGATGGGTTAGCCCGGTGATGGGTATTAAGGAGGGCATGTATTGCATGGAGCACTGGGTGTTATACGCAATGAATCATGGGACACTACATCAAAAACTAATGATGTAATATATGGTGGTTAACATAATAAAATAAAAAAATGTAAAAAATAAGACTAATCATGTACTGTATGGTGACTAACATAACATAAAAAAAATAGAATATTTCAATTCCAGGATAATTCATTACTCATTTCTAAGAAATAATTGGGACACAGTGTAAATTCCTTGATAGCCAAGATATGTACATAATTAAAGCATGTAATTAAATGAATATATAAATTCTCTCTAAAAAAAAAAAAATGATCCCAGAGTCCTGGGCTCGAGCCCCACATTGGGCTCCCTGTTGAGCCTGCTTCTCCCTCTCCATCTGCCTGCTGTTCCCACTGCTTGTACACTCCGTCAAATAAAAAAAAATCTAAAAAAAAAAAAATATGGTGTATTTCATTGATTGATTTTCCATATGTTTATCCACCCTTGGATTCCAGGAACAACTCCCATTGTTTAATAGTATATAATCCCTTTAATGTGGTGTTGAATTCAGTTTGCCAGGATTCTGTTGGCAATTTTTGCATCGGTAGTAGTCATGGATATTGGTCTATAGTTTTCTTGTAGTCTTTGTCTGGCTTTGGCATCAGAATAATGCTGGCCTTATAGATTGAGCTTAGTAGTTTTCCTCCTCTTTAATTATTTAAAGAGTTTCAGAAATATTTATATTATTTCTTCTTTAAATATATGATGGAATTCTCCAGTGAAACTATATGGTCCTGCAATTTTCTCTTTTGGGAGGCTTTTTAAAAAAATTTTTGATCCAATCTCCTTACTCATAATTAGTCTGTTCAGCTTTTCTATGTCTTCATGATTCTGTGTTGGTAGATTGAACGTTGCTAGGAATTCATCCATTTTTTCCTAAGTTATCCAATTTGTTGGCACAAAATGCTTCATTGTAGTCTCTTATAATCCTTTTTATTTCTGTGTCATCAGTTTTAATTTCCCCACTTTCACTTCTGATTTTACTTATTTGAATCTTTTCTCCTTCTTATCAGTTAATCTATTTAAATATGTCAATTTTATTGTTCTTTTCAAAAAATTAACTGTTTCATTCATTTTTTTCTATTGTTTTCTAATCCCTATTTTATTTCTGCTCTAATCTTTATTATTTCCTTCCTTCTATTAGCCTGACTGTAGTTGTTTCTCCTTTTTCTAGTTTCAGGAGGTATAAAGTAGGTTGTTGTTTCTCTTCTTTAACGTATTCATTTACAGATATAAGTGTCACTCTTAGGACTACTTTCAATATATCCTATAAGTTTTGGTATGTTGTCTTTAAGTTTCCATTTGTCTCAAGGTATTTTCCAATTCCCCTTCTCATATTGCTTTCCAGTTTCATTCTTTTGTGATCAGAAAAAGATTATTTGTATAATTTCTTTTATTAAAAAAATGAGGCTTTTTTGTGGCCTCACATGTCTATCCTGGAGAATGTTGCATGTGCACTTGAGGAGAATGTATATTCTGCTGTTATTGGGTATTCTGTATATCTGTTGAGTCTCTTTGGTCTATAGTGTTATTCAAGTCCTTTGTCAATTTATCTTCTGTCTAGTTATTCTATCCATTACTGAAAATTGGGTATGGAGTTTTCCTATTATAATTGTACTGCTATTTCTCCATTCATATCTATCAATATTTGTTTTATATATTTAGGTGCCCTGATGTTGAGTATATATATTTATAACTATTATATCACTTAACCTCAATTACCTCTGTAAAGGCCTTATCTCCAAATACAGTCTCATTGTGAGGTATTGGATGTTAGATCTTCAACATATGAATGGAGGGGGTGAGCACAACCCACTCCTCAATGTTCAACTGATGTTTCTGACTGATCCAAAAGTTACAGACTATAATTTTTTTTGAGTCATATATAGAAGTTATATTCAGTGATATTTCACCAAGAAATTTCTTCCTTTATCTTTATTATTCTTGTTTCTGTAATAAAAATAACTGTTATTGCTTGAAAGTTTCAATTCTCCACTTGACTTAATTCCTAAACCTAGTAAAATTTTGAGAATATAGGATATGGTTTCTTCCTTCAAAATATAAGGATCATTGAATGCTGTACAAAATAAAGTGGTTCTACCACTTCAATGTATGAAGACAATATGTTGTTGTTTATTGTTACACTAATTACTAATTCCTTTAAAAAACTTCAATATAGTATATAAATGTGTTCAAGCTAGTATGATTCAAGAATAGATTTCCACAGTAACAATACTTCCTCATTAGCCATAGAAGGTTCAGCCATGAAGCTAACACTTGAAAATATCTAAAGAATGTTGAATTATCAACCTAAATGATAAATACCTCTGTATCCTACTTGCTTTCTGAAGGCCTTGTCAGCCACTATATAGCCAACAACCAGAAATATTAGCTAGGGTAATGTGTATATAAAATAAGAATTCGAAGACTCACTGAGAATTTTTTTTCATTGTGAATTTTTCCAAACACCAGGGTCATTCTATAATAGTAGTACTTTCTTCTCATAAAATAGCTACATTAAATTGTGAATACTATTTTAAAATACTCATTTTACTTTCATTTCTTTAAAAATTATATGAAAAAATGCTCTCTTTTATCACTTTTCTTTAAAGACAAAACCACCACTCAGAATTCTAGAACATGAAGTAGGGGCACATTTTAAAACTTTCATGGTGTAGCTGAATATTAACCATTTACAGATTTTTATTAAGTTACTGGGGAAACAAGAATAGCCCATGAAATTTTGAGTTTACTTCAGTAAGCTAAACATTATGGTTGTGTACTTCAGTTAAACTGTACAGTTAGTCCTTCACAGACACTTATTTAATTAGTATGATATGTACTTACATGATTATGTGTGTCTGAGAGGGAAAAACCAGGCTGATAACCAGGAACAGATTACAATACAGATAGAAGAATACTATGTGAACAAATAACGATTATATAGTAAAATTTATATTTAGTATAAATAATGTACTCAAGTGATGAAAAGACTAAAACTAAGATAACAGATGGAGTAAGTTGAGGTTTGTCAACTCTTTCGGAAGTGGTGATGCTCAAAAGTTTCCAATACTGGTTAAGAAAAGTCATGGAATTAAATTACCAGGGAGCAAGAGCGTATTCTAAAAGTGTGTGCTGGTGTGAGCTAAATCTTAGATCTTGAAATTAGAAATGTATGAAATTGTTCAATGGATTGTTTGGTTATAGCAGCAGGCCCTTATATTTTGTGTTAAGATAAATTTGGAGGCTAGCAGTTTGTTGAGGTTTTGTTTGTTTGTTTGTTTTGTGTTTCATCTATGTTTATCAAGGATATTGGCCTATAATTTTCTTTTCCTATAGTTTCTTCAGCTTTGGTATCAGGGTAATTCTGGTCTCATAAAATAAATTTGGGAGTGTTTTCAATTCTTTGAAAGAGTTTGAAAAAAATGGTATTAATGTTGTTAGAATTCACCCTTAAAACAATGTGGTCCTGGGCTTTTCTTTATTGGGAAGTTTTTGATTATCAGTTCAATCTCCTGCTAGTTATAGATCTATTCATGTTTTCTATTTCTTTATGGCTCAGGTATAAAGTTATGTTGTTTATTTCAGATCTTTCTTCTTTTTTAATATGGGAATTTGTCACTAAAATGTTCCCTCTTAGTACTACTTTCACAGAATCCCATAAGTTTTGGTAAGTTATTTTCATTTTATTTGTCTCAAGATATTTTCTAACTTCCCTTTTGATTTCTTCTTTAATACACTGATTGTTCCAGAATGTATTGTTTTATTCCATTTATTTGTGTATCTTCACGTTTTCCTTTTGTTATGGATTTTTTTATTAAGTTAATTTTAATTCCAATATAGTTAGCATAGAGTGTTATATTAGTTTCAGGTGTACAATACAGTGATTCAATAATTCTATACATCATTACTCAGGGCTCATCATGATAAGTGTGCTCTTAATCCCCTTCACCCCTTCCCCCCACCCACCTCCCTTCTGATATGCTTTATTTATTTATTTATATTTGATATGCTTTATTTTAAGTGAGTACCCTCAGTTAAAGATTTTTTTTTCAATAAGAACATTTTTTTACTTGACATATACTTTAGAATACATGGTTCTAAAAGATATGTGTGTGTATGTGTGTGTATATATATATATATCTATCTATCTCCAGGGGTGCCTGGGTGGCTCAGTCAGTTAAGCATCTGACTTCAGCCCAGGTCATGATCTTAGGGTGCTGGGGTGGAATCGAGCCCTGCATCAGGCTCTACACTCAACAGGGAGTCTGCTTCTCCTTCTCCCTCTACCCCTACCCCTGCTCATACTCTCTCTCTCTCTCAAATAAATAAATAAAATCTTTTAAAAAATTCCATCCAAGAAAAACAGAATACACATTTTCTTCAAGTACACACATAAGAATCCCCTGGTTGAATCACATAAAAAGAGACATAACAAATATTACAAATTTAGGAAGACTGAAATCATACCAAGGATATATTCCAACCACAATGGTACAAAACTGAAGATCAATAATAAAACAAAGCTGGAAAATCTACAACCTACAATGTAAATATTAAATTTTAATATGTAAATATTAAGCAACACATTACTGAACAACTAATGGGCCAAGAAATCAAAAGGCAAATTAAAATATGTCTTAAAACAAAAGAAAAAAAAACACAATATTCCAAAACCTAGGGGATGCAGCAAAAGCAGATGTTACAGTGAAATTTATGCTATAAATGCTTGTATTAAGAAAAAAGTCCAAAAAACATTGAACCACAAGTAACTAGAAAAAGAAGAAACATAGCTGAAATTTAGTAGAGGAAGAAAATAACAAAGAAAAATCTGAAATAAATAGAGAGCAAAATAAATAATAACATGACGTTGAAAGTAATGACAAGTTTAAAAAAAATAAACAAAATTACCAGTGCTTTAACTACATTAAGAAAGAAAAGACCCAAAAACCAAAATGAGAAATGGAAGAGAAAATAATACAACATAACCACAGAAATACATAGTGTGTTAACAATTACTATAAACAATTATATACGAACAAATCAGATATCTTAGAAAAAAACACAGATAATTCCAAAAAATGCACAAGGCGTTACAATTGAATCATAAATTTTGAATCCAAGAAACAGGAAATCTTCTCAACCAATAACAAGAATGAAAGTTGAGTTCCATTCCAATGTGGTAAGAATAGATACTTGGTAGGATTTGCTAGGTAAATTTGCTAATACTTGGAATCTATCCTGGAGAGTATTCCATGTGTGCTTGAGGAAAATGTATATTCTGCTGCTGTTGGGTAGAATGTACTATATGCCTGTTAGGTTAATTTGGTCTTTAGGATTATTCAAGCCTACTCTTTTGTTATTAATTTTCTGCGTGGATGTTTCATCCATTATTGAAACTGTGGCATTGAAGTTCCCTGCTTTTATTACATTGCTATGTATTTCTCCCTTAAAGTTATATATATTTAGGTATTCTGATGTTGAGTGCATATATATTTATAATTGGTATATCTCCTTGGTGAATTGTCTCTTTTATCATTACAGAATGTCCCTTTTTGTCTCTCGTGACAGTTTTTGACTTAAAAACTCTTTGGTCTCCCACAAATACAGTCACCATTGCTCTCTTTTGGGTAATAACAAACCAAATTCAACAGTACCTTGAAAATTCATACACCATAAGCCAAGTGGGATTTATGCCTGGGGTGCAAGGATGATTCAACATATACAAATCAATTAATGCGACACACCACATTAATAGAATGAAGGATAAAAATCACATGATTATCTCAGTAGATACAGGAAAACTTTTGACAAAATTCAACACCTTTTCACGGTAAAAACTCTAAAAAAATAGTTAAAGAAAGAATTTACCTCAACATAATAAATGAAAATTCCTCAGCTAATGAAAAACTGAAAGTTTTTCATCTAATATCAGGAACAAGACAAGGATATACTCTCACAACTTTTATTTAACGTGGTATCAGAAGTCCTAGGTAGAACAATTAGACAAGAAAAAAGAAAGAAAGGGCAGGACATTTTTTTTTTTAATTTTATTTTATTATGTTATGTTAGTCACCATACAATACATCATTAGTTGTTGATGTACTGACCCACGATTCATTGTTTTCATAAGACACCCAGTGCTCCATGCAGTACATGCCCTCCTTAATACCCACCACTGGGCTAACCCATCCCCCCCACACCCCTCCCCTCTAAAACCCTCAGTTTGTTTCTCAGAGTCCATAGCCTCTAATGGTTCATCTCTCCCTCCGATTTCCACGCCTTCATTTTTCCCTTCCTTCTCCTAATGTCTTCCATGCTATTCCTTATGTTCCATAAATAAGGGAAACCGTATGATAATTCACTTTCTCTGCTTGACTTATTTCACTTAGCATAATCTCCTCCAGTCCCATCCATGTTGATGTAAAAGTTGGGTATTCACCCTTTCTGATGGCTGAGTAATATTCCATTATATATATGGACCACATCTTCTTTATTCATTCCTCTGTGGAAGGGCATCTCAGCTATTTCCACAGTTTGGCAACTGCGGACATTGCTGCTATGAACATTGGGGTGCATATGGCCCTTCTTTTCACTACATCTGTGTCTTTGGGGTAAATACCCAGGAGTGCAATTGCTGGGTCATAGGGTAGCTCTATTTTTAATTTTTTGAGGCACCTCCACACTGTTTTCCAAAGTGGCTGTACAAACTTGCATTCCCACCAACAGTGTAAGAGGGTTCCCCATTCTCCACAACTTCTCCAACATTTGTTGTTTCTTGCCTTGTCAATTTTTGCCACTCTAACTGGTGTAAGGTGGTATCTCAATGTGGTTTTGATTTGAGTTTCCTTGATGGCTAATGATGATGAACATTTTCTCATGTGTCTGTTAGCCATTTGTATGTCTTCTTCGGAGAAGTGTCTGTTCATGTCTTCTGCCCATTTTTTGACTTGATTATTTGTTTTTTGTGTGTTGAGTTTGAGAAGTCCTTGATAGATCTTGGATACCAGCTGTTTATCTATAGTGTCATTTGCAAAGATCTTCTCCCATTCTGTGGGTTGCCTCTTTGTTTTGTTGACTGTTTCCTTTGCTGTGCAGAAGATTTTTATCTTGATGAAGTCCCAAAAGTTCATTTTTGCTTTTTTTTACTAGCTTTTGGAGATGTATCTTGAAAGAAGTTGCTGTGGCCATTGTCAAAGAGGTTATTGCCTATGTTCTCCTCTAGAATTTTGATGGACTCCTGCCTCACATTGAGGTCTTTCATCCATTTTGAGTTTATCTTTGTGCATGGTGTTAGAGAATGGTCGAGTTTCATTCTTCTGCATGTGGCTGTCCAATTTTCCCAGAACCATTTATTGAAGAGACTGTCCTTTTTCCATTGCATATTTTTTCCTGCCTTGTCGAAGATTATTTGACCATAGTTGAGGGTCCATATCTAGGTTCTCTATTCTGTTCCATTGGTCTAGATGTCTGTTTTTGTGCCAGTACCATGCTGTCTTGGTGATCACTGCTTTGTAATATAGCTTGAAATCGGGCAACGTGATGCCCCCAACTTTGTTTTTCTTTTTCAACATTTCCTTGGCAATTCAGGGTCTTTTCTGATTCCATACAAATTTTAGGATTGTTTGTTCCAGCTCTTTGAAAAAAGTCATTGGAACTTTGATCGGGATGGCATTGAAGGTATAGATTGCTCTGGGTAGCATAAACATTTTAACAATCTTTATTTTTCCGATCCATGAGCATGGAATATTTTTTCATCTTTTTGTGTCTTCTTCAATTTCTTTCATGAGTGTTCTGTAGTTCCTAGAGTATAGATCCTTTACCTCTTTGGTTAGGTTTATTCTGAGGTATCTTATGGTTTTTGGTGCTATTGTAAATGGAATCGTTTCTCTAATTTCTCTTTGTACACTTGCGTTGTTAGTGTATAAGAAAGAAACTGATTTCTGTGCATTGATTTTGTATCCTGCCACATTACTGAATTGCTGTATGAGTTCTAGTAATTTGGGGATGGAGTCTTTTGGGTTCTCCACATAAAGTATCATGTCATCTGCGAAAAGAGAGAGTTTGACTTCTTCTTTGCCAATCTGAATACCTTTTATTTCTTGTTGTTGTCTGATTGCTGTTGCTAGGACTTCTAGTACTATGTTGAACAATAGTGGTGAGAGTGGGCATCCTTGTCATGTTCCTGATCTTAAGGGAAAGGCTCTCAGCTTTTCCTCATTGAGGATGATATTCACTGTGGGTTTTTCATAGATGGATTTTATGAGCTTGAGGAATGTTCCCTCTATCCCTATACTCTGGAGAGTTTTAATCAGGAAAAGATGTTGTATTTTGTCAAATGCTTTTTCTGCATCAATTGAGAGGACCATATGGTTCTTCTCCCTCCTCTTATTAATGTGTTCTATTACATTGATTGATTTGTGAATGTTGAAGCACCCTTGCATCCCAGGGGTAAATCCCACTTGGTCATGGTGGATGATCCTTTCAATGTAATGTTGGATCCTATTAGCTAGGATTTTGTTGAGGATTTTGGAATCCATATTTATCAGGGATATTGGTCTGAAATTCTCCTTTTTGATGGGGTCTTTGCCTGGTTTGGGGATTAAGGTAATGCTGACCTCATAGAATGAGTCTGGAAGCTTTCCTTCTGTTTCTATTTTTTGAAACAACTTCAGTAGAATAGGTATTATTTCTTCTTTGAATGTTTGGTAGAATTCCCCAGGGAATCCATCAGGCCCTGGACTCTTGTTTTTTGGGAGGTTTTGGATCACTGCTTCAATATTGTTACTGGTTATTGGCCTATTCAGGTTGTCAATTTCTTCCTGTTTTAGTCTTGGCACCTTATAGGTTTCCCAGAAGGCATCCATTTCATCCAGACTGCTCAGTTTATTGGCATATAATTGTTGATAATAATTTCTAATAATTGTTTCTATTTCCTTGGTGTTAGTTGTGATCTCTCCCCTTTCATTCATAATTTTATTAATTTGGGCCTTTTCTCTTTTCTTTTGGATAAGTCTGGCCAGTGGTTTATCGATCTTATTAATTCTTTCAAAGAACCAACTTCTAGTTTCGTTTTTCTGATCTACTGTATTTCTGGGTCTAATTCATTGATATCTGCTCTAATCTTAATTATTTCTCTTCTAATGCATCGCTTAGGCATCGCTGGTTGCTTTTTCTCCAGTTCTTTAAGGTGTAGAGTTAGTTGATGAATTTGGGATTTTTCTATTTTTTTGAGTGAGGCTTGGATGGCTATGTATTTCCCCCTTAGGACCACCTTTGCAGGATCCCATAGGCTTTGGACTGATGTGTTTTCATTCTCATTCGTTTCCATGAATTGTTTAAGTTCTTCTTTGATTTCCTGGTTTCCCAAACATTCTTGAGCAGAGTGGTCTTTAGCTTCCAAGTGTTTGAATTTCTGCCAAATTTGTTCTTGTGATTGAGTTCCAGTTTTAAAGCATTATGGTCTGAGAATATGCAGGGAATAATCTCAATCTTTTGGTATCAGTTGAGACCTGATTTGTGATCCAGTATGTGGTCTATTCTGGAGAAAGTTCCATGTGTGCTTGAAAAGAATGAGTATTCTGTTGTTTTAGGGTGGAATGTTCTGTATATATCTATGAAGTCCATCTGGTCCCCTGTGTCATTCAAAGCTCTTGTTTCTTTGTTGATTTTCGGCTTAGATGATCTGCCCATTGCTGAGAGTGGAGTATTGAGGTCTCCTACAATTAACGTATTGTTATCAATATGACTCTTTACTTTGATTAACAGTTGGCTTATGTAGATGGCTGCTTCCATGTTGGGGGCATAGATATTTACAATTGTTAGATCTTCTTGTTGGATAGACCCTTTAAGAATGATATAGTGTCCTTCTGTGTCTCTAACTACAGTCTTTAGTTTAAAATCTAATTTTTCTGATATAAGAATTGCTACCCTAGCTTTCTTTTGAGGTCCATTGGCAAGGAAGATGGATCTCCATCCCTTCACTTTCAGTCTGGGTGTATTGTTAGGTTCAAAATGAGTCTCTTGTAGACAGCATATGGATGGGTCCAGTCTTTTTATCCAATCTGCAGTCCTGTGCCATTTTATGGGAGCATTTAGGCCATTCACGTTGAGAGTGATTATTGAAAGATATGAATTTACTGTCATCATGTTTCTTGTAAAGACCTTGTTTTTAGAGCTTGTCTCTGTAAATTTCTTTTCTATATCACTCTTGGGGTCTTTCTCCTTTTACAGAACACCCCTTCATATTCTTGCAGGGGCGGCTTAGTGGTCACATATTCTTTCAGTTTCTGCCTGTCCTGGAAGCTCTCCATCTCTCCATCCATTCTAAATGACAGCTTTGCCAGATGAAGTATTCTTGGCTGCATGTTCTTCTCATTTAGTACCCTGAATATATCTTGCCAGGCCTTTCTGGCTTGCCAGGTCTCTGTGGAGAGGTCTGATGTTATTTGGATCTTCCTCCCTCTGTACGTAAGGAATCTCTTCCCCCTAACTGCCCTTAAGATGGTTTTCTTTGTTCTAAGATTTGAGAGTTTTACTATTACATGCCGGGGTGTTGGCCTGTTTTCCTTGATCTTGGGAGGGGTCCTCTCTGCCTCCAGGACATGGATGTTTGTTTCATTCCCCAGATTAGGAAAGTTCTCGGCTACAATTTGCTCAAATATATCTTCTAGTCCTCTCTCTCTCTGCACTCCCTCAGGGATTCCAGTAATTCTGACATTGGAATGTTACATGGTGTCACTTATTTTTCTGATTCTATTTTCATGGATTCTGAGTTGTTTTTCCCTTGCTTCCTCTTTTCCCTTTTTATCTATTAAATTGTCTTCCAGGTCACTAATTCGTTCTGCTGCCTCACCCTAGCTGTTAGATTATCTAGATTGGATTGGATCTCATTGATAGCATTTTTAAGTTCTGCCAATTCAGCTTTCATTTCTGCCCTTATAGATTCTATGTTGCCATTAATCGATTTCTCCATTCTAGCCATTGTCTTCACAATTGCTAGCCTGAATTCCATCTCTGATATCTTGGTTATATCTGCATCCATTTATAAATCTGTGGCATAAGTCATAATCTGAGTCTTTCCTATTTTGGGGGTTCCTCCTCCTAGTCATTCTGTTGATGGGCAGTTGAGGGAATGTATAGAGTCCAAATTATTGACCACAACTCTAGGAAAATGCACCTGTTTCATAGGGACCTTAGGGTTGCTGGCCTCTTGTTCTCCCAGCCTGTCTTCTGGGGGAAGGGTCTGCCATGCTGTTACTCAGGCAACCCTGTTTGGGCAGAGTTGCCCTGACCCCTGTGGCAGGGGATGGGCTCAGTGAAAATGTGTTTTTGGGGGCTTTTGTTCACTGGCAGCTTTCCACATCTCTTCCGAGAGTCAGAGCAGAAGACACCGTTCCCAACCCTCTGCCTCAGAGCAGAGAGATCGCAGTCTGTTCTTCAGTGAGCTCTCCAGACCACACTGTCTCCGTTTCTGTCTGTGCTGGTATAAACTGCAGCGTCCTGGGTTGTGCATTCCCTCAGCAGCGCTCCCAGTCCTCTCCTCCAGTTTGGGGCACATCTCTGCCCTTTGTGCTTCTAAAACCACCAGCTGCCCCCAGTTCACATGCACCACACTGCCGCTCTGGTTTCTGTCAAGGGGGCTGCCCTAAAGTCCTTTCCCCACCTCTACTGGTCTGAGTCTGTGCCCCATCCCCAGAGTGGGAGGCTATCGCTCCCTGGTGGTGTAGGATCCCCATGGACAGGCTCCCTCCCACTGTCGTTTATCCTCTGATATCTGCCCGGAATCATGGCTTTCCGCTTTGTACCTCAAAACCAACCGCCTGCGATATTCTGTTTGTAGAGATCCAGATCTATCTTCTTACATCTCAGGCTGATTTTGTAGGTGTTCAGAGTGGTCAGGTAGATATCCAGCTCAATTCTGGGGACCGGTTGGAATAGGGTCCCCTACTCCTCCCCATCTTCTCCTGCTGTCAGGGCAGGACATTCTAATTGAAAAATATGAAGTACAATTATCTCTGTTTTCATATGGCATAATCTTACATGTAGAAAGCCCTAGAGACTCTAATATACACTCAGTTTCTATTTAAATTCCAGTCAAATTTTTTTGAATGTTGAAACAAATTCAGGAAAGTTTCACAATGTAAAATCAAAATACAAAAATAAGTTTTGTTTCTATATGCTACTAATGAAGTGTCCAAAGAAGAAATAAAGAAAACAATTCCATTTACAAAAGCATCAAAAGAATAAAATACTTAGAAATAAATTTAACCAAGAGGGCTGAAGCTTTGTACACTGAAAATGACAATATTAGTGAAAGAAATTAAAGAAGACATAAATAAATGCAAAGACTTCTCTGTTCATACGTTGGAAGACTTAGTGCTGTTGAAATGTCAATACTATTCAAAGCAATTTCCAGATTCAATGCAATACCTATCAAAATTCTAATGCATTTTTCACAGAAATAGTAAAAAATAGAAAAAAAATAATAAAATTACAGTTATTAAAATAGTATGGCATTGGCATAAAAATAGACATATAAACCAAATGAAATAAAGAGTCCAGAAATAAATCCAGGCACATACAGTTAATTTTTTAACAAGGGTGTTAGAAATGCACAATGAGGAAAAGATAATCTCTTCAACAAATGGTGCTGTGAAATCTGGATTTCCACATGCAAAAAAAAATAAAACTAGACCCTTATCTTACACTACAAGCAAAAATATAATGTTGTCTGGGCATGATTTCTTAGATATGACATTAAAACCATAGGCAACAAAAGCAAAAATTGACATATGGGACTATATAAAACTAAAATACTTCTGCACAGCAAAGAAACAATCAATAGCGTCAAAAGGAAATATACAGAATGGGAGAAAGTATTTGCAAAGGCTCTATCTGCTAAGTGCTTGAAATCCAAAATAAAGAAATCCTTCAACTTAGTATCAAAAAGCAAATAACGCAATTAAAAAAATGGGGAAGGATCTGAATAGATATTTTTCTAAAAGAGACATGTAAATAATTAACAGATATGTGAAAAGATGTTCAACATCACTAATTATCAGGAGAATGCAAATTAAAGCCAAAATGAGATGTCATCTCAAATCTGTTTGGATAGCTATTATCACATTATAAATAATAATACATGATAGAATAATATGTGTTGGTGAAGATGAGGAGGAATCGGAACTCTTGTACACTGTTAATTGTTAATGGGAATGTAAAATGGTGCAGCCACAATGGAACACAGTTACTCAAAAAATTAAAAATTGAACTATCATATGATCTGGTAATTCCATATCTGGGTATATATCTAAAAGCTTTGAAATCAGGATCTCCAAAAAATATCTGTTCAGTGTGACATTATCACAATGGCCAAGATGTGGACAGGTGAATGGATAAAGAAAATGTGCTGTGTACACACAGTTGAATATTATTCCACCTTAAAAAATAAGGAAATTATTCCATATGTGACAACATAAATGAACCTGGAAGGCATTACGCTAAGTGAAATAAGCCAGTCACACAAAACAAATACCACAAGATTCCATTTATAGGAGGTATATAAAATATTCAAAGTCAGAAATAAAGATAGAATGTTGATTGTCAGGGGCTGGGGCATGGGAGAAATGGGGAATTATCCACTTGAAAATTGTGAAGAAAAAAAATTGTGAATAACATCAATCACATATTAAGTGTTTATACTAAAAGAAAAAACTGATAAAATGAGGGCCCCTAACCATTTAACTATTAAAGTCAGACTTTGTTACATATGTTAATTACCAATCATAGAAAAAATTTTGGCAAATTGGAGATTTGGGATACTGCAGACTACTACCAAGCAATTTCACCTCTTGCTATGCTTAAATAGTTATAGATTCCTAACTACTATTAGTTATAGACCATAGATTTACTTTCACAGTAAGTTCCTCACTTTTTTCTACTAGAATTCATTGTGAATTACTACCTAATCTGTAAAGTATAGTATACGAGGGATATAATATATAAAAACTGTCAAAGTGACTGCTTCAAATAAATGTGCTTTACTATGCAATAAAAAATGCAGTGGCACCACAATGTCTGAAATGTGAGCCCTGTTTTCACTGTTTTTTAATAGGAAATACAGAACATTGTTTACTTGGCATGAAATGAAAAGAAAGGTGGTGATAATTCTATTAACATGATCCATGTAGATGGATCATCTTGATATTTCAGAGCCCAAAATAAGGTATAATTTTTTAAATCAAAATTGTCCTTTTAGGTTCTGTGTAATTTTAATTAACAAAACAGTTTACAGCTCTACTCTTTAATGTATAATGTGTAGCCCTGAACCTAGATACCAACATTTAGATTTTACTGAAACAATAAAATACTTTGCTTTGGAGTAAAAGGCAAAATAATAGCTCTTAATTAAATAATAAAAATTTATATCATTAATCTTCATCATTAGTATATTTCTATCAACTGTAGTTTTCTCTTTGAATAAACTAGCTTAAATTTTTAAAGTTCATTTATGCCAAAAATTATTTTTTGTTTTATAAAATGAATTTCCTAAGTATATAAGAAATATAGATTTTGCCTTTGAAACAATAACCTAGGCTTATTCAATATTTTATTATAACAACTACTCTCAGGTACTTAAACTGGAACATTTTTATTTTTCATAATAGTTTCAAATCAGTCTATCATGTCATATTTTTTAATTAACCCATTTGATCATTAACTATAATTTTATCATCCATTATATTTTAATATGACTTTAATAACCAAAATGTTAGCCAGCCATTGTACCACAGGAATTAACATATTGATATATTTACCTTGTTTTGCCAGGCTGTGCTAAATGACATAATTCATTTAGATGACTTTTACTGCCCTGATTAGGGTCTGTTCTCATTTTATAAATTTGTTGAAATCTGTCAAAATAATACATGTCTAAAATTACATTTATAGAACACTTATTAGATGTCACACACTGTGCTAAAAACTTTTTATGAGGGTTCTCATGAAATCCTCTACTAATAGTATCCTTATCTTACAAGTGACAGTGACACTTACAAGTGACAGTGTGTACTTGGTTCTTCATTGCAAAAAACAGAAACTACTTTTTTTAGAGAGTGTGCACACATGCGTGTGCGAGTGGGGAGAGGGGCAGAGGGAGAGGGAGAGAATCTTTTTTTTTCTGTTAAATTCATTTTTATTAATTGAAAACCCTATAACGAAACAGAAGAAAGGTGATATATGAATATGAGAAGCAGAATGAGGTAATTATCTATATGGTCTCAGACTATGGGGGGTGTGAATTACTTCCAGTTCAGCTTAGAAGGTGCTCACGGGGGAACGTGCCTGGCACACAAGAGTCGTGGCCACTTCCGCATTCAGATTTTAAATTGTGAGGGAGGAGGTACCCCAGAATATGTAAGGGATGCAGACATCATTTTGTCACTTAAGATGTCTCAGCACATGCTCCCAGAAAGCCTCTTGAAAACCTACTCCTCCCCCCTTCACCCAGGCTGGAGCAGGTCAGCTGTAGCTGATGAATTGGGTTACCCCACTCCATTCCCATCTCCTAGCTAGGATGGCCCACGCTGAGGACGGAGGGCTCTGGAGGAAGAGTGGAGAGGCTGACACCTTGGATTGTTTGGGACCACAGAGAAATTGCTGCAGTTCCTAGGGGAAGCTGGGGAGGCAGGGGATCAGGAGGGTTGAACCAGAGAAGCTCACGGTCCCTTCCTGCAGCACACTACACCGGCCCACACCTCCACCACTGTGTCCAACAGGAGCTGAGGATTTCCCATTTGGCTTAAGATACATGTGTCTCTCTCTTTTTTTTTTCTTTTTTTTTTTTTTTATTAACATATAATGTATTATTTGTTTCAGGGGTACAGGTCTGTGATTCATCAGTCTTACACAATTCAAAGCACTCACCATAGCACATACCCTCCCCAATGTCCATCACCCAGCCACCCCATCCCTCCCACCCTGCTCCACTCCAGCAACACTCAGTTTGTTTCCTGAGATTAAGAGTCTCTTATGGTTTGTTTCCCTCTCTGGTTTCCTCTTGTTTCTATAAGAGGAATATTTTTTCCCCCTCCCTTCTCCTATGAGCCTCTGCCTTGTTTCACAAATTCCTCATATCAGTGAGATCATATAATTGTTTTTCTCTGATTGACTTATTTCGCTTAGCATAATACAGAGGGAGAGAGAATCTTAAGCAGGCTCCACACTCATTGTAGAGCTCCACGTGGAGCCCCACATGGGGCTTGATCTCACGACCCTGAGGTCATGACCTGAACAAAATCAAGAGTCAGATGCTTAACAGACTGAGCCACCCAGGTGCCCCAAACAGAAACCATTTTTGACTAACTTAAATCTAAAATTAATTTATTGGAAAGGTAGTTCATAAATGAACTTGAAAGTGGGAAGGCAGAGGAAACCAAGCCATACCCAAGATAGTACCAAATGAAAAATCTGCTTAGGATTCTGTTAATAGAACAATTTCCACTGGACATTCACTCCCACTACCCACTCTACTGTCTTTGGAAACCCAATGATGTGCCAATGGACTCACCATTCAACCACAGCGAACATAAATGTTCTCTAACTTGACCTATATATTTGTCTCAAAATTCTACTTTCTGTATATTTTTCAAGTTTTTTGTCTATTGCACTATATTTGCTCCCAAAACCCATTTTTTCAATAGTATAGTCCAATCCTATAAAAATTAAGCCATGTAGGAAGAAAGCAGAGCAAATGGTCCCTGTGGAAAATCTGATTCCAAAGTGGGTGTGGAGTTTAGAAGGACAGGAGTGAAAAGGGAAAAAGGAATTGAATCAAGCATGCCCAGTTTATTTTTAGCAAATACTTTATTCATTTCCATATTAGTTCCTCCACTGAGGAGGAAAAAAGTGAATGTCTTGCAGTGTTATGATAATGGGTGGAATCACTAGTATATATGGAAGGAGCCAGGAACGAGGAAGAAACTTTCCATCCCAGACAGCACATGTCTTTCTCTATACCTTGAATTGAAAGTTATTTAAGAACACTATTAGTCAGGGTTCTCCATGAGGAATTGGCTCACTTAGTTATGGCAGCTGAGAAGTCCCACGAAATGCCATCTGCAAGCTGGAGACTCAGGAAAGCCAGTAGTGTAATTCAGTCTGAGTCTGAAGGCATGAGCACCATGGGAGCTGATGGTATAAATCCCAATTTCGACAGATGAGATGTCCAAGCTCAACAGCAAGACAGGGAAAATACAAATTCTTCCTTCCTCTGTCTTTTGTTCTTTTCAGGACTTCAGTGGATTGGTGATGCCCACCCACATCAGGGAGGGTAATCTACTTTACTGAGTCCACCAAATAAAATGCTAATTTCATCTAGAAACGCCCAGAAAAAAACTCAGAAATAATGTTTAATCTGGGTACCTGATGACCTGTCAAGTTGACATATAAAGATAACCATTACAAGTCCACATCTTGTTAATCTGGCACCCATATGCATCTCTTTAAACCATACTTAATCCCCCAATAAACACAAGAGTGATCATAATCCCACCTAACATTATAGAACTATCCTGCATACAATTGAACATACACTAACCCCTTCCCCAGAGGAGGAGGTAAAGTCCTTGAGCATTGTTTACTGTTCTTGATATCTCATAACTTAAATACTATGATATAAAACATCAATACATCTTATGTTATATAATAACGGAATAAAAGATAAAAGAAAACAGATATATATGGTAAGTACATACGTAAATAAATAAATAAATAGTGTGTGCATGCACACACACACACACACATACACATGCAAACATAACAAAATAAGGAGAGAATACCCATGACAATTACAATACTATTTTCTGTAACTTGTTATGTGGTTGTTTATAAATACCTTCTTCCACTGTCCATTCTGTATCTCCTTTGCCTTCAGCAAGCACCTCACTTCAACTGGTTGTGGTTCTTTATCTGGTAGGATGACTCAAACTAATTCTTGAAGGGTCTGGACCATAACTAGACCTGCCTAGATTGGATTGTTGTAGTTTTCTATTATCCTTAATCACAGATTACAGTAACATTAAAGCACTCTAATGGATCTCCTTTATTCCTGACATACTATTTATTGCCTTCACTGTAGAGTAGTAATCCAATTTCCCCTGGATAGGATTAATCACCCCAGCCAACCTTGTAACACCTTTCTTTCTTTACCTCTTGATTCAGAGGCATGAGAATGTCAAAGGTGCTGAATGGCAGTCTTAACTTCCAGTTCAAAGGAATCTTTGTTCTGTCTCCTGGTGGGAGCATTTATCCCTCTGGAACAAAGATCTTTAGGCTAGCTGAGCATAAGCAAGGAAGCAGGAAGCAAATATTTTGCTAGTGCATCACTAAGAGTAATAGTGATTGATGCCACACCCATTTCTAGCCCTTGGTTCCTGGATCCATGAAATCTGGCTATTAAATAAATGGTAGTAAATGGGTAGTAAATATATTGGATATTGATCCAGAGCATAAAAAGCCTATGGAGAACCGTTCCCTAGCCCTGCAAGGTATTGCCACCATGCTAGCACTGTAACAAGTCTTCAAAAGGCCATTCCACCATTCTGTCAAGCCAGCTGTTTCAGGATGGTGGGGAACATGTAAAAATTAGTGAGTTTTATGAGCAAGGACCCATTGTTGTACTTATTTTGCTATAAAGTGAGTTCAGAAACATGATAGTGAACAAAGCATTCTATAAGCCCATTGATGATAGTTTTGGCAAAATCAGTGCATGCATGAAAGGCAGATCCATATCCACAGTAAATATCTATTCCGTTAAGAAAAAAAAAATGCTGTCTCATCCATGATGAAAGGAATCCAATGTGATTAATACACTAGCAGGTACTGACTGATACCCTAGGGAATGGAGCCATACAGGAAAATCAGTATTTGTTTCTGTTGCCAGCATATTGGGCACTCAACAGTAGCCATAGGCAAGCTGGTTAATAGAAGTCTATATTTTTAAGCCCATGAATAACTTCCATAACTGCCACTATGGTCAATTTGTTCACCAACCAGGTAACGATATGAGTGGCCAGGGAAAGAAGCTGACTTGTATCCAAATAATGGGTCATCCTATCCACTTGCTTATTTAAATCTTCTTTGACTGAGGTCAACCTTTAGTGAGCAGTCCCATGGGACACAAATATTTTCATGTTTATTGCTTATTCAGAGAGGTTTAACCATATACCTCTTCCCCAAATTTCCTTGCCCCCAATTGTCCAATCATGTTCCTTCCAAAGCCCTAACCATATAGCCAAATCATTGGACATGGCTCATGAATGTATGCCTGTCCATTTCTACTTCTAGGCAAAGTGAACAACCAGGTATACTGCTCAAGTTCTGCACACTGGGAGGATTTCTCTTTACTGTTATCTTTCAAAGATGTCCCAGAGAGGGGCTGTAGTGCTGCAGCTTTCCACCTTTAGGTGGTACCTCTCTATCATGCAGGGTGATCTGTAAACTAGGCCTGAATCTTCTCTTTCTCTGTCAACTCATTATAGGGAACTTACCATGAGACCGTAAGTTCAAGCTGGGAGAGAGAAGGCAGTGTAGCAGGAATGGGGACTATGGGCATTCTGGATACTTCTTCATGTAACTTAATTTGCCTTTAGAGCCTACTTGGGCCTGATATATGTGTATTATCTCCATTTGATGATGGAGTGCTGCTGGGCAAGCCCAACTTTATGGCTTGGTAGGCTTACCCAGTTCATGATGGGCAAATTCAGGTGGCTCATGGTTAAGTATTCAGGATCTACTAAAGCCCAGTAATATGCCAAGAACTATTTATATATATTTTTTATTTTTTATTTTTTAACGATTTTATTTATTTATTTGACAGAGAGAGACACAGCAAGAGAGGGAACACAAGCAAGGGGAGTGGGAGAAGGAGAAGCAGGCTTCCTGCTGAGCAGGGAGCCCAATATGGAGCTCAATCCCAGGACCCTGGGATCATGACCTGAGCCAAAGGCAGACGCTTAATGACTGAGCCACCCAGGTGCCCCAAGAACTGTTTATAATAAAGAAAATAGTTACCTGCAGATGATGGCAAGGCCTTGCTTCAAAATCCTACAAGCTTGCACTGTGGTTCACCTATAAGGGCCTGCCAAAAGCTCCAAA
Source organism: Halichoerus grypus (assembly GCF_964656455.1). NCBI lineage: Eukaryota > Metazoa > Chordata > Mammalia > Carnivora > Phocidae > Halichoerus > Halichoerus grypus. Next base: position 22,970,276 of record NC_135727.1, on the reverse strand, counting down.
GAGCATCCCTATCTGAAACTGATACCTCAAGCACCATTTGACCTGTGGTATCATATAATTCAAGTGGCAGAGCAGTTTGCACAGCAGCAGCACCCTCGACTAGTTGCAGAACCTTCTCTTCTGGGCCTTACTCAAAACTAGTGTCTTTTCAGGTCAATTAGTAAATGGGTTAGGATAATGCTGATAAAAGCATTGTTGAGCATCTTTTCATGTACCCATTGTCCATTTGCATGTCTTTGGAAAAATGTGTATTCAAGTCCTTTGCCCATTTTTAAATTGGTCTGCTTGTTATTTTGCTATTGAGTTGTATGAGTTCCCTATATATTTTGGATATTAACCCCTCATCAGATATATGATTTGCACAAATTTTCCCCCATTCTGTAGAACAGCTTTTTATTTTGCTGATTGTTTATTTCTCTGTGCAAAAACTTTTTAGTTTGATGTAGCCCCAATTGTTTATATTTGTTTGTGTTGCTTGTGATTTTGGTGTCATATCCAAAAACTCATCCCCAGGTCCAATGTTATATAGCTGATTACCTATGATATCTTTTAGTAGTTTTACAGTTTTGGATTTCACATGCAGTCTTACATTAAGTCTTATGTTAAGCCAGCAGGTGACTGGATGAGATGGGCGCCTGAATTTCCAGGATCCTGAAGGGAACCTACTGCTATGGGATATGCCTCAGGTTTCTTGAGCCAGCAAATGCCAGGGTGAGCCTGGGGCCTTAGAACCCATGACGAACCCTGCCATGGAAGCTGCCTGGGGTCATAGAAGCTTCCTAGGCTGCTGAAGTAGGCAGGCACCAATATGAGCCGGGGTCTGGGTTCATAAGAGCCTGCCAGGAGCCTGGAGCCAAGGATCCCTTTGGGGCCACCAGAGCCTACAGGTGCTAGTGTGGGCCTGGGCCCTGGGTTTGTGGGAGCCCACAGGTAGCCACTTAGGATGGCAAGATTTGACCTGGTTTTGGGGTGGGCAGTCTCTTTAATCCACAGTGAAGTCAGGTGGTCATTTTACTCTCCTCTCATGAGGAATGTGCCTCCATGTTGGGCTGCCCAGGCTTGGAGGAGGAGTAATAGGAGTTCTATCTTTTCTAACATTCTCAATGTGTCTTTTTCTTATTTCTGGTCTTCATCCAGTTGTTGTTATCCCTCAAATGCAGCCCTTCACTCTTGTGAAGGTATTTTTATATGCACACAGTTGCTCAAATTAATGTTTTGGGGAGAAGGGCAAAGGGTAGAAATTCTTACAGCACCATTTTGCTGAAGTCACTCCAAGAACTCTTGCATTGCATTCTGGTTTCTCAATTCAGTGATTGCAGTTCCTACTGTGCAGTCTGTCCTACATTAAAAAGAAATGATCCCAGAGCTCTTCAGGGATGCCTATTTCCCATCACAAATTTATTTCTCATAGTGTTGGTAAAAGATATATAATCTGGATCCTCCCAGTGTGGATAACTCTTTGTTGACAAATCCTTTCTCACATTCCAATCCCCTTAAGCCTTTGACTCCCAACTACTATATTAAACCAAAACATATCTGTCGTTTCCAATTTGCTCATGGTGGGTCTCCTTTGGGTTCATGCTTCAGCCAATTAAACAAAAAACCATTAGGGTTCTTTCTAACTATACAGATGCAACATTAAATGCAGAACCTTTTGTTAGTAAGCTCATGTCAAGAATTCTACCTGATCCAACTTTATGTTCCTTTCATCATTATTCCACATTCTTAGTATCTATTCTCAAACATGTTCCCCAGATTTCTGTCTGTACATTAGAAACTGCAAGTAGTTCTTTTGGGGTGTAGTACACCTCCTTATGGGTCACATTTAAGGGCTTGCTGGATCTTATCGTTAGGTGCCTGATGGGATTTGAGTCTAGCTATAGTTATAGAAACCAAGAGGGATGGTGGAGTTTGGTCCTAAGAAGAATCAGCATTATCTTGCATGACAACTCCCTTAGGTAAAGCCATTACAGTTTCCACATGCAATGCCACATTAATCTAATCAGATTGAGATGAAAAGGTTGATATCACTTTGGGTAAAGAGGCCAATATCACTTGGGATGGGGATACTGCTGCCAGTGGGGGTGGGGAAGTCACTTCTGCTTGAGTTAAAATGGCCAATCTCACTGGCAATTGGAGAGAACTCTTCTACAGGTAAAGTATCATCAAAGTTTAGGAGCTTAATGTCCCCAACTTCAATAGGTTTTGCCCACTTGTCGTTATCCCAACTTAGATCCCATTGTTTCTTAATCAATGTCCTCAATTTAACAGTAGACACTTTATGAGACTGGAAGTTCAAACTGCAATGTAATTCAGTCAGTTGCAGTATGAGGTTCTATGTCTGATTTTCAGCAATTTCAGCCCTGCAGCTACAGGAAATAAAGGTCTCCTTCAGGGTACACTTAGAAGCTCTCAGGTCATTTATATGGTACCTGAGCTGGGGATTTGAAATCCTGAGCTCATCTTTTACCTTCACCACTTTGTCAAGGGAAATTAGGAGCAAACTACCAACGTTATTATATTTGCTAGTGTTCAAAAAAATATTCAAAAGTATATACAGAATCACCTTGCTCTTTGATTCTTGTAAATAGTTGATTAGGTGTATCCAATGCAGATTTTTTTAAAGATTTTATTTATTTATTTGACAGAGAGAGAGACAGCGAGAGCAGGAACACAAGCAGGGGGAGTGGGAGAGGGAGAAGCAGGTTTCCCGCCGAGCAGGGAACCCGATGTGGGGCCCGATCCCAAGACCCTGGGATCATGACCTGAGCCAAAGGCAGATGCCACCCAGGCGCCCCTCCAATGCAGATATTTTGCATGTCTCTATAAACAGTTTACACCATGGGTTTTCAGTACTCTCTTTACTACTGGAAGTAGGGATATCAGTATTTTCAAAACCAATTATATTAAAGAGCCAATTTTAGAAATCCTAAGACCAATTTAGAAAACTTATCCTTAAAATTCTCTTTCTCTAGGGCCATTTTTGGTACTAAAGTCTTTATTAGGGTTCTCCAGAGATTAATAAGAACCAATAAAAATTACAGAGAGATAGATGTAGATATAGATATATATATATAGATAAAAGGAGATTTGTTATGAGGAATTGGTTCACATGATTATGGGGACTGAGATGTCTCATGATTTATCTGCCATCTACAAGCTGAAGACCCAGGAACACCAATGGTTTAATTCATTCTGAGTCCAAAGGCCTGAAGTACCAAGAGCCCAGTCCAAGAGCAGGAGCAGACATTATGATATGCCCCAGCTCAAATAGTGAGGCAAGAAAAAAGAGACAAATTCCTCCTTCCTTTGATTTTTGTACTATTCATGCTCTCAGTGGATTGATAATGCCTTCCCACATTGCGAAGTGCAATCTTCTTTATTGAGTCCATCAAATCAAATGTTCATCTCACCCAGTAAAGCCCTTACAGACACACACAGAAATAATGTTTAATCTGGGCCCCTAAGGCAGGTCAAGGTGATACAAAATTAACCACCACAAGAGCAGAAGTCATAGCTTATACCTCTATCAATCACTACATAGCACCGAGAATTGCATACATTAAATACTCGATTCTATTTTTTGTGTTCATATAATCAAATGATAGAATGGAGGGCTCTTATTATGTTCTCGAATTTTCTCAAAGAAGGTAATGGGAAAATTCATATTAACTTGAGAAACTAATAAATACACTAAAGAATTATATGTTAATACCTACATACACAGTGTTCTATAAAATCTAAGAGCTAGAAAAAATGACATAAAACTTATAAAGATTGATAATGTTAAAATCATGTCATCTTCTAGCTGTACTTCTGAGATGGCATTGTAAGGATCTCACTGGACCCAATCCTCAGTGAAACAAGCAAAATGTCGAAATCTGTTGTTGTTTTTTTTTAATGAATCTAAAGTCTCTGGAAACTGTCATATGTTCATGCAGCAAACAAACGAATATCCAAGAAAATTAACTAAAACTTTCTAAGAGCAAGTGGAATCTGTGGTATTTCAACAATGGCCTGAGTCTCAGTTTCCCTTGTCTGCAGGTTAGCTCAACAAAAGCACCAATCCAGTGGGTATGGTCAAGAAGACGGGACTTCTAAAACATTTAGTGCACAATCAAATGTATAAATTCTCATTGGGTGGAGTAAGCTTCCACATTTCAAATACCTTCCATCTCAGTGGAAGAGGCTAAATTCCTTGTGAGTGTAGCCAAAAGATCAGGGGCTCTCTTACTCCAACCAGGCACCATTCATTAAATGAAGGATCTACTTCAGGTGCATCAGGCTGAGAAATACTAGTCTCAATCATGCTCTACCACTTCACTTTTAGGGCAGAGAGTCCACACCAGGAGAAGCGAGCCAAGAAAGCTAGGGGCTCAAACCTTTTCCCCAGCCCAGTGTAGTGGTTCAGCAAATTTTCACAGGTATAAAGGAAGTTCATAAGAAACGAAAGCTAAAAATACCTATACCTACCCAAATGAACTGACTTTATGTGAACAGAATACAAGGAAGTTCAAGTCTAAGGGCACTCAAATATGCCTTTTCTTAATTAATAGCAACAAGCTAGACCATAGGCCAGGTAGTTCATGAGAGAAAACTGGTAAAGAGCCAGAGAAGAAGAGGCTTCCTGAAGTTAGAACAAACCTCAGAGACTGGCTTAAAATTCTGCTCATTCCTGAAGTTGTTTGGATTAGATTGTGGAGCAATGTATACCCTAAAGAATTACTGAAAAAATAGGTAAATCAGTGGAGCCTAACAGCTGCAACTGATAACAAATGAGGCATAGGTTAACAGAGAAATCAAGGAAAAAAATGGTCAAAATGAGCCCTGCTCAACTATTATAATCACAGTTACTGTGTATATGCCCAAGGCTGAGCTCCCTGAAGAGCAACATCAAATATGTTAAATTAACTAAAGAAAATAATGGTTAAAAAATAAAAGTAGCTATAATATCAATATCTCATCAAATGTATATCAATAAAGAGAAATTATAACAAAGAACTGAATTTAAATTCTGGAGTTGAACAATAACCAAACTGAAAAATTTACTGGAAGGGTGCAAGAGTTCATTTGAGCTAGCAGAAGAGTCGGTAAACATGCAGTTAGATCAATACAGATTATGCAACATAAAGAACAGAGAAAAAAGAAAAATTAACAAAGTCTCAGAGAAATATGGGACATCTTTAAATGAACCAATTTATACATATTAGGAATGACAAAATGAGAGGAAAGGAAGAATGGAGTAGAAAAAATATTCAAATAAATAATGGTTAAAAACTTCTAAAATTTTCTGGAAAGCATTTATCTATACATCCAAAAGGATAAAGAAAGTCCACAAAGGATAAACACAAAGAGAAGAGGAAATCTTGAAAACAGGAAAGAAAATAACTCATTGCCTACAAGGGAATGTCAGTAAGTTTAACACCTGACTTTTTAAAAATAACAGATGCCAGGGCACCTGGGTGCCTCAGTCATTAAGCGTCTGCTTTCAACTCAGGTCATGATCCCAGGGTCTCAGGATCGAGCCCCACATTGGGCTACCTGTTCGGCCAGGAGCCTGCTTCTCCCTCTCCCTCTGCCTGCTGCTCCCCCTGCTTGTGCTCGCTATCTCTCTGTCAAATAAGTAAATAAAACCTTTAAAAAAATAACAGATGCCAGAAGACAGTGGGATAACATACTTAAAAAGCTAATAGAAGGGGGAAAAGTGGCAATCAAGAAACTTTTATTCAGCAAAATCATCTTTCAAAAATCAAAATGAGGTATGGCATTCTAAAATAAGCAAAAACAGAATCCTTTCATAGTGAACATGCTTTAAAACAAATACTAAGGAAAGTTCTTCAGCTTAAAAACAAATGATCCCAGACAGTAATTCAAATCCACATAATAAAACAAAGAGTACCAGCAAAGTAATTATATAATTATATATCTATATCTATCTATCTATATAGTGCTGGGTGTATAACATATTGGAATGTAATATATCTGACAATAATAACATGAATAGGTAAGTGAGAGCAAATTTGTATGAAATAAGGAAGTGACACTAGATGGTAATTTGAATCCATAAAAACCTATATTGAGAACTAGAATTGGTAAATAAAAAAGCAAATATAACAAAATCCCTAAATACAAATTTGTTTTTATTTCTTCTCTTAGCTTCTTTAATACACATAGTGTTTTACAAAGTAATCATTAAAACAATGTAATGTTGGGTTTTAATGCATAGACATAATATGTATAACAATAATAGCAAAATAGAGAGTTAAAGTATTATGTGAATAACAATCCTAAATCTCACTTAAATTAGGTTATTATGAATCTGAAGTAGATTCACTTATATTAAGATGTATATGTGGTAAATCCTAGAGGAAACAATGCAAAATAACTCTAAAAAATAGAGTAACATAATCACTGATGCAATGAAATATGAAACAATAAAAAACTGCCATGATGCAAAAAAGAAGCAGTAAAAGAAGAGCAGAAAAATAAAAATGTATTGAGACAGGGATGTCTGGGTGGCTCAGTTGGTTAAGCATCTGCCTTTGGCTCAGGTCATGATCCCAGGGTCCTGGTATCAAGCCACCCCCTTGGGCTCTCTGCTTAGCAGGGAGCTTGCTTCTGCCCCTCTCCCTGCTCATACTCTCTCTCTCTTTCTCATAAATAAAATCTTTAAGAAAATATTGAGACATAAAAAACAAACATTAAAATGACAAGTACAAATCCAATGTCAATAAGATTGAGAATATATTAAATAGTTCCATCCAATGACAGAGATTTTCCGTGGATTAAAAAAAAGATCCAATTATATGCTATCTATAGGACACACAGAATGCCCTCAAAGACACAAATAATTTGAGGATAGAAAGGTGAAAAAGCCATTGTACAAACAGCACCATAAGGTAGTTGGATTGGCTATGCTAATATCAAACAAAATAGCCTTTTTAAAATATGTTAAAGATGGATATTATACAATGGTAAATCTATCAGAAAGATATAAAAATTATAAGCAGATACACACCTAACAACAGAGCTCTAAAGTACATGAAGCAAAAACTGACGAAATTGAAGGGAGAAATAAACAATTCAACAATAATAGAGACTTGAAGACATTATGTTTTTAACGACAGAGCAAACAAATAGGCAAACAATCAACAAGGAAATAGAAGATTTCAGCAACATTATATAATAACTAGACCCAATAAGCATCTATAGGCCATTCAATTCAACAGCAACATAGCACAAATTCTTCTCAAGTGCACTTAAATCACTCTCTATGATTGAGTATATGGTAGGCCATAAAATAATCTTAAATAATATAGTTAAAAATACTAAAAGCATACAAGTATGTTCTCCATTGAAAATGGAATGAAATTGGAAATTCAAATAACAACACAATTTGGAAAATTCAAAATTATGTGGAAATAAGGCAACACTCCTATACAACTAATAGATGAAAGAAAAAAATTGCAGAGATAATCAGAAAATATATTGAGATAAATGAGAATAAAGATATACCAAAACTAAAGGGATATAGCAAAAGCAGTCATTAGAAGGAAATTTAAAGTTAGAATTGCCTAGATTAAAAAAAAGTTAGGGGCACTGGGATGGCTCAGTTGGTTAAGCTTCTGACTTCAGCTCATGTCACGATCTCAGGGTCCTTGAATCGAGCCTCACCTCGAGCCCCAGGTCAGGCTCCTCACTCATCAGGGAGTCTGTCTCTCTTCCCCTCCTTCTGCTCATGCTCTCTCTCCCAAATAAATAAATAAAATCTTTAAAAAAATAAAATAAAAATAAAATAAAAAGTTAGATCTTAAAGTAACAACCTAAGGTTCCATCTTATGAAACTTGAAAAAAGGAAAGCAAACTGAACCTAAAGAAATTGAAAGAAAATAATAGAGATTAGAGCAGAAATTATTATATTAGAGAAAAGAAAAACAATAAAGAAAATTAGCACAACTAAAATTTGGTTTTTGGAAATATTGACAGAATTGACAAACTTGGTTAGACTGATGAGAGACTGATGAGAGAGAAAGAAAAGACTCAAATCACTAAAATTATGACTGAAAAAGAGGACATCACTAATCACCTTGGAGGGAAAAAAAAAAAGATTACAAAGGAATACTGTGAGTAGTCATATGCCAACAAATTAGATAATTTAGTTGAAATGGACAAATTTCTAGAAATATACAAACTACAAATACTGACTCAAGAGGATATAAAAAACATAAAAAGATCTATAACAAGTAAAGAGACTAAGTTGGCAATTTTAAAACTACTTAAAAATAAAAGAGCAGGACTTCATGGATTCACTGGTGACTTTTAACACATATTTAAAGATAATTAATTCTAGTTATTCAAAAGTTTTCTCAAATAAATGGAGAATAAGGAATATTTCCCAACTCATTTCATGAGTCCAGTAGTAACCTGATAGCAAAATCTCAGGCAAGCTATCACAAGGAAAGAGAATCATAGATCAATATCTCATAAATAGACAAAAATCATTAACACAAAGCTAGTTTACTGAAACCAGAAATATATAAAAAGGATTATATACCAGGAGCAAGTAAAACCATGGACTTTACTCAAAAATTCAAGGATTGGTCTAATATTCCAAAATCATTAATGATTTTCCTAAAACCTACTAATATGTTCTATTAGTAGAATAAAAGACCAAAACAACATGTCATTGTAATTGATGCAGAATACCACATTTGACAAATTTCAACATTCCTTTGTGATAAACACTAACTAGGAGTGGAAGGGAATTTTCTTAGCCTGATAAAGCTCATTAGTAAAATTTCACAACAAAAGTAATACTTAATGTTGTAAAACTGTATACCACTCCTTTAAAATCAAGAATGAGACAAGTACATCCACTCTGATTACTTCTAGTCAACATGTCACTGTAGGTTCTGATAGGGCAGTTAGATAAGCAAATGGAATTAAAGGCATCCAGATTGGGGCGCCTGGGTGGCTCAGTTGGTTAAGCGACTGCCTTCGGCTCAGGTCATGATCCTGGAGTCCTGGGATTGAGTCCCACATCAGGCTCCCTGCTCAGCGGGGAGTCTGCTTCTCCCTCTGACCCCCCCCATGCTCTCTCTCTCTATCTCATTCTCTCTCTCAAATAAATAAATAAAATCTTTAAAAAAGGCATCCAGATTGGAAATGAAGAAAATAAAATTATTTCTATTTGCTGATGACATGATCTTATATAAAGAAAGTCCTAAGGAATCTATTAAAAAAATAAAACTAATAAATAAATTCAGCAAGGTTGAAGGATACAAGATTGATATGCAAAAACAATTACTAGCAATGAGTGATCCAAAAATTATATTAAGAAATCAATTCTACTTATAACAGAAAAAAAAATACTTATGAACAAATTTAACAGAAATAAATATAAAATTTATACTGGGAAAACTACAAAACACTGTTGGAAGAAATTTATGAAAATCTAAATAAATGGCAAGACATGTAGTGTGATTTAGTTTAAAAACTTAATATTGTTAAAATGGTAATACTTTCCAAATTTATCTTCAGATTTAATGAATTTTTTATTAAAATTCCCACTGCATTCTTTTCAGGAATTAACAATTTCGTCTTAAAATTCATATGGAAATGCAAGGGACACAGAATAGCAAAAAAAAAAAAAAAAAAAAAAATAGAAAAAGAATAAATTTTGAGGACTCACACTTCCTGATTTCAAAATTTACTAAAAGCTACATTAATCAAAATAATGGAGGTACTTTCATGAGGATAGACAAATAGATCAACAGAATGAAATTGAAAGTCCAGAAATGAACCCTCATGTTTATGAGCAATTGATTTTGAACTTGAGTGCCAAGAAAGTTCAGTGGGGAAAGAATAATCTTTTCAACAAATTTTACTGAATAAACATATGCAAATGTAGTATAGATCTTCCAGATTTTGGACTATACAACACTTTCTCAGGTGTGATACCAAAAGTACAAGCAACAAAAAAATAAATAGGATATTATCAAATTAAAATCTTTTGTACCATCAAAAAATGAAAAGACAACATAAAAATGGGATAAAATTTTTCAAATTATATATTTGGCAAGGTAATTGCATCTAAAATATATAAACAATTCTTACAACTCAATATTAAAGAGAAATGAACAAAGAATCTGAATATATATTTCTCTAAAAATGATATACAAATGGCCAATATGCACCTGAAAATATGCTCATCATTAGCCATCAGGGAAAGGCAAGTCAAATCACAATGAAATACCACCTCATATCTGTTAGGGTGACTATAATTAAAAGACAGATAATAACAAATATTGGATGTGGAGAAGTTGCTGGTAGGAATATAATTAATGCAGGCACTTTGGAAAAACATCTAGAAGTTCCTTAAAACATTAAACAGAAATTCTATATATCCCAGCAATTCCATTCCTAGATATATACCCCAAAGAAATGAAAACATAAAGCCACACAAAAACTTACACATGAATGTATATTGCAGCATTATTCATAATAGCCAAAGATGGAAACAACTCAAATGTCAATCAACTGATGAATGGATTTTAAAAACAGGGTATATCCACACAGTGAAGTATTATGTAGCCATTAAAAAGAATAAACTACTGATTCATGTTACAACATGAATGAACCTTGAAAATATTATGCTAAGTGAAAGAATTCAGTCACGAAGGATCACATATTGTATGATTCCACTTATATAAAATGTCCAAAACAGGCAACTCTATAGAGAAAGAAAATAAATATTTTCATAGTGCCTGGGAGAATGGGGGACTGGGGCTGAAGGCTTAGGTTTCTGGGGTTTCTTTTCAAGGTGATGAAAATGTTCAAAAATCAATTGTGGTGATGGTTGATGGTTGCTCAACTCTGCAAATATACTAAAATCAATTGAATTGTACACTTTAAGTAGATGAATTTTATGGTATATGAATTACATCTCAATAGTTGGTGGTTGTGTTTTTTTTTAACCTGTCCTACATAAAAACATCTTATGGTTCTTGACATCAACTTCTTATCCTCACTACAAGTGCTTCTCTACTACACATCACTGAGTAGAAGACAAGTTAATTATAGTGAATGAGAATGAGTAGAGAATAAATCAAGATTTGACAGCACTCTGAGTAAAATGGATATTCACATTGATTTCCATGGAGAAGAACATGATACCAGCATTTTGTGAAGTCTTCAGCCAGGTCATTCTGTTACCAGTCAAGCTCCTACTGTTTCTTGGCCTCAGTTTTTTTGTCTGTTAAATATAATTAAACAACATCTCCATATTTTCATATATTAATCATGTATTTTTGGCTGTGTATCTGTGTCCCCTTCTAAATCTAACCAGCATATTGTCTTTCCTGAAAATTAACTATCTTTAAAGTATAATTTTTATTGCATATTAAAAATATCCTCAGTAGTTTTGCAGTCAGAATTCATCCTGAAGTGACAAGATTCCTCCAAAAGGATCCCAGAACACTTTACTATTTTTAAGGCAAAATTTGCAGGTCATGGCTAATTTTTTAGGGATTATTTTAAAAATAGTTTTTATTGAAGTATAATTGTCATACAATATTATATTAGTTTCAGGTGTAAAACATAGTGATTTAACTTTTGTATATATTGGGAAGAGATCACCTCAATAAGTCCAGTTACCATCCCCTACTATACAAAATTAGTATAGTATTATTGACTGTATTCCCCATGCTATACATTACATTCTCATGACTTATTTTATAACTGGAAGTGTATCCTTTTAAATTCCCTTCACATTTCAACCCCCCTGCCATCCTCCCCTCTGGCAACCACTAATCTGTTCTCTGTGCCTATGAATCTGGGTTTTGTAACAAACACACACACATACACTCACACACCACATCTGTTCATTTATTGATGGACATCTATGTTTTCATATCTTGGAACATAGGGGCGAACATATCTTTTTGAATTAGTGTTTTGTTTTTTTGTTTTGTTTTGTGTTCTTCGCAGGTAGATACCCAGAAGCAGAATTGCTGGATCATATGGTAGTTCTGTTTATAATTTTTTGAGGAATCTCCACACTGTTTTCCATATCGTCTGCACCAACATTACCACAAATAATGCACAAAGGTTGCCTTTTCTCTACATCCCCACCAAATACTTGCTTTCTATCTTTTTGATAAGATCCATTCTGATAGGTGTAAGGTGATATCTCATTATGGTCTTAATTTGCATTTCCCTGATGATTAATGATATTGAACATATTTTCAGGTGCCTTTTGGCCATCTGTATGTCTTCCTTGAAAAAAGTATCTATTCAGATCCTCTGCCCATTTTTAAATTGGATTTTTTAAAATATTGAGTTGTAAGTGTTCTATATACACTTTGGATATTAATTCCTTCTTGAATATATGATTTGCAAATATCTTCTCCCAAATATCTTCTCTCATACATATTCATTTTGTTGATCATTTCCCTCACCATGCAGAAGCTTTTTAGTTTGATGTAGTCCCAATAGTTTATTTTTGTTTTTGTTAAACTTGTCTTTGGAGTTAGATCCAAAAGAACATTGCTAAGACAGATGTCAAGGAGCTTATTGCCTATGTTTTCTTCTAGAAGTTTTATGGTTTCTGGTCCTACATTTAAACCCTTAATTCATTTTGAGTTAATTTTTGTATATGATGTAAGATAGTGGTCCAATTTCCCCAATACCATTGAAGAGAAGATCATTTCCCCGTTGTATATTTTGCCTCCTTTGTCATAAATTAATTGACCATCTAAGTGTGTTTATTCCTGGGATCTCTGTTTTGTTCCACTGATCTATGTGTCTGTTTTCATGCCAATAAAATATTGTTTTGATTACTATAACTTTGTAGTATAGTTTGAAATCTATTAATGTGATACCTCCAACTTTGTTCTTCATAATGGTTGCTTTGGCTTTCAGGATCTTTTTTGGTTCCATAAAAATTTTAGAGTTATTTGTTCTAGTTCTGTGGAAAGTACCATTGGAATTTTGATAGGCATTGCATTATGTATGTAGATTTGGTTGAGTAGTACGGACATTTTACCATATCAAATTTCTAATCTATGAGCATGGGATATTTTTGTGTTTGTGTATTCATCAATTTCTTTTATCAAAGTCTTATACTTTTCATTGTGCAGGTCTTTCAACACATTGGTTAAATTCATTCCTAGGTATTTTATTCTTTTTTGATGCAACTGTAAATGGGATTTTTTTCCCTTGAGTTCCCTTTCTGTTATTTTGTTATTAATGTATAGAAACACAACAGATGTTTGTATATTAAATTTGTATCCTGTAAATTTACTGAACTAATTTATTAGCTATAATAATGTTAGCTGAGGGTTTGTTATATATGGCCTTTGTTATGTTAAGCTATGTTCCCTCTATACCCACTTTGTAGAGTTTTTATGATTAAAAAATGTTAAATTTTGTCAAATGATTTTCCTGCATCTATTGATATAATCATGATTTTTATCCTTCTTTTTGTTAATGTAGTGTATCACATTGATTGATTTGCAGATGTTGAACCATCCTTATATTCCTAGAATAAATTCCATTTGGTCATTGCTTATGATCCTTTAATGTATTGTTGAATTCAGTTTTATACTATTTTGCTGAGAATTTTTACATCTATGTTTATCAGAGATATTGGCCTGTAATTTTCTTTTTTTGTGGTATCTTTTTCTGGATTTGGTATCAGGGTAATGCTTGCTTCATAAATGAGTTTGGGAGCATTCCCTCTTCTTCAATTTTTTGAAGAATTTAAGAAAAATGAGTATTAAATCCTCTTTGGATGTTTGGTAGAATTCACCAGTGAAGCCATCTTGTCATGGAGTTTTGTTTGTGTGGGGTTTTAGATTGTTGAGTGAATCTCCTTAATAGTAATCAGTCTATTCAGATTTCCCTTTCTTCTTTATTCTGTCTTGAAAGAGTGTATGTTTCTAGGAATTTATCTGTTTTTTTTTTCCTATGTTGTCCTATTTGTTGGTGTATGCTTTATAATAGTCTCTTATAATCCTGTGTATTTCTGTGGTATTGACTGTAACTTCTCTTTCATTTCATATTTACTTGAGCCCTCTTTTTTTCTTGGTAAGTTGAGATATTTGTCATTTTTGTTAATCTTTACAAACAACCCACTCTTAGTTTCATTGATCTTTTCTATTGTATTTTAATGTCTATTTCACTTACTTCCACTCTGATCTGCTTCCCTTCCTTCTAATAATTTTGAGCTTCATTTGTTCTTTTTATAGTTCATTTAGGTTTAAAGTTATATTGTCTATTTCATGTTTTTGTTTCTTGAGGTAGGCCTTTATTGCTCTGAATTTCCTTCTTAGAACCATTTTTCCTGTGTACCATAGATTTTGGTATGTCAATTTTCTGTTTTCATTTGTCTCTAGGTATTCTTTCATTTCCCCTTTGATTTCTTTGAGGACCCAGTAGTTGATCAGCAGCATGTGATTAATTTCCATGTATTTATGTTTTTTCCAGTTTTCTTATTGTAATTGATTTCTAGTTTCATATCATTATGGTAAAAAAATTGATATTATTTCAATTTCCTTGAATTTATTAAGACTATTTTTTGCCCTAACATTTGATACATGCCAGAGAACGTTCCATGTGTACTTGAGAAAAATGTTTATTCTGAAGTTTTTGGAGGGACTGTTTTGTATATATCTATTAATTAAGTTTATCAGCCTAATATGTCATTTAGTGTCAATGTTTCCTTATTGACTTTCTGTCTGAATGATCTTTCCATTGATGTAAGTGGGGTGTTAAAGTTCCTTATTATTATTGAATTGCTGTCAATTTCCCCCTTTAGTTTTGTTAATATTTATTTATTTTTCTGTTCTTATGTTGGTGCATATATATTTATATATGTTATAACTTTTTGCTGGATTGACCCCTTTATCATTATATAATGCTCTACTTTTTTATGTTTTAAAGTCTATTTAATCTGATATGAGTATAGCTATACCAGCTTTCTTTTTATTTCAATTTGCATGGAATATCTTTTTCATCCCTTCAATTTCAGTCTGTGTGTGTCCTTATTTTTGAAATAAGTATCTTGTAGGCAGTGTCTAGATCTTTTTTCCTTTTAATATATTCAGCCACTCTGTATTTTTATTGGAGAATTTAGTCAATTTCCATTCAAAATAACTATTGACAGGTACATATTTATTGCAATTTTGTTGATTGCTTTCTGCCTGTTTTTGTAGTTTCTCTCTGTTCCTTTTCCTCTTTCTTTTTTCCCTTGTGGTATGATGTCTTTCTTTAGTGTTAGGTTTAGATTCTTTTCTCATTTTCTTTTGTGTATTTACTATAAGATTTTGCTTTGTGGTTACCATGACATTCAAATATAACATCCTATGTACAACAGTCTTTTAGGTTGATAGCAAATTAAATTTGTACACATTCCAAAATTCCACACTTTTGCTTACCTCTACACATTTAATGTTTTTAATGTCATATTTTACCTCTTTTTATTTTATGTATCCTTTAATTAATTATTGTAGTTTTAGTTCATTTTACTACTTCTGTCTTTTCACCTTCATACTAGCTTTATAAGTGATTTATTCTCTATCTTTATTATATATTTACTTTTTCTAATGTGATTTGTACTTTTGTGTATTTTCTAATTATTAATTTGTGCCATTTTTTTCAGCTTTAAGGATTCCCTTTAATATTTCTTAGAAGGTTGGTTTAGTAGTGATAAACTCCATTAGCTTTTGCTTATCTAGAAAACTCTTTATCAATATTTCAATTCTGAATGACAACCTTAATGGGTAGAATATTCTTGGTTGGAAGGTTTTCTTTTCAGCATTTTGGATATGTCATGTCACTCCTTTAAAGCCTGCTTTTTTTTTTCCTGAGAAATCTACTGATAGCCTTATGGAAGTTCCCTTGTAAACAAGTTGCTTTTCTTGATACTTTTAGGATTCTTTGTCTTTAACTTTTGACATTTTACTTATAATGTGTTTCAGTGTGGCTCTCTTTGGGTTCATCTTATTTGAAACTCTCTGGGCTCCCTTGACCTAGATATCTATTCAATAATATAATCAGTTCATAAAAGTATGTTATTTAAAATCCTAGAAATGATAGATTAGGTAAATGATAAAAGCATTCTTACCAAATATGCCAAGATGTTATATGTACCAAGGTGCATTAAAAGTTAATGCATCTTATAATATCTTCTATTTTGGAATAAAAAAAAGAGCAAACTTACTTTTTATACCACTCTGGAAATCCCTCTATTTCTCTATTCCTTTTTCTAGCAAAACTCTCAAAAGATATGTTTACAATCACTATCCATTTATCCCATCTTCTCTTGAACACACTCCAAACATACATAACTGATAAACAAAAGTTTTCAGTAGTATAGGTAAATAAAAATTTTCTCCAAATACTAATGATCTTGATGCATATTAATACAATTAAGTTATTGATTTTTCCTAAAATTGAATATTTTGAAATCTAGCCAGAAATATTACCTAGAAAGTAAGAATATTACTTAACTGGCTTTCTAAACTGAAAATATCTTTATGTATCTGGTTGTTTACATCAAAGATAAATCTGAAGACTACTGCCATAAAAAGGGAAACCATGTTATTACTTAATTTCGCCTAATATGTTTTTTAAACAAAAGTTCTTACACTTTATCTATTTATTAGATAACTAGGATAAATAGGATAACCACCTCATTGTAGACAAAGGGAGTTTTATGCCAATCACATTGTTTGGGGTCTAAATGGATAATTGAAGATGACAAGTGTCTTTAAAAGACCTTGGAAACAACAAGATTGGCCTCTGCTCTGCCCAAATACAGAAGGTAGTTACCTATATGAAAAACCATAAATGATGCTTTCAGGTTTATTTTGCTATCTGAAATTGTCAGCATTAGAATTATATCTTTAGATTTGGCTAATGTCTCCAGAAAGCACCTGTTAATGCACACAGATACCTGTGATTGACTGTTTAATAACTCTGAAAATTAGTTATCAGATTGTCTAACTCTCACTAACAAATAGCAAGACACAGACCAATGCATTACCCAAGAAATCAAATAGTGGGTGATTAACTCAAGTATGGAAAGAAGGGTGGAAATGACATCATTTCCAAAAAAAAAAAAAAGGTGGAAATGACGTTATTTTGAAAAAAAGAGAGAAAAACTGTGGTTAAAAGTGGATCAAGATGATGTACTACGTAAAGTTTATTTTTCATAAACACTTTTAGCTATATGACTTATAATCAGAAAATCATAAATATATACACAAGATCTTCTCATTCTCTTCTAAAATTTGTCTTTTCTCCTACCATGAACTTACAAATTAATTCATCCAGCTAAAGTATATATTTATGTTTCTAGACTTAGACATGGTATTTGAGCAAAAAATGCAGCTAGATAGGAAGCAATTTGCTTGAAATTAAAAACAATTTAGAAGTCACTTGGAATAGTTTTGTGGGAAATTAATGGCATATAGAAAGTATATATACAATCAGCTACATATACTTTTATTTATTGTTTATGGGATTACAGTTAGCCAAAGCCTGCTCCATAGTTTCACCACTTAGTATGCCACATAGTATATGAGAATAAAAACAAAATGCTGATGTATTGTTTATTTTTAGTGCAAAACCAATGAATAAATGATTTTTAAAGAACTCACATAAATTAGCCCTGAAGACCACAGGTCAAAAACTAAAGTGGGTATTGAGAACAGGCAATCATTTACAAAGTGAAAGAACTCTGGGTGTTCCTTACAGCAACAATTGGCAATTTTAATATTTCCAGCTCTGAATTTTTTTATTTTTGTTGCTTTTTTATTCCATGTGAATAGAATTATACTAAGGCATCTATGACTAAAATTTCTAAGTGGGAAAGCTGGTGTGTGTGTGTGTGTGTGTGCGTGCGTGTGTGTGTGTGATTATATAAGTATCTATTAAATATATGCAATATATGCAATATTCCAAAATATACAAAATAAAACAATGCTCCTATTGTGTGTGTGTGTGATTATATAAGTATCTATTAAAGCTGATAGTTGAAGAGGCAAATGGAAAAAGAAAAAGTCACATAAACAATTGTTGTTACTAAGGATATCTATTGGGAATGCATTTTTATCTACAAATATTAAGAAACTTATTTGAAATGTTTTTAATAACAAATGGTAGTTATTAAAACATTATTCAAAATGAACCATCCATAATTACTAAATAGGAACATTAACACTAAAGGAAAGGATTTTTATCAAGATATGTTGGTGTCCCTTTGAAATATTTATATAAATGTTTTCCTTGTTATCATTATTGAATGATTTGGAAAAGCACATTAAGACTGTGATAATACAATTTGCAGATGACCCAATACTGTAAGGGGCAACATTATTGGATAACACACTATTGGATATAAATGTACTAAACATTGAGAATATATGCAACATGACAAAATTTAATAGAGCTAGAAAAAAAAAGAAGTACATAAAAACATATTTGAAGAAATGTGACTTAATAGAACATTTTAAAACTGTCCTTTAACAGACCTGGAATCAATAGAATAAGATGGTTGCCAAAAAGCTAATGTAATATTATCCTCAATTGATAAAGTTAGGGAGACAATAAAATTACACATTTTACCTTGTACAAGTCATAGTTATATATTAGGGCAGGGACCAAGTCTCATTAAACGTTTTATTCCATGAACATAATAATATTTAGTACATAAGAGATGCCCATTAACTAACAATTAGATGGAGAGAAAAAGCATTATGTCATATGAGGAAAGATAAAAAGAAATATGGAGACAATTTCATTTGGGAGGGCAGAGAAATAGATCTATCACTGTGGCAAAGAAAATTGTATTGCAACACACATTCTTATTTTCTGAGGAATACAACCATCAATTTAATCTGGGCAATGCCTTCCAAAATTAAAGATGGTATTTAGGAGCTTCACTTATACATAAGCTAAATGATATGACTAGTTTCCTTAAAATGTGAATCATCAGAAGTCATAAGTATATCTTCTGGAAATTGTCTACAAAGTTAGAGGTGTGACCTATTTTCTTTTCCTTTGAACATATGACTGGAATGCAGACCTGGTAAATAAATCTGGAGCAGCCACTTTTTTACCTAAAGTGGAAGCCACATCTTAGAATTGTACTAAAACAACTTAGAA
This sequence comes from Halichoerus grypus, assembly GCF_964656455.1. Classification (NCBI taxonomy): domain Eukaryota; kingdom Metazoa; phylum Chordata; class Mammalia; order Carnivora; family Phocidae; genus Halichoerus; species Halichoerus grypus. The sequence goes on along the minus strand of NC_135727.1, from coordinate 22,951,106 downwards.
GGAACCCATACACTAGAAATCATAGATTTTTTTTAAAGATTTTATTTATTTGTTTGTAGAGAGAGAGCACAAGTAGGAGGAGCAGCAGTCAGAGGGAGAAGAAGGCTCCCCACTGAGCAAGGAGCCTGATGTGGGACTTGATCTCAGGACCCTGGGATCATGACCTGAGCTGAAGGCAGACGCTTAACTGACTGAGCCACTCAGGCATCCTGAAATCATAGAATTTTTGTACAGACCTGGAATGCATATCTCTGGATTTTGTTTATATGATAAGAAAGTTATTTTATCTTATTTGAAATAATATTAGTTTGAGTTTTCTGTTACTAGCAGCTAAGCCTTATGCTAATGCAGTTCTCTTCAAGTATTTTATAGGTAATTATGTAGAAGTTGGATCGGATATTTGCTATGAATCTATGAGGGTAGAATTTGTATCAATTAGTGAAAGCTATAAAGAAACATATTTGACTAATAGCAAGAACTTTCTAAAAGTTAGAGTCACCTAAATAAGACAAGAATATATATCTACCCTAATTTCAGTCTAAACAATATAAAACAATGCTCCTATTGAGTAAAACTAAAAAACCTGGGCACAATATTACAAAAACATGCTTAAAAGCAATGAAGAGCTAAAACTGTGGTAAATACCTATGGCCTTAAGATGTGGAGAATATGGGAACCCAGAGATGTGAACCCAGTATTTATGGTAGCTTTTCCTTTAGAGTCACCTGCTAATTCCATAAGAAGCACTGATTGACAAGGAGACTGAGAATAGAATTTAAGAACTTTACATGGCTGAAGAGAACAAAAATTCTTATTAAATTCTGTCAACAAGGGAACACCCTAATAAAATTTCCATCCTTTGGAATGGCACCTTAAAGATTTCCATCCTAGGAGAAGGATGATTCTGTAAATAAACCTGCACTCTCAGTGATGGTAACACAGTGTCAAGTGATTTCAATCCCTATAATTGGATTAAAATGATTAGGGATTACCAGCGGCCCTAGATCAAATGTAAATTTTTTTCAAATTTACATTTGATTTCCAAAATCAAATGTAATTTTTTTCACAAGAAAAAAAACTCATCTTTGGCGTGAAATTAGTGTTATAATAGTTTTTCATATGCAATATCCAAAACTAAATAAAAGGTGATTAGGGACTAAATAAGGTGATTAGGGATTACCAGTGGCCCTAGATCAAATGTAAATTTTTTCACAAGAAAAAAAAAAAACTCATCTTTGGCGTGAAATTACTGTTATAATAGTTTTTCATATGCAATATCTTAAACTAAAAAAAAATAATCAGACACAAATGAAACAAGAAAACAAAACACAAGCTAAAAATCAAGGAAAACAGCAGACATTTAAAAAAGACCCATGGGAATAGAAATTGTGGTAATAATAGACACAGACTTGAAATTAACTACATCTAATTTTTCAAATAGATATAGGATGAGATAAAAAACTGAGTTGAGAATGAGAAAGTATGAAAAATAGGTAAATGGAAATTCTAGAACTGAAAATACAATAATTGAAATTAAGAATTCATTGGATATTTTAACTATAGTTTGAACACAATAGGAAATTTAGTGAAATGAAAGATAAAACTATACAGAACAAAACATACAAAAACAAAGAAGTTCAAAGACAGAGTGGATAAAACACTAAGATTTACTATATGTGTAACTAGAATTTTAGAAAAAGAATATATAGAATGGGACAAAACCAAAAATGTAAATAGACAACAACTGAGATTTGTCCAAAAAGTACAACACTGACAAGATTGAAATTCAAGGGAACCTGTGTACCCCACACAGGATATATTAAATTAAATCATACACAGGAATTTCAGAGTCAAACTAAAGACAAAATGGGAAATAAATAAATCCAAAGAAAAATTAATTTTGAAGGAGAAATAGTTACACTTTCATGTCTTTAAATGTAAAAAGGGAGCTGGAAGACAATGGAATGATAATTTCAGGATGCTGAAACAAAATAAACTTTAATTTAGCATACTGTGCTAAACAAATTATCCTCCATAAATGAAGGGAAATAAAAAAATTCACATAAGCAAAACCTACACATATTGGTAATTATAAGATTTCAATAATATTAAATTACATTTCCATATAGAAGGAAAATAATCTCTTACAGCATGTCATAAATGTAGAAAGCACAAATAATAAATCTACAAAATTTGAAATAATAGTCAACATTTTATTTATTTTATTTAAATCCAATTAATTAACATATAGTGTGTTATTAGTTTCAGAGGAAGAGTTCAATGATTCATCAGTTGAATATAACACCTAGTGCTCATTACATCACATGCCTTCCTTAATGCCCATCAACCAGTTACCCATTCCCCCACCCACCTGCCTTCCAGCAACCCTGTTTGTTTCCTATAGTTGAGTCTCTATGGTTTGTCTCCTTCTCTGAATAATCAACATTTTAAAATCATATAGAGTATATTCTTTTTAAAAAAGATTTTATTTATTTATTTATTTATTTTAGATATATAGAGAGAGTGTGTGCACATGAGATTGGGGGAAGGGACAGGGACAAGCAGACTCTGCACTGAACATGGAGCCTGTTGTGGGGCTTGATCCCACAACCTTGAGATCATGACCTGAGCCAAAATCAAGAGTTGGATGCTCAACCAACTGAGCCATGCAGGCACCCCAAATCACACAGAATATAATCTGAACTGAGATGAATTAAGCAAAAAGTTAATTTAAGAAACACTGAAAATGTCCATAAGTTTGGAAAGTAAGCAAAAACAATTCTAAATAACCCATAGGTAAAAAGAAAAATTCAGAATGGAAATTAAAATTTGGTGTGAATGGAATAATGTAAAACTGTGGGATGCAACTAAAACCAATGGTAAAAGGAAATTAATAGAATTAATGTGTGTATTGGGAGGAGATAAATGGCAGAGTAGGAGGAAAACCTGAGACTTGCCTCCTCCCTCAAACACAGCTAGATAAATATCAAATCATCCTGAATAACCAAGAAAGCATTCTGAGGACTAGCAGAACAAACTGCACAAGTAGAGGGAGAGAAGGGGCCACATCGTGGAAGGCAGGAGGTGAAGAGATGTGGTTTGGAGGAGAAACAGACTGTGAGTACTATGGAAGGGAGGGAGCCCTGGTCGCAGAGAAAGGTGAGAGAGAGAGGAGCTCACGGGGGATTGCACAAGGAAAAACCTTCCCCAAAGCCAGTGACTAGAAAAATGAGAGGGGCTGATTTTTGTGAGTTTTTTCAAATAGTGGGGCTCAAAGACTGGAGTTTTAGAGGTCCACAGTGTGCTGGTAAAGAGCTCTGAGAGCTCTGTATTGCTCCAGTAGAGAAGAAGGGCAGGTAACAAAGGGCAGATGGTGCAATCTGAGGATCACCTAAGACATACTGGGAAAGATGGTTCCCTCTGTTTAAGACATATCTGAGAGAGGTGGCATTGCTTCCTCCAAACCCCATGCTCCTGTGCTCTGGTGCAGCTGCCAATCTGGGTCAACCCTGAATTAATCACAGCATGACAAGATCCTCTCCCAGAAGGCCACTGCAAGTCCCAGCTACAAAAGGTCCCTAATATTTGGAGTTTTAAAACTCAGCTCACCTGGATGGTATAGAGCCAAAAGTGCACTGCACTACCCCAGGCAGGCAAGCAACCATGGACACAGACAGTGTGAAAGCAGTGATCTGAAAAACACCTAGGACTCATGAGGGGAAATTATTTGCTCTCTTGGGAGGGCTTCCCTGATAGCAGCAAACAAAAACTCCCCTCTTTGGGAACAATAGAGCTGCCTGGTGCCATTTCCTTCCCTTGCCTCTCAGCCTAAACTAACTTCGGTAATAGTACAGCACCAAGACTAGCTGCCTAATCTGCTTACACCAAGCTCCTTCCCCCTGTGCTTTGATGGTACTGCTTTTCTTGGGTAAGTGTGCCTGAAAACCAGTGCAGTGGGCCCATCCCCCAGAAGATGAGCACAGACCCTTACACACAGCACATCTACTGACCATAGAGTTCTACAAAAGCTTTAGCTCTAGTGGAAATAGCACCAGCTCTCTTTTAACAAGCAGACCAGAGCATACCTAGTTAAAACTTGTCACACTCTGGCCAAGATCCAAACACTCCTCACTGCAGGCAAGGAGAAACTCTTCAGATGACTTGCCTGAAGGATAGAACAGCCATAACACAGCAGCAGAGTACATGCAGCATACACCAGAGACACTTCCTGAAGTGCCAGGCCCTGGATATTATATGACTTCTTCTTCATAAAGCCATTACTCTCAAGAGTAAGAAACATAATGGGCTTTCCTAATACAGAGAAGAAGACAGGGACCTAGACAAAATGCCAAGACAGAGGAATTCATCCCAAAAGCAAGAACAATCAAAGATCACAACCAGGAATCTAATCGAAACATATTGATAATGTGGCTAACCAGAATTTAAAGCAACAATTCTAAGGATAATAGTTGGGGGTTGAGAAAAGAATGGATGACTTTAGGGATACCCTTACTTCATAGGTAAAAGAGCTTAAAACCAATCAGGCTGAAATGAAAAGTGCAATAACTGAGATTCAAAATGAACTGCATGTAATGATCACAATGATAGAAGAAGCAAAGGAATGAACAAGTGATATAAAAGATAGAATTATGAAAAATAATGAAGCTGAACAAAACAGGGAAAGAAAAATCTTAGATCATGAAAGTAGATTAGGGAACTCAGTGACTCCAGGAAACATAATAACATTTGTATCATAGGAGTATCCAAGAAGAAGAAGAGAGGGCAAGGGGGGCAGAAGGATTATTTGAGGAAATTCAAAACTTCCCTAATCTAGGGAAGGAAATAGACTTCCAAATCCAGGAGGCACAGAGAATTCCCATCAAAATCGATGAAATCAGGCCAACACCAAAACATATTATATTTAAATTTGAAAAATATAGCGATAGAGAAAAAAAAATCCTAAAGGTAGTAAGACAAAAGAAGTCCCTATCTTACAAGGGAAGATAATAAGGTTAGCAACAGGCCTATCCACAGAAACTTGGCAGGCCAGAAGAGAGTGGCATGATACATTCAATGTGCTGAATGGGAAAAATCTGCAGCCAGGAATACTCTATCCACCAAGGTTGTCATTCAGAATACAAGGAGAGATAAAGAGTTTCTGAGACAAACAAAAACTAAAGGAGTTTGTGACCACTAAACCACCCCTGCAAGAAATACTAAAGGGGACTCTGAATAGGAAAGAAAGACCAAACACAACAAAGACTGGAAAGGAAAAGAGAAAATCTCCAGAAACAACAACAAAAAAAGCAATAAAATGGCACAAAATGCATAGTTATCAATAATTACTGTGAATGTAAATGGACTAAATGCTCTAATCAAAAGACACAGAGCATCAGAATGGATAAAAACAAACAAACAAATAAACAAACAAACAAACAAAAAAAAACAAGACCTGTCTATATGCTGCCTACAAGAGACTCATTTTAGACTGAATGACACCTTCAGATTGAAAGTGAGGGAATGGGGCGCCTGGGTGGCTCAGTTGGTTAAGCGACTGCCTTCGGCTCAGGTCATGATCCTGGAGTCCCTGGATCGAGTCCCGCATCGGGCTCCCTGCTCGGCAGGGAGCCTGCTTCTCCCTCTGACCCTCCCCCCTCTCATGTGCTCTCTCTCTCTCTCATTCTCTCTGTCTCAAATAAATAAATAAAATCTTTAAAAAAAAAAAGAAAGTGAGGGAATGAAGAAACATTTACCATGCAAATGGAGGACAAAAGAAAGCTGGAGTAGCAATTTTTACATTTAAAAAACAGGACTTTAAACCAAAGTCTGTAACAAGAAATACCAAGATAAAGGTGTCTATCCAACAAAAATATCTAACAATTATAAATATAGAAATGTAGAAAACAATAACCAACATAAAGGAACTCATTGATAATAATAGAATAATAGTAGGGGACTTTAATACCCATGTACATCAATGGACAGATCATCTAAGCAGCAAATCAACAAGGAAACAATGGCTTTGAATGATACACTGGACCAGAGGGATTTAAAAGATATATTCAAATATTTCATTCTAAAGCAGAAGAATATTCATTCTTTTCAAGTGCACATGGGACATTATCCAGAATAGATCACATAGTAGGCCTCAACAAGTACAAAAAGATTGAGATCAAATCATGCATATTTTCAGACCACAACACTATGAAACTTGAAGTCAACCACAAGAAAAAATTTGGAAAGACCACAAATACATGGAGGTTTAAGAACATCTTACTAAAGACTAAATGCATCAAACAGGAAATTAAAGAAAAAAAAACACATGGAAACAAATGAAAATTAAAACACGAAGGTCCAAAACCTTTGCAATACAGCACAGCCTTAAAAGGGAAATATATGGCAATACAGGCCTATCACAAGAAGCAAGAAAAATCTCAGCAAAGCAACCTTATACCTAAAGGACCTACAAAAGAATAACAAATGAAACCTAAAGGCAGCAGAAGAAGGAAAATAATAAAGATTAGAGCAGAAATAAATGATATAGAAACAAAAACACTAGAATATATCAATGAAACCAGGAAATGGTTCCTTGAAAAAAATTAATAAAATTGATAAAACCTTAGCCAGACTTATTAAAAAGAAAAGAGAAAGGACCCAAATAAATAAAATTGGTTGGGAAGAAAAGATGGCAGAGGAGTAGGGGATGCTATTTCAGCTGGTCCCCAGAATTGAGCTGGATATCTACCAGACCACTGTGAGCACCCATGAAATCAGCTTGAGATGTAAGAAAATAGATCTGGATCTCTACAAACAGAATATCGCAGGCGATTGGTTTTGAGGTACGAAACGGGGAACTGTGATTCCACAGGCAGATATTGGAGGATAGACAGCAACGGGAGGGAGCCTGGCTGTGGGGATCCTGCACCGCTGGTGAGTGATAGCCTCACACACTGGGGGTGGGACACAGACTCGCAGACCCCTAGCGGCGGGGAAAGGAATTTAGGACAGCCCCTGGGATGGAAACCCAGACTGGTGGGGTCGCACGTGCGAACAGGGAGTGGCTGGCGGCTTTAGAAACACAAAGGGCAGAGATGTGCCAAGACCTGGGAGCAGGACTGGGAGTGCTGCGGAGAAGCACACAACCCAGGACACTGCAGTTTATAGCAGCATGGACAGAAACGGAGACAGTGTGGCCTGGAGAGCTCACTGAAGAACAGACTTCGATCTCTCTGCTCTGAGACAGAGGGTTGGAAACGGTCTCTTCTGCTCTGACTCTCGGAAGAGACACAGAAAGCCACCAGGGAAAGATGCCAGAGAACAAAAGCCCCAAAAAACTGATTCTCACTGAGCCCATCCCCCACCACAGGGGGGCAGGGCAACTCTGTCCAAACAGGGTTGCCTGAGTAACAGCGGGGCAGGCCCCTCCTGCAGAAGACAGGCTGGGAAAACAAGAGGCCAGCAACCCTAAGGTCCCTAGAAAACAGGTGCATCTTGCTTGGGTTCTGGTCAATAATTTGGACTCTATACATACCCTCAACCACCCATCAACAGAATGACTAGGAGGAGGAACCCCAAAATAGAAAAGACTCAGAGATTATGACTTATGCTGCAGATTTACAAATGGATGCAGATATAACCAAGATGTCAGAGATGGAATTCAGGCTAGCAATTGTGAAGACAATAGCTAGAATGGAGAAATCAATTAATGGCAACATAGAGTCTCTAGGGCAGAAATGAAAGCTGAATTGGCAGAACTTAAAAATGCTATCAATGGGATCCAATCTAATCTAGAAAATCTAACAGCTAGGGTAAGTGAGGCAGAAGAACGAATAAGCAACCTGGAAGACAATATAATAGATAAAAAGGGAAAAGAAGAGGCCAGGGAAAAACAACTCAGAATCCATGAAGATAGAATCAGAGAAATAAGTGACACCATGAAGCATTCCAATGTCAGAATAATTGGAATCCCAGAGGGAGTGGAGAGAGAGAGGACTAGAAGATGTATTTGAGCAAATTGTAGCTGAGAACTTCCCTAATCTGGGGGATGAAACAAACATTCATGTCCTAGAGGCAGAGAGGACCCCTCCCAAGATCAAGGAAAACAGGCCAACACCCCGGCATGTAATAGTAAAACTCACAAATCTTAGAACCAAGGAAACCATCTTAAGGGCAGGTAGGGGGAAGAGATTCCTTACGTACAGAGGGAGGAACATCCAAATAACATCAGACCTATCCACAGAGACCTGGCAAGCCAGAAAGGCCTGGCAAGACATATTCAGGGTACTAAATGAGAAGAACATGCAGCCAAGAATACTGTATCCGGCAAGGCTGTCATTTAGAATGGATGGAGAGATGCAGAGCTTCCAGGACAGGCAGAAACTGAAAGAATATGTGACCACTAAGCCGGCCCTGCAAGAAATATGAAGGGGGGTTCTATAAAAGGAGAAAGACCCCAAGAGTGATGTACAACAGAAATTTACAGGGACAATCCATAAAAACAACGTCTTCACAGGCAACATGATGACAATTAATTCATATCTTTCAATAATCATTCTCAACATGAATGGCCTAAATGCTCCCATAAAATGGCACAGGGTTGCAGATTGGATTAAAAGACAGGACCCATCCATATGCTGTGTACAAGAGACTCATTTTGAACCTAAAGATACATTCAGACTCAAAGTGAAGGGATGAACATCCATCTTCCATCCCAGCAGACCTCAAAAGAAAGCTGGGGTAGCAATTCTTATATCAGACAAATTAGATTTTATTTTATTTTTTTGTTTGTTTTGTTTTTAAAGATTTATTTATTTATTTCACAGAGAGAGAGGGAGACAGCTAGAGCAGGAACACAATCAGGGGGACCAGGAGAGGGAGAAGCAGGCTCCTGGCTGAGCAGGGAGCCCAATGCAGGGCTTGATCCCAGGACCCTGGGATCATGACCTGAGCCAAAGGCAGACGCTTAATGACTGAGCCACCCAGGCGCACCGACAAATTAGATTTTAAACTAAAGTCTGTAGTTAGAGACACAGAAGGACACTATATCATTCTTAAAGGGTCTATCCAACAAGAAGATCTAACATTGTAAATATCTATGCCCCCAACACGGGAGCAGCCATCTACATAAGCCAACCGTTAACCAAAATAAAGAGTCATATTGATTGTAATACGTTAATTGTAGAAGACCTCAATACTCCACTCTCAGCAATGGACAGATCATCTAAGCAGAAAATCAACAAGGAAACAAGAGCTTTGAATGGCACACTGGACCAGATGGACCTCATAGATATATACAGAACATTCCACCCTAAAAGAACAGAATACTCATTCTTCTCGAGTGCACATGGAACTCTCTCCAGAATAGACCACATACTGGGTCACAAATCAGGTCTCCACAGATACCAAAAGATTGAGATTATTCCCTGCATATTCTCAGACCATAATGCTTTAAAACTGGAACTCAATCACAAGAAAAAAAAATGGCAGAAATTCAAACACTTAGAAGCTAAAGACCACTCTGCTCAAGAATGTTTGGGTCAACTAGGAAATCAAAGAAGAACTTAAACAATTCATGGAAATCAACAAGAATGAAAACACATCGGTCTAAAACCTATGGGATACTGCAAAGGCGGTCCTAAGGGGGAAGTACACAGCCATCCAAGCCTCACTCAAAAAAATAGAAAAATCCCGAATTCACCAACTAACTCTACACCTTAAAGAACTAGAGAAAAAGCAACAAACGATAACTAAGCCACCCATTAGAAGAGAAATAATAAGATTATAGCAGAGATCAATGAATTAGAAACCAGAAACACAGTAGATCAGATCAACGAAACTAGAAGTTGCTTCTTTGAAAGAATTAATAAGATCAATAAACCACTGGCCAGACTTATCCAAAAGAAAAGAGAAAGGACCCAAATTAATAAAATTATGAATAAAAGGGGAGAGATCACGACTAACACCAAGGAAATAGAAACAATTATTAGAAATTATTATCAACAACTATATGCCAATGAACTGAGCAATCTGGATGAAATGGATGCTTTCCTGGAAACCTATAAGCTGCCAAGACTGAAACAGGAAGAAATTGACAACCTGAATAGGCCAAGAACCAGTAACGGGATTGAAGCAGTGATCCAAAACCTCCCAAAAAACAAGAGTCCAGGGCCTGATGGATTCCCTGGGGAATTCTACCAAACATTCAAAGAAGAAATAATACCTATTCTACTGAAGCTGTTTCAAAAAAAGGAAACAGAAGGAAAACTTCCAAACTCCTTCTATGAGGCCAGCATTACCTTAATCCCTAAACCAGGCAAAGACCCCATCAAAAAGGAGAATTTCAGACCGATATCCCTGATGAATATGGATTCCAAAATCCTCAACAGAATCCTAGCTAATAGGATCCAACAATACATTAAAAGGATCATCCACCACGACCAAGTGGGATTTATCCCCGGGATGCAAGGGTGGTTCAACATTCGCAAATCAATCAATGTGATAGATCACATTAATAAGAGGAGGGAGAAGAACCATATGGTCCTCTCAATTGATGCAGAAAAAGCATTTGACAAAATACAACATCCTTTCCTGATTAAAACTCTTCAGAGTATAGGGATAGAGGGAACATTCCTCAAGTTCATAAAATCCATCTATGAAAAACCCACAGCGAATATCATCCTCAATGGGGAAAAGCTGAGAGCCTTTCCCTTAAGATCAGGAACAAGTCAAGGATGCCCACTCTCACCACTATTGTTCAACATAGTACTAGAAGTCCTAGCAACAGCAATCAGACAACAAAAAGAAATAAAAAGTATTCAAATTGGCAAAGAAGAAGTCAAACTCTCTCTTTTTGCAGATGACATGATACTTTATGTGGAAAACCCAAAAGACTCCACCCCCAAATTACTAGAACTCATAAAGCAATTAAGTAATGTGGCAGGATAAAAATCAATGCACAGAAATCAGTTGCTTTCTTATACACTAACAACGCAACTGTAGAAAGAGAAATTAGAGAAATGATTCCATTTACAATAGCCCCAAAAACCATAAGATACCTCAGAATAAACCTAACCAAAGAGGTAAAGGATCTATACTCTAGGAACTACAGAACACTCATGAAAGAAATTGAAGAAGACACAAAAAGATGGAAAAACATTCCCTGCTCATGGATTGGAATAATAAACATTGTTAAAATGTCTATGCTACCCAGAGCAATCTATACCTTCAATGCCATCCCGATCAAAATTCAGCCATCAGAAAGGATGAATACCCAACTTTTACATCAACATGGATGGGACTGGAGGAGATTATGCTAAGTGAAATAAGTCAAGCAGAGAAAGTCAATTATCGTATGGTTTCACTTATTTGTGGAACATAAGGAATAGCATGGAGGACATTAGAATAAGGAAGGGAAAAATGAAGAGGGGGTGGAAATCGGAGGGAGAGATGAACCATGAGAGTCTATGGACTCTGAGAAACAAGCAGGGCTTTAGAGGGGAGAGGGAGGGGGGATTGGTTAGCCCGGTGGTGAGTATTAAAGAGGGCATGTACTACATGGAGCACTGGTGTTTTACGAAAACAATGAATCGTGGATCACTACATCAAAAACTAATGATGTGTTGTATGGTGACTAACATAACATAATAAAATAAAAATAAAAATAGAAATAAGTAAATAAATAAATAAAATCATAAATGGGAGTAGAGAAATATCAAACAACTCCACAGAAATACAAAAAATTATAAGAGAATACTATGAAAAATTATATGCCAACAAATTGGGTGCTCTGGTAGAAATGGATAACTTCCTAGAAACATATAAACTACCAAAACTGAACCAGGAAATAATAGAAAATTTGAACAGATCCATAACCAGCAAAGAAATTGAATCAGATATCAAAAATCTCCCACAAAAGTCCAGGTCCAGATTCCAAGGAGAATTCTACCAAACATGTAAAGAAGTGTTAGTACCTATTTTTCTCAAACTACCCCAAGAAATAGAAGTGGAAGGAAAACTTTGAAACTCAATCTACGAGGCCAGCATTACTTTGATTCCAAAACCAAAGACTCCACTAAAAAATAGAACTACAGGCCAATATCCCTGATGAACATGGATGCCAAAATTTTCAACAAAATACCAGCAAATTGAATACAACAGTATATTAAAAGAATCAATCACCATGATCTAGTAGGATTTATTCCTGGGATGCAAGGTTGGTTCAATATTACAAATCAATCAACGTGATACACCACATTAATAAAAAAGGATAATAACCATGTAATCCTCTCAATAGACGCAGAAAAGGCATTTGACAAAGTACAACTTCCAAACATAACAAAAACCTCAACAAAATAGGGATAGAGGGAACATACCTGAACATAATAAAGGCCATGTACAAATACACACTACTAATATCATCCTCAATGGGGAAAACCTGAGAGCTTTTCCTGTATGGTCAGGAAGGACAGGGATGTCCACTCTCACCAATGTTATTTTTTTAAGATTTATTTATTTAATTTAGAGAGAGAGGGAGGGAGAGAGAGAGTGAGCCTGTGCAAGGAGGAGCAGAGGGAGAGAGAATCCAAGAACACTCTGCATTGAGCATGGAGCCCAATGTGGGGCCCAATCTCACGACCCTGAGATCACACCTGACCCAAAACCAAGAGTCAGATGCTTAACTGACTGAGCAACCCAGGCGCCCCATCACCACTGTTATTTAACATAGTACTGGAAGTCTTAGCCTCAGCTATCAGACAACACAAAGAAATAAAATGCATGGAAACTGGCAAGGAAGAAGTCAAACATTCACTATTAAGATGACATGATACTCAATGTAAAAAACCCAAAAGACTCCACCAAAAAATTGCTAGAATTGATAGACAAAATCAGTAAAGTCACAGGATACAAATATCAATGCACAAAAATCTTTTGCATATCTATACACCAATAATGAAGCAGGAGAAAGAGAAATCAAGGAATCAATCCCATTTACATTTGCATCAAATACCATGAGATACCTAGGCATAAACCTAACAAAACAGGTAAAAGATCTCTACTCCAAAAACTATAAAAACAAACTTACTAAAGAAATTAAAGATGACAAAAAGAAATGGAAAAACATTCCATGCTTATAGATTGGAAGAAGAAATATTGTTAAGATGTCTATACTACCCAAAGCAATCTACACATTTAATGCAATCCCTATCAAAATACCAAAAGCATTTTTCACACAGCTAGAACAAAAATCCTCAAATTTGTATAGAACCACAAAAGACCCCAAATAGCCAAAGCAATCTTCAAAAAGAAAAGCAAAGCTGGAAGCGTAACAATTCTAGACTTCAAGTTATATTACAAAGCAGTAGTGATCAAGACAGTATGGTACTGGCACTAAAACAGAAGTGAACCCACAACTATATGGTCAACTGATTTTTGACAAAGAGGAAAGGATATTCAATGGAAAAAAGACAGTCTCTTCAACAAATGGTGATGGGAAACCTGAACAGCAGCATGCAAAAGAATGAAATTGGTCAACACTCTTACACCATAAATGAAAATAAATTCAAAATGGATTAAAGACCTAAATGTGAGACAGGGTAAACCATTAAAATCCTAGAGGAGAAAACAGGCAGTGACTTCTTTGACATCAGCCATAGAAACTTCTCATTAAATATGTCTCCTGAGGCAAGGGAAGCAAAGGCAAAAATAAAGTCTTAGGACTTCATCAAAATAAAAAGCTTCTGCTCAGCAAAGGAAACAATCAACAAAACTAAAAGGCAACCTTCAGAATGGGAGAAGATATTTGCAAATGACATATCTGATAAAGGGCTAGTATCCAAAAGATATAAAGAACTTTTAAAACTCAACACCCAAAAAACAAATAATCCAATTAAAGAATGGGCAGAAGACATGAATAGAAATTTTTCCAAAGAGTACATCAACATGGCCAAGAGACACATGAAAAGATGCTCATCACTCATCATCAGGGAAATACAGATCAAAACTATGATGAGCTATCACTTCACATCAGTCAGAATAGCTAAAATCAACAATAAAAGAAACAACAGGTGTTGGCAAGGATATAGAGAAAGGGCAACCCTCTTACACTGTTGGTGGGAATGAAATTGGTGCAGCCACTCTGGAAAACAGTATGGAGGTTCCTCAAAAAGTTAAAAATAGAACTACCCTACAATCCAGTAATTGCACTACTAGATATTTACCCAAAGAATACAAAAATACTAATTCAATGGGACACATGCACCCCAATGTTTATAGTAGCATTACTACAATAGCCAAATTATGGAAACAGCACAAGTGGCCATCAACTAATGAATAGATAAAGAAGGTGTGGTACTTATATATACAATGGAATATTACTCGGCCATAAAAATGAATGAAATCTAGCCATTTGCAACAACGTGGATGGAGCTAGAGACTGTTATGCTAAGTGAAATAAGTCAGTCAGAGAAAGACAAATACCATATGATTTCATTTATATGTGGAATTTAAGAAACAAAACAAGTGATCATGGGGGGAAAAAAGGCAAACCAAGAAACTGGCTCTTAACCATAGAGAACAAATTGATGGTTACCAGTGGGGAGTTTGGTGGGGGGATGGGTTAAATAGTTGATGGGGATTAAGAAATGTACTTGTAATGAGCACTAGATGTTGTATGTGTTGAATCACTAAATTGTATGCCTGAAACTAATATTACACTGTATGTTAACTAACTGGAATTTAAATAAAAACTTAATTTAAAAAAATTATTCTTAATTGTATTGATAGTAGCATAACTTTTTCTAAGACTGCTGTGTATATAATGTTGGACAAACATGAATAATTATCCATTGTATACTTTTGAGTACCCCCTGAATCCATGAGTCCATAACATGGCATAACATGATATTTGATGATCTGGATTCACAGTATGGGATAAAAGAGAGAGAAATGTACTGCAATAAAAGTCACATTTTTTGTATTTATTAATTTAGTTAGTTCGTTAGTTAGATCAGGATTTCTTTTTATTCCTTTTTGGTTTAAAATGGCTAATCAGGGGCGCCTGGGTGGCTCAGTTGGTTAAGCAACTGCCTTCGGCTCAGGTCATGATCCTGGAGTCCCAGGATCGAGTCCCACATTGGGCCCCCTGCTCAGCAGGGACTCTGCTTCTCCCTCTGACCCTCCCCCCTCTCATGCTCTCTCTCTCTTATTCTCTCTCTCAAATAAATAAATAAAATCTTAAAAAAATAAAATAAAATAAGATGGCTAATCAGAATAAAAAATAAAAATGGCCTCTGTCTAGAGGCTGGGGTCTCCCCTATTTAGAGGTTAGAACCCAGGAACTCCACTATGCAGCTCCATACTGAGGTGGGCTGAGGGTTAACTCCCAAGGGATAATTGGAGGGGCCTTGTCCTGACACTCCTCTCTATCTCACTTTTGACATTGATGAAAAATACTGCTTTTTGGTCTTATCTCTCCTGATCTTGGATTTAAAAATAATGTTAACTCTTTGTGTTGGGGGAAGGCTCTGAGGGGACTAAAGGAGCCCACCCTAATCCCTTTCCTCCAAGAAGGGGGGCCTTATCCAATACTGTTTCTGGATTTGAGCCAAGCTCTTTTCCTGGTCTCCCCACCACCACTCAAGTCATGGGGCTTAAAAGTCACATTTTTTAAAAGGAGTAAAATAAATCCTTATTTTGAGTTTTGCAATTTTCAAGTGGCAGTATGTGTATGTATATATGTGTGTGTGAAATCATGAAGAAATGATAAAACTATAAAATAACTGTATGACTATAACACTATGATAATAATTATAACACTATAATAATAACCATACTCTAGAAGAATAACTGTATAATTATAACACTACAACAGCAAATAAATTTTATAATTATAACTCTATAATTATAATATGAATACATAACTAGAATTGTGAATCTAAAACTTTGACTTTATAACTATAAATACAACTCTATAACCCTAACATTATATAAAAAAATCAAATCACTATTACTATAACCATAAAATTATAACTAAAATACAAACTATATCACAAATACCATAAATATAACTATAGATATAACACTATAACTGTAGAACTGTAACAACTATATCTATATCTGTATTATTAAAACTATAATATTATAACACTATAAAATGACTGTAACAACATTAACCATAAAAGTATAACTACACCTATGATTCCATAACTAGAATGGAAACTAAATACTTAGAACAAATACACCATAATTAGACCTATGATTCTATAGCAATAAGCATAATTTAAACTAACAACCTTATAACACTACAACTATAACTATAATATAATCACTATAATGCTATAATTATATCACTATAACTATTATTCTATCATGATAACACTAGAACTATATCAGTGATACCGTATCACTATATTTATATCTATTACTATTGCAATGTAATACTAAACTATAATATTAACACTATATCATTAACACTATAATACTAACACTCTAACTATAGAACTAGAACTATATGCTAGCAATATAACACTATAACCCCATCACTACAAATATAGTGCTGTTACTATAATTATGATGAATGTCATACAATTATAACTCTAATTTATAACACTTTAACCATACCTCTACAACTAAAACTTTAAAACACTATATCATTAACCATGTAACTATAAAAATATCTATAAGTATTCTGTAACTGAAATATAAAAAAAATAACACTTTCTAAATATAACACTATAACCATAGGTATAATACTAACACTATATTGATAGTGGTAACTATAACAACAATTATTACCTTATCACTATAAATATAATTAAAGTACTATATCTATTTCAACCACAACCCTACACTGTAGCTATAGTGCTGTAAGAATAAAATAAATATAGCTCTATAACTTGATAAGAATAAATATAACTCTATAGCAATAACTATAGTACTATAACTAAAACAATGACTTATAGCTGAAACTATGACACTATAACTTTGGTTCTATAACTATTACTCTATTGCTATGACCAAAAGACTAAACTTACACCCTTATCTCTATCACCATTGCATAATACTATCAATAATATATTACTATCACACTCACAACATTGTTAACACCAAAACTATAATACTATAACTATTATGCCTCTTATAACACTATAAATATAATACAATATGTATGATTATTAGTATAATACCATGATTTAGCTGTAACCCCAACCTTTATTACATTAACAATATATATCAATAGCACCATATCCATAATTATATCTGTATGACTATTACCTTATCACTATAACTATTATTATAGAATTATCATTGCTATTATAAAATATATCTATAACTCTATAAGTAGATCGTGGACCAAAAAAAATAACATCAGTATAACACTACCATTTTTTCAATAATCTGTAACATAGTACATATATAACATTAGCACATAGTTTTAGTGTTATAGAGTTATACAGTTCTATACTTACAATGCTAAAGTTACATAATAGTGCTATAATTAAAGTTCACATTATAACTACAACTATAATACTATCACTATAACCACAGCATGATAATTATAACAATAGCTCTATAACTATTACATTAGCCCTATAACTATAACAGTAACCATTATACTTCTAACATTGTAAAAGTAATTATAGCACTGTAATTATAATAATATCACTGTTATAATAATGATAGCATTATCAAATTGTAGCATTATAAGTACAACAGTACTATATCTAAAACTATAGCATGGTAAATATATGACAGCAATATAGCTCTGATTTAGTACCCTAATATAACTATAGCCCTATAACTATAACTTCATAACATTATAACTAACAGCATAATTTTATAACTACAATTTTATAACACTCTCACTATAGCACTATAATATTAAAACATAACACTAATAGTATAACAATATAACTATAACCATAACATTATAGCAATAACAAAACTACAATCACTACAATAATAAGACTGAAACAATAACAGTATAACTATATAATTACAACAGTATAAATATAACAGTATTATAATAGTATAACTATATAATTATAATTATGATACATCATTATAACTAAAAATTATAAATAAAAACATAACTCTATAATAACTCTATAATTAAACTTTATAACAATTACATTATAACCATAGCCCCATAACTATAATATTAAATTATATAACACTAACAATGACTGTAACAATATAACTATAACCATAACATTGTAACTATAATCAAATTACCATCATTAAAACCATCAGACTACCACTATAACCATAAAACTGTAATTATAACTACAGTAGTACAACTATACCACTATAGTCTCAACTATAACACTATAATACTATCACTATAACACTAACATTATAACTATATTAATAACACTATAACTATATCTATAGCATTATATCTATAACACTACCACTGCACTTATAACTATAGGATGATAACTATGACTATAAACATTTCCCTAACACAACATTATAACTCTGTAATGGTAACAACAAATCTTAAATTATTAATAACTATGATTATAAAACTAAAACTCTAAAGTTCTTTTTTAAGATTTTTTTTATTTTTTTGATGGAGAGAGATAGCAAGAGTGGGAACACAAGCAGGGGGAGTGGGAGATGGGAGAAGCAGGCTTCCCACTGAGCAGGGAGCCTGATACAGGGCTCGATCCCAGGATCCCGGGATCATGACCTGAGCTGAAGGCAGACGCTAATGACTGAGCCACCCAGGCGCCCCTAAAACTCTAAACTTTTAACAGTAACTATGATTCTATAACTTTTATTATCCAGCTGTAACTAAATTCTATAACTATATCACAATAGTTATAACAATATAACAATTTAATTCTGACCATAATACTGTAACTACAGCATTATAAAACTATAATTATAACTGTAATACCTCCACTATAACAGGCCCAGAATGATTATAATACTAACAGTATAACTACAGTGCTAACACTCTATCTATATCATTGCCACCATAATTATAACTCTATAACACTATCACTTATCACTGTAACTATAAAAGTAATACTGTAACCATAACTTTATCACTGTAAACATAATCATAGCACTATACTGTAATCTTAGTGCTATAATAGTGTTATAATTTTATAACTATAAAACTAAATTTATGATTATCAATATAATTAAATGGCTTTCATTACAAATTAATAATGGTAACTCTACAATTATAACATTAAACTAAACTGCAAAACTGTAACTAAAACATAACACTATAACTACAGCAGTATATTAATCTAACACTATATAGCAGTATTACTATAGTACTCTAAATGTAACTGTAATTCCAACTATATTTGTAATAATGTAACTCAGTAATTATAACTATGTAACTATAACCATAACACTATAACTATAGCTCTATAATTATAACTTAATTATAAATATTACTCTATTACATAACACTATACATATATATAATAATCATAGTGCATATATAATATTTACTTTATACATACACACTCACAATAAGCATCCCTGGCCCACAAATAATTATTATCTTTAAGTACAATTTCCCACTAAAAGAAACAAGGACCAAGGACTCTTAGAACTCTTCCAGTTTTAGAGCAAATAATATTCAATATAAGCCTGGAAGATCTCATACCAAATAGGATAATACCAAACACTATTTGAATCTAATCAAGCCTTAGCACTTACATACAATTTATAGAAAATAGAAGGGATAGAGATACAAGTTAAACAACATGATAAAGAAGTAACCAAACGTATCCAGAATGTTAATTATTCTACAGAACCACTGTTCTTTCTTAAACTAGCCAATGATATAAAGTAGAGGCTGCTTTTGATTAAATAAGACACAAAAGACACCAGTGAGTACATTTTATAGCTAATTTGAATCTTATTTCAAACAGTCAAATTTGAAAGTACTATTTTGAGAATATTGTGTAAATTAGATTATGACCTGGGTGTTATATAAAACGAAGAAATAATTGTTAAATTATTAGGTGTCATGAAGGAAACAAAGACTATATAAATAAAATTTTATATTTTTAGAGATCCTTAATAAAATATAGAGGAATGAAATGATGTCAGAAATTTTTCACAAAATTCTTCATCAAAGCAAACAAAAAAAGAAGAAAAGCAAGAAAATAAAAGAAAAATAAGGTCAATGAGTTGGCAAAATATTGATAATCTTAGACTGAGTAGCAGCAGTATGGAGTTCATCATACTGTTCTACACATTTGTGTAGGTTTGAAATGCTTTATAATTATTTTTCTAAAACATGATATGAAGGCATTATAAACAGCTTCATGATAATATATTTGAAATTTTCATAGAAAGAAGAATGTTTAGAAAAATAATCAAAACAAACTAATGAAGAAATATGAAATATGAATAATCCCTAAATAATTGAAGGATAGAGCAGTAGTCAAAACTTCAGACTGAATTGTCTTCAACAATGAATTCCACAAAATATTTAGGAAACACCTAATTATAGTCCTAGAGAAATTTTCATACAGAATAGAGACATAGGGACTAATTGCTAACTTATTTATAAGCTAATATAATATTAATACTAAAACTTATCAAAGACATTACAAGATAGGAAAAAATTCAAGCCAATCTCATATCTTGACATACCAGTAGATAAACTATCTTAAGCCAAAATATAAGCAAAATAAATTTAGCAATGCATACAAGAGACCAAAGTTAGGTTTCCATCATAAATGTAATTTTGGTTTAATATTAGAAAATCAGTCAATAGGGGCATCTGGCTGGCTCAATCACTTAAGCATCCAACTCTTGGTTTCAGCTCAGGTCATGAACTCATAGGTCTTGAGATTGAACCCATCGGTCAGGCTCCACACTCAGTGGGGAGTCTGCTTGAAGAGTCTCTCCTGCCCCTCCCCCCACTCAGGGGTGTACTCTCTCCCTCTCTAAAATAAATAAATAAATCCTTAAAAAAAGAATATCAGCTGAGCACCCACGAAATCAGCCTGAGATGTAAGAAGATCTGGATCTCTACAAACAGAATATCGCAGGCGGTTGGATTCGAGGTTCGAAGCAGGGAGCCATGATTCTGCGCGCAGATATTGGAGGATAAATGGCAGTGGGAGGGTGCCTGGCCGTGGGGATCCTACACCGCCAGTGAGAGACAGTCTCACTTGCTGGGGACGGGGCACAGACTCACAGACCTGTAGCGGCAGGGAAAGGACTTTAGGGCAAACCCCAGGGCAGAAACCTGGAGTGGTGGGGTCGTGGGTGTGAACTGAGAGTGGCTGGCAGTTTTAAAGCACAAAGGGCAGAGATGAGCCCCGACCTGGAGGCAGGAAGGGGAGTGCTGCAGAGGGGTGCACAACCCAGGATGCTGCAGTTTATAGCAGCATAGACGGAAATGGAGACAGTGAGGCCGGGAGAGCTCACTGAAGAACAGACTTCGATCTCTCTGCTCTGAGGCAGAGGGTTGGAAACGGTCTCTTCTGCTTTGACTCATGGAAGAGACTCAGAAAGCCACCAGGGAAAGACGCCAGAGAACAAAAACCCCCAAAACTGATTCTCACTGAGCCCATCCCCCACCACAGGGGGCAGGGCAACTCTACCCAAACAGGGTTGCCTGAGTAACAGCGGTGCAGGCCCCTCCTGCAGAAGACAGGCTGGGAAAACAAGAGGCCAGCAACCCTAAGGTCCCTAGAAAACAGGTGCATCTTGCTTGGGTTCTGGTCAATAATTTGGACTCTATACATTCCCTCAACCACCCATCAACAGAATGACTAGGAGGAGGAACTCCCCAAATAGAAAAGGCTCAGAGATTATGACTTATGCTGCAGATTTACAAATGGATGCAGATATAACCAAAATGTCAGAGATGAAATTCAGGCTAGCAATTGTGAAGACAATAGCTAGAATGGAGAAATCAATTAAAGGCAACATAGAGTCTCTAAGGGCAGAAATGAAAGCTGAATTGGCAGAACTTAAAAATGCTATCAAGGAAAAAAAAAATGCTATCAATGAGATCCAATCCAATCTAGATAATCTAACAGCTAGGGTAAGTGAGGCAGAAGAACGAATAAGCAACCTGGAAGACAATATAATAGATAAAAAGGGAAAAGAGGAGGCCAGGGAAAAACAACTCAGAATCCATGAAAATAGAATCAGAGAAATAAGTGACACCAAGAAGCGTTCCAATGTCAGAATAATTGGAATCCCGGAGGGAGTGGAGAGAGAGAGGACTAGAAGATGTATTTGAGCAAATTGTAGCTGAGAACTTCCCTAATCTGGGGGATGAAACAAACATTTGCAACCTAGAGGCAGAGAGGACCCCTCCCAAGATCAAGGGAAGCAGGCCAACACCCCGGCATGCAATAGTAAAACTTGCAAATCTTAGAACCAAGGAAACCATCTTAAGGGCAGTTAGGGGGAAGAGATTCCTTACGTACAGAGGGAGGAACATCCAAATAACATCAGACCTATCCACAGACCTGGGAAGCCAGAAAGGCCTGGCAAGACATATTCAGGGTACTAAATGAGAAGAACATGCAGCCAAGAATACTTTATCTGGCAAGGCTGTCATTTAGAATGGATGGAGAGATGCAGAGCCTCCAGGACCGGCAGAAACTGAAAGAATATGTGACCACTAAGCCGGCCCTGAAAGAAATATGAAGGGGGTTCTATAAAAGGAGAAAGACCTCAAGAGTGATATACAACAGAAATTTACAGGGACAATCAATAAAAACGGCGTCTTCACAGGCAACATGATGACAATTAATTCATATCTTTCAATAATCACTCTCAACGTGAATGGCCTAAACGCTCCCATAATACAGCACAGGGTTGCAGATTGGATAAAAAAACAGGACCCATCCATATGCTGCATACAAGAGACTCATTTTGAACCTAAAGATACATCCAGACTGAAAGTGAAGGGATGGAGCTCCATCTTCCATGGCACTGGAACACAAAAGAAAGCTGGGGTAGTAATTCTTATATCAGACAAATTAGATTTTAAACTAAAGTCTGTAATTAGAGACACAGAAGGACACTATATCATTCTTAAAGTCTATCCAACAAGAAGATCTAGCAATTTTAAATACCTATGCCACCAACATGGGAACAGCCATCTACTAAGCCAACTGTTAACCAAAATAAAGAGTCATATCGATAACAATATGTTAATTGTAGGAGACCTCAATACTCCACTCTCAGCAATGGACAGATCATCTAAGCAGAAAATCAACAAGGAAACAAGAGCTTTGAATGACACACTGGACCAGATGGACCTCATAGATACATACAGAACATTCCACCCTAAAACAACAGAATACTCATTCTTCTCGAGCCTGCATGGAACTTTCTCCAGAATAGACCATACACTGGGTCACAAATCAGGTCTCAACTGATACCAAAAGACTGAGATTATTCCCTGCATATTCTCAGACCACAATGCTCTAAAAGTGGAACTCAACCACAAGAAAAAATTTGGCAGAAATTCAAACACTTGGAAGCTTAAGACCACTCTGCTCAAGAATGTTTGGGTCAACCAGGAAATCAAAGAAGAACTTAAACAATTCATGGAAATCAATGAGAACAAAAACACAATGGTCCAAAACCTATGGGATACTGCAAAGGCGGTCCTAAGGGGGAAATACATAGCCATCCAAACCTCACTCAAAAAAATGGAAAAATCCCGAATTCACCAACTAACTCTACACCTTAAAGAACTAGAGAAAAAGCAACAAACAATGCCTAAGCCACACATTAGAAGAGAAATAATAAGATTAGAGCAGAGATCAATGAATTAGAAACCAGAAACACAGTAGATCAGATCAACGAAACTAGAAGCTGGTTCTTTGAAAGAATTAATAAGATCGATAAACCACTGGCCAGAAAAGAGAAAGGACCCAAATTAATAAAATTATGAATGAAAGGGGAGAGATCAAGACTGACACCAAGGAAATAGAAACAATTATTAGAAATTATTATCAACAACTATATGCCAATAAACTGAGCAATCTGGATGAAATGGAGGCCTTCCTGGAAACCTATAAGCTGCCAAGACTGAAACAGGAAGAAATTGACAACCTGAATAGGCCAATAACCAGTAACGGGATTGAAGCAGTGATCCAAAACCTCCCAAAAAACAAGAGTCCAGGGCCTGATGGATTCCCTGGGGAATTCTACCAAACATTCAAAGAAGAAATAAAACCTATTCTACTGAAGGTGGTTCAAAAAATAGAAACAGAAGAAAAACTTCCAAACTCATTCTATGAGGCCAGCATTACCTTAATCCCCAAACCAGGCAAAGACCCCATCAAGAAGGAGAATTTCAGACCAATATCCCTGATGAATATGGATTCCAAAATCCTCAACAGAATCCTAGCTAATAGGATCCAACAATACATTAAAAGGATCATCCACCACGACCAAGTGGGATTTATCCCCGGGATGCAAGGGTGGTTCAACATTCGCAAATTAATCAATGTGATAGAACACATTAATAAGAGGAGGGAGAAGAACGATATGGTCCTCTCAATTGATGCAGAAAAAGCATTTGACAAAATACAACATCCTTTCCTGATTAAAACTCTTCAGAGTATAGGGATAGAGGGAACATTCCTCAAGTTCATAAAATCCATCCATGAAAAACCCACAGCAAATATCATCCTAAATGGGGAAAAGCTGAGAGCCTTTCCCTTAAGATCAGGAACACGTCAAGGATGCCCACTCTCGCCACTATTGTTCGACATAATACTAGAAGTCCTAGCAACAGGAATCAGACAACAAAAAGAAATAAAAAGTATTCAAATTGGCAAAGAAGAAGTCAAACTCTCCCTTTTCGCAGATGACATGATACTTTATGTGGAAAACCCAAAAGACTCCACCCCCAAATTACTAGAACTCATACAGAAATTCAGTAATGTGGCAGGATACAAAATCAATGCACAGAAATCAGTTGCTTTCTTATACACTAACAACGCAACTGTAGAAAGAGAAATTAGAGAAACGATTCCATTTACAATAGCACCAAAAACCATAAGAAAGCTCGGAATAAACCTAACCAAAGAGGTAAAGGATCTATACTCTAGGAACTACAAAACACTCATGAAAGAAATTGAAGAAGACACAAAAAGATGGAAAAATATTCCATGCTCATGGATCGGAAGAATAAACACTGTTAAAATGTCTATGCTACCCAGAGCAATCTATACCTTCAATGCCATCCCGATTAAAATTCCAATGACATTTTTCAAAGAGCTGGAACAAACAATCCTAAAATTTGTATGGAATCAGAAAAGACCCCGAATCACCAAGGAGATGTTGAAAAAGAAAAACAAAGCTGGGGGCATCACGTTGCCCGATTTCAAGCTATATTACAAAGCAGTGATCACCAAGACAGCATGGTACTGTCACAAAAACAGACATATAGACCAGTGGAACAGAATAGAGAACCTAGATATGGACCCTCAACTCTATGGTCAAATAATCTTCAACAAAGGAGGAAAAAACATGCAATGGGAAAAAGACAGTCTCTTCAATAAATGGTGCCTGGAAAATTGGATAGCCACATACAGAAGAATGAAACTTGACCATTTTCTAACACCATACACAAAGATAAACTCAAAATGGATGAAAGACCTCAATGTGAGACAGGAATCCATCAAAATCCTAGAAGAGAACATAGGCAGTAACCTCTTTGACACTGGCCACAGCAACTTCTTTCAAGATACATCTCCAAAAGCTAGTGAAACAAAAGCAAAAATAAACTTTTGGGACTTCATCAAGATAAAAGGCTTCTGCACAGCAAAGGAAACAGTCAACAAAACAAAGAGGCAACCCACAGAATGGGAGAAGGTCTTTGCAAATGACACTACAGATAAAGGGGTGGTATCCAAGATCTATAAAGAACTTTTCGGGGCGCCTGGGTGGCTCAGTCGTTAAGCGTCTGCCTTCGGCTCGGGTCATGATCCCAGGGTCCTGGGATCGAGCCCCGCATTGGGCTCCCTGCTCCGCGGGAAGCCTGCTTCTCCCTCTCCCACTCCCCCTGCTTGTATTCCCTCTCTCGCTGTGTCTCTCTCTGTCAAATAAATAAATAAAATATTTAAAAAAAAAAAAAAAAAAGAACTTCTCAAACTCAACACCCAAAAAACAGATAATCAAGTCAAAAAATGGGCAGAAGATATGAAAAGACACTTCTCTGAAGAAGACATGCAAATGGCTAACAGACACATGAAAAAATGTTCATCGTCATTAGCCATCAGGGAAATTCAAATTAAAACCACATTGAGATACCACCTTATACCAGTTAGAATGGCAAAAATGGAGAGGGAAAGAAACAACAAATGTTGGAGAGGTTGTGGAGAAAAGGGAACCCTCTTACATGTCTGGTGGGAATGCAAGTTGGTACAGCCACTTTGGAAAATAGTGTGGAGGTTCCTCAAAAAATTTAAAATAGAGCTACCCTATGACCCAGCAATTGCACTCCAGGGTATTTATCCCAAAGGCACAGATGTACTGAAAAGAAGGGCCATATGCACCCCAATGTTCATAGCAGCATTGTCCACAATAGCCAAACTGTGGAAAGAGCCGAGATGCCCTTCAACAGATGAATGGATAAAGAAGATGTGGTCCATATATACAATGGAATATTACTCAGCCATCAGAAAGGATGAATACCCAACTTTTACATCAACATGGATGGGACTGGAGGAGATTATGCTAAGTGAAATAAGTCAAGCAGAGAATGTCAATTATCATATGGTTTCACTTATTTGTGGAACATAAGGAATAGCATGGAGGACATTAGGAGAAGGAAGGGAAAAATGAAGGGGTGGAAATCAGAGGGAGAGATGAACCATGATAGACTATGGACTTGAGAAACAAACAGGGTTTTAGAGGGGAGGGGCATGGGGGGAGGGGTTAGCCCGGTGATGGGTATTAAGGAGGGCACGTACTGCATGGAGCACTGGGTGTTATACAAAAACAATGGATCGTGGATCACTACATCAAAAACTAATGATGTATTGTATGGTGACTAACATAATAAAATTTAAAAAAATCAATCAATATAAAATATTATATTAAAGATAAATAATAAGAATATATGATACTTTTAAACAATTTGAGAAATGCTTTTGATGAACTAGGAAGAGAATCAAACATTGTTTACTTGATAAAGGATAAGTATGTTACCAGAAATAACTTTTTTTCAAGTAATGTCTATGCCCAATGTGGGGATGGAACTCACAACCCACAATCAAGAGTTGCATACTCTACCTACTGAGACAGCCAGGTACTCCAGATAAAGGATAGGTATGTTAAATTTGAACACCATACTTAAAGATTTGTTACTGAAAATGTTTCCTTAGAGTTAGGAACAAGTCAAGTTTGTCTGCTATGACCAATTGTATCTGACATTTTACATGAGGTCCTAAACAGTGACAGTGTACTAAGGCAAAGAAAGAAGACAAAATGTAAATATGAGGAAAAAAGGAGTCTATCCTTAAAAGTAAATAAATTTTTTCACAGGATAATCTAAAATGATATGTATAATACTCTTATAAATAACATGAACTGTGTGAAAATTTGCTGGATATAAAATCAATATAAAAAGAAACTTCATATTAATATATCATCAATAAGCAGTTAAAACAGTCTCCAGTAATATAATTTTAATATCATCATAACATATTAGTACTAATTTTAAAGTGATCATCATTAGCACATTGAGATAATATAGTAGAAGCAACCAATTTAACCAAAAATCAGAATTGGGAATCCTCCCCCAACACGTATACACATTGGACAAATGGTAGAGGTTGAATTTCAGACTGATGTTAAAAGGATTCATTTTTCAATTAATGGTACATGGATAATTAGGTATCCATATGCAAGATAAAAGTGAAATTGAATATTTAAATCACACTATATACAAATACCTGTTGAAGATAGATTAAAGATATAAATGTGAGTGGTGATTGGATAAAGAAGATGTGGTATACAATGGATTATACTCAGCCATAAAAATGGATGAAGTCTTGCCATTTGCAATGACATGGATGGAGCTAGAGAGTATTATGCTAAGCAAAATCATTCAGTCAGAGAAAAACAAATACCACATGATTGCACTCATGTGGAATTTAATAAACAAACAAATGATCATGGGGGATAAAAGAGAAAGGCAAACCAAGAAACATTCTTAACTGAAGAGAACAGTGAGATGGTTATGAGAAGAAGGTGGGTTGGGGAATGGGTTAAATAGGTGATGGGAATTAAGGAGTGCACTTGCTGTGATGAGCACTGAGTGTTGTATGTAAGTGTTGAACTAAAATGTACACCTGAAACTAATATTACACTGTATGTTAACTAACTGGGATTTAAATAAAATCTTTTTAAAAAGATATAAAAGTGAAAGACAAACTACAACTAAATTTAAAAGCATGACAATAATTGATAAAAATGTAGAGCAATAAAAAATCCATATATTGCCATGCAAATGTATATTGGTATAATCATTGAGAAAACTATTTAACATTGTCTGCCAAATTTCAAAAAGCGTATATACTTTTGTAGTGTTACCAAAGTTCTACTTGTTAAGTGGGAGGGGATTATATGCATGTATTTTTATAATTATTTTAGAGATGTACATATATATTTTGTGTACTCTGTTTCAAATAAAATATATCCTATAATTCAAAAACTTTTTAAAAACTTTTGAATTACTAGTTTAAAATCTTTCAAAAAGCAGGGACCACTTGCAGAGAAAAAAATGGTAGTAAATCTAGTAAACATTCAGGGTGCCTGGGTGGCTCAGTTGGTTAAGCAGCTGCCTTCGGCTCAGGTTATGATCTCAGAGTCCTGGGATAGAGCCCTGCATCAGGCTCCCTGTTCAGGGGGAGTCTGCTTCTCCCTCTCCCTCTGCCTTTCCCCCAGCTTGTTCTCTCTCTCTACCTCTCTCAAATAAAAAAAAAATAATAATAAAAATAAATAAATATCTAGAAAATATTTAAGGAACAATTTGTTAGGCAATCATTTAAGGAATAATTCTTATCTTTTTTTAAAGATTTTATTCATTCATTTGAGACAGAGACACAGAGAGAGAGAGAGCACGAGCAGGGGGAGAGGCAGAGGGAGAGGGAGAAGCAGGCACCCCCAGCTGAGCAGGGAGCCCAATGTGGGGCTCAATCCCAGGACCCTGGGACCATGACCTGAGCCGAAGGCAGACACCCAACCAGCTGAGACACCCAGGCGCCCCAGGAATAATTATCTTACACAAAATATCCCCATGTATAAGAAAAAAGAAAACAATTCCTAAATAATTTAAAAGAAAACAAGAGAATGTTTTTAACCTGATAATGAATATGTTCAAAAAGATTTCCAAAAACATCTACTTATTGATAGAACTTCAAAATATTTCATCTTGATCAGGAAAGATTAAAGATCTCCAACTATTATAACTTCTCTTCAACATTGTATCAGAAAGCATAGCCAATAGCAAAAAAAATCTAGGAAAATAAAAGCAAAATAATCGGAAAAAAGCAGTTGTCATTTTTTTCAGATAAAAGCATAATGTACAGAAAACAAAACAATATACAGCAAAATTCTTAGATTTGAATATTGTTTAGGAAGTGTTTTAGATACAAAGTCAGAATAAAAAATAATTGCCTTTCTATATCAACAGATTTATAAATGCAATTTTGCACAGTCATGTTATAATAGCATTAAAATATTAAATACTATTATAGACTGAATATTTGTATCCACCCAAATTCATATCTTGATGTCCTAACCCCCAATGTGATTTTTTTTTTTTTTTGGAAATGGAACATTTAGAAGGTAATAAGAATTAAATTAGATAATGAGAGCATGGCCCTCATCATGGGAATTAGTGGCTTTTTAAGATCTTTCTCTCTCTGTGCCATGTGAGGACACAAGAAGGCAGCCATATTCAAGTCAGGAAGACAGTTCTCACCAGAACCCAACCATGTTGGCATCCTGGACCACAGACTTCCAGCTTCCAGAACTGTGAGAAAATAAATTTCTGTTTAAGCTACCCAGTA
Organism: Halichoerus grypus; assembly: GCF_964656455.1. NCBI lineage: Eukaryota > Metazoa > Chordata > Mammalia > Carnivora > Phocidae > Halichoerus > Halichoerus grypus. Next base: position 22,921,065 of record NC_135727.1, on the reverse strand, counting down.
TATATGGTATATTTTTATAGCAGCCCAAACATACTAATACAAAAGCTACACTAAAATTATAAATTTTAAAAGACACTTGAGATAATCTAAATAAGTGGAGAGGGGTGCCTGGTGGCTCAGTCATTAAGCATCTGCCTTTGGCTCAGGTCATGATTTCAGGGTCCTGGGATTGAGCCCCGTATTGGGCTCCCTGCTCCATGGGAAGCCTGCTTCTGCCTCTCCCACACCCCTGCTTGTGTTCCCTCTCTAGCTGTGTCTCTCTCTGTCAAATAAATAAAATCTTTAAAAAATAAATAAAGTGGAGAAATGTATTATGTTCATGAAAGATTAAGTATCATAAAGATATTGATTTTCCAAAAATTGATCTGCAGATACAATGAATTTTTACCTGATCTCCCAATATGAGTTCCCATTCAATTTTTAATAGAAAAGTTAAAAAGTCAATTGTAATATCTATGTTGAAGAGTAAGAGTCCAATAACAGTCAAAAGGCACAATAAGATAAAAGAACACAAATAGAATTGTTTTCAATACTTTTTATAACATTATAACAATTGAGACACTGTGATATTGTTTAAGTGATAGACAAATTCACTATTAAAACATAATGGAGAGCAAAAAACAGACCTACACATATATAGAAAATGTGGGATAATGCCAAAATTGCAGATGATTTGTTTCAAAACTGATTATATCAGTGGCAGACACATTTAGCTTATCAAGAAAGTCATTTAACCTTTTCAATTGCCACACAGTAGACTACATTTCTCAGAATAACCTGAAATTATAGGTAGTGATGTGACTGAGTTGTAGCCACTAAAAAATAAATATAAGTCAGTTGTGCTACTTCTAAGCCTTGTCCACAAAACTTTTCTTGCCTCAATGTTTTTTTTTTTCCATCAAACATTTGCATACAAAGAAAAGACCAAATTGGAAGACACATATTAAAGATAATACTGATGCAAAATAAAACTAACTTGATTAAGAATGCCAATGTTGGACAGTTATATGAAAAATACATTTCATTGTACAAAGTGACTGATAATTTTTGGTTTGTTTATTAAAGCAATTTTGGGTAAAAATATAAGCAGACCCATACCTAATATCACTCACAAAATTTAATTCCAGATGGAGTAAAGAAATAAATGCAAATACTAAAAATATAAAATATTTAGGAATAAATATAAGAAAATAACCTTATGGGACCAAGAAAATAATGTGTTTTTTTCAAGAAGACATTTAAAGCACAGATTGTAAAGGAAAATAATATATTAAACTTTAAACTTTCTGTCCATCAAAAAATACCATGGTGCAGAATGGGGGTGGCTGAGTGTGGCAGAGTCCCCATGTATCAGAGGAGAAAGCTGGCTGAAAACAGTGAGTCTAGACACTGGCTATCTGCTCTGTGTTGCCATAAACTGTAAACCGCTGCATGGTCACGCAACTGCTCTCTGGGCAGGGGCCCAACAAAAAGCAGAAGTGCAGTGAGACCCATTCCCTCCCCCAGGAGAAATGGCACAGGTCTGCACCACAGGAGTCCATAAAGTTTGGAGACTCGAAACTGGGTCGTGTGCCTGAGATAAAAATGCTCAGTCACAAGCTGGGTGAACACTCAGTTAGGATAAAAACCAGGGAGACAAGAGCAATTGACTGCTATTCTGTGAGGGCTCACTGAAGAGTGGAGGACACGAACTTTCAGCTCCAGTATTAGAGATCAGGTCACCGCCACTCTCATCCTGCCCATTGGTGCTGAAAGCTTTCAGGGGACAAAACAGCGCCACATAGTGCAATCCAGAGCTGCTTACACTGAGTCTGGCCCCCTGGAAAGAGGGTTGCATCTCCACCAGCACGAGGACACCTGAGAATCAACTCAACAGGCACCTCATCCAGAAGACCAGCAGGAAAAAACAGCTAGCACCAAGTTTACCGATCACAGAGACTGCAAAATTCGGTTCTTGGGGAAAACTGTATATAGGATTCATGTTTATAATTACTACTATTATTTAGTCTTTCTGTTTTATTTTTTAGCTGTCTTATTTTTTTCAATTCTTTGTTTATTCTCTTATAATTTTTATTTATGTATATATAATATATATTTTTGGTTTTGGTTTCCTTTCATTGTATTTTATTATATACATATATATATAAATATATATAAAAAGATATATATATATATAAAATAAAATATGTATATATATATATATTTTTTTGTCTTTCCTATTTTGGGATCTAATTTCTTTTAACAAACAGACCAAATTACACTCAGGATCAAGCTGATTGCTTTGTTCTGTTTTACTTCTTGTTTGATTTTTTTCTTATTTTGTTTTCATTTTGTTTTCTTCTGGTTTGTTTTGTTTATATTTTTCTGGTGATCTTATTGTTATTTTTGTCATTTCTCTCACTTCCTTCTATTATTTTCTGGACATAATGATGAGATGGAGAAACTCACCCCAAAAGAAAGAAGAGTAGGGAGTACTCACTGCCATGGATTTAATCAATATGGATATAACTAAGATGTTGGAATAAGAATTCAAAACAATGGCTATAAAGATACTAGCTGGGCTTGAAAAAAATCATAGAGGGCAATAGAGAATCCCTTACTGTAGAAGTAAAAGAACTAAAATCTAATCAGGCCAAAATTAAAAATGTTATTACTGAGATGCTGTCAAAAATGGAGGCTCTAACAGCTAAGATAAACAAGGCAGAAGTGTCAGTGACAATGAAGACAAAATGATGGAAAATAAGGAAGCTGAGAAAAAGAGAGAAAAACAACTATTGGATCATGAAGGGAGACCTTGAGAAATCAGCAATACCAAAAAGCAAAATAATATTCAAATAATAGGGGTCCCAGAAGACCAAGAGAGAGAGGCAGAAGATTTATTTGAACAAATTATACCTGAGAACTTCCCTAATTTGGGGAAGGCACCAGACATTCAAGTCCAGGAGGCACAGAGAACCCCTTTTAAAATCAATAAAAATAGGTAAACACATCAACATACAATAGTGAAGCTTGCAAATTTCAGAGATGAAGAGAAAATCCTGAAAGCAGCTTGGAATAAGAGGTCCTTAACCTACAAGGGTAGAAACATAAACCATAAACCTGGCATCAAACTTGTCCACAGAGACCTTGCAGGCCAGAGAGGACTGGCATGATATATTCAGTGTGCTAAATGGGAAAAATATGCAGCCAAGAATACTTTATCCATCAAGGCTGTCATTCAGAATAGAAGGAGAGATAAAGAGTTTCCAGGACAAACAAAAACTAAAGGCATTTGGGCGCCTGGGTGGCTCAGTTGGTTAAGCGACTGCCTTCAGCTCAGGTCATGATCCTGGATTCCCGGGATCGAGTCCCGCATCGGGCTCCCCACTCAGCGGGGAGTCTGCTTCTCCCTCTCCCACTCCCCCCTCTTGTGCTTTCTCTCTCAAATAAATAAATAAATAAATCTTTAAAAAAAAAAAAACTAAAGGCATTTGTGAACACTAAACCATCCCTCCAAGAAATATTAAAGGGGATCCTTTGAGTGAAGACAGAGCTGAAAACCAGAAAGGAACAGAGACAATCTACAGAAACAGCAAATTTACAGGAAATACAATGGCACTAAATTAATAACTTTCAATGGTTAATCTGAATGTAAGTGGACTAAATGCTCCAATCAAAAGATGCAGGATATTAGATTGTATCAAAAAACAAGACCCATCATTATGTTGTTTACAAGAGACTTATTTGAGAGTCAAAGACACCTCCAGATTGAAAGTGAGGGGGTGGAGAACAATTTATCATGCTAATGGACATCAAAAGAAAGCTGGAGTAACAATTCTTATATCAGACAAACTAGATTTTAAAACCAAAACTGTAATAAGAGTTGAAGAATGACACTATATTATAATAAAATGGTCTATCCAAGAAGAAGATCTAGCAGTTGTAAATATTTATACCCCTAACTTGAGAGCAGCCAAATATATAAACCAATTAATAACAAAAATAAAGAAACTTACTGATAATAATACAATAATAGTAGGGGATTTTAACAACCCACTCACAGCAATGGACAGAGCATCTAAGCAGAAGATCAACAAGGAAACAAGGGTTTTGAATGATACACTGGACCAGGGGGACTTCACAGATATATTCAAAGCATTCTATCCTAAAGCAACAGAATACACATTCTTCTCAAGTGCACTTGAACATTCTCCATAATAGATCACATACTGGGTCACAAATCAGGTCTCAACTGGTACAAAAAGATTGAGATTATACAATGCATATTTCCAGACCACAATGCTTTAAAACTTGAAGTCAACCATAAGAAAAAATTTGGAAAGAACACAAATACATGGAGGTTAAGAGCATCCTACTAAAGAATGAATGGGTCAACCAGGAATTTAAGAAGAATTTAAAAAAATACATGGAAGGAAACTAAAATGAAAACTCAATAGTTCAGAACCTTTGGGATGCAACAAAGGCAGTCCTAAGAGGGAAGCATATAGCAATACAGGCCTATGTCAAGAAGCAAGAAAAGTCTCAAACACACAACCTAACCTTATACCTAAAGGAGTTGGAAAAAGAACAACAAATAAAGGCTAAATCCAGCAGGAGGAAGAAATAATAAAGACTAAAGCAGAAATCAATGATATAGGAAAAAAAAAAACAGTAGAGCAGATCAATGAAAATAGGAGCTGGTTCTTTGAAAGAATTAATAAGATCGATAAAGCCTAGCCAGACTTATCAGAAAGAAAAGAGAAAGGACCCAAATAAATAAAATCACAAATGAGAGAGGAGAGATCACAAACAATACCAAAGAAATGCAAACAATTATAAGAACATATTATGAGCAACTATATGTCAGCAAATTAGACAATCTGGAAGAAATGGATGCATTCCTAGAGACGTATAAACTACCAAAACTGAAACAGGAAGAAATAGGAATCCTGAACAGACCCATAACCAGCAAAGAAATTGAATCAGTAATCAAAAATCTCCCATAAAACAAGAGTTCAGGGCCAGATGGCTTCCCAGGAGAATTCTATCAAACATTTAAAGAATAATTAATACCTATTCTTCAGAAAGTGTTTCAAATAATAGAAATGGAAGGAAAATGTCTAAACTCATTCTAAGTGGCCAGCATTACCTTGATCCCAAAACCAAAGATCCCACCATAAAGGAGAATTAAAGACCAATATCCCTAATGAACATGGATGCAGAATTTCTCACCAAGATACTAGCTAATAGGATCCAACAGTACATTAAAAGGATTACCCACCACAACCAAGTGGAATTTATTCCTGGGCTGCAAGGTGGTTCAATATCTACAAATCAATCAATGTCATAAACCACATTAATAAAAGAAAGGACAGAAACTATATAAGCCATCACAATTCTGGACTTCAAGCTGTATTACAAAGCAGTATTCATCAAGACAGGATGGTACTGGCACAAAAACAGACACATAGATCAGTGGAACAGAATCAAGAATCCAGAAATGGACCCTCAATTCTATAGTCAACTAATCTTTGACAAAGCAGGAAAGAATATCCAATGGAAAAAAAAAAGACACTCTGGAAACAGTATGGAGGTTCCTCAAAAAGTTAAAATTAGAGCTATGCTATGACCCAGCAATTGTACTTCTAGGTATTTATCCAAAGGATACAAACATAGTGATTCAAAGGGACACATGCACCCCAATGTTTATAGCAGCAATGTCCACAATAGCCAAAATATTGAAAGAGCCCAGATATCCATCAACAGATGAATGGATAAAGAAGTAGTGAAGAAGTGGTGTATATATATATGGTATAATATATATATATTCAGCCATCAAAAAGAATGAAACCTTGTCATTTACAATGACATGGATGGAACTAGAGGGTATTTTGCTAAGTGAAATAAGTCAGAGAAAGACAAATATCAGATAATTTCACTCATGTGTGGAGTTTAAGAAACAAAACAGATGAACATAGGGGAAGGGAAGAAAAAATAAGACGAAATCAGAGGGACATGAACCATAAGAGACTCTTAAGTATAGGATACAAACTGAGGGTTGCTGGAGGGACAGAGGGTGGGGGGGGTGGGATTACAGGGTGATTGGCATTAAGGAAGGTGCTTGATCTAATGAGTACTGAGTGTTATATACAACTGATGAATCACTAAATTCTACCTTTGAAACTAATTTTTAAAAAGGAAAAAAATGGGTGCTTCCATTTTGAACAAGATAGTCATAGGTACACTTTTATCTGTTCTTCCCTGTGGAGAACAACTATAACTCCTAGAAATGGTGTAAGACACAAACAAAATAAAACTCTGCAAATGCCAATTAAAAGGTAAGATTATTTAGAATCCCATGACTGAGAATCAGCACAGCAGCAGGATGTACTGCATCCATCCACTCAACAGAGGAAGGCAACTTATACATAGTGTTTCTCTCCCCATGACCTAGAAACAGAAAGCAGTTGAGGTAGGCTCATTTATCTAGTTGATCTAATGGGAGTGCCTCTGACAGCATCAGGCACCAGCCACCACCAGCAAATGTTATCAACTGGGAGCTCTAATAGAAACAAACAGATAAAAGAAACACTCTTTTACTCTGGGCCAAAGACTTTGCTTTTCCATCCAAGAGAATCTGAGGCAGGTGGAGCCAGCAGGGGAGACTGAGCTACAGAAGATAGCCCAGTCTGGGAGATCTCTTTGTCCTGATGGCCTGAAACTCTCCTCTTCCTCCAGAAACACTGCCACTAGTAGGAAGAATCAGAGAAAGGGACCCCACAACAGCAATTTTCCAAATATGAGAATCCTCTTTTTCTGAAGGAGATCAAGACTCTTCTCCCAGACCCTGCAAACCACAGTAGTGGGTAAAAATGGAAAAAAAAATGCAGCCACAGAAAAGTACCAGGTCCTGGAAGTCTCTTTGTCTCCACAGGCATAAGACTCTCCTCTTCCTCCCTAAATACACTTGGATGGCAGTCAAAACATAAAAATGACACCCAGCCACAGCAAGTATCCCAGTCCAGGATGCCTGCTTGTCCCAAAGATGACCAAGAATTACTAGGGCAACAGAAGGGCATTGGTAAGTGTATCTCACCACATCCCATCCCCGATTAGAAACACCAAACAACATAGTCTGTGGAAAGCTCCTCCACCCATCTTAGGCACATCAAACAGGACCAGTAGGAGGTCTAGGAGAACGAGACAAACTAAACAGGCCAAAATAACACCACAAAGGGTCTAAAAATTGAACTCTATTGGAGCCCATAAAAGTAGAAAAAAACCTACATGCTGAACCCAAACAGGGTGACTATATGCTAAAATAAAATATTTAAATAGGACCTACAGTCTCCAAATATGATAGGCATAAGTCTATGATATAATTGAAAATCTCTCAACAACTAAGAACCAAGAAAACCACAACTTAATGAGAAGGACAATCAACTGATGCTAATACCAAAAGGAAACAGATGTTACAATTTTCTGATGAGTGTTTTAAAGGCCATCATAAAATTCTTCAACAATTATAAATTATCTTGCAACAAACGAAAAAGTAGAAAATCTAAGCAAACAGAATTTATAACAAAACACAAAAGGAAATTATAGAATTAAAAATGCTATAACTGAAATAAAAAAAATGTGCTAAATGGGGTCAATAATAGAATGGAGATGAAATAGGATAGAATCATTGAATTTGAAGACAGAAAAATAAAATTAACCCTTTCTGAAAAACAGAGAGAATATTGAATGGAAAAAATAAACAAAGCCTTAGACTTGCGGGATAATAACAATAGAGTTAATATTCATACCATCAGAATCCCAGATGAAAAGGAAAGAGACTGAAGCTTAAACACTATTTGAAGAAATAATAAATGAAAACTTCCCAAATGTGAAAATCACAGTGACCTATTAATCCAAAAGAATAGCAAATCATAGATTAATCCCAAACAAATCTACACCAAACATCATAATTAAACTTTTGAAAAGTAAAGACAAAGTCTTGAAAGCAACCAGAGAAAATGAGGCATTACCAATATGCAGATGCCAATTTGAATGACAGCATATTTCTCCTCTGTATCCATGGAGGCCAGAGGAAGAGACACAATGATTACTAACTGCTAAAAGGAAAGAACTGTCAACTGTAAGTTTGACATCTGGCAAATTTATCTTTTAGAAATGAGATAAAATAAAAATATTCTCAAACTAAAAAAAATTGTATTTAGCAGCTCTACCCATAAATATTGGGTAAAAGAAATTCTTCAAAACTGAAAGAAATGATAAAAAAAAAAAAGTCTTGGAGTATCAGAAAGGAAAAAACAATGGAAGAAGATAAATATGTGTACATAACATGGACTTTCAATTTCCTCCTAAATTATATTAAATATTATCTATACTCTAGGAACTACAGAGCACTCATGAAAGAAATTATTTAATGATTGAAACACAAATTATATACTAACCAATTCTCATGGCAATGATATTTAAAAGTGAGAAAGATAAAGAGACCTACATGGAAGTAAGGTTTCCAAATTTGACTCTAGGTGGTATAACATTATTATAAATAAACTTTGATGGATAATGTAAGTATATTGTAATATCTGCAGCAACCACTAAGAAAACTACACAGTCACGTCCAGAAATAAATCCAAATAGAATTCTTAAAATTATAAATTAAAATAATCCTCAGGAAGATAAGAATAAGGAAACAGAAGAGGGAACCCAAAGAAACAAAGAACAAATAAAATAAGAAAATGACTTCAAATTAAAAATTGTAGGCAGGGGGCACCTGGGTGGCTCAGTCGTTAAGCATCTGTCTTCAGCTGGGGTCATGGGTCCTGGGATCTAGCCCTGCATTGGGCTCCCTGCTCAGCGGGGGGCCTGCTTCTCCCTCTCCCACCCCCCCTGCTTGTGTTCCCTCTCTCGCTCTGTCTCTCTTTGTCAAATAAATAAATAAAATCTTAAAAAAAAAAACAAAACTGTAAGCAGGTTAAAAGTAAAACATATACCGGGTCAAACATAAAACAGGTTAAAAGTAACCTGTAGGCAGGTTAAAAGAAAAATATATACCATGTAGAAGGTAATCAAACAAGCATGGGTAGCCATATTAATATTAGATAAAGTAAATATCAGAACAAAGAATATTAGTAGAGACAAAGAGGGACATTACATAATGATTAAAAAAAATCAGTACACCAGGAAGATATGATAATCCTAAATGTGTGCACCAAACAACAGAGTCTTAAAAATATATGATACAGACCCAGATGGAGCTGAAAGAAGAAATAGACAAATCCACAGTTTGTAGTTGAGGATTTAAAAAAAAACCCTCTAGACAACTGATGGAAATATTGAACAGAAAATCTGCAACGTTACAGAAAATCTAAACTAAATCATCAACCAACAGGATCTAATTGACATATCTAGAGCACACCAAACAACAGCAATAGAATGCATATTTTTTTTCTAAGTACCTGAGGAACATCCACAAAGATAGACCATATTCTGGTCAATGAAACCGGTCTCAACAAATTTTAAAATATTAAAACCATACAGTGTGTTAGCTGATCATATAATTAAACTAGAAATCAATAACATAAAAATATCAAGGAAATACTGAAGGACTTGGAAATGAAACAATGCACTTCTAAATATTCTATGAGTCTAAGAGGAAATTTCAAAAAAAATTTTAAATACATACCACTGAATATAAAAGAAAAACAATTTAATTTCTAAATATGTAGGAGGCAGATAAAATAGTGCTGAGTGAGAAATTTAGAGAGCTAAATATATATGACAAAATAGGGAAAAGAAAAGAAAAGAAGGACTAATATCAAGACTGAAAAAGAGGATATGACTACAAAGGCTACAGCTATTAAAAAATAAGGACGATATTACAAATTTATGTTCATATTTTGAACAACTTAGAGGAAATGGACCAATTCCTTAACCACAAACTACCAGACTCAACCAAGATACAATAGATCATTTTAATAGCACTATACCAATAAAGAAGCTAATTTCTTAATTTAGAATCTCTTGAACAAGAAACCCCAAGAGCAAGATGATTTGACTGCAGAATTTCAAACACTTAACATCAAATTTACACAGCTTTTCCAGCAAATACAAGAGTAAACACTTCCAAACGCATTTTATGAAGCCAGTATTACCTGAATACTGACACTAGACAAATACAAAAAATGAAAACTAAGACCAATATCTCCCATGTACTTATATGCAAAAATTCTCCACAAAACATTAAATCACTGTAGTCAACATTTTATTCTTGAAAAGTATATACCATATTCACAGAGATTTAATGCAGTTATACAAGTCTACTTCAAAGTTCAAAAACATTGTAATACATCATATCAACATTCTAGAGAATAAAAATTATATGACTGTTTCAATATGTACAGCTGCTACAATCTTAGGCCATGGGACAACATTATGGTTTAGCCTAGACAAAATGAAAAGCCTAAGAAGGAAGAGGTTGGAAAAGAAGATACATGGAAGAATAAAGCATATATTTATTGAGGTGGAATATGCATAATATAAAATTAGTATTTTAAAGTGAACAATTCAGTGGTACTTAGTATAAACACATTTTCATGCAACAACCACTTTGATCTAGTTCCAAAACAATTTTATAAATCTCATGTTTTATTTCTATGAGTTTATCTATTCTGAGTATTAACTATGAATAGAATCAAACAATGTGAACTTTTGTGCCTGGCTTCTTTTGCTTAGCTTAATGTTTTCAAGGTTTATCAAAGTAGTAGCATTTATTAGTACTTCATCCATTTAATGACTGAAAAACATTCCATTTTACATGTATACAATAATTTGTTTATCTATTCATCTGTTGATGGGCATTTGACACTGTTTCCACCTTTTGGCAATTGTAAATAATACTGCTATGAACAGGTGTGTACATGTATTTATTAGAATACATGTTTTCTGTCCTTTTAAGTATACATCTAAGAGTGGAACTATTAGTTTCTGCCAAACTGTTTTCCACAATGATGCACAATTTCACATTCTCATTATCAATGAATGATAAGCCCAATATCTCCACACCCTCACTAACATTTGTTATTTTCCATCTTTTTCATTATAGCCAACTTAGGGGATGTGAAGTGGTACTTCATTGTGGTGAATGGGCTTTTAAAGTCTCCACATGTACAGGAGAATTTAGAGGACCACGAACATGCTCACCTGGACAAATACTGAAAAAAAATGTCAGAGAAGTCCCTATCCTTTAAGTTCTGGCTAGCCTTCAGGTTCTGTGAAAGCAGGAAATGAAGGGCAAGGCAGAATTGTAAAGAGACTGGCTAAGCATTGAAGAAGCTCCTCTGTAAATATTAGGAGAGGATTTTTTTCCTTTTCTTTTATTTGCCTTGTTCTAGACTTTAAGGAAATTATGCTAAAATACTACTTGATCAACTAGGTAGTAAAACAGATGCCAGTGGCAAAGCACATCAAAGAGTACAGAGTTTACAAAAGTAGAAAGACACTAAACAAACAACAAAATAATCAATAGTCTGCAAGCAGCAAAAACCAACCCTGATGAAGGGAGAGAATCTAATTTCCAGTTTCCATATTATAATATTCAAAACTCCCAGATTTCAACAAAAATTACAAGGCATGTAAAGAAGTAAAAAGTGTGGATTACCCATAATAGAAAATTAAGGTATTAATAGAATTTTTGTTAAAATTGTCTTAAATATTGTCACAAAGGTAAGGAAAACATGAACAAGGGAATAAAAGTAACCAGGAGAATAATGTCTTGCCAAATACAGAATATCAAAAAGAGATAAAAATAATAAAAAGAAACCAAATACAAATTTTGGAGCTGAAAAGTGCCATAACTGCAATGAAATATTCACTCACAAAGTTCAACAGGAAATGTAAGCACATAGAAAAAAGAATCAGTGAACTTGAAGATAGGTCAATTGAGATTATCCAGAATGAGGAGTAGAAAAAGAAAAGAATAAAGAAAAGTAGATACAGTGTAAGATATCAAAGGAACCAACATATGCATAATGGAAGTCACTGAGAAAGAGGGAAGAGAGAAAAAGGAAAATAATATTTGAAGAAATAATGGTGAAAAACTTCCCAAATTTGATGAAAGGTATGAATATCTACATAGCCAAGTAGATCAATAAACTATAGAAAGAAAAATTAAAAGAGATCCACACCAATATACATTATAGTCAAATTGTTGAAAGGTAAAGACAAAGAACCTTTTTGGGTGGGGGCAGGAGTATAGTTGACACACATTAGTGTCAGGTGTACCACTTAGTGATTTGACAAGTTTATACATTATGTTATGTTCCCTAATAGTGTAGCTATCATATGTCCCTTTATATTGCTATTATAGTATCATTAACTGTATTCCCTGTGCTTTAATTTTTATTCCCATGACTTACTCATTCCATAACTGGAGACCTGTATTTCCTTCTTCCCTTCACCCATTTTGCCCAATACCCCACCTCCCTTCCCTCTGCCATCAGTGTGTTCTCTGTATTTATAGGTCTGATTCTGCTTATTGTTTGTTCATTCATTTTTTTAAAAATTTCATTTATGAGTGGAATCAAATGGTATTTGTATTTCTCAGTCTGACTTATTTCACTTAGCATAATACTAGGTCCATTCATGTTGTCTCAAATGGCATGATATCATTTTTTTAATGACTCTGTAATATTCCATTGTATATATATACCATATTTTCCTTATCCATTTGTCTATTGATGGACACTTAGATGACTTCCATTTCTTGGCTATTGTAAACAATGCTGCAATAAACATAGGGGTACAAATATCTTTTCAACTTAGTGTTTTTATTTTCCCTGGGCAAATACACATGAGTGGGATTACTGGATCATATGGTATTTCTATTTTTAATTTCTGAGGAACACCAATATTGTTTTCTACAGTGCTGTACCAATTTACATTTCAATAGTGCACAAGTGTTCATTTTTCTCCACATCCCAGCCAACACTAGTGGTTTCTTGTCTTTTTGATTTTAGCCATTCTAATAGGTGTGAGGTGGTATCTCATTGTGGTTTTGATTTGCATTTCCCTGATGATTAGTGATGTTGAACATCTTTTCATTCATTTTTTGGCAATCTATGTCTTCTTTGGAAAAATGTCTATGCAGGTCCTTTGCCTGTTTTTTAATTGGAATGTTTGTTGTTTTGGTGTAGAGTTGTATGTGTTCTTTATACATTTTGGATATTAACCCCTTATCAGATATATCATTTGCAAATACCTTCTCCCATTCAGTAGGGTGTCTTTTTGCTTTGTTGATGGTTTGTTTTGCTTTGCAAAAGCTTTTTATTTTGACATAGTCCCAATAGTTTATTCTTGCTTTTGTTTCCCTTGCCTTAGGAGACATATCTAGAAAAAATGTTGCTGTGGTTGATGTCAGAGAAATCACTGCCTATGTTCTCTTCTAGGATTTCAGGTTTCATGTTTAGGTCTTTAATACACATTTCATTTTTTTATATGTAGCTGTCCAGTTTTCCTAGCACCATTTATTGAAGAGACTGTCTTTTCCCTATTGTATATTATTGCCTCCCTTGTCATAAATTAATTGAACATATAAGTGTGGGTTTATTTCTGGGTTCCCTATCCTGTTCCATTGATCTATGTGTCAATTTTTGTGCCAGTGTCATACTGTTTTTATTACTACAGCTTTGTAGTATATCTCGAAATCTGGAATTGTGATACTTCCAGCTTTGTTTTTCCTTCTCAGGATTGCTTTGGCTATTCAGGCTCTTCACTGATTCCATATAAATTTTAGTATTATTTGTTCTAGTTCTGTGAAAAATGCTGTTGGCATTTTGATAAGGATTACATTAAATGCATAGATTGCTTTGGGTAATATGGACATTTTGACAATATTAATTCTTCCAATTCATGAGCATGGAATATCTTTCCATTTGTTTGTGTCATCTTCAATTTCTTTCATCAGTGCTTTATAGTTTTCAGAGTATAGGTCTTTCACCTCTTTGGTTAAGTTTATTTCTAGGTTTTTTTTTTTTTTTGGTGTAATTGAAAATGATTTTTTTTAATTTCTCTTTCTATGACTTTGTTGTTAGTTTATAGAAATGCTGCAAATATTTCAATATTAATTTTGTATCCTGTCACTTAACTGAATTTGTTTATTACTTCTAATAGTTTTTGATGGAATCTTTAGGATTTTTCTATGTATAGTATCAGGTCATCTGTAAATAGTGACAGTTTAACTACTTCTTTACCAATACAGATGCCTCATTTCTTTTTCTTGTCTGTTAGCTGTAGCTAGGACTTCTAGTATTATGTTGAATAAAAGTGGTGAGAGTCAACATCCTTATCTTGTTTCTGACCTTAGAGGGAATTCTCTCAGTTTTTCCTCATTGAGGATGATGTTAGCTGTATGTTTTTCATATACAGTATTGTGTTAATGTATGTTCCCTCTAAACCAATTTTGTTGAGAGATTTTATTATGAATGGATGTTGAATCTTGTCAAATGCTTTTTCTGCACCTATAGAGATGGTCATATTATTTTTATCCTTTGTTTTGTTTATGTGGTGTATGACACTGATTGATTTATGAATATTGAACCATCTTGCATCGCAGGAATAAATCACCCAAATGTGTTGAAAAATCTTTTTAATTCATTGTTGTTTGCTGTTTGCTATAATTTTGTTGCTGATTTTTGCATCTATGTTCGTCAGAGATATTGGTCTGTAGTTTTATGTTTTTTGTGTCTTTGTCTGGTTTTGGTATTAGGGTAATGCTGGCCTCATAGAATAGATTTTGAAGCTTTCCTTCCTCTTCTATTTTTAGGAACAGTTTGAGGAAAATAGGTATTAACTCTTCCTTAAATTTCTGGTAGAATTCACTTGTGAACCCATCTGGTCATTGACTTTTAATTTTTGGTATTCTTTTTATTACACATTCACTTTCATTACTTGTAGTTGGTCTATTCAAATTTCCTATTTTATCTTGCTTCAGTTTTGGAAGATTGTATATTTCTAGGGATTTATCCATTTCTTAGAATTTGTCCAGTTTGTTGACATATAATTTTTCATAGTATTCTCTTATAAGCCTTTGTATTTCTGTGGTATCAGCTATTACTTCTCTCTCATTTCTAATTTTATTTACTTGTGTCCTCTTTTTTTTCTTGATTAGTCTGGTTAAGGCTTTGTCAAATTTACTTATCTTTTCAAAGAACCAGCTCTTGGTTTTGTTAATTTTTCTATTTTTTTACTGTGTGTATCATTTATTTCTGTTCTGATATTATTTCTTTTCTTCTACTCACCTTTAGCTTTTCTTGTTCTTTTTCTAGTTCCTTTAGGTATTGGGTTACATTGTTCAAGTTTCTTCTTGCTTCTTCAGGTAGGCCTGTATTGCTATATATTTCCCTCTTAGAACTGCTTTCACTGTGTCCCAGTGAAAGTGAGACACATTGGCTCATTATATTTTCATTTTCACTTGTCTCGATATAATTTTATTTCTTCTTTGATTGCTTTCTTTACCCATTACTGGACACAAAGAGAGAAATTTTAATGAACATAAAATGTTGATAATAAATAATAGTAGAGGACTTAACACTCCAGTTATATGAATGGATAGATTATCCAGACAGAAAATAAATAAGGAAATGGTGTGTCTGACACATTGGACCAGGTGGACATAACAGATATATACAGAACATTCCATCTAAAAACAACAGAATAGGGGAGGAGCAAGATGGCAGAGGAGTAGGAGACCTAATTTAATCTGGTCCCAGGAATTCAGCTAGATAGGGATCAAACCATTCTGAACACCTATGAACTCAATAGGAGATCGAAGAAAAGAATAGCAGCAACTCTCTGAACAGAAAAGTGACCACATTCTGGAAGGTAAGACGTGCAGAGAAGTGAATCTGAGGTGATATTCGGGAAGAGAGACAGTGAGGGAGGGGGCCTCTGTCAGCCACTACTGGCAAGTGATAGAGCAGCAGAGCACAAAATTGGAACTTTTAGAAGTCGACTCTGCTGAGGGACGTCGCTCCAGTGGCTAAGCAGGGGGTGGAACCCTCGCTGGGACAGTGTGGAAAAGACCCTAGGGGTCACAGAAAAACCGACGGTGCCTGAGTGCGGCAGAGTTCCCAGATATCAGAACAGGGAAGCCAGCTGCAAAGACGGAGCCAAAGAGTGGGCTATCAGCTTGGGGTTGCCATAAACCATGATCTGGGGCACAGCCGGGCAACTGCTCTTCCAGCAGGGACCCAACAAGCGGCAGATCCGGGGAGACTCCCCTTCCTCCCTGAGGAGGAGTGGCGTGGGAGCACACCACAGGGATCTGCTGGGTTTGGGGACTCCACACGGGGTCTGGTGCCAGAGAGAGAAACGCTCAGTCACAGGCTGGCTGAGCACGGAGTGCGGCTGGAGATCGGGGAGATGGGAGTGACTGACTGCTTTTCTCTGGGGGCGCACTGAGGAGCGGGGCCCCGAGTTCTCGGCTCCTCCTGGGGCAGAGATTGGGAAGCCACCATTTTCACTCTGGTCCTCCAAAGCTGTATGGAAAGCTTGCAGAGAACAAAAGCTCCCGAGAGCAAACCCGAGCAGATTACTTAGCCCAGACCCAGCAAGGGCAGGGCGATTCTGGCTCCTGCAAAGACATTTGAGAACCATGGCAACAGGCCCCTCCCACAGAAGATCAGCAAGAACAGCCAGCCAAGACCAAGTTTACTGATCAATGAGAATGGCAGAACTCCAGCACTAGGGGAATACTGCACATAGAATTCATGGCTTTTTTTCCCATGATTCTTTAGTCTTTCAAAGTTACTTTTTAATTTTTTCCTTTTTCTTTTCTTTTTTTTTTTTTTGAATTTTTCTTTTTCCCTTTTTCAGCCAACATCTTATCAATCCCTTTTTTACAAAATCTTTTTTATTCTTCTCTTTTAGAGTCATATTCTATCCCTTCATAGTAGTTAAGCTTATTTTTGGTACATGTATATAATTTGTTCTCTCTTTAAAATTTTGGGACACAGTTTCTTCTAACAGACCAAAATACACTGTAAATCACTAGTGTATGGCTTTGTTCTAGTCTCCTGCCTGATCATATTCTCTCCCTTTTTTTTTTTAATCCTGTTCTTTCCTTTCTCAACCAACTTCTGACCTTATCAATTCCGTTTATAAAATCTTTTATAATATTCATCTTTACAATCATAATCCATCCCTTCACCTTATTTACCCTTATTTTTGTACGTATATAAGTTTTTCTTTCTTTAAAATTTTGGGAGGCACTTTCTTCTAACAGACCAAAATACGCCCAAAATCTAGTGTGTGACACTGATCTATGCAACAGCCTGATCATATTTGATCATATTTGGGTTTTCTTTTTATCTTTATCTTTTTCTTTTTCTTTCTTTCCCTACTTTTCCCCTGGTTTCAGGTTTCTTCTGATTTGTTTAGTGTATATTTTTCTGGGGTTGTTGTTACCCTGTTAGAATTTTGTTCTCTCATTCATCTATTCTCTTTTGGACAAAATGACAAGATGGAAAAAATAACCTAAAAAAAAAAAAAAAAGAACAAGAGGCAGTACCGACTGCCAGGGACCTAATCAATATGGACATTACTAAGATGTTGGAACTAGAGTTCAGAATGACGATTTTAAAGATACTAGCTGGGCTTGAAAAAAGCATGGATGATATTAGAGAAACCCTTTCTGGAGAAATAAAAGAACTAAAGTCTAACCAAGTTGAAATAAAAAAAGACTATTAATGAGGTACAATCAAAACTGGAGGCTCTAACTGCTAGGATAAATGAGGCAGAAGAGTGAATCAGTGATATAGAAGACCAAATGATGGAGAATAAAGAAGCTGAGAAAAAGAGAGATGAACAACTACTGGATCACGAGGGCAGAATTTGAGAGATAAGTGATAACATAAGATGAAACAATATTAGAATAACCGGGATCCCAGAAGAAGAAGAAAGAGAGGGGCAGAAGGTATATTGGAGCAAATTATAGAAGAGAACTTCCCTAATTTGGGGAAGGAAACAGGCATCAAAATCCAGGAGGCACAGAGAACCCATCTCAAAATTAATAAAAATAGGTCAACACCCTGACATCTAATAGTAAAACTTACGAGTCTCAGAGACAAATAGAAAATCCTGAAAGCAGCTCGGGAGAATAGATATGTAACCTACAATGGTAGAAACATTAGATTGACAACAGACCTATCCACAGAGACCTGGCAGGCCAGAAAGGACTGGCATGATATCTTCAGAGCACTAAATGAGAAAAATATACAGCCAAGAATACTGTATCCAGCTAGGCTGTCATTGAAAATAGAAGGAGAGATAAAAAGCTTCCAGGACAAACAAAAACTAAAGGAATGTGCAAACACAAAACCAGCCCTACAAGAAATATTGAAAGCAAAGAGAGAGTCTAAAAGTAACATAGACCAGAAAGGAACAGAGACAATATACAGTAACAATCACCTTACAGGCAATACAATGGCACTAAATTCATATCTTTCAATAGTTACCCTGAATGTAAATGGGCTCAATGCCCCAATCAAAAGACACAGACTATCAGATTGGATAAAAAAACAAGACCCATCAATATGCTGTATGCAAGAGACTCATTTTAGACCCAAAGACACCCCCAGATTGAAAGTGAGGGGGTGGAAAACCATGTACCATGCCAATGTACACCAAAAGAAATCAGAGGTGGCAATCCTTATATCAGACAAATTAGATTTTAAACCAAAGACTATAGTAAGAGATGAGGAAGGACACTATATCCTACTTAAAGGATCTATCCAATAAGAAGATCTAACAACTGTAAATATCTATGCCCCTAACATGGTAGCAGCCAATTATATAAGCCACTTAATAACAAAAGCAAAGAAACACATGGACAACAATACGATAATAGTGGGGGACTTTAACACCCACTTCACTGAAATGGACAGATCATCTAAGCAAAAGATCAACAAGGAAATAAAGACTTTAAATGACACACTGGACCAAATGGACTTCACAGATATATTCAGAACATTCCATCCCAAAGCAACAGAATACACATTCTTCTCTAGTGCCCATGGAACATTCTCCAGAATAGATCACATCCTAGGTCACAAATCAGGTCTCAACTGGTACCAAAAGATTGGGATCATTCCCTGCATATTTTCAGACCACAGTGCTTTGAAACTAGAACTCAATCACAAGAGGAAAGTCAGAAAGAACTCAAATACATAGAGGTTAAAGAGCATTCTACTAAAGAATAAATGTGTCAACCAGGAAATTAAAGAAGAATTTAAAAAATTCATGGAAACAAATGAAAATGAAAACAGAACTGTTCAAAATCTTTGGGATGCAGCAAAGGCTGTCCTAAGAGGAAAGTATATAGCAATACAAGCCTTTCTCAAGAAACAAGAAAGGTCTCAAATACACAACCTAACCCTACACCTAAAGGAGCTGGAGAAAGAACAGCAAATAATGCCTAAACCCAGCAGGAGAAGAGAAATAATAAAGATCAGAGCAGAAATCAATGAAATAGAAACCAAAAGAACAGTAGAACAGATCAACGAAACTAGGAGCTGGTTCTTTGAAAGAATTAACAAGATTGAGAAACCCCTGGCCAGACTTTTCAAAAAGAAAAATGACCCAAATAACTAAAATCATGAATGAAAGAGGAAAGATCACAACCAACACCAAAGAAATACAAACAATTATAAGAACATATTATGAGCAACTATATGGCAGCAAATTAGATAATCTGGAAGAAATGGATGCATTCCTAGAGATGTATCAACTACCAAAACTGAACCAGGAAGAAATAGAAATCCAGAACAGACCTATAACCACTAAGGAAATTGAAGCAGTCATCAAAAATCTCCCAACAAACAAGAGCCCAGGGCCAGATGGCTTCCCAGGGGAACTCTAGCAAACATTTAAAGAAGAATTAATACCTATTCTTCTGAAACTGTTCCAAAAAATAGAAATGGAAGGAAAACTTCCAAACTCGTTTTATGAGGCCACCATTACCTTGATCCCAAAACCAGACAAAGACCCCATCAAAAAGGAGAATTAGAGACCAAAATCTCTGATGAACATGGATGCAAAAATTCTCACCAAAATACTAGCCAATAGGATCCAACAGTACATTAAAAGGATTATTCACCACGATCAAGTGGGATTTATCCCCAGGCTGCAAGTTTGGTTCAACATCCACAAATCAATCAATGTGATATAATACATTAATAAAAGAAAGAATAAGAACCATATGATCCTCTCAATAGATGCAGAAAAAGCATTTGACAAAATACAGCATCCTTTCTTGATCAAAACTCTTCAGAGTATAGGGATAGAGGGTACATACCTCAATATCCTAAAAGCCATCTATGAAAAACCCACGGCGAATATCATTCTGAATGGGGAAAAACTGAGACCTTTTCCCCTAACATCTGGAACACGGCAGGGATGTCCACTATCACCACTGCTATTCAATATAGTATTAGAAGTCCTAGCCACAGCAATCAGACAACAAAAAGAAATAAAAGGCATCCGAATCAGCAAAGAAGAAGTCAAACTCTCACTCTTTGCAGATGAAATTATACTTTATGTGAAAACCCAAAGACTCTACCCCAAACTGCTAGAACTCATACAGGAATTCAGTAAAGTGACAGGATATAAAATCAATGCACAGAAATCAGTGGCATTCCTATACACCAATAACAAGACAGAAGAAAGAGAAATTGAGGAGTCAATCCTTTTTACAATTGCACCCAAAACCATAAGATACCTAGGAATAAATCTAACCAAAGAGGCAAAGGATCTGTACTCAGAAATTGAGGATGACACAAAGAAATGGAAAAATGTTCCATGCTCATGGATTGGAAGAACAAATATTGTGAAGATGTCAATGCTACCTAGAGCAATCCTCACATTTAATGCAATCCGTATCAAAATACCATCCACTTTTTTGAAAGAAATGGAACAAATAATCCTAAAATTTGTATGGAACCAGAAAAGACCCCAAATAGCCAGAGGAATGTTGAAAAAGAAAAGCAAAGCTGGTGGCATCACACTTCCGGATTTCAACCTCTATTACAATGCTGTCATCATCAAGACATTATGGTACTGGCACAAAAACAGACACATAGATCAACGGAACAGAATAGAGAGCCCTGAAATGGACCCTCAACTCTATGGTCAACTCATTTTCGACAAAGCAGGAAAGAATGTCCAATGGAAAAAAGTCTCTTCAACAAATGGTGTTGGGAAAATTGGACAGCCACATGCAGAAGAATGAAACTGGACCATTTCCTTGCACCACACAAAAATAGACTCAAAATGGTTGAAAGACCTAAATGTGAGACAAGAGTCCATCAAAATCCTAATGAAGAACACAGGCAGCAACCTCTTGGACCTCAGCCACAGCAACTTCTTCCTAGAAACATTGCCAAAGGCAAGGGAAGCAAGAGCAAAAATGAACTATTGGGACTTCATCAAGATAAAAAGCTTTTGCACAGCAAAGGAAACAGTCAACAAAACCAAAAGACAACCGACAGAATGGGAGAAGTTATTTGCAAATGACATATCAGATAAAGGGCTGGTATCAAAATCTATAAAGAACTTATCAAACTCAACACCCAAAGAACAAAGAATCCAATCAAGAAATGGGCAGAAGACAATAATAGACATTTTTCCAAAGAAGACATCCAAATGGCCAACAGACACATGAAAAAGTGTTCAATATCGCTCGGCATCAGGGAAATCCAAATCAAAACCTCAATGAGATACCACCTCACACCAGTCAGAATAGCTAAAATTAACAAATCAGGAAATGACAGATGTTGGTGAGGATGTGGAGAAAGGGGATCCCTCCTACACTGTTGGTGGGAATGCAAGCTGGTGCAGCCACTCAGGGAAACAGTATGGAGGTTCCTCAAAAAGTTGAAAATAGAGCTACCATACAACCCAGCAATTTCACTACTGGGTATTTACCCCAAGGATACAAATGTAGGGATCCAAAGGGGTACATGCACCCCAAGGTTTATAGCAGCAATGTCCACAATAGCCAAACTACGGAAAGAGCCAAGATGTCCATCGACAGATGAATGGGTAAAGAAGATGTGGTATATATATACAATGGAATACTCTGCAGCCATGAAAAGGAATGTAATCTTGCCATTTACAATGACGTGGATGGAACTGGAGGGCATTATGCTGAGTGAAATAAGTCAGTCAGAGAAAGACATGTATCATATGATCTCACTGATATGAGGAATTCTTAATCTCAGGAAACAAACTGAGGGTTGCTAGAGTGGTGTGGGCTGGAGGGATCTGTGGTTGGGTGATAGACATTGGGGAGGGTATGTGCTATGGTGAGCACTGTGAATTGTGTAAGACTGCTGAATCACAGACCTGTACCTCTGAAACAAATAATACATTATATGTTAAAAAAAAAAAAAAAGGAAGATGATAGCAGGAAGGGAAAAATGAACGGGGGGAAATCAGAGGGGGAGACGAACCATGAGAGACTATGGACTCTGAAAAACAAACTGGGTTCTAGAGGGGAGGGTGGTGGGGGGATGTGTTAGCCTGGTGATGGGTATTAAAGAGGGCACGTACTGAATGGAGCACTGGGTGTTATACACAAACAATGAATCATGGAACACTACATGAAAAACTAATTGTGCAATGTATGGTGATAAACATAACATAAAAAAACTAAAATTTAAAAAATTTAAAATTAAAAACAACAGAATACACATTCTTTTCAAGTGCACATGGAACTTTGTCCAGTATAGATCACATATTAGGCCATAAAACAATCCTTAATAAATTTAAGAAGCTTGAAATCATAACATGCATCTTTTCTAACCACAATGGTATGAAACTAGAAATAAATCACAAGGAAAAAAAACTGGAAAAAACACAAACATGTGGAGACCAAAAGACAATGAATCTTGAAATCAGTAAAGAGAAGTTTCTTGTTATATACATGGGATCCTCAATAAGATTAACAGTCAATTTCTCCTAAGAATCAATGGAAGCCAGAAGGCAGTGGGATGAAATATTTATTTAAAATGCAAAAACCAAAAAAAATGTCAACTAAGAGTTCTGTTTTACAAACCTATTCTTCAAACCTGAAGGAAAAATTAACACATTCACAGATAAACAATACACTAGTAGACCTACATATAAGAAATGTAAAGGGTATTTTTTTCAGGTTGAAATGGAAGGACTCTATACAATACCTTTAAGCCATAAAGGAAATAAAGAACAATGGTAAAAAAAATATAAGGTAACTACATAGCTAAATATAAAAGATGATAGTATTGCATTCTTAGTATGTATCCTCTTTTTAAATGACAAGTGCATAAAACAAGTATGGATCTGCATTAAGAGGCACACACTGTATCAAAATGTAAATTGTTATAATAACATAATGGGGAGGGATAGAGCTATAAAGGAGCTATTTTATACAGTATTGGAAGAAAGTTGGTATTAAATCAAACTGGGATGTTGTAAAATTCAGATGGTATTCTCATTCTCAAGGGAACAACTAAACAAATATACAGAAAAAGAAAGAAGTGAATCTCATTGAGAAAACTAACAATCACAAAACAAAACATTAATGGATGAATTGAGAAGCACAAAAATATGACATATAGAAAACAAATAGATGTGTATACATATATGTATGTCTATGTATATATGTATACATATATGTATATACATACATGTGTATATATGTGTGTGTGTATACACACACATTCCATTGTATTTATTGTGTATTTATTGTATTTATATATATATACACATATATATTCTACACATTCCACACATACATATATATGTGTACACACACACACACACACACACACACAATGGAATATCACTCAGCCATAAGAAAGAATGAAATCTTGCCATTTGCAATGGCATGGATGGAGCTAGAGAGTCTTATTCTAAGTGAAATAATTCAGAGAAAGACAAATACCAGATGATTTCACTCATATGTGGGATTTAAGAAACAAAACAGATGAACATAGAGGAGGGAAAATGAGAAGCAAACCACAAAACAGACTTTAACTATAGAGGACAAACTGAGGTTTTCTGGAGGGGAGGTGGGCAGGGAGATGGGTTAAATGGATGATGGGTATTAAGGAGGGCCCTTGTGATGAGCACTGGATGTTGTATGTAAGTGATGAATCACTAGATTCTACACTTGTAACTAATGTTACACTGTATGTTAACTAACTGTAATTTAAACAAAAACTTGAAAAATAAAAAAACAAATGGCAAAATGGCAGAAGTACATCCTTCTTTATCAGCAATTATCCAAAATATAAATGGATTAAAGTATCCAATTAAAAGGCTGATACATGCAGAATGGATTAAAAAAATACGTGATCCAACTATATGTTTTCTACAACAGATTCATTTTACATCCAAAGACATAGATATTGAAATTGAAAGAATGGGGAAAAATATTCCATGCAGATAGTAACCAAAGATTGCTGAGTAACTATACTAATATTGGATAAAATAGATTTCAAGATAAAAATATTGCAAGTGACTAAGAAGGATATTGATATTAAAGGAACAATCAGGAAGATATAACAATTATAAACACATAAAACAACAGAGCCCCAAAATACATAAAGCAGAAATGGATGGAATTAAAAGGAGAAATAGGTCTACAATAAAAACTGGAGATTCAATGCCCTACTTTTAATACTCCATTCAACAACTAGACAGAAGATCACTAAGTAAATAGAGGATGTAAACAATATTATAAACTAAATAGACATACGGACTTATACAAAACAAGTTACCCAACAAAAGATAATAAATATTTTTTGTCAGTTAAACATGGAAATTCTCAAGGATAGACCACATTCTAGGCTACACAACCAGTTTCAATAACTTTAAAAGAAAGAATTTAATCATACAAAGTGTCCTCTTTCACCACAATAAATGAAACCAGAAGTAAATAACAGAAGGAAAACTGGGTAATTCACAAATATGTGCAAATGAAACAAAATACTCTGAGATAACCAGTAAATGAAGGAATAAATTGCAAGCAACATTTTAAAATACCTTGAAATAAATGGAAATGATAATAGAACATAAGTCTTATGGGCTGCCACAAAGGCAGTACTCAGAGGGAAATTTATAGCAATAAATACCTAGATTTAAAAAATGATCCCAAATCAATAATCTAACTTCATACCATAAGGAACTGAAAAAATAAGAGCAAGTTAAATGCAAAGCTAACAGAAGGAAGAACACAATAAAAGTTATAGGGCAAATAAAACAAATAGAGAAGAGAAAAATATAGAGAAAATCAACAGAAACAAAAGTTCATTACTTGAAAAGATCAAATTTGACAAAACTTTAGCTAGATTACTTTAAAAAATAGAGAAGATTCAAATTACTCAAATCAGAAGTTTAAATGAGGACATTATTCCACACCTTACAGAAATAAACATGTTAATAAAAGAATACTGTGAACAATTTTAAGCCAAAAATTAGATATCATACTTGAGATGGACAAATTACTAGAAACATACAAATTACAAAAACAGATGCAAGAAGAAAATAGAAAATATTACCAGGCCTATAACAAATAGATTGAATCAGTAATCAAATTCCTTCCAATAAAGAAAAGTCCAGATCCAGGTAGCTTCACTGGCAAATTCTACCAAATATTTAAAGAATTAACATAAATAATTTTTAAACTCTTCCAAAAAAAACCACAAAAAATGATTATGTACTGAATGTTTGCCTCCCCAAATTCGTATGTTAAAGCCCTAACCCCCAGTGTAATGGTATTGGGAAATGGGGCCTTTGGGATGCAATTAAGATTACATGAGGTCATAAGGGTAGAACTCTCATGATGGTACTAGTGACTTTATAATAGGAGATACCAGATAGCTTGCTCTTTCCTACCATGTATGCACAAAATAGAAGTCATGTGAACACACAGAGAGAAGGTAGCCATCTGACAGCCAAGAAAGGAGCTCTCACCAGAACCAGATCATGCTGCTACCCTGATCTTGGACTTCTAGCCACAAGAACTGTGAGAAAATTATACCGAGTCTATGGTATTTTATTATGGCAGCCCAAGTTAAACAAGACAAGAAGGAACACTTCCTGTTTCTATGATATCAGAATTACCCTTTTACCAAATCTAGATATAATCATCACAAGAAAAAGAAAAAGTAATAGACAAATACACCTTACTACTATAAATGGAAAAATCCTCCATAAAAAACTACCAAGCTGAATGCAGCATTGTATTAAAAGTATTATCTATCAGGACCAAAGGGGATTTATCCAGGAATTCAAAGAAATTTCAGCATAGAAGTATCAATTGATGTAATAAACCACATGAATAAAAGGAAGGAAAAATACACATTTTCATCTCAATTCATGCAGGAAAAAAACACTTGACAAAACCCAGTACATTTTCTTGATAAAATGACTTAAGAAAAAAGCAATAAAAGGGAAATTCCTCAACTTGATATAGAAAATTTATGAAAAATACACAGCTAACATTAACATCAATGGTGAAAACTGATAGCTTAGCTTCTAAGATCAGAAAGTATACACTATAGGTATGCCCACTTTCAGAATTTCTATTTAACTTTTGCACTGAGTGATCTAGCCAGAGCAATTAGTCAAGAAAAAGAAATAAAAGGTATTTAACTTGGAAAGGAAGAATAAAAACTGTTTCTTTTTTTCCATATAGCATAATTTTATATATAGAAAATCCTAAAGGATCCATGAAAAGCTATTACAGCTAATAAAAATAATTCAGAAATTTTGGATGATATAAGATCAATGCACAAAAATAAGTTATGTTGCTATACATTAGCAATAAACAGTTTGAAAATAAAATTAAGAAAAAAACATACACAATAGCATCAAAACATTACTTAGCAATACATTTAACTATAAGATTTTATTTATTTTTTAAGTAATCTCTACACCCAACGTGGGGCTCAAACTCACAACCCTACGATCAAGAGTCACATGTTCTACTAACTGAGCTAGCCAAATGCCTCACATTTACTATAGAAGTATAAGACATGCACATTGAAAATTATAAAAACATTGCTAAAAGGAATTAAATATCTGAATAAATGAAAAGTCATCCCATGTTTGTGAACTAGATGACTTAATATTGTTATCCAAAGCAATCTGCAGATTCAGTGAGATCCCTGTCAAAATGGCAGTGGCATATTTTGCAAAAATAGAGAAGTTGATTTTAAATTTCATAAAGAATAGCCAAAATAATCTTGCATAAGAAAACAAAGTTGTAGGACTCATACTTTCTGATTTTAAAATGTAGTACAAAGCTACACGAATCAAAACAGTGTGGTACTGGCAAAAAAATACATCTATAACTCAATGAAATATAATTGAGAGTACAGAAATAAACCCATACTTCTTTTATTAATTGATTTTTGATTGAATATTCTCTTGGTATAACTGGATATCCACATGCTAAATAATGAAGTTGGACTGCTATCGCACATATTTTAAAATTAACTCAAAATGGATCAAAGACCTAAATGTAAGAACGAAAACTACAAAACTTTTAAAAGACACATAGGGGTAAACTTGTATGACCACCAATTTGCCATGGATTCCTAGATAGGACACCAAAAGCAAAAGGAAAAAAGGAAAAAAATGTATAAATTAGATTCATCATTACTAAAAACTTTTATGCATCAAGGAAACTATCAACAAAATGAAGATACCCTACAGAATGGGAGAAAATACTTGCAAATCATATATCTGATAAAGGTCTAGTTTTCAAAATTTATAATACATAAAAACTCTTACAATTCAACAACAAAAAGACAAGCAACCCAAGTAAAATGGGCAAAGTTCTTGAATAGACATTTTTTCCAAAGAAAATATACGAATGGTGAACATGTGAAAAGATGCTCAGCATTAGTCATTATGGAGATACAAATCAAAACCACAAAAAGATATCACTTCATACCCTCTAAGTTGGCTATAATTAAAAAAGAAAGTATATCAACTATTGGTAAGGATGTACAAGAATTAGAAACCTTGTGCGTTGTTGATGAGAATGTACAATGGTTGAACCGCTCTAGAAAACAGTTTGGTAGTTCCTCAAAAATTTAAACAGAATATATTATTCAATAATTCCACCCCTAAGAATATAGTATGTATAACATGGATGGACCTCAAAAATATTATGACAAGTAAAAGATGTCAAACACAAAAGATGATCTATTGTATTATTCCACGGTACAAAGTTTTCAGAATATGCAAATATGTAGAGACAGAAAGTTGATTAGTAGTTGCTAGGGGTTGGTGGGAGAGGGGAATTGGGAGTGGCTGCTTAACGAATATGGCATTTTCTTTTTGGGACATGAAAATGTTTGAAAGTAGATAAAGGGAGTGGTTGTGCAACATGGTAAATGTACTATATGCCAAATATTGTACACTTCAAAATGGTTAATTTTATGTTAACTGAATTTTACTTCAATAAATTTTACCCAAAAAAGTTATAAAAATTAACAATCCAATTGGAAAACAGGTAAATGACATGGACAGACATTTTGCTGAACAGGATAAATGGCAAATGAACACATGAAAATATGTTCAACATTATTAACCATCATGAGAATTAAAAATAAAACCATGATGAGATATCAACACATATTTATAATGCCTATATATATATATATATTTTTTACAGTCATTATATATAATATACACATTATTATATATATATATATAATATACACGTATTTATATATATAACGACAGTGTAAATGCTGGTGAGAATTCAGAGAAAGAGGATTGCTCATATGTTGCTGGTGGCAATGTAATATGGTACAGCATACTTTGGAAAATAATTTTGCAGTTACTTATGAAATGAAACATGTAATTGCTGTCCAACCCAGCAATTGAACTCCTGGGAATTTGTCCCAGAAAAATGAAAACTTATTTTTACAAAAAATATCTGTACACTAATGTTCATAAAAGTTATATCCCTAATATCCCCAAAGAGAAATCTATCCAAATGTCCTTCAGCAAGTGAATAGTTAAATAAGCTGTGGTATATTCATACCATGGAATACTACTCAGTAATAAAAAAAATTAAGACATACAACTTGGATGAATCTCCAGGAAATAATGCTGAGTGAAGAAGTCAATATCAAAGTGTTATACATTGTATGATTCTATTTATACTATGTTTTTTTAATTTACAAAATTACAAAACAACTCACCATTGTGGAAAAATCTTACTACAGTGTTATTGTATCTTTATATAGGAAAGATAGTTGTAGGCAATATACAAACATTCCCCTTGAGGGTAAGTATAATTATGACAGAAAATATGACATTCTTTTCTGGGTACCTGTTTTTGGAGACCATTAGTAAGTAAGCTTGAAATTTATAAGGAATGTTTTGAAGTGATGGCTTGTGTTGTGCTTTGGGAGAAGAGAAAACCCTAAAACTTGAAATGTATTTCTTTCTTCAG
Organism: Halichoerus grypus; assembly: GCF_964656455.1. Taxonomy (NCBI): domain Eukaryota; kingdom Metazoa; phylum Chordata; class Mammalia; order Carnivora; family Phocidae; genus Halichoerus; species Halichoerus grypus. The sequence continues at coordinate 22,891,562 of NC_135727.1, read as the reverse complement.
CTCTCTGCTGAAATGTCATATTATTAGTGAAAGCTTTACTGACCAATATATCCCAAAAATCAGCCCTGAAATGTCATTCTGTCCTCCTTCCTTAATTTTTCTGCCTAGCACTTATTACCATCTGACATTCTATTTACTTCTTTATTTTGTTTTTCTTTCTTTCCACACCACTTGGATATAAACTCCATGAGAAAAGCTTTGTTCTTTCACTGTGATATCCCTGGCATCTAGAAAGTTACTGAAAAATTATATGTGTGCAATAATTATTTGTTAAATTAATATATGAATGAAACATTTGATTATAAGTGAATGCTTTGTGTTTGGATGATTACAACTGCCTCTGTTGAACTTTTATCCCAAGTATTTGCTGACAGGAATAATTTAGATGTTAGAAATATTTAAATCATACGGATTGTAAAACAGTGTATTTGAAATATGTTATTAGGTATTTTAACCTAAAATTGCACTGTCTTTCATTAAACAATAAGTTGTCTGCTTAACACCTGTAATCAGATTAGTGAAAGATCTCATCTTGGGTTATAAATATGACATAATTTTATTTGTTCCAAGAAGTACTATCAACTATTTTCAGTTCAATTCTTGCTTTCTTCCTAGTGATTAGTGTCCCTTAATATCTCAGTTAAATTCCATAATTTCCATAATTTTTAGATATGAAAGTTGTCTCATTTCAATTGTCTTATCTTAGTCATATTAAAATTTAATCCCCTATTCATTTACAAGTTCTCCTTCTTGCCCAATGCCACCCACCCCTCTCTCCAAGGAAATTGATAATGCCAGAAGGAATGGGGAGGTCTTAACTCTTCCAAATCCCCCTCCTCTCCCTGAGAATGCACTCCTGTTATTGGAGTGAAGAATATGGAAAGGATTAAAAAAATATAGTCCCCTGAGGTGCCTACTCTGACATTGTTGCAGTCATATCCTTACTTAATCAAAATACCACTCTAGCTTGCTGTCTAGACTTTAAGGTTTCATGTGGGCAGGAACTGGCATCTGACATTGAGAACTGTTCTTTTGAATCTTGAGATTTAGCTACATCTCACAGCAGTGTGCTATGTTTCTCTGATATATGTGTCTTTGCTCCATGCTGCAGTAGTTGCTCTAAGCTTACAGTCTCCAAACTCATCCTGTATGATCCATAATACAGGGACAATAATGAATTTAAATTTCTTCCTCCATACTTTTCAGGAATGGGAAATTTCAGGGTAGTGTCCCTTTTCATGTTTTTACATGACTGCTTCCTCATGCCATATCTCTAACGCTGTTTCTACTTCTGATAATACAGTATGGTTCATCAAGCTTAAAAACTGTGGACACATTCAACTAGGGATTTAAATGTTGGTATTCAATTCTTAAAAGTACCTGTATTTCACAGATTATTTTCTCCCCTTTGGCTTCTGGGAGAAAAAAAAACAGATAAAGGCTGACCCCCTATTGGCTACTATGCATTCTTTTGCCTCAACAAGTGTTGTTTTATGGATTCTCATGGTGGGGGAAACAGGTGGCTAAGTTAGAGTCAAACAAAACATTTCTCTATAACTTTAAACTTTAGTTTAGCAAATCCAACAGTTAAATACGGTCTAGAAAGAAGGCAGGAGCATATATAAGAAGACACCCTCAAGTGTTTAGAAAGATATTACTAAATTTGACAGAACATAACAATCTTTTCTTGGAAAGGTGTTTTTTAAACAATTTAGTCTTTAAGATGTTTTAAAGATCCTCTAACATGAAAGTTTCCCTATTTTTACAAATGTAGAAGAGTGAAGTTTTCAGCATCCTCTGAGACTTCAATCACTTCATTATATACCTTGCTTACTGTTTTTGCTGTCTCTCTCCTCTGGCAAACTGTGAACTACTTAAATGAAAACAATGGGACTTCTATTTCTGTAGATTCAGGTGCAAGCTCGGAATCAAAACATATATGGTTCTTATAAAACATTTACCAAATAAATATTTTTAGATCCCATACTAAAGCCTCAATAATAGGTGTTAGCTTTATGTCATTTTCTTTATCACTTTATTCATGATTTTTTATGCACACAGTGACTGACTCTTATGCCAGGAGTTAGGATATTTAAAGTAAAAAAATGCTTCTACATCTAAAAAGGAAAGCATAATTTAATGATATATAAATAATTATTAAGTAGTAAGAACTCTTAAGCAGAGATTCCAGGAGGACTCTCAGATTAGAATTACAGTCAAAATTTGAACAACTTTAGTTGCAAAGGTAAAGTATTTTTTTAATGATTATATTTATTTTTTAGAAAGAGAGAGAGAGCACAAGCAGGTGGTAGGGAGAGGGAGAAGCAGTCTCCATGCTGAGCAGGGAACCCATCCAGGGCTCGATCCCAGGGTCCTGGAATCATGACCTGAGCTGGAGACAGACACTTAACCAACTGAGCCACCGAGATGCCCCAAAAGCAAAGTACTTTTTAAAGATTATTTATTTATTTATTTGTCAGAGAGAGAGAGAGCACAAGCAGGGGGAGTGGCAGGCAGAGGAAGAAGCAGGCTCCCTGCTGAGCAAGGAGTCCAATGCAGGACTTGATCCCAGGATCCTGGGATCATGATCTGAGCTGAAGGCAGACACCTAACTGCCTGAGCCACCCAGGTGTCCCCAAAGAAAAGTATTTTTAACATGTTTTTCATCCTACAAAGATAAGCAACACAGAACAAGTACTTAAACAATTGTTAGTTTTTTATATAGTTCAGTTAAGATTTTAATATAATGCAGCATCTATTTTTAAATTTTAGCTTAATAAGCCTAACTTTAATTTTATTACCTCAGTAGTTTCTTCCTAAACCCCTACACATTTCCCTGGGTTATTTATAAATCTGAATATTGATTTAAAATTTTCAGCATACACATATATTTATAAACAGCCTGGTACATCAATCCTTCAATTACCCTGGTTTTTAGAGGAGTGTGGATTCCAGAATGGCTGAGAAAGTACATGTCCCAGTGAGTAATAAACCATGGTTACATATGAAGTTAAGTAACTTTCCCTGAAGTGGTGTCATTAGATTACATTAAAACATCACTAAAGCAGGCGCACCCGGATGGCTCAGTTGGTTAAGCTTTCGGTTCAGGTCATGATCTCAGGGTCATAAGATTGAGCCCCACCTCAGGTTCCGTGCTCAGTGGGGAGTCTGCTTGAGATCCTCTCTCTCTCTCTCCCTTTGTCCCTCCCCTCTGTGCTCTTGCTCTCTCTTTCCAAAATAAATAAATAAATCTTCAAAAAAAATCACTGAAGCATTATATAATATTACCCTTCCAAACACAATGTAGGCACTGTTAAGAATAATTTATAGTTAACTCAAACAAGCAAAAAGGTCAGATGAGATCACTAACATAGCCATTATGATGGTGGCTTAAAATTCTGTCATGTGAGATACTGGTCCTTTTCAATTATCAGTGGCCCAATATTAAAAAAAAAATTAAGGCATCAAATTACATAAAGAGAAAAGATGAAGAATGACCTTTTTTCTGTAACATTCTATGAGGACTATTATTTCTGTGATGATACTTTTTATTGAGTTGTACTTACATCTTTTACAAAGTGCTTTTATCTATTCCCAGCTTCCTTATAGCAACTTCTTAAGTGATCTAATGCAGATAAATCCTATATTCAATCAGTAAGAACTTAACGAGTATCTGCTGCGTACCCAGCATTGTGCTAGGTGTTCAGGGTACTATAAAGAAGTATAAATATAATACTAAAATCCATAATAATAGGAGATGGTCATTTAAGTGTTGTTTTGTAATGAGTATCCCATTTTCTATTACACCTTGGTTTAACTATGATTCAGTTGGGACCACTTTTGCTTCTAGACTAGCAAGAGCAAACCATCTTTCATGGAAGTTTATTATCTGTGCACTTTTCAAGATAAAGTTATAAGTATACTTTTAGAGTAATTCAACATATTTCTACACACACATACACTTAGTATTAGGAAAAATAACATACACAAAATAAGAGACTATGATGGTTCAATGAGACTTATTATATTTTCCTAAAAAATATCTAGCAAAAAGAAAAAAAATATTTTTTCTGCCTGGAATTAAACATGCTTACCTAAGAGTACAGTAAAAGGTACATAATTAAAATACAAATTTTACAGATTCTATAATTAATATATTCAAGTTTCAATATTTTAGAAATTTACTATATATCCTTTTTCAAAACAATGCCATTAAAATCTAATGATTTCTAAAATAGTTTCAAATGTTTTAATTATTTTTTAATCTTAGTGGAAAACACAGATACCTTAAACATAAAATGCTTCCTTCACAATCTCATTTTTTATTATGTTCAGTTAGCCACTGTATAGTACATAATTAGTCCTTGATGCAGTATTCAACAATTCATTAGTTAAGTATAACACCCCGTGCTCATCACAGCATCTACCCTCCACAATCTCATTTAAAATGATTATAGGTTTCTCCAGTTAAAAATTAAATAAAGAAGTAAGAGTCTCCTCCAAGTTTATCATAAAAAACACATATCAAAGTTGAGGATATTTTATTGTAGGTTACAAAAACCATCCATGGAATACAGTTAATATACACGTTGCAACATAATTGTAACTATAGGCAAGAAAAAGTATAATTTTATCCTAAAAATTTGCAAATACTAATATTTTTTTGTATCATGATAATTTCTTTTTTTTTTAAGATTTTATTTATTTGACAGAGAGAGACACAGTGAGAGAGGGAACACAAGCAGAGGGAGTGGGAGAGGGAGAAGCAGGCTTCCCACTGAGCAGGGAGCCTGATGCGGGGCTCAATCCCAGGACCCTGGGATCACAACCTGAGCTGAAGGCAGACACTTAACAACTGAGCCACCCAGGCGCCCCTGTATCATGATGATTTCTAACAAGATATGGATCTTCATTTGTTCCATAAATTCCCTTTAGTGCCTCCTACCGTCTTCAAAAGGATGCATTAGTCACAAAATTAATTGCTGCAGTTCAATGCCAACATCACTTTTTGTACAAACGGCAACTTATCTTAAGTAATTATGCAATAGGCTGTAACTAACTGAAATATGAATATTACCCAATTGTCCCACTGCTCTTCAGATCTTCTACATGACTGTTAATGTTCACAACAGTGCAGTAATTTAATTACAGAACATTAGCTACATGATTATTATAATCATAAACTGCCATAAAATGGAAGTCCGTGAAATAAAATCCCAAATTCAGTTTGTAAAGCAAAATCCTACCATATCTTTTGCTCTCTTCTCTGTCTTCTACCTCAAAACAGTGATGTCCACATTGCATGACAAAAAAATGTTCAATGAAACTATTATTTTTATTTCATGGAGGCTTTAAAATTTTACTGTAAATAAAATCAGTGATTGATCCATTTCCCCCTTACTCTTGCCTATGTGACCTCCTCAAACCAAATCCTCTCATATCCATCTCCTAAACTCCAACTTTTAGACTTAATTACACCATAATTCCTGAGATAACTCTGCCTCCCTAATCTTTCCCATGGTGGCTTAGTTTACTCTGTGTGTGCTCTGCATTATTTTGCCATGATATACTTTATTTGTTTTCAAGTCACAAGTTATCAGCTCTTCAAAATGAGCCACCACATCTCAAGTTACTAGAGTGAAGATAGGCTTTTAAATAAATAGTGCAGAGACAAGTGGGCCCAGATCTCACAACATACACAAGAATAAATTTAAAATGTAGTAGAGATCTAAATGTAAAAAAAAATTAAAACCAAACAAATACTAAAAGAAAATATGAGTGAGCTATCCTTTAAATTTTATATAGGGAAAATCTTTCTAACTAACTAAAAATCTATGAACTGCAAAGGAATGATTTCCAGGACATAGTGTTAAGTGAAAAAAAAAAAAACTCTCAAGAGTATCTTACTCTTGTTTTAATAAATAAAGGACATAAAAAATGAACATGTATCTGCACATTTGTGCAAAAGATAAATATACTGAAAACTGAATAGATTATATATGGCAGGTGGAAAAGAAGTGGCAAGAATGGAAAAATTGGAACTGTGTAGCAAGTATTAGGAGGAATGATACTTTTTGAAGGTCTGAACCTTAGAACCATATTAATGTCTCAAATACACTTCATATGTTAAACATATAAACAAATAATTAAAACTAACCAAGATTAAGAGGAGGGACTCAAATGAAATTCAAAAACTAACAAATGGGTCATTTTATAAATAAATAACACAACTGCACTGAAGGAACCAGGGTAGACAATAACTGATGTAACTATAATATGCAAATATATTATAGATAATGAAACCCAGTAATAATGAGTATACCTAGCACCAAGATCTTGGTCTCTAAACACCATTCTTCAATAAAAGGAATGAGAGGCCCCAGGAAAAGTGGTGATGAATCCACGTATGGGACAAGGACTATGCAAGAGGAGACTGAAGTAATTTGTGCTTCAAATAAAGTAATAAAATGCTTTAAAAAAAAAGATGGGGCTTCCAGAAAGAATACAAGAAAGACTTCTGGCCTCACTACATGGAACAGATTCATTTCTCTCTGCTTCTTCCACTAAGTACAACTATAAACCTTGTAAAAATCACAAGAGCCAACCAAAGGATAACCTGGGAAAGTAAAAAGAGGAAGGTATAATGCTTAAGGACGCAAGGACTAGAGAAAGGACAGAGCAGCAATGTGTCTTATGATGCCTGACCTAAAAGCACAAGGTAGTCTGGGCCCAGAGACTCCTGTAGCCAACATAACAACAAAACATAGCAATGAACTCAGGTATGCTAATTCTTATCCAGGATGTAATGGGAATTTCACCAATACCAGGCAAACTCAGGAGCACTGGCAAAGATTAATCACTAATCAACTGAAAATAAGTGTCCAGGAGAACCACTGTTCTTCTCTGGAAGATATGAGATTCCACTTTTCCATACCTAGAGATACTGACCAGGCAGGTAGCAGTAACAGCACTGTCAAGGGGGGTCCTGTCACAAGTACCCAACCCTAGAATTCCCATCATCTCCACCAGTCCTGAGACTTGATTTCCTCATCTAGAAACATCAGGAGGCCAGGTAGTTCAGGCAAGGGAGATCCAACTATTATAGTCCCCAGACCTAGACACACTCAATCCCCATGCGTCTGAGAAGCCCTTTCCTCAACTAGAGACACTCAGCTAGGGTTTCCTAACAAAACAACTATCTAGGTCAAGAATGACTCTTCATTTCTGCAGGCTGGGTAATCCTATTCAACCTAGAAACACCACATGGACAGGTGGCTTGGTGTCACTGGAGAAAAGATCCAGCCCAAACAAGTTCCTGTCCTGGGAAGCACTATTTGTATCCATGGGACAGAAAATCCTTACAGACACTTAGCAGCAAAATAGCACTAAAAGAGGGAATTTGCCACAACATCTAGTCTTGGAAATAAGTTTTATACCCATGGGCTGGAGACTCCCTTCCCTCACCCAGAGGCACCAGGTGGCTAGACCCGGAGAAATTCCTTCTACACACTCAGGCTAACCAGCAGGAACCAGTGGGAGATTCTGAAGAACCAGATAAACAAATCAGAACAAAACAGAACTGTAAGGACTCTGAAAATTCAATTGTCATTTGAACCATGGCTCACAAAAATAGGCCATAACCTATGTGCTAAACCTAAACTGCCTGCTAAAATATTTAATAAGACTCAGAGCCTTCTAATATAATACTGAAAGGTCCAGAATACAATTATTAAAATCATCAGTCATACCAAAACCCAGAATAATCACAATATTAATGAGAAAAGACAACAGACACCAACAATAAGAAGACATGGAAGTTGGAATCATCTGACAAATATTTTTAAAGTAATCATCATTAAAACTTTCAAAAAGCAATTACAATTTCTCTTAAAGTAAATGAAAAAGTCAGAAATCTCATGAAAGAATTACAAAAAAAGAAGATGCTGGAACTGAAAAATGCAATAACTGAAATAATACAATGGTTGCACTCAATAGTAGAGTGGAAGTAACAGATGATAGAATTAGTGAACTTAAGAACAGAACAATAGATTTCACCTACTTAATTTGAACAAGAGAGAGAAACTAGATAGAAAAAAATAAATAAATGAACAGAGCCTCCGGGGCTTCAGAGATAATAACAAAAGATCCAACATTCATATCATCAGTCTCAGATAGATATGAGAAAGACAAAAATAATTTTAAAGAGTATTTGAAGAAATAATGAAATAAAACTTCCCAAATTTTGGGAAATACATAAATCTATAGATTCAAGAACCTGAATGAAGCCCACATAAGTAATCCCAAATAACTATGTCAAGGCACATTGTAATTAAACTTCTGATAATAAAGACCAAAAAGAATCTTGAAAGCAGCCAAAGAGAACTTACATATTACATATAGGGGAACACCAATTCAAAAGACAAAATATTTCTCATCTGAAACCCTGGGGGCAAGAAGAAAATGGCACATTTTTCAAGTATTGGAAGTAAAGAACTGTCAACTGAGAAACACTATATTTCTGGAAAGAACAGGAAATAAAGATATATGCAGATGAAAGAAAACTAATAGCTCATCACCAACATACCTACTATTAAAAAATACCAAAGTAATTTCATTGAAATAAAAGTAAATAATAAAAGAAAGGATATTTGAGCACTAAGGAAGAAACAACAGAAAGAAAAGTGGGTAGGGTCTTTTGACTTCATGAATCAATCATATTTGATGATTGAAACAAAAATATAACACAATCTGAAACCCAAAACAATGGTATTTAAAAGTAGGAAAGCTATAGTTAACTAAATAGAAATAAAGCTTCTATATTTCACTTGAAGTAGTAAAATCTGTATACCAGTAGACTGTGAAAAGTCAAATATTATTATAATAGGGTAACCACTAAGAAAATTCTACCAAAAAATATACTCAACAACTATAAATATAGATGGAATCCTAAAAAGTAGTTGAATAACATACAAGACTATAAAAAGAGAAGGATAAGAAAATTGGAAACAAACAGAAAACAAATTTAAAAAATGACAGATTTAAACACTTGGCATGTCATTACTGTTCTTAAATGTAAAGAATCTAAATACACCAATTAAAAGTAAGATATTAGCAAAGTAAATAAAAATAACACCACCTAACTACATGTTGTTTATAAGAAACTGAACTAAAATTCAATGACATGTAAAGTTTAAAACAAAATGATGGAGGGCGCCTGGGTAGCTCAGTCATTAAGCGTCTGCCTTCGGCTCAGGTCATGATCCCAGGGTCCTGGGATGGAGTCCCACATCGGGCTCCCTGCTCGGCAGGAAGCCTGCTTCTCCCTCTCCCACCCCCCTGCTTGTGTTCCTGCTCTCGCTATCTCTCTCTGTCAAATAAATAAATAAAATCTTTAAAAAATAAAAAAAATTAAAAAAATAAAATAAATAAAACAAAATGATGGAAAAAGATACAATGCATAGCTTATTTTTTAAAAGGTAGTAGTGGCTATACTTATATCTGATAAATAGATTTCATAGCAAAGAAAATTACTAGAGATAAAGAAAGGTATTATATAATGATAACATTTTTGATCCATCAAGAAGCTATAGTTATCATGATGTATATGCACCAGAAAATAAAATCCCAAAATACATAAAACAAAAGCCAAAAGAGCTGAAAGAAAAATACATAAATTCACAATTACAGCTGGGAACTTCAAAATCCCCTCAAAGAAAATGAAAGAAGGTATAGTCAGAAAATAAGCAAAATGTTGTATAAATGGGCCAGAGATGTTTTCTGTGCATTGGTTTAAAATGGCCACCATACTGCTTACTTCTTCACATCAGACTAGAACAGTTGGCCCAAAGCCTGCAAATCAAACTCAAATTTGTACACATCCAATTGTTTTAAATATATCAAAATAAACAAAGCCCATAAACATTTAGCCATTTAGAGTTTATCTACTCTATAAACCCTGAGAATTACACCCACATCTGTTTACCATTGATAAGACAAACACTGTAGCTATAAAAGACTCCAAACTATTGCTGCCCTTGGGAGTGTTCTGGCCCAGAAACTCTTCATCTTGCTACTGAGTGACATTCCTAACATAAGCCCCATCTCAAAACTTCTGCTCTCTCCTGGGAAGTCCCTTGTACTATTCCCATTCTGTTTGGTGTTCATGCACTGCTGTCTCTAGAGGATCTCTTACTTAACCTTGTACAAGTACTGTCCAATAAATTTTGTTATGTGTAACTTCTGCTTGTGGTTTTGTGTCCTTCTTGATCTAGCCTGAAATAATATAACTTACTACACAAGGCTATAGAAGATATGAGCAATGCCATCCACCAACAGGATCTAACTGGCATGTAAAAAATGTTCTATCCAACAAAAACAGAATACATAATTTTTCAAGTGCCCATAAAATATTCACAAAGATAGACTATCCATAAAAAACACATTATATATATAATATATAAATACACACATATATATGTCTAAGAATTAAAATCATACAAAATGCATTCCTGATATAATGAAATACAATGGGAAATCAATAGCAAAAAGACATTTGAAAATTATTAACACTTGGAAATGAACATATTTTTAAATAATCTATGGGACAAAGAGAGATATCAAAGGAAATAAAAATAAATATAGAGAACTAAATGTATATGAAAATACAATATATCAAAATATGTGGATACAGCTAAAGCACTGGTAAGAAGGATTTTTTTTATCACTTAAAGCTTATATTTAAAAGAGGAGGGGCCTCCTGGTCACTGGAGCAGCTGCGCAATTCCTATAGAAGAGGACTAATGTCACCTTGTTAAATGTGTGTGTTCCTGCCCATGACTTTCAAAAACAGGAAATGTAACTGACTTTCCTAACATACAGAAACAGACACAGAGAGTTAGACAAAATGAGGAGACAGGAATATGTCTCAAATGAAAGAACAGGACAAAATCACAGCAAGAGACCAAACCAAAATGGATGTGAGTAATATGCCTGACAGAGAATTTAAAGTAATGATCATAAAGATACTCACTGGACTTGAGAAAAGAGTGGAGGATATCAGTGAGACCCTTAACCAAGAGATAAAAAAGAAACAATCAGAAATAAAGAACACAATAAATAAAATTAAAAATACAATAGATGGAATAAATAACAGGCTAGGGGAAGTAGAGGGATGAATTAACAGCCTGGAAGACAGAAGAATGGAAAGTAATCAAGCTGAGCAGGTGAGAGAAAAAAAAACTATGCAAAATGAGAATAGACTTAAGAAACTCAGTGACCATCAAGCATAGTAACATTTGCATTATAGGGATCACAGAAGAAGAAGAGAAAGAAAAGGGGTCAGAAAATTTATTTGAAGAAATAATAGCTGAAAACATCCCTAATCTGGGGAAGGAAACAGACACACAGATCCAGGAGGCACAGAGAAACACCCACCCCCCAAAATTCAACAAAAAGGAGGATAACACCAAGACACATAGTAATTAAAATGAAAAAAAAAAATACTGACAAAAAAATTCAAAAGCAAAAAGAGAAAAGAAGACAGTTATATAAAAGGGAAACCCCATAAGACTTTAAGCAGACTTTTCAGCAGAAACTATGTGGCCAGAAAGGAGTGGCATGATATATTCAAAATGCTGAAAGGGACAAATCTGCAGCCAAGAATACTCTGTCCAACAAGTTTATCATTCAGAATAGTAGGAGAGATAAAGAGCTTCTCAAACAGATGAAAACTAAAGGAATTCATGACCACTAAACCAGCCCTAGAAGAAATGTTAAAGGAGACTCTGAGTGGAAAGGAGAGAACATAAATAAGAGTATGAAAAATAGGAACACAAAAGCAGTAAAAATATGTATATCTGTAAAAATCAGTCAAGGGATGCACAAAATAAAAGGATGTAAAATGTGAAACCATATACCTAAAACATGGAGGGGAAGGAGGAAAGAATGGGTTCAAGATTAAGTGACAATCAATTTAACATAGACGGCTATATACACAAAATATTATACATAAACTGAATGGTAACCACAAATCAAAAACCAGTAATATATATGCAAAGAATAAAGAGAAAGAAATCCAAGTATATCACTAAGGAAAGCCAGCAAGCCATGAAAGAGAGCAAGAGAAAAGGGGTTGGAGAAAAACTATAAAAACAACCACAAAACAAGTAACAAAATGGCAATAAATATATATCTATCAATAATTAATTTGAAGGTTAATGAAAAATTGCTCCAATAAAAAGATATAGGGTGAAAGAGTGGATAGAAAAACAGGAACCATCTATATGCTCCCTTCAAGAGACTCATTTTAAACCTAAAGACACCTGCAGAATGAAAGTGAGGAGATGGAAAAATATTTATCATGCAAATGGATGTCAAAACAAAGCTGATGTAGTGATACTTACATCAGACAAAATAGACTTTAAAACAAAGATTGTAGGGCGCCTGGGTGGCTCAGTTGGTTAAGCAACTGCCTTCGGCTCAGGTCATGATCCTGGAGTCCCCGGATCGAGTCCCACATCGGGCTCCCTGCTCAGCAGGGAGTCTGCTTCTCCCTCTGACCCTCCCCCCTCTCATGTGCTCTCTCTCGCTCTCTCTCTCTCTCTCTCTCTCATTCTCTCTCTCAAATAAATAAAATCTTTAAAAAAAAAATTATAAAACAAAGATTGTAATAAGAGGAAAAGAAGGGCACTATATAACAATAAAAGGGACAATCCAACAAGAAGACATAACAATTATAAATATTATGCACCCAACATAGGAGCACCTAAATACATAAAACAGTAAGTAACAAACATAAAGGAAATAATTGATACCAATACAATAAGACTATGGGATTTTAACACCCTACTTACATTGACAGACAGATAATTCAAACAGAAAATCAACAAGGAAAGGGTTGCTTTGAATGATACACTGGACCAAATGGATTTCACAGATATATTCAGAACATTCCATCCTGAAACAGCAGAATACACATTTTCTTCAAGTGCACATGGAACATTTTCCAGAAGAGATCACATACTAGGCCACAAAACAAGGCCCTAAATTCAAAAAGATTGAAGACATACCATGCATCTTTTCTGACCACAATACTATGAAACTAGAAGTCAACCACAAGAAAAGATCTGGAAAGACCACAAATACAAGGAGGTTAAATAACATGCTACCAAACAATGAATGGGTCAACCTAGAAATCAAAGAAGAAATCAAAAATTACATGGAGACAAATGAAAACACAAAGGTCCAAAATCTTTAGGATGCAGCAAAAGTGGTACTAAGTGGGAATTTTATAGCAATACAGGCTCACCTCAGTAAGCAAGAAAAAGTTCAAATAAATAATGTGACCTTATACCTAAAGAAGCTAGAAGAAGAACAAATATAACCCAAAGCCAGAAGAAGGAATGAAATAATAAAGATTAGAGGAGAAATAAATGATAGAGAAACTAAAAAACCAACAGAACAGATCAATGAAACTAGGAGCTTGTTCTTTGAAAAGGTCAACAAAATTGATAAACCTCTAGCCAGATTCATAAAAATGAGAGAGAGAGAGTACTCCAAAAACAAAACCACAAATGAAAGAGAAGAAATAACAACTGACACCATAGAAATACAAACAACTGTAAGAGAATATTATGAAAAATTACATACCAATAATATGGACATTGTAGAAGAAATCAATAAATTCCTAGAAACACATAACCTACCAAAACTGAATCAGGAAGAAATAGGAAATCTGAACAGATCAATTACAAGTAATGAAACTGAATGAGTAACCAAAAAAACTACCAAAAATTAAAAGTCCATGACCAGCTGGATTCACAAGTGAATTCTACCAAATATATAAATAAGAGTTAATACTATCCTCTTCAAACTATTCTAAAAAATAGAAGAGGAAGGAAAACTTCCAAATTCATTCTAAGAGGCCAGGATTACCCTAATACCAAAACCAGATAAAGACACCACTAAAAAAGAGAACTATAGGCCAATATTTCTGATGAACATAGATGCAAAAATCCTCAAAAAATTACTAGTATGGAGCACATGGGTGGCACAGTCAATTAAGAGGCCAACTCTTTTCAGCTCAGGTTATGATCTCAAGGTTCTGGGTGAGCCCCATATCCGGCTCCATGCTCAGCGTGGAGTCTGCTTTGGGATTCTCCCTCTTCTGCTGCCCCTCCCCCTGCTCGCTCATGCTTTCTCTCTAAAATGAATAGATCTTTAAAAAAATATATGAGCAAACCAAATCCAACAATACATTTTTAAAATCATTCACCATATTCGAGTGGGATTTTATTTTCCAGGATGCAAGTGTGGTTCAATATTTGCACATCAATCAATGTCATACATCACATCAATAAGAGAAAAGATAAAATCCATATGATCATTTCAATAGACGCAAAAAAAAAGCATTTGACAAAGTACAATATCCATTCATGATAAAAACCCTCAACAAAATAGCTTTAGAGGGAATACACTCCAACATAATAACGGCCTTATATGAAAAACACACAGCAAACATCATACTCGATGAGCAAAAACTGAGAGCTTTTCCCTAAGGTCAGGAACAAGACAAGGTTGTCCACTCACCACTTTTATTCAACATACTATGGGAAGTCGTAGCCACAGCAATGAGTCAAGAAAGAGAGAGAGAAGAGAGACAGAAGGAGAGAGAGAGAAGAAAGAAGAAAGAAAAGAAAGAAAGAAAGAAAAAGAAAAGAAAGAAAGAAAGAAAGAAAGAAAGAAAGAAAGAAAGGAAGGAAGGAAGGAAGGAAGAAAGAAAGGAAGGAAGAAAGAAAGAAAGGAAGGAAGAAAGAAAGAAAAAGGAAGGAAGGAAGAAAGAAAAAGGAAGGAAGGAAGGAAGGAAGGAGGGAAGGAAGGATACAAGTTCTTAAGGAAGAAGTAAAACTTTCATTCTTTGTAGATGACATGATAATTTATACACACACACACACACACACACACAAATACTCCACCAAAAACTACTAGAACTGATAAATTAATTCAGTAAAGTTGCAGGATAAAAAATGAATGTACAGAAATTTGGTGCATTTTCATATGCTAATAATGAAACAGCAGAAAGAGAAATTAAGAAAACAATACCATTTACAATTTTACTCAAAACAATAAAATACCTAGGAATAAACCTAACCAAAGAGGTGAAAGAACTGTACTCTGAAAACTATAAATCAATGAAAGAAATTGAAGACAGCATAAAAGAACTGAAAGATTCCATGCTCATGGATTGGAGGAACAAATATTGTTAAAATGTCCATATTTTACTACCCAAAACAATCTACAAATTTGATGCAATCCCTATCAAAATTTCAACAGCATTTTTTACAAATATAGAACAAACAATCCTCATATTTGTAAGGACCACAAAATACCTCAAATTGACAAAACAATCTTGAAAAAGAAAAACAGAACTGAGGGTATCACAATTCCAGACTTAAAGTTATATTAGACATATAGAACAATGGGCACATACAGCATGGAGCCCTGGGTGTTATATGAAAACAATGAATCGTGGATCATTACATCAAAAACTAATGATGTATTGTATGGTGACTAAGATAACATAATAAAATAAAAATTAAAAAAAGAACAATGGAATTGGAATAGAATAGAAAACCTAGAAATAACCCCACAATTATATGGCCAATTAATCTTTGACAAAGCAGGAAACAATATTCAATGGCAAAAAGAGAGTCTCTTCAACAAATGGTGTTGGAAAACTGGACAGCAACATGCAAAAGAATGAAACTGGACTGCTTTCTTATACCATACACAAAAATAAATTTAAAATGGATTAAGGACCTAAATGTGAGAGTTGAAACCATAAAAACCCTAGAATAGAGCATATGCAGTAATTTCTTTAACATTGGCCATAGCAACATCTTTCTAGATAGGTTTCTTGAGGCAAGAAAAACAAAAGCAAAAATAAACTATTGGGACTACATCAAAATAAAAAGCATCTGCATAGCAAAAGAAAAAATCAACAAAATGAAAAGACAATCTACTGATTTAGAGAAGATATTTGCAAATGACATATCTGATAAAGTGTTAGTATCCAAAATATATAAACTCAACACCAAAAAAACAAATAATCTAATTAAACAATGGACAGAAGACATGATAGATATGTTTCCATAGAACACATCCAGATGGCCAATAGACACATGAAAGGATGCTCAACATCACTCATTATTAGGGAAATACAAACCAAAACTACAGTGGGATATCATCTCACACCTGTCAGAATGACTAAAGCCAAAAACACAAGAAACAAGTATTAGTGGGGATGTGGAGAAAAAGGAACCCTGTTCACTGTTGGGAAAGCAAACTGAAGCAGCCACTGTGGAAGACAGTATGGAGGTTCCTTAAAAAGTTAAAAATAGAACTACACTATGATCCAGGAATCTCCCTACTGGTTATTTACCCCCAAAATACAAAAACACTAAGTCAAAGGGATACATGCACCCCTATGTTTATAGCAGCATTATTTACAATAGCCAAGTTATGGACACAGCCCAATTGTCCACAGATAGATGAATGGATAAAGAAGAGGTGGTATATATATATATATATATATATTCACACAGGGTGAGGGGATTCCCTGGGTCTCACTGGGAGAGATCGCTCTCCTTCTTGGAATACATTTGGAAGAGCATATTTTGCCACTTCAAGGACAAAAGGCCAGTTGGGAGCCATTGAGCAACACTCAACAGCAAGGACAGAGGTGCATGCAGAGGGCACATAAACTGATAGTAGCTTTTCACTGTGAGCCACAATAGACTTTAAGACACCATGAATGCACTGAGAGGCTACTTTGCTGGGACAGAACTGAGCAGAGAGCAGAGACAATGCAGACTGCAGATAACCTGGTTCCTGCTTTTCACCATCTGCCACAAGAGATTCAAACTGCTGTGCAACTGCTTTTCTGGGACAGAACAGAGTAGGGGACTGAGGTGCCCCAAGATGGCAGATAACTGGTCACACCTATTTGCTGTAAATCACAATAGATTCTAGCCACTGTGCACACACTGTGCAACTGCGTTTTTGGGATAGGACAGTGCTAGGCATGCCATAAGGCTCTGCTCCAGTGGAGGGGAGTGGGTTCACACCTGGCCAGGCCTTTTAAAAGTTGGAGTCTTGAATCCCAGCCACTGGCCAGAGACAAATCACAAGAGATCTGTGGTGTCAGGTGTGCTGATGGTGTGGGAACAGACAGGTTAATGGCAGGGATCTGACAGAAGCCCAGGACACAGGAGATTGTTCACTTTTCTATGAGTTCCTCCTGAAGAGCAGTGTCCAGTTCTCCTCCCCGGGGATGAGAGGGCAGGATGATGCCATTTTCTTCCTTCACATCTTCCTCCCCTCTACCAGCATAGTTGGACTTCATAATGAAACAGCACCTCCAGTGGAGGCTGGAGTCCCTTACAGTAACCCCCTACCCCCTGCACTTGGCAGGTGCATCTTTACAAGGGCAGGTCTGTTTGAGCCAGCCCCAGAGGCCCCCCTCAGAAGACAACACAGGCCCCCTGCATGTACCATGTCTACTGATAAAAGAGTGCTCCAAAGAAATAAAATCTTTAAAAAAAAAAAAAGAGTGCTCCAAAGCATCAGCTTCAGTTCTGGTGGAAATAGTGCCAGGCTTACTTTTTTTTAAATTTTTTTTAAATTTTTAAATTTTTACTTTCTATTTCCTGTTTTTTAATTTTTTTAATCTTTTTAAATCTTTTATTTTACATATTTTTACTTCTTTTTTTTCTTTATCTTCTTTTGTATCAGGCTTATAATTTATTTTTCATTTGTTTGTTTCCTTCTCTTATTTTTTAGATCAGGCTTCTTATTTTTCTCTTCTTTCCTTACTTTTTTTCCCTTCTTTCTTTCTTATTCTTTGGAGTCAGGCTTATAGTTTTTTGTTTGTCTGTTTGCTTTTTTGTTCTTTATCCTTTTCTCTTGTCTTGGATCAGGCTTTTTTCCAGGCTTATCTTAACAAACAAATCAAAGCACAACTAGTTAAAGGTCCAAACACCCCCCACTATAAGCGAGGAGGAACTCTGTAGAGGATGGACCAGTGGGAAAGACCAACAAAAACACAATAGCAGAGTGCATGCAGCATACACCAGAAACACTTCCTGAAGTGCCACACCCTGGATAGCATTACTATGAGGTGCAGGAAACATAACAGGCCTCAATAGCATGCAAAAGATAGAAACTTAGCCAAAATGACAAGACAGAGGAATTCTCCCCAAAAGAAAGGTCAGAAAGATATCACAGCCAGGGACTTGCTCTAAGCAGATATAAGCAATATATCTGAACAAGAATTTAAATCAACAGTTATAAGACTACTAGATGTACTTGAAAAAAGCATAGAAGGCAGCAGAGAAACCCTTGCTGCAGGGATCAAAGACCTAAAAACTAGTCAGGCTGAAATAAAAAAAAATGTTATAAATGAGATGCAAAAGAGACAAGATATAATCAATATGAGGATTGAAGAAGTAGAGAAGAGGATAGGTGACATAGAAGATAAAATTATGGAAAATAATAAATCTGAAAAGAAGAGGGAAAGAAAACTACTAGATCACGAAGGTAGACTTGAGGTAACTAAGCGATTCCATAAAGCAAAATAATACCTGTATTGTAGGAGTCCCAGAAGAGGAAGAATGGGAAAGAGAGGCAGAAGGTTTATTTGAGCAAATTATACCTGAGAACTTCCTTAATCTGGGGAAGGAAACAGACATTCGAGTCTAAGAGGCCATATGGACATTTTAACAAAATGAATTCTTATGATCTATGATCCTGTAATTTCTTTCCATTTATTTGTATCTTCTTCAATTTCTTTTTTTTTTAAAGATTTTATTTATTTATTTGAGAGAGAGAGAATGAGAGAGAGAGCACATGAGAGGGGGGAGGGTCAGAGGGAGAAGCAGACTCCCTGCCGAGCAGGGAGCCCGATGCGGGACTCGATCCAGGGACTCCAGGATCATGACCTGAGCCGAAGGCAGTCACTTAACCAACTGAGCCACCCAGGCGCCCCTCTTCTTCAATTTCTTTCATTAAATTCTTGTAGTTCTCAGTGTACAAATCTTCCACCTACATGGTTAATTTTACTCCAAAGTATTTCTTTGTTTTTGATGTTATTGTGAATGGGATTGTTTTCTTTTTTATTTTTCAGATAGTTCATTGTTACCTTATAAAAAAGAAACTGATTTTTGCATATTCACTTTGTATCCTGCAATGTTATTGAATTTGTTGATTAGTTCTAATGTTTTTTTTTTTTTTTTTTGGTGGCATCTTTAGAACTTTCTACACATAAGATCATGCCATCTGCAAATAAAGACAAATTCACTTTTTCCTTTTGTATTAAGATGACTTAAATTTCTTTTTCTTGTCTGATTGCTCTGGCTGGACCTGCAGTACTATGTTGAATAGGGTGAGAGTGGGCACCCTTGTCTTATTCCTGATCTTGAAGAAAAAGCTTTTAACCTTTCACTGTTGACTATGTTAGCTTTGGGCTTGTCACATATGGCCTTTATTATGTTGAAGTAGTTCATTCTACACTCATTTTTTGAGAGATTTTATCATGAAAGGGTATTTAACTTTGTGAAATGGGGTTCTTTTGCACCTATTGCAATGATCACATAATTTTTATCTTTTATTCTATTAATCTGATATATAACACCTTTGACTTGCACGTGTTAAACCATGCATCCATGGAAGAATCCCAGTTGATCATAACATATGATCATTTTACTGTATTGTTGAATTCATTTTGAGAGAATTTTGTTGAGAATTTGGCAGGTATATTCAACATGGATATTGGCCTATAATTTTTTTATACTGTCCTTATCTGGCTTTGATATCAGGGTAATGCTGGCCTCATAAAATGAGTTTCAAGTATTGCCTCCTCTTCAATTTTTTTGGAAGAGTTTGAGAAGTATTGGTGTTCATTCTTCTTTAAATGATGGAAGTCCCAAGTAAACTATCTAGTCATGGGCTTTTCAATGTTAAAAGACCACTTTATTATTAATTCAATCTATTTATTCATTATTGATTTGTTCACATTTTCTATTTCTTCATGATTCAGCATTGGTAAGTTATATTTTTAGTAATTTATCCATTTTTTTTAGTTTGTCCAATTTGGGTATAGTTATTCATAGCAGTCTTATGATCCTTCATATTTATGTGGTGTATGTTGCAATGTCTCCTCTTTCATTTACAATTATATTGATTTGTCTCTTTTTCTTGGTTAGGCTTGTTAAAGATTTGTTTATTTTTTCAAAGAAGCAACTTCTCATTCTGTTAATCTTTTCTATTATTTTGCTATTCTATATTTCATTTATTCCTGCCCTAATTTTTACTATTTTCTTCTTTCTGCTAACATTGGGTTAATTTTTTCTTCTCTTTCAAGTTCCTTGAGGTGTAATGTTAGATTGTTTGAGATCTTTTTTTCTTGATGTATGCATTTAGAAGTATAAACATTCCTCTTAAAATTGCTTTTGATGCATATCATAAGTTTGGAAATGTTGTATTTCTATTTTCATTTGTCCCAAGATTTTTTTTTTACTTCCCTTTTAATTTCTTCTTTGATGCATTGGTTGTTCAGCAATGTGTTGTTTAATTTCCACATATTTGTTTATTTTCCAGATCTCCTCCTGTTACTGATTTCTAGTTTCATACCTTGTGGTCAGAAATGATATTTGATATAAATTCTATCTTTTTGAATTTGTTGAGACTTGTTTTGTAGCTCAACATATGATCTATTCTAGGAAATTTTGTGTGTGTGCTTGTGAAGAATGTGTATTTTGTTGTTATTGGATAGAATGTTCTGTATATATCTGGTAGGTCCATTTGGTCTATAGTGTTGTTCAGACCTCTTATTTCCTTATTGATTTTCTGTCTGGATTACCTATACATTGTTGAGAGTGGGGTATTAAAGTCCCCAACTATTATTATATCGTTTATTTTTACTTTTTGTTATGTTAATATTTGCTTTATATAGTTAGGTACACCATTGTTGGATGCATAAATATTTGCAATTGTCATATCTCATTGAAAAATCAACCCCTTTATTATTATATAGTGACCTCCTTTGTCTCTTATGACCATTTTTAGCTAAAAGTCTATTTTGTCTGATAAGTATAGCTATCTCTGCTTTCTTTTGGTCATCATGTGCTTGGAATATCTTTTTCCATCCCTTCACTCTTAGCCTATGAGTGTACTTAAAGCTAAAGTGAGTGTCCTGTGGGCACCATATCACTGGATCTTGTTTTTGTATCCATTCAGCCATTCTATGTTTTTGATTGGAAAATTTAATCCATTTACATTTAAAGTAATTAGTGATAGGTAAAGACTACTATTGTCACTTTGTTGTTTTCTGACTGTTTTGTACATCCTATGTTCCTTGCTTCATCTCCTTCTGTATTCCTTTTTCATATCATGACTTTTTTTGGCAGAATGTTTTAACTTCATCATCATAATCTTTTGTGCATTTACTACAGGTTTTACCTTTGTGGTTACCATGAGGCTTACATAAAATAACTTATAACATCCTACTTTCAGAGGATAAGCAACAAAAACTTTATAGCTTTACTTCTACCTTCTCACATTTTATTATTGATGTTACAATTTATATATTTTTATATTGTGTGGCCAATAACAAATTATTGTAGTTACAGCTATTGTTAGTGCCTTAGTTTATAACTTTTATACTATCATTGTAAGTGGTTTATGCACCCCTATTACAATATTAGAGAATCTTACTTTGATTATATATTTACAATTTCCAATATGATTTACACATTCATGTCTTTATGATGTTAATTATCATCCTTTTAATTAAGCTCAAAGAACTCCCTTTAATATTTCTTATGAGGCTGGTCTAGTGATAGTGAAATCCCTAAATTTTTGTTTGTTTGGGAAAGTATTTCTCCTTCATTTCTGAAGGAGAGTTTTGCTGCATGTAGTATATTTGCAAATGTCATTACAGATAAAGAGCCGATATCCAAGATCTATAAAGAGCTTCTCAAACTCAACACTCAGAAAACTAATAACCCAGTCAAAAAAATGAGCAGAAGATATGAACAGACACTTCTCCAAAGAAGACATACAAATGGCCAACAGACACATGAAAAAATGCTCAACATCAGTAGCCATTAGGGAAATACAAATCAAAACCACAATGAGATACCAGCTTACACCAGGTAGAATGGCAAAAATTAACAAAAAGGAAACAACAAATGTTGGCAAGGATGTGGAGAAAGGGGAACCCTCTTACACTGTTGGTGGGAATGCAAGCTGGTACAGCCACTCTGGAAAACAGTATGGAGGTTCCTCAATGTTAAGAATAGAGTTACCCTACAACCCAGCAATTGCACTGCTAGGTATTTACCCCAAGATACAGACGTAGTGAAAAGAAGGGGCATGTGCACCCCAATGTTCATAGCAGCAATGTCCACAAAAGCCAGACTGTGGCAGGAGCTGAGATGCCCTTCAACAGATGAATGGATAAAGAAGATGTGGTACTATACACAATGGAATATTACTCAGCCATCAGAAAAGATAAATACCCACCATTTGCACTGACATGGATGGAACTGGAGGGGATTATGTTAAGTGAAGTAAGTCAAGCAGAGAAAGACAATTATCATATGGTTTCACTCATATGTGGAAAATAAGCAATAGCACGGAGGACCATAGGGGAAAGGAGGGACATCCAAATGGGGAGAAATCAGAGAGGGAGATGAACCATGAGAGACTGTGGACCCCAAGAAATAATCTGGGGGTTTCAGAGAGGAGGAGGCTGGGGGAAGGGGGTAACAGGGTGATGGGTATTGACGAGGGCACATGTTGTGATAAGCACTGGGTGTTATACTTAACTAATGAATCATTGAATATTACATCAAAAACTAATTATGTACTATCCAGTGGCTAACTGAATGTAATAATAAATAAATAAATAAATAAACCACCCCTCAAAAAAAAAAGAGAGAGGTGTATTTAATGGGAAGTTGAGAAGTTTTATAGAGATGTACTCACATTTATTATGAAGACATAATATATTTCAGATAAAACACTAAGGAATTTATATACATTAACTCTATTTCAATGACCCTGTGAGATAGTTATTATCCCTTTTTTTTTTTAAGATTTTATTTACTTATTTGACAGAGAGAGACACAGCGAGAGAGGGAACACAAGCAGGGGGAGTGGGAGAGGGAGAAGCAGGCTTCCCGCTGCGCAGGGAGCCCGATGTGGGGCTCGATCCCAGGACCCTGGGATCATGACCTGAGCCGAAGGCAGATGCTTAACGACTGAGCCACCCAGGCGCCCTATTATCCCCTTTTAATAGATGAGAAAAAATGAGGCTCTCAAAAAATTTAAGACCAAACATCTCGTCAATGACATTGGTAGGATTCAAATCCAAGCTTGACCATTGTTCACTCTATCATTTGATTCTCATCTAATAGTAGCAGTTATGCTATTAACTCAGTGACCTTGTGTAAGTCACTCCTTCACATCTAGGCCTTTATTTCCTTATGTAAAAAGGTTGAATTACATCACCAATATTCTATTTTTTTAAAAAAATATTATTTCTTCTATGCCCTTGTAATAAATGTTTATCAGCAAAGGTGATCTGTGATTTTATTTTCCTTGAAACTCAAAGAATTTTATAGCTTGACCCATGTTTTCTCATTAAATGGCACAAATATAGTAGTAGTAGTAGTAGTAGTAGTAGTAGTAGTAGTAGTAGTAGTAGTAGTAGTAGTAAGAATAGTAGGTATAAGTATATAGCAGAAACAATGGAGACAGAAGAATCAAAATAATGTGAAGTAAA
Source organism: Halichoerus grypus (assembly GCF_964656455.1). NCBI lineage: Eukaryota > Metazoa > Chordata > Mammalia > Carnivora > Phocidae > Halichoerus > Halichoerus grypus. The sequence goes on along the minus strand of NC_135727.1, from coordinate 22,867,720 downwards.
ATTATATATGAGTACTCATTATATCCCAGAAAAATGCATATCCTATCATTAATCTTCAAAGCCACCCTGTGAGATATGATTCATTTTGTAGGTGAAGAAGCTGTAGCTTAGGTAGTAAACTGTTTTCAAATCATACAGCTTAGAAGTGGAGAGTTGTTTTCTTTCCACCATATCATGCAGCATAAGATAAGTGAGTATTTTTCTACTTTTAGTTTTGTGTGAGATTAAACTACACCCAAAGTGGTCTTTATTTTCTCTTGCTTTCAAGAATACCAACCTCTTACCTCCCAACTGATGTTTACCCTCATCACTGCCTTTCAAAGGCTATCATCCTGTATTAAGCTGCAGATCATTTGTGGTGAATCAAAGCTTAACAGATTACTCATTGTTAATTAAATAGCCTGATTCTGTCCACTGAAGCTAATGCATTAAAGTATTTAATGTTTGTTTGGTAAACTGCTTTACTAAATGCTCCTTTGACTTTTATTGGTAATAAACATTAAGCATTTATGGCCTGTGAAAGCAGCTTCCCATCCAGCTTATGCTGTTACTATGTACAGTTTGTTAATGAAATGTTATTAACTTACTTCAAATCAAAAGTTGTTTTTGTTTTCCTCTTTAACTTTTATTGTATGGCATGAATAACTCACTAAAATTTAAAGTAACTATGCTTTTACTAGTGGTTTTTCTGTAAAGACAATGATACTTTGCTAAACACAGCATATTTCAGGATTCATGACAAGGCTCAAGACCAGACATAGATCTAATTCCCTTAATTTATCTCATACCCTCTTCTAGCTGCACTGTGATCTCACTTGGGTACCTCCAGGTTTCAGCACTAATAACAAAGCCAAATAATTCTGACCTCCTCACTTTTATGTGATCTGACTCCTATAAATCTGAATTGTTCATTTAACCTTTCTGACAGATTTCTTAAAGTCTGATTAACTTTATTCAGGTTGAACTCTTCCAGGAAGAAGAAAATGGTCCTGGTGCAGAGGGAAGTTTGGGACACATGAACAGGGTCTTGAATCTTTGAACACTAAATCTGAGTGTCTGAACATGCCCACTTAAACTATCTTAGTCAAGTCTGGAGGAAGCATACTTAGTTCATTAATGAACCCATTTAATGGAGCTTTTTAAAAAATAAAATATGATACAGAAGAGAAATATTTTTCTAAGCTTTCTAATTTTTTTCATTTTGATTACTTGACTCATTTTGATCTTTCTGCCCCTTGTTTCAAAAATGTGAATCCTCAGATGATCACTGAATATACTCAAAATGAGGAAACAAGGCTAATTGCCAAAATGACTAATTAACTCATTCTCTGAGGTTAGCTGTATTCCCCATCACTCCATAGTGAGCAGTATCTGGGGATGTTGTGACCTTCAAGGAAGTCACCTATAACATAAACTACAGCGGAAAGGAAAGCACAGTCCCTAATGTGCTGTCTCAATGCTCAAAGACAATGTCAAAAGACCATGAAAACCAAATGCTGTATTCTATAATCCAATTAATTCAACACTTTTGAATAGACAGACACACATTTGGAAAGCTTGTTTTACCTGTGTTTATATTATAAATTTCTTTTTTTAAAAGATTTTATTTATTTATTTGAGAGAGCAAGAGAGAGAGAGCATGAGTGGGGTGAGAGGCACAGGGAGAAGCAGACTTCCTGCTGAGCAGGGAGCCTGATACAAGCCTCAATCCCGAGACTCCAGGATCATGACCTGAGCCAAAGGCAGATGCTTAAACAACTGAGCTACCCAGGTGCCCCACATTATAAGTTCATGAAGGATAATTAATTTAATAAAAATATTTTAGTCCAACTTTCCCATGTGACTGTTGGAAAGAATTATAGTAGCTGCAAATATTGATTGATACTGACAATGAATGATTCATATTTTTCTTATTTAAATTCAATTAGGCAATATATAATACATCATTAGTTTTTGATGTAGTGTTCAATGATTCATTAGTTGTGTATAACACACACTGCTCATCACACCACGTGCCCTCCTTAATACTGATCACCCAGTTACCTCATACCCCCACCCCCTCCCTTCTGTAACCCTCAGTTTGTTTCCCAGAGTCCAGAGTCTCTTATGGTTTGTCTCCCTCCCTGATTTCTTCCCATTCAGTTTTCCATCCCTTCCCCTATGGTTCTCTGCACTAGTCCTTATATTCCACATATGAGGGAAACCATATGATAATTGTCTTTCTCTGCTTGACTTATTTCACTTAGCATAATCCCCTCCAGTTCTGTCCATGTTGATGCAAATCGTGGGTATTCATCCTTTCTGATGGCTGAGTAATATTCCATTGTATATATGAACCACATCTTCTTTATCCATTCATCTGTTGAAGGGCATCTCAGCTCATTCCACAGTTTGGCTATTGTGGACATTGCTGCTATGAAATTGGGGTGCATGTGCCCCTTCTTTTCACTACATCTGTACCTCTGGGGTAAATATCCAGTAGTGCAATTGCTGGGTCGTAAGGTAGCTCTATTTTTAATGTCTTGAGGAACCTCCATACTGTTTTCCAGAGTGGCTCTACCACTTGCATTCCCACCAATGGTGTAAGAGGGTTTCCCTTTCTCCACATCCTTGCCAATATTTGTTGTTCCCTGTCTTGTTAATTTTAGCTATTCTAACTGGTGTAAGGTGGTATCTCATTGTGGTTTTGATTTGTATTTCTCTGATGGCAAGTGGTGTGGAGCATTTTTTCATGTGTCTGTTGGCCATTTGTATGTCTTCTTTGGAGAAGTGTCTGTTCATGTCTTTTGCCCATGGGAGAAGATATTTGCAAATGACATAACAGATAAAAGGTTAGTATCCAAGATCTATAAAGAACTTAACAAACTCAACACACAAAAACCAAATAATCCAATCAAGAAAAGATTTGTATTGATGACAGAGGAGGAACAATTTATCCTAGGAATATCAACTACTTGTCGAGGTTCTTGTAAAGTGTCTCTGTCTGCCATTGCAGTCAATAGATAGTCAAAATGGAGCAAAGACACTCAAATGTGAAAAAGAAAAGACATATATTTTCTTTTTCAACACAATTTTGCCAATGAGAAAACTGTCCTTGACTTATGTTGCTCTTAAAGGAAAAACTTCCTCTAAATATCTTACATAAATTATAGGAGCAGTGGGTGTTTATTTGTTGTTTTGTTTTAAATGCAAGTTAGTAACAAAAATACTCATTTTCCATATTTATCAATTTATATAATAAATAGTACTGAGGTAATCATTTATAGATTTTTATTGAAAATGAAAGAAGAAAATGTAAGTCAAGAAAAAAATCCTGTGGTTTACTGCTATTAAAATGCTGGAATAAAACTTCTTTTATCTTTACATTTGAGAATAGAAAATCCCATTTCTCATTTTAACCACAAGAATCCTAGAAGTTAAAAAATACTTTTTAAAGTATATGTATATCACAACTTGAAATACTCATGGTTTTTGTTGCCTGTTACATACTTTAGAAATTTCATTCAGAAACCCTCACACTGTCTTAGAAAGTCTGGTAGTCTTGTGTCATTCTATGATGTAGGCATAAAGCTATAAATCTTGTTGTAAAATAACTGACTATAACAAATTCATCCATACTATATATCCAAGTTGTTAACTCCATCCCCTCTTCTTCCATTCTAAGAGCTAGGAGGTTGTTTTCCAATCAGCTTAATGCATTGTCATACTTTGAGTGGTTCCCATTTATTTGACCTACTACATAGTAGTTGCCTAGGGCCACTAAAGTTCATCAATCTCCTATAGGATATAAGACTTTTCCTATTGACTCAGTTTCTTCTCTGCACACATAGTTAAAATTAATACTAAACATACTATTCAGAAATGACTACTAACAACACAGTATAAGACCAATATTTGAATATAGCACTCAGCAAAATTATACCAAACTCCATTTTCACTCCCCCCCAGCACTTCTTTCATCTTATGCTTTTGTTTTTGTTTTTGTTTGTTTCAGTATTTGGATTAGTTTGCTCTCCCCCCCTTCCAAATCTCCTTTACCTTGACTGGAAGGTCGTTTCAGGGATGGGACCATACAATTTTACTTACCACTCCACTATCCTCAGCATTTAGCTTTTTGCTTCACATTTTTCTTGATGTCTCTTTTTTTCATTATTATATATGATTTCTTTATTATATACACATTACATATGTAACATTTGTGAATGACAGTAATTATTATTATCAATATCATACTAGCACTTTCACAGAACACATTAACTGAGTGATATTTTAAGTATGTAATTTGTATTAACCAATTTATTCCTTACAAGAATCCTGTGAGGTAGGAATTATTTTGATCCTCATTTTACACATGGGAAAACTGATACATGATACTTACATATACATATATATTTGTGAAATTAATTCTTCCCTAATTGGAATCCTATTTAGAATATTCACTGGCTTATCTTTATGGTTTTGGATAAAGTCAAAATAGCAAATTAATATTTTTGCTATAACCACAGTTTATATTTAATGATTTAAATGCAACCTTTTGTCTATAACGTGTTTTATGCTTTTCTATTGTTGCTGGCATTCCAACATGTTCCAATGAACAGCCTTTTATAATAATAATATACCTTGAATTTCCCACTTTTTCAGAGTGAGGAATAGTCACCTGATATTAACACTGTCCATGTAACAATGCTCACTAATACTTTTATTTGAATAAAACTTGCCTTTGATGTGTTTGTATATTTAATTTTACCTAAATGGAATTATTCTAAATAGAATGCCCAGTATTTAGCTTCTATTCTTTCAACAGTTGTTGATGAAAATCTATTTCCATATATAGTGAGATAACATATTTATGTCTGTAAAGTATTCAGTTCCATGTATATAAAATAATTCAGTTAATGTGACCTAAAAAAAAGGAATATGGGGCGCCTGGGTGGCTCAGTTGGTTAAGCGACTGCCTTCGGCTCAGGTCATGATCCTGGAGTCCCGGGATCGAGTCCCGCATCAGGCTCCCTGCTCGGCAGGGAGTCTGCTTCTCCCTCTGACCCTCCCCCCTCTCATGTGCTCTCTCTCTCCTCTCATCCTCTCTCAAATAAATAAATAAAATCTTTAAAAAAAAAAAAAAGGAATATGGAAGGTTTAAATTTAAAACTACTATGCAAATGAAGTTGATATTTTATTATGTTAGCATTCACACATAACTTTCTAACTCAAAGTGCTATTGAAATTATTGAAAATACATGAATTTAAAGCATTTTCATAAGTTTCAAAACATAAAGAAATTATATCAGAAGCAGGCAAGAAATTTTCAAAAATTTATGGAAAATAAAAAGCAAATGGAGAACCTCCATATTGTTTTCCAGAGTGGCTACATCAATTTGCATTCCCAGCAACAGTGCAAGAGGGTTCCCCTTTCTCCACATCTGCCCAAATACCTGTTGTTTCTTTTGTTGCTGATTTTAGCCATTCTGACAGGTGTGAGGTGATAGCTCATTGTAGTTTTGATTTGCATTTCCCTGATGATGAGTGATACTGAGCATCTTCTCATGTGTCTGTTGACCATCTGTATGTCTTTTTTTGGAAAAATGTCTATTCATGTCTTCTGCCTATTTCTTAATTTGATTATTCATTTTTGGGTGTTGAGTTTTATAAGTTCTTTTATTATTATTGTTATTATTATTTTCAATTAGCCAACATATAGTACATCATTAGTTTTTGATGTGATGTTCAATGATTCATTAGTTGCATATAACACCCAGTGCTGATCACAACACGTGCCTTTATTTTGGATACTAACCCTTTATCAGATATGTCACTTGCAAAAATCTTTTCCCATTCCATAGGTTGCCTTTTAGTTTTGCCAATTGTTTCCTTCACTGCACAGATTTTTATTCTGATGATGTCTCAATAGTTTATTTTTGCTTTTGTTTCACTTGCCTCAGGAGACATATCTTAAAAGAAGTTTCTATGGTTTATGTCAAAGAAGATACTGCCTGTGTTCTCCTCTAGGATTTCTATGGTTTCAGGTCTCACATTTAGGTCTTTAATCCATTTTGAGTTTATTTTTGTGTATGGTGTAAGAAAGTGGTCCAGTTTCATTCTCTTGCATTTTGCTGTCCACTATTCCCAAAATCATTTGTTGAAGAGACTTTCCTATTGGATATTCTTTCCTGCTTTGTTGAAGATTAACTGACCATATAGTTGTGGGTTAATTTCTGGAGTTTCTATTCTGTTCCATTGATCTATGTGTCTGTTTTTGTGCCAGTACCATACTGTTTTTGATCCAGCAATTGTACTCCTAGGTATTTACCCAAAGAACACGAAAATACTAATTCAAAGGATACATGAACCCCAATGTTTATAGTAGCACTATCTACATTTGCCAAATATGGAAACAGCACAAGTGTCCATTGGCTGATGATGGAGAAAGATGTGGTGTGTGTGTGTGTGTGTATAATATTTATATATATATAAATGGAATATTACTCAGCCATAAAAAAGAATGAAGGCTTGCCATTTGCAATGATGTGAATGGAGCTAGAGAGTATTATACTAAGCTAAATAAGTCAGTTAGAGAAAGACAAATATATGTTTTCACGCATATGAGGAATTTAAGAAACAGAACAAGTGTTCATAGGGGAGAAAGGTGGAAAAACAAAAAACAAAAACAAAAACAAAACAGACTCTTAACTATAGAAAATGAATTGATGGTCATTGGAGGGGAGGGAAGTGGGGGAATGGGTTAAATAGGTGACAGGGATTAAGGAGTGCACTTATGATGGGCACCAGGTGTTGTATGGAAGTCTTGAATCACTATATTGTACACCTGAAACTAATATTACACTGTATGTTAACTAACTGGAATTTAAATAAATACTTAAAAAAAAAGCAAATGGGTTATAATTGAAACATAATGGCCTTATGCACCTATAAAGGAAAATGTCTAAGGTTAAAAAGAGTTATTTCCTATGAAACTATTGAGAACTATAAAACGTAGATCAAACAAATGAATAGAACAGGATGGGTTATTGTTGTACTCATATCCATAGTTAAAGGGACTGAATTCAGTCAAGTAACTTTCTGTTTCTAAATTATACCACAAAGTGTAGAGGCTTTCCCACTGATAAAAAACCACAGCTATTTTCTAAATAAAATAAAATATGACCCTGAGGTATATTTTTAGGAAGGGTACTGTGTTGGGAAGGAGAGCTAAACAGTTTCTATGATAATTCTGGATCTTCTTAGGAATAACTGAAATAAAACAAAACCAAGGAAAATAAAGAAACCAAGTAGATGACTCTGAAATTGTTCAGTTGACTAAAAGTAAGAGAAAGTCTCTCTGAAAGTGAGTATGAAGACCAGATAATAAGTACAGTGTGGCGAGTAATTTGTTGAAGCCAATAGGGACATACGATCTTGTATGTAAAGGGTACACTACTTCATGCCCTCCCTAGGACAAAAAACTTGTTCTTTTTCCATAATCACTTGAATTGGACTCCAGTAATCTGAAACTGCATTCATCAACAGGTGAACAATTTTTATTTTGCTGAAGAAATTTTCTGGATTAATATTTCTAACAATATATAGGACTACATATAATGAGTAAGCCTCAGGATATAGAACAATTTAAAGCACTGGAAAAATTGTTTAAAATATATTAAAATGCATAGCTGAGCTGTCAAGAGAGTAATATCTTTTTAAGCTAATATCAGTTTCCCATAGTTGCCATAACAAATTACCATAAAATTATTGCCTTTGCATAACACAAATGTATCATTTTACATTTATAAAGGTGGTAAGTCTGAAATGTGTCTTACTGGGCTAAAATCAAGGTGTCAAGGGTACTGTCTCTTTCTGGAGGTTCTAAATAATATTTCTTTGACTTTCCTGGCTTCTTGTGGCTGCCTTCATTCCTTGATTCTTGGCTCCATCTTTAAAGCCAGCATCTTCAAATCCAGCATCATTGGACAGAGTCTTTCTTATGCTGCCATCTCTCTGGATCTTTGCATTCTGCCTTATTCTTCCCCTTATAAAGACTCTTTTAATGACACTGGGCACACATGGGTAAACTAGGATAATTTGCCCATCTCAAGGTCAACTGATTACCAACCTTAATTTTTATCTGCAACTTTAATTTGTCTTTGACATACAACCTAACATATTCACAGCTTCCAGAAATTGGGATATGGATATTTTGGGGGAGCTATTATAAGGCCAAAATAATGAGAAAGTGTAAATACAGAGGGACAATCCAGCTCTTCAGCATACTGCTTCCCTGGTGGTATTTGCAGATCTATGGTATCCTGGTGATTTCAAATTTAATATCAAGGCATGCTACGAAAAAGGGATAAGGGCCAAAGAACCTGCAAGGTAGGAAACTAAAAGGAGATTCTTGCAAAAGTCAGAGCCATAAAAGGCTTATTGAAACAGAGAACAAGAAGAAAACATGCCATACAAGAATTAAAACTAATTCAAATATGTCTCTGGGTAGAAGAGAAAAAATATTTTTCTTTGAAAATCCCTAACACCAAAATAATACTATGGCCTTAAGAAATTAAAGGCAGAAAGTTTAGTTTAAAATATTCCTGAGTTCATACTGTTTCCAAGCAACTGGTTGAAGAAAATTCAAATATTTTTTGGAAGAAAGCAGTTAAATCCAGGCTTCAAAGAGTTCCTACAAATCTCCCTAATGATTACTTTATAATAAAAAGACACCAACTAAATGACATGACAAAATACCAAGGGCAATGTCTAATATTAATAAAATACAAAATCAGACTCACAGAAGAAGGATTTCTAGAATGGCCGAACGAAGGGCTCAGCAATCATCTCCCCTCAAACAATGATAAAATTGGACAAAATTGTCAAAAACTACCTAAAATGGTAGTTTTTCCAGGACTCTGGAAATTCTCCCAAGGCATACAACAAATTAAAAACCATTTATTCAAGAAAAAATATTGAATATCAGATTACTTTAGTACAAATCTATAGGGATTTTCATCCTGGGGTTACTCTGATCACTCCACTCCATACCAAATGGATTGCTGGAACAATTCAATGAAGGTACAAAATCTATGAAAATGAGCAACTTCTCTCCCAGAGGAGGGTGACTTGGTTTGGAGTGTACCACTTTATGTCCATGTGCAAGGGCATAGTAGAAAACACTTGTTACCATGTTGGCATGCAACTGGGGAAGGACAAATATAACAGTCTGCCTAGGATTTTAGTGCTGGTTGAAGTAAGCAATATACCAGATTAGCCAAAAATAAATAAAAGAGATATCTAGAAAATAAGACAGCAATAGTTAAGGTATATTTAAGTTCTTACTATGTTTCCACATATTTACAGTTTTCTGGAAAGTTCTGAAAATACATAAGGTTGTACATGTTCACAGGAGGAACTGGAGAGGACCCTAGAAACTTATTCAGCCTAGCTGACACTGAAGCCTTATGAATGCTGAAAATTAAAATCAGTCATACTTGTAAACTTTTAAACTGCCTGAAATTTGAAAGCATTTTCAAGCTACAATTAGATCATTGGCAAACGGTGGAAGTCTCAGCAGCTCAAATTAATTAGGCCTGGTGGGAGGAGCAAGATGGTGGAGGAGTAGGAGACCTAAATAGGAGATTGAAGAAAAAATTGCAGCAAGTCTCTGAAAGGAAAAGCGACCCTTTCTGGAAGTAGGACCTGCAGAGAAGTGAATCTGAGGCGATATATGGGAAGATAGACTTTGGGGGGAGGGAGCCTCTGTTGGTCGGCTACCAGCAAGTGATAGAGCAGTGAAGCACAAAATTGGAACTTTTAGAAGTCTGCTCTAATGAGGGACATCTCTCCAGTGGCTAAGCAGGGTGTGGAACATTTGCTGGGACAGTGTGGTCTCAGGACCCCTGGGGTCACAGAAAGACTAGGGGTGCCTGAGTGTGGCAGAGCTCCCAGGTATCAGAGCAGGGAAGCCAGCTGCAAAGACAGAGCCAAGGAGTGGGCTCGCAGCTCAGGGCTGCCATAAACTGTGATCCACAGCACAGCTGGGCCACTGCTCTTTAAGCAGAGACCCAACAAGTGGCAGATCCGGGGAGACTCCCCTTCCTACCCCAGGAGGAGTGGCGTGGGAGTGCACCACAGGAATCTGCTGGGTTTGGAGACTCCAAATGGGGTCATGTGCCAGAGATAGAAATACTCGGTCACAGGCCAGATGAGGACAGAGTGCGGCCAGAGACCTGAGGCACAGGAGTGATTGACTGATTTTCTCTGGGGACTCATGGAGGAGTGGGGCCCTGAGTTCTGGGCTCCTCCAGGGCAGAGATTGGGAGGCCGCCATTTTCATTCTTGTCTTCCAAAGCTGTATGGAAAACATTCAGGGAACAAAAGCTACTGAGAGAAAACCTGAGCAGATTACTTAGCCCACCCCTGGCAAAGGTGGGGCAATTCTGCCTCAGACAAAGACATTTGAGAATCACTGCAACAGGCCCCTCCCCCAGAAGCTCAGCAAGAACAGCCAGCCAAGATCAAGTTTACTGCTCAATGAGAACAGCAGAACTCTAGCACTAGGGGAATACAGCACATAGAATTCATGGCTTTTTTCCCCATGATTCTCTAGTCTTTCAAAGTTAATTTTTTAAAATTTTCATTATTTTTTTTGTTTTCTATTATTTTTTGAATTTTTCTTTTTCCCTTTTTCAACCAACATCTTATCAATCCCTTTTTTAAAAATCTTTTTTTTATTTTTCACTTTTAGAGTCATATTCTATCCTTTCATTGTAGTTATCCTTATTTTTTGTATATATATATATATATATATATATATATATATATATATATATATATATATAAGTTGTTCTTTTTTTAAAATTTTGGGATGCAGTTTCTTCTAACAGAACAAAATATAACCTAAATCTCTAGTGTATGGTTTTGTTCTAGTCTTCTGCCTGATCACATTCTCTCGCCCCTTTCTTTTTTCTTCTTTTTTCTGCTTTTTAAATTTCTCTTCTTTCTTTTCTCAACCAACTTTTTATCTTATCAATTCCTTTTATAAAATCTTTTATAATTTTAATCTTTATAGTCATATTCCATCCCTTCATCATATTTACCCATATTTTTGTACATATGTAAGTTTTTCCTTCTTTAAAATTTTGGGAGGCAGTTTCTTCTAACAGACCAAAATACGCCCAAAATCTAGTGTGTGGCACTGATCTATGCACCAGCCTGATCATATTTGATCATATTCTTTTTTTTCCTTTTTTTCTTTCTTTCTCTTTCTTTTCCCCCCATTTCAGGTATCTTCTGATTTGTTTAGTGTATATTTTTCTGGGGTCATTGTTACCCTGTTAGCATTTTGTTCTCTCATTCATCTATTCTCCTATGGACAAAATGACAAGATGGAAAAACTCACCTCAAAAAAAAAAAAAAGAAAGAAAAAGAGGCAGTACCAACTGCCAGGGACCTAATCAATATGGACATTAGTAAGAAGTCAGAACTAGAGTTCAGAATGATGATTATAAAGATACTAGCTGGGCTTGAAAAGAGCATGGAAGATACTAGAGAATCCCTTTCAGAAGAAATAAAAGAACTAAAATCTATCCAGGTCGAAATAAAAAAGGCTATTAGTGAGGAGCAATAAAAAATGGAGGCTCTAACTGCTAGGATAAATCAGGCAAAAGAGAGAATCAGTGATGTAGAAGAACAAATGATGGAGAATAAAGAAGCTGAGAAAAAGAGAGAGAAACAACTACTGGATCATAAGGGGAGCATTCGAGAGATAAGTGATACCATAAAGCAAAACAACATTAGAATAATTGGGATGCCAGAAGAAGAAAGAGAGAGGGGGAAGAAGGTATATGGGAGCAAATTACAGCAGAGAACTTCCCTAATTTGGGGAAGGAAACAGGCATCAAAATCCAGGAGGCACAGAGAACCCCCTCAAAATCAATAAAAATAGGTCAACACCCTGACATCTAATAGTAAAACTCACATGCCTCAGAAACAAAGAGAAAGCACAGAAAGCAATTCAGGACAAGAGGTCGGTAACCAACAATGGTAGAAACATAAGATTGGCAACAGACCTATCCACAGAGACCTGGCAGGACAGAAAGGACTGGTATGATATATTCAGAGCACTAAAGGAGAAAAATATGCAGCCAAGAATACTATATCCAGCTAGGCTGTCATTGAAAATAGAAGGAGAGATAAAAAGCTTCCAGGACAAACAAAAACTAAAGGAATTTGCAAACACAAAACCAGCCCTACAAGAAATATTGAAAGGGGTCCTCTAAGCAAAGAGAGATCCTAAAAGTAACATAGACCAGAAAGGAATACAGACAATATACAGTAACAGTCACCTTACAGGCAATACAATGGCACTAAATTCATATCTTTCAATAGTTACCCTGAATGTAAATGGGCTAAATGCCCCAAACAAAAGACACAGGGTATCAGGTTGGATAAAAGCACAAGACCCATCAAAATGCTGTCTGCAAGAGACTCATTTTAGACCCAAGGACACCTCCAGAATGAAAGTGAGGGGGTGGAAAACCATTTAGCATGGTAACGGACACCAAAACAAAGCTGAGGTGGCAATCCTTATATCAGACAAATCAGATTTTAAACCAAAGACTATAATAAGAGATGAGGAAGGACACTATATCATACTTAAAGGGTTATCCAACAAGAAGATCTAACAATTGTAAATATCTATGCCCCTAACATGGGAGCAGCCAATTATATAAGCCAATTAATAACAAAATCAAAGAAGCACATCAACGACAATGAAATAATAGTAGGGGACTTTAACACCCCCCTCACTGAAATGGACAGATCATCTAAGCAAAAGATCAACAAGGAAATAAAGGCTTTAAATGACACACTGAACCAAATGGACTTCACAGATATATTCAGAACATTCCATCACAAAGCAACAGAATACACATTCTTCTCTAGTGCCCATGGAACATTCTCCAGAATAGATCACATCCTAGGTCACAAATAAGGTCTCAACTGGTACCAAAAGATTTGGAACATTCCATGCATATTTTCGGACCACAATGTTTTGAAACTAGAACTCAATCACAAGAGGAAAGTCAGAAAGAACTCAAATACATGGAGGCTAAAGATGATCCTACTAAAGAATGAATGGGTCAACCAGGAAATTAAAGAATAATTTTAAAAATTCAGGAAACAAATGAAAATTAAAACACAACTGTTCAAGAAATTTGGGATCCAGCAAAGGCAATCCTAAGAGGAAAGTATATAGCAATACAAGCCTTTCTCAAGAAACAAGAAAGGTCTCAAATACACAACCTAACCCTACACCTAAAGGAGCTGGAGAAAGAAAAGCAAATAATGCCTAAACCCAGCAGGAGAAGAGAAATAATAAAGATCAGAGTAGAAATCAATGAAACAGAAACCAAAAGAACAGTAGAACAGATCAATGAAACTAAGAGCTGGTTCTTTGAAAGAATGAATAAGATTGATAAACCCCTGGCCAGACTTATCAAAAAGAAAAGAGAAACGACCCAAATAAATAAAATCATGAATGAAAGAGGAGAGATCACAATCAACACCAAAGAAATACAAACAATTATAAGAACATATTATGAGCCACTATTTGGCAGCAAATTAGATAATCTGGAAGAAATGGATGCATTCCTAGAGATGTATAAACTACCACAACTGAACCAGGAAGAAATAGAAAACCTGAACAGACCCATAACCACTAAGGAAATTGAAGCAGTAAACAAAAATCTCCCAACAAACAAGAGCCCAGGGCCAGATGGCTTCCCAGGGGAATTCTAGCAAACATTTAAAAAAGAATTAATACCTATTCTTCTGAAACTGTCCCAAAAAATAGAAATGGAAGGAAAACTTCCAAACTCATTATACAAGGACACCATTACCTTGATCCAAAAACCAAAGACCCCATGAAAAAGTAGAATTAGAGAACAATATCTCTGATGAACATGGATGCAAAAATTCCCAGCAAAATACTAACCAATAGGATCCAACAGTACATTAAAAGGATTATTCACCACGGCCAAGTGGGATTTATTCCTGGGCTGCAAGTTTGGTTCAACATCCAAAAATCAAGCAATGTGATCCAATACATTAATAAAAGAAAGAATAAGAACCATATGATCCTCTTGATAGATGCAGAAAAAACATTTGACAAAGTATAGCATCCTTTCTTGATTAAAACTCTTCACAGTGTAGGGATAGACTGAACATACTTCAATATCATAAAAGCCATCTATGAAAAGCACACAGTGAATATCATCCTCAATGGGGAAAAACTGAGAGCTTTTCCTCTAAGGTCAGGAACACATCAGGGATGTCCACTATCACCACTGCTGCTCCACATAGTACTAGAAGTCCTAGCCACAATAAACAGACAACAAAAAGAAATAAAAGCCATCCGAATGGGCAAAAAAAAGAAGTCAAACTCTCACTTTTTGCAGATGATATGATACTTTATGTGGAAAACCCAAAAGACTCCACCCCAAAACTGTTAGAACTCATATAGGAATTCAGTAAAGTGGCAGGATATAAAATCAATGCACAGAAATCAGTGGCATTCCTATATACCAACAAGACAGAAGAAAGAGAAATTAAGGAGTCGATCCCATTTACAATTGCACCCAGAACCCTAAGATACCTAGGAAGAAATCTAACCAAAGACGCAAAGGATCTGTACTCAGAAAACTATAGAATACTTATGAAAGAAATTGAGGAAGACACAAAGAAATGGAAAAATGTTCCATGCTCATGGATTGGAAGAACAAATATTGTGAAAATGTCTATGCTACCTGGAGCAATCTACACATTTAATGCAATCCCTATCAAAATATCATCCACTTTTTTCAAATGGAACAAATAATCCTAAAATTTGTATGGAACCAGAAAAGACCCCGAATAGCCAGAGGAATATTGAAAAAGAAAAGCAAAGTTGGAGGCATCACAATTCCAGACTTCAAGCTCTATTACAAAGCTATAATCATCAAGACAGTATGGTACTGGCACAAAAACAGACACATAGATGAATGGAACAGAATAGCGAGCCAAGAAATGGACCTTCAACTCTATGGTCAACTAATCTTCGAGAAAACTGGAAAGAATATCTAATGGAAAAAAGACAGTGTCTTCAACAAATGGTGTTGGGGAAATTGGACAGCCACATGCAGAAGAATGAAACTGGACCATTTCCTTACACCACACACAAAAACAGACTCAAAATGGATGAAAGACCTAAATGTGAGACAAGAATCCATCAAAATCCTTGAGGAGAACATAGACAGCAACCTCTTCGACCTCAGCCACAGCAACTTCTTCCAAGAAACATCACCGAAGGCAAGGGAAGCAAGGGCAAAAATAAACTATTGGGACTTCATCAAGATAAAAGGCTTTTGCACAGCAAAGGAAACAGTTAACAAAACCAAGAGACAACCGACAGAATGGGAGAAGATATTTGCAAATGACATATCAGGTAAAGGGCTAGCATCCAAAATCTATAAAGAACTTATCAAACTCAACGCCCAAAGAACAAATAATCTGATCAAGAAATGGGCAGAAGACACGAACAGACATCTCTGCAAAGAAGACATCCAAATGGCCAACAGTCACATGAAAAGGTGCTCAACATTGCTCATCATCAGGGAAATCCAAATCAAAACCTCAATGAGATACCACCTCACACCAATAAGAATGGCTAATATTAACAAGTCAGGAAACAACAGATGTTGGCGAGGATGTGGAGAAAGGGGAACCTTCCTACACTGTTGGTGGGAATGCAAGCTGTTGCAGCCACTCTGAAAAACATTATGGAGGTTCCTCAAAAAGTTAAAATAGAGTTACCCTACAACCCAGCAATTGCACTACTGGGTATTTACCCCAAATGTACAAATGTAGTGATCTGAAGGGATATGTGCACCCCGAAGTTTATAGCAGCAATGTCCACAATAGCCAAACTATGGAAAAAGCCAAGATGTCCATCAACAGATGAATGGATATAGAAGATGTGGTATACATATGCAATGGAAGATTATGCAGCCATCAAAAAAAAAAAAAACCAACAAAATCTTGCCATTTGCAGTAATGTTGATGGAACTAGAGGTTATTATGCTAAACAAAATAAGTCAATCAGGGAAAGACATGTATCATATAATCTCACTGATATGAGGAATTCTTAATCTCATGAAACAAACTGAGGGTTGCTGGAGTGGTGGGGGTGGGAAGGAAGGGGTAGCTGTGTGACGGACAGTGGGGAGGGTATGTGCTATGGTGAGCGCTGTGCATTGTGTAAGACTGATGAATCACAGACCTGTACCTCTGAAACAAATAATACATTATATGTTAAAAAAAAAAAGAAGATAATAGGAAGGGAAAAATGAAGAGGGGGAAATTGGAGGGGGAGATGAACCATGAGAGAGTATGGACTCTGAGAAACAAACTGAAGGTTCTAGAGGGGAGGGGGTTAGGGGGATGGGTTAGCCTGGTGATGGGTATTAAAGAGGGCACATATTAAATGGAGCACTGGGTGTTATACACAAACAATGAATCATGGAACACTACATCAAAAACTAATATTGTAATGTATGGTGATTAACATAACATAATAAAATAAAATTTAAAAAATAAAATATAAAAAATAAAAAATAAAGAAGATGAATGGATAAAGAAGAAGTGGTTTATATATACAATGGAATATTACCCAGCCATCAGAAAAGATGAATACCTACCATTTACATCAACATGGATGGAACTGAAGGGATTATGTTACATGAAGTAAGTCAAGCAGAGAAAGACAATTATCATATGGTTTCATTCATATGTAGAACATAAACAATAGCATGGAGGACCATAGGGGAAGGGAGGGAAATCCAAAGGGGGAGAAATCAGAGAGGGAGACGAACCATGAGAGATTATGGACCCTGGGAAACAAACTGAGGTTTTCAGAAGGGAGGGGGTTGGTGGAAAGATTAACAGGCTAATGGGAATTATGGAGGGCACATACTGTGATGAGCACTGGGTGTTATATGTAACTAATGAATCATTGAACACTACATCAAAAACTAATGATATACTATACAGTGGCTACCTGAACATAATAAAAAAATGTCTATGCTGCATAGAGCAATCTATACATTCAATGCAATCCCTATGAAAATACCATCATCCTTTTTCACAGAACTGGAACAAACAAATTTCTATGGAACCAGGAAAGACCCTGAGTAGCCAAAGGAACATTAAAAAAGAAAACCAAACCTGCTACCGTCACAATTCCAGGATTCAAGTTGTATTACAAAGCTGTAATCATCAAGACAGGATGGTAGTGGCACAAAACAGACACATAGATCAATGGAATGGAATAGAAACCCAGGAACAGACACTCAATTCCATGCTCAACTAGTCTTTGACAAAGCAGGAAAGAATATCCAATGGAAAAAAGTCTCTTCAACAAATGGTGTTGGGAAAATTGGACATCCACTTGAGGAAGAATGAAACTGGACCACTTTCTTACACTGTACACAAAAATAGACTCAAAATGGATGATAGACCTAAATGTGAAACAGGAATCCGTCAACATCCTAGAGGAGAACATAGGCAGGAACTTCTGTGACCCTGGCTACAGCAACCTCTTTCTAGACACATCTCCAAAGGCAAGGGAAAAAAACACAAAAATGAGCTCTTGGGACTTCATCAAGATAAAAAGCTCTTGCACAGCAAAGGAAACAGTCGACAAAACCAAAAGACAACTGACTGAATGGGAGAAGATATTTGCAAATGACATATCAGATAAAGGGCTAGTATCTAAAATCTATAAGGAACTTATCAAACTCAATACCCAAAGAACCAATAATCCAATCAAGAAATGGGCAGAAGACATGAGCAGATATTTCTCCAAAGAAGATATACAAATGGCCAACAGACACATGAAAAAATGCTCCAGCTCACTTGGCATCGGGGAAATACAAATCAAAACCACAGTGAGATACCATCTCACACCAGTCAGAATGGCAAAAATTAACAAGACAGGAATCAACAAATATTGACAAGGATGTAGAGAAAGGGGAACCCTCTTACACTGTTGGTGGGAAATGCATGCTGGTACAGCCACTCTGTAAAACAGTATGGAGGTTCCTCAAGGCTTTAAATATAGAGCTACCATATGACCCAGAAATTGCACTACTGGGTATTTACCCCAAAGATACAGATGTAATGAAAAGAAGGGGCACAGGCACCCGAATGTCCATAGCAACAATGTCCACAATAGCCAAACTAAGGAAAGCCCCCAATGTCCATTGGCAGATAAATGGATGAAGAAGTTGTAGTATACACACACACACACACACACACACACACACGCACACACACACAGTGGAATACTAGTCAGCCATCAAAAATGAAATCTTGCCATTTGCAATGATGTCGATGTAACTAGAGCATATTATGCTAAGCAAAATAAGTCAATTAGTGAAAAATTATTATAGGATCACTTTTTTGTAGAATTTAAGAAAGGAAACAGAGGATCATGGGAGAAGAGTGGAAACAGTAAAAGAAGATGAAATCAGAGGAGACAAACCATAAGAGACTCTTAACCATAGGAAACAAATTGAGGGTTGCTGGAGGGGAGGTGGGTGGGGGGAACCAGAAATTCATGGTATGAGAGAAATAACTCCTTGTTATGCTCTCCAAATAAGCTAAAGCATATGTCCATGCAAAAAGTACTACACAGATGATTTTAGTAACATCATTCTTGATAGCCAAAAACTGGCAGAAGTTCCAAATGCCCATCAGGTGGTAAATAGATAAATAAAATGTGCTATATCCATATAATGGGATACTATTCAGCAATAAAAATAACAAAATACTGATATATGCTACAACGTGGATGAACTTCAAAAGTATTATGTTAAGTGAAAAAATGACAGATGCAAAAAATCATATATTATGTGATTCTATTTATATGAAATACTTAGAAGAGATGAATCTATAGAGAAAGAAAACATACACTGGTTGCTAGTGGCAGGAAGTAGGAATGAAGATTAATTCTAAATGGGCACAAGAGATCTTTCTGGGACAATAGAAATGTTCTAAACAAGATTATGTTGATGGTTGCATAACTTGTAATTTGCTAAAAATCCTTATATTTTACACTTAAAATAGGTAACTATAACTCATAAATAATGTAAAGTATAGCTCAATAAAGTAAAAAAAAGCACACTCATAGAAATTGCATACATTGAACTGCAATGTTTAATATGTTAAATTAGAGTTTCTAGAGTAAAATGAAGTTATAGGAACGATTTTAATTAACCAGGTATATTTAGAAACAAAACAAATATGACTTCTAGAAATAGAAAACAATAATTGGAACCATAAACTCAGTGGATGAGTTAAACAAGATATAACTGAACAAAGGTATTTTGAAGTAGAAGGAAGAGATGAAGGCCACAGAGAAAGATAAAGAGATTGAAAATGTGAGAGAGGTTAAGATACATGAAAATAGAATAAAAACTTCTAACAATTCTTGTTAAATGACATATGATGACATATATGTATGTTAGGTCCTTGAACTCTAAAACCATACAGCCTGGATTTGAGCTCACCCTTTCTCACTACTAGCTATGTTGCCATGGGTGAATTTCTAAAGTTACCTTTGTCTTAATTTTCTTGTCTGCACAGTGGGTATAATAGTACCTACTTTAGAGAGTTGTAGTGAGTATTAAATGAATAATTATATGTAAATATTTTCAGCAATGCCCATAAGATAGTAAGTACTGCTTGTTATTATTATCCTGATTTTACAAAATGCAATGAAAGAAGCACATAGAGCAACTGGTCCCAAATAAAATTGTCAGTAAGTGCCAGAACCAGAACTTGAACTAAGAAAGTCTTGCTTCAGAGTTCATAGCCTTAATTACTTTGACATACTGTCTCTCAGAAATAACAGACTAAGGAGAGATGTAATTTTCAGTAGTTAACTGATTGGAAATAATCCTGAACTGATAAAACAAAATGAAAAAAAAAAAAACCTAAGTTATCAAGTTTGGTAAATACACATATATACATATACACACACCACTAAGCAGATATAAAAGAAGGAAAGAAGTAGTACATACATTAATGTATCATACTGAAATTGCCGAACACCAAAGATAAAAAAAATATTTAAAGTGGCTGGAGAAAAACAAACAAATCAAAGATCTATATTCTGATATTACTGTCAATGTAACAATCAAAATTATAGTTGATTTCTCATTAATAATGGAAGTCAAAGGAAAATGGAAAGTATCATCAAAGAACAGAGATAAAAGAATTATCAACCTAGAATTGTTTATAAGCAAAATTCTTATCCAGTAATTAATGAACCTGAAAACTTTCAGATTTAAAACAAAACAAACTGGATGAGTGTACTTAAAAAAGACCATTACTTAAGTTAGTTTTAAAAGATGTACTTCAGAAAGAAGAAAAATTATCCCAGAAGAAATGTATGAGATACTAGAAGTGAGTAAATAAAATGGCAAATATGGTGCTATGTGTTAAAAAAATGGAGGGTTTAAAATAATAAAAATATATAAATGTTTGAAGTTAAAAAAATGTGACTAAAATCCAAGACATTAATAATGTATCATTCAAAAATAAAATGATCAGGGTTTACACACTGTAAGATTTTCATATTGTTTGGGAGTAGGAATAAAATATTGACTGACTACACAAAGAAAACTTCAGAAGGTTTGGAAGAGCAGAAGGGAGGCATTAGCCATTTTGGTATGAAGCAACATGTGAGCCTGCAATCTCTCTAGATTTCCTGGATTCTCCTTCAGTTTTTCTGATTCCTCCCATATATATATATATATATATATATATATATATATATATATACATATATATATATATATAAAACTATGATAAGCGGCCTCAGCTTTTACCTAGGTCAGTGGCAACAAAAATGGAGATGTATTTTTATCTATCCTTAAGGGGTTTCATGCTCATGCTTGTGAGGATCCAGCCTGCTTGTGATTTTCCCTGAGTTCCTGCATTGTAGACTTCAAGAGCCAGCACCTGACATGAAGACACAGCCTTAAAGAGATGGCCCTGACAATGATATATTCTAATTCCCTGTAACAAATCCAATTCCCTTTGTCAAATTCTGTAACAAATCTCCAGTATCTGACATGGAGAAATAGCCTTAAAGATATAAGCCTGATGACAGTGTATTCTAAGTCCCTGTAACAAATACACACACACACACACACACACACACACACACACACATGTAATCTCCTGCTGGTTCTGCTTTTCTGGTTCTCTGGTTGAATCTTGACTGACACACCATGGCAACATTCTATGCCATCTTTTCTAAAGGTAATTCCTGTATTAGAGATAATGGCTTGCAAGATATGTATAAATTAGGAACCACTTATCCCTCCAGTAAGATCCCTTAAGTGTAACGTCATTTTGGAGACATCTTCGCAGTCACTGAGAGCTATATGGTCTACTGTGGCATTTCGTTAAACACTCGACATTCCCTTATTGTCATTCCTGAGGGGCAAGCCATTGTGTTTACAGGAGGAAGACAAGTTAATAATTTGCTTCCTTATAAGAAGTAAAATCCAGGAGGCTTTCATGGTATCTCTGAAAAAAAAAATACATTGATTAAAATTGTTGGGGCTCTACAAGTAGAACCTACATCATCTGGAGGGGAAGCACAAGTTGAGAGCCTCCTAAAAATCTGGTAAGCCTTAGGGTTCCTATTTCAATTTGAATAATTGAGTTTAGTCTTTCCATTTAGAGGGACTGCCTGAGAGCAGTCAGTTCAACCTGTCTTAATTGTCCATGTCAACAGGAACCACATGGCACTTATCTTCATTTGTGAATGATAGAGGATGGCTATGGAAGTGGGGATGAGAATACATTTAAAGGTGCTGATAGTGTTTTTTGGGAGATTCAGAAGCTAGGCTATCCTTGCTGTTATTGACAGACTTCTCAGTTGGATTAAAAGGAAGGGTGATCACCATTAGAGAGAGAGAGAGAGATCAAATAATTCTCAGAGCAGTGCATGGTGACTGACTTTACAGTCATTTAAATATAAAATGCTTAAAACAGTTTGAGAGAGCCATTCCAGTGAATTTGCCTTAATAAGGAAGGCTTCCAGGATGATTCAGAAAGACAAAGATCTGTAATGTTCCTTCCTCTCCATAACATCTGCGGTCTAAGGTGTTTCCTCACAGGTTTTGTACTTGTTGTTCTCCCTCTACCACCACAAAATTGATGTGTCTCAGTCTAGTTTTTAAGTTAATTTGTGAACTTAATGTAATCCTAGTAAAAATATCAATACATAAACTAATTGATTCTAAATTTTATCTGCAAAAATAAAAATGCAAAAAGGATAAGGAACAAAGTGAAAAAACAGTGGTCTGATGGGAGATTAACTAGATTTACCAGATATTAAAATATACTCCAACGCCTGTAAAATTAAAATAGTGTGGTATTGGCACATGAATAGACTAGACCAATAGATCTGTCTAGATCAATGAAATAAAATGAAGTCCAGAATTATATTTAGCTATATGTAGAAATATAGTAAACAATAAAGATGGACTTTTTAGTAAATGTTATAGACACAACTGTGAATCAAAGTGAGAAAAAAGAATAAAGTTAAATCTGGAGCACCTGGTTAGCTCAGTCAGTTAAGCATCTGCCTTTGGATCAGGTCATGATCCCAGGGTCCTGGGATCAAGCCCCATGTCAGACTCCCTGCTCAGTGGGGCTCCACTTCTCCCTCTCCCTCTGTGCTCTCTCTCTCTCTCCCTCTCATAAATAAATAAAATCTTTTTAAAAAGAATAAAATTAGATCCATTTTTCACAACATACACAAGAAGAAATTCCAAATGGGCTGGGCATGTAAATGTAGGAAACAAAGCAACAAAATTTCTAGGAAAAAGGTGTATTTTCCTCTATATCATGGGTGTAGGAAGTCTTTCTTAATGAAACTAAAAATGTAGAGGTATGGTTGGAATAATTTTGGCCCCTATGGCCTTTGTTCTCTAGTGTCATGCCTGTGATTATGTTAAGATACATGGCAGAAAGTAGTTTGCAGTTATAAAATTGGGAGATTAATTTGAATTATTTCAGTGGAGCCTAAATAATCAAATGAGCCTTTAAATTCAGAATAAGAAGTCAGAAAAATGTTGTAAAAAGTGATATCAGAGAAATTAAGTGTGAGCTCATTCTCAAAATGGAGTGGAACATTAGCAATGCAGCCTCTAGAATCTAAGATGATCCCAGGTGGAAGCCAGCAAGAAAACAGGGACTTCAGTCCTACAACCCCAAGAAATTGAATTATACCTACAACTTAATGATATAAGTGAAATTCCCCCCAGATCCTCTAGATAAGAACCAAGCTAGCAAAGACCTTGATTTTATTCTTGAGAGACCCCAAGTAGAGGAATTATCTGAGCCTCTTATGGATTTCTGATCTATAAGACTATAATATAAGAAATTGTTTTGTTTTATGCTGCTAAATTTGTTATGGTAGAAATAGGAAACTAATTCAAGATGTAATAAAAGAAAAATAGTCAGATTTTACTCCATCAAAATAAGAAAAGAAATCCACCATAAGTAATTTAAAAAAAAATGATATACTGGGAAAAATTTTTTGCAATGTATATCATGGATAAATGGATAAATGTCTAACTTCTGAAATATACAAAAATTTCTGAACATTTAGTAGAAAAACACACAAAAAATCTAAAGAAAAAACAAATAAGACATAAATAAAAAACTCAGAGGAAAAGATAAATATATTCTTTCAACAAATACAAAGAAAGAGAAATCAAGGAATTGATCCCATTTACAATTGTTTCAAAACCATAAGATACCTATGAATAAACCTAACCAAAAAGATAAAGGATCTGTACTCTGAAAACTATAGAACACTTATGAAAGAAATTGAGGAAGACACAAAGAAATGGAAAAACATTCCATGCTCATACAGATACTGTTAAAATATTTATGCTACCCAAAGCAATCTACACATTCAGTGCAATCCCTATCAAAATACCATCAACATTTTTCAAAGAGCTGGAACAAACAATCCTAAAGTTTGTATGGAACCAAAAAAGACCCCAAACAGCCAAAGGAATGTTGAAAAAGAAAACCAAAGCTGGGGGGTGCCTGGGTGGCTCAGTTGGTTAAGTGACTGCCTTCGGCTCAGGTCATGATCCTGGAGTCTCGGGATCGAGTCCCGCATCGGACTCCCTGCTCAGCAGGGAGTCTGCTTCTCCCTCTGATCCTCCCCCCTCTCATGTTCTCTCTGTCTCATTCTCTCTCTCAAATAAATAAATAAAATCTTTAAAAAAAAAAAAAAGAAAACCAAAGCTGGACTTTGGTCACACATCTGGACTTCAAGCTGTATCACAAAGCAATAATCATCAAGACAGGATGGTTACAGACACACAGATCAACAAACAGAATAGAGAATCCAGTAAGGGACCCTCAATTCCATGGTCAACTAATCTTTGACAAAGCAAGAAAGAATATCCAATGGAAAAAAGACAGTCTCTTCAGCAAATGGTGTTGGGAAAATTGGACAGCCACATGCAGAAGAATGAAACTGGACCACTTTCTTACACCATACACAAAAATAAACTCAAAATGGATGAAAGACCTAAATGTGAGACAGGAATCCATCAAAATTCTAGAGGAGAATACAGGTGGGAACCTCTTTGACCTAAGCCACAGCAAATTCTTGCTAGACATGACTCCAAAGACAGGGAAAACAAAAGCAAAAATGAACTATCAGGACTTCATCAGACATTTCTCCAAGGAAAACATATAAATGGCCAAGAGACACACTGAAAAAAATGCTCAACATCACTAGGCATTAGGGAAATACAAATTAACACCACAGTGAGACACCACCTCACACCATTTAGAATGGCTAAAATGAACAACTCAGGAAACAACAGATGTTGGTAGATGCAGAGAGAGGAGTACCCTCTTACACTGTTGGTGCGAATGCAAACTGGAGCAACCACTCTGGAAAACAGTATGAAGTTTCCTCAAAAAGT
This sequence comes from Halichoerus grypus, assembly GCF_964656455.1. Classification (NCBI taxonomy): domain Eukaryota; kingdom Metazoa; phylum Chordata; class Mammalia; order Carnivora; family Phocidae; genus Halichoerus; species Halichoerus grypus. The sequence continues at coordinate 22,842,662 of NC_135727.1, read as the reverse complement.
TAAAAATAGAACTACCCTATGAGCCTGCAATTACACTACTAGGTATTTACACAAAGGATACAAAAATAGTGACTTGAAGGGACACATGAACTGCAGTGCTTATAACAGCAATGTCCACAATAGCCAAAATATGGAAAGAGCCCAGATGTCCATTGACAGATGAATGGATAAGAAGATGTGAGATATATATATATATATATATATATATATCTATATATAATGGAATATTACTTGACCATCGAAAAGAATGAAATCTTGCCATTTGCAACAATGTGGATGGAAGTAGAGGTTATTGTGCTAAGCAAAAAATCAGTCAGAGAAAGACAAGTATCAGTTGGTTTTACTCATATGTGGAATTTAAGAAACAAAACAGATGAACATAGGGGAAGGGAAGGAAAAATAAAATAAGACAAAAAGAGAGAGGGAAAGAAATCATAAGAGACTTTTAACTATAGGAAACAAACCGAAGTTTGCTGAAGGGGAGGTGGGTGGGGGATGGAGTACTTGGCTGATGGGCATTTAGGAAGGCACTTGAAGTAATGAGCACTGGGTGTTGTATGCAACTGAAGAATTACTAAATTCTACCTCTGAAACTAATAATACAGTATATGTTAATTAAGTTTAATTTAAATACAAAATTTTTAAAAAGTCAGCAATAAATCTCACAAACTGTGAAAAGAGGAATACTGTGGTTTCTGGATGTAATAGAGCAACTTCTTAGAACAGGTATATCAAGTTCATTTGGTGATTCCTTACACCCACAAAATATACTTAGTTCCAAACAAAATAGGCGATTTGATTGGAATATTGTATTAACGAAAGCCTATTCTAGTCCTTAAGGCATCTTTATTGGAGAAACAACACTATACACACAGATACACAAACACTTTATACTCAGCTATACAAAACTTATTAACCAATCTATATACAAATTTGAGAAATAACAGATGCACAGAAGAAAATATTGATTTCCTAGATTTTATATTACAGGAAGTTGTGTTTTTTTCTATATTATAATTTTATTTTGCCCTTTTTGTCCTATAATGAACCTATCATTATAGAATTGATTTTCAAACATTAATATCTATTTACTTGGCCAAGCATATTACATTTTCTTGGCTTTGATTTTAATTATTGCAAAGTAGCAATTGATGATCATTTGGTAAAAAAAAAAACTATTTTGAGCATGATTGATTTTTAGGTTATGGAGCTGAGTGAAATGTTTTAAATATTAGTATATGCTTTATGATGAATAACTGTTAAATACAGTTTTGATAATACTGATTTTTAAACCCAGTCATATTGTTTAAAAAAAGCAAAGGAGTAAGCTAATTGTAAGATGTGGCTAAAAGAAGCTAATCTATTCTTAACCTCACTTCATAAGTGACAGCAAAATTAAATGGAGACAATCATGAATCACAGGAGGATGAGAGTTGGGTAACTAATTGGCCTATTTTCTGTTCTGTCAGAATCCTCTCAAGCAATTTTCTTCAATTATAACTGCAAATCAGCATGCTATTTCCTCCACATGAACTATCCACTGCCTGAGGACTAACTATGTATCTTGTGATAACTCATGATGAATTGTTAGAGACCATTTTCCACTAGTGAATCATTATGGGGAGTTCATGGTGAAATACCAGCATTAAAACTCTCTAAAAATCTATGGTGAAAAAAATCCACACAAAAAAAATGTATTATGCGCAAAAGGCTTACTGTCTCGGTCATCAATAAGAATTAGATTAAAAAAAAAATAAAGTGTATGATTCATCTGTTTTCAGTATATTCACAAAGTTGAGCAACCATCACAATATCAATTGTAGAACATTTTCATCATACCAGAAAAAGAAACATTGAACCTCTTAGTAGTCACTTTAAATTTTCCCCTGCAGCACTCCTGGACCTAAGCATCAGTAATTTATTCTCTGTCTCAGAAGATTTTCTCTTTCTGGACATTCCATATAAATTGGATCATGCAGTATATGTTCTTTTTGATATGCTTCTTTGACATCATTTAATGTTTTCAAGTTTCATACATGCTGTATCAGGATGTATTAGTAATGCATTCCTGTTTTTTATTTTTGTTTTTGTTTTTTTTTTTGCTAAATAAAATTCCATACCACAAAAAAAGAATTAAATCAATCTGCTATCAAACTTTATGAAACAAAACAAAGCAAAACAGAAGTCAAAATATTGCCCCCATATGCTTACCTCTCTGCTGAATTAATGTATTTGGCCCCTTGTGTATAAAATAAATGCTATGCTATCTAGAGACTGGGTCATGCCTTGTTCTGTAATTTTAGTTCAGTCAATTCTGCTACTCAGAGTGACTTATACTCTTAGATCACCTGGTTATTTGGGTCACTGTGACATATAATCTTATCTTCTACACATCAACATCCCTATCATATTCTCTTAGAAGTGAAAAAAAAAAAACACTATAGTTTCAGTTTGTCATTTTTAAAAAACACACATTAATTAGCCAAAGATTCTATTATCTCCAAAATTCATGTTCATTGTATTCAAATAAGGTGGCTATCTGACAGGCAGATTTTAAGAACTTCCAAGGAAGTGACCATATCTTCTATGGCAATATCCAGTTACAAAACAAGAAAATAAAATGTTTGGAGAGAACCTCTAAGGTACAGGCCAATTATTTTAATAACAAGATTTTTGGTTTGGGGAGTTTAATGTGTCATCTAGTATATTAAAATCCATGTAATAAGAAGACATTACTATGATGCCATATCTGTTTTATTACATCATGAAATTTAATTGGAATTAGTAAACTAGTACTGTAATGGTATTTTCAGTCTATTTTTAGCTCCTCTTTCAAAGCATTTATTAGGGAATTTTGTGCAAAGTGTGCATCCAATAAATGCTGTTGAAGAATGAGATGTTTAAAGCATAGACCTATTAGGTATGACACAGAGATTTACAGGAAAGAGGGGGAGAGTACATGATGAAAGTAAAGTTTACCCTTGGCATTCATATGACTCCTCTTAGGAAACAACATTCACTTAATTGTCAAAAACTATTTAGACATATGAAGCAAGGGTTTGAGGAAAAAAGAACACATCTTTAGTCTGTAAAGAATCTTGTAGATGTCCACAAATACAGTTTGAAATATGTAAACACATCATGTATTCTTGAACAGAAGTAGATTGAACTCTCAAGAACAATCCAGCACCCCAAACAAAGCCACATTTATTCTATAGTTTGGCTTTGTTCTGAGATTCGTTTAACTGTTACCACAGGAATTCTGAACATTGAAGTATGAGTTTAATAGTGTCAGATTTCCTTGTCTTTTTGGTCTTTTTAGTACTTATATTGTTAATAACTCTTTCAATGACTAAATATGACACTCAAAATTATTTAATCTACCCAGAATAGAAAATGTTGACATTTTAAAACAATTAAACAAAACATTTTTGTTGTGAGTCAGTCAAAATCAAACCATGTATACAATAACTGAATATACGTGGGAGATTGAGAGAATTGATCATTTTTGAATTTGCAGTTGTACTAAAATTGTATGATCTAGTACCAATGTATCATTTCTATATTTTAAACTTTGCAAAGGCAGAATCCTTGCTTGTTTAATTTACCTAGTACTCCAGTGATATGACAGTATCTATCAACATAGTGTTTGCTCAATAAATGTGTATTAAAGCAATGCTTGAGTCATTAAAATAAAACCAAAATGCCAAGATAAAGTAGCTTCATAAAAGGCAAAACATCATGCTAGTTTTCAAACTTGAAACTTATCTAGAACCATTGTAGGACAATATAACTTAAGAAATACTGATTACTTGTGAGAAAGACCTGTCCCATTTGTAATAGTGCCAAAGGTAACTTGTATTTATATTTACACATACAAACACACATTCATACATGCTTACATTGTCACATTCTAAGGAATCTGCGTATTTTATTACCTCTACTTGAAACCATGTGCATTTTAAACAAATTTTTAAGGTAAATTGAATGATAATTTTATTGTTGCTCAAAAAATTTTCACCTCATTTAAGAAAGACAATGCTGATTTAATTAATAACCATACATTTTTTCCTCCTTGAATCAACACTGTCTCAAGAATATGATAAAAGCTATAAATTTCAACTTCTATATGAATAGTATTGACAAAATAAGTAGGAAAGAATTTGATCCAATCAAAACTTAAAAGAACTTGAAATACTTTTTTGAAGTTCACTAAATTGAAAAGACATAGTAACTGGCATGTTCAGGTAATAATATTTAAGTGTTCTTAATAATTGACAAGCCAAGATTTTAAGGTTCAGAAAAATAAAAACAATTTACATGTAAAATTTCTGTTTGATTTTTATCACTGAGAAAGTTAAGGATTTGTGTTATTGTTGTTTTTCTTTGTGTTGATCTCTTTCATAAAATAAGTTTTTGTGTATAGATCAATACCAAAATGTCATTCTTAATAGTCCCTTTTAACTTTCAATTATTACAACTAAAGTAAAGTTGGTCAATCTCACAAGACTGACTGACATGCACATCTGGCACTTTATTTGGGTAATCACATAACCTGAAAAAAAATGTTTGAAGTTTCCATTTATAAGCCAAGGTGGATATGAATAATAAAACTGACAACTTGAAGGGGACTGTTAAAAATGTAATACTTAACTCAGCCTTAAGATTCATCCTGAAATATTTGTTATCATGTTAAGAAGCATGATATAAGTGACAACTCTCCAAAAGACAGAAATTATTCTATTAAAAAAGAAAGAAAAGCAATGCCAGATCTCCGACCCCAACCCTCTTTTTCCCTAGAAGACAGCTATTTTTATAAATCCCAATTTGTTCTAGATTAATTTCTGGGAAGATGACTTACTAATTATTATTGACTGTACCCAAGTAAGTTAATTATTAACTAGTTAAAGTAGTTAAATCCAAGTCAAAATGTATATCTAATCAGAAGAGAGAGCTAAGATGGTGGCATAGTAGGAGGACCATAGGCTTGTCTCATCCCTCAAACACATCTAGATAATTATCAAATCATTCTGAATATCCAAGAAATAAATCTGGGGACTGACAGAACAAACTCCACAGCTAGAGAGAGAGAAGAAGCCACATTGAGGAATGTAGGAAGTGAGGAGACATGGTTTGGGGGGAGAAATGGATCACGGGTGCTGTGGAGGGGAGGGAGCCCTGGTTGCCAAGAAAGGCAAGAGAGAGAGAGGAGCACACAGGGGATTGCACAAGGAGAATACTTCCCCAAAGCCACTGGCTGGGGAAAAAAAGAGGAGCTGATTTTCCGGAGTCACTGCGACCAGCTGTGCTTGAAGACTGGCAATTTAAAGGTCAGAAGGCTTGGCTGGGGTAGAGCCCTGAGACTGCTGCCCTACTCCTGAAGAGAAGGGAGGCAAACAACCCAGAGGCAGACAGTGTAATCTGAGAAACACCTATGGTGCACAGGAGGGAGATTATTTGTGCTTCTTGGAGCACATGGGTGACAGGTGGTGTTCACAGAAATGCCTCTCCAGGGACTAACAAGCCAGCAGGTGCCACTTCCCTCCCACCCCAGCATAGGCCCAGAGCCACCTGCCAAAGGCAGCTCAGCCCCACACTGACTGCCTAGACTGCTTGCTCCAAATTCCACACTGCTGCTCTCTGGTGCAACTACCCTTCTCAATCAAACCTGCATCAGCCCCAGCACAGCAAGACCCTCCCCCACAAGACCAGCACAGGTCCTTGCCCATACCACATCCCTAAAGCACAGAGTTTTAAAAGTGAGCAGGCTTGGCTGTGATAGAGACCAGAGGGCACTGCACTGCTCTTGGAGAAAAGGCAGGCAAACAACCCAGAGACAGACAGGGTGAAAACAGCAATCTGAAAAATGCCTAGTATGCACAGCAGGGAGATTATTCATGCTTGTGGGAGTGCTTCCCTGAGAGCAGCAAGCACAGACACCCCTCTCCAGGGATAAAGGAACTGGCTGGCACAATTTCCCTCCTCTGCCCCTCAGCACAAAAACAGAACCATCTTCAGTTCTAAACAGCACAGAAGAGATACTGGCTGCCTAACCTGCTTACACCAAGTCTCACACCCCTGAGCTCCGCCAGCACTGCCCTTTTTAGTCAAGTGTGCCTCAGACCCAACTTGGTGGGCCCCTTCCCCCAGAAGAGCAGCAGAAACCCCTGCCCACACCATATCTTCCAAGCAGAGACTTCTGCAAGGCTTCAGTTCTAGTAGAAGTAGCATCAGGTCTCATTTAATAAGCAGACCAGAGCATACCTAGTTAAAACTCGCCACACTCTGGCCAAAGTTCAAACACTCCTCACTGCAGGCAAGGAGAAACTCTGCAGATGACTGGCCTGAAGAATAGAGTAGCCAAAGCACAGCAGCAGAGTGCATGCAGCACACACCAGAGACACTCCCTGAAGTGCCAGGCCCTAGACACTATATGACCTCTTTTCCACAAAGCCATTATTCTCAGGATCAGGAAACATAACAGGCTCTTTTAACACAGAGAAGAAGACGAGACTTAGACAAAATGCCAAGATGGAAGAATTCATCCCAAATGAAACAACAAGATAAGGTCATAGCCAGAGATCTCAGTGAAACAGATATAACTAATAGCCCCGATGGAGAATTTAAAGCAACAATCATAAGGATACTTGCTGGACTTGAGAAAAGAATGGAACACTTCAGGGAGACCCTTACTACAGAGATAAAAGAGTTAAAAAAACAGTCATAAATGAAAAATATGATAACTGAGATTCAAAACAGACTGGATGCAATGAACACAAGGATGAAAGAAGCAGAGGAATGAATAAGTGATATAGAAGATAAAATAATGAAGCTGAACAAAAGAAAGAAGCATCATGGAACATGAGAATAGACTGAGGTAACCCAGTGACTCCATCAAACACAATAACATTCATATTATTGGAGTCCCAGAAGACGAAGAGAGAAAAAAGGGGGCAGAAAATTTATCTGAAGAAATAATAGCTGAGAACTTCCCTAATCTGGGGAAGGAAACAAACATCCAGATCCAGGAGGCACAGAGAACTCCTATAAAAATCAACAAAAGAAGCCCAACACCAGGACATATTGTAATATATCTAGTCTTGTGATTAATAGTTTAATAAAAATTATAATATATGCATAATAAAAGAAAATGGACAGTAATAACAATTCTCATTTCTGTATTTCTATTTCTAATAAGTACTATATTAGTTAACATTTGTTGAGTGCTTACTATGTGCCAGGTTCTATGTACTTTGCATGTATTGTCATATTAAAATCTTAATAATATTATTCCCATTTTATAGAAAGAAATTTTAAGACATTGTAGCATTTCAGCTGATATATAAAGAAATTGTGAAAAAATATACATTTGAAGTAGTAACCAAAATTGCTTTTAAAATAGTTTTTTTTTTTTTTCCTATGGGACAAAACTCTAAAGACTTAATCATTATAATAAATTTTTAATAAATTATGCCTAAACATTCTTTAAATTAGGTTAAAAAGATTAATACAAACTATCTGTTTAAATGATATTTTAATTGGCAATATTTTATATTTATGTTATTAGATCATGTTAAATGTATAAATAGTTATCATCTATTACTAGATACAATGGAAATGCAAGTCCATACCCAGACTTAGAGTCAATTTCTGAAGAGAGGATCCTGACTCAGAATGACTGAGAATTAGAGACTAGCCACTAGACCAAGTCATTGCAAGGTAGAAGGTAATGAACTACAGCAAATTAAGGAAGTCCAGACAAATGGGCAAACGGGATTTTTATTTGAAAGGTCCAAGGAAGTCTAGGAAAAAACAAACAAACAAACAATTCAGGGCCTTTTTTTCCCCAAAGAGTCAAATGTTAATATTTTTCAGCACATGCCTGGATCCAATATTAAGACTATACTATGGGGGTAAAAATTTATATAAAATTGGAAGGACTGAGAAGCAAAATAGAACTCAAAGGAGAACATTGATATCAAGGCTAGTATTCTGTTATAGAGGAACAAAACAGATATCCAATTTCTGGAACTAAACAAGAAGGTAGTGGCTCAGCCACCAGGAAGAAAACAAAAGCCAGATTACTGGAACAGACCTTCAGGTCAAAATTGGACCAGCAGCAAGTTGGCTCAGTGGTAAGTAAGCCGATGATATTGATATCATTGGTCTTTCTATTTCCCCTACCCAAGGGTCAGATCATTTCAGAGCCTATAAAGGTTTGAGCTTGGATATAATGGAAACCACTAGAGAAGTTGAGAGATTCCAAAAACAAAGACTCAAACTCAACTCAAAATTATAGACAGAACTAAAATGGCAACATAGAAATCAAGACATATTTGTTTTTCTGCAATCTCTCTTCCTCCTAAAAACAAACAAACAAACAAAAACAAACCATGAGTTTTTTGAAGTGTAATTTTATCTACACATTTTTAATGTACCTATGAAGGAAGTAGATAAATAGTATTTTTCTGAGAATTTTCCATTAATTAAAGTAAGACCAGATTTTTTGAAACTGTTATAACTTTTAGTTGTGTACAGCATAGCTCTAAAATAGTTTAAAATGAAAAATTAAGAATTATGCTTTAAAGACTATAAAGACTATCTTATAAAGATTTTATAAGACTATATAAAGAATTTATGCTTTATAAGATGAAAGACTATACAATATTTTAACATGATTTCACTAACCAATTTTTATTTTTTTATTTTTATTTTTTTAAGGTTTTATTTATTTATTTGACAGACAGAGAGAGAGAGCACAAGCAGGGAGAGTGGCAGGAAGAGGGAGAGGGAGAAGCAGGCTCCTTGTTGAGCAGAGAGCCCAACATGGGGCTAGATCCCAGGACCTTGGGATCATGACCTGAGCCTAAGGCAGATGCTTAACCAACTGAGCCACCCAGGCGCCCCTCACTAACCAATTTTAAAAAATAAAACTGAACTGAGCAAATCTAGACCTTTCAATCATGTTAATGTTACATGTCTGTCTGTATGTGTATGTATATGTATATATATAATATATATATGTTCATAGTGCAATAAGATCTGCTACCACAAATGTTTAACTCTGAAAACTTTTTGTTTTCATTATTGTTATATAAATTTAAAAATAATTTTGTACCAAAATATTTGGTTTGATGGCTCTAGCACTCACAGAAGGCCATTATTGATTAAGTACTGATTTATCATTAGTAACTTCTAAGATTCAGAGAAATAGAAAATTTAAAGTTCAAGGACTCCCCTCAGACATTGAAATTGGGATGCTACAACTGTCAGGCCAAGGATACACTATACATGTGCATAATGATAGCTACACACAGTAGCAATTCCATTTTTTTAAAAAAAAATCTATAAATGAGATCACCTTTTATTACTCTTTTGACTTGAGGTGAAAGTGAAGTGGACTTGACATTTATATCTATTCAGGTCAGACACACTTAACTCTACATGGTGCAATTCCAAGAGTCCCTCCGGAAAGACTGTTCAGTCTTAATGAATGCATAGGCTTGCCTTATGTTTTTGCAAAGACAAGCAAGGCTGTTTGAGCTTGGCTAATATCCAGGTTTGGAGAGCAGAGAAACATGAGATGACTGTGAATATATTAATAAAAAATGCAGAACACTGCTAGTTTTAAGAAAAGAAGAAATAGTAGGTAACTACTTAAAAAGTGCCATAGGCATCTAACATGTAGCACGTAGACCAAACTAATGCTTAAACAGCTCCCATAGTTCTTAAGAACCTATCATGGAAGGCTCAAATATGAGAAAATTACTGGGAGTACAATTTTTTCAGAAATCAGAGATACAAACTTCATCTCACAGATCCCACTTTATGAAGTCAAGATCTGGATTTTTGAGTGATTTGAGAAATCAAATTTGAAAAAGGCACAGTAGTCAGTTAAGTAACAATAAGTAAATTTACATAAAACAATGACTTATTACTATTTAGCTCAAGCCATTAATTTTCAGTCTATGAAGCTTAATAGACATGCAAAAATTGAGACAAGGCATGGTAGGTAAAACAGCTAAAAATGCCATAAACATTGAGAGGAAGTGGCATACTGACAACCAATGAAGATCCTTTAGTCTGGAAAACTTCCTTAAAAATGTATTAGGTCCCCATGTGAAATCATATTGAGTTGGTTATTAAGAGAGTCTATGCTCAGACCTGGAACAGATGGCAGAGGAGTAGGGGACCCTATTCAAATTGGTCCCCTGAATTGAGCTGGATATCTACCAGACCACTCTGAACACCCAGAAATCAGCCTGAGATGTAAGAAGATAGATCTGGATCTCTACAAACAGAATATCGCAGGCAGTTGGTTTTGAGGTACAAGCGGGGAGCTGTGATTCTGCGGACAGATATTGGAGGATAAACGGAAGGGGGAGGGAGCCAAGCCTAGGGGATCCTGCACCACTGGTGAGCGATAGCCTCCCGCGCTGGGGATGGGGCACAGACCAGTAGCGAAGGGGAAAGGACTTTAGGGCAGCCCCCCAGATGGAAACCCGAAGTGGTGGGGCTGCACGTGTGAACTGGGGGCGGCTGGCGGTTTTAGAAGCACAAAGGGCAGAGATGTGCCCCAACATGGAGGTGAGGACTGGGAGGGCTGCTGAGGGGCACACAACACAGGACGCTGCAGTTTATGGCAGCATAGATAGAAATGGAGTGTGGCCTGGAGACCTCAATGAAGAACAGACTTCAATCTCTCTGCTCTGAGGCAGAGGGTTGGAAATGAACTCTTCTGATCTGACTCTCGGAAGAGACGCAGAAAGCCGACAGGGAAAGCTGCCAGGGAACAAAAGCCCCAGAAAACCAGTTTTCACTGAGTCCATCCCCCACCACAGGGGGCAGGGTAACTGCCCAAACAGGATTGCCTGGGTAACAGTGCAGCAGGTGCCTCCCCCAGAAGACAGTCTGGGAAAACAAGAGGCCAGCAACACTAAGGTCCCTATAAAGCAGGTGCATCTTGCTTGGGTTGTGGTCAATAATTTGGACTCTACATTCCCTCAACCACCCCTCAACAGAATGACTAGGAGAAGGAACCACCAAAATAGGAAAGACTCAGAGATTATGACTTATCAGATTTACAAATGGATTCAGATATAACCAAGATGTCGGAGATGGAACTCAGGGTAGCAATTGTGAAGACAATAGCTAGAATGGAAAAATCAAATAATGGCAACATAGAGTCTCTAAGGGTAGAAATGAAAGCTGAACTGGCAGAATTTAAGAATGCTATCAATGAGATCCAATCTAATCTAGATAATCTAACAGCTAGGGTAAGCAAGGCAGAAGAAAGAATTAGTGATCTAGAAGACCAATTAATAGACAAGAGGGGAAAAGAGGAGGCCAGGGAAAAACAACTCAAAATCCATGAGAATAGAATCAGAGAAATAAGTGACATCATGAAACGTTCAAATGTCAGAATTATTGGGATCCCTGAGGGGGTGGAGAGAGAGAAAGGACTAGAAGATATATTTGAGCAAGTTGTAGGTGAGAACTTCCCTAATCTGGGGAATGAAACAAATATTCGTGTGTCCTAGAGGCAGAGAGAGCCCCTCCCAAGATCGAGGAAAACAGGCCAACACCCCAGCAGGTAATAGTAAAACTGGCAAATCTTAGAACCAAGGAAACCATCTTAAGGGCAGTTAGGGGGAAGAGATTCCTTACATACAGAGGGAGGAACATCAGAATAATGTCAGACCTATCCACAGAGACCTGGCAAGCCAGAAAGGCCTGGCAAGACATATTCAGGGTACTAAACGAGAAGAACATGCAGCCAAGAATACTTTATCCAGCAAGGCTGCCATTTAGAATGGATGGAGAGATGCAAAGCTTCCAAGACCAGCAGAACCTGAAGGAATATGCGACCACTAAGCCAGCCCTGCAAGAAATATTAAGGGAAGTTCTATAAAAGGAGAAAGAGCCCAAGAGTGATATAGAAAAGAATTTACAGAGACAGTCTATAAAAACAAGGTTTTCACAGGCAACATGATGACAATACATTCATATCTTTCAATAATCACTCTCAATGTAAACAGCCTAAATGCTCCCATAAAAAGGCACAGGGTTGCAGATTGGATAAAAAGACAGGACCCATCCACATGCTGTCTACAAGAGACTTATTTTGAACCTAAAGATACATCCAGACTGAAAGTGAAGGGATGGAGATCCATCTACCATGCCAACGGACCTCAAAAGAAAGCTGGGGTAGCAATTCTTATAACAGACAAATTACATTTTAAACTAAGTCTGTAGTTAGAGACACAGAAGGAAACTAGATCATTCATAAAGGGTCTATCCAACAAGAAGATCTAACAATTGTAAATATCTACACCCCCAACATAGGCGCAGCCATCTACATAAGCCAAATGTTAACCAAAATAAAGAATCATATTGATAACAGTATGTTAATTGTAGGAGACCTCAATACTCCACTCTCAGTAATAGACAGATCATCTAAGCAGAAAATCAACAAAGAAACAAGAGCTTTGAATGACACACTGGACCAGATGGACCTCATAGATATATACAGAACATTCCACCCTAAAACAACAGAATACTCATTCTATTCCAGTGCACATGGAACTTTCTCCAGAATAGACCACATACTGGGTCACAAATCAGGTCTCAACTGATACCAAAAGATTGAGATTATTCCCTGTATATTCTCAGGCCATAATATTTTAAAACTGGACTCAATCACACAAAAAAAAAATTTGGAAGAAATTCAAACACTTGGAAGCTAAAGATCACTCTGTTTAAGAATATTTGGGTCAACCAGGAAATCAAAGAAGAACTTAAAAAATTCATGGAAACCAATGAGGATGAAAACACATCAGTCCAAAACCTATTGGATACTACAAAGGCAGTCCTAAGGGGGAAATACATAGCCATCCAAGCCTCAATCAAAAAAATAGAAAAATCCCGAATTCACCAACTAACTCTACACCTTAAAGAACTAGAGAAAAAGCAACAAACAATTCCTCAGCCACGCAGTAGAAGAGAAACAATTAAGATTAGAGCAGAGATCACTGAATTAGAAACCAGAAACACAGTAGATCAGATCAACGAAACTAGAAGCTGGTTCTTTGAAAGAATTAATAAGATCGATAAACCACTGGCCAGACTTATCCAAAAGAAAAGAGAAAGGAAATAGAAACAATTATTAGAAATTATTATCAATAACTATATACCAACAAACTGAGCAATCTGGATGAAATGGAGGCCTTCCTGGAAACCTATAAGCTGCCAAGACTGAAACAGGAAGAAATTGACAACCTGAATAGGCCAATAACCAGTAACGGGATTGAAGCAGTGATCCAAAACCTCCCCAAAAACAAGAGTCCAGAGTCTGATGGATTCCCTGGGGCATTCTACCAAACATTCAAAGAAGAAATAATACCTATTCTCCTGAAGCTGTTTCAAAAAATAGAAACAGAAGGAAAGCTTCCAGACTCATTCTAAGAGGCCATCATTACCTTAATCCCCAAACCAGGCAAAGAACCCATCAAAAAGGAGAATTTCAGACCCATATCCCTGATGAATATGGATTCCAAAATTCTCAACAAAATCTTAGCTAATAGGATCCAGCAATACATTAAAAGGATCATCCACCACGACCAAGTGGGATTTATCCCCGGGATGCAAGGGTGGTTCAACATTCGCAAATCAATCAGTGTGATAGAACACATTAATAAGAGGAGAGACAAGAACCATATGGTCCTGTCAATTGATGCAGAAAAAGCATTTGACAAAATCAAGCATCCTTTCCTGATTAAAACTCTTCAGAGTATAGGGATAGAGGGAACATTCCTCAAGTTCATAAAATCCATCTATGAAAAACCACAGCAAATATCATCCTCAATGGAGAAAAGCTGAGAGCCTTTCCCTTAAGATCAGGAAAACAAGGATGCCCACTCTCATCACTATTGTTCAACATAGTACTGGAAGTCCTAGCAACAGCAATCAGACAACAAAAAGAAATAAAATGTATTCAAATTGGCAAAGAAGTCAAACTCTCTCTCTTCACAGATGACATGATACTTTATGCAGTAAATCCAAAAGACTCCACGCCCAAATTACTAGAACTCATACAACAATTCGGTAATGTGGCAAGATACAAAATCAATGCACAGAAATCAGTTGCTTTCTTATACACTAACAATGCAACTGTAGAAAGAGAAATTAGAGAAATGATTCCATTTACAATAGCACCAAAAACCATAAGATACCTCAGAATAAACCTAACCAAAGAGTTAAAGGATCTATACTCTAGGAACTATGGAAGACTCATGAAAGAAGTTGAAGAAGACACAAAAAGATGGAAAAACTTTCCATGCTCATGAATTGGAAGAATAAACATTGTTAAAAAGTCTATTGTGCCCACAGCAATCTATACCTTCAATGCCATCCCGATCAAAATTCCAATGACATTTTTCAAAGTGCTGGAACAAACAATCCTAAATTTGTATGGGATCAGAAAAGACCCTGAATCACCAAGGAAATGTTGAAAAAGAAAAGCAAAGCTGGGGGCATCATGTTACCCAATTTCAAGCTATATTACAAAGCAGTGATCACCAAGACAGCATGATACTGGCACAAAAACGACATATAGACCAATGGAACAGAATAATGAGCCCAGATATGGACCCCCAACTCTATGGTCAAATAATCTTCGACAAGGCAGGAAAAAATATGCAATTTTAAAAAAGTCTCTTCAATAAATGGTGCTGGGAAAATTGGACAGCCACATGCAGAATAATGAAACTCGACCTTTCTCTAACAATATACACAAAGATAAACTCAAAATGGATGAAAGACCTAAATGTAAGACAGGAATCCATCAAAATCCTAGAGGAGAACATAGGCAGTAACCTCTTTGACATTGGCCACAGCACCTTCTTTCAAGATACATCTCCAAAGTCTAGAGAAACAAAAGCAAAATGAACTTTTGGGACTTCATCAAGATAAAAAGCTTCTGCACAGCAAAGGAAACAGTCAACAAAACAAAGAGGCAACCCACAGAATGGGAGAAGATATTTGCAAATGACACTACAGATAAAGGGCTGGTATCCAAGATCTTTCAAGAACTTCTCAAACTCAACACCCAAAAAAGCAAATAGTCAAGTCAAAAAATGGGCAGAAGACATGAACAGACATTTCTCCAAAGAAGACATACAAATGGCTAACAGACACATGAAAAAGTGTGCATCATCATTAGCCATCAGGGAAATTCAAACCAAAACCACATTGAGATACCACCTTACACCAGTTAGAATGGCAAAAATTGACAAGGCAAGAATCAACAAATGTTGGAGAGGTTGTGGAGAAAGGGGAACCCTCTTACATGTCTGGTGGGAATGTAAGTTGGTACAGCCACTTTGGAAAACAGGGTGGAAGTGCCTCAAAAAATTAAAAATAGAGCTACCCTATGACCCAGCAATTGCACTACTGTGTATTGACCCCAAACACACAGATGTAGTGAAAAGAAGGGCCATATGCACCCCAATGTTCATAGCAGCAATGTCCACAATAGCCAAACTGTGGAAAGAGCCGAGATGCCCCTCAACAGATGAATGGGTAAAGAAGATGTGGTCCATATATACAATGGAATATTACTCAGCCATCAGAAAGGATGAATATCCAACTTTTACACCAACATGGATGGGACTGGAGGAGATTATGCTAAGTGAAATAAGTCAAGCAGAGAAAGTCAATTATCATATGGTTTCACTTATTTGTGGAACATAAGGAATAGCATGGAGGATATTAGGAGAAGGAAGGGAAAAATGAAAGGGGGTAAATTGGAGGGAGAGACTAACCATGAGGGACTACGGACTCTGAGAAACAAACTCAGGGTTTTATAGGGGAGGGGGTTGGGGGTATGGGTTATCCCAGAGATGGGTATTAAGGGGGGCATGTATTGCATTGATCTCTGGGTGTTATACAAAAACAATGAATCGTGGATCACTACATCAAAAACTAATGATGTATTGTATGGTGACTAACATAACATAATAAAATAAAATTTAAAAAAAGACATTCTATGGTGATAACAATGTGAAATCATATTGAGTTGGTTATTAAGACATCCTGTGGTTAAATTAATCAATTTTAATTTCTTTTAAAATCTTTAGCTTAATAATCTCTCAAAAGCAAGGACCATGTAGCATTTAATTAATCAAAAATATTTGAGTATCTACTATGTACTGGGTGCTTCAGGGGATACAAAATAAATGAGATAGAACCCCTTTCCTTGAGAAGTTTAAAGCTACTAGGAAAGATGAACATGTTCACCAGTGCACAACTAATGAAGAAAGGTAAGTGCTAAGGTCAAAATACATGTTGTAATAAAACAACTTACATTTTCCCAATTTGTTGATTAATTATAAAGAAACCCTAATTTAAAGGAAGTTCAGAATTTGGGATCTTTTTTTAAAGATTTTATTTATTTATTTGACAGAGAGAGAGCAAGAGAGCACAAGCAGGGGGAGCAGCAGGGGGAGAGGGAGAAATGGACTCCCTGCTCAGAGACCAACATGGGGCTGGATCCCAAGACCCTGGGATCATGACCTGAGCCAAAGGCAGACGCTTAACTGCCTGAGCCACCCAGGCACCTCTAGAGTTTGGGATCTTGTGGGATTTCTTCTTTATTTCCCATACTAGTTTTTCCAAACATTGAGAAAAAAAAGATTATTTTACAGTCAGAGAAATGTTGCTATTTTTTTCCACAATGGTGAGGAGTCTTGCTACAATACTAAAAGAGAAACAGAAGATAGCAAAAAGAGACTAGCACAGAACATCCCTAGCATTTCTGTAGTTAGAGTTGTTACTTATGTAGTATATTGTCTGAGGCTACTATTTTTTAAATTTAGTGAGTAAATACAAAATTCTTACTCCTGTGTCAGGCATATTGCTCTAGCACTATTTTTTTTTCTTTGCCTTTCAAATAAACAGTGCTTTCAAGTTACCTGCTCACTGGTGTATTACTTTATTCCACCCTTCTCTACTCAAACATTTTAAATAAGAACTCTAGGTCTTTTCTCTGCTGCCCTCAATTAAAATACATATATTTAAAGGATTTGCCAAGTGATGGTATGCAAATACATGACAACCTTCTAAGAATGAGGTAGCAAATATGTTCACATATTTACTAACTTTGATCTAATAGTTGCCCTTCTAAGAGGCACTGAATAGAAGAGTTCAGGTATTTTGTTAGTTACTCTCTCTGGGTTATCTCAGTTAATACCCACTATAAAAGTATGATAGAGACATTGTATTTGCATTTCACATATGTAGAAATCGAGACTCAGAAGTTTCAGATAGCATGACTGAGGATTGGTATTTGAACAAAGGCACCTATGACTTCAAAGTTTGTGCTTTTTCCACTCCTGAAGACATTCTGTCCTAATTGTGACCTGGAGAATTTCTGGCAGGTATGCTTCCACCCTTTTCTCCTATGTCCTTGGTAGTCACAATCCTTTTCAGCTCAGTACTCTAACAGCCACTACAAACTGATTGGAATTGACATAGGAGATGAGATAGTTTTATCAACCATACCATAATCCAAATGTGAAACTTTTCTCATTTTACATGTTTAAATACCTTTATAAAGACTTGTTTTAAATTATATCAAATCTATCTACAGTTCTTTTCAGGTAACGCTCTACTAAGACTGACAAAAGAGAATAAGACAGGTGATCAAAGCTTAGTTTTAGCACTATGTCAGATTTTCCAAAAATGGAATTGGATAGGGTTAAAAATAAGCTAAAACAAGTGTTTTTTCCACATCTAGATCAGCAATATTCTTTGCCAAACAAAGTTGAAAGACAATTTTAATCTTAGGGTGATGATGCATAATTAAACACATAAATGTCAAATTCAGAAATAGTCTGGAATTCAACCATAAAAATGTATATTTTAGAATAATTATCTAAGTTCTAAGACATATAAAAATGTATGGAAGATGTGAGAGCCACCTGTTCATTTCTTTCCCAAGTTAAACACCAAACATGACTTTCAGTCAAATTTATGTATTCATTTAAATTAACCCAAAAGCTCTAATGCACTATAGGTAGCTTGTTTGCTGCTTTTTAGCATCAAATGCATTTCTAGTACTCTATTTCATAGAACAGGCATGTATATGGAATTATTTTTTATTATTTATATTATATTTTTATCAATTAAGTCTTAATTTATAACAAATCAGTGGGGTTATAACAATTCAAGTTTATTGGGAATTAGTGTATATTATACTAAAAAACACATATATATATTTTTCCATTGTAATATGTAGCAATAGGGTGTCAGCATATGCACTTTTTTCTTTGTAGTATCCCTGTCAAAATTGTCACAAGAATATTCCAGTGATTTAATTTAGAACATTGTATTGTAGATGTGTATTAGTAAAAACAGCCTTCTCAAGCAACATTTATGTTTGGAGTGGTACAGAAATGAAATTTATATCACTGATAAGCAATAATAATGGTAGTAAGAATTATAAAAATAACAATGATCTTCTAATATTTATATACTATTTTCTGGTTTATAAAGCACTCTACATACACTTTGCTCATTTAATCTTTATAATAACTACCAGATTGTTTTTAGTGTAGGTCAGTGATTCTCACTTCCAGAATTACCATTCAGTAGATCTGAGTGGATCTGAATTTTATATACTCATCTTCAGGTAATTCTAAAGGAATATTGCTACTCAGAGTACTGGTTTACTCAGACCAGCAATGTAGGCATCCTCTGGGACCTTGTAAGAAATGCAGAAACTCAGGCCCACTCTAGACCTACTGAATAGGAATTTGCACTTTTTCAAGACTGCAGAGGTGATTCATATGTACATAAATTTTGAGAATCACTGCTCACACTACACTTTAGAAGGAGGTATGGTTATCCTCACTTTGAAGCTTAGTGTCCTCATCTGCAAAATAAGTATAATCAATACCTGTTTCCAAAGATTGTTATAAAAATAAAATGTTGTAAAGATTAAATTAGCAATCTTTCAGTCAATGGTCTCTGCTAACATTAACATTCATTCACTTAACAAATGTTTTATTTTGGTTTGTTTTTGTTTTTATTGAGTACTTTCTTCAAGTCAGAGACTCCATTAAGTTTGCTGTATAAGGTAATGAGGAAGACATGTCCAGTTCCTGCCTTTACGGAGTTCAGAGTCTACTGCAGGATTTACAGTCATAATCATCATCATAGTTATCATCATTGTCATCATTATTGTTACTGTTGGTATTACTATTATTAAAGCCATGTATTAAGAGGATGTAATAGAAGACTGAGAGGAGGAGGACTAAATGCTTCTTATCAGCAGTGTAGTCCAAGCAAAGATAAGGAAAAGTTAGCATATTAGCTTCAATTCATAGAGAGAGGAGTCATGGTAAAAAGTACCTATGGCTAAAGGAGAGTATGTGTGGGATAATGAGAAGGACAAGAAAATAAAACATGTTCTGAAGTATATAAGTCATTTTCACAAAGTCACAGAGAGTTCTTTCTTGATAGGTAAAACCTGTTCGATTGAATATAATAGATAATAGGGAAAATAATACATGTGAATTTTCTCTAGCACCTATATCAACATTTTCTTGGTTCTGGCCTCAATGGAGCTGTGTGTCTAGGGCTGACCCACCTCTTCAGGTTTCAGAAACAAGTTCCATCCTGCTGTGGCTATAAGAGGACTAATTCCACATGAATTGGCCTTCATTTCTCAGGACCTAAGTCTCTCTCATACATGAATGTATGAATGGCAGGTGGAAAAAAAAAGGAAAACAAAAATAATCACCCCCACAACTGCTTGACCCAGTGCTGGAGAAACAAAAAGTAATGCATACTTAGACTGAATTTCTGCCTACCCCAATATACACACTAGGAACCCATTGCTTGCATTGACAAATCCCTTAATTAGAAGATGGAATTCACTCTCAATTAGAGAAACAGATTGAAGTGCTTCCTTTGAAGATAAAGCCATTGAAAAGTGTGCAGCAGTTTGGTAGTGAAAAAGACAATTAGGCATATCACCTGGAGCCTCCTTGCATTTTTAGGAGTGAATGCCCAAACAAAACAATTACTTCACTGAAGAGGTACTTTGCCATGGCTCAGAGTGAGAAGGGGATGAATCAATGCTGATGACTATTTAACAAATGTCCTCTGAGATTAATTCCCACTATAAAAAAGATAATCACCCCTAGCCACACTACTTTGGTATACTTTTCCTGAAACCCCACTGAATTTCTGTTAAAGAAGATGAAGATCATACTTAGAACACAGGCAGAAGCAAGCACTTTTCTATCTATGACTTTACTACATCTAAGAATATCTACTGATTTACTCAGGTAGCCAGCTATTTTTTGTCATTTCATTCATCCATCCATTCATTCACTCAATGAGTAGCACCTATTTTGTGCCCAGCTCTATACTAATCACACAATTACATTCAAATATGTAAAAGAACAATCTACTGTCCTCCAGCAGCTCATTAGCAAGACATTTGGGAAGACATTCCATTAGACAATCAGAGAAAAATTAAGTCCACGTGTTAGGAAATTTGTAATGGAGAGTTGGAGAGAGTGTATGTGTGCATGCACATAGGAAAGTCTAAGTGTGAGAAAAGTTAGAACATACAGGGCACTTAGTAATATGCTGGCAATGAGTCATAATCTAGGCCTTACTATTGTACAGGCTTTGAATTTGGCTGCTTGTAGAACATACCAAAAGACCCAGTTAAAAAGCTGAAAATCCAATTTACATAATTAGACCCTTTTTGTCTATATGATGTCAAATGTACAATGTGATATTTTCACTGAATTTGATTAGTTATCTTAGTGCACAAGACCATCCCACTTTTTGACTGCATCTAATAGATTATGTATACATATTTTCATCCATAGGTTATTTGTTATGTAGAGCATCCTTGTATGTAGGCAAAATGTGCTCTCTCAAGCTCTGCAATGATCTGTTGTCCAGAATAAATAATTCTTCAATTGCTTTTTTGCTATCTGGTATTACAAAAAAAAAAATAACTTCCATTGCAAAAGAAGAAATAAGGCTTAAAATTGCAATCCAAAAGGAGAGAGAATGCAGGATTTTAAGTACATTCTCATGTGCAAATAAAGCCAGATCTAAAACCTGGAGATTTCACCAATGACCCATCTCAATGAAGAGGATTTCCACACTGAGTAGCTCAGGTCTCCTTTAGGCTTAGTAAACCTATGGGATGAGGTCCAAATTCCAGAGACCAGTAACAAACTACAAGATTTTCCTTTGTTCATCAGACATGACTAATATTTTTAAGGTAATTTCAATTAAACAATTCTTTAAAATATATGGTTTGCTTGAATTTAAATTTTCACTCTATTGTTTAGGCATTATAGATAGGCATATAAGCATCTATAAGAAAGAATGAATCAAACATCTTAGAAATTTAAGCATATTGCAGTTATGAAAAGAGTATCAACTCATTTGACAATTTGTTCACTTCTTTGGATACATACTAGAATTTGAAAATAAAATATAAATGTTAGAGAAGTTTCTACACATATAATTACTTATGATCAACAGTTGTCAAAAAGTACCAGAAAACCAAGAAAGTTTACTTCTACTTTGCATTTCCTTTTAATGTAGACAACACAACTAATACTTTTGTGTTGAAAATATATCCTGCTGATATTTATAAGATGCCTTGCTATTAAAAAATCAGTTCTACCTATTGCATGATTGCAAATCTCAGAACACAAGAGATTCCCTTGAGAGATGCTTATTAACATCTGATTTACAACTTACTTTCCAGTCAAAAGAAAAAGTTTGACTTTTTTTTCTCCTGGAGAAAACCCTAACTTTAACAAAGTTTTGTGAACTCATGTCATCGATATTTATTCCTTCTTCTGCAACATTGATTCAGCTGGAGATATAAAACATCAATTTTCAATAGTACATAAACGATCTTTACACTGCTGGAGGCTTAATTTTGTTTTTCTCAATTGATTTGAGCTGTTGTAATCTGAACTCTACACATAGCAATATGACTCCAAGGCTCTAGGTTTTGCAAAATGTGCTCACCCCAGAGGTGCTGTTGTTACAAAATTCCTCCTTCAAACTCTTCACCTACTCAGTCACTAACACTTGGTTCTTAGCTCCTTTAAAAGACCTTTTTTTTTTTCTTTAATCATTTCCTCCACCTCCACTCAGGCTGATTTAATTATCATTCATCTGGTTGTCTTCAGTCTAGGTATACATATATCATTTATTTTTTATTTTATTTTTTAAGTAGGCTCCATGCCCAGCAGGGCCCAAGCTCACGACTCTGAGATCAAGACCCGAGCTGAAATCAAGCATTGGATGCTTAACCAACTGAACCATCAGGCACCCCCAGGTATACATATATCATTTTTGTAGTGTTGTATCTTAAGTAAAAAAGGTTAAAATAATAGTTGAAAAGAACCTTTGAAAATCCCTTCCTCAGGAGGATGCCCTACTGAAAACAGACATATAACATTCCAGGGACCATCCACAAACTACACCTGATTTTTCTCTATCCATCAAACATAACTAAAATATTTTTCTAGACCTATTTCAATTATACAACTTGCCAAATGCATGATTTGTTTGAATTGTAAATTTTCCTCTGTTGTTTAGTTAATAAGGACAGTATTTAGAAATGAAGGTATAATTAACTCTCTGAGATGGCTAAGGCTGGGTGTAGACAAGAAAGAGCTGAAATTATAGGAGGTTCTATAAGTAGATTTAAGGGGTAAAAGTGGAGTGAGTCATAGCAGACAGCAAAACAACTGTGTTATTCTCTTTTGGGATCCTAATAAAACTGCATTGGTAATTGGGAGAAGATGAATAATGACAGTAACTGGCATAGAAATCTCTGGGAAGGAGACAGTTCCTACAGACCTCATAACCCAAAGTCTCCCTGATGTAGCCAAGCTGGTCTCCTCTCCAGGCACCTAGAGGTCAAGGTTGAATTCATTCATAAATTCAAATATTAATCTCATACAAGATCTAAGCATTTGTTTTTGCCCCTCTGAAGTTCCTGAAATCCTCATGGTCTCAGTTCTTTGTCTTTGCTACTAGTGATGACATATATGAAGCAATTAGGGTAGAGAATATGGGAAAGAAATGTTTTCTTTTTCATCCTCTTCTCTCTCTTTTCTCTTCCTCCATGTATTTTAGGATACACTTTGTCTTCAATGACCAATCACACTTTGGAGTGGCTTGTCCCACGTGGTAGAGCATAATAATTCACAATGGAGTGAAATTGCTGATTTTTTAAATAATGTTTCCCTCTCCTCCTCTCATCCATCTTTTCTTTCTGTGGTCTTATGGAAACCTGAAATTTTCTATTATATTGAATTTACTACAAAAACATAGTGTTTTACAGATGCCCCAAATCTAAAAACTCTAATTTTATTCTATATAGCTTTAAGGCAGTAAGGACTTTGGTGTGCGACCTCATTTAATCATTTTTACTTCAAAGTGGATTTTAAATGTGAACAGTATTTTACAAAACTCACAAGAAGATGGAATTTTCAAAATGTGTCTCTGGGGATTAGACATAATTGTCATTTCTTTTTGTTTCATTTTGTAACAGTTTCAGTGAAAAAGTACAAAATAAAGGCTTATTTTCTTGGGTAAATAATGCTGTTTTGAGACCTCCTTAAGTATTGGCAAAGAATAATGCTACTTCATATTAACCTGTGACAATTTTTTGACTCTCTCTAATTGATATATACCAATTAGACTCTTGATAATTGTTAATTGTCTATATTAAATGACAATCTCCAACCCCAAATTCTCAGTATAGCTTTTATTATCCTTAATAACATCATAGAGAATGTATTTATTGAAAGCTCACTGATGGTGACCTTGGCTCTGTGCAAGGTGGTAAATTTCAGATATCGTTATCTATATACAAATGAAACAACTGAAGTATAAAATGCTTAAGATACTTGCAGGAAGTCACAAGCCTATCCGGCATTTGAACCCCAGAAAAATGCCTAATACCAGTTGGGAAATAGTACCACAGCTACCCAGAAAGTTAGAGTCACCTAAACCTGATGCTGTAGGGTTTCTGCTTTTCCAAGACTGAATTAATAGCTTCTATTAGGATCTTTAAATTGCTACACCTTAAAATGAGAAAAATAAGGATTTGAGCTACAAACCTGGAACCTAGCACTTGCATCCATACTATGCAAAAATTGATATTAAAATATATATTTTAAAAGTCAGATATTTGCACACTTGTTATTCAGCAGGCAATATCAAAGAGTAAATATTCATATAGAGCATCACTGTTAAATCCACACTGAAATTCTGCAAAAGAACATGGCATACTCTTCCTTGTATGAGTTGCATGTCTGGTAACAGCCCAAACGTACTAGCCTTTATCAGTCACATGTCCAGGGACATTGGCAGATGATTTATTTACTGACTCTGACAGTGACAGAGAACAAGTGCTTCCCAGATCAAAGCAGCCTCCTTCCATAACATTTATACCACCTTACTCAGTCCTACTAAAGTTTCAGAAATATCATGAACATTTCAACCTATTTTTACGAGTCCAGTTAGGACTTTTGTGAGTAAATACTGACAAAAGATGTTGCTGATAGGGTATCCCCCAAAGAGCCAAAGTATAAAAAAGGACATACATCATACCACTGTAAAAGTTGGTTGAAAATCGGGCGCCTGGGTGGCTCAGTTGGTTAAGCGACTACCTTCGGCTCAGGTCATGATCCTGGAGTCCCGGGATCGAGTCCCGCATCGGGCTCCCTGCTCGGCGGGGAGTCTGCTTCTCCCTCTGACCCTCCCCCATCTCATGTGCTCTCTCTCTCTCTCAAATAAATGAATAAATAAAATCTTTAAAAAAAAAGTTGGTTGAAAATTAAATAATTAGGTTGAAAAGTTGGTGATATACAGATAACTAACTTGATTACTTTTAAAAATACTTTTCTAAGTCAACAAAATTTTATTTTACCCATAATTTTCACCATGTAAATGGCAAGAATTGGGATGAAAGATGGAAAGAAAGCATAATATGTTCCCCTTGGTTTAGAAGAGTCTGTAATCTCATTTGGGAAATAACACTGAGACATATGAGACAATTAGAAAACAAAAGAAGATAGTATAGATTTAAGTGCCAGATTGAGTGCTACAAGTAATTGACCATTTTGATACTATCAGGCCCCATAAACCCACTCTCTAGAGTTAATCTAAACCTTTACAGTTTTCAAGCCAAAGATTTTCCCTTAAATAGCCTTTAATTGAGATATCATATCAATTGAAGATGCTAAATTCATATTGCCCCCCATTGTATATGGAATAACTCATCAAGAAATACTTTAAAACAATTAAACAAGAATTATACCAAGGAAATATTTGGTATTGCATATAAAATAATATCAGATATATCAGTGGAGAGAAAAACAGCATAACTTAGATATATCCAACTGTCCAGATGTCTATCATTACGTCAACAAATTCTGGTGCCTATTTGCTTTGACACTCAAAAATCATTTCTAAATCTTAACTATAAATAACTTTAGTAGTTTGATGTGATCACTTCTTTTCCACTATTGAGTTCTGAACCAATTGAGAGCTAAAGAAGCAATAGTGCAGCTTTAGAACTAAATGTTAGCATTATTTTTCATGGAGCTATTGAAGAACTTGGGTTAGGTGTATATCAAAAGTGGGATTCTTAATGCTGAACCCCAATAACAAACAGTGTATGGTAAACTGTTGACCTCTCCTTGTAGGAGAATAGCCTGGCTTTGAAAGACTTATGGTACAAAGTAGCTGAGAAAAATGAATATTCTCTGCAAAGAGACTGAGCTTAAAGAGAGAAGAAGGCTGAGGTCTGCATATTCAGACTTTCTCTTTAATTTGCCAATTGGATAATTAACTCTTCTTCCTCTAAGAAATGGAGTCAATAAGGGAAACACAAAGAAGCCAGGAGTTTTATAACTGATGTTCCTACATATAGACATTTAAAATAAATGTTCCAGGTGTTTCCTAATCTACCCCACCTCTCTGTAACACATACATTTAAGCAAACATCATTCTGTGAAAAGATAATGCAATATATAGCCAGTATAGGTAGTGGTTAAGAACTCAGGCTCTGGAACCAGAAACAGGTAAATATGAGTTCCAGCTCAACAACTTATTAGTTGTGTGACATGAGATGAGTTAACCTTAGAGTTTCCACTTCTCCATGTGTAAATCAGAGTTTAATCATAATACTTAATCCATAGAGTTATTTTGTGAAGATTAGTTATTTCATGTAAAGCACCTAGTAGACAGGTAATGAAATACTCAGTGAATTTTAGTTTCAAAGGCAAATATGAGTCTGTATAGTATGATTACAGGGATGCTTGAAAGCTTCACTTGTCCAAGTAATATGTAATCCAAGTAATACCTTGGCATATTTTCCTAAAATTATTACTATAATGATGTTTTGTTATTAAATTGAGGTTGTAGGTCTCCATAAGGCCCATTTGCAAATGATTAATCCTTAGGAAAGATAACCCAAAAGTATATGACATCACATGATCACCGTAGTGTGGTTTAATTGGTTAGTTTGCTAGTTGAAAGTAGGGCTCTAATAGGTTAGGGTATGAATACATCAGATTTTAATAAGGAAGAGGTTTAGGAAAGTTTGGATGGCAAGCTTGGTTGGAAATAGTCTAAGAGCAGACATCAGGAAAATAAAAAACACAATTTTATCCTTTTCATCATTATGCCTTGGGCTATTCTAAAATACATGAGAGATGCATGTGTGTCAAATGCAACTGGCTCTCCCTGGAGTACTGTAATTTGGGGAGGTAATGATGTCTATTCTACCAGAAGTATTTCTTAACAGTCCATTGGAAACCAGCCATTGATTATACTTTCAAATATAACTTTTTTTAAACAGGTGACCTTCTGTTTTTATTTTTTTCTCAAATATAACTTTCAATGGTTTTCTTACATTTTCTTATATGACTACTAAATTCTCAGAAATTTGTAAAATTCCAGTTAGGGTTAGGGTATTCAACTGTGATTCTAAACACACTTACCTGATTTCCACTGATACTCTCCTACTTCACTTAGCTGCCTAGGAACAGACTGAGTTTGATATATACAAGTAAAAGCAGAGCTTACATAAAAGACATGTGAATCTAACCTAGAAGTTTCTTATTCCCTAATGTACTTCTTTTTTTTTTTTTTTCATTTAATTATTAGCTCTTGGCTGTTCACTTTTCAACCTAGTTTCTATTATCTCCAACTTGTCCAAATAGCTCTTAGAAAAGAATTGCATGGTTATTGTTAAATACAGATTTGAGAAAGCACATACTTAATAGTCATTTTTAATTGTAGTTTCTTCAGTTTATTAGCCAATCTATTTTGTTTCTGATCTCTCTATGATATAATCATAAAGGCTTCCCATTACCTATGCCCCTTTACAATCTCTGCTTTTGTGTGCACGAATTCATTTCACTTTCCTGATCCCTTTATCTCTTTCCTAAAATTCTTAACCAATACAGTAGACTGTTCTTTCATTCCTAAAACCTTAGAGTTTCTTTTTTTCCCCTTTTCCAGAACAGACTTTTCTTTACCTGGAGATCTTTGAACAGTTCTTTGAGAGGCTGCATTGAATACGTCTTGCTCTTTACAATTCCTCTGGAAAAGAAAAAATATAATCTGTTGTGCTTTGATTATAATTTCCCTTAGGAAATACTATTCTTCCATAGTCAGGAAGTTTAACACTTTTTCCTAACAAACCAGATTCACTAGATTGCTTAGTTACTTCAAATCTTATAGCACTTTGTAGTCTGAAATTCCATTTCTAACCCAATTTAAGCAGCCTAGGTCACTGGTTTCTTGTCATCTGAGTTTCCCACATTTCCAATCTATTTCCCATGTTAAAATTGGTTTTCTTCACAGCTAAGAATTGACTAAGATCCATTAGCTTGGCTGCATTTGTTACTGACATATCTAGATATATTCTACTTTTTCAAATTCAAATAACTTGGAGAGAAGTAAGTTTATGTTAGTAAAGCCTAGAAGCCTAGATAAAAAAAAAAAAAAAAAAAAACAGTTTAAACCCAGTGGTTTCACTTTAACTTGTGTTAAAAAGAAAATATCTGTAAAACAACTCTTAAGAAATGTCTTTCAGATATTTTGTCAAATAAAGGCCATTTTAAACTCTTTTAAATTAATAGAGTGAGAATAACAAATACTTTATGGTGTTAAATAAATATAATTAAAAGGTGCTGAAAAAATATATTTTCTTAATTAAAGCAGGTAGATGTTATGTCTCCAAAATACATAATGTTTTACATAATACTTGACACACATTTTAATTTTTATTTAAATTCCAGTTACTTAGCATAGAGTGTAATATTAGTTTTAGATGTACAATATGATGATTCAGCACTTCCATACATCACCCGGTGCTCATCACAAAGTGCACTCCTTAATCCCCATCACCTATTTAACCCATTCCTTCACCTCTCTCCCCTCTGGTCATCATCAATTCATTCTCTATAGATTAGAGTCTGTTTCTTGGTTTGTCTCCCTCTCTCTCTCTCTCTTCCTTTTCCCCTTTGCTCTTTTGTTTTGTTTCTTAGATTCCATATATGAATGAAATCATATGGTATTTGTCTTTCTCTGACTTATTTTGCTTAGCATAATACTCTCTAGCTCCATCCACATCATTGTAAATGGCAATATTTCATTTTTTATGGCTGAGTAATATTCCATTGTATATGTACATACCACATCTTCTTTATCCATTCATCAGTCAATGAACACTTGGGCTATTTCTATACTTTGGCTATTGTAGATAATGTTGCTATAAACATTGGGGTGTGTGTATCCCTTCAAATTAGTATTTATATATTCTTTGGGTAAATACCTAGTAGTTCAATTATTTTAGGTATATTGATATATATAGATAAATACAGATACACACACGCACAACTTGTAGACATTTAACGCCGGGTTAATTTGTAAGATTCCTGTGTATCTTTCAGGTCCCAGAAAAAAAAAAATGCCTCTTTTATTTTAAACTCACCATGCACATAATTCATTGTTCTCTGTGATCCTTTGGCAGTAATAAATACCTGTGAAATAGCACTTGTGAAATAGCATTTATGATATTATATCGGAATTATTTAGTCACAGCTAACTGTAGTTTCCTTAAGGGCAAATACTATATCACATACATTTCTGTGACCATTCCATTTCCAGAGTGGCACAGTGACTGACATTAGTAGATTTTCAGTATACATCAAAACAAAACCTCCAGCAAGGTGAGGGAAAAGATGGAGAAGGTGGAGAAGGAGGATTCTGAGCTCCCTCTGTCATATAGACACACCAAGGCAACAACTACATTTATAAACTAACTGAAAATGACCTGAAGTTTGGCCAAATAGATCTTCAACAGCTAATGGTAGAGAGAAGGCCACATTGAAAAGGGTAGGAGGAATAGAGACATGGTTGGGAACCAAACCCCCAGTATGACTAACCACAGACAGGACAGACATCAGCAACATGAAGAAGCAAGGGGATCAGATCCCACACCAGACACTACTGGCCATGGAGACCTGCATTGGGAAGATGAGTCTCTATAATGGCTGACTTTGAAACACAGTGGGGCTTAATACCAGGAGCTTTAAGAGTCATTGGGGCTTAACTCCAAGAGCTTAAAAATCATCAGGGCTTAACTCCAGGAGAGCTGGAAGGAGATAGGAAACCAACTCCCCAACTTGAAAGAGCCAGCACACTAAATAACTCATCCCGATACAGCACAGAAGCACCTGGGGTATATATGAGATTTATTGACTAATCTTAGAACACGTACCAGAGGAGCAGGGATTCACAGGAGATTTCTTTGGGAACAAAAGTGCTAATAGGTGCCTTTTTCTTGCCCTCCCCAAGCCCAGATAGCTGGATGTTTGTGGAAGCCAATTCTTCACTCTCCACCTACCTTGTTAGCACCACGTGTCACATCCAGGCATTCCTCGGCTCACCTGTCCCACACAACCTGCCTTAATTGGCAGGAATCCTTACAAAGCAGCTCCTGCCCTGCCACACCTGGCAGGCAGCCCTGACTGGGACTAGCACTACTCCAAAGTTACTCCTGCCCTGAGGGGGTGGGGAGATAACCCCATACACCACTACGCCTGTAGTTCCTGTGGCCCAGCCTCTCAAGTCCTGTCTTTTGTTGTGCCTGGAGCTGTGGCAGGAGCTAATTGAAGATAGCTAGGCTGAGTGCCAGCCCCACCCAGCAGCAAACCCATGGGGGCTGCATCTAGTACCCTTAGCAGAGTGAAGAGCAAACCCTGCCCAGTGTACCCAAAGCAAGCAAACCAGTTCATTGCAGCCAGCTGGGCAGCCAGCCCTACCCACCAGCATATACACAGAAATCACAGCATGGCCACAGCAGGAGTATGCACACCCTTATCAGGAGACACCTCTGGAGTTCTTGGGCCTGTTAACCAGGGAGACTTGCACTATAGGTCACCACAGGACTTCTTCTACACAGGCTACTACTTTCAAGCACAGGAGGCATAGCTGACCTACCCAATACATAGGAAAAAATCACAGAGAGTTAGACAAAAAGAGGAGATAGAAAAGTATGTCTCAAATGAAAGAACAAGACAAAGTAACAGAAAAAGCTAAATGAAATTTAACCAAGGAGGTAAAAGACCTATACTCTGAAATCTATAAGATATTGATGAAATAACTGAATACAACACACACAAATGGAAAGATATACCATGCTCACGGATTGAAAGAATTAATACTATTAAAGACATGAACATCACCCCCACCCCATAGATTTTGGGATCTTAGGAAATGCTCCAAAAATATCAGTTGTCCTATCCACCTAAATTCTAAACCATTTGATGAAAGAAGGACAACGTTTTAAAAAAAAGGCATTTTTGTAACTGAAAATTTCAAGCAGGAAAATATAACTTCATGTGAAAGTTAAATGAGCCACAATTTCCTTCCCCGTCTCTATTCTAAAACTTGTAACAGTCTACTTGAGGGGATATTTCAGTTTATATACATAATTGTATGTACAGGTCACTACCTCCTACTGATCTTAGAGAAAAAGAACAATGATTTCCCACATTCAGAATTTTGTAATGTTAATCTGCATGTTATTCTGTTGCAGAGCAGAATATAACATAAAAAAAGAGAGATTTTCTACAGCATTCTGTGGCACCTTCAGTGACTCAATTTTGCTAGAATGTAGGTACCCAACTAAATAGCTTAGCATACAACAAAGACTGGGGAGACTACTGAAGCAATGATAGCACCTAAAAGAATTTTTCTTCACTCAGAGAGACCAATGTAAATGACTGACATAAAGGAAAGCAAGAGTGAGTGAAACCTGATTATAAATGCTTCTTCTGTCCAGAGGTTGGAGAGATTTGGGGAAAATGTAAGTAACTAAGTGTGCATAATACTTAATTTATTAACTATATTAACATAGCTGATGTTTTAACTCATATAAAGGGTCACCCATTAGATACATTTGTGAAAAGGTGTGCATCTTAAGAACAGAAAATGTATAATGTCTTCAAAAGTCCAGACACAAGGGGCACATGGGTGGGTCCATCAGTTGAGCATCTAACTCTTGATTTTGGCTCAATTCATGATCTCAGGGTCATGAGATCGAGCCCCATGTGGGGTTCTGCACTGGGTGTGGAGCCTGCTTAAGATTCTCTCTCTCTCCCTCTCCTTCTACCCCTACCCCCTGCTCTCTCTCTTTCAGGAAAACAAAACAAAACAAAACAAAACAAAACTCCAGATACTAGAACAATTTCTAGTAACACATAACTGATTAGATCTGAAAGAGATTAAATAAAAGACATTGCTAACGTTAGCAACATTTGGTATGGTATTCCAACCAATGAACTACTCAGTCATAGACTGGTCATTTCCTCTTAACCATATTGAAACAAACTATAATTCAATTCAATTTGGTTAAGTTCAGTCTTGCAGTCATAACCTGTATATCTTCCCTTCAAATTTTACACATATCATTGGTATTACTATGCATACTGACTCTTTAATTTCCTGCAATTTTATACTTATAAAATAAAACAAGAAAATCCAAGAAAAACACAGACTTTCCACTTTAAGCAAGCAGCCAAATGAAAGACATATAACCTGGGAAGCATAGCATAATTATTGCCTAAGATCAGAGATTCTTGATAAATTGACTTTCTGAATGTGCAGCAGCATAAATTGAATGAACATTGCCTTGAAAATTGAAGATTAAAATTGGACTAAAAGCTTTTCCTAGGAGCTTACACCCAGAGAAGATGCAATCATGAAGAGGTAGTAAATAGCCATCTCTTTACTTTCAGAGACTTCAATAACTTTCCTTCAGCAGCTGCAATATCATAAGGGGTGTCTTTACTGATGAATGCAAAGTTTCTTTAAATAGATTATAAAATTATCATTAAAAATGTTGAAATTATACAGTAAATTGATAAGACAGATATCATATAACAACTGAAAATTTATTTTTTTACTTGACAAAAGAGTATACGGGGCTATACATTGTCACAGTAAATTTAGATTTTTCAAGAAACATAGTATAATATTTAGAAAACTAGTTTACTTAAATTAACGCAAGAATGATTTCAGATGTGTGGAAGAGTTTATTCTACCAGATTTTAGAAAATCTTATCACAAAAAAAGCTTTACAAAATCAAGTCTATGGGACAATTAGACAACGTATATCAAAAGCATTAAACATATTCATACTCTTTGACCAACTAGTACAGAAAAGACCTCCTATAAATTAATTCTAAACATATAAATTTGTACACAGTGGTTTATGTAAAATAATGTTCATAGTTATGGATGAAACAATTCCTAGAGAAGTAGGAAAGATTTTGTGTATATTTGAATTTCTACATTAAATATGTAAAGAAAGTAACCAATAAAATTTAAGTTATAATGGTTAAGGTGAACCCATTATTACCCATGGACTACTGAGGCCAAGGAAACCTTGGAATTAGAAGGAGAATACAATGAAAACTTAAATTCTCATATTTTAGAAGGACATTTAATGATATGGGAAAGTTTTCATAATATAGTTCTATGCAACTAGAAGGGTAAATATCATGTTAACAATGGTCACCTTTGAATAGTAAGAATATAAGTGATTTTTCCCTTTTTATTAATTTTTGTTTCTTCCAAGTTCATAATAACTGTATATTGATAACTAAGACTTCCCTAATATTTACCTTTGTGCTTCATTTACTCATCATTTCACAATATATTGACTAACCTCTTCTTGTCCTAGAAACATGATTATCTAATAAATAACCCTTGATTTTTTAAAATCTTATTTTATTTAAATTTAATTAATTGACATATAGTGGAGTATTAGTTTCAGAGGTAGAGTTCAGTGATTCATCAGTTGCATATAACACCCAGTGCTCATTACATCACATGCCCTCCTTAATGCCCATCACCCAGTTACCCCATCCCCCCCACTCACCTCCCCTCCAGCAACCCTCAGTTTGTTTCCTAGAGTTAAGAGTCTCTTATGGTTTTTCTCCCTCTCTGATTTCACGTTATTTTATTTGATGTTTCTAACAAGCCCAAATAAATCCCTATTCTTAGAGATATGTCCCCCATTCCATGCTAATATTATATCATACTGTCATCTTAACCACACTTAATAAAATCAGGTGTAAAAATGCACAAAAATTTAAGCAATCAGATTATCTCTTTCTAGAATTTGGAATGGGAAGTGTGAGATTTTGTTTTCAAATGGACTTGTCATTTAAACTGAGGTGGAATAAATTTGGGAACAGTGGGGTTGATCAGGTTGGATATATACAGGCTGAAACAGAAAGGTTTTCTCTGGTGAAAATAAAGTGAAAGAAAAAGGACAGAACGAGACATCAGTGAAAACTGCAAAGTATGGACCTCCAAAAATTTTCTCTTCCATAAAAGCAATGAGGATGAACACACGTGCACGCGTGTGCACACACACACACACACACACACACACACATACACACAGAAGAACCAGCATTTCAGAACTCTGGAAATTAACCAGAGGCTTGAAGCAATCTGGAGAATATTTATTCAAGAAAAATGGCTGAATTTCAGTAAGAACATCAAGCTTTGCAGTGTTTTAAAATGGTCTTACTCTTGGGGCACCTAGGTGGCTCAGTCGGTTAAGCATCCAACTCTTTTTTTTTTAATTTAATTTTATTATGTTATGTTACTCACCATACAATACATCATTAGTTTTTGATGTAGTGATCCACGATTCATTGTTTTCATATAACACCCACTGCTTCACGGAGTACGTGCACTCGTTAATACCCATCACCAGGCTAACCCATCCCCCCAGCCCCCTCTCCTCTAAAACCCTCAGTTTGTTTCTCAGAGTCCATAGTCTCTCATGGTTCATCTCTCCCTCCAATTTCCCCCCCATCATTTTTCCCTTCCTTCTAATGTCCTCCCTGCTATTCTTTATGTTCCACAAACAAGTGAAAACATATGATAATTAAATTTGTCTGCTTGACTTATTTCACTTAGCATAAGCTCCTCCAGTGCCATCCATGTTGATGTAAAAGTTGGGTATTCATCCTTTCTGATGGCTAATATTCCATTGTATATATGGACCACATTTTCTTTATTCATTCATCTCTTGAAGGGCATCTCAGCTCTTTCCACAGTTTGGCTATTGCGAACATTGCTGCTATGAACATTGGGGTGCATGTGGCCCTTCTTTCACTATATCTGTGTCTTTGGGGTAAATACCCAGGACTGCAATTGCTGGGTCATAGGGTAGCTCTATTTTTAATTTCCTGAGGCACCTCCACCCTGTTTGCCAAAGTGGCTGTACCAACTTGCATTCCCACCAGCAGTGTAAGAGGGTTCCCCTTTCTCCACAGCCTCTCCAACATTTGTTGTCTCTTCCCTTGTCAATTTTTGCCATTCAAACTGGTATAAGTTGGTATCTCAATGTGGTTTTGATTTGAATTTCCCTGATGGCTAATGATGATGCACATTTTATCATGTGTCTGTTAGCCATTTGTATGTCTTCTTTGGAGAAATGTCTGTTCATGTCTTCTGCCCATTTTTTGACTTCATTATTTGCTTTTTGGGTGTTGAGTTTGAGAAGTTCTTGATAGATCTTGGATACCAGCCCTTTATTTGTAGTGACATTTGCAAATATCTTCTCCCATTCTGCGGGCTGCCTCTTTGTTTTGTTGACTGTATCCTTTGCTGTGCAGAAGCTTTTTATCTTGATGAAGTCCCAAAAGTTCATTTTTGCTTTTGTTTCCCTAGCCTTTGGAGATGTATCTTGAAAGAAGTTGCTGTGGCCAATGTCAAAGAGGTTATTGCCTATGTCCTCCTCTAGGATTTTGATGGATTCTTGTCTCACATTTAGGTCTTTCATCCATTTTGAGTTTATCTTTGTGTATGGTGTTAGAGAATGGTCGAGTTTCATTCTTCTGCATGTGGCTATCCAGTTTTCCCAGCACCATTTACTGAAGAGACTGTCTTTTTTCCATTGGATATTTTTTCCTGCTTTGTTGAAGATTATTTGACCATACACTTGAGGGTCCATATCTGGTTGCTCTATTCTGTTCCATTGGTCTATATGTCTGTTTCTGTGAAAGTACCATGCTGTCTTGGTGATCACAGCTTTGTAATATAGCTTGAAATCAGGCAACGTGATGCCCCCAGCTTTGTTTTTCTTTTTCAACATTTCCTTGGCAATTCGGGGTCTTCTCTGATTCCATACAAATTTTAGGATTGTTTGTTCCAGCACTTTGAAAAATGTCATTGGAATTTTGATCAGGATGGCATTGAAGGAATAGATTGCTCTGGGTAGCATAGACATTTTAACAATGTTTATTCTTCTGATCCATGAGCCAGAAACACAGTAGATCAGATCAATGAAACTAGAAGCTAGTTCTTTGAAAGAATTAATAAGATCAATAAACCACTGGCCAGACTTATCCAAAAGAAAAGAGAAAAGGCCCAAATTAATAAAATTATGAATGAAAGGGGAGAGATCACAACTAACACCAAGGAAATAGAAACAATTATTAGGGCGCCTGGGTGGCTCAGTCGGTTAAGCGACTGCCTTCGGCTCAGGTCATGATCCCAGGGTCCTGGGATCGAGTCCCGCATCGGGCTCCCTGCTCTGCAGGGAGCCTGCTTCTCCCTCTCCCACTCCCCCTGCTTGTGTTCCCTCTCTCGCTGTGTCTCTCTCTGTCAGATAAATAAATAAAATCTTTAAAAAAAAAAAAAAAAAGAAACAATTATTAGAAATTATTATCAACAACCATATGCCAATAAGCTGAGCAACCTGGATGAAATGGATGCCTTCCTGGAAACCTATAAACTCCCAAGACTGAAACAGGAAGAAATTGACAACCTGAATAGGCTAATAACTGGTAACGAGATTGAAGCAGTGGTCCAAAACCTCCCAAAAAAACAAGAGTCCAGGGCCTGATGGATTCCCTGGGGCATTCTACCAAACATTCAAAGAAGAAATAATACCTATTTTCCTGAAGCTGTTTCAAAAAATAGAAACAGAAGGAAAGCTTCCAGACTCATTCTATGAGGCCAGCATTACCTTAATCCCCAAACCAGGCAAAGACCCCATCAAAAAGGAGAATTTCAGACCGATATCCCTGATGAATATGGATTCCAAAATTCTCAACAAAATCCTAGCTAAGAGAATCTAACAATACATTAAAAGGATCATCCACCACGACCAAGTGGGATTTATCCCCGGGATGCTAGTGTGGATCAACATTCGCAATTCAATCAATGCAATAGAACACATTAATAAGAGGAGAGAGAAGAACCATATAGTCCTCTCAATTGATGCAGAAAAAGCATTTGACAAAATACAGCATCCTTTCCTAATTAAAACTCTTCAGACTATAGGGACAAAGGGAATATTCCTCAAGTTCATAAAAACCATCTATGAAAAACCCACAGCAAATATCATCCTCAATGGAGAAAAGCTGAGAGCCTTTCCCTTAAGATAAAGAACATGTCAAGGATGCCCACTCTCGCCACTATTGTTCAACATAGTACTGGAAGTCCTAGCAACAGCAATCAGACAACAAAAAGAAATAAAATGTAAATTGGCAAAGAAGAAGTCAAACTCTCTCTTTTCACAGATTACATAATACTTTATGTGAAAACCCAGAAGAATCCACCCCCAAATTACTAGAACACATACAGCAATTCACTAATGTGGAAGCATCTATCGCTTGATTTTGGCTCAGGTCATGCTCTCAGGGTTGTGAGATCGAGCCTTCCTTGGGCTCTGAGCTGAACATGGAGCCTGTTTTAGATTCTCTCTCTTCCTCTCCCTCTGCCCCTTCTCCCCTTCATGTGCCTGCATGCTCTCGCTCTCTCTCTAATTAAAAAATAATAAAATGACCTGATTCTTTTTTAAATTTCTTTTAAAAGACTTTTTATCTACTTTAGAGAGAGAGAAAGAGTGTGTGTGAACAGGGGGCGGAAGCAGAGGGAAAGAATATCAAGCAGACTCCCCTGAGCATGGAGCCTGATGCGGGGCTCAATCCCATGACCCCAAGATCATGACCTGAGCTGAAATCAAGAGTCAGCTGCTCAAGTGATTGAGCCAACCAGGTGCCCCCAAATGGCCTTATTCTTATAAACCTTTCCTGAAACCCATGGTAGCCTTGAAAACAACAGGTACAATCATGGTGAAAACCAGCAACTTGGCAACAACTGGAGGGAATAGAATGGGTTAGATTTTCCTTCAAAGACAAATTCCCAGATAATTGTCATTTGATTTGGAGGTTCTCTAAAAGACACCACTCACAATTCTGCCTTTATTTGACTTGATTTGAAACCCAGTGTGAATAGCCTTTTTTCCTGGGAGATTTTGTTGGAATACATCATCAGAGGTAGGGGCGCCTGGGTGTCTAAGTCGGTTAAGCGTCTGTCTTCGGCTCAGGTCATGATCCCAGCGTCCTGGGATCGAGCCCTGCATCGGGCTCTGTGCTCAGTGGGGAGCCTGCTTCTCCCTCTCCCACTGCCTGCCTGTCTGCCTACTTGTGCTCTCTCTCTCCCTCTTTCAAATAAATAAATAAAATCTTTAAAAAAAAATTATCATCAGAGGTAATTGCTGAACATCTCTGCTGCCCAAGGTAGTAAATAAGAAATGGAGGAAATACTAGCCTAACCCAAAAGC
The DNA here is from genome assembly GCF_964656455.1 of Halichoerus grypus. Taxonomy (NCBI): domain Eukaryota; kingdom Metazoa; phylum Chordata; class Mammalia; order Carnivora; family Phocidae; genus Halichoerus; species Halichoerus grypus. The sequence continues at coordinate 22,804,423 of NC_135727.1, read as the reverse complement.
TTAAAAAGATAAGTTAGGGAATGAGATGTACACAGGGGTTTTTAAAAGCTCAGACATATTTCTGGGCACAAAGAAGGCTACACACATGCTTAAGGCTGTACACATTCCCAAGAAGAACTGAAGAAGGTCCTATGCTCTCACTGCAGGCTGATTTTGACTCTGCACAATCAGGAAGTGAAGGCTAAGGCAGAGTTGTAAACTGCCTGCCTAAGTGTTAAAAGTGTGCCCCAACACACACACATACTGTTAGCAAAGACTGGGAGACACTGGTTCCAGACTTTTAGGGCAATCTCTATCCAATCATTAGCTGACCACTAAGCAAACTGTTGAAACTTCAGTGGCTACAGAAAACAAACAATATATAATTTACAAAAGTAGTTTAGAAAAGACACTATCTGAAAATATTTCTCATATCAATATAGGGTCAATTCAGGTTTCCCTACTCATAATGTATATCATTTAGATCATGAAAAGAAACTAATTTAACCTCTTGACTTCTATATGAAGTAGGAGTGCTAGGATTGAAAGAACATATGCTTTCTTCCCTTAAGCACTGATTCTAGCAGCTAAATTATGCATGAAAAGAGAGGACAGCAAATATTCCAGCAACACCACCCCCAGAACAATTTACAACCAATATATCATCCTGTACACATGCTTGTATAAATTATCATCATTCACAGCATAACAATTATAAGCACATATAGGTTATAATGGCTGAATATGTGTTTAGTATTATTATAGCTTTATCTGTTTACATATTTTCAGAGATGTAAACAAAATATTGGCAAATATCATTCACTCTTTTTTTAAATTTTATTATGTTATGTTAATCACAATACATAATTAGTTTTTCATGTAGTGTTCCATGATTCATTGTTTGCGTATAACACCCAGTGCTCCATTCAATATGTGCCCTCTTTAACACCCATCACCAGGCTAACCCATCCCCCCACCACCCTCCCTTCTAGAACCCTCAGTTTGTTTCTCAGAGTCAATAGTCTCCCCCTCCAATTTGCCCCCCTTCATTTTTCCCTTCCTACTATCTTCTTCTTTTTTTTAACATATAATGTATTATTCGTTTCAGAGGTACAGGCATGTTATTCAACAGTCTTACACAATTCACAGTGCTCACCATAGTACATAGCGTCCCCAATGTCTATCACCCAGCCACCCCATGCCTTCCACCCCCACCACTCCAGCAATCTTCAGTTTGTTTCCTGAGATTAAGAATTCCTCATATCAGTGAGATCATATGATACATGTCTTTCCCTGATTGACTTATTTTGCTCAGCATAATACCCTCCAGTTCCATCCCTGTTGTTGCAAATGGCAAGATCACATTCCTTTTGATGGCTGCATAATATTCCATTGTATATACATACCACTTCTTCTTTATCCATTCATCTGTTGATGGACATCTTGGCTCTTTCCACAGTTTGGCTATTGTGGACATTGCTGCAATAAACATCGGGGTGCACAAACCCCTTAGGATCCCTACATTTGTATCTTGGGGTAAATACCCAGTAGTGCAATTGCTGGGTCATATGGTAGCTCTATGTTCAACTTTTTGAAGCACCTCCATACTGTTTTCCTGAGTGGCTGCTCCAGCTTGCATTCCCACCAACAGTGTAGGAGGGTTCCCCTTTCTCTGCATCCCTGCCAACATCTGTCATTTCCTGACTTGTTAAATTTAGCCATTCTGACTGGTGGGAGGTGGTATCTCATTCAGGTTTTGATTTGGATTTCCCTGATGCTGAGCGATGTTGAGCACTTTTTCATGTGTCTGTTGGCCATTTGGATGTCTTCTTTGGAAAAATGTCTGTTCATGTCTTCTGCCCATTTCTTGATTGGATTCTTTGTTCTTCGGGTGTTGAGTTTGATAAGTTCTTTATAGATTTTGGATACTAGCCCTTTATCTGATATGTCATTTGCAAATATCTTCTCCCATTCTGTCAGTTGTCTTTTGGTTTTGTTGACTGTTTCTTTTGCTGTGCAAAAGCTTTTTATCTTGATGAAGTCCCAATAGTTCTTTTTTGCCCTTGTTTCCCTTGCTTTTGGTGATGTTTCTAGGAAGAAGTTGCTGCAGCTGAGGTCGAAGAGGTTGCTGCCAGTGTTCTCCTTTAGGATTTTGATGGGACTCCTGTCTCACATTGAGGTCTTTAAACCATTTTGAGTCTATTTTTGTGTGTGGTGTAAGGAAATGGTCCAGTTTCCTTCTTCTGCATATGGCTGTCCAATTTTCCCAGAAACATTTGTTGAAGAGACTGTCTTTTTTCCATTGGACATTCTTTCCTTTGTCAAAGATTAGTTGACCATAGAATTGAGGGTCCATTTCTGGGCTCTCTATTCTGTTCCATTGATCTATGTGTCTGTTTTTGTGCCAGTACCATACTCTCTTAACGATTACAGCTTTCTAATAGAACTTGAAGTATGGAATTGTGATGCCACCAGCTTTACTTTTCTTTTTCAACATTCCTCTGGCTATTCGAAGTCTTTTCTGGTTCCATACAAATTTTGGGATTATTTATTCCATTTCTTTGAAAAAAGTGGATGGTATTTTGATACGGATTGCATTAAATGTGTAGATTGCTCTAGGTAGCACTGACATCTTCACAATATTTTTTCTTCCAATCCATGAGCAAGGAATGTTTTTCCATTTCTTTGTGTCTTCGTCAATTTCTTTCATGAGTATTCTATAGTTTTCTGAGTACAGATTCTTTGCCTCTTTGGTTAGATTTATGCCTAGGTATCTTATGGTTTTGGGTGCAATTGTAAATGGGATCGGCTCCTTATTTTCTCTTTCTTCTGTCTTGTTGTTGGTGTATAGGAATGCCACTGATTTCTGTGCATTGATTTTAAATCCTGCCACTTTACTGAATTCCTGTATGAGTTCTAGCAGTTTTGGGGTGGAGTCTTTTGGGTTTTCCACATAAAGTATCATATCACCTGCAAAGAGTGAGAGCTTGATTTCTTTGCTGATTTGGATGCCCTTTATTTCTTTTTGTTGTCTGATTGCTGTGGTTAGGACTTCTAGCACTATGTTTAATAGCAGTGGTGATAGTGAACATCCCTGCCATGTTCCTGACCTTGTAGGAAAAACTCTCACTTTTTCCCATTTGAGAATGATATTCGCTGTGGGTTTTTCACAGATGGTTTTTATGATATTGAGGTATGTGCACTCTATCCCTATACTCTGAAGAGTTTTGATCAAGAAAGGATGCTGTACTTTGTCAAATGCTTTTTCTGCATCTATTGAGAGGATCATATGGTTCTTGTTCTTTCTTTTATTAATGTATTGTATCATACTGATTGATTTGTGGATGTTGAACCAAACTTGCAGCCCAGGGATAAATCCCACTTGGTCGTGGAGAATAATCCTTTTAATGTACTGTTCTATCCTATTGGCTAGTACTTTGGTGAGAATTTTTGCATCCATGTTCATCAGGGATATTGGTCTGTAATTCTTTTTGATGGGGTCTTTGTCTGGTTTTGGGATCAAGGTAATGGTGGCTTTATAAAACGAGTTTGGAAGTTTTCCTTCCATTTCTATTTTTTGGAAAAGTTTCAGAAGAATAGGTATTAATTCTTTTTTAAATGTTTGGTCGAATTCCCCTGGGAAGCCATCTGGCCCTGGGCTCTTGTTTGTTGGGAGATTTTTGATGACTGCTTCAAATTCCTTAGTGGTTATAGGTCTGTTCAGGTTTTCTATTTCTTCCTGGCTCAGTTTTGGTAGTTGATACATCTCTAGCAATGCATCCATTTCTTATAGATTATCTAATTTGCTGCCATATAGTTGCTCATAATATGTTCTTATAATTGTTTGTATTTCTTTGGTGTTAGTTGTGATCTCTCCTCTTTCATTCATGATTTTATTTATTTGGGTCTTTTCTCTTTTCTTTTTGATAAGTCTGGCCAGGGGTTTATCAATCTTATTCATTCTTTCAAAGAACCACCTCATAGTGTTGTTGATATCTTCTACTGTTCTTTTGGTTTCTATTCCATTGATTTTTGCTCTGATCTTTATTATTTCTCTTCTCCTGCTGTGCTTAGGCTTTATTCATTGTTCTTTCTCCAGCTTCTTTAGGTGTAGGGTTAGGTTGTGTATTTGAGACCTTTCTTGTTTCTTGAGAAAGGCTTGTATTGCTATATACTTTCCTCTTAGGACCACCTTTGCTGAATCCTAAAGATTTTGAACAGTTGTGTTTTCATTTTCATTTGTTTCTGTGAATTTTTTTAATTCTTCTTTAATTTCCTGGTTGACCCATTCATTCTTTAGTAGGATGCTCTTTAGCCTCCATGTATTTGAGTTCTTTCTGACTTTCCTCTTGTGATTGAGTTCTAGTTTCAAAGCATTGTGGTCTGAAAATATGCAGGGAATGATCCCAATGTTTTGGTACCAGTTGAGACCTGATTTGTGACCTAGGATGTGATCTATTCTGGAGAATGTTCCATGGACACTAGAGAAGAATGTGTATTCTGTTGCTTTGGGATGGAATGTTCTGAATATATCTGTGAAGTCCATCTGGTCCAGTGTGTCATTTAAAGTATTTATTTCCTTTTGATCTTTTGCTTAGATGATCTATCCATTTCAGTGAGGTGGGTGTTAAAGGCCCCTACTATTATTGTATTGTTGTCGATATGTTTCTTTGATTTTGTTATTAATTGGCTTATATACTTGGCTGCTCCCATGTTAGGGGCATAAATATTTACAATTGTTAGATCTTCTTGTTGGATAGACCCTTTAAGTAGGATATAGTGTCCTTCCTCATCTCCTATTATAGTCTTTGGTTTAAAATCTAATTTGTGTGATATAAGGATTGCCACTCCAGCTTTCTTTTGGTGTCCATTAGCATGGTACATGGTTTTCCACCCCCTCACTTTCAATCTGGAGGTGTCTTTGAGTCTAAAATGAGTCTCTTGCAGACAGCATATCGATGGGTCTTGTTTTTTTATCCAAGCTGATAGCCTGTGTCTTTTGATTGGGGCACTTAGCCCACTTATATTCAGGGTAACTATTAAAAGATATGAATTTAGTGCAATTGTATTGCCTGTAAGGTGACTGTTACTGTATATTGTCTCTGTTCCTTTCTGGTCTATGTTGCTTTTAGGCTCTCTCTTTCCTTAGAGGACCCCTTTCAAGATTTCTTGTAGGGCTGGTTTCGTGTTTGCAAATTCCTTTAGTTTTTGTTTGTCCTGGAAGCTTTTTATCTCTCCTTCTATTTTCAATGACAGCCTAGCTGGATATAGTATTCTTGGCTGCATATTTTTCTCGTTTAGTGCTCTGAATATATCATGCCAGTCCTTTCTGGCCTGCCAGGTCTCTGTAGATAGGTCTGTTGCCAGTCTAATGTTTCTACCATTGTAGGTTATAGATCTCTTATCCTGAGCTGCTTTCAGGATTTTCTCTTTGTCTCTGAGACTCCTACGTTTTACTATTAGATGTTGGGGTGTTGAACTATTTTTATTGATTTTGAGGGGGGTTCTCTGTGCCTCCTGGATTTTGATGCCTGTTTCCTTCCCCAAGTTAGGGAAGTTCTCTGCTATAATTTGCTCCCATATACCTTCTGCCCCTCTCTCTCTTTCTTCTTCTGGGATCGCAATTATTCTAATATTGTTTAGTCTTATGGTATTGCTTTTCTCTCAAATTCTGCCCTCGTGATCCAGTAGTTGTTTATCTCTCTTTTTCTCAGCTTCTTTATTTTCCATCAGTTGGTCTTCTATATCACTAATTCTCTCTTCTGCCTCATTTATCCTAGAAATCAGAACCTCCATTTTTGATTGCACCTCATTAATAGCCTTTTTGATTTCAACTTGGTTAGATTTTAGTTCTTTTATTTCTCCAGAAAGGGTTTCTCTAATATCTTCCAAGCTTTTTTTCAAGCCCAGCTAGTATCTTTATAACCATTATTCTGAACTCTAGTTCTGACATCTTACTAATGTCCATATTGATTAGGTCCCTGGCAGTCAGTTCTGCCTCTTATTCTTTTTTTTGAGGTGATTTTTTTTCTGTCTTGTCATTTTGTCCAGAGGAGAATAGATGAATGAGAGAACAAAATGCTAACAGGGTAACAACAACCCCAGAAAAATATACACTAAACAAATCAGAAGAATCCTGAAACCGGGGGAAAAGAAAGGGAAAGAAAGAAAAAAGAAAAAGAAAAAAAGAAAAAGAAAAAGATAAATAAAAAAGAATATGATCAAATATGATCAGGCTGGTGCATAGATCAGTGCCACATACTAGATTTTGGGTGTATTTTGGTCTGTTAGAAGAAACTGTCTCCCAAAATTTTAAAGAAAGAAAAGCTTATATATGTACAAAAATAAGGGTAGATACGAGGAAGGGATGGAATATGACTGTAGAGATGAAAATTATAAAAGATTTTATAAAAGGAATTGATAAGGTAAGAAGTTGGTTGAAAAAAGAAAGAAGAGAAATTAAAAAAAAAAAACAAGGGAGAGAATGTGATCAGGCAGGAGACTAGGACAAAGCCATACACTAGAGATTTAGGGTATATTTTGGTCTTTTAGAATAAACTGTATCTCACAATTTTAAAGAGAGAACAACTTATATATATATACCAAAAATAAGGTTAACTACTATGAAGGGATAGAATATGACTCTAAAAATGAAAATTAAAAAAGATTTTTTAAAAAGGGATTGAGGTGCATATGGCCCTTCTTTTCATTACATCTGTGTCTTTGGGGTAAATACCCAGTAGTGCAATTTCTGGGTCATAGGGTAGCTCTATTTTTAAATTTTAAGGAACCATATGCACCCCAATATTCATAGCAGCAATGTCTGCAATAGCCAAACTGTGGATAGAGCCGAGATGCCCTTCAACAGATGAATGGATAAAGAAGATGTGGTACATATATACAATGGAATATTACTCAGTCATCAGAAAGGATGAATACCCAACTTTTACATCAACATGGATGGGACTGGAGGAGATTATGTTAAGTGAAATAAGTCAAGCAGAGAAAGTCAATTATCATATGGTTTCACTTATTTGTGGAACATAAGGAATAGCATGGAGGACATTAGGAGAAGGAAGGGGAAAATGGGGGGGGGAAACTGGAGGGAGAGTTGAACCATGAGAGAGTATGGACTCTGAGAAACAAACAGGGTTTTAGAGGGGAGGGGGGAGGGGGGATTGGTTAGCCTGGTGATGGGTATTAAGGAGGGCACGTACTGCATGGAGCACTGGGTGTTATACGAAAACAATGGATCGTGGATCACCACATCAAAAACCAATGATGTATTGTATGGTGACTAACATAACATAAGAAAATTTAAGAAAAAGAAAAAAAAGGAAAAAAGGGATTGATAAGATTGTGGTTGAAAAAGGGAAAAAAAAAAAGAAGGGGAAAAAGCCATGAATTCTATGTGCTGTATTCTCTTAGTGCTGGCGTTCTGCCATTCTCATTGAGCGGTAAACTTGGTCTTGGCTGGCTGTTCTTGCTGATCTTCTGGGGGAGGTGCCTGTTGCAGTGTTTCTCAAATGTCTTTGCCTGAGGAGGAATTGCCCCACACTTGCCGGACTAAGTAATCTGCTCAGGTTTGCTCTTGGGAGCTTTTGTTCCCTGCAAGCTTTCCGTACAGCTTTGGAGGATGAGAGTGAAAATGGTGGCCTTCCAATCTCTCCCCTGGTGGAACTGAGAACTCAGGGCCCCACTCCTCAGTGAGCCCCCAGATTAAAGCAGTCAATCACTCCCATCTCCCTGGTCTCTGGCTGCACTCCGTGTCCACCTGGTCTGTGACTGAGCATTTCTATCTCTGGCACATGACCCCATGTGGAGTCTCCAAACCCAGCAGATTCCTGTGGTGCACTCCCGTGCAGCTCCTCAAGGGGGAGGAAGGGGAGTCTCCCTGGATCTGCCACTTGTTGGGTCTCTGCTGGAAAAGCAGTGGCCTGACTCTGCTGTGGATCATGGTTTATGGCAACCCTGAGCTGAGAGCCCACTTCCTGGCTCTGTCTTTGCAGCCGGCTTCCCTGCTCTGATACCTGGGAGCTCTGCCTCACTCAGGCACCCTCAGTCTTTCTGTGACCCTGAGGATCCTGAGACCACACTGTCCCAGTGAGGGTTCCACCCCCCACTTAGCCACTGGAGCAACGTCCCTCAGCAGAGCCGACTTCTAAAAGTTCCGATTTTGTGCTCTGCTGCTCTATCACTTGCCAGTATCGGCTGATGGAGGCTCCCTCCCCCCGCCATCTATCTTCCTGAATATCGCCTCAGATTCACTTCTCCATATGTCCTACCATCCAAAAAGTGGTCTCTTTTCTGTTCAGAGAGTTGCTGCTATTCTTTTCTTCAATCTCCTGTTGAGTTCAAATGGTTTGATCCCTATATAGCTGAATTCCTGGGACCAGACAAAATTTAGGTCTCCCACTCCTCTGCCATCTTGCTCCTCCCCCCTCATTCACTCTTTTTAAGTGTGTTTTTTCATCTCCAAAACCATCTCCAAGATTCTGTTTAAAAGGACCATGTCTTAAACTTCATTTTTAGTTTGATTCTCCCATAGCATTTAGTATATTACTAACACATAACATTAAATAAAAGTTAATTGGTGAGTAATTTTATAATCTTCTTGTAAGAGTAGAATGAGTCAAGATAGTTTATTGTATGGATATAACAGGGAATCTTATGGACATCCAAGGATTGAACCAAAATACTATTTGGCCAGGTGGGAATGAAACTGGAAGATCAGGAACTGAAACTACTTTTCTTATCTCTCATGATTCATATGTTCCCTCATCTCTATTTCTATCTGTGCATATGCTTCATTCTCCTATTTTTCTTCACAGACTTATTTTCTCTTTTTACTCATGGATCTCTAATTTTCCATATTTCCAGCCTCACTATGGTAATTAGACTTGTTCTGGAGTTGACTCTGGCCAAAATTTCATATGATCTTTTTCTTTAAGCATGCTTTGCTTAATTGTTTTATTCTCTCAGTGCTTCAATTCTAAATTCTAAGGGAAAGTTCTCATTATCTTGGGTACCAAAATTTTACTGTTTTGAAAAAGAATATCAGAATATTAATTAAGATTACTTAAGTAGGCTAAAGAGATAATTTTACTCTGAGAGTAATTAGGAACAAAACTGAGATTAAACAAGAGCCAGTGACTTTGAGTTGTAGCTCTCTAATCTCTAAGTGGCTTTTTTGTCCCCTTGCCTCAGGTCCAAGTTATATATATATATATGAAGGAAATGAAATGTGGGAAGGGAAAGGAGAGGAGGGGAGAGGAGGGGAAAGGAGAGGGAGAAAGAGAGTGATAGAATATTGGATACCTTGGGCCAGGTGTCCATCTCTAATCCAATCAGCTAATGGACATTTAACAGTGGAACAAGTACTCAGAGAAGGGTTTTGTTTAATATGTTAATATATTTGCTATATATAAAATATTATATACACACAAATCTTGATTAAGTCAAGTAACTTTTACAGAGTCATTGCATTTTAGAGTCAAAGGAGGACTTCCTCATTCCTTCAAAATAGAAAACAAAGTACTAGTGATGTTACATGACTTGCCTAAAGTCATGTAGTTGTTAATAGTCACAACTATGACTACAATACAGGCTATCTGACTCCTGATCAATTATTCTTTACAATGTAGCTCACTACAGTAAAATAAACTTGAATGGTCAATGTGCATTAACAAAATATTTTGAGGGAAATGGAACACTATTATTTCAAATAAACACAATAACATAGATGAGCCTATAGCAATATCGCATAGATATTTCCTAGGAAACTCCCTTTAATGTGCAGATAAAAATTCATTATGAGAGGTACACAAAGTTTTGATTGAAAATAAGTACTTCAAAAAATTTCCAAAGAAACACTTTACTAAGCAGTATAAATAATCACTTTCTATGTTACTGTATTCATTTTCTTAGAAAATCTTTTTATTTTCCCATATATAAAGAGAAAGTAACCTTCTGCAGAATCTGTATAAATGGTTGCAATGTGAAGATCCAAGTTAATAAATATTAACTGTTGATCTGATAAGATATTGTGACACAATGCAACTCCAAAAATATGAAAAGCAAATGGATTGATATGCTACAAACACAGGCTGTTATCTATGTATAAACAGTAAAATAATAATGTACCAGGGAGCAACATGCAGTTAAAGTAAGCATAAAACAGATGTGCAATAAGTATGCATCAATAGCATTGAGACTATAATGTTGATATATTTACATTTCCAATAAATTATGCCCTCAAATATTCCGTTGTTTTGCATGTAACCAGCATTCCTTGCAAGTAGAAAATAGGACTTTCTTTCATTTTGGCATCTTCTCTCCTTCTGTAGGGATCATGTTAATAATTTCAGATATCTTTCTAATAATATAGCTTGACTATAAAGTTTATTTTCAGACAACTATTTTGTTCATACCAAGATTCTCACCTGTGACCTAACAATATAATCAACAAACAGTTTAAGTCTCACAATGATATGACAAGGAATTGCACATAGAGCCTCTTACCATTTCCCTTTCTTCATCATTGGAAGCAATGGTTGAGGAACAGAACTCAAATCAGCTTAGTAGGGAACCTATAGGAGTCTTCTTCTTCTACTATAATCAGTCAGCTCACACTATGGCAGGGGCACAAAGCACCTTTGTTATCAAGAATAAAATGAGGGTCACCTGGGTGGCTCAGTCAGTTAAGCAGTTAAGCATCTGAATCTTGATTTCAGTTCAGGTCATGATCTAAGGGTTATGAGATGGAGCCCTGTGTCAGGCTTCATGCTCAGCACAGAGTCTGCTTGATCATCTCCCTCTGCTCCTCCCCCTGTGCTTGCCCTCGGACTCTCCTTTTCTTTCAAATAAATAAATAAAATCCTTTTTAAAAAACGACAAAATGAGAGACAGAAAGATGTTCCCTCATCCACCACCCGATGATACCATGGACTGACCTCACCTTTGATTTATAAGTATTATGAAAATATTATTTATAGATGAGAATTATTATGTATGAAAATTATAAAATGGGATATTCTTAAAATAAGGACATAAGTTTATCTCCATTAACAACTAATATGGGAGAAAAGGATACTATATTTATCAGTGTTATGAAGTTGAAGCATAAGATGAAGGGTGGATGGAGATAGTGCCCAGAGGAAAGTTATTTGGATTGTCAAATAAGAGTCAGCATATGTAAAGGCAGGAGAACCAGGCTGCTCAGAACATGGATTAGGAGGGCTTAAAGGGCAGATGGGGAGGATAGGATCCTCGTTAAAGTTGGAGATTCCCAACTGGGACAAATAGTGCATGTATCAATAACATATTTCATGGGTTTACACATAGATAATGCCTTTGAACAAGCTGTTCCAAAATGGGATTGTTCCATGAGAGTTATACTTAGTCCTTACTTATCTACCAATCCCTTCAAAAGTTGTGCAGAAATGTTCCACATAGGAGTCTCCTACTCTCACTGGTGTCAAGCAAACCAGCACCAATTTGTTCTACCCACCCTTCTCACCCTCCCTCCCTCTGTCCCTCCCCCTCTCCCTTTCTCTTTTTATCTTCCTTCTCTTCCACTCTCCTCTTTTTTGTTTATTTGTTGGTTTGTTTGTTTGTTTTAACTTCCACATGGGGCAGGGAAACAAAAAAGCCACTTGGAGATTAGAGAGCTACAATTCAAAGTCACTGCCTCTTCTTTTTCTCTAGTTTTGTTCTTAATTACTCTCAGAGTAAAATTTTCTACCCTGGGCTACCTAAATAATCTTAGTTAATATCCTGCCATTCTATTCTAAAGCAGTAAAATTAGAGACTGTTATAGATTCTTCCATAATAAAATAGAAACAATATAGTATTCAGAGGTGGTGGTTCACTGTTTATTTGGGGAGAAAAATTGACAATATTTGGAAAGTTTAACTTTTCATACTTGCGTACTAACAAATGCAAACTAATACAGCTGAAAGGAAATGCAAATACAAGGGCTTAAGAGTCTAAAATACAAAGAATTGAACATGGTGGTAGTGGGGAATAAAGGAGAGAGGCAGCAATAAGTCAATGCTAATCAGGCGATATTCATAGAGAGGTTTGAGTCCAGATTTGGACTTGCAAGGGAGAGTGTGTCTTTATTCAGAAACAGAGATGAGCAAGCCTGGAGGATTCCTCTTTCCTTTTTTTTTTTTTTACCTCTTACTTTTTATTGAATTAACTGGTTTTTTTCAGGATCTACAAGATTTTTCTTAAAATTCCTGGACACCTGCTTTTCTTAAGTTTGTTTCTGAAGCTTTGGTCTGGGTATATTCCAGATTAACTTGATCTAGCAGTCCCTTGTTATTGATTGGAGTTGTTTTTCAATCTGACCCCTATGAACTCCAGAGAGAGAGAGTCAGAGTATGAGCTTCTTCTCTGATAAGCCATTCTTTTATACTTTGCAAACCAGGTAATGGCCCTGCAGTAGGTCTATGAAGAAGATAATTCTCACTCCTCAGGTCTTTCTTTGTTTAGTCTTCCTTCCATCCTCTCCCTCCACATACACACTTTTCTCCTAGAAGCCAAAGGCAGATAACAGTTTTCTTTCTTTTCATGAATATTCTTTTCCTGTTTTATATCAGAAGAACAAAGCACTAGAAAATCTGTGATATTTAACACATTCCTGGACTAAAACAACAACAACAAAAATAAAATAAAAACCTCCATTTAATCCTTACACAGCAAGGCAGAATTTTTTTTTCACTTCCTGTAAGAACCTGAGCTTTGATATTCCTCTGACAGGCCAGCCCTAAAGGCATTAACTCAACAAATGTCAAAAAAAGAGACTGGGATATCAGAAGTAAAACACCTACCTGGGACTCGTCTCTCCTTTCTTTGTGAAGTTTTTGCTTTACAGAGCTATTACTCAACTCAGCTACAGAAAAAGTTTTTGTTGCAAACTGATCTAAGCCAATTTGATCATGCACAACTCTTAGGTTCTTTTCTTTAGGTAAGGGTTGTCATAAAGAAGTTTGAGGTGAGTGAGGTTTACTTACTTTCTTCAAACCTCACTACCAGGTTATAATGGAAGCAAGTATAAGATCAAATTCGGCCACATATATATTAATTAAACATTCCTTAGCAAGCAGGGAGAAACTGATCATAAATCTGTTCTGTAAGCTCTGTAAAGGCTTAGCTCTCTATCATTTTAGGTGCTCTTACCACTACCTTGCATGAAAGGAAACTGAAGGTAGATACAACACTCACTATTCCAGAGGTATAGGTTCTCTAGAACCTAGAACAGTGGCTCAAATGGGGAGCCACTTGACAGGAATGCCTCACTGGATTCTAAAACACTCATCAGATCTGAAGAAAAATGCTAAAATATTTTAGCCAATATTTATATCTGTATCTTGAATACCTTTCATTTCTCTAGCAAGAGCCCATTTCTAATAATCCATCATGGTAATTAACAAACAATGAATTTCACTAATAGAGGACTATTTCTGACATTCTGTATGATAACTAGCAAAAGCCTCAGGTGTTGACAGAAATAGAATAACAGAAGCACTTGAAAAATCTGGCTCTGGAGTCTACCCTTTCTGAGAGAAGCTACTTGACAACCCATGGAGTGTGGATTAGCCCCTGCCCTAATCTGATCATTGTAGATTTTTAATTTGAAAATCAATTGCCCCCCCAAATTAAAGTATAACCTGGGTAACATATACATAATATCACACTATCTATGATGAGGTATTTTAACATGTTATAAAAATCACAGCATTTAGATGCTGTAAGAATAGCATACTAAGTTAAAAACTAAAATGTTACCTTCTTTGAAAGGAAAAGGATTTTCTTGATTGTTTAGAGGATGATCTGAGAGCTCAATCTGAGTGGGACTGGAGTAATGAACCTTAAGACCTTTTCAACCCTACAGTTCTAATGTAAAATCATTGCCCTTAACTATATTGAGAGCTATGTTATCAGAAACTTTGCAGTGGCTCTAAGGAAATAGGACCACAAATATTTCCTCAAAGGCAGCTCTCCCACTACACTTTCAGTAGGGTAAATTTGAGTTTTTATTCTAGTGTCAGGGGTAGGTGTGTGTGTGTATATATATATATGTGTGTATATATATATATGTGTCTATATATATATATATATATATATATATGTTGTGCAAAAGATTTTGGGGTTCTAGTTGTTGTTTTGTCATCTTTGGCATTTGGTAAGTCTCTATATTATCAGTGAGTTTAGAGTTACAAATTCAGCCACATTTTGTTTTACTAACAATGCCCAAAAGTTAATGGAGACACCATAGACTTCTTCCTCATTTGCTCTGCAGGTCAGTGGTAGGTGCAGTCTTCATTGTGTTCACAGAACATTATTTAAATTGTCTTATCAGAGCCTAGTGCACATTGTAGTGGCAAGTGCAACTCCTTGCTGGTTCCTCCTTTTGTTGTTCCCTTCCTTTGACCACTAATACTACCATCACCAACAGAACACACATACACAACTTAATTTAGTACTGCACTGCAGTTAAATTTCAAACACAAAACCAGTTTCTTAGCTGAAGTCTATGGCAGACAGTATCACTCTAAAGCTAGTAACAGTAATAACTATAAAAGTGGAAGTTTGTAACTGGGCTCAGCAAGTACTTTATTGTCCCTCCCTCTTTCCTACCTACCAAACCCAGAAAATCACAGACAGATATGAAGGGAGAAATCTATGGTTATTTTATCAACTCTCCACTGGCTCACTTACTGTTGAAGATAAAGGTGTCATCTACACAGGACAGAAAAGTTCCAACCAACTGTCTTGATATGTAGTCAGATAGAACTCCAATGCAAAAGCAATCCTTAAAATTATTCTATCTAAGTGGTTTACTAGAAACTTTTATCCATTCAATTAGATATATACATAATCAGAATCTACAATATTTCCCAACTGTCAGACTCTCTGTCCAGGGGAAGGCCCTTACCTTCCTATTTGCTCCCAGAGATAGCCTGCCCAGATTCTCAGTGTCTTGAGTCTTTGCCATGGCACAAGGTTCTTAGTATTTCTGATAATTTCCCTCTAAGAACTGTCTCCATCCTTAATGTAAATGTAGCAATTTTGCTAGTGTCTTCTATTAGCAAATTTTATCTATATCCATCTATAACTTTATATGTCTCCATATGTTGTTGCTAAAGAAATAACTTTCTAATTTATAACATTATCATACAGAAATATATAGCCATTAAGAGTATTTTTACATCATTCTTTTTTTCACATCATTCTTAAATGAAGGTGGAGTTATTACAAATGTTATACACATAAAGAATGGAGTCTTCAATGAATAAGGGTTGTCTCTCAAATCTCTAACATAAAAATTTTAAACTTTTAAAGAGATTTAAAACAGTTACTGAAAGCTGAAAGTCAGGGCACATCCCCGCTCTGTCACTTGATAAGGGGAAAAAACTCTCAAATAAGTCCACTCCCCTTTCAATACACTCGAGCACCTCATCTGGCTGTCTGACTCCAAAAATGAGCCTTGATTTGTCCTCTGGCAGCTCTGTAGTGACTGATGACAGCAAGTACAGTCTAGTTTCCAGGGTTGCTGGATTCCCTTGAAAGCCATCCAGAAGGAAGCCACCTATGGGCTGCTTGGCAATCTCCCGTGCTGACCTCAGCCCCTCCTCCATCACCTCTCCATCTCCAATCACTCCAATGTTGGTACTTTTCTGAAGGACCTCTGATTCTTCCTGTAGCTGTAGATGATTACCCAGGAATAGAAGCAATTGATCAACAGGCTTTCTGGCTCTTTTAGTGGAAGTTGCTTGCACAGTGCCTCTCCAAGAGACACTGGAATCAGTCTGGCTGAAGGGCCTGCTGAATTGCCATGAACTTGGAAGCAGCCATCTCCACTTATCCCCCAATACCCCACACAGACACAGACTTGTTTTTTACATAACCAGTTGGGCAGGGGCTGATGGGATCATGCAGGGAACAGTACAAGAGCGATTCTAGCATGCCTATAAACTTTCCAATTCCTTCCTTATATTGTGCCAAGGCTTCATGGTGTTCTGCCAATGAGGACAGTATAAGGTGAGCCATGGCAGGAACTTCATGGAGACTATGCAGTGTCTGATGGGTCAGGTGTGGGGCAGAGCTGGTCTTTGTGTACAGAAGGCAGGTTGGAATGTCCATGGTGTGGTCCCCTGTTTTGCCCAGGTTTTTTATTTTTCCTAGGCAACAGCCATTAACTACCTTGGTAAGACTCAGCTTCATTCTAAGATATTCTTCTAGGTCCTGCACACCTCCCAACTTGTTTTGTCCTTGAGACCCCTCAAACTCCTCATAGTTCTCTAAGCTCACATCTTCATGGAATGTGGGGCTCACACATTGCCCCTATGATTAGTTGGCCCAGGGCACACACCTTCATTTGACTACATGATCTATGTGTAACTTGTCTCTCGAGAGCCCATGCAATTACCTGTTACAAGCCAAAAGTTTGTCTAGATGCTTTTGTCTGGTCGTACAGATCCACTGTGGTCTGCCTTTCAGGCTCATTAATAGTTTAACCACATATTAACTGTAGCCCCATCACTTGGAGAGATTCATTCACCATGTATTCACTTGGACAGAGCCTTGGCCAGGCAATTGGAAGATTGGGTTTCAATTTTGCTCAGCTGTGACACCTGGGCAAATCACTTAACCTCTCCATGCCTATTTCCTCCTGAACAAACAAGGACAGGCATGGTGGGTAGGACTACATGAACTTCCAAGATCCTATCTAGCTGTAATGTTGGAGGAACAAAAAGTTTTAGATTACAGTCGTAGCCTTCTTGTATCCTTGTTTACTGATCACTACTGGCCTGGTGATAAATGCAGTGGTGCCAAGAATCAGGCAACAGTAGAGATATTTGAGAACCTAGAAAGAGGTGTGGCCTGTGAATTTTGAAGTGGTTGGTGAATTGGCATCAGCAGATCCTGAGGCTGGAAAGACCTTCCTGGATCTTCTCTGATTCTATGAGTTTTTCTGCTCTCACCAAAGGAGTGACATTCGTGTTGATGGTGTGACAGGTGATTTTTATTTTCTTTGGGCTTTTCTATATTTGTCAGGTTTTCTGTAAGAATACATACACACATACATTTTGTAAAAACAACCAACAGAACCAAAAAAGAAATGTCTTTGTTTGTAGGAGTGTGGGATATATTTGTTTTACATTCTTAGGCTATATTTTGCTATTTGTTCATTTCAGTGGGCATTACTGAATATTGTTTTTAATTATTATGTGGTTACTATATTTTATGTGTTAAGCATCTATATGTTTTCTTTTATCAATGGTTTAGGAATGTCCAGGACATTCTTATAATCTCTCCTCCATGAATAGCAAGGGGAGTTATGAAAGAGTTTCTGCTCTCAAGGATCTGCTTGCTTTGAAATATATTGGATTAGACTTGTTCATATGTTTATATTCCTGTTCAATGCCAAATCCACTGTTGGAGGAGTATTAATATCTCAGAATCCATATAAAATTTATGAGTTTTATTTATGTTCAAAACACCGAATATTCTGCTCAGCATTGTTCATTTTTCTGGGTCTTTTTCTTATTAACACATTTGAAAAAATGTTTTTTCTCCTTTAATGTAAGTCTATTGAAGTCAATAACCAATAAATATTTTTAATTAAAAAATAAAAAATAGAAAAACAAAACAGTTACTGAATCTGGACATGCTTTATTCTTATGGAAGGACAAGTTAATACTACTTCTTCTATCAACCTCAAGTATTTTTTATTCATTTCTTTTCCTATCATCCTTCCCTCCTATCTCCTCAGACTAAAAGTGTAAGACTGCCAGTTCTCCAGTATATTTATAATCATGAGAAAATGATAGCAGAAAATGGGCCACAGTAACTCCTTGGAAGATTACCAAAAATCCAGGACTTGCCTCCAAGGCATGTTTTGAAAGACATGAAAATTCTAAATTAGTAACCCCTTTTATAATAATTTACAATCCTCAATAAAAAATGCTATGCAGGACTTATTATCACCATTGTATGGACACAGGTAGACTAAGAACTTGAAGAGGTTGCATAATATAGTTCTATCTCATCTCAAAAGCAGGTGTCCTTTTTCTGTCATACCTTACTGCCTCTAATCTCTTGCCCTTTCACAGCACTCTGCCTTTCCCATTTTTGGTAAAGCCAACTTCCAGGAGCTCAGCTTACTTTCTCTGAGCTCCCATAACAATGCCTTAGGTACCTCCTACCAGATATGTTACCACTCTCTATTTCATTATGTTTATTACCTGAGAGTGTCCCTCATTATACTGTGAACTCCTCAAGACCAGCAACTATGAGTCATCTCTTTGCATCTAGATTTCACATAGTTTTCAGCACATACCAGGAAATGCTTCATAAATGCTTTGAATTAATGAGTAATCACTGGGAGATTTTGAGAGGAAGAAATAAATTTTAAACTTAGCCATTAATAGCTGCATAACTCAACAATTTTAATTTAAATAAAGAGTAATATCAAATATAGTTGGCCAAAGGTAATGTCCAACAGAAAGAAGCATCTTTTGAATTCTTATTTTGTGGTTCAAGGAAGAAAATCATAAAAATATCTACAGTAATCAGTACTATTTCACAGTGTTAAGAAAGATAAACTCTTAAGATTTTCCTCTGAACATCTTAGCTTCTTGATTGTTTCAAGAAGATTGCTGCTGACCTGGGCCAGTTTCATATGTAGATAAATAAGGCAATGTGTACATGGTGTGATTTTAAGAATGCCAGGAAAGACACCCATGTTTAAAAATCTCTCCCCATTTGATGTCTCATAGTACTTGGAATTCAGAATTTTGCAGTCATCATTACTTTTAATTAAGGCTCTGAAAGCCCCAGCCAAAATGCACACATGCTATGTAGGAAAGTAAACACAAAAAGTCATTGTCAGTTA
Organism: Halichoerus grypus; assembly: GCF_964656455.1. Lineage (NCBI taxonomy): Eukaryota > Metazoa > Chordata > Mammalia > Carnivora > Phocidae > Halichoerus > Halichoerus grypus. Next base: position 22,785,537 of record NC_135727.1, on the reverse strand, counting down.
TTGACATTTGTACCTCTTCTTTTAGTTTCTCAGGAAGCTGTTGCCCAGTAATTCAGAGTCAAGACCCAGGTGAATGGGGTTCTGATGAATTGGGTAGAGTTGGACTGAGGATAAGTGAAAGAAAAGACCAATTCTACAGTAGAGACATCAGTATGAACTCTATGAGTATCACTGGAGGGGGGTGGGCCAAAGAAGAGAACAGGAAACCAAAAGGAAAAAAAAAAGAGAGATAATCTAAATTAGAAACTTGAAAATTTTACCAAGGACCAGTCCTGTGACTAAAAACACAATATATGTTACCCAAAGGAGGATAATTAAGATAATTAAGTCTGCATAGTGCATGAAGCTTGGTCCTGTTTTAACACTTGCAATAAAAGCTTCTAGACACTTAAGGGAGTGGAGAGTATGCAGAAAGCCTGGAAAAAAAGTGGAGCTGCTGTTCTTTTCCTTTTTCAATGAGAATGTTCTACTAATTAAAGTGTCCATGATAATTGCAGACTCATACTTCTCTGTGAATGCTATTTCTTTAGAGTGACCATAAAATGTGAATCAAGCCTTGCTATAGAATTTATGTTCAAAATCTCCATGCATCTTCCTAATGTGTCATCTGACATTTGTTATTACTTGGCCATGGGCTAGCTTTGAATATCTTATGAAATATTTATGACAGCAAGGGATGTGAGAATCATATGAACAAAATATATACAAGCAGCTAAATATTAGTGACAACCAACAAGGCAAGATCAGTAATCAGCCTTCATTTTCCATTCATTCATGTTTAAGTGTGTTTGAGTCATGTCTTTCAGTCCCAAGTTGCACTCTGTTTAAAGAAATTTTCTTACTATTCGTGGAACGGCAAGTTCAAATAAACTCTGCATTTTATTAGAACTTTTGTAAATTAACTCTCCTGAACCAGAGAAACCTATAACATTTGGTCCCAACAAATAATTTGATGTTTCCCTTCTGGGATGGACAGCAGATGTCAAAATGTGGGAGGAATGAATCTCAGACTAGAAGCCGACAAATGGGCCTAAAGAGGAGAAGAAGGAAAATGCAATATGGAATGTAGGTAGGATTACAGAATGAGGATATGGGCATTCTGCCTTGAAAACTCTAAATACAATGTGCACAGTAAGCCACCAGCAGGGCTATTCACTATTTCAAACCTCCAAAATCATCTTGACGTTAATGTAAGGTTACATGCCAGAATGTGGCAAAATTGGGATTCAACCTTAGTTCTTCATATGCCAGGATATGTACCTTTTTTTTCTGCTGCAGCTATTACATCATATGACTGCTATTTTCACTAAGTTGATAACAGAAGCCCATAGGTAAAACCCTTCCTTCATGCTTATTGTTCATGTCTTACAGTCTTCTGTGAGAGCACCTACACTTTCTTGTACTATTCTGCTGGCAACAAGTCTGTGTCATTTGGCATAATTAGCATCTCTAAATAAAAGAAACTCTGAGCTTAATTGCTTAAAAAATAGGGGCTTATTCTTTTTCATAAAATAAACGGTCTGGGAGTAAGGTATTACTAGTACAGTGACTGACATTGGTTCAATAGTTCAGTGATGTCAAGGACACTGTTCCTGAAATTTTCTTGGTATTTCCCTCAGGATCACAAGATGGTTATTGCTTGGGTCAAGGTTCTCCAGAGGCAAAAATACTTGCAGGTTCTCCAGACAACCCAGTTTTATAATGAAGGCACCAGGAACTAAAAGCAGTTGGAGAAAACTATTACATAAGGCAATTCAAAAATCCTGGAGTCCAACCTCAACATTTTGCAATTTTGCAAAGATTCAGGTCTGCAACTAAAGTACTAATGGAATTGGAAATCTGAAGCTAGTGTAAGTACGTTGCTTTGCCTTTCAGTGGATACATTAAAAAGTAGAGTCTAGAAAAGATTTCACGTTGCCCTGGAGAGGCATTAGAAAGATGAAAGAAGCAAGGCTATTTACTTGCTGAATTTTGAGTGATAGAAATCACATATTTTTGGCGGACAAGTGGCCAAAGGCCTTTTTCAAATCTCAACAGCAACTCTCATCGATGTTTAGAAAGTATATCTTTTGACTTTAAATATACAAGTAAGGCAAGAAAGCTGAATTTTCACAAATTTCCCCCATGCCAATTTGGAAGGAAGAATTTATCTAATGTACTTCAGTGTATCTCATGTGATATTAATTAAAAACAATTAAAACAGTTAAAATCCCAGAGCAGAGAGCAGTAGGTGAATATAAGAATACAATCTTACCAATTAACACACACACACACACACACACACACACACACATTCAGGAGATGCCTTTTCACCAGTGGGTTACAGAGCCATACAGTACATGTATACAGGAAATGATTTCTAGATTCAGTAGTTAGGATTCAGCAAACAGGGAGCTTCATTAATCAGATGTACTAATATACCTTTATTTTATATTGAGGAAAATAAACAAGAGAAGATCAACTGCAGTTAAACCAAACATCTACACCATATGTCCTTGTAATATTAACAGGTTTTCGGAGCATGCTACTAGTTCTGAGGATTCAGACACGAAAGCATCTGCCATCAGGTAGCTCACAGTCTTCTGGGCTGGAAATCGCCCTCTCTCATTTCCTTCATCAGCTCTGACAAATGTGCCAGCAGCCCCTATATGCTTCTTATCAATGAAATAGGTTAAAAAGCCTATTTCATTCTCAGGATAAAGCAGTACTTTTCCCAAGAGTTGTCATCCCCCAATTTTTATGAATATGCCTTTCATTGTTTAAAACAATAAAGAAGGAGAGGGAGAGAATTTCCAGTGGACTCCCCACTGAGTGCATAGCCCAATGGGGGGGGCTCAGCAGAAGGGGGGTGCTCTATCTTACAACCCTGAGATCATGACCTATGCAGAAATCAAGAGTCAGATGCTTAACTGACTGAGCCACCCAGGAGTCCTTCACTTAAACATTTCTCATAATGCTTATCACATTCTGTGTTATAGTTTGGTTTTGGGGGGATTAAAAATTACTTTATTCATTTTAGGTGCTAAATAAGCTATTATTGAACTGAATCCAACAAAGAAACAACGAAGATTATTCTTATTTGTATTTTATAATTTGTAGTATAAAAGAAAAAAGTCTCTCTTAATCCTGTATGTTAAGTGTTGAAGTCTTTACTTAGACTCCTCATTTGCCTAATTTCTGTTTTACTCCTGTTCCTTAAATACTTGACTACTGACTTTTAGCTGGAAATGTAGCTGCCTGGAATGATGACTATAATTTTCAGTTTCACTTTAAAATTATATGTGGATATGTGACCATGTTCTGGCAACAGGCATACAAAAGCAAGTGTCATGTGCAATTTCTGAGAAGTATCTTTAATGGAACTGAGCTTATCTTTCTTATCCCATTGAGTTGAATAGCCATCTTGGACCATGTGATATAAAGTTCACACTAAGGAAAGCAGAACAAAAGACAGAATGAGCCCAAGTTTTTCATGAATGTGCACCTGACATACCAATGCGGGACATTCAGATTTCTTTACATAGAAGAAAAGCAAATTCTATTTTATTTAAGCCACTTACATTTTGAATATCCATAGCCAGACCCAATACTGGCTGGCATTACTAACAGCTCCCTACTTAATGAAATGAAAGTTAGCTGGCAGAAAAAAGATGGCAGAGGAGTAGGGAACCCTATTCCAACCAGTCCCTGGAATTGAGCTGGATATCTATCAGACCACTCTGAACACCCATGAAATCAGCCTGAGATGTAAGAAGATAGATCTGGATCTCTACAAACAGAATATCACAGGTGGTTGGTTTAGAGTATGAAGCGAGGAGCCGTGATTCCTCAGGCACATATCCGAAGATAAATGGAAGGTGTGGGAGCCATCAGGATCCTGCACTGCCAGGGGGCAAAAGCCTTCTGCACTGGGGATGGGGCACAGACTCACAGACCAGTAGTGGTGGGGAAAGGACATTAGGGCAGCCCCCGGACTGAAACCTGGAGCGGCAGGGCCAACATGAGAATTGGGGTTGGCTGGCAGTTTTAGAAGCACAAAGGGCAGAGACGTGCCTGGAGGGGCACACAACCCAGGATGCTACAGTTTTTAGCACCACAGACAGAAACAGAGATAGTGTGGCCTGGAGAGCTAACTGAAGAACAGACTGCAATCTCTCTGCTCTGAGGCAGAGGGTTGGAAACAGTCTCTTCTGCTCTGACTCTTGGAAGAGACTCAGAAAGCTGCCAGGGAAAGCCGCCAGAGAACAAAAGCCCCCCAAAAACGGTTTTGACTGAGCCCATCCCTCCCACAGGGGGTAGGGCAACTCTGCCCAAACAGGGTTGCCTGAGTAACAGCACAGCAGTCCCCTCCCCCAAAAGACAGGCTGGGAGAACAAGAGGCCGACAACCATAAGGTCCCTACAAAACAGGTGCATCTTGCTTGGGTTGTGGTCAATAATTTGGACTCTGTACATTCACTCAACCACTCCTCAACAGAATGACTAGGAGGAGGAACCCCCAAAATAGGAAAGACTCAGAGACTGTGACTTCAGCCATAGATTTACAAATGGATACAGATACAACCAAGATGTTGGAAATGGACTTCAGGGTAACAGTTATGAAGATGATAGCTAGAATGGTGAAATCAATTAATAGCAACATACAGACTCTTAAGGGCAGAAATGAAAGCTGAACTGGCAGAACTTAAAAATGCTATCAATGAGATCCAATCCAATCTAGATAATCTAACAACTAGGGTAAATGAGGCAGAAGAACGAATTAGTGATCTAGAAGATCAATTGATAGAAAAGAAGGAAAAAGAGGAGGCCTGGGAAAAATAGCTTATAATCCATGAAAAGAGAATTAGAGAAATAAGTGATGCCATGAAATGTTCCAACATCAGAATTATTGGGATCCCTGAGGGGGTGGAGAGAGAGGACAAGAAGATATATTTGAGCAAATCATAGCTGAGAACTTCCCTAATCTGGGGAATGAAACAAACATTCCAGTCGTACATGCAGAGAGGACCCCTCCCAAGATCAAGGAAAACAGGCCAACACCCCAGCATGTAATAGTAAAACTCGCAAATCTTAGAACCAAGGAAATCATCTTAAGGGCAGTTAGGGGGAAGAGATTCCTTACATATGGAGGGAGGGACATCTGAATAATGTCAGACCTATCCACAGAGACCTGGCAAGCCAGAAGGGGCTGGCAAGACATATTCAGTGTAGTAAACGAGAAGCACATGCAGCAAAGAATACTTTATCTGGCAAGGCTGTCATTTAGAATGGATGGAGAAATGCAAAGCTTCAAGACTGGCAGAAGCTGAAAGAATATGTGACCACTAACCCGGCCCTGTGAGAAACATTAAGGGGGTCTATAAAAGGAGAAAGACCCCAAGAGTGGTATAGAACAGAAATATACAGAGACAATCTACAAAAACAAGGTCTTCACAGGCAACATGATGACAATACAGTCATATCTTTCTATAATCACTCTCAATGTGAATGGCCTAAATGCTCCCATAAAACAGCACAGGGTTGCAGACTAGATAAAAAGATAGGACCCATCCATATGCTGTCTATAAGAGATTCGTTTTGAACCTGAAGATACATCCAGACTGAAAGTGAAGGGATGGAGATCCATCTTCCATGCCAATGGACCTCAAAAGAAAGCTGGGGTAGCAATTCTTATATCAGACAAATTACATTTTAAACTCAAGACTGTAGTTAGAGACACAGAAGGACACTATATCATTCATAAAGGGTCTATCCAACAAGAAGATCTAACAATTGTAAATATCTACACCCCCAACATGGGAGCAGCCAACTACATAAGTCAACTGTTAACTAAAATAAAGAGTAATATTGATAACAATACGTTAATTATAGGAGACCTCAAAACTCCACTTTCAGCAACAGACATATCATCTAAGCAGAAAATCAACAAAGAAACAAGAGCTTTGAATGACACATGGGACAAGATGGACCTCACAGATATACACAGAACATTCCACCCTAAAACAACAGAATACTCATTCTTCCCGAGCACACACTGAACTTTCTCCAGAATAGACTACATACTGGGTCACAAATCAGGTCTCAACTGATACCAAAATTTTGAGATTATTCTCTGCATATTCTCAGACCAAAATGCTTTAAAACTGGAACTCAATCACAAGAAAAAATTTGGCAGAAATTCAAACACTTGGAAGCTAAAGACCACTCTGCTCAAGAATGTTTGGGTCAACCAGGAAATCAAAGAAGAACTTATACAATTCATGGAAACCAATGAGAACAAAAACACTTCAGTCCAAAACCTATGGGATACTGCAAAGGTGGTCCTAAGGGGGAAATACATAGCCATCCAAGCCTCACTAAAAAAAAAAATTTGAAAAATCCCGAATTCACCAACTAAATTTACACCTTAAAGAACTAGAGAAAAAAGCAACAAACGATGCCTAAGCCACGCATTAGAAGAGAAATAATTAAGATTAAAGCAGAGATCAATGAATCAGAAACCAGAAACACAGTAGACCAGATCAATGAAACTAGAAGCTGGTTCTTTGAAAGAATTAGTAAGACCGATAAACCACTGGCCAGACTTATCCAAAAGAAAAGAGAAAGGACCCAATTAATAAAGTTATGAATGAAAGGGGAGAGATCACCTCTAACACCAAGGAAATAGAAACAATTATTAGAAATTATTATCAACAACCATATGCCAATAAGCTGAGCAACCTGGATGAAATGGATGCCTTCCTGGAAACCTATAAACTCCCAAGACTGAAACAGGAAGAAACTGACAACCTGAATAGGCCAATAAAGAGTAATGAGATTGAAGCAGTGATCAAAAATCTCCCCCAAAATAAGAGTCCAGGGCCTGATGGAATCCCTGGGGAATTCTACCAAACATTCAAAGAAGAAATAATACCTATTCCCCTGAAGTTGTTTCAAAACATAGAAACAGAAAGAAAGCTTCCAGACCCATTCTATGAGGCCAGCATTACCTTAATCCCCAAACCAGGCAAAGAACCCATCAAAAAGGAGAATTTCAGACCGATATCCCTGATGAATATGGTTTCCAAAATTCTCAACAAAATCCTAGCTAACAGAATCTAACAATACATTAAAAGGATCATCCACCATGACCAAGTGGGATTTATCCCTGGGATGCAAGGGTGGATCAACATTCGCAAATCAATCAGTGTGATAAAACACATTAATAAGAGGAGAGACAAGAACCATATGGTCCTCTCAACTGATGCAGAAAAAGCATTTGACAAAATACAGCATCCTTTCCTAATTGAAACTCTTCAGAGTATAGGGATAGAGGGAACATTCCTCAAGTTCATAAAAACCATCTATGAAAAACCCACAGCGAATATCATCCTCAATGGGGAAAAGCTGAGAGCCTTTCCCTTAAGATCAGGAACACATCAAGGATGCCCACTCTAACCACTATTGTTGAACATAGTACTAGAAGTCCTAGCAACAGCAATCAGACACAAAAAGAAATAAAATGTATTCAAATTGGCAAACATGAAGTCAAACTCTCACTCTTCACAGATGACATGATACTTTATGTGGAAAACCCAAAAGACTCCACCCCCAAATTACTAGAACTCATACAACAATTCAGTAATGTGGCAGGATACAAAATCAATGCACAAAAATCAGTTGTTTTCTTATGCACTAACAATGCAACTGTAGAAAAAGAAATTAGGGAATCAATTCCATTTACAATAGTGCCAAAAACCATAAGATACCTCGAAATAAACCTAACCAAAGAGGTAAAGGACCTATACTCTAGGAACGACAGAACACTCATGAAAGAAATTGAAGAAGACACAAAAAGATGGAAAAATATTCCATGCCCTTGGATTGGAAGAATAAACATTGTGAAAAAGTCTATTGTGCCCACAGCAATCTATACCTTCAATGCCATCCCGATCAAAATTCCAATGACATTTTTCAAAGTGCTGGAACAAACAATCCTAAAATTTGTATGGAACCAGAAAAGACCCTGAATCGCAAAGGAAATGTTGAAAAAGAAAAACAAAGCTGGGGGCATCACGTTGCCTGATTTCAAGCTATATTACAAAGCCGTGATCACCAAGACAACATGGTACTGGCACAAAAACAGACATATAGACCAATGGAACAGAATAGAGAGCCCAGATATGGACCCTCAACTCTATGGTCAAATAATCTTTGACAGGGGAGGAAAAGATATGCAATGGAAAAAAGACAGTCTCTTCAATAAATGGTGCTGGGAAAATGGGACAGCCACATGCAGAAGAATGAAACTCAACCATTCTCTAACACCATACACAAAGATAAACTCAAAATGGATGAAAGACCTCAGTGTGAGACAGGAATCCATCAAAATCCTAGAAGAGAACATAGGCAGTAACCTCTTCAACAACGGCCACAGCAACTTCTTTCAAGATACATCTCCAAAGGCTAGGGAAACAAAAGGAAAAATGAACTTTTGGGACTTCATCAAGATAAAAAGCTTCTGCACAGCAAAGGAAACAGTCAACAAAACGAAGAGACAACCCACAGAATGGGAGAAGATATTTGCAAATGACACTACAGATAAAGGGTTGGTATCCAAGACCTATCAAGAACTTCTCAAACTCAACACCCAAAAAAACAAATAATCAAGTCAAAATTGGGCAGAAGACATGAACAGACACTTCTCAGAAGAAGACATACAAATGGCCAACAGATACATGAAAAAATGTTCATCATCATTAGCCATCAGGGAAATTCAAATCAAAACCACATTGAGATACCACCTTACACCAGTTAGAATGGCAAAAATGGACAGGGCAAGAGACAACAAATGTTGGAGAGGTTGTGGAGAAAGGGGAACCCTCTTACACTGTTGGTGGGAATGCAAGTTGGAACAACCACTTTGGAAAACAGTGTGGCGGTGCCTCAAAAAATTAAAAATAGAGCTACCCTATGACCCAGCAATTGCACTAATGGGTATTGACCCCAAAGACACAGATGTAGTGAAAAGAAGGGCCATATGCACCCCAATGTTCATAGCAGCAATGTCCACAATAGCCAAACTGTGGAAAGAGCCGAGATGCCCTTCAACAGATGAACGGATAAAGAAGATGTGATCCATATATACAATGGAATATTACTCAGCCATCAGAAAGGATGAATACCCAACTTTTACATCAACATGGATGGGACTGGAAGAGATTATGCTAAGTGAAATAAGTCAAGCAGAGAAAGTCAATTATCATATGGTTTCCCTTATTTGTGGAACATAAGGAATAGCATGGAGGACATTAGGAGAAGGAAGGGAAAAATGAAGGAGGGGAAATCGGAGAGGGAGATGAGCCATGAGAGACTATGGACTCCGAGAAACAAACTGAGGGTTTTAGAGGGGAGATGGGTAGGGGGATGGGTTAGCCCAGTGATGGGTATTAAGGAAGGCATGTATTGCATGGAGCACTGGGTGTTATTCGAAAACAATGAATCATGGAATACTACATCAAAAACTAATGATGTACTATATCGGGACTAACATAACATAATAAAATAAAATTAAATTAAAAAAGTAGTTATAGTCTGATTTGAGTCACTTCCCAGTGTCAGAGGCCTACCTGGGCTGGTCTCATTGATTGCACAATTTTTTACAATGACAAGACAACAAGAACAAGGAAACCTGTCACTTTGACACACTTCTTCCTCCTTGGAAGTTATATCTATCAGTTTTATCCAGCATTGACACTGATCTGCTTAAGAAAGTCCACCCTGTCCTTTTTTCCCTAGGTTTGCACCAGCACAAACCTTGTTGTCATTCAGTGCAGCCTGGCTCCTACTGAGTCATTGTTAACATATTTCTTCTTGTTTGTTTCTGTTCATCTCTCACTAAAGAATTCTACTGCATAAGTATAGGCCTCAACTTGGTATTTTTTCCCTACACCCCTATTTCTTGACCGTTTCTCCCCTAAGTCATAAGCAATAAGTAAATATATATGTAATGTGGAAAAAGATTAGGCTACCCCTTTTCCTCCCTCTTCTATTTCACAGTCATAATCCCTCATAACTACCTTTATTTCAGAAAGGGTATGGCTACCAACTTGGTTAGCTTCTAATCCCCCTCTGCCTTCCCATTCCTCTCATCTCTCTTTCCTCCCTGTTTTCTAATGAATAGCTAATTAACTCTGAAAGGATTAAGCTAAACTGTATTTTACAACCCTTATCCCTCCTAGAATTTTCAAAGCTACTTCTTGCCTGAGATTATCTTGAAAGGGCCTGAACTCTATTTCCTCAGAGCACTTAAAGCATTTTCAAACATAAGAAAGCAAGGGTTTTAACACAGTATTTCTTCACAGAATACATGAAAAAGTCACTTCCCCTTATGTATTTGTCCCTTTAATTTTATTTCCCTTCTCTTTCCTTCAGCCTATCTGTTCTGTAAGAGAATGTAAACACTTAAAATACATTTGGGAGGTCTCCTAAATAAAGAAGCCAGAAATATTTTTTTATAAACTGAAGGATCCCTTTTTTAAAAAAATATTTTATTTATTTATTTGAGAGAGAGAGAGAGGGAGCATGAGCATGAGAGGCGAGGGGCAGAGGGAGAAGCAGACTCCCCGCTGAGCAGGGAGCCCAGTGGGATCCCAGGACCCTGAGATCATGATCTGAGCCCTGAGCTGAAGGCAGATGCTTAACTGACTGAGCCACCAGGTGCCCCTTTTGGTATTATAAATGATCAACACAACTTTTTCTGTTTCATCTGTTGGATTTCAGCTTACTGGTTCTAAATTTTACCTATGTTGTTCCTGCTGATTGTCTCTTCATTACTTTCCTTGTTTTTAGTTATAGGAAGCAAACTATGCAGCATCAAAGTTCCATGTTTCAAAATTTCTCTCCACTGATCTAAATTGTAGGAAATGCAGTAAAGATGAGCAACCAAAGAAATAAACAAGGGTCTTATGTAGCTAATAATGCCAAGTAAACAAAGGGCCCATGAATTCAAAGGCTGATCGTATGTGTACATAAAATCTCATCAAATTTTAATTCTCTGGAGGTGATTTATCATATATGTAGTATAGTTGAAATAATTGAAAAACAGAAAAGTATTTACCCACTTTGGATTCCAATTTAATATTCAATACTGTTTCGTGGAGGAGAAAGATAATCATTAACAGACTGATATGTCTTCAACAGGTAAATGGTCACTTAAAGCAGCCAGTTTCCTTACAAGATGCAGACAATGTTTTAGAGATCTGAAGACTTCATTTTTAACAGTCTCCAAAAACAACAATCACTGTTTTCTACAATATGCCCATACTAATTTGGATAAAACCAGAGAAACCAATAAACCCTAGAGTATCAGCAAATCTTCTAGAAGTATAAAATGTTCAATAAGAATTATCTGGTATTATTGTTGTCATTACTAGCAGCAGCAGTATTTTTCTAGCTTCTGGATGAAGTTGAGAACATGAATATATTTGTAAAATAAAACGATTTACAAAGGCCTTTCACATTCATTGACTCATACAAAAACCCTACAGGCTAACTCAGGCAAGTACTTTCATCCTACTTTGAGCCTGATGTCTATCTTCTGCTTCCTTGATGACCAATGACTCCAGCCAGAACACTTCACCCATAACTATAACTGTGCCATCAGCTTATCTGATAATTTGGCCTGGGCACAGGTATTTTTTTAAAGCTCCTCAGGTGATTTTAATGTGCAGCCTGTAGTGAAAATCACTAAATCCATGCCACTTTGTTAATGATTATGTAACTCAAATAATAATTGAGTATCAACAGATGCTTTTAGGAAAATTCCTCACTCACATTTTAAAATGCATAAGAATCACCTAGAGAACTTGTCAGAAGACAGTTTCTTAAGCTCCATTCCCAGTGGTTCTAATTTAGTGAGTCAGAGTGAAGCCCCTGAATCTGCATTTCTAAAAAACTCATAGGTGTTATCAAAGAACCACGCTTAGAGAACCATGGATTTGTACCAAAGGCTGAGTCTTGTGGTAGGTGATTTCAGATTTTCTAGCAAGCCCAATTGGTGGAGAGGATTAGATTTGGACCTACAGAGGCTTCTCAATTCATTCTATGACAGGAAAAGTCTGACCTGCATTTTCATCTATTAGGTTAAGCTGCCTCTACAGAAAACCCAAAATAATAGTACTTTAAATATACAAAGGTTAATCCTTTCACATAAAAAAAAGTCCAATAGACATTCTAAAGTTAGTATGGTGGTACAAGGAGGCAACCAATGACCTAGGATCCTTGTATATTTCTGTTTTACCAATCTTCACATATGACTTTATCTCTGAATCCATTTCATGCTCTAATATGGCTGTTAAAAGTCCAGACAATGTGTCCATATTCAAAGACGTAGGAAGTAATTTTTTTTTTTAATTAGGGAGGGGGTAATTTCCCTATCCATTTGATCCCTGTTTCAGGAGCTTTCCCAGGAATCTCCCCCAATAAATTTTATGTCCATATCACTTTTCAGAACTTTACCACATGGCAATACCGATCCACAAAAATGCCTGAATAGAATAGAATAGATGTTGAGGCTGTTGCATTCAATAAAGCCAAAAAGGATGACTCAAACACCAATACAAGTGCATTCCCACTCCTTGTCTAGGGTGGATGTTGCTGATTCACAGACAGCTCTCTTCCACATAGTGATTCTAGAATCCAGGCTCCTTCCATTTTGTGGTACTGTTATTCCCTAAAGTCGCATCACCAATACTGCATCTGGCAGGTGGAAAGGGTAAAGAATTTAGGGATATCCTTTTTTATTAAATGCCAAGGCCCAGAGCACCTGGGTGGCTCCGTCGGTTAAACGGCTGCCTTTGGCTCAGGTCATAATCCCAGAGTCCCCGGATCCAGCCCCACATGGGCTCCCTGATCAGTGGGGAGTCTGCTTCTCCCTCTGACCCTCCCCCTCCTCTTGTGCTCTCTCTCTCTCTCTCTCAAATGAATAAAATCTTTAAAAAAAAAAACTAAATAAATAAATAAATAAATAAATAAATGCCAAGGCCCAGAAGAGGTTGGCATTCCTTCTATGCACATTCCTTTGGCTATAACTCAATCAGCATGATCAAAACTAATAGCACAGAAGGCTGGAACATATAGTCTAGCTGTGTGCCTTAAAACAAAAGGAAGTGGATTTTTAAAAAAGATTTTTATTGGGTGCCTGCGTGGCTCAGTTGGTTGGGCGACTGCCTTCGGCTCAGGTCATGATCCTGGAGTCCCTGGATCGAGTCCCGCATCGGGCTCCCTGCTTGGCAGGGAGCCTGCTTCTCCCTCTGGCCCTCCCCCCTCTCATGTGCTCTCTCTCTCTCTCTCATTCTCTCTGTCTCAAATAAATAATAAAATAAAATCTTTAAAAAAAAAAAAGATTTTTATTTATTTATTTGAGAGAGAGAGAGAGAGAGAATGCATGAGCACATGAGCAGAGGGGGGGCAGAGGGATATGGAGAGGGAAAAGCAGACTAGCTCTTAGGACCCTGAGATCATGACCTGAGCCCAAGTCATAAGCTTAACTGACTGAACCACCCAGGTGCCCCAGGAAATGAAGTCTTGATGAAGCATCTCCTATACACTAGGTATTGTAATCTTATAGCTGAATATGTGATGATACCTAACAATATAAGAACTTTATTGGTAAAGAAGATAGGATAATTGGATGTAGGAGAGGTAACTAACAGTCTCTGCCATCTTACCTCATTTTTTTTTAATTTCCAGAGTACAATATAGAATTTCTAGTTTATCTTAAAATTGTAAGAAAAAACCTGAACCAGTTGTGAGATGATCTGGGTTCTCATCTAGAGTGTTTTTTAGTATTGAGCTGTGTGATCAGGGGGATATCACTTAAGCATTTTACTTTAATTTCCTTATCTGTAAACTAGGAGTGATTGCCTCTATTTGACCTATACCTGAGAAGTGTTGTGATGATCCAATGAGAATACAGATATCAAAATATCTAAAAATACAAAGCAAATATATGACTGCCAGAAGATAGGTTTTCCTCTTTAGGTTATTTGTATAATGTGGAAAGTATCTCAGAGTCTGTAAGTCAAGATAGATTTCAGGGAAGGTGAATGGATACATTGAAGATCTATGAAAACTGACTCAAGCTTCAAGCCAGGGGGAAAAAAGCCAACAAAGAAGCTTGTCATTATAGAGCTGTAACTCAGAATACAAACACCAATCTGTCACTTGGTTTTGCAACAACCTGTTGGTTTGTGACAGTAATGGTTGTCTTTATAGAATAAAATGGATGGTAATGAACACTGGTAAAAGGTGGCAGAGTGGCAACAAATGTGACAAGAGAAAATTACCCTAAAAGGCAGAAATGCAGCATCTCCTCAAGCCACAGTTGAAAAGGGCATAGACATTATATTTGAGCAAGATAAGTGAGAGAACCACTGTGTTCATTCCCTCCTACAAAGAGCAGTCACACTTCTAAAGTGAAAAGGTGTTGTTCCTTCTTTAACTGATAAACTCATTCAAGTATCCTAGAGAGAGCAATTTACATCTCTTTGGGGGAGGTAAGAGGCAGTATCTTTAAAAGTGAAAGGGATGACAGCCAGAGGAGAAAAAGAAATGAAGAAGCCTGGCTTGAAAAGTCAATCCATTCCTCTCAGAGTAAATTGTCTGGTTACAGAGGTTTGATGGTGTTCACTGCCCAAGTGCCAGCTGTAAATTGAGGTGGTCAATGTAGAAGTATTTGGGATAAGGGGAAGAGGATAAGGGAGCTATGGAAAGGGTTGTATTGAGGTACCATCCCTTGATGCACCATGTCTACCATCCAACCTCCTCATAACCAAAGCCCTGATATATAAAAAGTTTAGCTTATCTTAGTCACTGTGGGTAAAATGTATCTTCTCAGGAGCATAGAAAGATTCTACTTACAAGACCCATATTTTATACTTCTTTTCCATCATCATTCCCAAGTACAGAGAAGTCTAGCTCAATGTTATATACAAGACAGGTACTTACTAAATGCCTTCATATTTAACTCTGAAATATACAGGCTCTTCTAGGGATCAAAGTCCTCATTATAATCATGCTCTAATTTATTACTTCCCAGACACTAGTAATCAAATTGGCACCTGGCTGTGCAGATTCCTGGGCCCACCACAAGATCTACTAAATCAGAATCTGAGGATGGGTAAGCGACTTGATTTCTATGTTTTTGACAAGTTCCTTTGGTAATCCTGCATCCTAAAGTGCATAAAACAGTGGTAATTAATCTAGATTGCAGAGGAGAACCATCTGAAGAGCATTTAATTTTTTAATGAAAATATTCTCACCCTAGATATTCTTAATCAGTAGGTCTGAGATAAAATTTGGTGATTGTGTTTTGTAACATCTGAAGTAATTCTGTTATCCATCCCTGGTTGAGGAAGATTGCTCTGGACTAACATTTACTGGCCCTTTAAACAAAAACTTATTCTCAACATCTCTGCTGTCATTCTCCCACTGGCCACACACACTTCCTCCAGAGGGAATCCAAAATCTTCTTTTCATAATTTTACCACTAACCAGTCTCCACAAGGCCTCAGGCTCCCCAGGTGCCATCCCTATATCCACAACTCCAGAGAAAAAATTCAGGCTGAGTGATGCACAATTTAATGATCTACATTGTTTAAAATTTACAACTGTTTTGATCATCCCACAAGGAGGTGGGAGGAGGGAGTTTACTCAGGGTTCATTGTAATACATTTGTTTATCAAACTACAGCCCAGGAATACTCATTCTGACAGTTTGTTTGAAGTTTATGTGTCTCCTGATGCAAATATATAATTCGTGCCACTGTTGATGGGAATTGCAGCTTTCCAAAGAGGGGGAAAGAGACCCCCAAGAATCTTGTAATGATGGCTCAGGAGAGTATATTGACAACATAAATGTTAGCACAATTATGTACAGTCTCCATCTGTTTCCTAGCCTGATGTGTTTAGGTGTGCTATTTATTTAACAAGTGCATCTGCATTCACATATTTGGGAAGGCTGTTGTAGAAGTAGATGTTTCTATCAGGTCTTTTTAACAGGAAACACAACACGTTTGGCCTTTATTGGATAGTAGAGCACTGTAATCAAAGCTCTGTTTTCCTCTCATTGTTTCTAAGGATGATTGTAGGCAATACAAGGAAGCAAAAGTTCATAATGTGCAATCAGCATAGAATTTCTACTTATCGCCCCCCCCAACTCCACTCTACTGAAATTGAGCCTGTGGACACAAACTAGATAGTTAATAATAGAAGGTATTTTGCACTTATCATGTGACATGCATTTTTAAAGTGTTTTATGTACACTTTCTTTTTCATTTCATTCTCACCATATTGTGAAGAAGGTATAATATTATCATTATCTTCACCATTCACATTTTACAGGTAAGGAAACTGAAGCACAAAGAATTTATTTTTCTCACACTCAGCAAGTCAATGTCAGACTAGACTTCAAACATAGGCAATCTAGATTCAGACTCAGAGCTCTTAATAGCCATAGTATTACTTCTTCCAAAAGAAGCTTGTTATAGTAGAAAGAGCATATGCTTTGCAATCGGCTAGAACCTACTTCCATCACTTCCAAGCTGGGTAATTTGGGGCTAGTTACCTAACTTCTTAGAATCTCAATCTCCTCATCTATAAATGATGATAATAATAGTATAATAGAATAACATTATATTTATGTATTTAACTTGAAGCTAACTTTAATAACCTAACACCTCAGTCACCCCTAAGAGACAATTATACTGTCTTGTGTAATCCTCATACCAAACAAAACTGATAACACATATTAAGGTTATGGAGATCTAACATAAAAATAATGTAAAGTAAAATGTGCAGACCATTAGCAATGTTAGAATTTTCCACTTATCCTCCACCTCTTCTAGGAATTTGATAATTATCCAAAGGCAGTATGATTTGAATTTTTTGGCACCAGCATACAATGTTTCCTTTTGTTTTTGTTCTTTCCCTTAGTTTAGCTCAAGGACTCTCAAACTTTAGTGTGCATAAGAATTATCATACAGTGATACACACACAAAACCATGAATACCTTTTATGAGCAATTTAAGGAAGTTTGATGGATAACTTTAACTTGGTACAATCTTTACATATTTGTAGGAACTATGAATACCCAAGTACCCAATACCTCTCTCCCTACCTCAGAGATGTTTTGAAGGCTAACTGACAACATTTATGAGTACATAACATAGTATCTGGCATGCAGTAGATATTAAAAATATCTAAAATGTATATATGAGTATGAACAGAAAGCAAAATAAATTTCATCATAGTATCATGGTATAATTGTTAACAACATGAGGTCTAGGGACAGACTTCTTTCAGTTTATATCTTCCTTTTTCCACTTACTAGCTATGCAACATGAATTATTTATTTAGTTTCCCTGTGACTAGTTACCTCTTGAATAAAAAGTGAGAATAACAATAGCCTTGCAAAATCATTGAAAGGATCAAGTGGCTTAATATATGGAAATATATAGGACAGAACCTGGCATAGAGTAAAAGCTAATCATTATTACTATTTTTTCACAAAGGTAATTTCTGCGCTAGCTCTTGAAGAAAGTTATGGCAAGTGATTGTTGGAAGGAAACAGGAAGGATCCATTCTTGGATCATAGTAGACACAGAGGCCAAACTAAGTAAGGTGGGGAGAGCCTGACTGGCTATTGTCAGGGGCACTATTTAAGTATAAAGATAGGTAGTCATCCATTGCATTTCTTTGCTCTTCAGAGGCAAGTCCCTTTGAATGTGTCAGAATTGTGTGTAGCTCAGAGCAGAACTATTTGCAGCAGCTTGTTAGGTACTCAAGATTTCTGGTTTTAATTAGTTTAGTGATATTGCATCTTGCAGTCAATAGCTGTAATAGCACCTGTTTTCTTTCTAACTAGGATATAAAAAACATCACTTTCTATCTTTGCATGTTTATTGGAACCTTTCTGGTGTGTGACAAATAACAGCCATAAAGTCTTTGAGGTTGAAGATTGCTTTACTTTTTCTTATGCACCCATAAATGGGGAAAAAACTAGAATTTCTGAGTTTAGCTTTGGATATAATATACAATATAACAATTTGTTTAATTGTCTGAAATTAAATATATTTATAAGAGTTATTTTTGCCGCTTGAATAATCTTCATGAAGTTCAAAATATGAAGTACTAACACTAAAGACTGTTAGTGTTCTAGGTATCTCCTTTCTGAAGCTCATCATAAGCACTAAAAACTTGAGGTCATTTCTATGATGACAAAAGGAACAAAACACAGTGTCTTCACATTTTGCCATGGAAAGTATGAAAGCCAGACCATATACAAATTAAAATGAAAATGCATGCTGTTAGGGTCATTGATTGCAAGATGTAATATCACTAAAGTAATTGGGTGCCAACTGCCTGGACAGCTTTTAAGTTAGAAGTATAAATTATCTAACAGAGCTCTACCCTTTAAGAGTTTACCTGATAAGATGTCACATTTTATGCCCTAGGATTACAATGTAGGATAGTATATATTTAAGTACCAAGCAGTGTGGTAAGAATATGCCAGTGTTATAGAAATTCAGAGAAGTAAAAGATCTTTTAGAATTGGGATAGTTAAGGAAAGTCCCATGGCAGAGGCACTGAAAGGCTGGTATCTTGTGTGATAATTTATTAATTCTATAGTTTAATGAGCAAATTTCTTGGTGCTTTTTATCCCCACTGAAGAGAGGAGAATATTAGAGATCTGGGGTCTCCTTAACTCCAGAGGAGGAGTAAATGAGATTTATTTTTATTTTAGAGAAAGTGAGGAGGAGTTGACACCCTGAAGATAACCTAGTTTGGGGGAAGAAGCCCCATAGAAGGAATGACAGATTGACTGTTATAAGCTAAATTGTGCCCACCTCCATTCAAATGTTGAAATCCTAAACCCCAGTACCTCAGAATATGACTGTATTTGGAGATAGTGTCTTTAAAAAGGTAATTTAGTTAAAATCCAATATGACTGCTGTCCTTATAAGAAGAGATTAGGACACAAACATGCTCAGAGGGAAAACCACATGGAGACACAAGGAAAACACAGCCATCCACAAGGCAGAGAAAGAGACCTCAGAAGAAAAAACCCTACTGACTCTTGACCTCAGACTTCTGGCCTCCAGAACTGTGAGAAAATAAATTTGTCTTGTTTAAGTCACCCAGTCCGTTGTACTTTGTTATGGCTGCCATAGCAAACTAATACAGTAAATTCAAACAACAGCTATTATTAGCTCATATTTCTGCCAAGTACTTTTGTGATGGGTTGGTTCAGCTAATCTTGATTGTCTTCACTCAAATGTCAACATTTGCTTATCAGGTAGAAAGTAGATGATCCAGGATGATCTCATTTACTTTCTAGAGGTATACAGTCTTTTGGCCATGATACCTCACTTCTCCACATGGCATTCTAATTCTCCAGAAGGCTCACCTGGGCTTCTTTACATGGTAACTGCTGGGTGCCAAGAACAGCAAGACAGCAAGGTCCAAACTTCAAATACTTTTCAGGCCTCTTGCTTGTGTCACAATTACTAATATCACATTAGCCAACACAGGTCACCTGACCAAGCCCAGATTTAAGCAGCATAGAAAATAACCTCTTGATGGGAACAATATCAAAGTCACTTTGCCAGGGGATATATGTAGAAGGATGAAAATAATTTGTAGCCAATTTTCCAATTTTCCACAGAGAGAATAGTTTAGTGGTTCAAAGGTTTAAGGGAAGTAGGTTCATGTCCTTATGCACCTTGATCTCTAGAGATTGGTAAAAGGACTGTGCCAGAAGTAGAGGAGGAATGAGCCTTATAAAGAATGGTGATTTGAATGTGGCAATATATTGAATAAAGATGCTTGAATGATATCCTGTAAAAGCACTAAATACCTATACCTTGTGAATTTTGATGGTTCCTTGTGACCAAGTTTGGCAGAACTGAGTAAAATTACTATCAGAGCTTCCTGCTTTCAAGGGATCATTTTGGATAAAGCATGAAGCCTACAAGTTAAGAAATACTTTAGGGAGCCATGGCATATTGTAGATTGTGGAGAACTAGAGTCAAAGCAGTAATAGGTGACTAAAGAGAAGAAATAGGCAATGATGACTGTTAGGGGGGCACTAAAAGCCCTTGAAACTCCAATACAACTATAAGGAGGTAGAAGGCACTCCCATACAAAATCCCAAATGAATGGCTTTGAACTTTTCATCAGCCTTGATGAGTGGTTGCTCAAACTGAATTTAATTTTATTTAAAACAAACAAAAAATAAATTGACTTTTATTGCATTCCAAGTGTTGTGGTAAAATAATTTGATACCTATAAGTAGGAATCAGTATGATGGAGATGGGGATTCCAAACAGGGTTACATGGCATTAAAAACACTATGAGAAAAGTGGAGTGTGTGTTGTAGGGTGGGGAGAAAGAGGCAATAGTGGTAGTAAAAGAGCCCCCAAAATACCTGAGCAGAAGAGATGGTGCATATTATGGATCACCTTGAATACAAGACCAAGAAATTTAGATTTGATCTAGTAAGCCATAGGGAGGAACTAAACAAGAGAAATGTGTTTTTAAAAAGCATTATTTTAGGAGGGTGGAAAGACAACCAAGAATATGTGTATTCTCAGGAGTATCATAAAATTTTCATTAAAATATCAAAAATAAATTTATTTTAATTCTCTTTAATTTAAAACAATAACACCTGCCATTTGGCACCCCCATTTCATGACATGGCATGAATTCAAAGGCATGATAACTGAACTGAGCTGGCTCAAAATTCTTACCCAGCAGCAATGCATCCAGTCTCAGTTGTAATCATTACTTGGCAGTAATTTATTCAGTGCCCACTATGTGCCAAGGAGTGTTAGTTTCTTGATCAATCATGCAGCATAAGTTAATGGAAGAGTGTGGGCTCAAAGTCACATAGGATTGATCTCTAGTCTTACCCCTACTGCTTACTAGCTATGACATGTGGACTCTGTTTTTGATCTTTTTATGCTCCAGATTTCTCATATGAAAAAATGGAGAAGAGATAACAACAGTATATATCTCATAAGCTGTTTTGATTAATAAATAAGAAAATGTACTTAAAGTGCTTAGTATGGGCACTACTGGTAATAGGTATTTACTAAGTGTTAAAGCTAGACAAAAAATAAAACACTGTCCCTCTCTATCCTTATCACTCTCCTTAGGACAGCATAGGCTTACATGACTCCTCATATTAGTAATCATTGCAGGAATTCAGAGCAAGCAAAGTGCCCAAATGGACAGTGACAACTCAGATTTTGTTTTTGTTCATTTTCCACAGAGAAAGAAAAGAGTTAAGAAAGCAGTTGCATGGGAATATGTTTCTTCTCCAAAAGATAAAGTTTGCGTTGGTGGTATAGTGGTGAGCATAGCTGCCTTCCAAAAGATAAAGTTTTTGAGACCCTTTTTCAAAAACAATTCAGTGTCTTTGAGACAGTTAATGAGATATGCTAATTTGGGATAAATAGGTCTGCTATGAATTCCTGATAAGAAAGCAACTGCTTGACTTACTTTCTTTACTTTCTAGGGAGAAAGTCAGAGTTTGAAGACAATAAGATATGATAATGTATAAGACACTGCCTTGAAGAAAACAATTTAAAATAACTAATTGTTTCTCAAGTCAAGCTCTAGAAGAAATGATGATTAGATCACACCAAGCAAGAAAGATGACTCCTATAATTCCAGTAAATGAGACCCAGGAAATGCAGACAAAGAGGTTAAAATGCCATGACAACAAATAGCTGAATGGAGTTGGAAAAGCTCATGCTTGCCTCAATTGAACCACTGTAACACAAGGGAGGGGGACCTAATTCTAACCATGACTTATGGCCCCAAATAATCTCATGCTTGAGAAACACATCAGAGAATGATGAAGTGAGGCTTTAGTTTTAGTTTTGTTTTCTCTCTCTCTCCCTTTCCCCTCTGTCTCTGTCCCTGTCTACACACACACACACACACACACACACACACACACACACACAATTGGTTCTGTTTCTTTTAAGAACCGTTACTAACACACTACCTTACTTTCTTTTTTTTATTTTATTATGTTATGTTAATCACCATATATTACATCATTAGTTTTTGATGTAGTGTTCCATGATTCATTGTTTGCGTATAACACCCAGTGCTCCATTCAATATGTGCCCTCTTTAATACCCATCACCAGGCTAACCCATCCCCCTACCCCCCTCCCCTCTAGAACCCTCAGTTTGTTTCTCAGAGTCCATACTTTCTTTTAGCTCTTATTTGTCTAGTATATCTTTTCCATAATTTTATCTTTTATTTTCAACTTTGTTATTTTGTGTCCTTGTAGACAATATGTTGTTGACTTTTTAAATATCAGTTGCAGAATTTGTCTTTATATTGATAAGTTTAGACCACTCATGTTTATTGCAAATATTATTATAGTAGAACTTTTCCCCCATTTTTTTCTTATTTTCCATTTAGTGTTATATTTTCCTTTATTTCTACTGTGTTCTTTATTATTTTCATTCCACATACTTGTTTTTTAATAGACTTCATGTTTCTGCTTCATAATATTAATATTCTCCTTTATTGCTTTGAGGATATTTATTCTTATTTTAAATTCTTGGTCTCTTTATTCCAATAACTCTTTTCATGTAGTGTGTTTTGTTCAGTTACTGTCTTCCTTTTATGTTGCTTGTACTCTTCACATGTCTAGTTGTTTTGACCTTCTAGTTCTTTGTCCCATAGAAGTATCATGTACCCTGTCTGGTTATGTGTATTGGGGAAGGGTCAAATTTTAAGCCAGTTTGCATCCCATCTGTTGCATTAGATGGTAGGGGATATGTTCCAAGAGATAGTGCCTGCACCATAGGCACCACAGAAAAACTATTAAACATACCTATACATAATACATTGTTTTGCATTTTATTAAATTTCTAAAAATGGAGCCAAACTGTTTGTATTCTTGTGGTCTTCCTCTGTTTCCTAAACTTTGTAGATTTTCAGATTCATATATTTTCATATATATAATGATTCCTTTATTTTCACTTCTGTTTAGTTTCTCATTCAAATTCTCATAGATATTAAATTTGTTTTCTGCTACCATGGGCAATATTGTTATCCTTATACAATATTCTTATATATGTATACTGGTGAACAGTTCAAGAATTCCTCTGGAGTACATGTACAAGAGTGGAATTTCTGAATCATAGGGTATAGGATAGTCAGGATAGACTAGATTCTGTTATGATAACAATGACAGCTCAAAATTTCAGTGGCTTTTAATTTTGTTGAAGTCCCAGTATTTTATTTTTGTTTTTGTTTCCCTTGCCTCAGGAGATGTATCTAGAAAGAAGTTGCTAAGGCCAAAGTCAAAGAGATTAGTACCTGTGTTCTCCTCTAGGAATTTTATGGTTAAGGTCTTACATTTAGGTCTTTAATCCATTTTGAATTTATTTCTGTGTATGATGTAAGAAAGTAGTCCAGTTTCATTTTTTTGCATGTTGCTGTCCAGTTTTCCTAACACCATTTGTTGAAGAGACTATTTTTTTCACATTGGATATTTTCTCCTGCATTGTCGAAGATTAATTGACCATATATTTGTAGGTTCATTTCTGGATTTTCTTCCTTCTTCTTCAAGAACTTCTTTTTTTTTTTTTTTTAAAGAGAGGGAGAGAGAGAATCATAAGCAGGCTCCATGTCAGCATGAAGCCCAACACAGGGATCTATCTCACAATCCTGAGATCATGACCTGAGCCAAAATCAAGAGTTGGATGCTTAACCAATTGAACCACCCATGCACCCCTCATTTCTGGGTTGTCTATTCTGTTCTATTGATCTTTGTGTCTGTTTCTGTGCCAGTACCATACAGCTTTGATCACTACAGCTTTGTACTATAACTTGAAGTCTGGAATTGTGATGTCTCCAGTTTTGCTTTTCTTTTGCAAAGTTTCTTTGGCTATTCAGGGTCTTTTGTGATTCTATACAAATTTTAGAATAACTTGTTCTACCTCTGTAAAAAATGCTGTTGGTATTTTGATAGAGATTGCATTAAATGTGTAGATTGGTTTGGGTAGTATAGACATTTTAAAAATATTTGTTCCTCCAATCCATAAGCATGGAATATTTATCCATTTCTCTGTGTCATCTTCAATTTCTTTCATCAGTGTTTTATAGTTTTCAGAGTACAGGTCTTTTACATCTTTGGTTAGGTTTATTACTAGGTATCTTATGGCTTTTGGTGCAATTATAAATGTGATTGAGTCCCTGATTTTTCTTTCTGCTGCTTCATTATTGGTGTATAGAAATGCAACAGATGTCTGAATGTTGATTTTGTATCCTGTGACTTTACTAAATTCATTTCTCAAAATAAAAAGCTTCTGCACAGCAAAGGATATAATCAGCAAAACTAAATGGCCACCTACAGAATGGGAGAAGATATTTGCTAATGACATATCCAAAAGGGTTACTTTCCAAAATATATAAAGAAATTATAAAACTCAACACCCACAAATGAATAATCCAATTAAAAAATGGGCAGAAGACATGAATAGACATTTTTCCAAAGAAGATATACAAATAGCCAACAGACACATGAAAAGATGCTCAACATCACTCATCAAGGAAATACAAATCAAAACTATAGTGAGTTATCACCTCATACCTGTCCGAATGGCTAAAATCAACAACACAAGAAACAACAGGTATTAGGATGTGGAGAAAGGGGAACCCTCTTACACTGTTGGTGGGAATGCAAACTGGTGCAGCCACTCTGGAAAACAGTATGGAGATCCTCAAAAAGTTAGAAATAGAACCACGCTACAACCCAGCAATTACACTACTAGGTATTTCCCCAAAGAATACAAAAATACTAATTAAAAGGGATATATGCTGTCCCATGTTAATAGCAGCATTATCTAGAGTAGCCAAATTATGGAAACAGCCCAAGTGTCCATCAACTGATGGATAAAGAAGACATGGTAAGTATATATACAATGGAATATTACTCAGCCATAAAAGAGAATGAAATCTTGCCATTTGCAACAACATGGATGGAGCTAGAGAGTATTATGCTAAGTGAAATAAGTCAGAGAAAGACAAATACCATATGATTTCACTCATATGTGGATTTAAGAGACAAAACAAACGAGTAAAAGGGATAAAAAGAGAGAGAGAGAGAAAGACAAACCAAGAAACAGATTCTTAACTACAGAGAACAAACAGATATTTACCAGAGGGGAGGTGGGTGGGGGATGGGTGAAATAGGTGATGGGGATTAAGGAGTGCACTTGTGATGGGCACTGGGTGGTGTATGGAAGTGTTGACTCACTATATTGTACACTTGGAACTAGTATTACACTGTTTATCAACTAACTAGAATTTAAATAAATACTTTTTAAAAATCTCAGTGCCTTAGTACAACAAATGTTTATTTTTTCCCTCACACAAAGTTCATTACAGGCCAAAAACTTTCCTCCATTTGTAGAATCAATGACCAGAACTTCTTTTATTTGTGATGTCACTACTGCAACACATGGTCACTGAAGTAGGGAAAGAACAATTGGAAAACTTATACCTACTTTTAAATGTTTCAATCCAAAAGTAACATGTCACTTCTACTCGATTGTATTTGTATTTGAGATAGGGTGAGAGAGGGAAAGAGCAAGAGCAGGGGGGAGGGGCAGAGGGAGAGGGAGAAGCAGACTCCCCGCTGAGCAGGGAGCCCCATGTGCGACTCAATCCCAGGACCCTGGGATCATGAACTGAGCTGAAGGCAGACGCTTAACTGACTGAGCCACCCAGGTGCCCACTTCTACTGATATATTATTATCCAAAATAAATTTCATGGTATCACATAACAGAAAGGTATTTAGGGCATGTAGGAGAACACATATATATTTGGACAATAGTAAATGTCTCAGTCATGTTTACTAGTTTACTAGGAAATAAAAAACTGTTTTTCCAATCTTCTACCATTTTACCCCACAAGCAGTGGGTTAGTGTTCCCATTGTCCTTATCTCAACCAACACTTGGAATTGCCTGCCTTTTTCATTATTGCCAGTATGGAGGATATGGAATAGTGTTGCAGGTTTAATTTGCAGTTATATGATTACCAATGAGTTGGCAATCTTTTTGTATGCTTATGGCTCATGTATGTTTCCTTTTCTGAAATGTGTATATATTTTATTCCATTAAGACCTTCATTTTTCTTTTGTTCTGGATGTATTGAGAAATAATTGACAAACATCACTGTATAAGTTTAAATTATACAGCATGATGATTTGACTTACATATATTTACATATACTGTGAATTGATTACCACAATAGGTTCAGCTAACATTGATATAATAAAAAGAAAGGAAAGAAAAGAAAAAAAATTTTCTCTTTGTGATGAGAATTCCTAAGATTTACTCTCTTAAGAGCTTTACTATATAACATTTCTATGAATAATTTTTCTGGAATTCATTATCTGTTCCCTGACATCACTCCTTCTCAATTGTATCTATTACAAATTTATTTACCCTGAATTGTCTTTCTTTTTCTAATACCTCTGTGTTTTATTTTGATGAAAAGAGGTTTTTATTTTATCCTAGTCAAAGTTATCTGCATTTCCCTTTATGGATTGAGATTTATATGTATTAAGAATTTCCTTCAATGAGGTCTTCAAACCACTCTCCTCTATCACTTTCAAGATATTTTTAATTTTGTTTTTCATATTTAATTTTTATGTATAATTTAATCCTAATGTTTAGGGTTGATTTTCCTATTTTTCCATCACATGGATAAGCAAAACCCTTTCATTTATCCACTGATCAGCAGTGCCAACTCTGTCTTAAATCATATCTATTCTGTCCCACTGGTTTGTCTGTCATAGTGAAAATACCACATTGTTTTTATAAATGTATTTCAGAATACATCTTGATATGGTGTAAGTCTCTTTCACATTTGTCTTTGCTAAGAATGTCTTGGTTATTCTTCGCCTTTTGTTCTTCCATATAAGCTTTAGAATCTGTCAGGTTCCTGAAAATCCTGTGAGTACTATGGACTGGGATGTCAATGAATCTATATATGATTGTTGGGAACCTGACATGTTTACAATATGAAGTCTTCCTGTTCAAGAATATGGTGTATTTGTCTAATTATTTTCATCATCAAGGTGACTGAATAATTTGGTAAGGGCTAATCAGTCACCCTTTAAATTATTAACCTATTATTTTACCCAGATTTCATATCAAACTATTGGTCTTCAGTGTATAGAATTTACCTTCACTCCATTTTGAATCTTAAGGTTCTATTTGCATGCCTCACATTTATCCTTGAAGAATTAAAGAAAATCAGTAAAAGATTAACATTATAATATGACATCCCCCTAATATATTTTAATGTAAATATTTAAAGGAGTGAGGTGCTTTCTTTTTTTTTTTTTAAAGATTTTATTTATTTATTTGAGACAGAGAGAATGAGAGAGAGAGAGCACGTGAGAGGGGGGAGGGTCAGAGGGAGAAGCAGGCTCCCTGCTCGGCAGGGAGCCTGATGCGGGACTCGATCCAGGGACTCCAGGATCATGACCTGAGCCGAAGGCAGTCGCTTAACCAACTGAGCCACCCAGGCGCCCGAGTGAGGTGCTTTCTTTAAGGTCACTTGAAGTTTTATTCTCTCTTAACCTATGGCTACTACTTATTCTGAAATGAGGCCCACTCTCAGAGATAGAAAACTTAGAAGCACAATAGGAGCAAAGAAGTCATTTCTGCTTTTTCACTGTCAGCTTCAAGCATCAGACCCTCCTTGCTCTTCCCCTTATTTGAGCTATACTTTTCAAAAGTCTTTCAGTAATCTTAGCCCTTTGTGTAAGTCCACATTCACTCTGAATCTCAGTCTCTCTGCTACTAACTATTCTTATAGTTCATGTTACTCTTATACAATCATTCTTATTTATCCTTTTCTTCTTCATTTGAATATTTTCTTATATACATAATTACATCTTTGAGTGTTTCTCCTCTCTATTAAGTTTGTACCTGCTTTGGTTTCAGGAAATAGAGTCAGACCTATCTTTTTTTTTTTTTATTATGTTATGTTCATCACCATACATTACATCATTAGTTTTTGATGTAGTGTTCCATGATTCATTGTTTGCATATAACACCCAGTGCTCCATGCAGAATGTGCCCTCTTTAATACCCATCACCAGGCTAACCCATCCTCCCACCCCCCTCCCCACTACCCTGTTTGTTTTTCAGAGTCCATCGTCTCTCATGATTCATCTCCACCTCCATTTCCCCGCCTTCATTCTTCCCCTCCTGCTAACTTCTTTTTTTTAAAACATATAATGTATTATTTGTTTCAGAGGTACAGATCTGAGATTCAACAGTCTTGCACAATTCACAGCGCTCACCATAGCACATAACCTCCCCAATGTCTATCACCCAGGCACCCCATCCCTCCCACCCCCCACCACTCCAGCAACCCTCAGTTTGTTTCCTGAGATTAAGAATTCCTCATATCAGTGAGGTCACATGATACATGTCTTTCTCTGATTCACTTATTTCGCTCAGCATAATACCCTCCAGTTCTATCCACGTTGTTGCAAATGGCAAGATTACATTCCTTTTGATGGCTGCTAATTTTCCATTGTATATATACACCACATCTTCTTTATCCAATCATCTGTCTATGGACATCTTGGCTCTTTCCACAGTTTGGCTATTGTGGACATTGCTGCTAAAACATTGGGGTGCACGTACCCCTTCGGATCCCTACATTTGTATCTTTGGGGTAAATACCCAGTAGTGCAATTACTGGGTTGAATGGTAGCTCTATTTTCAACTTTTTGAGGAACCTCCATACTGTTTTCCAGAGTGGCTACACCAGCCTGCATTCCCACCAACAGTGTAGGAGGGTTCCCCTTTCTCCGCATCCCTGCCAACATCTGTCCTTTCCTGACTTGTTAATTTTAGCTATTCTGACTGGTGTGAGGTGATACCCCATTGAGGTTTTGATTTGGATTTCCCTGATGCTGAGCGATGTTGAGCACTTTTTCATGTGTCTGTTGGCCATTTGGATGTCTTCTTTGGAAAAATGTCTGTTCATCTCTTCTGCCCATTTCTTGATTGCATCATTTGTTCTTTGGGTGTTGAGTTTAAGAAGTTCTTTATAGATTTTGAATACTAGTCCTTTATCTGATATGTCATTTGCAAATATCTTCTTCCATTCTGTCGGTTGTCTTTTGGTTTTGTTGACTGTTTCTTTTGTGGTGCAAAAGCTTTTTATCTTGATGAGGTCCCCTTAGTTCATTTTTGCCCTTGCTTCCCTTGCCTTTGGCAATGTTTCTAGGAAGAAGTTGCTGTGGCTGAGGTCAAAGAGGTTGCTGCCTGTGTTCTCCATTAGGATTTTGATGGACTCCTGTCTCACATTTAGGTCTTTCAACCATTTTGAGTCTATTTTTGTGTGTGGTGTAAGGAAATGGTCCAGTTTCATTCTTCTGCATGTGGCTGTCCAATTTTCCCAGCATTTGTTGAAGAGACTGTCTTTTTTTCCATTGGACATTCTTTCCTGCTTTGTCGAAGATTAGTTGACCATAGAGTTGAGGGTCCATTTCTGGGCTCTCCATTCTGTTCCATTGATCTATATGTCTGTTTTTGTGCCAGTACCATACTGTCTTGATGATGACAGTGTTGTAATAAAGCTAGAAGTCTGGAATTGTGATGCCGCCAGCTTTGCTTTTCTTTTTCAACATTCCTCTGGCTATTCGGGGACCTTGTGGTTCCATACAAATTTTAGGATTATTTGTTACATTTCTTTGAAAAAAGTGGATGGTATTTTGATGGGGATTGCATTGAATGTGTAAATAGCTCTAGGTAGCATTGACATTTCACAATATTTGTTCTTCCAATCCATGAGCATGGAACGTTTTTCCATTTCTTTGTGTCTTCCTCAATTTCTTTCATGAGTATTTTATAGCTTTCTGAGTACAGATTCTTTGCCTCTTTGGTTAGATTTATTCCTAGGTATCTTATGGTTTTGGGTGCAATTGTAAATGGGATCAACTCCTTAATTTCTCTTTCTGTCTTGTTGGTGTATAGGAATGCCACTGATTTCTGTGCATTGATTTTATAACCTGCCACTTTACTGAATTCCTGTATGAGTTCTAGCAGTTTTGGGGAGGACTCTTTTGGGTTTTCCACATAAAGTATCATATCATCTGCAAAGAGTGAGAGTTTGACTTCTTCTTCGCCAATTTGGATGCCTTTTATATCTTTTTGTTGTCTGATTGCTGAGGCTAGGACTTCTAATTCTATGTTGAATAGCAGGGGTGATAGTGGACATCCCTGCCATGTTCCTGACCTTAGGGGGGAAGCTCTCAGTTTTTCCCCATTGAGAATGATATTCACTGTAGGTTTTTCATAGATGGCTTTTAGGATATTGAGGTATGTACCCTCTATCCCTATACTCTGAAGAGTTTTGATCAAGAAAGGATGCTGTACTTTGTCAAATGTTTTTTCTGCATCTATTGAGAGGATCATATGGTTCTTGTTCTTTCTTTTATTAATGTATTGTATCACATGGATTGATTTGTGGATGTTGAACCAACCTTGCAGCCCAGGGATAAATCCCACTTGGTCGTGGTGAATAATCTTTTAAATGTACTGTTGGATCCTATTGGCTAGTGTTTTGGTGAGAATTTTTGCATCCATGTTCATCAAAGATGTTGGTCTGTCATTCTCCTTTTCGATGGGGTCTTTTTCTGGTTTTGGGATCAAGGTAATGGTGGCCTCATAAAATAAGTTTGGAAGTTTTCCTTCCATTTCTATTTTTTGGAACAGTTTCAGAAGAATAGGTTTTAATTCTTTTTTAAATGTTTGGTAGAATTCCCCTGGGAAGCCATCTGGCCCTGGGCTTTTGTGTTTTGGGAGATTTTTGATTACTGCTTCAATTTCCTTAGTGGTTATAGGTCTGTTCAGGTTTTCTATTTCTCCCTGGTTCAGTTTTGGTAGTTGATACATTTCTAGGAATGCATCCATTTCTTCCAAATTATCTAATTTGCTGGCATGTAGTTGCTCATAATCTGTTCTTATAATTGTTTGTATTTCTTTGGTGTTGGTTGTGATCTCTCCTCTTTCATTCATTATTTTGTTGATTTGAGTCATTTCTCTTTTCTTTTTGATAAGTCTGGCCAGGGGTTTATCAAGCTTGTTAATTCTTTCAAAGAACCAGCTCCTAGTTTCATGATTTGTTCTACTGTTCTTTTGGTTTCTATTTCATTGATTTCTGCTCTGACCTTTATTATTTCTCTTCTCCTGCTGGGTTTAGGCTTTATTTGCTGTTCTTTCTCCAGTTCCTTTAGCTGTAGGGTCAGGTTGTGTATTTGAGACCTTTCTTGTTTCTTGAGAAAGGCTTGTATTGCTATATACTTTCCTCTTAGGACTGCCTTTGCTGTATCCCAAAGATTTTGAACAGTTGTGTTTTCATTTTCATTTGTTTCTATGATTTTTTTTAGTTCTTCTTTAATTTCCTGGTTACCCATTCATTCTTTAGTAGGATGCTCTTTAGTCTTCATGTTTTTGAGTTCTTCCCGACTTTCCTCTTGTGATTGAGTTCTAATTTCAAAGCATTGTGGTCTGAAAATATGCAGGGAATGATCCCAATCTTTTGGTACCAGTTGAGACCTGATTTGTGACCTAGGATGTGATCTATTCTGGAGAATGTTCCATGGGCACTAGAGTAGAGTGTGTATTCTGTTGCTTTGGGATGGAATGTTCTGAATATATCTGTGAAGTCCATTTGGTCCAGTGTGTCATTTAAAGTCTTTATTTCCTTGTTGATCTTTTGCTTAGATGATCTGTCCATTTCAGTGAGGGGAGTGTTAAAGTCCCCCACTATTACTGTATTGTTGTTGATGTGTTTCTTTGTTTTTGTTATTAATTGGCTTATATAAATGGCTGCTCCCATGTTAGGGGCATAGATATTTACAATTGTTAGATCTTCTTGTTGGATAGACACTTTAAGTAGGATATAGTGTCCTTTCTCATCTGTTATTACAGTCTTTGGTTTAAAATCTAATTTATCTGATATAAGGATTGCCACCCCAGCTTTCTTTTGGTGTCCATTAGCATGATAAATGGTTTTCCACCCCCTCACTTTCAATCTGGGGTTGTCTTTGGGTCTAAAATGAGTCTCTTGCAGACAGCATATCGATGGGTCTTGTTTTTTAATCCAATCTGATAGCCTGTGTCTTTTGATTGGGGCATTTAGCCCATTTACATTCAGGGTAACTATTGAAAGATAGGAATTTAGTGCCATTGTATTGCCTGTAAGGTGACTATTACTGTATATTGTCTGTGTTCCTTTCTGGTCTATGTTACTTTTAGGCTCTCTCTTTGCTTAGAGGACCCCTTTCAATATTTCTTGTAGGGCTGGTTTTGTGTTTGCAAATTCCTTTAGTTTTTGTTTGTCCTGGAAGCTTTTTATCTCTCCTTCTATTTTCAATGACAGCCTAGCTGGATATAGTATTCTTGGCTGTATATTTTTCTCATTTAGTGCTCTGAATATATCAAGCCCATCCTTTCTGGCCTGCCAGATCTCTGTGGATAGGTCTGTTGCTAGTCTAAGGTTTCTACCATTGTAGGTTATAGATCTCTTATCCTGAGCTGCTTTCAGGATTTTCTCTTTGTCTCTGAGACTCCTAAGTGTTACTATTAGATGTTGGGGTGTTGACCTATTTTTATTTATTTTGAGAGGGGTTCTCTGTGCCTCCTGGATTTTGATGCCTATTTCCTTCCCCAAGTTAGGGAAGTTCTCTGCTATAATTGGCTCCAGTATACCTTCTGCCCCTCTCTCTCTTTCTTCTTCTTCTGGGATCCCAATTATTCTAATGTTGTTTCATCTTATGGTATCACTTATCTCTCGAATTCTGCCCTCGTGATCCAGTAGTTGTTTATCTCTCTTTTTCTCAGCTTCTTTACTTTCCATCATTTGGTCTTCCATATCACCGATTCTCTCTTCTGCCTCATTTATCCTAGCACTTAGAGCCTCCATTTTTTATTGCACCTCATTAATAGCCTTTTTGATTTTGACTTGGTTAGATTTTAGTTCTTTTATTTCTCCAGAAAGGGTTTCTCTGATAACCCCATGCTTTTTTCAAGCCCAGCTAGTATCTTTAAAATCATCATTCTGAACTCTAGTTCCAACATCTTACTAATGTCTGTATTGATTAGGTCCCTGGCAGTCGGTACTGCCTCTTGTTCTTTTTGTTGAGGTGATTTTTTCCGTCTTGTCATTTTGTCCAGAGGAGAATAGATGAATGAGAGAACAAAATGCTAACAGGGTAACAACTTCCCCAGAAAATATAAACAAATCAGAAAAGACCTGAAACCGAGGGAAAAGAAAGGGAAAGAAAGAAAAAAGAAAAAGAAAAAGATAAAACAAACAAAAACAAAACAAAAGAAAACAAAAAAACAGAATATGATCAAATATGATCAGGCTGGTGCATAGATCAGTGCCACACACTAGATTTTGAGCGTATTTTGGTCTGTTAGAAGAAAGTGCCTCCCAAAATTTTAAAGAAAGGAAAACTTATATATGTACAAAAATAAGGATAAATATGATGAAGGGATGGAATATGACTATAAAGATGAAAATTATAAAAGATTTTATAAAAGGAATTGATAAGAAGTTGGTTGAAAAAAGAAAGAAGAGTATTTAAAAAAAGGGGGAGAGAATGTGATCAGGCAGGAGACTAGAACAAAGCCATACACTAGAGATTTAGGGTATATTTTGATCTGTTAGAAGAAACTGTATCTCACAATTTTAAAGAGAGAACAACTTATATATATATACCAAAAATAAGGGTAAGTACTCTGAAGGGATAGAATATGACTCTAAAAATGAAAAATAAAAAAGATTTTTTAAAAAAGCGATTGATAAGATGTTGGTTGGAAAAGGGAAAAAGCAAATTCAAAAAAAAAAAGACAGTTAAAAAAAATTAACTTTGAAAGACTAAAGAATCATAGTAAAACCGCCATGAATTCTATGTGCAGTATTCCCCTAGCACTGAGTTCTGCCATTCTCATTGATGGGTAAACTTGATCTTGGCTGGCTGTTGTTGCTGATCTTCTGGGGGAGGGGACTCTTCCCATGGTTCTCAAATTTCTTTGCCAGAGGTGGAATTGCCCTGCCCTTGCCGGGCCGGGCTAAGTAATCTGCTCGGGTTTCCTCTCGGGAGCTTTTGTTCCCTGCAAGCTTTCCATACAGCTTTGGAGGAAGACAGTGAAAATGGCGGCCTCCCAATCTCCATCCCAGAGGAGCTGAGAACTCGGGGCTCCACTCCTCAGTGTGCCCCCAGCAAAAAGCTGTCAGTCACTCCCGTCTCCCTGGCCTCAGGCAGCACTCCATGCTCACCTGCCTGTGACCAACCTTTCTATCTCTGGCACACGACCCTGTGTGGAGTCTCCAAACCCAGCAGATCCCTGCAGTGTGCTCCCATGCCGCTCCTCCCAGGGGAGGAAGGGGAGTCTCCCTGGATCTGCTGCTTGTTGGGTTCCTGCTGGATGAGCAGTGGCCCGACTGTGCCACAGATCACGGTTTATGGCAACCCAGAGCTGAGAGCCCACTCCTTGGATCCATCTCTGCAGCCAGCTTCCCCGCTCTGATACCTGGGAGCTCTGCCGCACTCAGGCACCCCCAGTCTTCCTGTGACCCCGAGGGTCCTGAGACCACACTGTCCCAGTGAGGGTTCCACCCTCCACTTAGCCACTGGAGCGATGTCTCACAGCAAAGCAGACTTCTAAAAGTTCCAGTTTTGTGCTCCACGGCTCTATCACTTGCCAGAAGCGGCCAACAGAGGCCCCCTCCCACGCCATCTATCCTCCCGAATATTGCCTCGGATTCACTTCTCCGCATGTCCTACCTTCCAGTAAGTGGTCACTTTTCTGTTCAGAGAGCTGTTGCTATTCTTTTCTTCGATCTCCTGTTGAGTTCATAAGTGTTCAGAATGGTTTGATCCCTATCCAGCTGAATTCCTGGGACCAAAGGAAATCCAAGTCTCCTAATCCTCCGCCATCTTGCTCTGCCCCCCATACCTATCTTTTCATTGAATTTTTGATTGTTTTTTTCTATATTTAGGGTTCACACTACACCATTCTATATAGGCAATGCATGTTAGGCACAGAGTTTTGGTCGAACATCCTGGAGGACTGTCTCAGGGAGAGAGTAGTCAGAATTGGAGTTGCAAACCAGAGACTGTGTACACAGTTTAGCCGGATACCTGGGATTGAAAGAAGTTTATCACATAGAAGAAAAAAAAAATACCTATCTTTATTCTCAACTTTGCTTCAGGCTGGCCTGATGGGAAAACCTACCAAAACCGTGCCCTAACTAAATAGTGCATCCAGGCACCTAGGTTTTAAACTATATCGTGGGAAACTTTCATGCCAGATGGTTTTCATAAGTAGAACTACCTGCTTCAATTCAGATGGTAGAGGAAGCTCTGTAGTCTAATGCTGTCAGGCACTAGCCTCTGGCTATCCTGACAATTTGTATAGCATACCCATATTCACATTCAGAAAAGAAGTTCAAAAATGCATACCAATTCTATTCTCTTAGTTATCTAAAATATTATTTCAGGTGGATGGGAAGCTGTGTTTGCCATAATCTAGGGTTGGTTCCCCAGCATCTTTTTCCCCCTCTTCAAACAGATGTGCTACTTACTTTTACCTAAGCTGATCTGTATTCCAGAAAATATTCTATCAGTAAGATTCATTCATGAAATACCAGAAAATAAAAGAGAATTATACTATTATTTTTTTCATGAGGTTTCATCTCATTTCACTCTTCCAGAGTGCAAAACTCAATTCACCATAGCTTTCACACTTCTTTCTACATTTTGCCCCATCTTATCTCCTTCATTAATATTCCTTCTATTGTCTCCTGGAGATAGAATATAAGTAAGTAGGATGGTGGAGGCAAGAAGATGATTTAGGATTCAGAGTAATTGAGGGGGACTAGACTTATCCAGTTTTAACTTGTTCCATCTCAGTTCTTGTCCTTACCTGCAACTGTGGTTTTCAAACTTTGTTCCAAGTATATCCCAGGCCCTAGGGAGAGTCTTAGAGTTCTAAGCAATACCTAAAAAGGGGCTCTGTGGTTTTAATTTTAAAAATAAAAGAAAGTTGTTTGTTCATTCAATAAATATATATTGCATACCTACTATGCACCAGGCACAGCTGTGGATACCATGTTAAATAAAACCAACAAGGACCTGGTACATCAATCCATAGTAATTATTGTAAACTGATTAAAATACTGCTCATTTCTGCAAAGTCCTGAAGAAAAGGACACCCTCTTTCACTCAGATCATGTATGAACTGAGGACAGATTCCTGCCTATAGAGTTTGAATAACTAGATGTCTGATTCATAGACCTGGAAGTAGGTCAACTATTGACCTATACTTTGGACTAGAGGTTACATATGTTTGTTTCCAGGTAAAACAATCTCCGGTTCTCTAAATTTCACTTAACTCTAATTGATGCTACTGAAGTTTTTATCTTCATAGTGCAAAATAAATATGGTAGTGCCCCTTTGTAAGGCTGGAATCCAGAAACAGTATCAATATCAGCTTTATAAGATATTCATAATTGGGATTTTGCCTTTGGGGAGACATGATTTAACCTACTCAAGTATTATTGAGTAATATTCTTATGATGGTGCTCTAATGTTGAAAGACCAATTTTGCAAATTAAATAATTCTCTTTAAGATCCTTTTTGAGTGTGTACAATATATAATCCAAAACTTGATGGGAACTTTGGCACCAATAAATTTAGTGAATATCTGTTATGTCATGACATCAATGACACGATGAAGTGATTTTTCACTTCTATTTTTAAAAAGTAACCTGATAATATGTATTTGTCCTTTCCACTATATCAGTCAATCAGAGAACTAGTATCTTTCAATACATGGAAATAATACATTGCTGTAGCTGAAAATACTAAAATTTAAATTACATTCCACCCTGCTGTCAAGATTGTATTAACCAAATTTAAATACACAAAAAATAACAGTACAATAAAATACAGAGTATGATAAATCACTAAGCTTCTCTATTTCATATAAGTATGAATTAAGTACTTGAATCTTCGTGCTCAAACTTGTCTCAATGTTCCAACATTTGTAGAAAGAGAAAAAAAAGAATTTAAATTAGCATCCAATTCTACCATTAGAAGACATTTCTTGCTCAGGCAGAAGTTATCTTCACAGTAGCAGTAAAATAAATCTAAAATTTATATTCACCATGGGCCAAGTGGGGGCAGGAATGGGATGTGTACTAAAGAATTTAATTGAATAGCTATTCTAAGAGCAGAATATCCAGAGTCACACTGATTAAGGACTAGAATTGGATCTAGATTTTAGGAAGTGTCACCCTTTTTCTCCAAAATCAGAAGTATAGCAGCAAAGGCTAAGTTACTTCCTTCTACCTATAGTCATAATGGGAAATTTTATAGTACATCAGGGCAGGTAAATAATTTCTATCAAACTTGATAAACTGGCACCGTTCATCCACAGCCACACAAAATATCACTTTAATGGATAATAAAGCATAACACTTTCCTTAATATATTCAAAATATATTTATGGAGCTCCTACTATGTAACTGACACTGATATATTTGTCAAAAAAACAGATGTGAATAATAGTATGAAAAATAACTACCATCATCACAACAGCAGATAATATAATGCTTACTATGGGCAGTCACTCTGCTAGGTGGTTTATCCATAATCTTTCATTTAATCCTCACAACAGGCTTATGAGATGGGGACAATTATTATTACCATTTTAATAATGAGGCATGGGATCTGGCTTAAGTGACTTTCTCACAGGTACATATGTACTAACTAGTAAAGCTGAGAGTCAAACCTAGGTGGTCTGCTTCAGACCCTACACTCATGGAATTGATAGCCTAGTTGGAGGAGACAGATGATAACACAAAAGTGCATTAATCAACAAGGCAGTTTCAATGAACAATAATTGAAATAACAAATAAAATAAAATAAGATAATGAGCTAAAGAATGGTGGCCAGGGGAAGTAATATTAGATAGGCTGGAAAAAGAAGATATAAATTGCATTCAACAATTATTTATTGAACATGCACAATGTGCTAAACACTACCCTAAGCCTTAGGGATCCATGGTGAAGAACAAAAGTTCCTATCCCCATGGAGTTTAGATTATGGTGGAATGGACAGCTAATAAATAATTTACCAAATAAACATATAATTATAAAATATATTCACAATTTATGCTACAAAGGAAATATAAAGGAGTGGTATTAAGATGATAACAAAAGTAGCTAATTTAGATTGAAAGTCAAGGAAATCTTCTCCGAAGGTGTTTCACTTAAGATATGTCCTGAAGAATTAATGAAAGTTAACCAGATGAGGAGAAGATTCCACAGTAAGGGAAAAGCATAAGTGAAGTCATGAAGGTATGACAGAGCTTGATGCTTTCAAGGAACTGAAAGGCCATTATGATTCGATTATAGATATCAAGGAGGAAATGGTGAGAGGTGTCAAAAGATCCTAAGACTGCTGTGTGGATAAACAATTAGAAAGAATAAACTTAGAAGCAGGGAGACCCAGTTAGGAAAATATTCCTGTAATCTGGCTTGGAATTTCTCTTCTCTCATTTAACATCAGCTGTAGGTTGAGCCTTCATCACTCATATCACAACATTTGGAAGAGGTTCAAAAAAGGAGAACTCCAGTAACCCTGAGCACGAGGAGAATGACAAAGCTTTAAGGTCAGAGAATGTTTTATTAACTACAATATGTTCTCAGTGGTTGGAATACAACAGATACTCAGTGATAGTTTAGAGAAGTGAGCTAAACAGAACAAGCCTAGAGAATGTGAATGCATAATTATTGCCCAGACTAAAATATAAGGCCTAAGGAGATTCCCCACCTCACATTGAATCTTTGAAGAATTTGGTCTGGCTACATGTTTCCCAACCTTTCATGTGTATAAAGAATCACCTGAGGATCTTGTTAAAAATGTAGACTACCATTCAATAGTTTGGGGAAGTGGGCTTTGATTTTGGAGTTCTAACAAGCTCCCAGGTGACCGATGATGTTGTTAATCCCCTGACAACACTATGAGTAGCATTTAACAAGGGCCCAGATGATTTATATGCACATTAAAGTTTGAGAATCACTGATCTCATTGACCTCTAATTAGGTTCCTTTTCAACCCTTGGATTCGGTCATTCTAGTAAGTACTTGTAAGACAAATGAAAAAATTAGCATTATTAAATTATTTTTCCTAAAATAGTAGCTGAAAACAAAAATGAGTTCAAGATTAATTTAGGAAAATTCAAAGAATGACAGATTCACACATAATGGGCTGTTAAGAGAAGCTGGAAACATTCTACAGATACCTAACATTTTTGGTTTTGGCAGAAATGATTGCTTATGGTATGGACATAGCACAGCTCTGAATTAATGGTGAAATATTTGCTTTGTCTCTTGTTAACCTACAATGATTCCTTTAAGTGCAAAACACATGCTTTCTGTTCTATGCCTATCAGGTGCTCAGCCAGACTTCCCTGTGAGCCCAATTCTGCTGCAGTCATTGGTGGCTGGGCTGTGACCCAGGGAGGCAGCCAGATGAGGACAGAGATAACTTTGCTAGCTATCACTCATCTGCATAAAATCAACTTTAGATGTCTGGACTAAGGCAGATACATATCTTTTGCCTCTGGGACTAAGCAAACTCATCCATTTTCTGTTCTATATCATGCTGTGCTCTGGCAGAGGGAAAGGGAGAGAAAGAATCTTAAGCAAGCTCCATGCTCAGTGGAGCCCCCCACACATAGGGCTCTATCTCACAACCCTGAGATCATAACCTGAGCTGAAATCAAGAGTCTGACACTTAACCAAATGAGCCACCCAGGAGTCCCTGGAGGATCTTGTTCTTTGATTACTTTATTTCCCTTCAGGACTGCCTTGATATTAACCTAAAATTAATTTCTCCATCAATAAATTTGATCTTAAAAAATAGTTGCTCCTAGGTTGAAATAGCATTTGTATGTGTTTATTTGTGTCAAATTGAGGGGGATGGCAGGGAGGGTTGCCAGAATATAGAGTGTGGTCCAAAGTAGTCTCTAAGACCCTCCATGGTCTGGTAGAAACATTAGCTGTCACTCAATTCATATCTATAATTTCCCTCCCTGGAAAATCCATAGTCCAGCACATAAGCCATGCTTTCTTGACTTGTATATTGTCAAGCTCCTAACAAAACTACCTTTTCAATGTCCATTTCCTAAAGGGAGATATCCAGAACAGTAATTCTCCAACTTTGCAGCACATTAGGATCACAATAAGAGTTTTTAAACATCCCAATATCCAGATCACAACCAAAACATAAGAATCTTGGGGAGAAATGTCACCTAGACAACAGTATATTGTAAAGATCTACAAGTGATCCCAGTGTGTGTGCAGACAAGGTTGAGAGTCAATGGTGTCTTATTCCTTCCCTAAAAAGTGTCTGTACTTTTAACTGTAGCTATTTGGAAACAAAGCTCTCAAATGAAATTTTATTGCATCTGTGGTAATTAGCAATGGGAAAGAAGCAAGGGAAGGGAAAAGGGAAAGCCTTAAAACAGTGGTTCTCAGCTGGGGATAATTTTGTCCCTCGGGAATATATGGCAATATCTGGAGACATTTTTGTTTGCTGCAAGGGGAGGGGTGGTACTGGCTTCTAGTAGATTAAGTTCAGGATGCTGCTAAACATTGGCCCCATACCCTGCCTTAGACAGACACAGCCTAATAGTGCCCCACAAATACCACCTCATGAACACTTTCCAACCTGATAAAAAATTAGTGCCTGGCCTGACCAAGAATGACCAAAACCCATCCAAATAGACCCCGTTGGCTTGACTTTAGGGCTATTTCTAATATTCATTATATACTTATCACAGCCCATCTCTAGTGTGTGTGTACACGTGTGCATGTGTGCACGCACTTGCATGTGTGTGTGTGAGAGAGAGAGAGAGAGAGTGAGAATGAGTAAGGTTATTAGTGGAGGTTATTAGTGATTTGGACAGAGGTTATTAGTGATTTGGATAGAACAGCATAACAGTGGTACTTGGAAGGGGCAGGAGAATCCACCACTGATCTGAAATCTCACTTCTATTAACAAAACAGAATTTGTGAAAAGATGAGTGGTATACCTCTCTTTTAATTCTCTCTTCTTTACTGAATTTTTAACGGCAGATTATATAACTCCACCCAGGTTGCAAATAAGCTACACTCAAAAAAGTGATGCATGTGAGCTGTCATACAACAAAGATAAAGATTTCTTTCTCTGAAAATATATAGTTTCATGGAGAGGCATAGTCTGCCTGAACTTGTGCAATTATTATGAACATTCTGTAAGTGATAGAAAAAAGGCCTGTAATCAGCTTTATAAATGAGAACCAAGCTAATAACTAATGCACACTGCATGCAGGACAACTCTCTTGAGGCATGGTTTTTGGAATCAGATATTCAGTATTAATTGCTGGGGAAATTTTCTTAAGTGGGAAATGGAATATTATACTCAAACATCTAATATGAGCAGTGTATATACATGGCTAGCTTAGAGACATGGTCACTACAGTATTATATAGTCAATGAGATCCCAGCAGATCCCTCCCTCAATACCTCAATACCTTCTAACTAGATGTGTTAGGTGAAGAGGGAGTGACCACAGAGAAAATAACAAAACTAAGGAGCACAGAAAGGGGGAAAAGGAGGTGCCACACTCCAACTGTGCTTACCACAATTTTGCCAAAGGCTGGCCCTAATAGAGCTTATAGTTAACATGTATTGAGTTATTTTATATGCTATTAACTGTACAAAGCACTTTGCATGCATTATCTCATAATGACTTTGTAGGAAGGTATTATTATGCCCATTTAACCAATAAAGGAAAAATAAGTTTGGAGCGGCCAAATGACTTGTCCAAGATTATGTAACTACAGAGTGATAGAATTGTTCCTCTAACCAAGGTATATCTGAGTCCAAAATTCATGCGCACGAGAATTGTGCTATACTGGCACTATAAAGACAGTAAGAATTTTTGGGAATCATAGAATTCTTTTTTTTATTATGTTATGTTACTCACCATACAGTACTTCATTAGTTTTTGAGGAATCATAGAATTCTAAACCTGTAAGAAACTTTAGAGATAAAATACTTTAGTCCCCCTTTTTCTAATAGAAAGGAATCAGTGATCAGAAGGATATGGTGATTAGCCAAAAATGCACAACTCCTAATCAATTATTTCTTCTACTATACTATCCTCAATTAAGTATATGTTCCTTAGAATGATTCATTATCAGGCCTGCACTGTATACAGTCCTGTAGCCCTGAACTAGGTACTAAGATAGATAGAGGAAACAAAGATCATATTATTTCCAGTGTTGAGCTTTCAATAGAATTTAAAAGAAAATCCTCATGTTTTGGTCACTTTATAATATTCCTAAAAAAGGCAAGTCTATGTAACAAGCTGTTTATAAGTACAGACAGAAAATGGAGGAATGCTGTGATCAGAGCCAAGGGAGAGGAAGAGAGATGCTTCCTAGAACAGGTAAATGCACTTTCTTCACTTGAGACCTCTTTCTGATAACAGAAAAGAGTTTGCCACACCCAAAGTTACTTCCAGGTGTGTGGGGTAAGGCATAAAGATATTAGTGAGACACAGAGGGTCTCACCTATTCATTAACAGGCTACACATGCTAGGAAAAATAATTTTACCTGCATGTCTTGGTTTCTTTGTAGTGCATAGCAAGTCAAAATTACTTAATGAAACTTACAAGGGCACTGCCAGGATTACAAATAAATCTTTGCAAGGTACTTGGAACAGCATAAGCCAAAGGTGCATTTAACATACAAAACACTAGGGGTGCCTGGGTGGCTCAGTTGGTTAAGCAACTGCTGTT
The DNA here is from genome assembly GCF_964656455.1 of Halichoerus grypus. Lineage (NCBI taxonomy): Eukaryota > Metazoa > Chordata > Mammalia > Carnivora > Phocidae > Halichoerus > Halichoerus grypus. The sequence continues at coordinate 22,742,563 of NC_135727.1, read as the reverse complement.
GGCTCAGGTCATGATCCCAGAGTCCTGGGATTGAGCCCCGCATCAGGCTCCTTGCTCAGCAGGGAGCCTGCTGCTCCCTCTGCTTGTGGTCTCTCTTTCTCTCTCTCTCTCTGGCAAATAAATAAATAAAATCTTTTAAAAAAAACATACAAAACACTATAATTAGAGGTAACTGCTTTTTTTTGAAAATTTTTGGTTAATCCACTTTTTAGATGCTACCATATCACTGCAGGACATAAATGTTATACTTTTTTCAACTTTCAAGTTTAATAAAATGTATTTATTGATTTTATAGTCCTAAAAAGTTTACATAGTTCTCATTAAATTAGGCCTTACACTTTATTTTTTTTAAGATTTTATTTATTTGGCAGAGAGAGACACAGTGAGAGAGGGAACACAAGCAGGGAGAGTAGGAGAGGGAGAAGCAGGCTTCCCATTGAGCAGGGAACCCAATGCAGAGCTCAATCTCAGGACCCAGGGATCACGACCTGAGCCGAAGGCAGACGCTTAATGACTGAGCCACCCAGGCACCCCAGACCTTACACTTTATAAAGGTTTTAATTAGCTTCAGAGTTTTGAGGAAGTTAAAACTTCAGATTCTATGTATGATTGTTTACATATTGTCCAGCCTCCACCACACAAACTATATACACAGTGGAATCAGAAGGAAATCAAAGATTTGAAAATGACTTTTTAAGAAAACAAATTTGAATACAGGTCACAGATCGTGTGTTTTAGACACATTTTTTATCTTTTCCTGAAACTGTAAGGACTCAGTAATTTTTAAACTAAAAACAGAAAAGGAATTCACATGAAACTATTATTTCCCAGGGTTTGGGGATAACCTTCCTAGCGGTTTTCTATGTGGAAGCCATTCCTTCTTTTCTCAAACCATGGGGAAAGGACATCCAACACCTCAGAATACTTCTAGCAGTCTGAGAGCAGAGAACAGAAAATGCAACTGGAATGAAAGGATCCACAGAGTCCAGAAAGTCCTACAATGATTATATTGTCAGAAAAGACTGTAGAGGGGTGCCTGGGTGGCTCAGTCAGTTGAGCATCTGACTCTTGGTTTCAACTCAGGTGATGAGCTCATGGGTCCTGAGATGGAACCCTGCCTCAGGCTCCATGCTCAGTGGGGAGTCTGCTTGGGGATTCTCTCCCTCTGCCCTTCCTCCAACTCATAAGTAAATAAATCTTAAAAAAAAAAAAAAAAGACAAGACCATAGAGATGAAATGGTCAATGTGAAGTACTACTACAATGGGAGTATGGCACTATGGTTGGTGAAATTAGAGGAGGGAAAGGTCAATTACCTTGATCAATACACAGTAGGATTCCTGAGGAGTCCAATAAGCTTAAAGGTACCCTCACAGCCAGGAAATAATTTTTAAAAAGATGGCTTTTAGGCACAGATAAAAAAAAAGTATGAGAAGGGGTATAATGTAGTGTAGACAAGTAATTCCATACCTTGAAGAAACTAAACCCATCACAAGTGAGAATAGTGAAGCAAGGCTAAATTAAAACAGAAAGAGGAGTCACATATTTCCTTGCTTTGTAAGAAAGGCATGTCTCCCATTGAGCAATGTAAGACTATACACAAATGCAAAGAGACAGAGATACATGAAAGATAAAAAGTGGAAGGACAGCAGCAGCTACAATAGCAATAGCTGTAGTTAGGGCAGAATTCTTGATACATTTCAAACTGGACTAAAGTAAGTACAAAGGGAGCTTGAGAGGCTCCTTACAGTGAACACACTTCTAGAGCTCTTATTTTCAGATGCTAGACTCAAAGGACAACACCTCTAAGAGCAAAAGAGACACATCAGTTTAGTATAGACTTAGCTTAAAAAGAAGCTCCACTGAGCAAAGAAGGTTCATTCAATAAAAGATGCTGACACCATTGGTTGACTTGGAAAATATGAAGTTAGTTTTTTACTTTAAGCCTCACCAAAATTACTTCCAAGTGGATTTAAAAGTGAATCATAAAAATTAAACCATAAAGGGACTAGAAGAAAACATGGGTAAATAGCTATCTGTTTCCCTGGTGAGGAAAATCTTGCTAAGCATAAAAACAAAGCAGAAACAAATAGGAAAATGATGTTTAAATATTTAAAATTTTAGAACATACTGGAAAACATTTTCAACATAGATTACAAAGGGCTAATTGTCCTTAATATTTGCACAAACTTCCAAAAATCAGTAAGAAAGTGATAAATACCTCCAGTAGCATAATGATTTAAATCAGGGGTTGAAAGACTATGGCCCATGAGCCAAATCTGGATACTGCCTGTTTTTGTAAGTGAAGTTTTATTGGAACACATCCATGCCTATTTATTTATGCATTGTATAATGACTACTTTTGCATTACAATGGCAGAATTAAGTAGCTGTGACTGAGACCATTTGGCCACAAAGCCTAGAATGTTGACTATCTTGTCCTTTACAACAAAAGTTTGCCAATGCCAGAACTGAAGAGGTGAATAGAATTCACAGAAGAGGAAAGGCAAGTGGCCAATCTATTTGCAAATATAAATTATTCGATCTACTAGTTGCCAAAAAATACTAGTTGCACAAAAATAAGAGACCAGGTTCACCTATCAAACTGGCTGTATTGGCAAAGTTTTGGGGAAAGGTGTGCTATCAACTACCATTGGGTGCAATTTAAGTAGGTAAACTCTCTGGTGATGATATTGTGACAATAAGTACCAAAAGCTTTGCAAATGATCATAGCCCTTGGGCACAGGAATTCCACTGTTAGGATTTTGTCCTGAGAAAATAAAAGATATGCCAAATATCCATGCATAAGGATATTTCTGTAAACAATAAGAATGTAAAACTAAAAATAACTATATATTAGAAAAATATTTTAATGACATAAGATAATATTCCCAATATATATTTTAAAATGTTAATTAAAGTATAGTTGTATAATATAATTTTAAATGAAAGAAAAAAAGCCCAGAGTGGGGAAACCGAGCTTGATCTCAAACCTGTGTTCTGCTGCAAGTAAACGTATCTAGTCTCATCTGATAACTAGTGAGATAAACCCACTGGAAATATATTGCATGGGATAATGAGGAATCTTCTTAAACAGAACTCACCCTAAGAGGAAGTTACATGGAACAAATCTGGCCAAGAATGACAACTTGACCTTAAACAGGCCTTTGTCAGAATTCTGTAAGTCTCCACCCCCCCACCATAAAATAAGAACAGAAAGATCTTCCTTGCCTCACTTACCAATGTATGCATCACAATTAAGATGACATATGTTAAAATGCTTTGAAAACTGGCAAGTATTATCCAAATATATTCTTATTAGTTTAGGTGATCAGAGGCAATTCCTCAGAAACTTAGCTCAGGAGATGGGTTTGTTTATCATTAACTCCTGTTGTTTTCTTTAGCCATTACAAATACTAGTGCAATTAATTTGACTGAGATGGAGGCTTTTGATACTGTTTCAGATGAAATAGGTTTTCCTCACAAGGGGCTTAGTTTTTAATTTCCAATAAGGTTGAAAGGCAAGCATCTGAGAACAGTAGGGCTTCTGATGTAGCCCAATTAATGTTGCAGTGTTTTATTACCTCCATTTGCTATAATACTGCTTTTATTAATATAGTCATCTCCTTGACTAATGTTATCATACCAGCCACAACTGCATGTGTTTAAAATTAACTTCCACAATCTTTTCGTTATCACAGGAGTCTTGCATCTTTTTTTTCTTTTATGCTTAATTGGTGACTACACACTTCTCATTGCCACCACCCCCTCCCACTTACCTCAGTGCAGAATGCAAACATCTTGATGTTTTGCTTTAAGTATTAGGAGAGCTGGGAGGCAGTAATGAAAATAACTTAGCATTTAATGGTAAGTTATTTTTGTGTACCCAGAATGCACCTGTTAAAAGTTGTCTAATCTTGAGATTGATAAACCCCTGGCCAGACTTATCAAAAAGAAAAGAGAAAGGACCCAAATAAATAAAATCATGAATGAAAGAGGAAAGATCACAACCAACAACAAAGAAATAAAAACAATTATAAGAACATATTATGAGCAACTATATGCCAACAAATTAGACAATCTGGAAGAAATGGATGCATTCCTAGAGATGTATAAACTACCAAAACTGAACCAGGAAGAAATGGAAAACCTGAACAGACCCAGAACCAGCAAGGAAATTGAAGCGGTAATGAAAAATCTCCCAATAAACAAGAGCCCAGGACCATATGGCTTCCCAGGAGAATTCTACCAAATATTTAAAGAAGAATTAAAACCTATTCTTCTGAAACTGTTCCAAAAATAGAAATGGAAGGAAAACTTCCAAACTCATTTTATGAGGCCAGCATTACCTTGATCCCAAAACCAGAAAAAGACCCCATCAAAAAAGAGAACTACAGACCAATATCCCTGATGAACATGGATGCAAAAATTCCCATCAAAATACTAGCCAATAGGATCCAACAGTACATTAAAAGGATTATTCACCACGACCAAGTGGGGTTTATGCCTGGGCTGCAAGGTTGGTTCAAGATCCGCAAATCAATCAATGTGATACAATACATTAATAAAAGAAAGAACAAGAACCATATGATCCTCTCAATAGATGCAGCAAAAGCATTTGACGAAGTACAGCATCCTTTCTTGATCAAAACTCTTCACAGTGTAGGGATAGAGGGTGCATACCTCAATATCATAAAGGCCATCTATGAAAAACCTACAGCGAATATCATTCTCAATGGGAAAAACTGAGAGCTTTTCCCCAAGGTCAGGAACATGGCAGGGATGTCCACTATCACCACTGCTATTCAACATAGTATTAGAAGTCCTAGCCTCAGCAATCAGACAACAAAAAGAAATAAAAGGCATCAGAATTGGCAAAGAAGAAGTCAAACTCTCACTCTTTGCAGATGATATGACACTTTATGTGGAAAACCCAAAAGACTCCACCCCAAAACTGCTAGAACTCATACAGGAATTCAGTAAAGTGGCAGGATATAAAATCAATGCACAGAAATCAGTGGTATTTCTATACACCAACAAGACAGAAGAAAGAGAAATTAAGGAGTTGATCCAATTTACAATTGCACCCAAAACAATAAGATACCTAGGAATAAATCTAACCAAAGAGGCAAAGAATCTGTACTCAGAAAACTATAGAATACTCATGAAAGAAATTGAGGAAGACACAAAGAAATGGAAAAATGTTCCATGCTCATGGATTAGAAGAACAAATATTGTGAAATGTCTATGCTACCTAGAGCAATCTACACATTCAATGCAATCCTTATCAAAATATCATCCACTTTTTTCAAAGAAATGGAACAAATAATCCTAAAATTTGTATGGAACCAGAAAACACCCCGAATAACCAGAGGAATGTTGAAAAAGAAAGCAAAGCTGGTGGCATCACAATTCCAGACTTCAAGCTCTATTACAAAGCTGTCATCATCAAGACAGTATGGTACTGGCACAAAAACAGACACATAGATCAATGGAACAGAAAAGAGAGCCCAGAAATGGACCCTCAACTCTATGGTCAACTCATCTTCGACAGAGCAGGAAAGAATGTCCAATGGAGAAAAGACAGTCTCTTCAACAAATGGTGTTGGGAAAATTGGACAGCCACATGCAGAAGAATGAAACTGGACCATTTCTTTACACCATACACAAAAATGGACTCAAAATGGATGAAAGACCTAAATGTGAGACAGGAATCCATCAAAACCCTTGAGGAGAACACAGGCAGCAACCTCTTTGACTTCAGCCGCAGCAACTTCTTCCTAGACACATCACCAAAGGCAAGGGAAGCAAGGGCAAAAACGAACTATTGGGACTTCATCAAGATAAAAAGCTTTTGCACAGCAAAGGAAACAGTCAACAAAACCAAAAGACAATCTACAGAATGGGAGAAGATATTTGCAAACATCTTGTCAGGTAAAGGGCTGGAATCCAAGATCTATAAAGAACTTATCAAACTTAACATAGGAGAGAAAAAGAGGAAAAGATAAAGATATGTAAATGTGGGCATAAAAATGTTGATGCACTCTAGGTTTCTGTCTTTGGACATCATCATTGTCTTCAGTGTCTCCTAGATGATCTCATCTTAGATACATGGATCTACATATTATCCATATCTTCAGCTCTGACCTTTCCCCAGAAATTTAGACTTGTGTGTCCAACTGCCCCATTCCCATCTCCATTTATGTAATAGGCATCTCATATATAACATGTCAGAAACAAAACAAAATTCCCCCATCTCCTGTCTTCCCCATCACAGCAAATATAACAATTGTTCACTTGCTGCTCAAGCTCCAAACCTAAGAACCATTCCTGATTTCTCTTTTTCCCTCACCTCCCATATCCAATCCAATATAATTTCTACCAGCCATATCTCCTACACACACCCTAAATCTGAGCACACTTAACTATCTGTAGTATTAAAATCCTATTACCATCATCTTTCACCTGGAATTCTCTCCTTGCTTCATAATAAGACTTCTAGTTTCCCCCTGTGTTCAGCTACAGTCCATTAGTCACAAAAAAGAGTAATCATTTAAAAATGTAAACTGGATGTGGGCAGTCTGCTTTTCCCTCTCCCTCTGCCTCTCCCCCCTGACCAGCTTTTGATCTCTCTTTCTTTCTCTCTCTCTCTCTTGCTCACGCTATCAAATAAATAAATATTTTCAAAAATGTAAATTGGACAATATTCAGTGTATTAGAATTCTACAATAGCTTTCCACTCACATTACAATAAAATTCAGACTGTTCACCTTGGCCTACACAGTTTCATCTTCCCCCTTACCTCCTTGTATAGTAAAATCAAGCCACACCAATTTCTTTGATTTCTTCAGCATGACTATTTCTTTCCCATATCAGAGGGTCTTCCTGTTTCCACCAACTCTAGTCCCATTTCTCAGCATGGCTGGCTTATACTCACCATTCATACCTCAGTTTAAATACCACTTTGCCAGAGAGGCTTTGACCACCCAATATAAACTAGGGCCTTCCAATCAGTATATCTCATCAGTCTGTTTACTCTTTCTTTTTTTTTTTTCAAATTTTTATTTAAATTCTAGTTAGTTAATATATACTGTAATATTGGTTTCAGGAGTAGAATTTAGTGATTCATCACTTACATATAACACCCAGTGCTCATCATAACAGGTGTCCTTCTTAATGCCCATCACCCATTTAGCCCATCCCCTACCCACCTCCCTCCATCAACCCGCAGTTTGTTCTCTATTTTTTTTTTAAAGATTTTATTTATTTATGTGACAGAGAGAGACACAGCGAGAGAGGGAACACAAACAGGGGGAGTGGGAGAGGGAGAAGCAGACTTCCCGCTAAGCAGGGAGCCCGATGCGGGGCTCGATCCCAGGACCCTGGGATCATGACCTGAGCTGAAGGCAGACGCTTAACAACTGAGCCACCCAGGCGCCCCTGTTCTCTATTTTTAAAGAGTTTCTTATAGTTTGCTTCCCTCTCTCTCTCTCTTTTTTCCCTTTATATTCATCTGTTTTGTTTTTAAATTCCACATATGAGTGAAATAATGGTATTTGCCTTTCTCTGATTATTTGTTTACTTTTACTGTCTGGTCTTCCCTCTACAATGTAAGGTCCGTAAGAACAGTCTTCATTTGCCTTGTCCTCTGTTCTAGTCCCAACAATTAAAAGAGTGTCTCGTACATAAAAGAGTGTCAAGTAAAATATGCTGAATAAATATATGGAAAAACTAATAAAAATAAATATATGAGAGCTGGGGTAGAGTGAAGAACATCTGCTGGGTAGATATTTTGAAAGTTGTATTGTCAGCTGGAATATCCAAAATTGCTCACAGTTATTTCTTTTTCTTTTTTCAAAGTCATGGATATTTTGCAGTTTCTACTCTGTTATGGAACAAATAGCATGGCATATGTGTCACAATTTATAAAGTTAGTATCATGTAATATTATGTTCATGACTAGTATAAAGATATTGTTCATTACTTTGGGAAGTTGGGAAAGCTTCTACTCTCTTGTGTTCTTCGGCACACAAAAAGCTATATAGTAGGAGAAAGGGGCAGGTAACAAGGACTATTATAGTGAAGATCATTAGAGTTAGGGAAGACCTTTTTGCTAACTGTTCATGTAGATGTTTGTGCCTACAATCTATATCCAGTGCAGTTCTACACTATAATCATGGGGATCCACTCTCCTTTTGAGGACTGTTAATTTGATAACTGATAATTAGCAAACTCCTTGGGAAAAAGAGTCCCTTGTAACATTTCAATCAAATTCATTCAGCATTTGCTTAGAAGCAGCTTCCAGAATAAATTGACCATAGTGAAAAGTAAGAAACAGGAGAAAACAGGGAAGAAAATATTGACAGCACATTTCTTAGATTTTAAGACCCATCATTCACATTTGAGGATAAATGGAAACATCACCACAGGAAATGTATATAGTAGAGACTTAGTATTTGTTATATTGATATAGAATTGTATCTCCTTTGTATATTTATATGGCATTTGTTCTGAAGAATCCTGCAGGATGAGTACTATTATTTGCTATTTACAGAAGAAGAAAGAGTCAGACCTATTCATTGTTTCTCCAAGACTTCAAAGCTACTAATTTGCACGGCCATGTTTCTAACCTGTCTGTTTTGCTTAAAAGTCTGTTCTTTTGACTATATTGCCTTAATAAGGGGTAGTAGAATATCTCTAAGGTGGAGGAATATATAATTAAAAGGAAAAATGTATTTTAATTTTCTAAAATAAATACTGTCTTTCCTCAGGATTTCCCAGAAATGAAACATAGGCTATCAGACATAGGCAGTTTGCCCATTGATTAGCTCTACACTTCTCAAACCTCCTCCACAAAATATGTTTACCATAACCAGTTCTGTCCTGAGTCCACTCTGAATGTTGAGGGTTTAGGACAGTAAAGTAAGTCAGATTTTCCTCTAGTACAGTGAGAGAAGAATATAGAACTTGGCATTAAAAAAAGCTGTTTCAGACCTATCCAGAAAAATTTAGTTGCTGAAGTAGCACAAGGAGCTTGCTATAAGGTTTTCTTTCCTATATGAATAGCATGGCCCCAAGGACTAAGTTTGAGTGAGACTCTGGAGGATACTGCAATTTCATTAAAAAACTATGCTTTATAGTCTTATAACTTTCCAACCTTCACAAACAAAAATTCATTTCTAGCTGAAACTTGATGTCATTCTTTTCTGGCTGGAATGTGAAAGATTTGGGGAATTGGTGAAAGAAATGTATTGAGTTGTTAAAAATATATGATCCAGGTCTTGTCTAGTTTTCACCTCCATGGCTCATAAACACAGTTGCTCTCTTTCATGCTTCATTTCTGTCAATCACTGTGACAGGCATAGTGGAATTCCCTTCCTCTGCCTTCCCAAACAAAGGCAAAGTAAACAAAATAATATTTTGATGTAGAACCTCAGCATTTTAGTGAAAGTGAACTATTTTCTATTTCGAATACAGACCTTGAGATCTTTTCTAAGGTTGAGGGGAATGTGAAATGGTATTCCTTAGTGAATAAGTATAAATAGTGGGGTCAGCACTGAGAAAAGCATGAGGGTAGGCATTAGTCTAAGCCAGTGGGGAAGGTGAAAGAGCAAAGACCTTATGCAGTATGCTGGGTAGACATGCCTCTAGCAGATGTGCTTGGCTTTTCCTTTCAGATTTGAATTCAGAAAAACAATTTGTGAAGGAACATGGCAGAAATGTTTACATTTTGGGTATAGGTTCTCAAAAACAAAAGAAATTGAAGGTAACCCACCTCAATACCTACACCAGGCATACATAGCTTTACTATCCAGTACTATCAACTCTTATCTATCAAGTATTTTTGTAGTAGTTGGTCTAGATTTTTGGAGGGTGAAATATAAGAAACTGTTATTACTCATAAATATAAACCTTGTTGGAAAGACTCCATGATAGAGGATGAGCAAACAAATGGGAAGATAAAGGCTGGTAGAAAAGTATTTGTACCCCCTCAGAATGTCTGCTCACTGTAGGTGAGCTACTGGGACACTTATCTGCTATAGAATCCTGCCCAGTCCTAATCAGGGTGTACAGGTTATACCTTGTTGGCTTATAGTCAGCTGGTAGGTTAATATAGTCCTCCACTCACTGCTACATTAGAGACTAATCAAAGAAGCCATCTAAATATTCAATAATTCATATCATGATTGAAGAGATACTGAAAAAGTTCTATTTTTTCCTACATACAAAATCTCCTCCCTGACCCCTGAATCAACACTCCCACCACATTTCCTCAGAGCCTATACAATATGTAGAAAAAATAAATTAGAGCTCAAAGGAAACAAAAGAAAGAAGCATGAAGGACACAAATTTAACCATATATAGATACACCTAGAAGTCAGCTGAGGTTCTGCAAATAAAGTATAACCCAAGCCACAATGAATAGTGTTTAAAAACTGGAAACAAGCTGCCTGGTTCAAATCTTGGTTCTGCTAGTTACTAGTTATATGACCTTGGGCAAGTTACTTTACTTCTCTGTGACTTAGTTTTGTTTTTTTTTGTTTTGTTTTGTTTTGTTTTGTTTTTATCCATAAAGCCTTAATAGTGTTATGAGGCTGAAATAAATGAATAGTTATAAAGTGGTTAGAACAGTTCCTGACATACAGCAAGTGCCATATAAATGTTTACTATTATTCTAAGGTACAGTTCTAAAACTGTCCAGTCTTCCATAAGTAATGAGCACAAAGAGAAGAGTGTGGGTAGATGAGCCTATACTTTAATGTAGATTATAGTCATAATTTGCATTCAAACAAACAAAAATGACAGGCCAGCCCCTTTATCAAGTCGGTCTCCTCTATCTCAGAATATTATTTGTCTTCCCCTCTTCTCTGCTCACCTCCTTTCCTTCTAGTAATTTAAAATATTTAACTAAACATGCATTTCTTAAGCAAATGAAAAGTGTCCATTCAACCTCTAACAAGTGAAAGCATACTACAGTCTTTCAAGACCCAGCTAGGACACTCCATCCTCTGGAGACTCTTTCCCTGATTTCTCTGATCCACTCCAGCCTGCAGTGACTTCTACTTTTCTTGAACTTACATAAAAACACATTTTGTAATACATTCCTAGCACTCAAAGTTTGGAAAATTATCTCAGAATTTAATTGTGAGTCTTGTTTTTCTCCCCAACAGGATTACACACATTTTAGTTCTGGGAATATAGTCCTACTTTGTTATACCTTCTGTAACATCTAGCACATGGCCAGGCATAGTACAGAAAATTCAAAGCTCTTGCTTAATGATTGACTAATTGATGACTAATTAAATGTTCCTCAATTCACTCAACAAACAATTTAACCTTGGGCTATTTCATCATATTTGAGAATAAAGTATGAAGTTCAAGGGGAAAAAATATCAGCACAGTCTGATCATTCTAGAAAAATGTCACTGTCAAACTTCTGAAGTTGTTTTCTTTTATTTCTTTCATAACCAAACCATTAGATTACTGAATGCAATTTCCCAGAGAAATGTACTATTTTTTTCATCAGCAACAGGTATGAAGATTTTGGCAGAAGCATTACAAACCATAGAGGTGCTATCATTTTGTACATGAAAAAACACTGGAATTGGGTATTGTTATGAATAAAAAGAAAGCAAAGGCTGCCTCCTTACTTCAGTCGGATAATCAAATAAAAAACCATTTCTTTTGCCCACATTCCTTCCTGGTACTGAAAAAGGACTTCAAGTACCTCCATTTTTACCTCAGTCTATACTTTCTAACTGATTAAGCTCTTCTTCCCAGCTTATTTCTTAATTTAGGCAAAGGACCCTGTGGACAAGGCATTCTCTGATGGGAACTAAAAGTACCCCCTCAGGCAATAGGGACTGCCCTAAACCAGCAAGACCCCACATGACTGACCCCAAGATAATGATTGACCTGGACTTTCCTGCTCACCTGCATGTACCCAGCAATCTTTGTTCCACATTTTTCTTATATAAACCTGGAAGTATTTTCAGCACCTTGGAGACAGGCTTTAAGACATTAGTCTGTGTCTTCCCAGTGTTGGCCTCACTGAAATAAATTATTTTCTTGTTTTCACCACCACTCATCTCTCTGCCTTTGGATTTTGTCAGCAGCGAGTGGCCAAACCTGGTCTGCCTGGGACCCCCTGCACCCCACCTACAGTACCTTGTCAACTGCTTAGCCTGGTTGATTCCTTCTTTTCATCATTTTTGTTTAAGGGTTAAGGTTAGAGTCTCAAATAACCAGAGACAGATATGGGCAGCTGACAGAAAAAAAAAGTTACAATGGGGTTTCTTTGAAAACAACTTATCCAACATTTTAAATAAATAACACCTTCATATGAAGGGAAGGTAAAACTTTTAACTGCACACATCTGAAAATGCATTTTAAAATGCCTAATGTAAATAGATCACATTCTAGATATTTCCATTCACACTGTGCCAAACAGCTGGCCATTTTCAAATACTTCTTTTTTATCTCTTTAAGGATCAACAAATAGGTTCTTTGTTTTTGTTTGTTTGTTTTTTTCTTTCTGGAATTAAAGTTGAACAATTGCCATAATTTAGAATAAAAGAGATAGAATCGAAAAGAGAAGACCTAATTTGTACAGGTATCATCAGAAGCAAATTAGCACTGTTCCTGGTCTTTCAGTTTGAGATACAATAACATCTACTCACCTTTTCCCCTTGTTAGACTAGCTTCTGCTCAGGATTTCCAAGATGCTGTAATTCTGGGAGTCAATCTCTTCTCCCCTCTTTTCCATTCCTTCTGGCAATCTAAAATAAGAATCACAGCTAAAAAGTACAGTAAAATATATAAGAAAGTAATAAAATGTCAGATTTATTCATTCAGCAAATATTTATTGAGAATATGCTATCTGCTAAGTACTGTTAAAACAGTAAACAAGAAAAACATAGTCCTTATCCAAAGGGAGCTCAACGTTCAGTAAGAGACAAAAACTCAACAGACATTTACCATATAGTTGTACAGGTGCAGTGATGGCAAAAATGCAGGGTGCTATGAGATCACACAGAAGGGACATCCAAATTATAACCTAAATGAGAGAAGGTAGGGGTCAAGAACATCTTCCCAGAAAAAATAACATCTGAAGGGAAGAATTGAAGTGTGTGTAGGAATTCATCAAATTAGAGTGGAGTAGGGAATATATTCCAAGTAGAGGGAATAGAATGTGGAAAGTACCAAAGGGGAAGAAGAGTAATGCATTCAAGAATCTGAAATATGTTTAATAAATTTGTTTCATAGAAGGCTGGTGAAATAGTGAGAGATAAGGAATGAAACTGGAGAGGTGAACATTCAACTCTTGAATCCTACCATGGCTGGCTTGTTTCCAGGGTTTGAGGGCCTTAGCAACAATTCTTTTCATTGTCTTGCAATATCAGTACTTCAGCCACAAAAATCTTTTACATCGTTAAGAGCATGTTGCCTAGATTTCTTATTTCATGTTTTCTGAAATCCCACCACGTAAAAGGCAAAATCTTTCAACACACCACCTAGGAATACCCTTGGACATCCTGATCAATTGAAAGGAGAGAGATTCCTAGTCTATAACACAGAATTTTTCCTCTAAGTTCCTGTTTCTGGTGTGAAATAGATGTCCCTTTCCCAAGAGGTTAGACAACAGGGATGACTTCATATTTCAAGAGAGACCTTGCCACAAACCACATGAGTATATGGCTCTATTCTGATAGGTACATCAGTATTAGCAACATTCAATTTAACCCAATAGGCTGAAAAAAGAGTTATATCCAGAAAGCAACAAAGAAGTCACTACCTTACAACCAGTATTTGATTAAGCTAAAGAGTTGAATAAGGACAATGGACAGATACCATAAAAATGATCTCTGTTAATGAAATTATAGGAAATATTAAAAGGCCAACTGTTTTAGCTCTCAGCCTTTAGAACGATAAATGTCTAATATCTCTGACTATTTAATTTTCTAAGATGTCTTGAAATATTTTATTCTTCTCATCGATAAAAACGTCCAGAACAGACTTATATGTCAATTCTATGGAAACACCATTGGGCAACTTTTATGTGAGAGGCACTTTAGTAAGCATAGGAAAAACAGATCTTTGCCTCTCTAAGTTTCCACTCTAATGATACTATGAGTACAGGTATATTCACCATCAATTTATCTTGGATTATTTTAGTTTTCACTTAAAGGATAATTATGGAAGAAAAAAGAGTGATGTGGTTAATAAAAGAAATGGAACTATTGCTTCCTATTTTCCAAATTGCATTTCACATAAATATTAGTGTTTCAGGAGAGATTTAATAGGTGTTGGATTAAAAAAAATAAAGAAAAGCCAAGTTTAACAAACTTGAACAAAATTCCTTTTTACACGATTTCTCAGAACATTTTATCTACTAATATGTACTATGAATCTCCAAGAAAAGGATATCATATGCAACATTTCCCAAAGGTATTTGTTCTTGTTTTTTATGGAACTCCCCCCAAATAGAGTCTATAAAACATACTACTAATAAAATATCAGGAACCATTTATTTTTAGAAACTATGGGTATCATCATGAGGTTAAAAACAAGATAAAGTTCCATGTGTTTTGAGTGTTTTCTAATATAAATAATGCCATACTTCAAGTATCCCACTTCAGTAATGAAATCTTCTTTCCTTGGACCTTTGGCCCAAATTAATCTTTTGACTGTCTCAGGTGTCATAGCTTTCTTTAGTTGTAACACAATTTAGTATACACAGCATTCTGTGGCAGACAGATCACTAGCAGTGGATGCAGAATGCAAGTTTTAGTCCTAGCTAGGAAATATTAGCAAATAACAATCTCCCTGAGCTTCAATCTCTTCAACTATGAAATAAAGAGAATAATACTAGCTAAAATAAATTGACTTATATGTGAATTGCAAAATGCTATATAATTATGCTATTAGTTTAAGTATTTATATATATGAGAGAGAAAAAGAGAGAGAATACTTTAGGGTAAAACTGTATATTCACAATTTGACTCAACATAATTCTGGTTACACCTTTGTTGTTTAAAAAATTTTTTAAAGATTTTATTTATTTGTCAGAGAGAGAGAGAAAGCACAAGCAGCAGGAGCAGCAGGCAGAGGGAGAAGCAGGCTTCCTGCTGAGCAGGGAGCCCAATGCAGGACTCGATCCCAGAATGCTGGGATCATGATGTGAGCTGAAGGCAGACACTCAACTGACTGAGTCACCCAGGCATCCTTGTTTAAAATTTTTTTGATGACAAATAGCATCAAAATGTCTTTAAAATATTTAAAGTAGCACAATTATACCCAGAAGAGTTTTACACAATATTAATATTTTTGTATGCCTTACAATGACTTTGTACATAAGATTTATTCTCCCTTCCTCCTCTGCCATGCTCAATCAATCTGTTCTGCTGGAATCATGCTGGAAATGAGAGCATTTAAGTGCTTCACTTTTCTCTTTAGTTTGCTAGCTATACAAATGAAAAGTAGTATATTTCAAGGCCAACCCAGTGTTTCATTTCAATAATTTACAAAATCTTGCATCTACAGCAATTCCTTGCATATACTTACCTTGAGAGAGTTATATATATAGCAAGTAAGTAATCTAAAAATTCTTTCAGGATTATAGAAAGTAACATTTGATTTTTAGAAACTGAGACTCAGTCGTGATATGTGTTTCTCAAGGTGACCCAGCAGGCTAGAGATGGGAATAAAACTTAGAACTCTAATTTCCTATCCTGGCTCCCTCCAATTATCCAGGCACCCTCCTTAACACAATCAAGGTTCACCTACAAGAATACTGGTTAATATCTCCTGGTGCTAAAATGGAATTGGAGTCTTGAAGATGGAAATTGGTTACTTAATTCATTCTAAATCAATGTCTCTGTTGATAATGCATCTGTCAATGTAAGTATCAGGGATCCAGCTGGGTACTAGTGCATAGCTCTTCAGTCATTGTCTCAGGATGTCCTTGTGACATTAGAGAGAAGATCAGATTTTCAATCAGCCTTCAGCTATGTTGCCTTTTTTTCCGGCACACATTAAAATGCACTTAGAGTGACCTCCCTCCAGCAGACAAAGAGGTAAAGGCATTCTTGAAAGAGATTATTGAGAGGTTCAGGATTCAGACTAAAGAATAAATTTGAACAATAAGTACTGGATGCTTATAATGGGCTCACAGAATGCTTAGACATTCAGTATGAGCTTTTAAAAAAAAATCTTAAAACATACGGGTGGTATGTGTACATTGTTGAGTACATACATTTCCTGAGAAGTAAAATAATGTGTATAAGAATACTCTATAGGTGGCTGAAATGAATCATGTGCTACATGCAATTAGAATGTAAGAGAACTCTGTGAGAAGAGGAAGCATTTATTAGACATCTCTGAATCACTGTCACTTAACATGGCACCTGGCATATAGTAAGTATTTGTTACATGTTCATTGGATGAATGAATGGATGAATGTACAGATAAATGAATGATAAACATATGTCTGTATTCATGAAATGATGTTCTTAGTAATCGTCCATCAGGTTCATCCCTTGGTATCTGAGTTATTATTTCAATATAATTTATTCCTCTTTATACTCTGTCACATTAGTGTACATCCAGGGCTCACATGAGTAGAGAAATAAGTTAGATATTATTCAACTTAGGAGAATTTGGTTCATAGGTTTGCTTGTGCAAATATAGTAAATTGCTACTCATATAACGTGATTGAATATTGGTATATTCAAATCAAGTTAATAATCAGTTCAGAAGAGGTTGCAGAGTGAGGTAGAGCCTGTATTCTCTATTTCTAAAAAGCTGAGGCTAATAACATTAAGTAACTTCTCCAAGATCATAAAGTAAGCAGTAAATCAAGGATTATATTGAATGCCTAATATTATCACTCAAATTCTTTCCCATTGGCTCTAGCCATAACCATCTCCCAAAACACACACACACACACACGCACACACACACACACACACACACACTATTGCTAATATAACATCCAAGCCCCTTCACAATTTATTCTCCTTTTCTCACACTTTCAACTTTCAATACATATTCTGCTCCAACCACAACAAATTACTTGTCATTTTCCTGAAACATGCCATCTATGTGAATATATCTTTTTGACCTTTTGTTCATATTTTCCCTCGATGGAACTCCCTTCCCCCTGTTCTTTGCTTAGACTTATTCCTGGCATTATCAGGTCCAATTGCAGTACTACTACCAGTCTGTACTCTGAAATTTCTTTGTTCAAACTGGTAGTATAGCCCTTATTACATTGTAATATAAATATAAAAAATAATAAATTACTATTTGTACTTATATTTGTATTTCTAGGAAATAATTTATACATAAGGTATACACTGCTAATTTGGAAAAACAAGCAGCCTTGCTTTGATGTTCAAAAGGCACTTTAGTATCTTTCAGTGTTTCATAATTACAGGGCAATATAAACACTAGTATTCTGGTGATAGTAGTATTGTGAAAACACCATGTTCTAAAGCCTTGGAGAACCAGGTTGAAAAACTCAGCTCCATCAATTACTAGCACAGATCTTGGGAAATTCATGCTGATTCACCATCTCCCCATCTGTAAAATGGGGATATGATAAGAGTTCTAATCCAGAGGGCTGTTGTGAAGATACAAGTAAATGATCTTTGTAGTGTTTGGTGCATAATGAGTACCCAATAGATTATTATTATTATTATTATTATTATTATTATTAAGCTCTAGATGTTCACAAGTGCTGACCGGTTGAGAAGCTGTGTTACAGAATACCTGGCCAATGAAAGTTTATATTACAGATTCAGCTCTGCTGGGAAAAGCCATAGGCCAAGGGCATAGTCTATCCATTTTGAGTGTGAGCTAAAATTGTGTCCATATGCAGAGGCCTATGGAGCACAACTTTAGCTCATACTCAAAAATACAGTACTTACAATAATAACTAATACTTCCTGGTACCAGGAGCAAGTATCATGGTAATGCCTATAGGAATTCAGACAAATTTCTATCAGGAACTCAGTCTCCTCAAAGCACCCATAAATTCTGATCAGATTACTACTGGACTGAATATCAGCTAGGTCACCATCAGAAATAAGCAGTGGTCTATAGTCAAGACTTGCTGGATAACTCAAACCAATGTGGCTGGAAGCCACAAACTCCCATATACTGTTTGGGCAAGACAGATAGGAAATTAAAGAGAAATTTTATAAGCTGCTTCAATAAATTCCTGGCTGAAAAACTTTGGGTTAAGCCAGCTAGTTGAAAGTTTAGTAGAAAGGATTAACTGGACTGCCATCACATGAGTAAATCAGTTAGCTATGTCACTGGCCATGTATAGAAAACAATCCACTTGTAAATGGACCAGCTAATCAGAAAATTTAAAATAATAATAATTTAAATGGCTTTTTTAATGAGCTTGAAGAATATTTTAATAATATTAAAAGTACTTTTTGAGCATTTACTGTGGGACAGGCTATGTACTAATAAGCACATTTCATGCATAGTCTCATTCAATTTTCATAAAACCCTATGGAATAGGTACTTTTTTGTCCCCACTTTATAGATCAGAAAGCAAAGGCTGGGAAAATTATGTAATTTGTCCCAAGTCACTCAGCTAGGAAGTGAAACAACAGGGATTTAAATCTAGGTCTAACTGAAGACATTTACTTCTTAATACCTCTTTATAAAAAATTAAGGTTTTGTCAGTATCATGTTTTAGCCATAATTCAAGTTTTCCTCTGCACTTAGGCAGTTATAATTCACCAATATTCAGGTGAATAATTCTGTATAAATGTTTGAATAGGTAGATAGGTAGGTACTGTTAAAGGAAATTTTCAGAAAAGGAAAGAAAATTGCCCTTTGCAAATATTGTCAGAGTTTGGCTAGCTGAAAGTAAAAGAAAAATTATTTAGGAAAAAAATCTTTAAAATTACCAAATAAGTGGGGTGCCTGGGTGGCTCAGTTGGTCAAGCATTTGCCTTCAGCTCAGGTCCTGATCTCGGGGTCCTGGGATCAAGCCCCAGCAGCCTCCCTGCTCAGCAGGGAGTCTGCTTCTCCCTCTCCTTCTGCCCCTCCCTGCCCCACCCCTGCTCATGCTCTCTCTCTCTCTCTCTCCTCTCAAATAAATAAATAAAATATTTTTAAAAATTACCAAATAAGCAATTTTATATTAGTCTTTGCATGGTGGAAGAAAGCAGCATCTTTCTCATATCATTTTTCATGTTCACAAAGTTCATGACATATTTTCTGGCATCAGCATAATAGACATCAGGAATAAATTTGTTTTTGTTAGGGAGTCCAGATTCACAGAAAAAATTAAGGTTTTATTACTTAGGGGACCGGAATTAGAATAGCCCTGTTATTTTGGGAATGCACATGCTGGGCAAGCCATAAAGAATGTAAAACTTCATTCTGATCCTGCATATATCCCAGTGAAAAGGGGCTAGAAAAATAAAACTTCTATGTGCTGGGGAGTTTTAATATTTATCCAAAGTTGTATTATTATTTGATTCAGGCATTTTAGTTTTTTCATGTTTATATGGTTACCATATTAGAAGCCATTTTATCTTCAGCAAAAAAATGTTCTGTTTTTTTAAAGATTTTTTGGGGGGGAGGGGTAGTGGGAGAGGGAGAGAGAGAGACTCTCAAGCAGACTTCCCACTGAGCGCAGAGCCCAAAGCAGGGCTAGATGCCAAGACCCTGAGATTATGACTTAGCCAAAATCAAGAGGCAGATGCTTAACCAACTGAGCCATCCAGGTGCCTCAAAAATGTTCTGTTTTGAAACAAAATAAATTCAATAGGTATAGAGAGGTGATAGTTGAGACCCTTGGTCAGATTGTCAGTTTGTATGCTTGTCCTGGTAAGTAAAGGATTATATAACATTTACATTTAAATATCTATGTGGATTCAAATCACTAAGGTGTTCTTCAGCTATTAAATGTTGCCACACATTTAGAGGGTTTCTTTGGTGTCCTGCTGAAGGCTCCTCTTTAATATCACCCCTCCCTTTCCTCCTTTTCTTTCTCTTCCCTTTTTTCTCCCTCTTTTTCTCTTTCCGTTTTCTTTCTGTGTCTCCCTTTTTTTAAGATTTTTAAAAATATTTTATTTATTTGACAGAGAAAGAGAGACTACACAAGCATGGGGAACAGCAGGCAGAGGGAGAGGGAGAAGTAGCCTCCCTGGCTGAGCAGGGAGCCTGATGCAGGACTTGATCCCAGGATCCTGGGATCATGACCTGAGTTAAAGTCAGATGCTTAACCAACTGGAGCCACCCAGGTGCTGGTCTCCCTTTAAAAAAAAAAAAAAACATTTAAAAACAGTTTGTAGAAAGGAAGGACTTGCTGAGTAAATCCATGCCTATGAATAACTTTTTAACATTAATGAAAAAGGAAAACTCTTATATCCTTTAAATATCCATACCAACAAACAAACAAGAAAACAAGCAAATTGAAAACAGGTACCTAAAAAGAAAAACAAATATAATTTTATTTGCCATATCTTTCATAACATTAAAGGCTGGGAAACAACTGAATAATAACTATGGAATTTTGAAGAAAAAGAAAATGGCAATCGAGTTCTATAACCAGACAAGCTATTATATACCTCTAAGGACAGCAGAAATATAGATATTCAGATATTCAAGAATGAGAAAGTATACTGCCTAATTAGTCTACCTAAAAAAAAATAACTAGTCAATCAAGATATGAGTCAACTTAATGAATTTGAGAATTTGGAGGGTATCCTATAAAACAAACAGCAGGTAAAGAACCTGGAAAAATGAAGAGTATAAGTAGTCAGAGACAGATTTATAATGAAGCTCATGAAATTTGAGCTTTAAGTCCTTTCACATGCCCAGACTCCTCCCAAGACACTAGAAGGAATAGCCCTAGCAATTTGTTTATAAGGTCCTATGTTTTTTTTGGGGGGGGGAGGCAAAAATAAGATATTTTAGGTACAGTTACTTTCTTCTTCAATATCTCCTTTGTTAAACTTCCCCTTGTGTCAGTGACATTGAAGTAACCATGGGCATTTGGGGGAGTCACCTAAAGGAAAAGTGAGTTGGGGATATATTTTGTTTCAGTTTACTGGGATATATGTTCTTTACTACATATATAATTTATATCATAAATATTATAGTACAATATGTTATACACACTCATACATATTATTGTTCACAGTTATTTCCATATATAGTTGTTAGTAGCCATCCCAGTGTAGGAATGGCTTCCAGGAATACTTGTGGTACCTATTATGCCAGTATTCTTGGTCATAGCATAAAAGAGCACAGATTACATGATAATGTAAATATGCCCATGCTCTCTGGCATCTGCCATCAGAAGTAGAGGAAAAGCAAGGTTTGAAATGCGTGGGAAGACTAGAAGCTAGTCTGTGGAAAATTAGCCCAAATCTTATGGATCATATAAGAAAAAATCTTGATAGAAGTTTCTAAAATTTGACCTCAATCCTAAAAATTTATGTGAAATTACAAATAACCAGTTCTAATGCTTAAAAACATCCCAAATTACCATTAAAAATCCCATCAACTATACTATAGGAAAGATAAAATCCCATTTATATTCTCTTGAATGAAAGTGAGATTTTAAAATCCTTGATCATTTCTTCATAGGTCACAGAATAGCTCATTAAAATATTAGGGAAAAAACAGAATTATAGACATGGGCAAGGCAAAAGGTATGTACATTTATATTGTTGGATACTGTTATATCATCTTTCAAAGATCATATACCCCCACCAACTGTGAATGAAAGAAAGATTATTTACATTTCTAAAATCTATTCCAAATCGATACACAAAAAATACAATTTAAATATGCATATTAATTAGACCATACTAGTTACCCATTTAATGTTTTTTTCTTATTCTGTTAATATTGTTCAACTCATCCACCCGTTTTTATTTTGATCCTTTAAGCTATCACAATAAAAATAGGATATGTAACTTCCAAATTCTTAAATATAAAGCAACCAAAAAAGATGATTAGATTATCAGAGAAAAATAAAGAAACATAAAAAAATAAGATAGTATTAGAAGTCAAAACAAATATGTTACCAAAATAATTCCTTATAAAAGACATTGACTTTTATATAAATTATAAAAACAAAATTAAAATATTTGTTCGCTACATGGCACATTTGAAACAACATTATGTAAAATTATATAAGTGAAAAGATAGAATTTGACAAAACTATTCATTTTAAAGAATACTTGAAGAAGGTACCCATGGGATTTTAGACAGAGGGAGAAAAATGTAATGAAATGACAATTTAATGTGATTAAACAAGGATCACTTAAAATACAGAGGTAGTAGATGACACAAAAGAGTGTGTATATATACATATATATAATCTTTGGAAATTTATTCTATGATAAATTTGGCAATTATAATCACCAGAACAAGAATACATTTGCATTTCTCAATGGGATATTTTTGATATTTTGGGTAGGACATTTGTTCTTTCTGCAGCATTCTCCCACATACTGCAGGATATTTAGCATCCTTGGTCCTTAGATACTAAATGTCAGAAGGAGCCCCTAGTCACTGTGACATACAAAAAAGTATATACACATTTACAAATTCACCTTCAAGGGGAGATACTGTTCATTGTTGAGTAGCAGTGTCAGTGAATGCCTATTCACAAACCCGAAGTTAGATCATATATCAAAAACAATTTCATATGGATTAAAGATTTAAACATTAAAAAATGAAATCACACTAGGACAGTATTGTAAATAATTAATGATCTTGGGCTTTGGGATCATGATTACAGTGGGTCTAATTATAAAGACAAGCACTGGTAGATCTTTAGTTTATATTAACACTAAAAAATCCTAAACAAACATTATAGGTAGATGACAAACTGGGGAAACATTTTCAAGATAGAACTGAAATGAAGAGTTACTATCTTTAAATTATAAAAAAGCATTTAAAAAATAGGTATCAGAGGTGCCTGCGTGGCTTAGTCAGTTAAATGTCCAACTCTTGATTTTGGCTTAGGTCATGATCTCAGGGTTGTGAGATTGAGCCCCATGTTGGGCTCCATGCCCAGATTGGGATTCTCTCTCTCCTTCTCCCTCTGCCCCTTCTCCCCTTCTCCCTCTGCCCCTACCCTCCCAAAGAAAAAACTCTGGAAAAGAGTATAGAGGTTCCTCAAAAAGTTAAAAATAGAACTACTCTATGATCCAGCAATTACACTACTAGTTATTTACTCCAAGGATACAAACATACTGATTTGAAAGGATACATGCACCCCAATATTTATAGCACCATTATCAACAATAGCCAAACTATGGAAAGAGCCCAACTGTCCATTGACTGGTGAATGGATAAAGAAGTTGTGGTATATATATATATATATATATATATATATATATATATAATGGACTATTATTCAGCCATCAAAAATAATGAAATCCTGCCATTTGCAATGACGTGTATTATGCTGGATCATAGAGTTGTTCTATTAAGAATATATTGGCTTGGGGTACTGCCACCGCCTATGCCCCTGAGCGACCCCACAGGTTTCATCATATTAGTACTATGAATAAAACCCAGAAAAGTAGAGGGGGGAGCAAGATGATGGAGGAATAGGAGACCTGGATTTCGTCTGGTTCCAGGAATTCAGCTGGGTAGGGATCAAACCATTCTGAACACCTACAAACCTACAAATTTTCCCATACCATTTATACCACTGCTACTCAACAATGAACAGTATCTCCCCTTGAAGGTGAATTTGTAAATGTGTATATACTTTTTTGTATGTCACAATGACTAGGGGCTCCTTCTGATATTTAGTATCTAGGGACCAAGGATGCTAAATATCCTGCAGTATGTGGGAGAATGCTGCAGAAAGAACAAATGTCCTACCCAAAATATAAAAAATATCCCATTGAGAAATGCAAATGTATTCTTGTTCTGGAGATCGAAGAAAAGAATAGCAACAACTCTCTGAACAGAAGAGCGACCACTTTCTGGAAGGTAGGACAAGCGGAGAAGTGAATGTGGGGCAATATTCAGGAGGATAGATGGTGGGGGAGGGGGCCACCATCAGCCGCTTCTGGCAAGTGATAGAGCAGCGGAGCACAAAATCGGAACTTTTAGAAATCAGCTCCACTGAGAGACGTCATCCAGTGGCTAAGCAGGGGGTGGAACCCTCACAGGACAGTGGGGTCTCAGGACCCTCGGGGTCACAGAAAAACTGGGGTTGAGGCAGAGCTCCCAGGTAAGGGAGCGGGGAAGCCGGCTGCAAAGACAGAGCCAAGGAGTGGGCTCTCAGCTCAGGGTTGCCATAAACCATGATCCGCGGCACAGTTGGGCCACTGCTCTTCCAGCAGGGACCCAACAAGTGGCAGATCCGGGGAGACTCCCCTTCCTCCCCTAGGAGGTGCAGCATGGGAGCGCACCACAGGGATCTGCTGGGTTTGGAGACTCCACACAGGGTCGTGTGCCAGAGATAGAAATGCTCGATCACAGACTGAGTGAGCACAGAGTGTGGCTGGAGACCAGGGAGATGGGAGTGATTGCCTGCTTTTCTCTGGGGGCACACTGAGGAGTGGGGCCCTGAGTTCTCGGCTCCTCTGGAGCGGAGATTGGGAGGCTGCCATTTTCACTCTCATCCTCCAACGCTGTACGGAAAGCTTTCAGGGAACAAAAGCTCCTGAGAGCAAATCCGAGCAGATTACTTAGCCCGGACCAGCAAGGGCAGGGCAATTCCACCTCTGGCAAAGACATTTGGGAACCATGGCAACAGGCCACTCCCCCAGAAGATCAACAAGAACAGCCAGCCAAGACCAAGTTTACCGATCAATGAGAACGGCAGAACTCCAGCGCTAGGGAAATACTGCACATAGAATTCATGGCTTTTTTAATCATGATTCTTTAGTCTTTCAAAGTGAATTTTTTTTTTTGAATTTTTCTTTTTCCCTTTTTCAACCAACATCTTATCAATCCCTTTTTTAAAAAACATTTTTATTTTTCATTTTTAGAGTCATATTCTATTCCTTCATAGTAGTTACCCTTATTTTTGGCATATATATATATATATATATATATATATATGTCATTCTCCCTCTAAAATTTTGAGATACAGTTTTTTCTAAAAGATCAAAATATACCCTAAATTCTAGTGTATGGCTTTGTTCCAGTCTCCTGCCTGATCACATTCTCTCCCTTTTCTTTTTTCTTTTTTCTTTTTTAAATCCCCTTCTTTCTTTTTTCAAACAACTTCTTATCTTATCAATTCCTTTTATAAAATCTTTTAAAATTTTCATCTTTACACTCATATTCCATTCCTTCATCGTATTAACCCTTATTTTTGTAAATATTTTCCTTTCTTTAAAATTTTGAAAGGCACTTTCTTCTAACAGATCAAAATACACCCAAAATCTAGTGTATGGCACAGATCTATGCACCAGCCTGATCATATTTGATCACATTCTCCTTGTTTTGTTTTGTTCTGTTTTCTTTGTTTTTATCGTTTTCTTTTTCTTTTTTTCTTTTTCTTTTTTCTTTTTTTCCCTTTCTTTTTCCCTGGTTTCAGATCTTTTTTGATTTGTTTAGAGTATATTTTCTGGGGATGTTGTTACCCTGTTAGCATTTTGTTCTCTCATTCATCTATTCTCCTCTGGACAAAATGACAAGACAGACAAAAATCACCTCAACAAAAAGAACAAGAGGCAGTACTGACTGCCAGGGACCTACTCAATATGGACATTAGTACGATGTCAGAACGAGAGTTCAGAATGATGATTTTAAAGATACCAGCTGGGCTTGAAAAAAGAATGGAAGTTATTAGAGAAACCCTTTCTGGAGAAATAAAAGAACTAAAATCTAACCAAGTTGAAATCAAAAAGGCTATCAATGAGGTGCAACCAAAAATGGGGGCACTAACTGCTAGGATAAATGAGGCAGAAGAATGAAACCAGTGATATAGAAGACCAAATGATGGAAAATAAAGAAGCTGAGAAAAAGAGAGATAAACAACTACTGGATCATGAGGGCAGAATTCGAGAGCTAAGCGATACCATAAGATGAAACAATATTACAATAATCAGGATCCCAGAAGAAGAAAGAGAGAGAGGGGCAGAAGGTATATGGAGCAAATTATAGCAGAGAACTTCCCTAATTTGGGGAAGAAAATAGGCATCAAAATCCAGGAGGCACAGAGAACCCCCCCTCAAAATCAATAAAACTAGGTCAACAACCCATCATGTAATAGTAAAACTTACAAATCTCAGAACAAACAGAAAATCCTGAAAGCACCTCAAGATAAGAGATCTGTAAACGACAATAGTAGAAACAATAGATTGGCAACAGACCTATCCACAGAGACCTGGCAGGACAGAAAGGACTGGCATGATATATTCAGAGGACTAAATGAGAAAAATATGCAGCCAAGAATGTTATATCTAGCTAGGCTGTCATTGAAAATAGAAGGAGAGATAAAAAGCTTCCAGGACAAACAAAAACTAAAAGAATTTGCAAACACGAAACCAGCCCTACAAGAAATATTGAAAGGGGTCCTCTAAGCAAAGAGAGAGCCTAAAAGTAACATAGACCAGAAAGGAACAGAGACAATATACAGTAACAGTCACCTTACAGGCAATACAATGGCACTAAATTCATATCTTTCAATAGTTACCCTGAGTGTAAAATGGGCTAAATGCCCCAATCAAAAGACACAGGCTATCAGATTGGATAAAAAAAAAAAGACCCATTGATATGCTGTCTGCAAGAGACTCATTTTAGACCCAAAGAAACCCCCAGATTGAAAGTGAGGGGGTGGAAAACCATGTACAATGCTAATGAACACCAAAAGAAATCAGGGGTGGCATCCTTATATCAGACAAATTAGATTTTAAACCAAAGATTGTAATAAGAGATGAGGAAGGACACTATATCCTACTTAAAGGGTCTATCCAACAAGAAGATCTAACAATTGTAACTATCTATGCCCCTAACATGGGAGCAGCCAATTGTATAAGCCAATTAATAACAAAAGCAAAGAAACACATCGACAACAATACAATAATAGTGGGGGACTTCAACACTCCCCTCACTGAAATGGACAGATCATCTAAGCAAAAGATCAACAAGGAAATAAAGACTTTAAATGACACACTGGACCAAATGGACTTCACAGATATATTCAGAACATTCCATCCCAAAGCAACAGAATACACATTCTTCTCTAGTGTCCATGGAACATTCTCCAGAATCGATCACATCCTAGGTCATAAATCAGGTCTCAACCAGTACCAAAAGATTGGATCATTCCTTGCATATTTTCAGACCACAATGCTTTGATACTAGAACTCCATCACAAGAGGAAAGTCAGAAAGAACTCAAATACATGGAGGCTAAAGAGCATCCTCCTAAAGAATTAATAGGTAACCAGGAAATTAAAGAAGAATTAAAAAAATTCATGGAAACCAATGAAAATGAAAACACAACTGTTCAAAATCTTTGGGATGCAGCAAGGGCAGTCCTAAGAGGAAAGTATATAGCAATACAAGCCTTTCTCAAGAAACAAGAAAGGTCTCAAATACACAACCTAACCCTACACCTAAAGGAGCTGGAGAAAGAACAGCAAATAAAGCCTCAACCCAGCAGGAGAAGAGAAATAATAAAGATCAGAGCAGAAATCAGTGAAATAGAAACCAAAAGAACAGTAGAACAGATCAATGAAACAAGGAGCTGGTTCTTTGAAAGAATTAATGAGATTGATAAACCCCTGGCCAGACTTATCAAAAAGAAAAGAGAAATGACCCAAATAAATAAAATCATGAATGAAAGAGGAGAGATCACAACCAACACCAAAGAAATACGAACAATTATAAGAACATATTATGAGCCACTACATGGCAGCAAATTAGATAATCTGGAAGAAATGGATGCATTCCTAGAGATGTATCAACTACCAAAACTGACCCAGGAAGAAACAGAAAACCTGAACAGACCTATAACCACTAAGGAAATTGAAGCAGTCATCAAAAATCTCCCAACAAACAAAAGCCCAGGGCCAGATGGCTTCCCAGGGGAATTCTACCAAACATTTAAAGAAGAATTAATACCTATTCTTCTGAAACTGTTCCAAAAAAATAGAAATGGAAGGAAAACGTCCAAACTCGTTTTATGAGGCCACCATTACCTTGATCCCAAAACCAGACAAAGAACCAATCAAAAAGGAGAATTACAGACCAATATCCTTGATGAACACGGATGCAAAAATTCTCACCAAAATACTAGCCAATAGGATCCAACAGTACATTAAAAGGATTATTCACCATGACCAAGTGGGATTTATCCCTGGGCTGCAAGGTTTGTTCAACATCCGCAAATCAATCCATGTGATATAATACATTAATAAAAGAAAGAACAAGAACCATATGATCCTCTCAATAGATGCAGAAAAAGCATTTGACAAAGTACAGCATCCTTTCTTGATCAAAACTCTTCAGAGTATAGGCATAGAGGGTACATACCTCAATATCATAAAAGCCATCTATGAAAAACCCACAGTGTATATCATTATCAATGGGGAAAAACTGAGAGCTTTCCCCCTAAAGTCAGGAACACGGCAGGGATGTCCACTATCACCACTGCTATTCAACATAGTACTAGAAGTCCTAGCCGCAGCAATCAGACAACAAAAAGAAATAAAAGGCATCTGAATTGTTAAAGAAGAAGTCAAAGTCTCACTCTTTGCAGATGATATGATACTTTATGTGGAAAACCCAAAAGACTCCACCCCAAAACTGCCAGAACTCATACAGGAATTCAGTAAAGTGGCAGGATATAAAATCAATGCACAGAAATCAGTGGCATTCCTATACACTAAGAACAAGACAGAAGAAAGAGAAATTAAGGAGTCGATCCAATTTACAATTGCACCCAAAACAATAAGATACCTAGGAATAAATCTAACCAAAGAGGCAAAGAATCTGTACTCAGAAAACTATAAAATAGTCATGAAAGAATTTGAGGAAGACACAAAGAAATGGAAAAACGTTCCATGCTCATGGATTGGAAAAACAAATATTGTGAAGATCTCAATGCTACCTAGAGCAATCTACACATTTAATGCAATCCCCATCAAAATATCATCCACTTTTTTCAAAGAAATGGAACAAAGAATCCTAAAATTTGTATGGAACCAGAAAAGACCTCGAATAGCCAGAGGAATGTTGAAAAAGAAAAGCAAAGCTGGCGGCATCACAATTCCGGACTTCCAGCTCTATTACAATGCTGTCATCATCAAAACAGTATGGTACTGGCACAAAAACAGACACATACATCAGTGGAACAGAATAGAGAGCCCAGAAATGGACCCTCAACTCTCTGGTCAACTCATCTTCAAAAGAGCAGAAAACAATGTCCAATGGAAAAAAGACAGTCTCTTCATCAAATGTTGCTGGGACAATTGGACAGCCACATGCAGAAGAATGAAACTGGACCATTTCCTTATACCACACACAAAAATAGACTCAAAATGGTTGAAAGACCTCAATGTGAGACAGGAGTCCATCAAAATCCTAAAGGAGAACACAGGCAGCAACCTCTTCGACCTCAGCCGCAGCAACTTCTTCCTAGAAACATCACCAAATGCAAGGGAAGCAAGGGCAAAAATGAACTATTGGGACCTCATCAAGATAAAAGGCTTTTGCACAGCAAAAGAAAGAAACAGTCAACAAAACCAAAAGATAACCAACAGAATGGGAGAAGATATTTGCAAATGACATATCAGATAAAGGGCTAGTATCCAAAATCTATAAAGAACTTATCAAACTCAACACCCGAAGAACAAATGATCCAATCAAGAAATGGGCAGAAGACATGAACAGACATTTTTCCAAAGAAGACATCTAAATGGCCAACAGACACATGAAAAAGTGCTCAACATTGCTTGGCATCAGGGAAATCCAAATCAAAACCTCAATGAGATATCACCTCACACCAGTCAGAATGGCTAAATTTGACAAGTCAGGAAATGACAGATGTTGGGGAGGTTGCAGAGAAAGGGGAACTCTCCTACACTGTTGGTGGGAATGCAAGGTGGTGCAGCCACTCTGGAAAACAGTATGGAGGTTCCTCAAAAAGTTGAAAATAGAGGTACCATATGACCCAGCAATTGCACTACTGGGTATTTACCCCAGTGATACAAATGTAGGGATCCGAAGGGGTACGTGCACCCCGATGTTTATAGCAGCAATGTCCACATTAGCCAAAGTATGGAAAGAGCCTAGATGTCCATCTACAGATGAATGGATAAAGAAGAAGTGGTATATATATACAATGGAATATTATGCAGCCATCAAAAGGAATGAAATCTTGCCATTTGCACTGACGTGGATGGAACTGGAGGGTATTATGCTGAGCAAAATAAGTGAATCAGAGAAAGACATGTATCATATGACCTCACTGATATGAGGAATTCTTAATCTCAGGAAACAAACTGAGGGTTGCTAGAGTGGTGTGGGTGGGAGGGATGGGGTGGCTGGGTGATAGACATTGGAGAGGGTATGTGCTATGGTGAGCGCTGTGAATTGTGCAAGACTGATCTGTACCTCTGAAGCAAATCACAGATCTGTACCTCTGAAGCAAATAATACATTATAAGTTAAAAAAAAAAAAAAAAAAGATAGCAGGAGGGGAAGAATGAAGGGGGGGAAATTGGAGGGGGAGATGAAGCATGAGAGACTGTGGACTCTGAAAAACAAACTGAGGGTTCTAGAGGGGAAGGGGGTGGGAGGATGGGTTAGCCTGGTGATGGGTATTAAAGAGGGCATATTCTGCATGGAGCACTGGGTGTTATACTCAAACAATGAATCATGGAACACTACATCAAAAACTAATGATGTAATATATCGTGACTAATATAACATAAGAAAAAAAAAACAAAAAAAATGTAAAAAAAAAAGAATGTATTGGCTTGTACGAATAAAAATTCATTTCACTCATGTGGAATCTAAAGAATAAAACAAATGAATAAACAAAAAGCAGAATCAGACCTATAGATACAGAGAACAAACTGATGGTTATCAGAGGGAAAGGGGTGGGAGGATGGGCAAAATGGTGATGGGGTGTAAGAGATACTGGTTTCCAGTTATGGAATGAATAAGTCACAGGAATAAATGGCACAGCATAGGGAATATAATCAATAATTTTGTAATAGCACTGTATGGTGACCGATGGTAGCTACACTTATGGTGAGCCTAGTATAACATATAGAGAATTTGAATCATTATGTTGTTCACCTGAACCTAATGTAATATTGTGTGACAACATTACTCAAATAAATTTTTTTATTCATACAAGCCAATATATTCATATTATACATTGGTTTATATGAATAAAAATTCAGTTGTGTTCACTGTGGAATATTGAAAATTGTAGAAAAGCCAAAGAAGAAATTAAAACTAACATAATCATATTAATATATATTTTGCTTTTTGTACTTTGTCTTTTGTTCCAAAAAGTTGTGTATACTTAAATATTTTTAGACAAACTATAACTATAAACCACTTATTGTTTTATTACCAGTTTTTTTTTTTTCATTTAAGAGTATAGCATGGATGTTTTTCTGGATTATTAACAATTTTTCTACAGAATCAATTTTAATAGTTTATTCTTCATTTTGCCCCTTCTCCAAGCTAATTGGTTTAATTAAGCATTAGAACTACTGCATCTAAAAGGCATATTGGTATTTGTCCATCCTGTTTAAATTGTTTGACCTTGTCACCTTTCCTTTTTTTTTTTAAAGATTATATCTATTTACCTGAGAGAGAGAGAGCACAAGTGGGTGGTCGAGCTGAGGGAGAGGGACGAGCAGACACCCCACCAAGTAGGGAGCCCAACACCGGGCTCAATCTCAGGACCCCGAGATCATGACCCAAGCTGAAGTCAGACACTTAACTGACTGAGCCACCCATGCACCCTCTTTGTGGTTTTTCAATGGCCACTTTTTTTAGAGAGAGAACCTTCTTCCTGTGTTTTGTTTCTAGAATTTCCATCTGGCAAAAATGACTGACTTTAGTAGTAGAGAAGCTTGTGTGTCATTAAGCCTTTTCAAAATCATGGTATAGACCAATTGAAATTATTTTTTTATCTTTAAATTCAGTTCTAGACTCTCAATTTTTATATGAACAAGAATAGATTCAGAATCACAGAGTTATAGTGCTAGAATGGCCCTTAAGGATTTTGCCATCCAACTTAAGAATTTTTACATGTCTGAGTTGGATTAAAAATGAACTGAGGCTCAAAAAGTATATTGTGCTTCCCAAAGTCATACAGTATGTTAGAAACAGAGCCAAGACTTCAACCCAGTATTACTGACTCCCAAAAATTCAGCTCTATTTCAACATATCCACTGATATATTGTAATGATAGTCTCTGGGTTAGAGTAAGAAGAAAAAAAGAAGCACTGAAATATATTTTGGAATGGTCAAGTCTTTGAGGATATGGGGGGAAAAAGACCCACTTCAATATCCTACTTCTCTAAAGGGCAATGAGAACCAAAATCATTCACCCTTATACTTAGCCTGACACTGTGTACATTAAAATGGCTTTGTGATGTTACAACTGATACCACAGAAATACAAAGCATCATAAGTGACTACTATGAATAATTTTACACCAACAAATTGGACAATCTCGAAGAAATGGATAAATTCCTAGAAATATACAACCTATCAAGACTCAAACAGGAAGAAATAGAAAATTGAGTAAGCCAATTACTAGTAAGGAGTTTGAATCAATAATCCAACAAACAAAAATCCAAAACCACATGGCTTTACTGGTTAATCCTACCAAACATTTAAAGAAGAATTAATGTTAATCGTTTCCAAACTCTTCCAAAAAATAGAAGAGGAATAAATACTTCAAACTCGTTTTATGAGGTCAGCATCACCCTGATACCAAAACCAGACAGAGACAGATGCTACAAGAAAAGAAAATTACCAGCCAATAACCCTGATGAGCATAGATGCAAAAGTCCTCAACAAAATTTCAGCAAACCAAATTCAACAATACATTAAAAGGATAATACGCCATGTTCAATTGGGATCTATTTCAGGGATGCAAGGATGGTTCAACATCTGTAAATCAATAAATGTGACAACATTATTTTAACAAAATAAAGGGAAAAAACATATGATCATCTCAAAAAATGCAGAAAAAGCGTTTGACAAAGTTCAACATCATTTATGATAAGAATCCTCAACAAAGTGGGTATAGAGGAAACGTACCTTGACATATTAAAGGCCATATATGACAAACCCATAACTAACATCATACTCAATGAAGGGAAGCTGAAAGCTTTTCTCTTCATATCAGGAACAAGACAAGTGTGCTTACTCTCACCATTTTTATTTCATATGGTACTAGAAGTCCTAGCCAAAGTAACAAGGCAAGAAAAAGAAAGAAAAGCATTGAAATTAGAGAGAAGAAGTAAAATTATATCTATTTGCAAGTGACATGATCTTATATAGAGAAAACACTGAAGATTCACCAAAAAGCTCTTAGAACTAATAAGTGGATTCAGTAAAATTGCACAATACAAAATCAACATCCAAAAATCAGTTGTGTTTCTATAATCACAAACTATCAGAAAGAGAAATTAAGAAAACAATCCTATTTGTAATTGCATTAAAAAGAACAAAATAAATAGAAGCCTGTCTTCAAGTTATAGAACTAATAAAGGGAATAAAGGGCATGACATAAGGAATATAGTCAATAGACAATGATATTGTAATAGCATTGTATGGTGTATGGTAGCTATACTCATGGTGAGCATAGCATATCATATAAACTTTTCAAATCACTATGTTATAAACCTGAAACTAATATAATATTGTGTGTCAACTATACTAAAAAAAAAGTTTGTAAATAAAATAAAATACCAGGAATAAATTTAACCAAGGAGGTGAAAGACTTATAATTGAAAATTATGACACTGATGCAAGAAAATGAAGACATAAATACACATATATGTCATGCTTATGGATTAGAAAAATTAATATTGTTAAAATGTCCATACAATCCAATGTGATCTACAGATTCAATGAAATCCTTATCAAAATTCCAATGATATTTTCACAGAAATAGAACAAACCATCCTAAAATTTGTATGGAACTACAAAAGACCTCAAGTAGCCAAAGAAATCTTGAGAAAGAAGAACAAAGCTGGAGGCATCACACTTCCTGATTTCAAACTATATTACAAAGCTATAGTAATGAAAAGAGTATGATATTGGCATAAAATCACACACACAGATCAATGGAACAGAATAGAGAGCCTAGAAATGAACGCATGCATGTATGGTTAAATAATTTACAACAAAGCAGCCAAGAATATACAATGGGGAAAGGACTGTCTCTTCAATAAATGGTGTTAGGAAAACTGAACAATATGCAACCAATGAAACTGGACCACTATCTTACATCATAAACAAAAATTAACTCAAAATGGTATGAGACTTGAATGTAATACCTGAAACCATAAAACTCATAGAAGAGAACAGCTGGTAAGTTCATTAACATTGACCTTGGTGATGATTTTTTCACATCTGACACCAAAAACAAGGACAACAAAGCAAAAATGAAGAACTGGGACTACATAAAAAGCTTTTTCACAGCATAGAAAACCATCAACAAAATGAAAATATAACATACAAAATGGAAAAATATTTGCAAATCATATGTCTGGTAAGGGATTAATATCCAAAATATATGAAGAATTAATAAAACTCAATAAGATAAAACAAATAATCTGATTAAAAATGGGCAGAGGAATTAAATAGACATCTTTCTAAAGACATACAAATGGCCAACAGGTACATGAAAAGGTTCTCAAAATCACTAATCATCAGGGAAATGCAAATCAAAACCACAATGAGATACTACCTTATACTTATTAGAATGGCTATCATCCAAAAAGACTAAAAATAACAAGTATTAGTGAGGATATGGAGAAAAGGGAACCCTTGTACACTCTTGCTGGAACTGTAATTGGTATACACACTATAGAAAACAATAAAGAGGTTCCTCAAAAAATTTAAATAGTACTACCATATAATACAGCTATTCCACTTCTGATTATCTGAAAGAAACAAAATTACTATCTTAAAAAGATACCTGTATGCCCCATGTCCACTGCAGCATTATTTACAATAGCCAAGGCATGGAAAGAAACAACCTAAGTGTACATCAATGGATGAATGGATAAAGAAAATGTGGTGTGTGTGTGTGTCTGTGTATAATGGAATATAATTCATCCATAAAAATGAAGGAAATTGGGGGAGGAGCAAGATGGCAGAGGAGTAGGAGACCTAAATTTTGTCTGGTCCCAGGAATTCAGCTAGATAGGGATCAACCCATTCTGAACACCTACGAACTCAACAGGAGATTGAAGAAAAGAATAGCAGCAACTCTCTGAACAGAAAAGCAACCACTTTCTGGAAGGTAGGATGTGCGGAAAAGTGAATTTGAGGCGATATTTGGGAAGATAGACAGCGGGGGAGGGGGCCTCCATCAGCCACTACCAGCAAGTGATAGACAGTGGAGCACAAAATCAGAACTTTTAGAAATGTGCTCCGCTGAGGGACATCGCTCCAGTGGCTAAGCGGGGGGTGGAACCCTCGCTGGGACAGTGTGGTCTCAGGACCGTCAGGGTCACAGGAAGACTGGGGGTGCCTGAGTGCGGCAGAGCTCCCAGGTATCAGAGCAGGGAAGCTTGGGGTTGCCATAAACTGTGATCCACAGCACAGTCAGGCCACTGCTCTACCAGCAGGGACCCAACAAGCAGCAGACCCAGGGAGACTCCCCGTCCTCCCCGGGAGAAGTGGCACGGGAGTGCACCACAGGGATCTGCTGGGTTTGGGAACTCCACACGGGGTCATGTGCCAGAGATAGAAACGCTTGGTCACAGGCCAGGTCAGTAAGGAATGTGGCCGGAGACCAGGGAGATGGGAGTGATTGAATGCTTTTCTCTGGAGGCTCACTGAGGAGTGGGGCCCCGCGTTCTCAGCTCCTCTAGCGCAGAGATTGGGAGGCCGCCATTTTCACTCTCATACACCAAAGCTGTATGGAAAGTTTGCAAGGAACAAAAGCTCCCGAGAGCAAACCCGAGCAGATTACTTAGCACAGCCCCAGCAAGGGCAGGGCAATTCTGCCTCCGGCAAAGACATTTGAGAACGATGGTGAAAGGCCCCACCCACAGAAGATCAGCAAGAACAGCCAGCCAAGACCAAGTTTACCGCTCAATGAGAACGGCAGAACTCCAGCCCTAGGGGAATACAGCACATAGCATTCATGGCTTTTTTCCCCCTGATTCTTTAGTCTTTCAAAGTTAATTTTTTTAATTTTCTTTTTTTTTTAATTTTTCTTTTTCCCTTTTTCAACCAATATCTTATCAATCCCTTTATTAAAAATCTTTTTTTATTTTTCATTTTTAGAGTCATATTCTATCCCTTCATAGTAGTTAACCCTATTTTTGGTATATATATAAGTTGTTCTCTCTTTAAAATTTTGGGATACAGTTTCTTCTAAAAGACCAAAATATACCCTAAATCTCTAGTGTATGGCTTTGTTCTAGTCTCCTACCTGATCACATTCTCTCCCTTTTTTTTTAATTCCTCTTCTTTCTTTTTTCAACCAACTTCTTATCTTACCAATTCCTTTTATAAAATCTTCTATAATTTTCATCTTTAGAGTCATATTCCATCCCTTCATTGTATTAACCCTTATTTTTGTACATATATATTTTTCTTTCTTTAAAATTTTGGGAGGCACTTTCTTCTAACAGACCAAAATATGCCCAAAATCTAGTGTCTGGCACTGATCGATGCACGAGCCTGATCATATTTGATCATAGTCTTTTTTTTTCTCTTTTTTCTTTCTTTCCCATTCTTTTCCCCCAGTTTCAGGTCTCTTCTGATTTCTTTAGTGTATATTAATCTGGGGTCATTGTTACCCTGTTAGCATTTTGTTCTCTCATTCATCTATTCTCCTCTGGACAAAATGACAACATGGAAAAAATCACCTCAAAAAAAAGAACAAGAGTCAGTACCAACTGCGAGGGACCTAATCACTACGGACATTAGTAAGATGTTGGAACTAGAGTTCAGAATGACGATTTTAAAGATACTAGCTGCGCTTGAAAAACGCATGTCAGATATTAGAGACACCCTTTCTGGAGAAATAAAAGAACTAAAATCTAACCAAGTTGAAATCAAAAAGGCTATTAATGAGGTGCAATCAAAAATGGAGGCTCTAACTGCTAGGATAAATAAGGCAGGAGGAAGAATTAGTGATAAAGAAGACCAACTGATGGAAAATAAAGAAGCTGAGAAAAAGAGAGATGAACAACTACTGGATCACGAGGGCAGAATTTGAGAGATAAGTGATAACATAAGATGAAACAATATTAGAATAATTGGGATCCCAGAAAAAGAAGAAAGAGAGAGAGGGGCAGAAGGTATACTGGAGCAAATTATAGAAGAGAACTTCCCTAATTCTGGGAAGAAAATAGGCATCAAAATCCAGGAGGCACAGAGAACCCCCCTCAAAATCAATAAAAATAGGTCAACACCCCATCATCTAATAGTAAAACTTACGAATCTTAGAGACAAAGAGAAAATCCTCAAAGTACCTCAGGATAAGAGATCTGTAACCTACAATAGTAGAAACATTAAAATGGCAACAGACCTATCCACAGAGACCTGGCAGGCCAGAAAGGACTGGCATGATATATTCAGAGCACTAAACGAGAAAAATATGCAGCCAAGAATAGTATATCCAGCTAGGCTTTCATTGAAAATAGAAGGAGAGATAAAAAGCTTCCAGGACAAACAAAAACTAAAGGAATTTGCAAACACGAAAGCAGCCCTACAAGAAATCTTGAAAGCAAAGAGAGAGCCTAAAAGTAACATATACCAGAAAGGAACAGAGACAATATACAGTAACAGTCACCTTACAGGCAATACAATGGCACTAGATTCATATCTTTCAATAGTTACCCTGAATGTAAATGGGCTAAATGCCCCAATAAAAAGACACAGGCTATCAGATTGGATTAAAAAACAAGACCCATCGATATGCTATCTGCAAGAGACTCATTTTAGACCCAAAAGAAACCCCCAGATTGAAAGTGAGGGGGTGGAAAACCATGTACCATGCTAATGGACACCAAAAGAAATCAGGGGTGGCAATCCTTATATCAGACAAATTAGATTTTAAACCAAAGACTATAATAGGAGATGAGGAAGGACACTATATCCTACTTAAAGGGTCTATCCAACAAGAGGATCTAAAAATTGTAAATATCTATGCCCCTGACATGGGAGAAGCCAATTATATAAGACAATTAATAACAAAAGCAAAGAAACACATCAACAACAATACAATAATAGTGGGGGACTTTAACACACCCCTCGCTGAAATGGACAGATCATCTAAGCAAAAGATCAACAAGGAAATAAAGACTTTAAATGACACACTGGACCAAATGGACTTCACAGATATATTCAGAACATTCCATCCCAAAGCAACAGAATACACATTCTTCTCTAGTGTCCATGGAACATTCTCCAGAATCGATCACATCCTAGGTCATAAATCAGGTCTCAACCAGTACCAAAAGATTGGGATCATTCCCTGCATATTTTCAGACCACAATGCTTTGAAACTAGAACTCAATCACAAGAGGAAAGTTGGAAAGAACTCAAAAACATGGAGGCCAAAGAGCATCCTACTGAAGAATGAATGGGTCAACTAGGAAATTAAAGAAGAATTGAAACAATTCATGGAAACCAATGAAAATGAAAACACAACTGTTCAAAATCTTTGGGATGCAGCAAGTGCAGTCCTAAGAGGAAAGTATATAGCAATACAAACCTTTCTCAAGAAACAAGAAAGGTCTCAAATACACAACCTAACCCTACACCTAAAGGAATTGGAGAGACAACAGCAAATAAAGCCTCAACCCAGCAGGAGAAGAGAAATAATATAGATCAGAGCAGAAATCAATGAAATAGAAACCAAAAGAACAGTAGAACAGATCAACAAAACTAGGAGCTGGTTCTTTGAAAGAATTAACAAGATTGATAAACCCCTGGCCAGACTTATCAAAAAGAAAAGAGAAATGACCCAAATGAATAAAATCATGAATGAAAGAGGAGAGATCACAACCAACACCAAAGAAATACAAACAATTATAAGAACATATTATGAGCCACTATATGGCAGCAAATTACATAATCTGGAAGAAATGGATGCATTCGTAGAGATGTATCAACTACCAAAACTGACCCAGGAAGAAATAGAAAACCTGAACAGACCTATAACCACTAAGGAAATTGAAGCAGTCAACAAAAATCTCCCAACAGGGACGCCTGGGTGGCTCAGATGGTTAAGCGTCTGCCTTCGGCTCAGGTCATGATCCCAGGGTCCTGGGATCGAATCCTGCATTGGGCTCCCTGCTAGGCAGGGAGCCTGCTTCTCCCTCTGCCGCTGCCTCTCTCTATCTCTCTCTCTGACTCTCATGAATAAATAAATTTAAAAAAAAATCTCCCAACAAACAAAAGCCCAGGGCCAGATGGCTTCCCAGGGGAATTCTACCAAACATTTAAAAAAGAATTAATACCTATTCTTCTGAAACTGTTCCAAATAGAAATGGAAGGAAAACTTCCAAACTTGTTTTATGAGGTCACCATTACCTTGATCCCAAAACCAGAAAAAGACGCCATCAAAAAGGAGAATGATGACCAATATCCTTGATGAACATGGATGCAAAAATTCTCACCAAAATACTAGCCAATAGGATCCAACAGTACATTAAAAGGATTATTCACCATGACCAGGTGGGATTTATCCCTGGGCTTCAAGGTTGGTTCAACATCTGCAAATCAATCAATGTAATACAATACATTAATAAAAGGAAGAACAAGAACCATATGATCCTCTCAATAGATGCAGAAAAAGCATTTGACTAAGTACAGAATCCTTTCTTGATCAAAACTCTTCAGAGTATAGGCATAGAGGGTACATACCTCAATATCATAAAAGCCATCTATGAAAAACCTACAGCGAATATCATTCTCAATGGGGAAAAACGGAGAGCTTTCCCCCTAAGATCAGGAACATGGCAGGGATTTCCACTATCACCACTGTTATTCAACATAGAATTAGAAGTCCTAGCCACAGCATTCAGACAACAAAAAGAAATAAAAGGCATCCGAATTGGCAAAGAAGAAGTCAAACTCTCACTCTTTGCCGATATGATACTTTATGTGGAAAACCCAAAAGACTCCACCCCAAAACTGCTAGAACTCATACAGGAATTCAGTAAAGTGGCAGGATATAAAATCAATGCATGGAAATTAGTGGCATTTCTATACACCAAAAACACGACAGAAGAAAGAAATTAAGGAGTCGATCCCATTTACAACTGCACCCAAAACCCTAAGATACCTAGGAATAAATCTATCCAAAGAGGCAAAGAATCTGTACTCAGAAAACTATAGAATACTCATGAAAGAAATTGAAGAATACACAAAGAAATGGAAAAATGTTCCTTGCTCATGGATTGGAAGAACAATTATTGTGAAGATGTCAATGCTACCTAGAGCAATCTACACATTCAGTGCAATCCCTATCAAAATACCATCCACTTTTTTCAAAGAAATGGAACAAAAAATCCTAAATTTTGTATGGAACCAGAAGAGACCCCGAATAGCCAGAGGAATGTTGAAAAAGAAAAGCAAAGCTGGTGGCATCACAATTCTGGACTTCAAGCTTTATTACAAAGCTGTCATCATCAAGATAGTATGGTACTGGCATAAAAACAGACACATAGATCAATGGAACAGAAAAGAGAGCCCAGAAATGGACCCTCAACTCTATGGTCAACTAATCTTCGACAAAGCAGGACAGAATGTCCAATGGAAAAAAGACAGTCTCTTCAACAAATGGTGTTGGGAAAATTGGACAGCCACATGCAGAAGAATGAAACTGGACCATTTCCTTACACCACACACAAAAATAGACTCCAAATTGTTGAAAGACCTAAATGTGAGACAGGAGTCCATCAAAATCCTAGAGGAGAACACAGGCAGCAACCTCTTCAACCTCAGCCACAGCAACTTCTTCCTAGAAACATCACCAAAGGCAAGGGAAGCAAGGGCAAAAATGAACTATTGGGACTTCATCAAGATAAAATGCTTTTGCACCACAAATGAAACAGTCAACAAAACCAAAAGACAACTGACAGAATGGGAGAAGATATTTGCAAATGACATATCAGATAAAGGGCTAGTATCCAAAATCTATAAAGAACTTCTTAAACTCAACACCCAAAGAACAAATGATCCAATCAAGAAATGGGCAGAAGACATGGACAGACATTTTTCCAAAGAAGACA
Source organism: Halichoerus grypus (assembly GCF_964656455.1). NCBI lineage: Eukaryota > Metazoa > Chordata > Mammalia > Carnivora > Phocidae > Halichoerus > Halichoerus grypus. The sequence goes on along the minus strand of NC_135727.1, from coordinate 22,701,136 downwards.
TCCAAATGGCCAACAGACACATGAAAAAGTGCTCAACATCACTTGGCATCAGGGAAATCCAAATCAAAACCTCAATGAGATACCACCTCACAACAGTCAGAATGGCTAAAATTAACAAATCAGTAAACGACAGATGTTGGCGGGGATTTGGAGAAAGGGGAACCCTCCTACACTGTTGGTGGGAATGCAGGCTGGTGTAGCCACTCTGGAAAACAGTATGGAGGTTCCTCAAAAAGTTGAAAATAGAGCTACCATATGACCCAGCAATTGCACTACTACGTATTTACCCCAAAGATACAAATGTGATGATCCATAGGGGTATGTGCAGCTAGATGTTTATAGCAGCAATGTCCACAATAGCCAAACTATGGAAAGAGCCAAGATGTCCATCAATAGATGAATGGATAAAGAAGAAGTGGTATATATGTATATACAATGGAATATTATGCAGCCATCAAAAGGAATGAGATCTTGCCATTTGCAACAACGTGGGTGTAACTGGAGGGTATTATGGTGAGTGAAATAAGTCAATCAGAGAAAGACATGTATCATATGATCTCACTGGTATGAGGAATTCTTAATCTCAGGAATCATACTGAGGGTTGCTGGAGTGGTGGGGGGTGGGAGGGATGGGGTGGCTGGGTGATAGACATTGGGGAGGGTATGTGCTATGGTGAGCGCTGTGAATTGTGTAAGACTGCTGAATCACAGACCTGTACCTCCTAAACAAATGATACATTATATGTTAAAAAAAAAAAGAGGATAGTAGGAAGGTAGAAATGAAGGGGGGGGAATCGTTGGGGGAGACGAACCATGAGAGTCTATGGACTCTGAGAAACAAACTGAGGGTTCTAGAGGGGAGGTTGGTGGGGGGATGGGTTCAAAGAAGTCACTGATCCACTGTGGGACTCAGGAAAACCATACTTCAGAACCGAGACAGGACCAGGAAAGAAGAAACGGGTTCTGAAAAAGTTCCTAGTCAAGTTACCATGGACTAAAGACTTTACTAACATAAAAACATGATTTATCCTTAGCAACCAAAGCACACTGTATGGTAATTAATTGACTCATTTTTGTTAAAGTAAAACAGACTGCTCTGGCTATCTAGGCAGCTCCGAACAGCTGACCACTCAGAAATGGAGCTAACACCCAGTTTCCCCTTCCTAGTGCATTCTCTCATTCCTCTCTTTGATAATTATAGTCAACACCATGCTCAAGGCCCAGAGGTGAGTTCTCAGCTCTGACTCTAACATTCTACGCCAATCATGGCACCTGATTCCCATATTTTACCTCTCACTATAGCTAAGGTAGGCTGGCATTAAACAAAACAAAGCAAAAAAATGTTTGATGTTTCTAAAAGAACAAAAAGAAAGAACTATATAAAATACAAAATAAACAGCAAAGTAAGTTACTATAGTCCTTCTAAAGTCACTAAAAAAATGGCTTTGCTACTCCTCTGACTTCATTAACATTCCCTTACCTTTCTGGGCATGTCCTGCCCAAACAAATTGTTAGATTGTTCATTACAGGAACTTCCTGAAATATCCATCAACTCTTCAGTGAAAAACACCCTATGATTCTTTCAATCCCTCATTTAAAATCCTCAGTTTGCTATTTCCATCTATCTTGTGTTGTCATATCATGTTTACCCACTCCTAATCAAGTTGCCACTGAAAGACCCACCTTAAATCAAACTTCCAATTCTCAATAAATTCTGGCCTTTCTCTTACCTCACCTGAGACATTGCTGAAGTTTTGTAGAAGTGGTATTCACCCTTATTGTGGGAAGCAATAAAATCAGCTTTGTCTTCTTAAATGGTTATGTGATGATTTGGAGGAGCCAACTATTAATAGCAACTTTACAGCTATAGACAGAACATCAGGACATCTTTTCTCAAAGGGTCTCCATTTCTATAAAGCTTTTGCTGTCACCACATTGCATTTGCATGGAGGTCAGGGGGCAGTATGTTAATGCAGCAACATTATCTTAAGCATCTCATGGGAGGCTGACTGTACAGAGTTGTTGTTCTGGCTTCTGTGAGATGGGACATCTATTAAGGGATGGAGGGTTGTATTTCAACTTACCCAAAATGGCATTGCCAGGGGAAAAAAAGGGCAATCTTATCTTGAGTGATAGAGTAAATAAAAGCTATAAAGAACTGGAAAAGGGGCAGGGAGGTGCCTGGGTAGCTCAGTCAATTAATCGTCCGACTCTTGATTTCAGCTCAGGTCATGATCTCAGGGTCCTGGGTTCAGCCCAGTGTGGGGCTCCACGCTCAGCATGGAGTCTGCTTGAGATTCTCTCCCTCTCCTTCTGCCCCTCCCCCTACTCACACACTCTGTCTCTAAAATAAATAAATCTTTTTTTTAAGATTTTATTTATTTATTTGACAAAGAAAGATAGCTAGACAGGGAACACAAGCAGGTGAGTGGGAGAGGGAGAAGCAGGCTTCCCACCGAGCAGAGAGCCTGATGTGGGGCTCGATCCCAGGACCTTGGGATCATGACCTGAGCCGAAGGCAGATGCTTAACGACTGAGCCACCCAGGCGCCCCTAAAATAAATAAATCTTAAAAAAAAAGAACTTGAAAAAGACCAAATAAATGCTTTTCTCTCTGACAGCCAGTGCCAGAGAATATTTATTTATTCCCCATCTGTAGGACCAGACCTGAGTCAAAGCAATGAGGCCATTTTGTAGTCCTTTGAGTATTCCAGAGACACAGGAGACAGATGCACTATTCTGGGTTGGGTTGACATTGCCAGTATACTGAGTCATTACCTATCTCAGGATATTGGACATATTTTAGCACATTCTAAGGCCCGAAAGTTTTCTCTTGACTCAATAGCAAAGCTCATGAGAGCATTGATGGAATGCAGAAGTAGGGATATAGGTAAGTGAAGTGAGTCTTAAAGATGAAGAGGGATAAGGATGAATTTTTGGGCAAAGCAATCATCTATTCTAGAGCCTGCTGTTGAAAACAGATACTGGAAAACTGTTCAGGTGGTGTTTTCTCTTTCTCCCCCCCCCCCCCCCCCCCCGCTTGCTGAAGAAACTCCTAGCGGGACAGGGGAAAAATAAGACAATGTGAATGAATAAATCTAAATTAGTGCTCCATAGGTGGTGATAGCTTGTCAGCTCCTAAACTTTATCACACCGAGGAGAATCCAAGTTGGTATTTCATACCCTTTATTCTCAAACAACACACGCACACACACACACACCCTGAAAATAAAGACTACCTGGCTTTGCCGATCTTCTTCTGTAGACTACTAATTTAAACAGTATCTTTTCAGGTCCCTATCCATATACTTTCTATAGCCAGACTTAGGAGACAATTTGAGGATCTGAACATCTTACTGGGCCCAAACTCTGATGTCTCTGTTTCTTCAGTTGGGAATTGGTCTAATACTTATATTTTTTGGTGAAGATTAAATAAAATAACATGTAGATTCTATAACACATGGACACAAAATCGGTGCTTTAAAAATAGTAGTCCCCTCTCATTTACCCACTCTCAAGATTATGAGCATAAAACTATTTTCACAAAATGATGAAAGGCATTGTTTATGCACTACAGCTTGAACATAATCATGCTTTCCACAGAGTATAGAATGTGTTTGAGACACATGCACCTACTCCTGGCAAAATAGTTGGAATCTTAAAAGCTTTTGCAACTGAGTCTTTCCAATGACATCTGAATCTATTCCATGGGGATGAACATTGAATTCATCACCTTGGAAAGAGGTAGAGCTCACCCATAATCTTCCCTGAATTATGAAGAGAGAAAAATTATCTCCAAAGTATCAATAATAAAATCTTAAAATATCTACTCAAATCTCATCATACTTTTCCCTTACCAACTTCTTTCCTTCCCCATTGTATGAGAAATTGTGGCTAGGTATCACCGAGGACTTTTGTCTCCCCACCTCTTCCAAAAAATCCCTAATACTATTTTTAAAACAGATATATTTAAATGAAGGGATTAAAATAACTTTAAATCAGAAGTAAAGACATATATTCTCATATCTAAATTAATAATATTTTAACAGATTTTGATTATTTGTGGTTTTGAAAAAAGGAGCAACATTTTAAAAGTCATCTGTCCTCTGTTTGGTGCCAAACTGGAGCCTTAAGGAATTTGAAACAGTTGAACTAGTAAATCTAGGATAAACAGTGTTTATGATGGAAACAATGACAGACCCTTTACCATAACACTACCAATAGAACTGAGCTCTAGGGGCGCCTGGGTGGCTCAGTTGGTTAAGCGGCTGCCTTCGGCTCAGGTCATGATCCTGGAGTCCCGGGATCGAGTCCCACATCGGGCTCCCTGCTCAGCAGGGAGTCTGCTTCTCCCTCTGACCCTCCTCCCTCTCATGCTCTCTGTCTCTCATTCTCTCTCTCGCAAAAAAAAAAAAAAAAAAAAAAAAAAAAAGAACTGAGCTCTAGGAGTGTAAAAATGGCAGGTGGTACAGAAAGAGCTAAGATTTATAAGTCTGTGTGTGTTTGAGGAATGGGGGTGGGAAGTGTGCATAGTAATTCAAATTCATCAATCCTGCAAGGGAATATTTTAAAAAGGGGAAAGCTATTGGGAAACATTTTTTTCCAAGTCCTGTAGAAGGAGTGGGCACCACACCCAATGTTATTTCTGTGTCTTCCTTCTCCCTTATTCTAATTTCCTAACCATCTCTCTCTTCCTGACTCCTCACTTCCTATAGTCCTCTAAGAGAATCTAGCAAGTTAGGGGTCTGATTTTTTTTACATCTCTTTGTAAGAGTGAAATGAGAGCATGATTAAGTCCCTCTGTTCCCCCTTCCTCCTCTCTGCTTCTTCATTTTACATAGTCTTCCTAATAATAATTAGGTCATTTGAGAATTGAATCACCCTATTCCTACCCAGGGCCTTTTCTCATAGCAAATCCCCAAGAAAAAAAGAAAGGTTTTTCTCTTCCATGTGATTTTTGAACAATCACTGATTAGTCAGCCTTGACAGCTGTTAGAAAATCTTGGTGTAGCCAGAACATTCCTATTGATTAGCTGATATATGACCTGGGATTTGGCTGAGCTGATTGTTTTATCACTAAAGCATTCAAGAAGTTCAGATTAGTTAGGCATCCCTGTAAACTCCCATTTATCCAGAACTCAAACTGCCAGAAAGTTCAAAGAGTCAGAATTATTTCCAGGAAATAATTAACATAAAGGAGGGTGTCCAAAGTGCCTTCTGAATCTCCCATTACTCCCTCTATTCCTTCCTCCTTTTTTTCTCTTACAATAGGCATTAACTAAATGTTCGCTATATTGCTGAACACCGGACTAGGCTGTGGTTATAGAAAGATCCATAACACATAGTCCCCGTCCTTGAAGAGCCCACAATGTAATGAGGAGACTGACATGCAATAGATAACTATAATACAATGAGTTAAGTGCAATGATAAAAAGGTGCCTGTGGGGCTGTGGCATTACAAAGGAGATGTCATCTTTTTGCCGAATTAAACCATAAAAGGCTTTTGATTTGGTTCTAATCCCTGGGAAATAGATGGTCAATGTATCAGAGAAGAATGAACACTGGTGGGGGAGCTAACTACGCGTGGGTTCACAGTCTTACTCTGCTATGTATTAACTGTGTAAACCGGCTGTCACACATCATTTCTGAAAGTCACTCATTATTTCTGAGCTTTGCTTTCTTCTTATGTAATATATTACTTACCTCACATGCATTGTCTTCTTGGTTTCCTATAAGAGCAGTAGTATTTATCTTGACCAAAGCAGAAATCACAGTCCAGAAAAACTGAACAACTTGCTTAAGTATATCCAGTTTGTTTGTGGCAGATTGGCTGATACCAAGTCTACTGTTCTTTTCCTAACTTTTTTTTCAGTGAACCCATAAAGGTCACTAAACTACATTTATTATGAAGGAAGCAGGCATCATTTTGGGAAGATTTTCAATCCTGAGAGGTAAAACAAATGGGATTTCTCAGTTTATGATAGTACCTCATTAAATAGAATCCTTTTTCAATCACACCCTCTCCCACCACACACACAATCCCTGATCCTTCCTGTTAATTCAAATGGTGATATTTTATATATATATATATATATATATATATATATATATATATAATGATCTTTATGATTTTTAAAATATTTTATTTATTTTATTTCTTGTAGTTATTTGACAGAGAGACAGCGAGAGAGGGAACACAAGCAGGGGGAGTGGGAGAGGGAGAAGCAGGCTTCCAGCTGAGCAGGGTGCCTGATGTGGGGCTTGATCCCAGGACCCTGGGATCATGACCTGAGCCGAAGGCAGATGCTTAACCCACTGAGCCACCCAGGTGTCCTGATCTTTATGATTTTTAAGCAGAACTTTCAGTTCTATATTTGGTCCATAAGTCCAGACAGTACAAAAGCTTATTAGTCAGTGGTTTGGAAGACAATTGCTCCAGCCATGCATTGTTCTCTTTCTTTCGCTATGCTGGCAAGAAGTGCAATGGAAGACACTTGGAGTTTCTTTGATCCCCTTGTCTCCTAATGCCTACTTCACACGTGTGCATGCCCTGGCTAACCTTGGCAACTGACTGCCTATATATAAAGTCAAAAGTCAGGGGGAAAAAAACTACCTTAATGATTTTTATGAACCGTACTCCTTTAATTAAAAAAAAAAAAAAAAACTGAAAAAAATCCCCTTTGAAAATGTGCTTATATCAGAAGACAAGCAGTATCTCCATACTGGTAAAATGATGGCAACAATTTTAGGTTAGTGAACTGGAATGAAGAACACCTGCCTTGTCTCTGATGATCCTGGCATTTGGGAATAGTGATAAATGACTGGAGGTTATTAGACCTGTCCTGCAAAATGGCACTGGTGAGTTGGAACTTGAAGTTTGTCATTTGAGAAAGGAAACTGACTTCCCCAATTGGACCTAATTATGACAGCCATGATAAACAGCCTTCCATGTTGGCATGTTTATTTCTCAGGAAACCGAACAGGGAAATTGGTTTTATGCATTTGTGTGGATGGGAAGAATTACAATTTTTATCATGTCTTATAACAAATTTATCATCCGATAATCTGAAGGTATGACCAAACTGCAAAAGCAGATGACTTTCCCAGTCTCCTAAGCATTTGATGTCTGTTAAGCAAGAAGAATATTAATCAGAAAGTGAAAGGGAATTTTCTCTTCCTTTATATTCAAAATGATCCTTTGCTAGGTAAACCTCTCTTCAGCATTCAAATCATCATATTTTTTGCCTTATACTTGACAACTTCATATTTGCTTCTTCAGGACACTTAAAGATGGAAGAGAAAGTGTAAAAGTTACATTTTCTAATCAATTTTTCTCAGTTTGGTTAAAGAAACATGCTAGTTAATTTCTCAGTGCTTTCAAGTTTTCATTCCGATTTACTGAGGGAGAAAATGAAATCCATAGAGATCTCTGCTAAATATGGCAGCAAGTTGTCTTACACTCCAGTCTTTACTAGGGTGTACAGCTTAATCTTAATGATTTAATGATTAATCATTTAATACTTATTAGATAGGCAAAGTACTATGCTAATATGTTGGCTCAACAACCCTATGGGGAGATTTAATCCCCACTTTATACAGTAGAAAAGAGAGGCTAGGAAAGGTTTCTGCTTTTGGTAATATGTGTCCTAGTATCATTTGACTTTTTATACTATGTACCTGTATCAAGATTTTTGAAATTATTTTTTAAATACCCAGAATCAGATCTGGAGCCTAAATTTAGTATGCTTTCACTGATGTAAGGGTATCTGAAATTGGGCCCAATTTTAGTTTTGCTGTTTTACAGAATTTGGTCTATAGTTATCAAAGTCCTAACATGAGTAGTGAATCTTAGTTCTTTAAACATTACATCCTGATATATCCAGGATTGAAATCCCTATATCACAGAAATGTTCATTCACTTAGATCCAGCAGGAGCTGGATCCAGAAAGGATAAAATCTAGCACCGTACCTTTCCACTAGGATAAGACAGATATGGAGGAGGCTGAGATTACAGTAGAAATTTAGACTGTGTTTCAAGGCATGTTATCTTCAAGGTATGGTAAGTTTCAGTTGAGATATAGGAAAATAGAACGATGTGGTATTCAAAAAAGAATGAAATTTTAGAAGGTGCTAAAGGCTTGAGATGCAGATTCTAGACAGGCAGCTTTCATGTTCAGTGTTTTAGTCATGTCTCATTTAGTGTCAAGGAACAGGAAGCCATGAAAACTAATTCAAGTATAAATTATCCTTCAGAAGTTGAGTAAAGGAATTGCCTTATCAGAATAAGGGTATGTAGTGAAAGTGGTGGCAAGAGTAGCAGTTAACATTAACTCAGAGAACTACAAGAGGATTCATTGGTCAAAAGTAGGAACCCTGTCAAAGGTTGTAATATACATTACTGACACATACTTCTCTCTGCACCAGGAGTGGAGCTTGAGATTGCTTAAATTAGGGATAGCAAATATATAAAACATGTGCTCTCTCTTATCATGCCTACTATAGCCATCGGTAATTGATCACAGCACCCATTCCTGGATACCACCACATAAGAACTCAAAAGTGTTCTAAGTATTTACTGCCAATTTGTCAGTGTTGGAATGGGATGAAAATTATTTCACACTACTAGCTTCCAGTACTTTCTAGATTGCATCTTGGAAGTGGGTCAGGGCAATACTGTAAGTAGAGAGATTACTGAAGCCAGCTCTGGACAAACTGAGGCATGAAAAGGCAAGCAAAATGAGGTGAGCAGGTTAAGACAGAGAAGAACACAATGTATGGGAGGGGCGGAGCAAGATGGCGGAGGAGTAGGAGACCTGGATTTCGTCTCCTCTCAGGAATTCAGCTGGATAGGGATCAAACCATTCTGAACACCTACAAACTCAACAGGAGATCGAAGAAAAGAATAGCAACAACTCTCTGAACAGAAAAGCGACCACTTTCTGGAAGTCATATACTATCCCTTCATAGTAGTTACCCGTATTTTTGGCATATATATATAAGTTGTTCTCTCTTTAAAATCTTGAGATAGTTTCTTCTAACAGATCAAAATATACTCTAAATCTCTAGTGTATGGTTTTTTTCTACTCCCCTGCCTGATCACATTCTCTCCCTTTTTTCTTTCTTTTTTTTTTTTAATCCTCTTCTTTCTTTTTTCAAACAACTTATCAAATCCTTTTTTAAAATTTTTTATAATTTCCATCTTTACAGTCATATTCCATCACTTCATCATATCAACCCTTATTTTTGTACATATATAAGTTTTTCTTTCTTTAAAATTTTGGGAGGGACTTTCTTTTAACAGACCAAAATACACCCAAAATCTAGTGTGTGGCACTGATCTATAATCCAACCTGATCATATTGGATCACATTCTGTTTTTGTTTTGTTTTGTTTTGTTTGGCTTTTGTTTGTTTTTATCTTTATCTTTTTCTTTCTTCTTTCTTTCTTTCCTTTTCTTTTTTCTCTCTTTCCCTTTCTTTTCCCACTGCTTCAGGTCTTTTCTGATTTGTTTAGAGTATATTTTCTGGGGACATTGTTACCCTGCTAGCATTTTGTTCTCTCATTAATCTATTCTCCTCTGCACAAAATGACAAGACGGAAAAAATCACCTCAACAAAAAGAACAAGAGGTAGTACCGACGGCCAGGGACTTACTCAATACGGACATTAGTACGATGTCAGATCTAGAGTTCAGAATCATCACTTTAAAGATACTAGCTGGGCTTGAAAAAAACATGGAAGTTATTAGAGAAACCCTTTCTGGAGAAGTAAAAGAACTAAAATCTAACCAAGTAGAAATCAAAAAGGCTATCAATGAGGTGCAATCAAATATGGGGGCGCTAACTGCTAGGATAAATGAGGCAGAAGAAAGAATCAGTGAGATAGAAGACCAAATGATGGAAAATAAAGAAGCTGAGAAAAAGAGAGATAAACAACTACTGGATCATGAGGGCAGAATTCGAGAGATAAACGAAACCATAAGACGAAACAACATTAGAATAATTGGGATCCCAGAAGAAGAAGAAAGAGAGAGAGGGGCAGAAGGTATAATGGAGCAAATTATAGCAGAGAACTTCCCTAATTTGGGGAAGGAAACAGGCATCAAAATCCAGGAAGCACAGAGAACCCCTCTCAAAATCAATAAAAATAGGTCAACACCCCGACATCTAATAGTAAAACTTACGAGTCTCAGAGACAAAGAGAAAATCCTGAAAGCAGCTCGGGAGAAGAGCTATGTAACCTACAATGGTAGAAACATTAGATTGGCAACAGACTTATCCACAGAGACCTGGCAGGCCAGAAAGGACTGGCAGGACATATTCAGAGCACTAAATGAGAAAAAGATGCAGCCAAGAATACTATATCCAGCTAGGCTGTCATTGAAAATTGAAGGAGAGATAAAAAGCTTCCAGGACAAACAAAAACTAAAGGAATTTGCAAACACGAAACCAGCCCTACAACAAATATTGAAAGGGGTCCTCTAAGCAAAGAGAGAGCCTAAAAGCAACATAGACCAGAAAGGAACACAAACAATATACAGTAACAGTCACTTTACAGGCAATACAATGGCACTAAATTCCTATCTTTCAATAGTTACCCTGAATGTAAATGGGCTAAATGCCCCAATCAAAAGACACAGGCTATCAGATTGGATTAAAAAACAAGACCCATCGATATGCTGTCTGCAAGAGACTCATTTTAGACCCAAAGACACCCCAGATTGAAAGTGAGGGGGTGGGAAACCATTTACCATGCTAATGGACACCAAAAGAAAGCTGGGGTGGCAATCCTTATATTAGACAAATTAGATTTTAAACCAAAGACTGTAATAAGAGATGAGGAAGGACACTATATCCTACTTAAAGGGTCTATCCAACAAGAAGATCTAACAATTGTAAATATCTATGCCCCTAACATGGGAGCAGCCAATTATATAAGGCAATTAATAACAAAAGCAAAGAAACACATCAACAACAATACAATAATAATGGGGGACTTTAACACCCCCCTCACTGAAATGGACAGATCGTCTAAGCAAAAGATCAACAAGGAAATAAAGACCTTAAATGACACACTGGACCAAATGGACTTCACAGACATATTCAGAACATTCCATCCCAAAGCAACAGAATACACATTCTTCTCTAGTGCCCATGAAACATTCTCCAGAATAGATCACATCCTAGGTCATAAATCAGGTCTCAACCGGTACCAGAAGATTGGGATCATCCCCTGCATATTTTCAGACCACAGTGCTTTGAAACTAGAACTCAATCACAAGAGGAAAGTCGGAAAGAACTCAAATTCATGGAGGCTAAAGAGCATCCTACTGAAGAATGAATGGGTCAACCAGGAAATTAAAGAAGAATTAAAAAAATTCATGGAAACCAATGAAAATGAAAACACAACTATTCAAAATCTTTGGGATACAGCAAAGGCAGTCCTAAGAGGAAAGTATATAGCAATACAAGCCTTTCTAAAGAAACAAGAAAGGTCTCAAGTACACAACCTAACCCTACACCTAAAGAAGCTGGAGAAAGAACAGCAAATAAAGCCTAAACCCAGCAGGAGAAGAGAAATAATAAAGATCAGAGCAGAAATCAATGAAATAGAAACCAAAACAACAGTAGAACAGATCAACGAAACTAGGAGCTGGTTCTTTGAAAGAATTAACAAGATTGATAAGCCCCTGGCCAGACTTATCAAAAAGAAAAGAGAAATGACCCAAATCAACAAAATCATGAATGAAAGAGGAGAAATCACAACCAACACCAAAGAAATACAAACAATTATAAGAACATATTATGAGCAACTCTATGCCAGCAAATTAGATAACCTGGAAGTAATTGATGCATTCCCAGAGATGTATCAACTACCAAAACTGAACCAGGAAGAAATAGAACACCTGAACAGACCTATAACCACTAAGGAAATAGAAGCAGTCATCAAAAATCTCCCAACAAACAAAAGCCCAGGGCCAGATGGCTTCCCAGGGGAATTCTACCAAACATTTAAAGAAGAATTAATACCTATCCTTCTGAAACTGTTCCAAAAAATAGAAATGGAAGGAAAACTTCCAAACTCATTTTATGAAGCCAGCATTACCTTGATCCCAAAACCAGACAAAGACCCCATCAAAAAGGAGAATTACAGACCAATATCCCTGATGAACATGGATGCAAAAATTCTCACCAAAATACTAGCCAATAGGATCCAACAGTATATTAAAAGGATTATTCACCACGACCAAGTCGGATTTATCCCTGGGCTGCAAGGTTGGTTCAACATCCGCAAATCAATCAACGTGATACAATACATTAACAAAAGAAAGAACAAGAATCATATGATCCTCTCAATAGATGCAGAAAAAGCATTTGACAAAGTACAGCATCCTTTCTTGATCAAAACTCTTCAGAGTATAGGGATAGAGGGTACATACCTCAATATCATAAAAGCCATCTATGAAAAACCCACAGCGAATATCATTCTCAATGGGGAAAAACAGAGAGCTTTCCCCCTAAGGTCAGGAACGCGGCAGGGATGTCCACTATCACCACTGCTATTCAACATAGTATTGGAAGTCCTAGCCACAGCAATCAGACAACAAAAAGAAATAAAAGGCATCCAAATTGGCAAAGAAGAAGTCAAACTCTCACTCTTTGCAGATGATATGATACTTTATGTGGAAAATCCCAAAGACTCCACCCCAAAACTGCTAGAACTCATACAGGAATTCAGTAAAGTGGCAGGATATAAAATCAATGCACAGAAGTCAGTGGCATTCCTATACACCAACAACAAGTCAGAAGAAAGAGAAATTAAGGAGTCGATCCCATTTACAATTGCACCCAAAACCATAAGATACCTAGGAATAAATCTAACCAAAGAGGCAAAGGATCTGTACTCAGAAAACTATAAAATACTCATGAAAGAAATTGAGGAAGACACAAAGAAATGGAAAAACGTTCCATGCTCATGGATTGGAAGAACAAATATTGTGAAGATGTCAATGCTACCTAGAGCAATCTACACATTCAATGCAATCCCCGTCAAAATACCATCCACTTTCTTCAAAGAAATGGAACAAATAATCCTAAAATTTGTATGGAACCAGAAAAGACCCCGCATAGCCAGAGGAATGTTGAAAAAGAAAAGCAAAGCTGGCGGCATCACAATTCCAGACTTCCAGCTCTACTACAAAGCTGTCATCATCAAGACAGTATGGTACTGGCACAAAAACAGACATATAGATCAATGGAACAGAATAGAGAGCCCAGAAATGGACCCTCAACTCTATGGTCAACTAATCTTTGACAAAGCAGGAAAGAATGTCCAATGGAAAAAAGACAGTCTCTTCAACAAATGGTGTTGGGAAAATTGGACAGCCACATGCAGAGGAATGAAACTGGACCATTTCCTTACACCACACACAAAAATAGACTCCAAATGGTTGAAAGACCTCAATGTGAGACAGGAGTCCATCAAAATCCTAAAGGAGAACACAGGCAGCAACCTCTTCGACCTCAGCCGCAGCAACTTCTTCCTAGAAACATCGCCAAAGGCAAGGGAAGCAAGGGGAAAAATGAACTATTGGGACTTCATCAAGATAAAAAGCTTTTGCAAAGCAAAGGAAACAGTCAACAAAACCAAAAGACAACTGACAGAATGGGAGAAGATATTTGCAAATGACATATCAGATAAAGGGCTAGTATCCAAAATCTATAAAGAACTCATCAAACTCAACACCAAAAGAACAAAGAATCCAATCAAGAAATGGGCAGAAGACATGAACAGACATTTTTCCAAAGAAGACATCCAAATGGCCAACAGACACATGAAAAAGTGTTCAATATCGTTCGGCATCAGGGAAATCCAAATCAAAACCTCAATGAGATACCACCTCACATCAGTCAGAATGGCTAAAATTAACAAGTCAGGAAATGACAGATGTTGGCGAGGATGCGGAGAAAGGGGAACCCTCCTACACTGTTGGTGGGAATGCAAGCTGGTGCAGCCACTCTGGAAAACAGTATGGAGGTTCCTCAAAAAGTTGAAAATAGAGCTGCCATATGATCCAGCAATTGCACTACTGGATATTTACCCCAAAGATACAAAAGTAGGGACCCGAAAGGCTACGTGCACCCCGATGTTTATAGCAGCAATGTCCACAATAGCCAAACTGTGGAAAGAGCCAAGATGTCCATCAACAGATGAATGGATAAAGAAGATTTGGTATATATATACAATGGAATATTACGCAGCCATCAAAAGGAATAAGATCTTCCCATTTGCAACGACGTGGATGGAACTGGAGGGTATTATGCTGAGCGAAATAAGTCAAACAGAGAAAGACATGTATCATATGACCTCACTGATATGAGGAATTCTTAATCTCAGGAAACAAACTGAGGGTTGCTGGAGTGGGGGGTGGGGTGGGAGGGATGGGGTGACTGGGTGTTGGACACTGGGGAGGGTAGGTGTTCTGGTAAGCGCTGTGAATTGTGCAAGACTGTTGAATCTCAGATCTGTACCTCTGAAACAAATAATGCAATATATGTTAAGAAAGAAAAAAAGAAGAAGAAGAATGTAGCAGGAGGGGAAGAATGAAGGGGGGGAAATCGGAGGGGGAGAAGAACCATGAGAGACGATGGACTCTGAAAAACAAACTGAGGGTTCTAGAGGGGAGCGGGTTGGGAGGATGGGTTAGCCTGGTGATGGGTATTGAGGAGGGCACGTTCTGCATGGAGCACTGGGTGTTATGCACAAACAATGAATCATGGAACACTATATCTAAAACTAATGATGTAATGTATGGGGATTAACATAACAATAAAAAAATTAAAAAAAAAAAGAACACAATGTATGCATGTTTGGCTATGTCTCTCTGTGCTCTTTTGAGTCATACCCACCCATCACAGAAATTGGCATGGCATGTGACATAACCCATTTTTGAATCAAGCAGATATAGATGGAAATCCAAATTCCACTATTTATAAGCCTCAGGACATTAGGCAAGTTACATAAATGTTTGAAAGTCAGTTAATTCAACTGTACAATGAGAATAGTCAGATCCACAGGACAGGATCTATATGATTAAATTATGCAATATATGTGAAAGCATGGTGTCTAGCATGTGGTACGTTTTGATAAATGCCAAACAAGAAAGAAGTGCAACATAAAATGATTTGAAAACTATCAGCCACAACTAAAATGTCAGTGATCATCATTCTTTCTCTGAATTCTTGTATCTAGGAAACAAACAAACAACAACAAAAAAAACAGAACCCAGGAAAGGCATACCACAGGTTCATTTGTACCTTAAGTCCAGTTCTAAATCTAGGCAAAAACCAGGTTGTGTGAATCCCACCTCACATTTGCAGGTGGTGTCCGTGATCCCTGGATTTAACTCGGGCCTGGACTGGAAAGAGATTCTACCTTGCCTCTGGGATTCCCTATAGAGGGATTATTTTAGAATGTCAGCTATCTCCAACTGATCTTGGGGTCATACTAGTAGCACGAGTCACTAATGGAGCAGAGAAAGAAATGCTGCAGGTGTCTACCTAGCCTCCACAGGAAGAAACAAAAATCAGATCAAACTCTATATTTCTGCTTCAACTAGGTGGCACCCAGAGGCTCACTGTTGTACAATCACTTTTGTACCTTGAATATAACATAAAACTGTACTTTCCCAGACATGTTTCTCAGGCCTCTCAGAGGACCACCAAGTCAAAACTGCTTTTTCCCCCCTAAAGATACCTGGAAAATCTTATTTTGCTATGTGTACATGAGGGAAAATAAAGAGCTTCCTGGCATGCAGCTGTAATAATTGCGAATGCTTCAATGTTCTTCAGAGGCTAATGGGACAGCATAACTTGTTTGCAGTCAAAGATTATCACATTAATCAAAACTTCAGCTATTCAGTGCTTTCTTCTTTATCTGAAGAGGCCCACCCTGAATGCCAAACAATTCTTACTTTTCCATAGTATTGGTGGAGAATCACAAAAATTCTAAAGGAGGCAAATTATATAAATTCATTAATATCTGGTTTTGAGATGTATGAAATTTGTACATATCTTTTTTTCTTTGCTGTAGCTTTACCTTCCGGGATTTTGTTTAGGTTAATAATAAAATTAGTACTTTTGCTAATGAGAATTATGGGGTTACAAGACTCAAAATGTTGGATCTGGGGCATTCTGAACTGGCAGCAGCTAATCAGTAGAGTGAACAATACACATGGAAACAGATGAGAAGTAACATTATACACAAGAGGGGGTGTGGAGGATAATAAATAAGCCTTCCATCTACTGAAAATAATTTTCTATTCCTAACTTTTGGATTCTCAAAAAGACTCTTCATTTGGATGGCATTAATTTTCCAGAAAGATTCTTGCCCTCTTTCTGGCCCTGCCCTCTCAGGATCCAGGGAGCTTTTGCTAAGGCTTTCTGCTCTCCTTTCCTTTCTGAAAGCTTCTTCCTGCCTTTCTCCAACCTCTTAATATCTCAGTTCAGCTGGCCCTTCTTAGTGAGGCAAATGACCTCAGAAAATGTTCTGTGCTTTGTTGAGAGAGTTGCTGAATAATATAGGACACGGAAGACCTGAAGTCATATGAAGTAATGATTAATTACTTAATGATTAACCTTCATACAATGGCTGCACTCTAGCCACCCAGGGAAATAGCTTCTTGGTAGAGACTTCTACACAGAATAGATTTTAGTCTCTTTCTCATTCTAATCTGCTACAAGCATTCTTTCCAAATCCACTCACCACGCCCCTAAGACCCTCCCTCATAGTACCCAGATCAAAGACAGAACATTTGATCTTAACTGGGTCATGCTTTTCACCCCAGGAGCTCCTTCAACTAAAGTACAATTCAACTTCACTACATGCCTGCCTTAAAGAATAGCTGAAATGGACCATGCAATTTCCTTCTCTCTGTACTATGTTCCAGATCCCCAACCCCCCAGCCCCTTTTTCTTCTCAAACCAAATGGGCTACTGAGATCCATGGTTCACACACTATTTATATGTCATCATTAGCTGATTAAGAAAATTTGAAATTCCTATTTAGGTTATAGCAGAAATCACTGGAGCTAAGGGCTTGAAAAACAAGTAGTAAAGGAGTACACAGAGCCAATCCAGACAAGGATCAGACAATGAGGGAATTGTGCTGGATTCCTTTCCATTGTCTGTTTTCTCATTCTCCTCTGACTTTCCTCATGCTATTGCCTGCTACTTTTTTTTTCTTACACAACTGCAGGGTTTCCTGCAGTTGTGCTCTTGTGCCCTTAGTTGAATCTCCTTATTTTCTATGCTGCTTTTTAGCATCCCTTCCTGGCTACTTTAAAATGATGGAACAGATTTAACTTCAGATCTGTGCAAGCCTAGATCACAGGTCAACTCTTGGGAAATGGGTTAAAACTCACCCACTCACAGATAACCACAGCATATCAGATTCACACTTGGCCTCTTGCTATTCTTTTATCTGTATATGTGTATGTATGTTTGTATGCCTGAGTCTGTCCTATACCCTCAATGGAAAAAGCATGGTGCAGTAAGGTGGTATAGTACAGTAGTTAAAAACATGGGCTTTGGAGTCAGACAGACATGGATTTACATTCTGGCTCTAGAAATTTCTGGCCTACATAACAGTGGGCAAATTACTTAAACTCTCCTCTGAAAATGGAGAAAATAATAGCGTCAGCCTCATATAGTTGTTTTGAGGATTAAATGCATATAAAGGGAGCAGAATCACAGTTTGTATATAGTTGGTTCTCAATAAGTGGTAGCTGGACTAAGCTATTCAAGGGTAAGAACCTGACTTATTATAGCAGATTTCTTCCCTAGCTCAATTCC
This sequence comes from Halichoerus grypus, assembly GCF_964656455.1. NCBI lineage: Eukaryota > Metazoa > Chordata > Mammalia > Carnivora > Phocidae > Halichoerus > Halichoerus grypus. Next base: position 22,683,286 of record NC_135727.1, on the reverse strand, counting down.
ATATATCCTGTAACAAAGAATAGTCATGGTAGATTCCAGAAGATTGAAGTGGAAGGGGCCTTAGAGATCATGCTGTCTGATCCTCTCATTTTCTTATCAGGAATCTAAGATACAGAAATAGAAACAGACTTGCCTCAGGTCATTTTGGCAGAATGTGGCATAGCCAGAGTTAAAACTCAAGATTCATTATTACCCTCTTTTATTCCAATCTGTCTCTGTGATATAATTTCAAGAATGGCTTTTCTGCATTAGCTTCTTCCAACACAGTCTGGTGGAAAAAGGGAGTTATAACGAGCTTTGTACTACAAAGACCGAAAAGCACAGGGTGAATGCAAAAGAAAGGAAAATAACCAAATGTTCTGCATGTTATAAGTTTGCACTTTAAGTGGGGAGCAAAGATATACATATATGTGCACATCATGCACATGCCATCACAGTTACACATGCACTCAACATTAAGGAAAATGACAAGGCAAAGGAACAAAATGTTCAAAGTTGTAGTGCAATATGAATTCATGAGAGCTGAGTGGACCAATAAAAAAATAAAAATCTTTACAGCCCAGAAAGCTTAACAGAGGATGACCACCTGGAAAGAAATGATAACTACTCTTACATTAGCTCTCCTAAAATACCTTCCCAAACATTTAAGAGCAATAAGAGCAGCAGAGGACACCACCTTTTTTATCCCACTGGAATCTGTGTTAGCCCACAGGGATCCATTTACAAGGAAAACTAAACATGTACTTAAATCTTGATTTCTATGTTCTATAAAGACAACCTTTCCACATCTGTTTGGCTTTCATGCAGCTTCCTCAGTCATCATCCCACACATTTACCACTACAGAAGGCTTTGACAGAAGCCACTTAGTTAAAGTACACTTTCAGTTGCCAAAAAATACAATGCGAACTACCCCAGCCAACTTCACACTCCTGGGGACGATCCTCCTCCCCATGGCTTTCCCATAGTGAAATGTCAGACTCAGCGAGCTTAATGGAGAATAGCAGATTTCAGTAATGGATCAGTTCCTCTCCTCAGCATGCCCGATCTATAATGAAAATGAATTGTTGTGTTTAGTGTACTCAGAATAACCAAGTATGGATTAGTCTTTGATTCTGACTTTGCATATGCACAAATCCTATTGTCTAAGGCCTTAGCAGGACACTGTAATGTTTCAGGTCAGGATGTACAAAAGGAAGGTGTGCATAGATTAGCCAAAAGTTCATTTATTCACTAACATGGCATGATTCAAATAACAGATATTCAAACACAATACATCCTAATCAGTCTCCTTCCCAGGGACATACTTCACAGGTACTAGAGAAATCTTATTAGTAATGCAGAGCTGCAAAACAGGCAAAGTTTCTCTGAAGGTTCCTTACACTTGTCTTGTTAGTACCCTGCTACCATACCGCAGCATTCAAGGTACTTCTGACATCCTACTGTGGTACCCAATTGAGATACCAAGCAGTGCACTCCCACACCTGATGCCATAGCCCAATATCTTTTACTCTTTAATTAATTCAACAAAAATATATTGAGTGATTACCATGGGGAAGTTCAAGTGTTTCCCATTATTTGCCCCTCTAGGGAGGAAGCATGTTTTAGAATCCTAGGCAAGATATGCAACTAGAAAGATAGGCAGAGATCAGATTGTGAAGAATTTTGTATACTATCATTTTTAAAAGCTTAGACTTTATCATTTAGGCAGTGGGTATTTATTAGAGGTTTTAATATAGGAAAATAACTGTCAGGTTTAGAAAAATCAAACTAAAGACAGTATAGAGGACAAGAATGACACTCAGTACAGTCATTTCAAAGGGTGTAGTTAAGGACCAAAGCCAGAGTTCCTGAAGAAGAGTCAATGTTCAAATGCAAGCCAAATCAAAGGTCAAGGCCCTAGACTGGAAAATGTAGAAACTATCACAGAATCAGGCCAAAAATATGTCACTCACTGACCTAAAGTGAGCTTTTCTCTAGCCCTATATCTAGTGAAGGCAGTTTCAGCCAAGAATTCAGCCCTTTGGGTATGGCTAGATTAAGCATTCTGAATGAGCTGATAAGGTGAGGAAATGGAAAAAAAGAAATGAAAAAAAAAAAAAGCTTGAAGCAGTTTGATAGGCACTAAAATGCTTGAGAACACCTGTACTCATAAGCATTCCAACCACTCTTGCAGCCTTGACTGACAGAGAGGAGCCTTGATGATACTGTCCAGAGGACAGTGCCTGGAAAAATGACTTCAGAATCTAGAACTATCACATTTCAATTCTTTCCCAATTACTGTAACTTTCTTTCTAAAAAGCAACAGAGGGCAACAGGCTTTACTTAGGCTTTTCATAAACAAATCTATATCTGCCTACTTATGCAAATGAGGAACACAGGGAGCCACTCAAGTTTCACCATCATGACTTATCATGTATTTCAGAAGACCAAATTTTAGTCTTAGATCTTTGCAATAATCTTGTGTTACTATCTTTCTGCATAACTTTTAATGAAGATTAAATTAGTATATGTAAAATATTTGTCAAATGCATAGTATTTACCAAGCATTCAATAAATATTAACTTTATTGTACATAATCTGTAAAATATGTAAAATCAAATAATCACATATATAGTAGAGCCTTGATTCCCAAGGTACACGTCCAGCAACTTCCACATATTCCAAATTTGTAAACTTACATTATATAATTTCTCTTTTAAAATGTTACAAAGGAGGATATAGAGGCAAGATGGCGGAGGAGTAGGAGACCTGGATTTTGTCTCCTCTCAGGAATTCAGCTGGATAGGGATCAAACCAATCTGAACACCTACAAACTCAACAGGAGATCGAAGAAAAGAATAGCAACAACTCTCTGAACAGAAAAGCGACCACTTTCTGGAAGGTAGGACGTGCGCAGAAGTGAATCCGAGGCAATATTCCGGAGGATAGATGGCGGGGGAGGGGCCTCCGTCGGCCGCTTCTGGCAAGTGATAGAACCACGGAGCACAAAATCGGAACTTTTAGAAGTCTGCTCCGCTGAGGGACGTCACTCTGGTGGCTAAGCGGGGGCTGGAACCCTCATGTGACAGTGTGGTCTCAGGACCCTCGGGGTCACAGAAAGACCGGGGGTGCCTGAGTGCGGCAGAGCTCCCAGGTATCGGAGCGGGGAAGCTGGCTGCAGAGACAGAGCCCAGGCGCGGGCTCTCAGCTCGGGGTTGCCATAAACCGTGATCCGCGGCACAGTCGGGCCACTGCTCCTCCAGCAGGGACCCAACAAGCGGCAGATCCGGGGAGACTCACCTTCTTCCCCTGGGGGGAGAGGTGCGGGAGCGCACCAGAGGAATCTGCTGGGTTTGGAGACTCCACACGGGGTCGGGTGCCAGAGATAGAAACGCGCGGTCACAGGCCGGGTGAGCATGGAGTGTCGCCGGAGACCGGGGAGACGGGAGTGACTGGTGCCTTTTCTCTGGGGGCTCACTGAGGAGCGGGGCCCGAGTTCTCTGCTGCTCCGAGGCAGAGATTGGGAGGCCACCATTTCCAATCTCCGCCTCCAAAGCTGCACGGAAAGCTTGACGGGAACAAAAGCTCCGGAGAGCAAACCCGAACAGATTACTTAGCCCGGACCAGGCAAGGGTGGGGCAATTCTGCCTTCGGCAAAGACTTTTGGAAACCACGGCAACAGGCCCCTCCCCCAGAAGATCAGCGAGAACAGCCAGCCAAGACCAAGTTTACCGATCAATGAGAACGGCAGAACTCCAGCGCTAGGGGAACACTGCACATAGAATTCATGGCTTTTTTACCATGATTCTTTAGTCTTTCAAAGTTAATTTTTTTTAACTGTCTTTTTTTTTTTAATTTTTCTTTTTCCCTTTTTCAACCAAGATCTTATCAATCCCTTTTAAAAAAAAAAAATTATTTTTCATTTTTAGAGTCATATTCTATCCCTTCATAGTAGTTACCCATAATTTTGGCATATATATATAAGTTGTTCTCTCTTTAAAATTTTGAGATAGTTTCTTCTAACAGACCAAAATATACCCTAAAGCTCTATTGTATGTTTTTTTTCTACTCCCCTGTCTGATCACATTCTCTCCCTTTTATTTTTTCTCTTTTTTTTTCTAAATCCTCTTCTTCCTTTTTTCAAACAACTTCTTATCAATTCCTTTTATAAAATTTTTTATAATTTCCATCTTTACAGTCATATTCCATCCCTTCATCATATCAACCCTTATTTTTGTACATATATAAGTTCTTCTTTCTTTAAAATTTTGGGAGGCATTTTCTTCTAACAGACCAAATACACTCAAAATCTAGTGTGTGGCACTGATCTATATACCAGCCTGATCATATTTGATCACATTCGGTTTTTTTTTGTTTTGTTCTGTTTTTGTTTGTTTTTATCTTTATCTTCTTCTTTTCCTTCTTTTTTTCTTTTTCTTTTTTCTCTCTTTCCCTTTATTTTCCCACTGCTTCAGGTCTTTTCTGATTTCTTCAGAGTATATTTTCTGGGAACGTTGTTACCCTGTTAGCATTTTGTTCTCTCATTCATCTATTCTCCTCTGGACAAAATGACAAGACGGAAAAAATCACCTCAACAAAAAGAACAAGAGGTAGTACCGACTGCCAGGGACCTACTCAATACGGACATTAGTACGATGTCAGATCTAGAGTTCAGAATCATCACTTTAAAGATACTAGCTGGGCTTGAAAAAAGCATGGAAGTTATTAGAGAAACCCTTTCTGGAGAAGTAAAAGAACTAAAATCTAACCAAGTAGAAATCAAAAAGGCTATTAATGAGGTGCAATCAAATATGGGAGTGATAACTGCTAGGATAAAGGAGGCAGAAGAGTGAACCAGTGATATAGAAGACCAAATGATGGAAAATAAAGAAGCTGAGAAAAAGAGAGATAAACAACTACTGGATCACGAGGGCAGAATTCGAGAGATAAGCGATACCATAAGATGAAACAACATTAGAATAATTGGGATCCCAGAAGAAGAAGAAAGAGAGAGAGGGGCAGAAGGTATAATGGAGCAAATTATAGCAGAGAATTTTCCTAATTTGGGGAAGGAAACAGGCATCAAAATCCAGGAAGCACAGAGAACCCCTCTCAAAATCAATAAAAATAGGTCAACACCCTGACATCTAATAGTAAAGCTTACGAGTTTCAGAGACAAAGAGAAAATCTTGAAAGCAGCTTGGGAGAAGAGATATGTAACCTAAAATGGTAGGAACATTAGATTGGCAACAGACCTATCCACAGAGACCTGGCAGGCCAGAAAGGACTGGCATGATATATTCAGAGCACTAAACGAGAAAAATATGCAGCCAAGAATACTATATCCAGCTAGGCTGTCATTGAAAATAGAAGGAGAAATAAAAAGCTTCCAGGACAAACAAAAACTAAAGGAATTTGCAAACACAAAACCAGCCCTACAAGAAATCTTGAAAGGGGTCCTCTAAGCAAAGAGAGAGCCTAAAAGCAACATAGACCAGAAAGGAACACAGACAATATACAGTAACAGTCACCTTACAGGCAATACAATGGCACTAAACTCATATCTTTCAATAGTTACCCTGAATGTAAATGGGCTAAATGCCCCAATCAAAAGACACAGGCTATCAGATTGGATTAAAAAACAAGACCCATCGATATGCTGTCTGCAAGAGACTCATTTTAGACCCAAAGACACCCCCAGATTGAAAGTGAGGGGGTGGAAAACCATTTACCAATGCTAATGCACACCAAAAGAAAGCTGGGGTGGCAATCCTTATATCAGACAAATTAGATTTTAAACCAAAGACTGTAATAAGAGATGAGGAAGGACACTATATCCTACTTAAAGGGTTATCCAACAAGAAGATCTAACAATTGTAAATATTTATGCCCCTAACATGGGAGCAGCCAATTATATAAGGCAATTAATAACAAAAGCAAAGAAACACATCGACAAAAATACAATAATAGTGGGGAACTTTAAACCCCCCTCACTGAAATGGACAGATCATCTAAGCAAAAGATCAACAAGGAAATAAAAACTTTAAATGACACACTGGACCAAATGGACTTCACAGACATATTCAGAACATTCCATCCCAAAGCAACAGAATACACATTCTTCTCTAGTGCCCATGGAACATTCTCCAGAATTGATCACATCCTAGGTCATAAATCAGGTCTCAACTGGTACCAAAAGATTGGGATCATTCCCTGCCTATTTTCAGACCAGAATGCTTTGAAACTAGAACTCAATCACAAGAGGAAAGTCGAAAAGAACTCAAATACATGGAGGCTAAAGAGCATCCTACTAAAGAATGAATGGGTCAACCAGGAAATTAAAGAAGAATTTAAAAAGTTCATGGAAACCAATGAAAATGAAAACACAACTATTCAAAATCTTTGGGATGCAGCAAAGGCAGTCCTAAGAGGAAAGTATATAGCAATACAAGCCTTTCTCAAGAAACAAGAAAGGTCTCAAGTACACAACCTAACCCTACACCTAAAGGAGCTGGAGAAAAAACAGCAAATAAAGCCTAAAACCAGCAGGAGCAGAGAAATAATAAAGATCAGAGCAGAAAACAATGAAATAGAAACTAAAAGAACAGTAGAACAGATCAACGAAACTAGGAGCTGGTTCTTTGAAAGAATTAACAAGATTGATAAACGCCTGGCCAGACTTATCAAAAAGAAAAGAGAAATGACCCAAATAAATAAAATCATGAATGAAAGAGGAGAGATCACAACCAACACCAAAGAAATACAAGCAATTATAAGAACATATTATGAGCAACTCTATGCCAGCAAATTAGATAACCTGGAAGAAATGGATGCATTTCTAGAGATGTATCAACTACCAAAACTGAACCAGGAAGAGATAGAAAACCTGAACAGACCTATAACCACTAAGGAAATTGAAGCAGTCATCAAAAATCTCCCAAAAAACAAAAGCCCAGGGCCAGATGGCTTCCCAGGGGAATTCTACCAAACATTTAAAGAAGAATTAATACCTATTCTTCTGAAACTGTTCCAAAAAATAGAAATGGAAGGAAAACTTCCAAACTCATTTTATGAGGCCACCATTACCTTGATCCCAAAACCAGACAAAGACCCCATCAAAAAGGAGAACTACAGACCAATATCCCTGATGAACATGGATGCAAAAATTCTCACCAAAATACTAGCCAATAGGATCCAACAGTATATTAAAAGGATTATTCACCACGACCAAGTGGGATTTATCCCAGGGATGCAAGGTTGGTTCAACATCCGCAAATCAATCAACGTGATACAATACATTAACAAAAGAAAGAACAAGAACCATATGATCCTCTCAATAGATGCAGAAAAAGCATTTGACAAAGTACAGCATCCTTTCTTGATCAAAACTCTTCAGAGTATAGGCATAGAGGGTACATACCTCAATATCATAAAAGCCATCTATGAAAAACCTACAACGAATATCATTCTCAATGGGGAAAAACGGAGAGCTTTCCCCCTAAGGTCAGGAATGCAGCAGGGATGTCCACTATCACCACTGCTATTCAACATAGTATTAGAAGTCCTAGCCACAGCAATCAGACAACAAAAAGAAATAAAAGGCATCCAAATTGGCAAAGAAGAAGTCAAACTCTCACTCTTTGCAGATGATATGATACTTTATGTGGAAAACCCCAAAGACTCCACCCCAAAACTGCTAGAACTCATACAGGAATTCAGTAAAGTGGCAGGATATAAAATCAATGAACAGAAGTCAGTAGCATTCCTATACACCAACAACAAAACAGAAGAAAGAGAAATTAAGGAGTCAATCCCATTTAAAACTGCACCCAAAACCATAAGATACCTAGGCATAAATCTAACCAAAGAGGCAAAGGATCTGTACTCAGAAAACTATAGAATACTCATGAAAGAAATTGAGGAAGACATAAAGAAATGGAAAAACGTTCCATGCTCATGGATTGGAAGAACAAATATTGTGAAGATGTCAATGCTACCTAGAGCAATCTACACATTCAATGCAATCCCCGTCAAAATACCATCCACTTTTTTCAAAGAAATGGAGCAAAGAATCCTAAAATTTGTATGGAACCAGAAAAGACCCCGAATAGCCAGAGGAATGTTGAAAAAGAAAAACAAAGCTGGCGGCATCACAATTCCGGACTTCCAGCTCTATTACAAAGCTGTCATCATCAAGACAGTATGGTACTGGCACAAAAACAGACACATAGATCAATGGAACAGAATAGAGAGCCCATAAATGGACCCTCAACTCTATGGTCAACTAATCTTCAACAAAGCAGGACAGAATGGCCAATGGAAAAAAGACAGTCTCTTCAACAAATGGTGTTGGGAAAATTGGACAGCCACATGCAGAAGAATGAAACTGGACCATTTCCTTACACCACACACAAAAATAGACTCCAAATGGTTTAAAGACCTCAATGTGAGACAGGAGTCCATCAAAATCCTAAAGGAGAACACAGGCAGCAACCTCTTCGACCTCAGCCGCAGCAACTTCTTCCTAGAAACATCACCAAAGGCAAGGGAAGCAAGGGCAAAAATGAACTATTGGGACTTCATCAAGATAAAAAGCTTTTGCAAAGCAAACAGTCAACAAAACCAAAAGACAACCGACAGAATGGAAGAAGATATTTGCAAATGACATATCAGATAAAGGGCTAGTATCCAAAATCTATAAAGAACTTATCAAACTCAACACCCAAAGAACAAAGAATCCAATCAAGAAATGGGCAGAAGACATGAACAGACATTCTTCCAAAGAGGGACATCCAAATGGCCAACAGACACATGAAAAGGAGATCAATATCGCTCAGCATCAGGGAAATCCAAATCAAAACCTCAATGAGATTCCACCTCACACCAGTCAGAATGGCTAAAATTAACAAGTCAGGAAATGACAGATGTTGGCGGGAATGCGGAGAAAGGGGAACCCTCCTACACTGTTGTTGGGAATGCAAGCTGGTGCAGCCACTCTGGAAAACAGTATGGAGGTTCCTCAAAAAGTTGAAAATAGAGCTACCTACCATATGACCCAGCAATTGCACTACTGGGTATTTACCCCAAAGATACAAAAATAGGGATCTGAAGGGGTACATGCACCCCGATGTTTATAGCAGCAATGTCCACAATAGCCAAACTGTGGAAAGAGCCAAGATGTCCATCGACAGATGAATGGATAAAGAAGAAGTGGTATATATATATACAATGGAATATTATGCAGCCATCAAAAAGGAATGAGATCTTGCCATTTGTAATGACGTGGATGGAACTGGAGGGTATTATGCTGAGCGAAATAAGTCAAACAGAGAAAGACATGTATCATATAACCTCACTGATATGAGGAATTCTTAATCTCAGGAAACAAACTGAAGGTTGCTGGAGTGGGGGGTGGGGTGGGCGGGATAGGGTGACTGGGTGATAGACACTGGGGAGGGTATGTGCTCTGGTAAGAGCTGTGAATTGTGCAAGACTGTTGAATCTTAGATCTGTACCTCTGAAACAAATAATGCAATATATGTTAAGAAAAAAAAAAGAAGAAGAAGATAGCAGGAGGGGAAGAATGAAGGGGGGAAATCGGAGGGGTAGATGAACCATGAGAGATGATGGACTCTGAAAAACAAACTGAGGGTTCTAGAGGGGAGGGGGGTGGGAGGATGGGTTAGCCTGGTGATGGGTATTGAGGAGGGCACGTTCTGCATGGAGCAGTGGGTGTTATGCACAAACAATGAATCATGGAACACTACATCTAAAACTAATGATGTAATGTATGGGGATTAACATAACAATAAAAAATAAAAGTAAAATCAGAAAAAAAAATGTTACAAAGGAAAACTTCACTTCATGATTCCATAACAATAGGGCAACAATCATTTATAAAGCTATGAAAATTAATTTGGCTACTAAAATAGAATCTCTTATTTTGTAATATTAATTGAGAACTAACTTGAATTTGCAAATCTGAACCAAAGGTCATGAGGAAGATCAGCTCATATAGTCATCTGGGATTCCTGTACAGTACAGAAAATGCAAATACTAGTCCATCTGTCTCATCCCACTGGAAACAGATATCTCACTTGAAGTTAAAGAACAAAACATACTATATCCTTCCCTCATAGTCTGTCCCATGATTCAGTAAGCAAGTGCTGGCATCTGATATATACATATGTCTATTAAAAGTAACCAAAGTGCTTTTTGTCTCCATTCTCACACCATTACTATTTTTCTGTCTATATCCAGAGACATAAACTCCTAGAAAACACTTGGTCCCCAAAAGTAAAATGTTATAGGTAGCATGAAAACAAGACAAGAGAAAAATGATAGATACAGAGAACAAAGAAAAGAAACCCAACCCAAGAATTACAGAGGTTACTGAGAAAAATATCAGAAGTAATAATCAAATATGATTGAAGAAATCTTTTCCATTATTTTAAAGACAATGAAAATAGACCTGTACTTAGACATATGCTGACCAAAACAAACTTATATTAGGAAGATGAAGAAAAATTTCTACAAGCCTCCATGGAGAAAAACAAACAGGTTACCAATAAAGCTACAAAATTTAAGCTACCTTCAAACATCTCAGACACACACTATATTCCAACAAATGAAGCAATATCAACAGAATTTTGAGTGGAAATGTTGTGAACGAAGAATTATATACTAAGCTTAGTTATCTTTCATATATAAAGGAACCATCTCAGATAGTCAAAGGTTTGTAGGACAATACAAAGTTTCAATTGTACTATGATATATAATTTTTAAAAATAAATGATTGTACTATTCTTCTGATCCATGAGCATGGAATGTTTTTCCATCGTTTTGTGTCTTCTTCAATTTTTTTCATAAGTGTTCTGTAGTTCCTAGAATATAGATCCTTTACCTCTTTGGTTAGGTTTATTCCGAGGTATCTTATGGTTTTGGGTGCTATTGTAAATGGAATGGTTTCTCTAATTTCTCTTTCTACAGTTGCATTGTTAATGCATAAGAAAGCAACTGATTTCTGTGCATTGATTTTGTATCCTGCCACATTGCCGAATTGCTGGATGAGTTCTAGTAATTTGGGGGTGGAGTCTTTTGGGTTTTCCACATAAAATATCATGTCATCTGCGAAAAGAGACTTTGACTTCTCCTTTGCCAATTTGAATACATTTTATTTCTTTTTGTTGTCTGATTGCTGTTGCTAGGACTTCTAGTACTATGTTGAGCAATAGTGGTGAGAGTGGGCATCCTTGTCGTTTTCCTGATCTTAAGGGAAAGGCTCTCAGCTTTTCTCCATTGAGGATGATATTCGCTGTGGGTTTTTCATAGATGGATTTTATGATCTTGAGAAATGTTCCCTCTATCCCTATACTCTGAAGAGTTTTAATCAGGAATGCATCTGTATTTTGTCAAATGCTTTTTCTGCATCAATTGAGAGGAACATACGGTTCTTCCCTCTCCTCTTATTAAAGTGTTCTATCACATTGATTGATTTGCGAATGTTGAACCACCCTTGCATCCCAGGGATAAATCCCACTTGGTCGTGGTGGATGATCCTTTTAATGTATTGTTGGATCCTATTAACTAGGATTTTGTTGAGAATTTTGGAATCCATATTCATCAGGGATATCAGTCTGAAATTCTCCTTTTTGTTGGGGTCATTGCCTGGTTTGGGGATTAAGGTAATGCTGACCTCATAGAATAAGTCTGGAAGCTTTCCTTCTGTTTCTATTTTTTGAAACAGCTTCAAAGTAGGTATTATTTCTTCTTTAAATGTTTGGTAGAATTCTTCAGGGAATCCATCAGGCCCTGGACTCATGTTTTTTGGGAAGTTTTTGATCACTGCTTCAATCTCGTTACTGGTTATTGGCCTATTCAGGTTGTCAATTTCTTCCTGTTTCAGTCTTGGGAGTTTATAGGTTTCCAGGAAAGCATCCATTTCATCCAGGTTGCTCAGCTTATTGGCATATATTGTTGATAATAATTTCTAATAATTGTTTTTATTTCCTTGGTGTTAATCGTGATCTCTCCCTTTTCATTCATAATTTTATTAATTTGGGACCTTTCTCTTTTCTTTTGGGTAAGTCTGGCCAGTGGTTTATCGATTCTTTAATTCTTTCAAGGAATCACCTTCTAGTTTCGTTGATCTGATCTGTGTTTCTGGTTTCTAATTCATTGATCTCTGCTCTAATCTTAATTATTTCTCTTCTAATGCATGGCTTAGGCATCGTTTGTTGCTTTTTCTCTAGTTCTTTAAGGTGTAAAGTTAAAAAACAAATAATCAAGTCAAAAAATGGGCAGAAAACATGAACAGACACTTCTCAGAAGAAGACATACAAATGGCTAGCAGACACATGGAAAAATGTTCAATGTCATTAGCCATCAGGGAAATTCAGATCAAAACGACACTGAGATACCACCTTACACCAGTTAGAATGCCAAAAATTGACAAGGCAAGAAACAACAAATGTTGGAATTTGGGATTTTTCTGTTTTTTTGAGTGAGGCTTGGATGGCTATGTATTTCCCCCTTAGGACCGCCTTTGAAGCATCCCATAGGTTTTGGACCGATGTGTTTTCTTTCTCATTGGTTTCCATGAATTGTTTAAGTTCTTCTTTGATTTCCTGGTTGACCCAAACATTCTTGAGCAGAGTGGTCTTTAGCTTCCAATTGTTTGAATTTCTTCCAAAATTTTTCTTGTGATTGAGTTCCAGTTTTAAAGCATTATGGTCTGAGAATACGCAGGGAATAATCTCAAACTTTTGATATTGGTTGAGACCTGATTTGTGACCCAGTGTGTGGTCTATTCTGGAGAAAGTTCCATGTATGCTTGAGAAGAATGAATACTCTATTGTTTTAGGATGGAGTGTTCTGTATATATCTATTGAGGTCCATCTGGTCCAGTGTGTCATTCAAAGCTCTTGTTTCTTTGTTGATTTTTTGCTTAGATGATATGTCTATTGCTGAGAGTGGAGTACTGAGGTCTCCTATAATTAACATATTGCTATCAATATGACTCTTTACTTTGGTTAAGAGTTGGCTTATGTAGTTGGCTGCTCCCATGTTGGGGGTGTAGGTATTTACAATTGTTAGATCTTCTTGTTGGATAGACCCTTTAAGAATGATATAGTTTACTTCTGTGTCTCTAACTACAGTCTTTATTTTAAAATCTAATTTGTCTGATGTAAGTATTGCTACCCCAGCTTTCTTTTGAGGTCCGTTGGCATGGAAAATGGATCTCCATCCCTTCACTTTCAGTCTGGATGTATCTTTAGGTTCAAAATGAGTCTCGTAGACAGCATATGGATGGGTCCTGTCTTTTTATCCAATCTGCAACCCTGTGCCATTTTATGGGAGCATTTAGGCCATTCACATTAAGAATAAACATTATTAAAATGTCTATGCTACCCAGAGCAATCTATTCCTTCAATGCCATCCTGATCAAAATTCCAATGACATTTTTCAAAGTGCTGGAACAAACAATCCTAAAATTTGTATGGAATCAGAAAAGACCCTGAATCACCAAGGAAATGTTGAAAAAGAAAAACAAAGCTGGGAGCATCACATTGCCCTATTTCAAGTTATATTACAAAGCAGTGATCACCAAGACAGCATGGTACTGGCACAAAAACAGACATATAGACCAACGGACCAGAATAGAGAGCCCAAATATGGATGCTCAATTCTATGGTCAAATAATCTTCGACAAAGCAGGAAAAAATATCCAATGGAAAAAAGACAGTCTCTTTAATAAATGGTGCTGAGAAAATTGGTCAGCCACATGCAGAAGAATGAAACTTAACCATTCTCTAACACCATACACAAAGATTAAACTCAAAATGGATGAAAGACCTCAATGTGAGACAGGAATCCATCAAAATCATTGAGGAGAACATAGGCAGTAACCTCTTCAACATTGGCCACAGCAACTTCTTTCAAGACACGTCTCCAAAGGCAAGGGAAACAAAAGTGAAAATGAACTTTTGGGACTTCATCAAGATAAAAAGCTTCTGCACAGCAAAGGAAACAGTCAACAAAACAAAGAGGCAGCCCACAGAATGGGAGAAGATATTTGCAATTGACACTACAGATAAAGGGCTGGTATCCAAGATCTATCAAGAACTTCTCAAATTCAGCACCTAAAAAACAAATAATCAAGTCAAAAAATGGGCAGAAGACATGAACGGACACTTCTCAGAAGAAGACATACAAATGGCTAGCAGACACATGGAAAAATGTTCAACATCATTAGCCATCAGGGAAATTCAAATCAAAACGACACTGAGATACCACCTTACACCAGTTAGAATGGCAAAAATTGACAAGGCAAGAAACAACAAATGTTGGAGAGGTTGTGGAGAAAGAGGAACCCTCTTACACTATTGGTGGGGATGCAAGTTGGTACAGCCACTTTGGAAAACAGTGTGGAGGCGCCTCAAAAAATTAAAAATAGAGCTACCCTATGACCCAGCAATTGTACTCCTGGGTATTTACCCCAAAGACACAGATGTAGTGAAAAGAAGGGCCATATGCACCCCAATGTTCATAGCAGCAATGTCCGCAATAGCCAAACTGTGGATAGAGCCGAGATGCCCTTCAAGAGATGAATGGGTAAAGAAGATGTGGTCTATATATACAATGGAATATTACTCAGCCATCAGAAAGGATTAATACCCAAATTTTATATCAACATGCATGGGACTGGAGGAGATTATGCTAAGTGAAATAAGTCAAGCAGAGAAAGTCAATTATCATATGGTTTCACTTATTTGTGGAACATAAGGAATGGGAAAAATGAAAGGGGGAGGAATCGGAGGGAAAGATGAACCATGAGAGGCTATGGACTCTGAGAAACAAACTGAGGGTTTTAGAGGGGAGGGGGGTGGGGGGATAGGTTAGCCTGGTGATGGGTATTAAGGAGGGCACATACTGCATGGAGCACTGGGTGTTATACAAAAACGATGAATCCTGGATCACTACATCAAAAACTAATGATGTATTGTATGGTGACTAACATAACATAATAAAATTAAATTTAAAAAAATAACTGGACTATATAACCCCCGCCAAAATTATAAATGAATATTTAGAATTCACAAACAGGGAAGTAATGATATGAAAAGACTTATGCTTTTGCTATCATAGTTAAAGATGCAAGGGCCTAATATTAACACTAGCAATGCAGCAAAGTTTGGTAGAAAAAACATAGGACTGACTGGGAAAAGACCTGTGTTGGAATCCCAAATATATTATTTGGTTGCAAGGGTCAATAATCTGACTCAAATTATATTCATATTCAGATCTATAGTTATATTTGTATTAAGCTAGATTAAGCTAGTTTGAGCTCGTTTATTGTCCCTGCAATTTCTCTGAGCCTTAGTTTCTTCTTTTATGAAGTAAAGATAACAATGACAATGATGTCTACAGTGAGGAAAATAAATAATGTAAGCATACAGGAGTACAATACAACTTTAAGAAAGTGCATAATTAAGCTACAGTGCTTGATTTCAAATTCTCTAGAAAAAGCAGCATCATATTTTCCATTGTTGGAAGAGTCCTATTCATGTCATTTGGCTCCTTCCTCCACAACTCTTTGTTAAAATATGTAACTTAAGACAACATGGACCTCTTTATGACCTGGAAACTAATAAGTCTTAGATTTATCCAGACGTTTATATGCACCTCATTGGTTTACAGAAATAGAAGGCTTTTGCCTGATTTATTATAAGGGCCTCCAAAATCAAAACATTTTATGTACTCTTATTTTTTACTCTTACTAAATCTTTATCCTAGTCTTTGTTCCTTCTTTTTTAAAAATATTTTATTTATTTCTTTGAGAGAGACAGAGATAACGAGAGAGAGCAGGAGCAGGGAGGAGAGGGAGAAGCAGGCTCCCCACTGAGCAGAGAGCCCAACGGAGGATGAGGGGTTTGATCGCAGGACTCTGAGATCATGACTTGAGCTGAAGGCAGACACTTAACTGACTGAGCCACCCGGGTGCCCCACCTTTGTTGCTTTACACAGATCATGTCCCAACTGGATTGGAATATATGTTAAATGAAATTCTCCTGGTCTACACTATCTCATCCTTTCCCTGCTCCCAAGCCATACTCTATTCCCCTATAAAGTCTACCTTTACCATGAAAAATTTCCTGATTTTCTAAAACTCAATTTTAAATTGATAATTTAAATAACACAGTCATATTATTTTTAGCATTTACAACAGTCATATTCTCAAATCGATTGTGTTACACAATTGATTACACTATTCACTATTCCATGTGTATTTGTATTACATCTTCCTTGGGAAGAAAACATGTTCATCATGGGTGTTATATGCAAGAAATGAATCATTGAACACTACAACAAAAACTTATGATGTACTATATGCTGGCTAACTGAAAATAATTTTAAAAAAATAAGAAAGACTTGTTAATGACATGGAAAAATGCTTATTTGGTGTTGAATGAAAAAAAGCAGGACAAAAATTGTATACACAGTGTGATCTCTACCACATAAAAAATGGAAGAAAGTAGAATTGAAGCAAATATGCTAAAATAATAACAGTGTTTTCCTCTGGGTGGTAGTTATAGGTGACTAATGTTTTCTGCCTTAAACTTGCCTATTTTAATTTTTTTATGGGTATGTACTTTTATACTCAGGAAAAATGCTTAATGAAACATACATTTTAATTATTTATCCAAATTTTACCCATGATGAAGATCTGTTCAAAAAGATACTTTGGTGTTTCCTCTAATAGTTAAATCATAGACATGTTTGAACAGTTCCCTGGCTTTCTCTCAAATCACATTTCTATTGAGAATCACATTTCCTATGCATTTCCTCAAACCTCAAATTAACCACCTATATTGGTTAGGATGGTTTTGATTTCTGGTAAGAAATAAACTTGAATAAAAGTGTCTTGACAAAATAGGGCATTGACTGGCTTGGAGAAAAAAACTATGACCAACTTTAGACAGAGTTTGATCCAGAAATCCAAGATATTATCAGGGTTCCACCTCCGTAGTCATATAAGTCCCTCTTTCTAGTTTCCTCTGCCTTCAGACTTTGTCCTCAGGCTATCTCTCCTCATGGTGTCAACAATGCCACAGTAATCCAAAACCATGCATTCTCAGAGTACTAAACCCAGTGGAAAAAAGAAAGTCTTCATTCCAGCATTCTCAGCAAAACTGAGGTTCATTATGATTGGACTCGATCATATCATGTGCCTACCCATGATCCATTTATTAGGTAAATGCCATACACTGATTAGCTTAAGCCAATCTTAGGCCCACTTGAAGTTGGATGTAGAATCAATCTCATGTAAATCACTTGGCTGAGAACGTGGGAGGGTTAGGGACAGGGCAATTCCTAAAGGAAATTTAGAGAACTGTTATATGAAAGAGGAGAGAGTCAATGGTGGTTAACAAACCCAGGAGAGCAAAACTAAGCTGTCCTTTTAGCACTCAACAATTTTTTTTTCTCTCTCTCGATGAACTTTTTTTTTTTTTTTTTTTTTTGCACTTGTTGCAGGACTGGCTGAAGCAATTTCAGGAGTGAAATTTTCTTAGTTCCACATAAGAACTAAGAGCATAGGGTGTATTCACATCATAGAGTGAGCTACCATGGAATCTGATGCTTTATTATTCAGTATATCAACAAACTCTTTTGTCCAACTAAGAACCATCACTTTCTTACTTTGTTCCAATATCTCTAGTAATAGATGAAAAAAAGTTTTTTTTTCATTTAAACCAATGTTATTTTTCTATGAAAGCTAATTAACACTTGTGACTATGTCATTCATTAGTTAAGGACTCCCCCACATATACTTGCCATATATATATATATATATATGTATATATATATATATATATAGTACATGCAGTTTAAAGTTTTGTCTTAGTAGATTTAAAAAAGTGACTAAAAGAAACTTTTTGGATGACTCATGAATTATATCCAAAACTGGGAACATTTGAATCATCTGCAGTATATTAGATTAAACCATATGAAAATGCCAATATTTGACTATTTTTGACCTACAACAAAGGCAATTTCATATGACATACAAAACACACACATATGCACACACATATACACATTCTTTTTGGTAGGAGTATAGCAAAATAGTTTGGAAAACTATAAATGCCAATTTGATCAATTGATCACTTCATATTTTACATTATAATTGATGGGAAAGGCAGGAAAAATATACATTCTTGGATATACAGAGGAAATGATACTGTTCAATCCTTTTTATAAAAAGGCACTTGATAACCAAACTTTACTGTTTTTCTACTTGGTCTTATCTTCCTCTAAATTCAAATCTGCCAAAGCACTCTTGTAGCTTCTTTAAATATACTCACTGAGTGACCGTAAATAACCTCTACTAACACCTTCAATTTCCTTCCCTGTCAAAGCAGATAGGCAGACAGCATCTGATGACTGGATGGCTCTATGACCCCAACAACAGGATGACAAATCTAGTTTTCTGAGAATGGGAAAGCTGACAGAAAGGAATCATTCACATCTGTCCATTGGAAACAACAGAAACTACCAACACATATCCAAAAGTGTTTAGCTACTAGTGATCTAAACAAAATCTGATCTGAATGAGAAAGACATATCCCACCAAGTATTTTTAAAAATATTTTGTCTGAAAAAAAATTCCAGTAAAAATCCTTATTGTCTCTTCATTTCGTGTCCCTTTCCCTTTCCCCTGATCTAGTTTATCCCAGCCCAGAGTTCTCTTATTGTGACTGCCCTTAAAATTGACGCAGCCTCAGTAGAAATAAATAAGGACAAGAGAATTTTCTTGCAAAATTGTATCACAAGTGCAACAATCAAGTGACCTGGGTAAAACCTAGTGTTTTCCTTTCATTTTCAAAATCTCAAGCAGCCCCACACTTTAGTTAGCTGCCTTCTTTTAACAACAGTCCAAAAGAAGACCCTCTCCAAATTGTTATACTTATGAGGCTTCCTTTTAGAGTAGCTGTGAGTTCAGAGGAGTATCTCACCAACCAGGACATATCATCTTGGAAAAATTTACTGACCACATGGTGCCTGCTAGCATTGTAGGAGTAAGCAATGGAGAATTTTACATCCTATTCAAAGAGTAAATGTTCACAGATGTTTATGTGAGCTGTTCCCCTTTTCCACACTGGAAATCTTTCAGTGGTCCTTTTCTAGCTCCTCATCCTCTCTGCCATTACTCAATCTACATAGCATATTCAGCAGCCTGTACATTATCAAGAGAGATGAAAGTAGACACCATGTATACAACATTCATTCGATTTCAGTGACATTTGAACCAAAGCAGAGCAGGCTGATATTCTGATTTAGCCACATGATATATTCACAAGGAGGGCTGATTACTGTTCTCCTTTGCATTCTTGGGGTAAAAAGACTGAAAATCTATGACTAAAATGATGTCTAATTTTGGTTAAGGGTTGTTTGAAAATTATTTGTTCTATTAGATACTAAACTCTTTAAGAAACTCTTTATTATCCAAATTAAATTTTTACAGCTCCAAGTATTTAGGCAATTTGGGTAAATTTAAAAAGTTGACCAATGCAAACACCATTACATGATTTTCAGCATCTGTAATATCCAGGTAAAGATGTAAATATATGAAGGGGGTTTGAAAAAGGGATTATATTCTACTTTACCAAAACTAACAGGGAAACTTTTAATTGCGAAGACAGTAAATATTCCAGTTGAAATGGCAGACTAAAACTCGATCTCATAATCTCTCTTCTAAATAAACGAATAAATGAGCATAAGAAATTCCACAGCAGCATCCAGATAAAATAATAAAACCATATGTTATAAACTTTGAAAAGTAGTAGCCAAAGAAAGAAAGAAAGCATTATATGGTGTGGTTCTGTGGAGCTCCTATAAATTCCATTCTGAAGAAAGGCAGTAGATCAACAAGACACAGAGTATTTTCATGAATAAGCCCCAAATCTGGAGAAAAGCAGATTAATAAATCCAAGAGAAAAGTCAAGGTAGAATCTTTAAGAGTAGAAGTTCTTACCTACCATCAAGATTCACCACAGGCAAAGAAAACCCTGACATTATCAGGGTTTCATGAAATAGTGTATGATTGCTCTAAAAAGCTGGAACAAACAATCCTAAAATTTGTATGGAACTAGAAAAGACCCCGAATCACCAGGGGAATGTTGAAAAAGAAAACCAAAGCTGGGGTCATCACAATGCCTGACTTCAAGCTATATTACAAAGCTATAGTCATCAAGACAGCTTGGTACTGCCACAAAAACAGACACATAGATCAATGGAACAGAATAGAGTCTCCAGAAATGGACCTTCAACTCTATGGTCAACTAATCTTCGACAAAGCAGGAAAGAACATGCAATGGAAAAAAGGCAGTCACTTCAATAAATGGTGCTGGGAAAATTGAACAGTCACATGCAGAAGAATGAAACTGGACCATTCTCTTACACTATACACAAAGATAAAATGGATGAAAGACCTCAATGTGAGACAGGGATCCATCAAAATCCTAGAGGAAAACGCAGGCAGTAACTTCTTTGATCTTGGCCACAGCAACTTCTTCTAAGACATGTCTCTAAAGGCAAAGGAAGCAAGGGCAAAAATGAACTTTTGGGACTTCAAGGTAAGAAGCTTCTGCACCGCAAAGGAAACAGTCAACAAAACTAAAAGGCAACCTACAGAATGGGAGAAGATGTTTGCAAATGACATTTCAGATAAAGAGTAGATATCCAAGCTCTATAAAGAACCTCTCAAACCCAACACCCATAAAAATAAAAGTGTTCCACATCATTTGCCATCAGGGAAGTGCAAATCAAAACCACAATGAGATACCACCTTACACCAGTTAGAATGGCTAAAATTAAGAAGACAGGAACAACAAATGTTTGTGAGGATGTGGAGAAGGTAACCATCTTACAATGTTGGTGGGAATACAAAATGGTACAGCCACTTTGGAAAACAATGTGGAGGTTCCTCAAGATGTTAAAAATAGAGCTACCCTACGACCCAGCAATTGCACTACTAGGTATTTACCCCAAAGATACAGATAGTGAAAAGAAGGGACACATGCACACCAATGTTCATAGCAGCAATGTCCACAATAACCAAACTGTGGAAGGAGCTGAGATGCCCTTCAACAGATGAATGGATAAAGAAGTTGTGGTTCATATATACAATGGAATATTACTCAGCCATCAGAAAGGATGAATACCCACAATTTGCATCAACATGGATGGACCTGGAGGGGATTATGCTAAGTGAAATAAGTCAAGCAGAGAAAGACAATTATCATATGGTTTCACTCATATGTGGAATATAAGGAATAGTACAGAGGACCATAGGGGAAGGGAGGGAAAACTGAATGAGAAGAAATCAGAGGAGACAAACCATGAGAGACTCTGGACTTGGGAAACAAATTGAGAGTTGCAGAAGGGAGGTGGGTTGGGGGGGATGGGGTAATTGGGTGATGGGCATTAAGGAGGGCACATGATCTGATGAGCACTGGGTGTTATATGCAACTAATGAATCATTGAACACTACATCAAAAACTAATGATGTACAATATGTTGGCTAATTGAACTTAATAAAAAATTAAATTAAATTAAATTAAAAGTTCAAGCAGATCCTAATAGAGGAATATGATATATTCTCCCAAATTGGTGGACTGAATCCAGCTATAGGACCTATTACACAATCTTTTAAGAAACAGTGGAATCCTTACAATATATGCTAAAAAAAATAAAAGAGAGAGAGAGAAGAAGATAGCAGGAGGGGAAGAATGAAGGGGGAGGAATCGGAGGGGGAGATGAACCATGAGAGACGATGGCCTCTGAAAAACAAACTGACGGTTCTAGAGGGGAGGGGTTGGGAGGATGGGTTAGCCTGGTGATGGGTATTAAAGAGGGCACACTCTGCATGGAGCACTGGGTGTTATACAGAAACAATGAATCATGGAACACTACATCAAAAACTAATGTATGGTGATTAACATAACAATAAAAAATTAAAAAAAAAAGAAACAGTGGAATCCAGACCATCCACACAGCTATAGCCATGAACAGTAGACATCTTCCCCTTCTCCCTCCTTCAATTTTCTATGCTCCATTTCTCAAAATATACTTGGGAATTAATAACAGTTTTCAAAAACAATAGGAAGGAAATAAAAGAAATTTAGTCTACCCGATATAAGAATAAATAAAAGATCTGGACAGAGCTTATACATGGTAAGCATGACCAATATGTGATATGATAAGGAACTACTTGGCAACTACGAAACCTTTTAAGAATAATGGATGAAAATAATACGACGAGTGTAGCAGATAGTGTTGGTGCTCTTCACAGATCCCTCTAAATCCTTTCTTACAAGTTGTGTGTGTGTGTGTGTGTGTGTGTGTGTGTGTGTGTGTTCTTTGCTTTGTTGTGAATTTGTTTCTAACAACCAGCATCT
This sequence comes from Halichoerus grypus, assembly GCF_964656455.1. Lineage (NCBI taxonomy): Eukaryota > Metazoa > Chordata > Mammalia > Carnivora > Phocidae > Halichoerus > Halichoerus grypus. The sequence goes on along the minus strand of NC_135727.1, from coordinate 22,660,846 downwards.
ATGGCTCTTTTTCAGAGGTCTGCCATTGGGCTACTAGGGTCCACTTTGCCTACCGTCCAGCAGAAATGGAAGCACCCAAAAATGTATTGCTCTTCCTCCCACTATCCCAAACAATTTGGGGTTCAATCAATGCCTGATAGGTGAAAAGAATATGAAAGCTTTTTTCTTTAATTTGGTTTGAGGAAACTCTGAGCTGTAACATACATTCTAGAATCTCCCTGTATGAACAGGCTAAATCTATTCTCTACAGGGCTTTGCTTAAAACACATCTTTGCATGGTTTCCCTCCTTCCTTCCTCTTGCTTCTTCTGGGATTTCCCCTGGCAGTACTTTTTTCTTTAATAAATTACTTACCCTGGAATCCTCACTCTCAAGGGCTGCTTCTAGAGAACCCATCTTAAGAAATGGAAAGAGGCGGGCTTCTGGGTGGCTCAGTTGGTTAAGCGTCTGCCTTTGGTTCAGGTCATGATCTCAGGGTCCCAGGATGGAGCCCCTCATCAGGCTCCCTGCTGAGCAGGGAGCCTGCTTCTCCCTCTCCCTCTGCCTGCAGCTCCCCATGTTTGTTCATTCTCTCTCTGTCAAATAAATAAATAAAATCTTAAAAAAAAAAAGAAATGGAAAGAGGATTTAATAATCCAATGTGAAAAAAATACATATCCTAATAAAAGGAAGAAAATTCCCTGTGAGTGCTTCTATGCTATGGAAGAATTTACTAAGAACATGATTTCAGTAAAATAAGGTCTCAGACACAAGAAAATAAAATATCACATTGAGATGACAAGTGAGATTGTTGAGATAACAAAGCAATGAGATCAAAACAATACCATTACAGAACTAATAAACATTAATATTCATGAAACAGACTAGATATGGTTTAAAATCTAATTATTGAAAAAAGGAAGTACCTCAGATAATTATAGGGTATCCAGGAAAAAGATAAATAATAAAGCAATTAGAGATAAGATTATGAGTGTATGTATATGTGTGTGCATTAGGCAAAGACAATCCCATCAGGAAATACATATACATACATATCTTTATAAGAAAACTCTTCTGAGAAAGAACTGACTCTGCAGAAGGCATTGGCACATCATGATCCACAAAAAACTGATAAAGAAATTGACATAGGAGACTCAAATCAACACATAATTTGGTTGAGTCATTGACTTTCAATGTTAATAAAAGAAACATTCATGCATTTAGCCATTAAACAGATTATGTATAAGAGGGAAGATTTGGTTGATACCAGAATCCTCCACAACATTCAATGCCAAACGTTGGTAAATTATTATCTACCAAGTTCTGTGTAAGATAAAGGGTGACCCAAGTATATAATACCTCACCATGTTGCTCTGTAGAATAAAGGCTACAGAATGTCTTAAGCAAGCAAAAACTCAGACACTACAGCAACTCTGAGTTTTTCTTGAAAAAAATTACCTGAAGATAAAATCTGGTTACATAAAGATGAATATGATAAAACTTGGTTGATCATATAGTCATAATAATCAAGGCACCAAACTTGCCTGGGAGCAGGATATGGGCAGAATCCCTTTCATAATGACTAATACTGAAAACTTTAAATTTGCAACAGAAATATTATGGTGCCCCTCAAGCTTATGTAGCCAGCAGAGAACCATTTTAAATATATTTATTCCTTTTATCCATTGAATTCCATAGATGAGCTTATAGTCTAGTATAGAGAATAGATAAGAATTCCAAAACCTACATAATCCATGTCACCTTGGCCCTTGTTTCTAAATCATCATGTAGAATTTCAATGAATATTGATTGATTTTTCTCTACCACCTTCTCCCTTACTTCCTCAAAAAAATAATTTTATTTTAATAGTTATTTTGTGGCCAAAATTACAATAGACTCTTTCCTATATCTATATCTATCTATTATCTATCTATCTCTATATCTATATATAGAGAGAGATATCTCCTTTAATATTCATAATAATTCTACAATTTAAAGACATAATAGAGGCTCAGAGATGTTCAGTCAGGAGAAGTCAGGAAACTAGATTTAAATCCAGTTCTTTCTACTGTTAAACACCATCCCCTTTGAAGCTCCTGGTATCAGGCTCTGAATACAACAAACCTATTGCAAACACTTTTACCTACCTGTATTATATCAGTTCCCCAGTGTTCCCAATTACTAAACTCTCTAAATTCAGAGTTTCTAGTACATGTTACATGACCCTATGCACTGCCCAAGTATACCAGAAATTTCAATGGAACTATGCTGAAGTATAGAAAGAAGGAGGCAAAAATGAGGCCACAGAAATTCCAGTTACTATGTCAAGTCAACTATGCACCTTGCCCTTTCCATCTGACTCCAAATTCAGACTCTATGATGGTAAAGTTGACAAAATGGAGAAATGTAGGAAGTCAGCTCATATATGTATGCTTGTGTACTATGTTTATGCGAGCGTGTGTGTGTGTGTGTGCATGTGTGATGTATGCATTTTGCATGCAGAGAATAACTTAATGCATTGGGCCATATAGCTGTATTTTCATTTAAGATTTTCCTTAATAATCACCAAGTGGGAATTGATGTGATTAAATGAGATATTGTCAATTATATGCCACAGATACCAAAACCCAGATCTCTCAGGATTGCTGCTAACTTGGTCATGCAACTTATCAAAAAGGAAGCAGCTGTCACCTGTTTTTCCTCCCCCTGAAAGTTCAGAAATAAGAAAAGGTGATACAGAAAAAAGAAATGCAGACACATTTAAGCTGCAGCAGGGAAGAGAAAAAGTCATTTTGTTCTAATTAACTCTTCCTCACCCCATCAGGACTGAGAATAGTATTTTCTCAGCCTTTATGTCTAAGTGAGGCATGAGAAGATTACACAAGACTATTCACTACCTCTGGAGAAGAAAGAGCCAAGGTTAGAACATTACAGCCCAATATTGTAACCCAGGAAATAGACCATAGCCTGCAGTTAAGAGCCCAGAGGAGACTGGTGTTTGAAATTCAATCTATTGAGTCAGAAACATTTCCTATCATATTGTCTCCGTCCTCTAATTTGTCACAAGCATGGTGTTAAGTCAGTGGAAAATGCCTCAAACTCATTGCTGCTTGCAAAGTGTCATGGCAGAGTAAGTGAGTATCTAAAAACAGTGTTCCATTCTAGGGAACACCACTGGAAGACTTATTTGTCGTAAAATATCCCTTCTCCCACTTCCCCTGCCCCAGTATGACTTGATACCTACAATTAATACCATCCAAAACAACATTTAACAGTCTTTAGACTTTAGAGTTATGCACATTTCATCAAGGTTCAGACATTCTGTTACCTGAGATGGGTGACATCTTATTTAACTAATTTAGTTGTAGAAACTAAACTACCATCAGGTGGCAGAGAGCAGAACCCAAGGGGACTATTTGATGCTGTGAAAAAATTAACCTAAGAGAATGTCCAAAGTATGAAACCCTATTTAGGCCTAGTAGAACACCATAAGAAGGTCTTCAGCATTCAGAAGTCAGTATGAGAGCCCTGGGATTCTAGTAGGATGAAGAGAAGAAAGGGAAAGCTCTGCTGGTAACTAAGAGGGCACTGAAGAAAAAAAAGGTTATCTGTGTGCTGCATCTCTGGCAAAAGGTACAGTAAAAAGGGTACATAAGGTTTAGAAGGAGAGAAATTGTTGGTGTATGGTAAGTGTGAAGAAGATTGAAAATTCTGAAAGTGCAGGGGCAATTTTAAAGAAGCAGAAGTTAGACATGAATTCTATATGAATATCCACAATTGGAAGTGTTCAAGAAGTATTTTTGGGAGGGCAAAATTACCCTACATAAGGTCTGGAGACTGTAAGAGAACAGCACTAGGTTGATATAAATAAGACTCTGATTAATTCAGTCGTGAAGAACAGAAAAATATGTATTTACAATTGCTAAACTACTCATATTAGTCTTCGAGAAATGATCAGCAATGAGAAAGGTACTAGGTATGAAGACTAGATATGGGTAAATGGCTTCATTTTAAAAAGTAGAAAAAATGTTGGATTCGGGAACAAAAATGTTGATTTCTAGCAAAATTCAAGAATGAGTTATTAAGAAGATGACTTTTAGGTATTTATGAAAGCAGAAAATATGGGTTCTCCAAAAATTCATGTCCATTTCTTTTTTCCATAGTGTTACTTAGCTGGCAGATTTGCTGAATGCTACAATTAGAGTTCATGTAGATTTCAGAAATGGATGTGATAACCCTGGGAACCACACAGAATGATGCTGACTGGATTCAGGTAAGTAGATACTTTTGAAGTTGGATGACCACTGCCACAGAATGCACCCCAAAGAATAAATTAGTTGCAATCTGGACAAACAGGTATCTGTCATAGATCTTTTCCAATCTATCAATAACTTGGAATAGTCCCCAAAAGTTCACTAATTGACCACATTTACAAATTAGCCAAGGTAGAAACAAATAATTAGTATGACATAATCATGATTCAAAGGCATCTCAACAGAATGGAATGATAGAACAAATGATATAATTTAATAAAGAACAGTTCTGAAAACAAAACAAAACAAAAAACAAAAAACTTCCCCAGTTGGTGGCAGGAGGAGGTTAGTAGGCTTTCTGTTCTATGACCTGGTCAAGCCAAACCAGAATAAGGTATTTAGACGTGGGCATCACATTTTCAAAGGGATGCTGAAAATCAAGAGAAAGTCTAAAGGACTGGGCTAAGTAATTCTAAAACTATGACTTATAAAAAATATCTTAAAACCTGACAATGTCTAGGTGGCAAAGGCAAACAAAGAAATGGAGACAGAAGTTAGACAAGGATGGCCATTACCTAACTGAGCAGCTATCATGTGGAAGAAGATGTAAACTTATTCTGTGCAGCTCCTGGAGTAGAGTCAGGAGTAATGAGAAATTAAAAGAAGGTAAGTTCCAGTTCAATGTAAGGAGGTCCATGGACAGAATTGTATAATATTGTAAAATATTGAACTCTTTTGCTGTGGAAATGTTTAAGCAGACTAAATGCCTACCTGCCAAGGGTAAAACAGTGTAGATTTCTGTATTCAGTGAAAGCTAGAAGGTTGGACCAGATGACCTCTAAGGTCCCATCTAACTATAAGATTCTACAACTCTGCAAGCTATTTTAGAAAATACTTTACCACAGAATTTTTTAAAATAACAGATTCCCTTGGGGCAAAATATCTATTTGCTGTAAGATATCTAGTATTAGTTTCCAATAGAAGAATTACAAATATTTAACCTCAAGAATAATGATGGTAATTGTTAGTTGGTAAGCAAAATAGAGTATGAACTATAGATATTTAAAGATTTTATAAATATACGAATAGTACTCACGTGAAAAATTCCTTACTTTTGATTATTACAGAGAGGAAATATGGGCAGGGATGCCCCTGCTTATTATTTAACTCTTCTTTATTCAGAAAGTTAGTAAGAATACACAAAAATCACGCCCCACAAAAGTTCTTCTACTATGCACTGGGTATTATTCAGATGCTATTTATTTTCTCAAGGAAAATAATTTTCTCAAGGAACACAAAGTCCAATGGGAATGGTGGACATAGGCATTAGGAGGGTGTTTCCCTGGAGGACTAGAGGCACCGCCTTAGCTTGCAGCTTTAGGCCTGAGTAGAGGTAGCACTTCAAACATGTTGATGCGCTCCAGATAGGAGCACTGTCAGTATCTATCAGTGCCTAACAGTACCAGTACTAAAATCATCCCTTAGGTCCTTAATACCTGGGTTTTCTTTGGTTTTCTTTCTTTCCTTTCTTCTTTTTCTTTCTCTTTTCTTTCTTTCTTTCTTTCCTTTTTCTTCTATAACCCTGACAACTCATTATGACCTAGATGACAACCCAGCCATGATAGAGACACCAAATGGACATTTTGATGGGGGAAGGTATGCATTACACACCATGATGGAAGATAAAAAGCAGCACTGGGGATCAGGGCCAAGGGTGCTGACTGAAAAATAAGGACATAGATCAGTGTTTAACTTGTGTCCCAGTACATAGTTGGTACTCAATATACATGTGATGAATGAATGAATGAGTAAATGAATAAATGGGCAGAAAATATGAAGGAGTGTATACCTCTGTTTGTTTCTAAAATGCTATCTACATGCAATGATACTCTTATTCATCAATACCCTAAGTATTTAAATAACATGATATAAATTTAAAAAATTAGTTTCAGTATTAATTCAATAGTGTGATTCTGGAAAATTTAACCAAGAAAGGTTTTATTGATTTGTTTTCATTTTTCATTTCCATCTTTCAGTTATAATACTTTTCCAAAGCTCTTTCTCTATCCTGATGCAGGGTATCTTGCTAGTCCCACCTCATGAAAACTAGCAGACAGAAAGGATCAGAATAGCAAGATCAGAAAGGCATTTAATCCACTTCACTTTACATGTAGATCCTTGGTTTGCATCAAGTCACTTTTTGTTATCATGTGTTTATGTATTAAGGTTGATTATATCTAATTGTCTATTGAGTGTAAATACATGTAATCATAAAATTACAATGTGCAGTTACATAGTTATGCTACATAATTAAATAAATATCACCATAATGGTGTTGTAAAGATCTTCAGAGAGCCGTTGGAAAGAGATATGACTTAGTCTCTGGCAACTCTCAATACTCAGTTTCAAGGTATTTATATACTCATTTTGGGTGGTGGTTGCAGAGGATAGTAGAGTTCAGTATTATTAGTCCAGATTGGAGAAAAGAATAAGAGCAAGTAAAAATGACTATTTCTGAGACGTTTTCCACTTTGGATTCAAATCAGCGTTGTGTTGGGGTATTTTAACATGTTGATGTTTAGCCCCAAGCCAAGCTTAATATAATAAGGACTGTACCCAAGGCCTATATATATATAGGTGATTTAGAAATAATTACATACTGGGCGCCTGGGTGGTTCAGTTGGTTAAGCGACTGCCTTCAGCTCAGGTCATGATCCTGGAGTCCCGGGATCGAGTCCCGCATTGGGCTTCCTGCTCAGCAGGAAGTCTGCTTCTCCCTCTGACGCTCCCCCCTCTCATGCTCTCTCTGTCTCTATCTCATTCTCTCTCTCAAATAAATAAATAAAATCTTAAAAAGAAAAGAAATAATTACATCCTTTCGAAAATTACTCAGTAACTATGTTATATATGAGCATATAGCCAAACTAATTTATAAAGGATCTACTACAATTATTTTTATAATCTTATGAATGCTCAGTACTCATTCCCTCTTCCACAGACACATGTTCGTTGTTTTTTTTTTTTTTTTGGTTTGATTTTCTGCCAGTCTTTTTAAAATTAATTTTTTTCATCATAATAAGTGTACTACACATGTTCAGTTTTATAATAATTTATCCCAGACTGCCAATGGTGGGAACAGCAGCCAGGATGTGTTTTTGGTTTCCTCAAGTCTTCAAGAAAGAAGTAGCACAACATGAAGCTCTGACCATACCCCACAGAAGAAAGATTTCCAGTGTGACAACTGGAAATCTGGGTGGCTACTGGTCTCAAGGTAGATCAAAGTTTTAAATACTATACCCAATCAGGTACCATGTTAAATGTTTATTAGGGTCTCTCCAGACTTGTTACATAACTAAAACAGAGACCCATCCTTCTGAAAAGTTGAAGGAGACACCCTTTTAACAGTGGATAAAAACCTTACTCCACCAGCATTTCCAATATGAGATTTCCTTTCACTGTACACACACACACACACACACACACACACACACAAATAGACCAAAATCCCATATAAAAAAGATGTTAACTTTGACAACTCTTTTACATGTGTCATGTTGGTTTCCATTGTTTCATAAATGGAAATCATGGTGGTTCACTTGTTCACTTCAGTAAAATGTAGCCTCTTCACTGATAATGAGTAATATGCAAAATTGATCCATTTACATATGACTCTGGAAACTGCAGAAGTTATATCAGTTTGCCTCATCTGTTTCCATTAGAGTCTTCATCAGGTGCAAGGGGCCAAGTTTCATCTTTAGCAGCTTCTGGAAAATGTGCCAGACCAATGGCTGAAGGATGTCTGGCTCCCTGCTAGTTTTTCCTGATGGTGACACAATGTGATTGACTATCTCAGACACACTAGGCAACCCTGTACTTATGCCTTTTACAGATACACATTTTTCACCCCACCTGTATGGAGTAGCAATAAACATTGTCAGGATCTATGGAAGTTTGTTGTATAGTACAAAGAATGATCTTTACACTGCATCACAAAACTAACTTCAGCAAGCTTTAATCCACAAAACGGGCAAATGTAAGCATATCTCTAAAATTTGGTACATAGTACATGTTAATATATAATATAGTTACTGAGAAATGAATCTAAATTTTCAATTCTTTAAAGCTCTACAGATTATTCTGATGAGTAGGCTGTGATTTCAAGGCAAACTATAAGCAGGAATGTCCATACATTTAAAGTAAGTGAATTCTGTCTTTATAGAAAATTTGCTACTTTTACTCTCATTTGCCAATATGATATCTCCACAATTATATTCATTTAGAAAGAGCCTTTCTGGAAATTTGTGTATTGTAAGTAGATTAAACTGCCTTTTATTCAAGAGAGGTAGCACATAAACTAGTTTGCATACCCTTTCACCTGATTAACTTGTCAATATTCATTTTCTCCTAAAGACCACAGAGCCCTGAGGGGATAACATGAAGCTTAGATGGCTTTGATTTTCCTTAACTATTATTTATGGAGCAACTATTTTGTGTCAGATACTATTCTAGGCTTGTATAAGGAAATACATAAGATTAATCAACATGGACTTTGCTCAGAAAGGAGTTCACAATTTAATGTGGGAGACCTACTTGCCTGAAAAACTGTTTTGATGAGTAGTGAGAAAGGAATTTCTAGAGCCAGAAACAAAGTTGGCAGGTTTACTACCAATTTCCTTCAATGAACCATGGAAGGAGATTGTCCTCAAAATAAAGAGACCCCTATTAACAAAATGAGGCATCTGTTCCTGAATTGAAGACACATATTATTTTCAAAAGACTTCAGCATGCTCCCCCCCATATTTGCTAACAAAGATACATATATTTAATTCCTTGCTCAATTTCCTTGAAAAATACTCAACTGAAGAAGAAAAAGACAATAACTTCATGACACTGATAGGAATTGAAAGTGTCTGGCCTGGAAGAAGACTTGACATGACCGTTTGTGGTCCTATATTCACTTCTCTAATTGTTCATGACTCATATAAATTAAACATAGTAATTTGTTGATTTCATAACTATACTAGATCTAACTAAAGTTTCATTTCTCTGTTATAAAATACCTTGCTGAACAATCAAAGATTCAAAGAAGAAATCAACAGGGAATAAAAAATGTATCTTGAGAAAGGAGTGACATCATCAAGATGGTAGAATAGGTCGAGATCCCAGCCTCTGTCTCCCAACAAATAATGAGATTAGTGATCTCAACTATTAAATAGCTATCCATGAACAAAAACTGCTCTAGAAAAGTTCTGGAGTCTACTTAAGGAACTTCAACACAGTGGAAAAAAAAAAAACTGAGAATAACCACACAAAAAAAGGTAGGAATAACCACTTCATTTTGCCTGCATCATCCTATCCCCAGAATTGTTCAGTGCCAGGAGGATACTCCTCAGCTAGAAAGAGTTCCCCTCACTGAGAGATAGAAGAATGAGTGAGCAGCTTCCCAGCTTTTTGAGGCAATATATGAAGGACCCACTTTGGTTTCACTCCACCCAGTCACTGACAAAGCTGACTGAAGACAGCTAGGAAAAGGAAGAAAATCAGGGGCTACCAATATAGCTACACAACCTAGTGGAAGTACCTAGTGACCTACTCTGAGGATGACCCTAGCAGATTTCACCACTGAAGAAACCAAAAGGGCCAGCATAACTACCACATACCCTCACAAATTTTACTGGGTTTTGCTCCACAGGTATTCGTGTTCACTGATGCCAGCTACCTACCTGAGCCCTTTCCTGCTCTCTAACTTCAATCCCATCAGAGCCCAGAACCCACACCACCAGCCAACTCAGGCATCTGCAGCTGTGTGACTGCAATACACCAGCCCAGAACCAGAGAGCTGACCACCCCCCACAACCACATACACATTTGGGGTAGCCCTATGTCCTCTTTGCTTGCATGCCTGACACCTGTCACCATCCTCCATTGCCGTGTGTCCACCCATGGCAAGGTCTTATAGCCACATAAGTGCATGTCAATAGCCAAAGCTCTCAAGCTGCTTGTGGGCTTGAATTTGGGCCTATCTCCTGTCACAGGCCTATACTACTGGATATACCTGCAATTCCACCACAGATGCCCAGGTGCACACCAGCTTTTACTGCTGTGTGAATACCCTGAGAGATACCATGAGGCTATAGGACTGCACACTGATAGCCAGGGCTCCAAAAGCTACTTGTAAGCCTGTATTCTTGTCTTCTGTCACCAACCTGCACTACTGGGCCCACTTGCTGGACCATTATGAAAAACAGTCTATTCATCATTGGAGTTCTAGAAGGAGAAGAGAGAGAGAGAAAGGGGCAGAAAGCATATTTAAATAAATAATGGCTGAGAAAGTCCCAAACCTGGGCAACTATTTTGACATTTAAGTTCATGAAGCTAACAGACCACCCTAAAATTTAAATTTAATACCATCTTCTCCAAGACGCATTATAATAAAACTGGCTAAAATCAAAGGCAAAGAGAATTTTAAAAGCAACAAGAAAAAAATTATCTCATAAGGAAACCACCCTGAGTCTATAAGTGAAACATTCTAGGTGAGGAAAGAATGGGATGATATATTCAAAGTGCTAAAAGGGAAAAAAAAACTGGAAACCAAAAATACTTTACCCAGCAAAATATTTCAAAAATGAAAATGAAATAAAGGCTTTCTATGTCAAATAAACACTGGGGAAGTTCACTGTCACTAGACCTGCCTTATAAGAAATGCGAAAAGGAATTCTTTAAGCTGAAACCAAAGGATTCTAACCAGTAACATGAAAACATATGAAAATATACAACACATTGGTAAAAGTTAAGTATATAGCCAGATTTGGAATACTCTAATATTGTAATATGGGGTGTTGCCACTTAATTCTAGTATAAAGGTTAAAGGACCAAACTATTAAAAATAACTACAGCTACAATAACAGAGTTCTTGTATGCAGTCAAAGTTAAGTTGTTGTGGGAGTGGGTTTGGAAGATGGCAGCAGAGTAGGAGGACCCTTGGTCTACCTTGTCCCACAAATGCTACTAGATAATTATCAAATCATTTTAAATACCCCAGAAATAACTTGAAGATAAGCAGAACAAACTCCAAAACTGAAGGCAGAGAAGAGGCCACACCCAAGAAGATAGGAAGTGTAGAGATATGATTTGGGAGAGAGACTGATTATGGCTACTGTTGTGGGAAAGGACCCAGGGTCCCAGAAAAGGGCAAGAGACAGACTAGCACACAGAGGAGCCCACACGGGGAAGCCAAATTCCCATAGCAACTGACTTAGAAAGCAAGAAGGGCTATATTTTGTAAGTTCTTGAAACCAGCAGAGCTTAAAGCCTGAGTTTTAAAGATCAGTGGGATTGGCTCTGAGAGAAGCACCAGAAGGCATTGGGGCTGCTCTAGGAGAAACATCAGGACAAACAGCCCATGGACATACAGTGTGGAAGCAGCAATCTGAAGAGTGCCTGGAGCAGAGATGGAGAGGTTATTTGCTCATCTCAGAGCATGTCCCAGAGAGGCAGCATTCATGGAGAGACCCCTCTGGGAGCAAAGAGACTGGAAGGCACCATTTCCCTCCCTTGCCCCTTAGCATAAACACAGAGCCACCTGGGAGAACCAGCACAGCACTGACACTCCCTATATAACTTGCTTACACCAAGTCCCCTCCCCTCACTGTGCTCCAGTGGAAATGCCTGTCCCAATCATACTTTCCTCAGTCCTGGCACAGCAGAACCCTCCCCCAGGAGACTGGCCCAAACCCCTGTCAACACCACATCATCTCCCAACCCTGGAGATTTGAAGGGTCTTGATTATGGTAGCAGTGGTGACAGGTCTCATTGCACAAGTAGACCAGAACACACCCAGTAAAAACTCACCACATTCAGGCCAGGGGCCAAACACTTCACAATAGGCAAAGAAAACCTTGGCAGTTGACTGACCTAAAGGATAAAACAACCAGGACACAACAGCAAATACATGCAGCACACACTGGAGACGCTCCCAGAAGCACCAGACCCTGTGGAACAGGGGACATTACACTGCAGGGCACTACCTCTTTAGCATAAGACCATTACCCTCAAGAAAAAGAAATGTAGCTGACTTTCCTAACACAAGGACACAGGCACAGAGAATTAGATAAAATGAGAAGACAGAAATATGTCCCAAATGAAAGAACGGGACAAGGCCACAACCAGAGATCTAAGTGAAACAGATATAAGTGGCATGCCTGATAGAGAATTTAAAGTAATGATTATAAGGATACTCACTGGACCTGAGAAAAGGGTGGAGGACATGAGGGAGACTCTTAACACAGAGATAAGGAATAACAGAGCAGATATAAAATGTTCAATAAATGAAATGAGAAACATGCTTGATGGAATGAACAGCAGGCTGGAAGAGGCAAAGGAAAGAATTAATGACCTAGAGGACAGAGTAATGAAAAGTAATCAAGCCAAAAAAAAGAGAGACAAAAAAGAACTATGCAAAACAAGACTAGACACGGGAACTCAGTGCCTCCCTCAAATGTAATAACATTCATATTATAGGGATCCCAGAAGAAGAGAAAGAAAAGGGAGTATAAAATTTATTTAAAGAAATAATACCTGAAAACCTACCTAATCTGGGAAAGGAAACAGATATGCAGATCCAGGAGGCACAGAGAATCCCCAACAAAATCAAGGAAAGCAGATCCTCAACAAAACAGATTGTAATTAAAATGGCAAAATGTAGTGATAAAGAAAAGCAACAAGACAAAAGAAGACTGTTACATACAAGGGAAATGCCATAAAACTATCAGGGGATTTTTCAACAGAAACTTTGCGAGAAAGAAGGCAGTGGCATGATATATAAAGTGCTGAAAGGGACAAATCTGCAGCCAATAAGACACTATCCAAAAAGGCTATCATTCAGAATAGATGGAAAGACAAAAAGTTGTTCAGAGAAACAAAAACAGTTCTTGAACACTAAACCAACCCTGAAATAAATATTTATTTTTATTTATTTTTTTATTATGTTATGTTAGTCACCATACAGTACTCCATTAGTTTTTGATGTAGTGTTCCATGATTCATTATTTGCGGAGAACACCAAGTGCTCATTGCAATACATGCCCTCCTTAATACCCATCACCGGGCTAACCCATCTCCTGCAACCCCTCCCATCTGAAACATGTAGATTGTTTCCCAGAGTCCATAGTCTCTCATGGTTTGTCTCCCACACTGATTTCCAACCCTTCATTTTTCCCTTCTTTCTCCTAATATCCTCCATGCTATTCCTTATGTCCCACACGTGAGTGAAACCATATGATACTTGTCTTTCTCTGCTTGGCTTATTTAATTTAGCATAATCCCCTCCAGTTCCATCCATGTCAATACAAATGGTGGGTATTCATCATTTCTGATGACTGAGTAATATTCTTTTTTTTTTTAAAAGATTTTATTTATTTATTTGAGAGAGAGAATGAGATAGAGAGAGCAGGAGAGGGGGAGGGTCAGAAGGAGAAGCAGACTCCCTGCTCAGCAGGGAGCCCGATGCGGGGCTCGATCCCGGGACTCCAGGATCATGACCTGAGCCGAAGGCAGTCGCTTAACCAACTGAGCCACCCAGGCGCCCCTGAGTAATATTCTATTGTATATATGGACCACATCTTCTTTATCGATTCATCTCTTGAAGGGCATCTCGGCTCCTACCACAGTTTGGCTATTGTGGACATTGCTGCTATGAACATTGGTGTGCATGTGCCCCTTCTTTTCACTACATCTGTATCTTTGGGTTAAATACCCAGTAGTGCAATTCCTGGGTCATAAGGTAGCTCTATTTTTAACCTTTTGAGAAACCTCCATACTGTTTTCCAAAGTGGCTATACCAACATGCAATCCCACCAAAAGTGTAAGAGGGTTCCCATTTCTCCACATCCTCTCCAACATTTGTTGTTTCCTCCGTGTTAATTTTTGTCATTCTAACTGGTCTAAGGAGGTATCTCAATGTGGTTTTGATTTGAATTTCCCTGTTGGCTAATGATGTTGAACATTTTTTCATGTGTCTATTAGGAATTCGTATGTCTTCTTTAGAGAAGTGTCTATTCATGTGTTCTGCCCATTTTTGACTTGAATATTTGTTTTTTGGGTGTTGAGCTCTTTATAGATATTGGATACCAGCCCTTTATCTGTAGTGTCAATTGCAAATATGTTCTCCCATTCCGTGGGTTGTCTCTTAGCTTTGTTGACTATTTCCTTTGCTGTGCACAAGCTTTTTATCTTGATGAAGTCCCAAAAGTTCATTTTTGCTTTTGTTTCCCTTCTCTTTGGAGAAGTGTCTTGAAAGAAGTTGCTGTGGCTGATGTCAAAGAGGTTACTGCCTATGTTCTCCTCAATGATTTTGATGGATTCCTGTCTAACATTGAGGTCTTTCATCCATTTTGAGTTTATCTTTATGTATGCGGTAAGAAAATGGTCAAGTTTCATTCTTCTTTATATAGCTGTCCAATTTTCCCAGCACCATTTTATAAAGAGACTTTTTCCATTGAATATTCTTTCCTGCTTTGTTGAAGATTAGTTGACCATAGGGTTGAGGGTCCATATCTGGGCTCTCTATTCTGTTCCATTGATTTATGTGTCTGTTTTTGTGTGAATACCATGCTGTCTTGGTGATCACAACTTTGTAATATAGCTTGAAATCAGGCAACGTGATGCCCCCAGCTTTGTTTTTCTTTTTCAACATTTCCTTGGCAATTCGAAGTCTTTTCTGATTCTATACAAATTTTAGGATTGTTTGTTTCAGCACTTTGAAAAATGCCATTAGAATTTTGTTCGGGATGGCGTTGAAGGTATAGATTGCTCTGGGCAGCATAGATATTTTAACAATGTTTATTCTTCTGATCCATGAGTATGGAAAGCTTTTCCATCTTTTTGTGTCTTCTTTAATTTCTTTCATGAGTGTTCTGTAGTTCCTAGAGTATAGATCCTTTACCTTTTTGCTTAGGTTTATTCCGAGGTATCTTATGGTTTTTGGTGCTATTGTAAATGGAATTGATTCCCTAATTTCTCTTTCTACAGTTGCATTGTTAGTGTATAAGAAAGCAACTGATTTCTGTGCATTGATTTTGTATCATGCCACATTAGTGAATTGCTATATGAGTTCTAGTAATTTGGGGGTGGAGTCTTTTGGATTTTCCACATGAGGTATCATGTCATCTGTGAAGAGAGAGACTTGGACTTCTTCTTTGCCAATTTGGAATGCCTTTTATATGTTTTTGTTGTCTGCTTGCTGAGGCTAGGATTTCTAGTACTATGTAGAAAAATAGTGGTGACAGTGGGCATTCCTGTTGTGTTCCTATCTTAAGGGAAAATTCTCAGCTTTTCCCCATTGTGAATGATATTTGCTGTAGGCTTTTTATAGATGTCTTTTATGATATTAAGGTATGTTCCCTTTATCCCTATACTTTGAAGAGTTTTAATCTGGAAAGGATGCTGTATTTTGACAAATGCTTTTTCTGCATCAATTGAGAGGATCATATGGTTCTTGTCTTTTCTTTATTAATGTGTTCTATCACACTGATTGATTTCTGAATATTGAATCACCCTTGTATCCCAGGAATAAATCCCAACTGGTCGTGATCGATAATTTTTTTTTTTAACTTGTTTCTTTTTCAAGTTTTTTTATTAACATATACTATATTATTTGTTTCAGGGGTACAGGTCTGTGATTCATCAGTCTTACACAATTCACAGTGTTCACCAAAGTACATACCCTGCCAAATGTCCATCACCCGGGTACCCCATCCCTCCCACCCCCCTCCACACCAGCAACCCTCAGTTTGTTTCCTGAGATTAAGAGTCTCTTATAGTTTGTCTCCCTCTCTGGTTTCATCTTGTTTCATTTTTCCCTCCCTTCCCCTATGAGCCTCTGTCTTGTTTCTCAAAATCCTATCAATGAGATCACATGCTACTAATCTTTCTCTAATTGACTTATTTAGCTTAGCAAAGTACCCTCTAGTTCCATCCACGTCATTGCAAATGGCAAGATTTCATTTTTTGATGGCTGCATAATATTCCATTCTATATATATACCTCATCTTCATTATCCATTCATCTGTTGATGGACATCTAGGCTCTTTCCATAGTATGGCTATTGTGGACATTGTTCCAATAAACATTGGGGTGCATGTGCCCCTTTGGATCACTACATTTGTATCTTTGGGGTAAATACCCAGTAGTACAATTGCTGGGTCATAGGGTAGCTCTATTTTCAATTTTTTGAGGAATCTCCATACTGTTCTCCATAGTGGCTGCACCAGCTTTCATTCCCACCAACAGTGTAGGAGAGTTCCCCTTTCTCCGCATCCTCGCCAACATCTGTCATTTCCTGACTTGTTAATTTTAGCCATTCTGACTGGTGTGAGGTGGTATCTCATTGAGGTTTTGATTTGGATTTCCCTGATGCAGAGTGAGGTTGAGCACTTTTTCATGTGTCTGTTGGCCATTTGGATGTCTTCTTTGGAAAAATGTCTGTTCATGTCTTCTGCCCATTTCTTGATTTGATTATTTGTTCTCTGGGTATTGAGTGTGATAAGTTCTTTATAGATTTTGGATACTAGCCCTTTATCTGATATGTCATTTGAAAACATCTTCTCCCATTCTGTCGGTTGTCTTTTGGTTTTGTTGACTGTTTCCTTTGTTGTGCAAAAGCTTTGTATCTTGATGAAGTCCCCATAGTTCATTTTTGCCCTTGCTTCCCTTGCCTTTGGCGATGTGTCTAGGAAGAAGGTGCTGCGGCTGAGGTCGAAGAGGGTGCTGCCTGTGTTCTCCTCATGGGTTTTGATGGATTCCTGTCTCACATTGAGGTCTTCCATCCATTTTGAGTCTATTTTTGTGTGTGGTGTAAGGAAATGGTCCAGTTTCATTCTTCTCCATATGGCTGTCCAATTTTCCCAACACCATTTGTTGAAAAGACTGTCTTTTTTCCATTGGCCATTCTTTCCTGCTTTGTCAAAGATTAGTTGAGGTTCCATATCGGGGCTCTCTATTCTGTTCCATTGGTCTATATGTCTGCTTTTGTGCCAGTACCATGCTGTCTTGATGATTACAGCTTTGTAATAGAGCTGGAAGTCCGGAATTGTGATGCCACCAGCTTTGCTTTTCTTTTTCAACATTCCTCTGGCTATTCGGGGTCTTTTCTGGGTCCATACAAATTTTAGGATTCTTTGTTCCATTTCTTTGAAAAAAGTGGATGGTATTTTGATAGGGATTGCATTGAATGTGTAGATTGCTCTAGGTAGCATCGACATCTTCACAATATTTTTTCTTCCAATCCATGAACATGGAACGTTTTTCCATTTCTCTGTGTCTTCCTCAAATTCTTTCAGGAGTATTCTATAGTTTTCTGAGTACAAATCCTTTGCGTCTTTGGTTAGATTTATTCCTAGGTATCTTATTGTTTTGGGTGCAACTGTAAATTCTTTTAATGTACTGTTGGATCCTATTTTCTAGGATTCTGTTGAGAATTTTGGCATCCATATTCATCAGGAATATTGGTCTGTAATTCTCCTTTTTGATGGGGTCTTTGCCTGTTTTTGGGATCAGGGTAATGCTGGCCATGTAGAACAACTTTGGAAATTTTCCTTCTGTTTCTATTTTTTGAAACAGCTTCAGTAGAATAGGTATTATTTCTTCTTTAAATGTTTGGTACAATTCCCCTGGGAATCCATCAAGCCCTGGACTCTTGTTTTTTGGGAGGTTTGTGATCACTTCTTCAATTTCATTACTGGTTATTGGTCTATTCAGATTATCAATTTTTTTCCTGCTTCCGTCTTGGTAGTTTATAAGTTTCCAGGAAGGCATCCATTTCTTCCAGGTTGCTTAATACATTGGCATATAGTTGTGGATAATAATTTCTAATAATTGTTTCTATTTCCTTGGTGTTAGTCATGATCTCTCCCCTTTCATTCATAATTTTATTAATTTAGGTCCTTTCTCTTTTCTTTTGGGTAAGTCTGGCCAGAGGTTTATCGATCTTATTAATTCTTTCAAAGAACCAGCTTCTAGTTTTGTTGATCCACTCTACTGTTTTTCTGGTCTCTATTTCATTGATCTCTGCTCTAATCTTTATTATTTCTCTTCTTTTGCTCCATTTAGTTTTTATTTGCTGTTCTTTCTCCAGTTCCTTTAGGTGTAAGGTTAGCTTGTGCATTCGAGATTTTTCTACTTTTTAGAGTAAGGCTTGGATGGCTATGCATTTCCCTCTTAGGACTGCCTTTGCAGTATCCCATAGGTTTTGGACCAATGTGGTTTTTTTCTCATTGGTTTCCATGAATTGTTTAAATTCTTCTTTAATTTCCTGATTGACCCAAACATTCTTTATCAGTGTGGTGTTTAGCTTTCAAGTGTTTGAATTCCTTCCAAATTTTTTTCTTGTGATTGAGTTCCAGTTTCAAAGCATTGTGGTCTGAAAATATGCAGGGAATATTCTCAATCCTTTGGTATTGGTTGAGGCCTGATTTGTGACCCAGTATGTGGTCTATTCTGGAGAAAGTTCCGTGTGCATTTGAGAATGAGGATTCTGTTGTTTTAGGGTGGAATGCTCTGTATGTATCTACGAAGTCCATCTGATGCAGTGTGTCATTCAAAGCACTTGTTTCTTTGGTGATCTTTTTCTTAGATGATCTGTCTATTGCTGAGAGTGGAGTGTTGAGGTCCCCTACTATTAAAGTATTATTGTCAATATGTTTCTTTATTTTGGTTAACAGTTGGCTTATTAAGTTGGCTGCTCCCATGTTGGGGCATAGATATTTACCATTGTTAAATCTTCTTGTTGGATAGACGCTGTAAAGAATGATATAGTGTCCTTCTGTATCTTTTACTATAGTCTTTAGCTTAAAATCTAATTTGTCTGATATGAGAATTGCTACCCCACCTTTCCTTTGAGGTCCGTTGGCATGATAAGTTGTTCTCCATCTCCTCACTTTCAGTCTAGATGTATCTTTAGGTTCAAAATGAGTCTCTTTTAGACAGCATATGGTTGGGTCCTGTCTTTTTATCCAACCTGCAACCCTGTTCCATTTCATGGGAGCATTTAGGCTGTTCATGTTTAAAGAGACTATTGAAAGATAAGATTTTATTGCTATCGTTTTGCCTGTGAAGTTGTTGTTTCTATAGATTGTCTCTAAATTTCTGGTCTATATTACTCTTGGGGTCTTTCTTCTTTTATAGACCCCCCTTAATATTTCTTGCAGGGCCGGCTTGGTGGTCACATATTCTTTCATTTTCTGCTGGTCCTGGAAGCTCCTTGTTTGTCCATCCATTCTGAATGACAGCCTTGCTGGATAAATTATCCTTGGCTGCATGTTCTTCCCATTTAGTACCCTGAATATGTCTTGCCAGCCTTTTCTGGCTTGCCAGGTCTCTGTGGACAGGTCTGATGTTATTCTGATGTTCCTCCCTCTGTACATAAGAAATCTCTTCCTCCTAGCTGCTTTCAGCATTGCTTCTTTGTTTCTAAGATTTGCGAGTTGTACTATTATATGTCGGGGCATTGATCTGTTCTCATTGATCTTGGGAGTGGTCTTTTCTGCCTCTTGGACATGAATGCTTGTTTCTTTCCCCAGATTAGGGAAGTTCTCAGCTACAATTTGCTCAAATTTATCTTCTAGTCCTCTTTCTCCACCCCTTGGGGATACCAATATTTCTGACATTGGAACATTTCATGGTGTCATTAATCTCTCTCAGTCTGATCTCTTGGGCTTTAAGCTGTTTTTCCCAGGCCTCCTAGGTTACCTTCTTTTCTATCATCTTGTCTTCTAGCTCACTAATTCATTCTTCTGCCTCGTTTACCCTGACTGTTAGGGTATCCTGTTTAGACTGCGTCTCATTCATAGCACTTTTAAGTTTGGCCTGATTAGATATCATTTCTGCCCTTAGAGATCCCTAATATTTTTCTCAAGCCTAGATATTGACTTCATAATTGCTACTCTGAAGTCTATCTCTGACATCTTGCTTATATCCACATCCATTAGGTCTGTGGCAGAGGCCATAGTCTCTGATTCTTTTGTTTTTTGGGGGTTCCTCCTCTTAGTCATTCTGTTGAGGGGTGGTTGAGGGAATGTACAGATTCCAAAGTATTAACCACGACCCAAGCAAGATGCACTTGTTTTATGGGGACACTAGTGTTGTCATCCTTTTGTTCTTCCAGCCTGTCTTCTGGGGGAGGAGCCTGCCACACCCTTACTCAGGCAACCCTGCTTGTGTAGAGTTGCTCTGCCATGTGTCAGGGGGCTGGGCTCAGTGCAAACTGGTTTTTTGGGTTTTTGTTCTCTGGTGGCTTTCCCTTGCCTCTCCTTCTGTTCTTCCCACCACTCATTCTCTCTCTCTCTCTCTCATAAGTAAATAAAATATTTTTAAAAAGGAATATGGTAACAAGAAATAAAGAAGGACACTATATAATAGCAAAGTGGACAATCCAACAAGAAGATATAATATTTTTTAATATTTATGCACTCAATATGGAAGCACCCAAATACATAAAACAGTTAATAACAAACATAGAAGAACTAATTGATAGTAATATAATAATCATAGGGGACTTTAACTTCCCACTTACATCAGTGGACAGATCATCCAGTCAGAAAATTAACAAGGAAACAATGGTTTTGAATGGCACACTGGACCAGATGGATTTAACAGATGTATTTAGAACATTCTATGCTAAAACAGCAGAATACACATCCTTTTCAGGTGTACATGGAACATTCTCCAGAACAGAACACAAATTAGGCCACAAAACAAGCCTCAACAAATTCAACAAGACCGAAATCATACCATGCATCTTTTTTTGACTAGAATGCTACTAAACTAGAAATCAAACACAAGAAAAAATCTGGAAAGACCACAAATATATGGAGGTTCAATAATATGCTACTAAACAGAGAATGGGTCAACCAAAAAAATCAAAGAAGAAACCCAAAAGTACATGGAAACAAATGAAAATGAAACACAGCAGTCCAAAACCTTTGGGATGCATCAAAACCCGTTCTAAGAGGGAAGATTATAGCAATACAGGCCTATGTCAATAAGCAAGAGAAATCTCAAATAAACTAACCTCACACCTAAGGGAGCTAGAAAAAGAACAAACAAAATCCAAAACCAACAGAAGGAAGAAAATAATAAAGATTAGAGCAGAAATAAATGATATGTAAACTAAAAAAATATAAAAAACAGTAGACCAAATAAATGAAACCAGGAGCTGATTCTTTGCAAAAACAAACAAAATTCATAAACCTCTAGCCAGATTCATCAAAAAACAAAGAGAAAGGACATAAATAAAATTACAAATGAAAGAGGAGAAGTAACAACGAACACCACAGAAATAATAATTTTAAGAGAATATTATGAAAAACTATATGCCATCAAATTGGACAACCTAGAGGAAATAAATTCCTAGAAACATACAACTTATTAAAATTGAAGCAGGAAGAAATAGAAAATTTGAATAAACTCATTACCAGCAAGGAGATTGAATTAGTAATCAAAAAAACCCCAATGAACAAAAGTCCAGGACAAGATGGTTTCACAAGTGAATTCTACTAAACATTTCAAGAAGAGTTAATACCTATTCTTCTCAAATTATTCCAAAAATAGAAAAGGAAGGAAAACGTCCAAATTCATTCTATGAAGCCAGCATTACCTTGATACCAAAAGCTGATTAAGATACCACCAAAAAAGAGAATTAGAGGCCAAGTGCTTTGATGAACATAGATGCAAAAATCCTCAACAAAATACTAGCAAACCAAATCTAAGAACACATTAAGAATATCATTCACCATGATCAACTGGGATTTATTCCTAGGATGCAAGTTTGGTTCAATATTCGGAAATCAATGTGATACATCACATCAATGACAGAAAGGATAAGAACCATACGATCATTCCAATAGTTGCAGAAAAAGCATTTACAAAGTACAGCATCCATTCATGATAAATGCCCTCAACAAAGTAGGCTTACAGGGAACATACCTCAATGTAATAAAGTCCATACAAAAAGCCTACAATGAATATCATACTCAATGGTGAAAAACTGAGATTTCCCTGTAAGGTCAGGAACAAGGCAAGGATGTACACTCACCACTTTTATTCAACATAGTACTAGAAGTCCTAGCCATGGCATTCAACAAAAAGAAATAAAACCATCCACATTGATAAGGAAGAATTAAAATTTTCACTATTTGCAGGTGACATGATATTCTGTATAGAAAACATGAAAGACTCCACCAAAAAAGCTGCAAGGACTGATAAAAAGATTCAGTAAAGTCGTAGGATATAAAATCAATGTGTCAAAATCGGTTGCATTACTATACACTAAAAATGAGGTAACAGAAAGAGAAATTAAGAAAGTAAACCCATTTACACTGCACAAAAAACAATAAGATACCTAGGAATAAATCCAAAGAGGTGAAAGACCTATACTCTGAAAAGTATAAAAAACTGATGAAAGAAATTGAAGATGACACAAATAAATGGAAAGACATTCCATGCTCATTATTAGAAAAAAAATTATTGTTAAAATGTCTATACTACCCAAATCAATCTACAGATTTAATGCAATCCCTATCAAAATACCAACAGCATTTTTCAAAGAACTAGAGCACACAATCCTAAAATTTGTATGGAACCACAAAAGACCCCAAATTGCCATAGCAATTTTGAAAAACAAAACCAAAGCTGGAGGTATCACAATTCAGACTTCAAGTTATATTACAAAGCTGTAATAATCAAAACAGTATGATACTAGCACAAAAATAGACACATAGATCAATGGAACAGAATATAAAGTCCAGAAATAAACCCACAAGTATATGGTCAATTAATTTTCAATAAAGCAGGAAATACTCAATGGGAAGAAGACAGTCTCTGCAACAAACAGTGTTGGGAAAACTGGAGAGCTACATGAAAAATAATTAAACTGAACCACTTTTTTTTCACTATACACAAGAATAAATTCAAAATGGATTAAAGATCTAAACGTGAGATCTGAAATCATAAAAATACTAGGAGAGAGCACAAGCTGTAATGTCTCTGACATCAGCTGTAGCATCATTTTTCTAGAAATATCTCCCAAGGCAAGGGAAATAAAAGCAAAAATAAACTATCGGGACTTCATCAAAACAAAAATCTGCACAGTGAAGGAAACAATCAATGAAACTAAAAGGCAAACTACTGAATGAAAGAAGATATTTGCAAATGACATATCTGATAAAGGGTTAGTATCCAAAATATATAAAGAACTTATACAACTCAAAACCCAAAAAACAAATAATCCAATTAAAAAATGGGCAGAAGATATGAATAGACTTGCTGGATAACTGAACGTAATAATAATAAAAAATATATGAACAGACATTTTTCTGAAAAAGACTTTCAGATGGCCAACAGACAAATGAAAAGATGCTCAACATCACTCATCATCAGGGAAGTCCAAATCAAATCTACAGTAAGATATCACCTCATACCCATCAGAATAGCTGAAATCAAAAATACAAGAAACAACAAGTGTTGGTGAAGACGTGGAGCAAAAGAAACCTTTTTGCACTATTGGTAGGAATGCAAACTGGCACAGCCATGTGGAAAACAGTATGGAGGTTCCTCAAGAAAATTATAAGTAGAACTACCCTACAGTCTAACAATCACACTACTGAATATTTATCCCCAAAATACAAAAAAAAAACACTAATTCAAAGGGATACCTGCACCCCAATGTTTATAGCAGCATTATTTACAAAAGCCAAATTATGGAAGCAGCCCATATGTCCATGGATAGGTGAATGGATAAAAAAGAGGTGGTATACATATGCAATGGAATATTATTCAGCCATAAAAACAATGAAATCTTGTCATTTGCAATGACATGGATGAAGCTAGAGAGCATAATGCTAAGTGAAATAAGTCAGTGAAGAACAAATACCATATGATTTCACTCATATGTGGCAATTAAGAAACAAAACAAATGAGGGGCACCTGGGTGGCTCAGTGAGTTAAGCATCTGACTCTTGATTTTGGCTCAGGTCATGATCTTAGGATCGTGGATCAAGCCCCACATGGGTCTCCATGCTCAGCGGGGAGTCTGCTTAAGATTCTCTCTCTCCCTGGCCCTGTGCCCTTCCCACTACTCATGCACATTTTCTCCCACTCAAATAAATAAATAAATCTTAAAAAAAAAAACACATGAGCAAAGCATAAAAAAGAGAGAGACACAAACCATGAAATGGACTCTTAACTATAGAGAACAAATTAATGGTTACCAGAGGGGGAGATGGGAGGGGAGATGAGTGAAATAGGTGATGGGGATTAAGGAGTTCACTTTTCATGAAGAACACTAGGTGACAAATGGAATTGTTGAATCACTATATTGTACACCTTAAACTAATATTACACTGTATGTTAGATATAGTGGAAGTTAAAATTTTAAAAAAGTTAAGTTGTCATTTTAAAGCAGACTGTTAAATTTGTGTTTCATATAAGCCATAGGGTAATTACAAAACAAAAATGTATGGTAGATACACACAAGATAAAGAGAAGAGAATCAAAGTATATCACTATGGAAAATCATCAAATTACAAAGTAAGACTGCAAGATGAAGAAAGAGACAAAAGCATTACAAGACAGCCAGAAAAAAATTAACAAGATAGCAGTAGAATGTCCTTACCTATCAAGAATTACTTTTAATTCATTGTATTAAATTATCTACTCAAAAGATAATTTTGAATAGATATTCAATAAAAAATAGCCCTTCTTTTGGCTGAATGAATTTAAAAAAGAACTAACTCCATGCTGCCTGCAGGACACAGTTTCAAGGACACACATAGGCTCAAAGTGAAGGGATGGAAAAAACACTCCACACAAATGGAAACCAAAGAGAACAGGGATAGCTATACATACATCAGACAAAATAGACTTTAAGTTAAAAACTTTAACAAGAAACAAACGAGCTTGTTATATTATGATAAATGGTCAATTATTTAAGAGTAAATGCAATTTTATTGTATGTACTAAATATTAGAGCACATACATATATTAAGCAAATGCTAACAGATATGAAGGGAAAATGAGACAATATAATAATACTAGGGGACTTTAATACCACACTTTCAACAATGGATAGATCATCAAGAAAGAAAATCAATAAGGAAACATTAGATTTAAACTATACTTCAGATATAATAAAAACTTACGATGTAATATATGTTGGTTAACTGAACATAATAAAAAAATAAAAATAAAAAAATAAAATATACTTTAGGCTAAATCAGCCTAATAGGGATGTATACAGAACATTCTTTTTGTTTTTTTTTAAATTTTATTTTATTATGTTATGTTAGTCACCATACAATACATCATTAGTTTTTGATGTAGTGATCCATAATTCATTGTTTTCGTATAACACCCACTGCTCCATTCATACATGCCCTCCTTAATATCCATCACCAGGCTAACCCATCCCCCCACCCCCATCCCCTCTAAAACCATCAGTTTGTTTCTCAGAGTCCATAGTCTATCATGGTTCATCTCTCCATCCAATTCCCCCCCTTCATTTTTCCCTTCCTTCTCCTAATGTCCTCCATGCTATTCCTTATATTCCACAAATAAGTGAAACCATATCATAATTGATTTTCTCTGCTTGACTTATTTCACTTAGCATAATCTCCTCCAGTCCCATCCATGTTGATGTAAAAGTTGGGTATTCATCCTTTCTGATGGCTGAATAATATTCCATTGTCTATATGGACCACATCTTCTTTATCCATTCATCTGTTGAAGGGCATCTCGGCTCCTTCCACAGTTGGCTATTGCAAACATTGCTGCTATGAAAATTAGGGTGCATATGGCCCTTCTTTTCAGTACATCTGTGTCTTTGGGGTAAATACCCAGGAGTGCAATTGCTGGGTCATAAGGTAGCTTTATTTTTAAATTTTGAGGCACCTCCATACTGTTTTCCAAAGTGGCTGTACCAACTTGCATTCCCACCAACAGTGTAAGAGGGTTCCCCTTTCTCCACAACCTCTCCAGCATCTGTTGCTTCTTGCCTTGTCAATTTTTGCCATTCTAACTGGTGTAAGGTGGTATCTCAATGTGGTTTTGATTTGAATTTCCCTGATGGCTAATGATGAATATTTTTTCATGTGTCTGTTAGCCATTTGTATGTCTTATTTGGAGAAGTGTCTGTTCATGTCTTCTGCCCATTTTTTGACTTGATTATTTGTTTTTGAGGGGTTGAGTTTGAGAAGTTCTTTATAGATCTTAGATAACAGCCCTTTGTCTATAGTGTCATTTGCAAATATCTTCTCCCATTCTGTGGGTTGCCTCTTTCTTTTGTTGACTGTTTCCTTTGCTGTGCAGAAGCTTTTTATCTTGATGAAGTCCCAAAAGTTCATTTTTGCTTTTATTTCCCTAGCTTTTGGAGATGTATCTTGAAAGAAGTTGCTGTGGCCGATGTCAAAGAGGTTACTGCCTATGTTGTCCTCTAGGATTTTGATGGATTCCTGTCTCACACTGAGGTCTTTCATCCATTTTGAGTTTATCTTTGTGTATGGTGTTAGAGAATGGTCGAGTTTCATTCTTCTTTATATAGCTGTCCAATTTTCCCAGCACCTTTTATTGAAGAGACTGTCTTTTTTCCATTGCATATTCTTTCCTGCTTTGTCAAAGATTATTTGACCATAGAGTTGATGGTCCATATCTGGGCTCTCTATGCTGTTCCATTGGTCTATATGTCTGTTTTTGTGCCAGTACCATGCTGTCTTGGTGATCACTGCTTTGTAATAGAGCTTGAAATTGGGCAATGTGATTTGCTTGTTTTTCTTTTTCAACATTTCCTTGGCAATTCGGGGTCTTTTCTGATTCCATACATATTTTAGAATTGCTTGTTCCAGCACTTTGAAAATGTCATTGCAATTTTGATCGGGATGGCGCTGAGGGTATAGAATGCTCTGGGTAGCACAGACATTTTAACAATGTTTATTCTTCCCATCTATGAGCATGAAATGTT
Source organism: Halichoerus grypus (assembly GCF_964656455.1). NCBI lineage: Eukaryota > Metazoa > Chordata > Mammalia > Carnivora > Phocidae > Halichoerus > Halichoerus grypus. The sequence goes on along the minus strand of NC_135727.1, from coordinate 22,633,610 downwards.
TTTCCATTATTTTGTGTCCTCTTCAATTTCTTTCATGAATGTTCTGTAGTTCCTAGAGTACAGATTCTTTACCTCTTTGGTTAGTTTTATTCTGAGGTATCTTATCGTTTTTGGTGCTATTGTAAATGGAATCATTTCTCTAATTTCTCTTTCTACATTTGAGTTGTGAGTGTATAAGAAAGCAACTGATTTCTGTGCATTGATTTTGTATCCTGCCACATTACTGAATTGCTTTATGAGTTCTAGTAATTTGGGGGTGGAGTCTTTTGGATTTTCCACATAAAGTATCATGTCGTCTGTGAAAAGAGAGAGTTTGACTTCTTCTTTGCCAATTTGAATACGTTTTATTTCTTTTTGTTGTCTGATTGCTGTTGCTAGGACTTCTATTACTATGGTGAACAACAGTGGCAAGAGTGGGCATCCTTGTCATGTTCCCGATCTTAAAGGAAAGGCTCTCAGCTTTTTCCCATTGAGGATGATATTCACCGTGGGTTTTTCACAGATGGATTTTATGAACTTGAGGAATGTTCCCTCTATCCCTATACTCTGAAGAATTTTAATCAGGAAAGGATGCTGTATTATGTCAAAGGCTTTTTTTGCATCAATTGAGAGGACCATACGGTTCTTCTCTCTCCTCTTATTAATGTGTTCTATCACATTGATTGATTTGAGAATGTTGAACCACCTTTGCACCCCGGGGATAAATCCCACTTGGTCGTGGTGGATGATCCTTTTAATGTATTGTTACATCCTATTAGCTAGGATTTGTTGAGAACTTTGGAGTCCATATTCAACAAGGATATTGGTCTGAAATACTCCTTTTTGAAGGGTTCTTTGCCTGGTTTGGGGATTAAGGTAATGGTGGCCTCATAGAATGAGTCTGGAAGCTTTCCTTCTGTTTCTATTTTTTTTTTTAAAGATTTTATTTATTTGACAGAGAGAGACAGGCAGAGAGGGAACACAAGCAGGGGGAGTGGGAGAGGGAGAAGCAGGCTTCCCGCTGAGCAGAGAGCCTGATGCGGGGCTCGATCCCAGGACCCCAAGACCATGACCTGAGCCGAAGGCAGACACTTAATGACTGAGCCACCCAGGCGCCCCTCTGTTTCTATTTTTTGAAACAGCTTCAGGAGAATAGGTATTATTTCTTCTTTGAATGTTTGGTAGAATTCCACAGGGAATCTATCAGGCCCTGGACTCTTGTTTCTTGGGAGGTTTTTGATGACTGCTTCAATCTCATTACTGGTTATAGGCCTATAGTTTATAGGTTTCCAGGAAGGTATCCATTTCTTCCAGGTTGCTCAGTTTATTGGCATATAGTTGTTGATAATAATTTCTAATAATTTTTTCTATTTCCTCAGTGTTAGTCGTGATCTCTCCCCTTTCGTTCATAATTTTATTAATTTGGGTCCTTTCTCTTTTCTTTTGGATAAGTCTGGCCAGTGGTTTATTGATCTTATTAATTCTTTCAATGAAACAGCTTCATTGTTCTGATCTACTATGTTTCTGTTTCTAATTCATTGATCTCTGCTCTAATCTTAATTATTTCTTTTCTAATGTGTGGCTTAGGCATCATTTGTTGCTTTTTCTCTAGTTTTTTAAGGTGTAGAGTTAGTTGGTGAATTTGGGATTTTTCTATTTTTTTGAGTGAGGCTTGGATGGCTATGTATTGCCCCTTAGGACCATGTTTGCAGTAACCCATAGGTTTTGGACCGATGTGTTTTCTTTCTCATTGGTTTCCATGAATTGTTTAAGTTCTTCTTTGATTTTCTGGTTGACCCAAAAATTCTTGAGCAGAGTGGTCTTTAGCTTCCAATTGTTTGAATTTCTTCCAAATTTTTTCTTGTGATTGAGTTCCAGTTTTAAAGCATTATGGTCTGAGAATATGCAGGGAATAATCTCAGTCTTTTGGTATCAGTTGAGACCTGATTTGTGACCCAGTATATGGTCTATTCTGGAGAAAGTTCTGTGTGCGCTTGAGAAGAATGAGTATTCTGTTGTTTTAGGGTGTAATGTTCTGTATATATCTATGAGGTCCATCTGGTCCAGTGTGTCATTCAAAGCTCTTTCTTTGTTGATATTCTGCTTAGATGATCTGTTTATTGCTGAGAGGGGAGTATTGAGGTCTCCTATAATTAACATATTGTTACCAATATGACTCTTTATTTTGGTTAACAGTTGGCTTATGTAGTTGGCTGCTCCCATGTTGGGGGTGTAGATATTTACAATTGTTAGATCTCCTTTTGTACCGACCCTTTAAGAATGATACAGTTTACTTCTGTGTCTCTAACTACAGTCTTTAGTTTAAAATCTAATTTGTCTGATATAAGATTTGCTACCCTAGCTTTCTTTTGAGGTACGTTGGCATGGAAGATGGATCTCCATCCCTTCACTTTCAGTCTGGATGTATCTTTAGGGTCAAAATGGGTCTCTTGTAGACAGCATATGGATGGGTCTTGTCTTTTTATCCAATCTGCAACCCTGTGCCGTTTTACAGGAGCATTTAGGCCATTTACTTTGAGAGTGATTATTGAAAGATATGAATTAATTGTCATCATGTTGCCTGTGAAGACCTTGTTTTTATAGATTGTCTCTGTAAATTTCTGTTCTATATCACTCTTGGGGTCTTTCTCCTTTTATAGAACCCCCCTTAATATTTCTTGCAGGGCCCGTTTAGTGGTTACATATTCTTTCAGTTTCTGCTGGTCTTGGAAGCTCTGCATCTCTCCATCCATTCTAAATGATAGCCTTGCCAAATAAAATATTCTTGGGTGCATGTTCTTCTCGTTTAGTACCCTGAAGATGTCTTGCCAGCCCTTTCTGGCTTGCAAGGTCTCTTTGGATAGGTCTGACATTATTCTGATTTTCCTCCCTCTGTATGGAAGGAATCTCTTCCCCCAACTGCCCTTAAGATGGTTTCCTTGGTTTTAAGATTTGCGAGTTTCACTATTTTACGCCATGGCATTTTCTGTTATCCTTGATCTTGAGAGGGGTACTCTCTGCCTCTAGGATACGAATGTTTGTTTCATTCCCCAGATTAGGGAAGTTCTCACCTACAACTTGCTCAAATATATCTTCTAGTCCTCTCTCTCTCTCCACCTCCTCAGGGATCCCAATAATTCTGACATTGGGACGTTTCATGGTGTCACTTAGTTCTCTGATTCTATTTTCATGGATTTTGAGTTGTTTTTTCCTGGCCTCCTCTTTTTCCTTCTTGTCTATTAATTGGTCTTCCAGATCACTAATTCATTCTTCTGCCTCGCTTACCCTAGCTGTTAGATTATCTAGATTGGATTGGATCTCATTGATAGCATTTTTAAGTTCTGCCAACTCAGCTTTCATTTCTGCCCTTAGAGACTCTATGTTGCCATTAATTGATTTCTCCATTCTAGCTATTGTCTTCACGATTGCTACCCTGAATTTCATCCCCAACATCTTGGTTATATCTGTATCCATTTGTAAATCTGTGGCAGAAGTCACAACCTCTGAGTCTTTCCTATTTTGGGGGTTCCTCCTCCTAGTCATTTTGCTGAGGAGTGGTTGAGGGAATGTACAGAGTCCAAATTATTGACTACAACCAAGCAAGATGCACCTCTTTTATAGGGTCCTTAGGGTTGCTGGCCTCTTGTGCTCCCAGCCTGTCTTCTGGAGGCAGGGCCTGCCACGCTGTTATTCAGGCAATCCTGTTTGGGCAGAGTTGCTCTGCCCCCTGTGGCAGGGGATAGGCTCAGTGAAAACCATTTGGGGGGGGGGCTTTTTTTCTCTGGCGGCTTTCCCTGGTCACTTTCTGTATCTCTTCCGAGAGTCAGAGCAGAAGAGATCGTTTCCAACCCTCTGCCACAGAGGAGAGAGATCGCAGTCTGTTCTTCAGTGAGCTCTCCAGTCCACACTATCTCCGTTTCTGTCTGTGCTGCTATAACCTGCAGTGTCCTGGGTTGTGCGCCCCTCAGCAGCGCTCCCAGTCCTTGCCTCCACGTCGGGGCATGTCTCTGCCCTTTGTGCTTCTCAAACCGCCAGCCACCCCCAGTTCACATGCGCGGCACCACCATTCCAGTTTTCAGTCCATGGGGGCTGCCCTAAAGTCCTTTCCCTGTCGCTACCAATCTGCAAGTCTGTGCCCCATCCCCAGCATGGGAGGCTATTGCTCACCAGTGGTGTAGGATTGCCACAGCTCCCTCCCCCTTCCGTTTATCCTCCAATATCTGCCCACAGAGTCACGGCTCCCCGTTTCATACCTCAAAACCAACCACCTGCGATATTCCGTTTGTAGAGATCCAGATATATCTTCTTACATCTCAGGCTGATTTCGTGGGTGTTCAGAGTGGTCTGGTAGATATCCAGCTCAATTCTGGGGACCGGTTGGAATAGGGTCCCCTAGTCCTCTGACATCTTTTCCCCCCTCCTGTACAGAACATTCTATCCAAGAACAGAAGTATACACATTCTTCTCAAGTACATATGGAACATTCTCCAGGATAAATCAAATTTTAGGTCACAAAACAAGTATCAGCAAATTTAAAAAGATTTAAATCATACCAAGGATCTTTTCCAACAACAATGGTATGAAACTAAAACTCAATAACAGGAGGGATACTGGAAGATTCCACATATGTGGAAATTAAACAACAAACTCCTAAAACCAGTGGGTCAAAGATGAAATAAAAAGGGAAAGCAAGAAATATCTTGAAACAAACAAAATGGAAATGTAACCTACTAAAACTTATAGGATGCTGCAAAAGCAGTGCAAAGAGGCAATAAATGCCTGCATTAAGAAAAAAGGACATCAGATAAACTACCTCCCATATGATCCAGCTACCATATGATACAACAATCATACTTCTGGAAATGAAATCAGGATCTCAAAGAGATACCTGCACTCCCATGTTCATTGTGAAGTGCAAATAGGTTAATTAACTTATCTATCATGTCACATAGTTACCATTTCCTTTCATTTTTGTTGTGTGTGTGTGTGTGTGTGTGTGTGTGTGTGTGTATGTGTGCGTGTGTAATGAGAGCAGTTAATATTTACCCTTCTAGCAAATTTCAAATGTGTAATATACTATTATTAACTAGAAGCACTGTGCTATATATTAGATCTCCAGAACTTATTTAGCCTGCATCCCTGAAACTTTGTACCCCCTGACCAACATCTCCACAATCCCATCCCCCTCATTCCCTAGAAACCACCAATGGTACTCTCAGCTTCTATGAATTTGACTATTTTCAATTCTGCATATAAGTGATATTATACAGTATTTATCTTTCTACATCTGCCTTATTTCACTCATCATAATGTCTTTGAGGTCCATGCATGTTCTCTAAATGGAAGAATTTCCTAATTTTTTAAAAGCTGAGCAATATTCCATTAGATAGATGATGATAGATGATTTATAGATAGATAGATAGATAGATAGATAGATAGATAGATAGATGATAGAGAGATGATAGTTAGATAGATAGATGATAGATAGATATACAAACACATGTTCTTTATTCATCTGTAGATGAATGTTGGATGTTTGGGTTGTTTCCAAATTTTGACTCCTGTGAATAGTGCCACAATGAACTCGGGAGTATGGGTATCTCGTGGAGTTCCTGATTTCATTCCCTTTAGGAATATACCCAGAAGGGGATTTGCTGGATCATATGCTAGCTCTTTTTGAGGAAGAGCAAATTTTTGAGGAAACTTCATGCTATTTTCCATAATGGCTTTACAAATTTACATTCCCATCAATAGTGTACCAGGTTTCCCTTCTTTCCACACCCTTGTTAACACTTGCTATCTTTCATATTTGTGATAATAGCAATTATAACATGTGTTAGGTGCTATTTCATTGTGGTTTTGATTTGTTTTTCCCTGGTGATTAATGATGCTGAGCAACTTTTCATATACCTGTTGGCCATTTTTATGTCTTCTTTAGATAAATGTGTACTCAGGTCATTGGCTCATTTTTAAATCATTTTAAAATTGGGTTTTTTGTTTTCTTGCTATTGAGTTGTAGGAGTTATTTTGTATTTTGGATTAAATCCTTATCAGATATATGTTTGGCAAATATTTTCTCCCATCCCATAAATTGCCTTTTCATCCTGTTAATTGTTTACTTTCCTGTGCAGAAGCATTTTTGTTTGATGTAGCTCACTTGTTTTTTGTTTTTGTTTTGGGGTTATTTTTTGTTTCTTGTGTTTTGTTTTTGTTTTGCTTTTATTCCCTGTGTTTTGAGGGTCATATCCAAAAAATCATTGCCAACATCAATTTCAAAAAGCTTTTTCCCTGTGTTTTTTTCTGGTAGTTTAATGGATTCAGGTCTTATATTTGTCTTTATTTTGAGTTTTTGTATGTGGTGTGAGATAAGGGTCCTGTTTCTTTTTTTTTTTTTTTTTTTACATATGGATATCCTGTTTTCCTAACATCATTTATTAAAGAAACTATCCTTTCTCCATTACACATTCTTCACAGTTTTGTCAAAGATCAGTTGACTATAGATACTTGGATTTATTTCTGGGCTCTCTCTTCTGTTCCATTGGTCTATATGTCTGTTTTTATGCCAGGACCATACAGTTTTTTTATTACTTTAGCTTTGTAATATATTTTGAAATTAGGAAATGTTATGCCCTAGCTTTGTTCTTCTTGCTCAAGATTGTTTTGGCTATTCAGAGATTTTTGTGGTTCTATATACTGTTTGATTGTTTTCCTATTTATGTCAAGAATGCCACTGGGATTTTGGTAAGGATTACATTGAATCTGCAGATCACTATGTGTAGTATGGACATTTAAAAAATAGTAACTCTTCCATTCCATTAATATAAGCTTTCTTCTCTTTACCGGTATCTTCTTTAAGTTCCTTCAATAATGTTTTATAATTTTCAGTATATAAGTCTTTCATCTCTTTGGTTAATTTTATTCCTAAATATTTCATTCTTTTCATTGCTATTAAGAATGGGGTTTTTAAAATTTCCTTTTTTGGATATTTTGTTGTTTATGTATAGAAACACAATTGATGTTGATTTTGTATTCAGCAACTTTTACTGAATATATTTGATGGTTCTAATATTATCATTGTTGAGTCTTTAGAATTTTCTACATATAAGATCATATTATCTACAAACAGAGATCATTTTAATTCTTCCTTTCTGATTTGGATACCTTTTATTTCTTTTTCTTATCTAACTGTTCTGGCTAGAACTTCTGGTATTATGTTGAATACAAGTGGTGAGAGGGGGCACCCTTGCCTTGTACCAGATCTTAGAGGAAAAGCTTTTAGTTTTTCCCCATTGGCTATGATGTTAACTGTGGACTTTTCATATATGGCTTTTATTGTGTTGAGATAAGTGCCTTTATTGTGTTGAGGTAACCTATTTTTGTTCAGTCGCAACCATTGATTTCTTTTTCATCTTTATATTTTTGACTTTTCAGAATACTAGATAAATTGAATCGTAGAAGTACTAATTATAGTTAATGTAAACATTTTCATCTGGATGTTTTCACTTAGAAATAATGAATCTGAGATTCAACCATATTGTTTCATATGTCAGAAGTTTATTCTTTTTTATTGGTGAGTAGTATTTCACTATATGAATGAGCCACAGTTTATTTGCCTTTTATTATTTGATAGAGATTTGACTTGCTTCATAATTTTGGCAATTATGTATAAAGCCAATATAAACAATCATATGTTTGTGTTTGTGTAAACTACCTTTTCCTTTCTCTTGAATACATACCTAAAAGTGGGATTGTTGGATTATAGGATAAGTGTATATTTAAATTTATAATACACAGCCTAGCTATTTTCCAGAGTGTACATCACCAGCAATATATGAGAGTTCTAGTTGCTATGAATCCACCCAACAGTTAGAATGTTGGATTATGTTTTCATTTTGGTCATTCAAATAGTTTGTTTCATTGTGATTTAATTTTTTATTTCCTTAATGACTAATCTTGAGCACCTGTTTCTATGTCTATTGCCATCTCTATATGTTTATTTCCCCCCCAAATAAACTGCCTGCTGACATGCCCTTGTCCAAAGTTCTGTTTTTCCAAATATCTTTCTATTTATTTCTATGTTAATTCCTTTGTACTCAAATAACATACTTTGCATGATTTCACTTATTTACATTTGTTTAGATATGTTTTATAGGCCAGAATATGATCTATGTTTGTAAATGTTTTATGTGTACATGAAAAGAACATGTATTCAACTGCTGCTTTGTCAATTTTTCTATAAATGTCTACTAACACAAGTTGGTTGATAGTATTGTTCCAGTCTTCTATATCTTTGCTTATTTTCTGCCTAAAAGTTCTATTAAATGTGAATTTATCTATTTAAATGGAATAACTTTTTTAACACTTTTACCTATCTATGTCTTCATATAAACAACGTAATCTGACAATCTCTGCTATTAATGTGTTTAGACCATTTACATTTAATATAATTATTTATTATTTATATGGTTGGATTATGATGTTCCTTCTGATGATATCTGTTCCTTCTGTTTGCTTCTTTTTTTCCTCTTTTTCTGTCATCTTTCGGATTTATTGAGTATTTTCTATAGCTACATCGTTTTTTCACTGCCACTTAGGGAGACCGTTTCCTACCACCAACTCTATTTCTAATGAACACACACTGGAAACTCATGAAAAAGAACTTAGAAGTGTATGTGAACTTCGCTTAAGTTTGGAATCTCCAGGATTCTATACTTTCACAGTAGTCCTTATTAGCTTTTCAAATTCCCTTAAACATTTTACGTGATTTTCTTTCTTTCTTTCTTTTTTTTTTTTTTTACTTATTTGTATGGAATCTGGCCTTTTTGGTACAGTGCTTTGCCACAGGTTAGCCAATACTTGCATCTCATCTCTCCTTGGAGAATCCTATATTTCCTTAGACTTTGCACTCTTTGATTGTTCTTCAACTTCAGTTCTCTCATAGATTCAAGCAAATTTATGATTTAGCAACACTTTAACTTTGTGTTTAGATTGGGACCAAATCTCTTTTTAGCTTTCTACACCCTGAAAATATGCAGCATTATTCAGTTCATACTTTGAGGAGCAAAGATCTAAAGAAATTCTCATCCTTTAAAGAGAAATATTCCTAAAGAAGCCAAATATCAGAATGTTCTCATTGCTAGTAACAGTTCTTAACAACTCCTTTTTTTTTGAATTCTATATTCATAAAGCAATATGGTTTTTCCTAACAACATTCTATACATATATCTGATTTTTAGGCCATATAGTTATCTATAGTAGTTTTCTGCTATAAATTAATTTAAGATGAGTTTTTAGGGCATGTTTATTCTTTGATAAGGTGATTGTTCATAAAAAAATATGGTAACAATGTTGTTAATAGTATGTTTGTATGTTAATTAGTTTGATTGTGGTTAATACCATATCATGATGTATACACATATCAAAACATCACATTACATACCTTAAATCTATACAACTCTTATCAAAAATAAATATTAAAAAAAAAACATTCAGCAGAGTTAGCTATTCACCATGGGAAATTATGAGTCTTGGTTGAATGAATGGATATAAAACTTGGCCCTGAACCTATGGTGACCTGATCAAAACAAAGTCACAGACTTAGTTCAGGTTAACTTTTCTCATTGCTACAGGGCATATTAACACTCTACTTGACTGAGTAACCAGGACAGAGGCAATGTATATGGCTTTGAAGATAAAATATATATACCCTATTGGTGACTCATGAATGCAGTTCACACATGGCTACTCTGAATTGTTAAAATTCATTATAGCTTCTCAACTGGTACCATACAAGGAAATCCTAAATGCTTTTCAACCTAACATTCTGAGAAGACATTCCGTAAAAACAAAACATTAAATATTACTCAGTCCTTTGAAGGTAAAAACAGAGGTTCTTCTATTGAAATGTTTTTGAGCTTCACTAACATGTCAATGGGCTTTGTTCTAACCTCTTCCAGTTAGAGCACCTCTATAAGGCTTCACTTTTGAATTTCTGAGCCTGGGGATGAAAGTACAGAGAGAGTGACCTACATTGTATATCAAAAAAAGAATAGTGACCTTTTTGTGTGCTCTAGAATATATCCTCCTCTTAGCCTAACACTCATTGAGTTTCTCCCAATCTTAAAATCATTTAAAAAGGAGAAATACTAAATGATATCCCTGATTGTGTAGGAAGTAAAAACCTTAGTAAAAATGATAAATAGGAATTCCTAACCCATAATAGAGAAGGTTCTCATTTGATCAACCTATCAAATTCATGTAAACTTACCAAATTCAAGAATTATTCACTGAACACTTTATGCTCAGAACTTTCTTAATTGCTGGGGGAATATATAAATAAGACAGAGACCAGTACCTGCCCTGAAGTAGCTTATCCAATTATGAAAAAAACAACACACACACACACACACAGAGGAAACAAGAGAAAGTGGGATGTAATCAAGCTTGTGTTGTAGAGACAAATACCATAAGGATCCAAAAATATAAAAGATCCTCTTAAAAAAAAGATACTCAAAGGACTAATTAGATGTCACAGTAATTTGTCAGCACATCTGACATATAGGTCTATTTTGTTTAGTAAGAAGTGTGTTACTTTTGTTTGTTTAGTTTTGTTTTGGTTGGTTGCTTTCAATGTTTTATTTTTAAAATATGTTCTAAGCTATATGTTATAATGATAATAAAATTAATTCCCACAAATTTTCACCTAGATTCACCAAATGTTAACATTGACTCTCACTGGAATACACATGATCACATGTATTTTATCATTCTCTCTCTCTCACTCTTTCTCTCTTTCTCCCACCCAAATTATTTAAGAGCAAGTTGGGTATATAATAAATATTTAACTCCAAACACCACAGCATTCATCCCCAAAGAACAAGGACATTCTTTTATCCAATGATGTAAAATTATCAAATTTAGGCAATTTAACTTGATGCATTATTATTTAATATAAGCTATATGTTCAAATATTGCTAATATTTTCCTTTATGTCATTTTTTCCAATTGAGTATCCAGTCTAAAATCATTGCACTATCGTGCCTCTTTACTTTATTTTAAACTGGTTATCTGATTATCTTTCAAGACACATATTTAAATTGTTCATGCCACTTTTTTTAAGATTTTATTTATTTATTTGTCAAAGAGAGAGAGCACAAGCAGAGGGAGTGGCAGGCAGAGGGAGAAGCAGGCAGAGGGAGAAGCAGGTTCCCCACTGAGCAAGGAGCCCAATAAGGCACTCAATCCCAGGACTCTGGGATCATGACCTGAGCCAAAAGCAGATGCTTAACTGACTGAGCCACCCATGTGTCCCATTGCCAGTTTGTTTTTAATTAAGTTGAACTGTTTTTAGTTTCAGTTTGCCAAAAATCTCTATAATGAGTGATGAAAGGTGACCTTCACAGTCTATATCAATGGTTGCACATAAATTAAGCTTGGATAGCTCCACTTCTGAATGAACTTTCTGGCCAACTAAAGTACTCAAGTATGACGCCCAGTTATGGAAGGCTTCTTGGTGGAGTCATAAGATTTGGAGAGAAGGATGAAGATATTCAAGGTCTGGGAAGACTTGTCACTGTACATAAACATAGCATACACATGAGGTAGTTAGAAGAATGAACATGTGTGCTAGATTAGTCCAAAGGACTGAGTTGCCTGTAGTTATAATTTAGAAATTGTATTTTCATTGTTTAAATCAATACTGTAATAATAGTATATCTTCAATTAATTGTAAAGAAGCCTCAGAAAGAGAACTTTTTTTTTAAAGATTTTATTTATTTATTTAATTGACAGAGAGAGAGAGAGACAGCGAGAGAGGGAACACAAGCAGGGGGAGTGGGAGAGGGAGAAGCAGGCCTCCCGCGGAGCAGGGAGCCCGATGCGGGGCTCGATCCCAGGACCCTGAGATCATGACCTGAGCCGAAGGCAGTCGCTTAACCGACTGAGCCACCCAGGCGCCCCAGAAAGAGAACTTTTGATAATGGTACCAATCAATTCAGATACAAAGACAACAGTAAGCAGCAAACTATTAACTGATTTATACTCTGTCTATATTGTAGTAACAAGGACCACACTTAACTTCTCAACATAAGAAACCAGAAAGCTGGACAAAGTATATAAACAGCTGTTTTCACACATTGGGCAATGGATAACATAGGCCTGGGATCCCTGAGAGAAGAGAAACAAAGAAAGTGAACCCCACAAGAGTTCCAGCTCTCAATCTGGAGGCAATTTCCACAGTGAGGGTATAGATATTGGGAATCTAAACAGAGCTCAGTGGCTTTGCTGAGTTGAAGAGAAGGAGATCAGAGTTCAGGGATACTTAGAAGGCCAGAATTTATGAGGCAGAATTTTGGATAAGTGAGAGCTGTGCAGAAGAAAAGCTCCAGATATCTATATAGCCATCCCCTGTGAATGCATAATGCAAAACTCTATAAAACTGAGCAAAGAATGACCAGACAGTTGCAAGCTAACTAATTCCCATAAGTTGTAATGGGAAGTTGTAAAGCTCACATAAGTAAGGAAAATTTAAGTTTCAACTATCCAGAGAAGAGAGTCCTTGGTGATCTCAGGGATATACAATGAAGACCCCAAAGGAATCACTTCTTAGTAGCACAGATGGACTATCCCTGGGAGTAAAGATTAACCTAGAGAAGATGTGGTATATATATACATGGAATATTATGCAGCCATCAAAAAGAATGAAATCATGCCATTTGCAGCGGCGTGGATGGAACTGGAGGGTATTATGCTGAGCGAAATAAGTCAATCAGAGAAAGACATGTATCATATGTTCTCACTGATATGAGAAATTCTTAATCTCAGGAAATAAACTGAGAGTTGCTGGAGTGGTGGGGGGTGGGAGGGATGAGGTGGCTGGGTGATAGACATTGGGGAGGGTATGTGCTATGGTGAGCACTGTGAATTGTGCAAGACTGTTGAATCACAGATGTGTACCTCTGAAGCAAATAATACATTATATGTTTAAAAAAAAGAAGATAGCAGGTGGGGAAGAATGAAGGGGGGGAATTGGAGGGGGAGATGAACCATGAGAGACTATGGACTCTGAAAAACAAATTGAGGGTTCTAGAGGGGAGAGGAGTGGGACGATGGGTTAGCCTGGTGATGGGTATTAAAGAGGGCATGTTCTGCATGGAGCACTGGGTGTTATACGCAAACAATGAATCATGGAACACTACATCAAAAACTAATGATGTAATGTATGGTGATTAACATAACATAATAAAAAAAAAGTAGCGAGAAAAAAAAAGATTAACCTAGAACTCCCTTAGAAAATATTAAAAACAGGCCTTTATGCTGAGTGAAATAAGTCAATCAGAGAAAGTCATGTATCATATGACCTCACTGATATGAGGAATTCTTAATCTCAGGAAACAAACTGAGGGTTGCTGGAGTGGGGGGGGTGGGAGGGATGGGGTGGCTGGGTGATAGACATTGGGGAGGGTATATACTATGGTGAGCACTGTGAATTGTGCAAGACAGTTGAATCACAGATCTGTACCTCTGAAACAAATTATACAATATATGTTTTTAAAAAAAGAAGATAGTAAGAAGGGAAGAATGAAGGGGGGAAATCGGAGGGGGAGACAACCATGAGAGATGATGGACTCTGAAAATCAAACTGAGGGTTCTAGAGGGGAGGGGGTTGGGAGGATGGGTTAGCCTGGTGATGGGTATTAAAGAGGGCACGTTCTGCATGGAGCACTGGGTGTTATACGCAAACAATGAATCGTGGAACACTACATCAAAAACTAATGATGTAATGTATGGTGATTAACATAACATAATAATAAAAAAAAAAACAGGCCTTGAGGGGATCAAATTGATCTGCAAGTTACTTATTTTTGCCAAAACAAAATTCAACACCTTTCACAGAAGATGACTAAATTCAGACAATCAACAACATCCACAATGTCTAGTATCGCACTAAAAAATGAATAGATAGTAAATATGTAAGAAAACATGTCCTATGTAGTCAAGAAGCCAAATTTTTACAAATTGATCTAAATATTTGGTGCAATTTAATAAAAACTCAAGCAAGATTTTTGGATATACAGACAAGATGACTCAAAAATTTATTTGGGAAGACAAAGGAACAGGAATAGCAAAATAAAAATATTTTTTGAAAAAGAAGAATAAAGTTGGAGGACTTACTCTATCCTATTTTAAGATATAAAAAAATACACTATAATCATCAAGGCAATATGGTACTGGCAAGGAATAAACACACTGATCAATGAAATAGAACAGAATCCAGAAATAGAGCCACACAAATATGGTAAATTGTTTTTTGACAAATGTGCAAAAGTGATTAAATGAAGAAGTGATAATCTTTTAACAATGGTACTGGAAAAGTTTGACATCCATGTGCAAAAAATAATGAACGTCAACTAGGAAATCTACATATATTTCAAAAATAATTGCATGTTAGTATTTGAGTCATCCTCTTTTTTCAATATATAACAAATGATCTGTGCACATATATATTCATGTACAATTTGCAGTCATTCTGAATCCCCTGTGATTTAGAATCACTGAATTTAAGCACATCAAATCCAGTAGTAGTATGTGATGCTTGAGACATGCTATTTCTTCAGTATATAGGCAACTTCTGCTGATACATATATTTCCTTCTGAAAAATTCATGCTATTGTATGACAAAGGAACCAAGACTAGTATATATTAAATGGTGGCTGGCTCAAAGAAGACACATTCTTATTTCTAAACAAAGAGCAAAAAGTTACTGTAATTATTTTAATATTTAATACAGATGGCCACAATTTTTTTCTAAAGTAAAATATTTACTGTCTAATATGTTCCAGTGTTTTTAACATGATTATTAGAAGCAAGGTACATAAAACCGACAAGTTTGCAGGACTCTCACACCAAAATTGAAAACTTTTTTTGTATTTATACCTCTAACTACTTGTTGAACTACCATCATTATTCCCAGACCATTTTTTCTTTACTCAAAGGTAATCAACATACAGTGTTATAGTAGTTTCAGGTGTACAATATAATGATTCAATAATTCTACACATTTCTCAGTGCTCATCAAGATTAAGTGTACCCTTAATGCCCTTTATCTATTTTCTTTGTTTCTTTATTTGTATTGTTCTTAAATTCCACATATGAGTGAAATCATATGGCATTTGTCTTTCTTTGACTTTTTCATTTAGCATTATACCCTCTAGCTCCAACCATATTGCTGCAAATGGTGAGATTTCATTATGTTTGAGCAATATTCCATTACACACACACACACACACACACACACATCTTCTTTACCCATTCATCTATCAAGGGACACTTGGGTTAGTTCCATATCTTGGCTATTGCAAATAGTGCTACAATAAACATAAGGGTGAATATAGCCTTTCAAATTGGTGTTTTCACTTTCTTTGGGTAGATACCTAGTAGTGGAATTACCGGATCATATGGTAATTCTATTTTTAATTTTTGAAGGAAACTCCATTCTGTTTTCCATAGTGCCTGCATCAATTCACATTGCACTGACAGTGCAAAAGTGTTCCTTTTTCTCCACATCCTTCCCAACACTTGATATTTCTTGTCTTCTTCATACTAGCCATCTGACAGGAGTATAGTGGTATCACAGTGTGGTTTTAATTTGCATTTTCCTGATGATTAGTGATGTTGAGCATCTTTTCATGTGTCTGTTGTCCATCTCTATGTCTTCTTTGAGAAAATGTTGCCATTTTGTGCCCATTTTCTTTTCTTTTTTTTTTCCTATTTATTTATTTGATGTAGTGTTCCATGATTCATTGTTTGCATATAACACCAGTGCTCCATTCAATACATGCCCTCTTTAATACCCATCACCAGGTTGGCCCATCCCCCACCCCCTTCCCCTCTAGAACCCTCAGTTTGTTTCTCAGAGTCCATAGTCTTTCGCGGTTTGTCTCCCCCTCTGATTTCCTTCCCTTCATTTTTCTCTTCCTACTATCTTCTTTTTTTTTTTAACATATAATGTATTATTTGTTTCAGAGGTACATGTCTGTGATTCATCAGTCTTACACAATTCACAGCACTCACCATAGCACATACCCTCCCCAATGTCTATCATCCCGCCACCCCATCCTTCCCACTCCCCACCACTCCAGCAACCTTCAGTTTCTTTCCTGAGATTAAGAATTCCTTATATCAGTGAGATCATATGATACATGTCTTTCTCTGACTGACTTATTTCGCTTAGCATAATACCCTCTAATTCCATCCACATTGTTGCAAATGGCAAGATTTCGGGGTTTTTTTATGGCTGCATAATATTCCATTGTATATACATACCACATCTTCTTTATCCATTCATCTGTTGATGGACATCTTGGCTCTTTCCATAATTTGGCTATTGTGGACATTGCTGCTATAAACATTGGGGTGCATGTACCTCTTCGGATCACTACATTTGTATCTTTGGGGTAAATACCCAGTAGTGCAATTGTGCCCATTTTTAATCAGATTGTATATATATTTTGTGTTCTGTTGTAGAAGTTCTTTATATATTTTAGATTTTAACCCCTAATTGAATGTATCATTTGCAAATATCTTCTCCCATTCAGTATATTGACATTTTCTTTTGTTGATGGTTTCCTTTGCTGTGCAAAATGGTTTTATTTTGGCATAGTCCCAATAGTTTTTCTTTTGCTTTCCTTTCCAGATAAAACATATCTAGAAAAAGTGTTTCTATAGCTGATACAAAAGAAATTACAGCCTATTTTTCTTTTAGGAATCTTATAGTTTCAAGTCACTTTTAGACCTTTAATCCATTTTGAGTTTATTTTTGTGTATGGTGTAAAAAAGTGGTCCAGTTTCATTCTTTTGCATGTGGCTATCCAGTTTCCCCAGCACCATTTATTGGAGAGTTTTTTTTTCCATTGTATATTCTTGCCTCATTTGTTGTAGATTAATTAAGAATAAAAATGTAGGTTTATTTCTGAACTCTATTCTGTTCCATTGATCTACATGTCCACTTTTGTGCCAGTATCATACTGTTTTGATTAATACAGCTTTGTAGTACATGTTGAAATCCAGTATTGTGATACCTCCAGCTTTGTTCTTTTTTATCAAGATTGCTTTGGCTATTTGGGGTATTTTGAGGTTTTATACAAATTTAAGTATTATTTGTCCTAGTTCTGTGAAAAACACTGTTGATTATCGTGATGGATATTGCATTCAATTTTTGGATTGCTTTGGGTAGTATGGACATTTTAACAGTATTGGTTCTTCGAATCCATTAGCATTGAATATCTTTCCATTTGTTTGTGTCATCTTCAATTTATTTCATTAATGTTTTATAGTTTTCTGAGTATGGGTCTTTTGACTCCTTGGCTAAGTTTATTCCTAAGTATTTTATTCTTTTTGTTACAATTGTAAATGACACTGTTTTCTTAATTTCTCTGTTACTTTATTATTAGTGTATAGAAATGGAACAGATTTCTGTATATTAATTTGGTGGAGTCTCTAGGGTTTTCTATATATAGTATCAAGTCATCTGCAAATATTGAAAGTTTTACTTCTTCCTTACCAACATGGATGCCTTTTATTTCTTTCTTATCTGATTGCTGTGGCTAGGACTTCCACAATTATATTGAATAAAAATGGCAAGAGTGGGCATCCTTGTCTTCTTCTTGATCTTAGAGGGAAAGCTCTCAGTTTTTCACCATTGAGTGTGATGTTAGCCGTGGGTTCTTCATATAAGGTATTATGGTGAGGTATGTTTCCTCTAAGCCTACTTTGTTGAATTTTTATCATGAATGAATGTTGTACTTTGAAATGCTTTTAATGCATCTATTGAGATGATCATATATGGTTTTTATTTGTCTCTTATTAATGTGAAGTACTATGTTGATTGATCTGAAATACTGAACCACCCTTGCAACCCTGGAATAAATCCTGCTTGATAGTAGAGAATGATTTTTTAAATGTATTGTTGGATTTGATATGTTAAAATATTCTTGAGGATTCTTGCATCTATGTTCATCAGAAACATTGGCCTGTAGTTTTCTCTTTTGGAGTGTCTTCATATGATTTTGGTATCAGGGTAATATTGGTCTCCTAGAGTGAATTTGGAAGCTTTCCTTCCTCTGTATTTTTTAGAATAATTTAAGAATAGGTGTTAACTGTCCTCTAAATGTTTGGGAGAATTCACCTGTGAAGCCGTTTGGTCCTAGAAAATGTTTGTTGGAAGTTTTTTCAATTACTGATTTAAATTCATTGCTTATAACTGGTTCTGCTCAAATTTTCTATTTCTTTATGATTGTCTTAAAAGTTTATGTTTCTAGGAATTTATCCATTTCTTCTAGGTTGTCTAATCATTTGGCATATTGTTTTTCATAATATTCTCTTATAATTCTTTGTATTTCTGTGGTTTATGTTATTTCTCCCTTTTGATTACTGATTTTATATGAGTTCTCTCTCACTCCCTCTCATTGTCTCCCTCTGTCAATGAGTTGGATTAAAGGTTTATCAATTCTGTTGATCTTTTCAAAGAAATCTGGTTTCATTGATCTGTACTATTGGTTCTTGGTCAATATTTCATTTATTTCTGCTCTAATATTTATCTCCTTCCTTATACTGGCTTTGGGCTTTATTTATTCTTCATTTTCTAGCTCCTTTAGGTGTAAGGTTAGGTTGTTTTTTGAGATTCTTCCTTCTTCTTGAGGTAGGCCTGTATTACTATAATCTTCTTTCTTAGAACAGCTTTTGCTACAACCCAAAGATTTTGGACCATTTTGTTTTCATTTTAATTTGTCTCCATGTATTTTTGTAATTTCTTCTTTTATTTCTTGGTTGAGCCATTCATCATTTAGTAGCATGTTATTTAGACTGCATGTATTTGTGTTCTTTCCAGATTTTTTCCAGTGATTGATTTCTAGTTTTGCACCATTGTGTTCAGAAAATATGCATGATACGATTTCAATCTTTTTGAATGGAGACTTATTTTGTGGCCTAATATGTGATCCATTTTGGAGTATGTTCCGTATGCACTTGAAAAGAATGTTATTCCACTGTTTTGGGATGAAATGTTCTGAATATATGTTAGGTCTTTCTGGTCCAATGTGTCATTCAAAGCCACTATTTACTTGTTAATTTTCTGTCTGGATGATATATCCATTGATGTAAATGGAGTGTTAAAGTCCTCTAGTATTATTGTACTACTATCAGTTTCTTTTTTTTTATGTTTGTTAATAGTTGCATTATGTATTCAAGTGCTCCCATGTTGGGTGCATAGATATTTATAATTGTTATATCCTATGGATGGATTGTTTACTTTATCATTATGTAGTGTCCTTCTTTGTCTCTTCTCATACTCTCTGTTTTAAAGTCTAGTTTGTCCAATATAAGTATTGCTATCCCAGCTTTCTTTTTTATTCCATTTGCATGGTAAATATTTTCCATTTTTTCACTTTTAATCTGCATGTGTCTTTAGGTCTGAAATGAGTCTTGTCGGCAGCATACAGATGGATCTTGCTTTTTTATGCATTCAATCATCCTATGTCTTTTGATTGAGGCATTTAATCCACTTAGATATGGGAGATATATATATATATATATAATGAAATATTACTCAGCCATCAATAAGAATGAAATCTTGCCATTTGCAACAATATGGATGGAACTAAAGTATATTATGTTAAGCAAAATAAGTCAGTCAGAGAAAGACAAATATCACATGATTTCACTCATATGTGGAATTTAAGAAACAGATAAATTTAGGAGAAGGGAAGGAAAAATAAATTAAGATTAAAAACAGGGAGGCAAACCATAAGAGACCCTATAGTTAAGACAACAAATTGAAGGTTGCTGGAGGGGTTGTGGGTGGGGGTATGGGCTAAATGGATGAAGGGTATTAAAGAAGAAACTTGGGATGAGCACTGGGTGTTATATGTAAGTGATGAATCATTAAATTCTACTCTTGAAACCAATACTACACTATATGTTAAATAACTTGAATTTAAATTAAACAAAGAGTAGAGAAAGATTCCTCTTGCTCCCCCAATTTCTTTCCCACTCCACTCTAACTTTTTAATGAGTTGTCTTCTTGGGCAAGGATAGCCCTTTATTTAACATGGCTGAAATAAAAGTAATTATTGACAGGTATGTACTTATTGCCATTTTGTTTCTTGTTTTACAGTTTTTGTAGATCTCTGTTCCTTTCTTCTCTTGCTTTCTTCCCTTTTGGTTTGATGGCTTTCTTTAGTGATATGTTTGGATATCTTTCTCCTTATTTTTTGTGTATTTATCTCAGGTTTTAGATTTGTCCATTACGTTCATATATACTGTCTTATGCATATACAGTCTATATTAAGTTGATGGTCACTTAAGTTTTTTTTTAAAGATTTTATTTATTTGACAGAGAGAGCACAAGCAGATGGAGAAGCAGGCTCCCTGCTGAGCAAGGAGCCCAAAGCAGGACTCGATCCCAGGATTCTGAGATCATGACCGGGACCAAAGGCAGCTGCCTAACCAACTGGGCCACCCAGGCGTCCCGATGGCCACTTAAGTTTAAACCCATTCTGAAAGCACTAAATATTTACTCTCTTCCCCATATGCTTTACGCTTATGATGTCATACTTGCATCCTTTTATTTTGTGAATCCCTTGACTGATTTTTAGAAACATAATTTGATTCTACAACTTTTGTGCTTTAATCTCTATACTGGTTTTGTAAATGATTAATCTACTACTTTATTGTTTGTGTTTACCTGTGGAATATTTTCCCTTCTTAATTTTCTTACTCCAGATTATTGCCTTTTCTTTCCACTCAAAGAATTTCTTTTAACATTTCACGTAAGGTTGCTTTAGTGGTGATGAACTCCTTTAACTTTTACTTGTCTGAGAAAATCTTTATCTCCCCTTGTATTCTGAATGATAGCTTTGCTGGGTAGAGGAATCTTGGTTGTAGGTTTTTTTTTTCTTTCTGCACTTTGAATATATTATGCCACTTTCTTCTGACCTGTCTGCTGGAAAATCAGCTGATAGTCTTATGGGGTTTCCTTTATATGTAACTGTTTTCTGTTGCTGCATTTAAAATTCTCTCTTTATCAATAATTTTTGCTACTTTAATTATGATGTATGTTGGTGTGGACCTCCTTGGGTTGATTTTGCTGGGGGCTCTCTAAGAATCATGGATCTGGATGTCTGTTTACTTCCCCTGATTAAAAAGTTTTCAGCTATTATTTCTTCAAATAAATTTTCTGCCCCCTTTTCACTTTCTTCTCCTGAGATCCCTATAATGTGAATGTCATTATGCTTTCTGTCACTGAATTCCCTTAACCTATTCTCATTTTTTATTTTATTTTTTTTTAATTTTTGCTATTCAGCTTGGTTGCTTTCCATTACTGTCTTCTAGATTGCTGATCCATTGTTCTGTCACCTTTAATCAGCTATTGATTCCCTCTTGTGCATTTTTAATTTCAGCTCTTGAGTTCTTCATTTTTGACTGGTTCTTTTCATATTTTCTATCTCTTTGTTGAAGGTCTCACTGAGATCCTCCACTCTTAAGTCTAGTGAGTATCTTTATGTACATTACTTTGAATTCTTTATCAGGCATTTTGCTTATCTCCATTTCCTTTAGCGCTTTTGCTGTGGTTTTGTCTTGTTCTTTTATTTGGGACATATTTCTCTTTCTTCTCATTTTGTCTAACTCTCTGTTTATTTCTATGTGTTAGTAAAGTCAGCTGTGTCTCCTGATCTTGAAAGTGGTAGCCTTATGAAGAAGTCGTGGTGTGCCCTGTAGTGCAATGTCTCCTATTTATCAGAACCAGATGCTTCAGGAGTGTCTCCTATATTGGTTGTGTGTCTTCCACCATATGGCTGAATGACATTTGCCTTCAGTCCAGTCAGATGCAGTGGCCTACTTTGCCTGTTGTGGGCAGGCTTTGGTTCCTATGCTGTTAAGGTGTCAGTCAGGGGTTGCTGTGGGCTTATAGTTGGGTGGGGTCAGCAGTCAGATCAGATTCCTGGTCTCAGCCTATTTGCAGGGCTGTTTCACACAGAACTACAGGGAGCTCTCTGTGCACTGTCCTGAGAGGCTTTCATTGGTCAGCAGGGACAGCAGTCAAAGCAGATGCCTGTTCCCAATCTATCTGCCAGGGCTGCAGTGACCCTGAACTACAGGGCTTTCTCTCTGTGCTGTCCCCAAGAGTTTTTTTTGTTGGTGGGTAGGGCTAGCAGCAGATCAGATGTCTACCCCTAGATTGGTAAATAAATCTCCTTCATCTATAACCCTGGGACTTTTCAAACTGCTGTAACTTGGAGGATTTGTTTGTTGTGTGACTCTTTAAAGGCAGGGAGTTAGTTTCCTATTGCCCTCTGGTTCTCTTGAGCTAAGTCTGCTGATTTTTAAAGTATAATGACTTAATCTGCTTGACCTATTTCATAATTCCCACAGTTTGGCTATTGCGGACATTGCTGCTATGAACATTAGGGTGCATATGGCCCTTCTTTTCACTACATCTGTGTCTTTGGGGTAAATACCCAGGAGTGCAATTGCTGGGTCATAGGGTAGCTCTATTTTTAACATTTTGAGGCACCTACACACTGTTTTCCAAAGTGGCTGTACCAACTTGCATTCCCACCAACAGTGTAAGAGGGTTCCCCTTTCTCCACAACTTCTCCAACATTTGTTGTTTCTTGCCCTGTCCATTTTGGCCATTCTAACTGGTGTAAGGTGGTATCTCAATGTGGTTTTGATTTGAATTTCCCTGATGGCTAATGATGATGAACATTGTTTCATGTGTCTGTTAGCCATTTGTATGTCTTCTTCAGAGAAGTGTCTTTTCATATCTTCTGCCCATTTTTTGACTTATTATTTGTTTTTTGGGTGTTGAGTTTGAGAAGTTCTTTATAGATCTTGGATACTGGCCCTTTATCTGTAGTGTCATTTGCAAATATCTTCTCCCATTCTGTGGGTTGCCTCTTTGTTTTGTTGAGTGTTTACTTTGCTGTGCAGAAGCCTTTTATCTTGATGAAGTTCCAAAAGTTCATTTTTGCTTTTGTTTCACTAGCTTTTGGAGATGTGTCTTGAAAGAAGTTGCTGTGGGCGATGTCAAAGAGGTTACTGCCTATGTTCTCCTCTAGGATTTTGATGGATTCCTGTCTCACATTGAGGTCTTTCATCAATAAGTCAAGCAGAAAAAGACAATTATATGGTTTCACTCACATGTGGAATATAATGAATAAGACAGAGGACAATTGGGGGAGAGGAGAGAAAAGGGAAGGGGGAGAAATCAGAGAGGGAGACAAACCATGAGAGACTCTGGACTCCATGAAACAAACTGAGGGTTTTAGAGGGGAGGGGGGGTGGGAGGATGGGGTAGCCAGGTGATGGGTATTAAGGAGGGCACGTGTTGTGATAAGCACTGGGTGTTATATGCAACTAATGAATCATTGAACACTACAAAATAAATAAATAAAAAATAAAATTAAATAAATAAATAAATAATAATAAAGTATACTGACTTAAGCCCTGCTGATTACAGAAACTCATGAAGTTAAGCCCCACTTGTTTTTAAATCCAAATGTTACGGGGACTCGTCTTCCCAGTGTAATGTCTGGAGTGTCTGAGATAGGATCTGGTCCTCTTCCTTCAATGTGCTTGTGGTGTCCTTCTTGTTTGTGGTTAGTCTTCTTAGGATTTTGTTTCCCAACCATGTCTCTGCTCCTCTTACCCTTGTTGATGTGGCCTCCTTTCTATGATTAACTATGGAAAGTCTGCACTGCTAGACTTTGGGTCATTTTCTGGGTTAATTGCACTGATGTGGCTGTTATCTATGTGTGTCCATGAAACAAGGTGAGCTTAGGATCCTCCTACTCCACCACCTTCCCAGAAGTCTCCCCATTATTCACAGTTTAAGCTGTTAATGACCATTCCATTGTTAAACAACTCAGATAGCTATCAAGTCTTTACCTCTGTTTGAAATTCTTCTACTATTTGGGACAAAATCATGATCAACCGCTACCTATGAATTTTTTGCTTCTCCTATTTTGTCAGGGCTTAGGTGAAGAGAATGTGGTCAGAAAATACGGTGGAAAAAAAAGAAAAAGTAAACAAAATAAAGTAATAAGTTAAATAATTGCTATGGGGGGTATGAGGCAGTAAAATATTTAGTCACGTTAATATTTGATATAATGAAAACTAAATTCCTAAGAAGAGTATTTAGGACACTCCAAGATCTATCTCATTCCCTTTCAGACCCACATCTCAGAATTCTCCTCTATATACTCTATATTATACTCAAACTAGTCTTCTATTCATCCACAGAATTTATTTCACATCGTTCCACCCATGTGCATGTGATTTTTTAAACATAATTTCCTCTGCCTGATATGTCTTTCTCTCATTTCTACATATCCAAATTCAACTTAGTCTACAAGGTCTAGTTTAAATGCTTTCCGCTCCACGGAATCTTCCAGATTATCCATCTAGATGTGTTCTCACATTTTTTTCCTGAATTTTTCCTCACAGTCTTATATGTGTATCTTCTCCATGGCACTTATAACATTTTATATTCTATCAGAAATGGATATACACATGTTTAGTCTTTCCTGCCAGATCTTAGGAAGGACACCATATTTTTCTCTCCTTTGAACCACAAGTACAAGGAATTAAAATAATTATACTCCTCATTTGAAGACAAGCTATCATCATCTGTTAAGGTTCATATGAAATCTCCTATGCATACCCCACAATGCCTTACCTTAGGTGTAGCCTAGAATATACATTCAAAATTTTTTCCTGAATGAATGAATAAAATGAGTTAGTAAGTAAACTATATGGCTTGACTACCCCAACCACATAACCTTTGTGATTTCTCACTCATTTTCATAATCTTTTTAGGACTTTTTCTTCCAGATAAAGCAGGCTACTTTATGATAGATATCTTATTGCCAATAGCAACTAGGAAAGAAAGATTTTAAAATTAATGTATTTGAATAGATTAGGGAACTACTATGACAATAAATATTTGAGAGTCTAAGATTCTTGCAAGGGGAAAGAACAAAGAACTGAGGCCAAAATACAGTTCTACTTTTCCCACTGAGGTACTTGCCAATTTTTAAACAGCAACAGAGAGACTAGTAAATCAAACAGAAATTAGTGTCTGGCGAGCTGCAGAGATAAATCAAGCTTTTGGAGATCTCATGGATTAGGAGAACTCAAAAATGATAGGAAAAGGAAAAGGAAGAGGAAGAACAGCCCTGGAAACATGCTGGTCATACAATTGGGACTCCTGAAAAACAAATTTCTAGTAATAAGGAGAAGTCAGAACTAGTCTAGCTCCCACAGGAAATAAACATATTTTTTAAAATAAATTAAATTCAAGATGTGATTAGGTGATCTTTTCCTTCTCTAATTGTTCCTTAGAAGTAAAAGAAAATCCTCTCTGAGGGAAGAAAACATTTGCCATACTTATATATATATAATATAATAATCATTACATTAAATACAAAACACTTGGCATACCAGAAAAAGGATAAAATGAGTAAGAAACAAGCCATAAAAAAGACAATATAAAATAATGTAAAGGATATCAAATTATTGAAGTTATCAAAGCATACCTTAAGATACATATGTTAAATATGTTCTGAAAGATACATGAAATGATGGGGAAGTTCAACAGAAAACTTCAGTCAATAAAGAATTAAATATAAAACATAAAACTGAAAAAATAAAAACAGAAATTAAGAATTCAATTAATGGGTCTGGTCTCAGAAAAGATTAGAAACAATTAAAAGGACAAGTAGTGAACTGGAAAATAACTCAGTACATATGATCTTGCATATTAGAACTACAGAGAGAGAAAGAAAAAAAAATACAGAAGAGAACATAATGGATGTAAAGGACGCAGTGAAAAGAGCTAACAAGCGTAGTCAGAGTCCAGAAGAGGAGAGAGAGAATGAGGCAGAATAAATATTTCAAGATATACCAATGAAGAATTTTGCCAGTTTGCCAGTTTTGCTATAAATCAAAAGATATATATATAATATATACATAATAAAAACAATACCTAGGCACCTCATAGACCAGACAATGAAAATAAAATCTTAAAGCAGAGATTAAAAAAATATATATAGCTTTCAAAGGACCAACAATAAGATTTATAACAGCCTTCTCAAAAAAACAAGGTAAAGCAGAAGATAATGGAATGAAACTGTTAACCTAGGGGTCTATACCTAGGGAAAATGTCCTTTAAAAATGAAAGTGAAATAAGAAAACTTTCTTAATACTAAAACAGAATTTTTCAGATAATTTTTAGGTTATAGTAAGAGAAAAGTTAAAAATATAGAAACTTTATAATGAGAAAGGGCCCTATGCATCAAAAAAGATGTAACAATCCCAAAACTTTAGCACTTGATATGAAATAAAAATGTACAGAAAAAAAATAAGAGATATAAAGTAGATAAACCCATAATCACAAAGACAGATTTTAACTTTTCTTTAATAACTAATAAGCACATACAAAATCAGTAATGCTATATAAGATGTGACCAATGTGATTGGCAAACTTGACCTAATTGACATTTTAACATGTACTACACACAGCAACTGAAAAACTTTCATTCAGCTGAAATGTAAATGGTACAGCAACCAAAATTGGACAAGATGAGCCATATCACAAATCTCAAAATTCTTCAAATTACTGAAATCATGTCTTCTTTGACCATACTGTAGTTAAGCTGGAAATAAACAGCAATGATGACTAGAAAATCACTAAACTCTTAAAAATTAAACAACATATGTTTAAATATCCCATGGGCCAAAGAAGGAATCAGAATGAAAGTTGAAATATTTTGAACTAAATAATAATGACTATATCAAATCTTACAGAATACCTTTAAAGACACACTTATGGGGATATTTATAATCTTAAAATATTATATTAGAAAGGATGCCTAAAATCAATTCAATATCTATCTCAAAAAGTTAGTAAAAGAACAGCAACATAAATACAAAGTAAGTAGAAGGAAGGAAATAATGAAGAGCAGATTTTAATGAAATAGAAAACAAACATACATGGGAGAGCATTAATAAACCAAAAGTGAATTTTTTGAAAAGATTAATAAAATTGATAAACCCTGGTAAGACATTTAAGAAGAAGAATGTACAAATAACCAATATCAGGTCCTGTGGATATTAAAAAATTAACAAAATTGTTGTGGTGGTTTTAAAATGCCCACAAATTCTTCGATACTTCTCATTTTGAGGTAGATCCAAATTCTCTCATCTGATTGAGTGTGGACAGGACTTAGCCACTCACATTTACCAAATAGAATAAGGAGAAGTGATGGTGGGCAACATTGGAGAGTAGATTATAAAAGATGCTTCAGCTTCCTGCTTGGTCTCTCTTTTGGGTTATTTGCTCTGAAGGAAGATAGATGACAAGTCATAAGGACAATCACCTATGGAGAAGCTAGGAACCAGGGCTTCCAGCCAAAAGCCAATGAGCAAATGATACTTCCTGTCCACAGGCATGTTAGTGAGCCATCTTGGAAGTGGATCCTTTAGCTAGAGTCAAGCCTTCAGATGACTAGAGCCCCAGCTGACATCTTGACTACAACTTCATGAAGAGACCTTAAGCCAGAAACACCCAGATATACTGCTCCCAGATTTGTGACCTTCTCAGACAATGTGAAATAATAAATTTGTGTGTTTTAGGATGCTAACTTTTGAGGGTAATTTATTATGCAATGATAAATATAACAAGGGCATAATGAAAAACCTTGACAAAAATTTTCCAAAATTAATGAAAATTTACATTAAATAAACAATTAAAAAAACTTACAAATATTGGGACACAGAAAAATAAATATTTGATTAGTCTTAATAACCATTAAGGAAATTAAATCTATAATTAAAATTCAACAAATAAATAACCTCCAGGAAAAGATGAATTCAACAATAAATTCTTCCAAATATTTAAGAAAAACCCCAACCATTCTTAAAGATTTCTAAGGAATAAAATAAAAAATACTTCCCAACTAGTCTTATTAGACAACCATAACCAAGATACTAAAACCTGAAAAGGACTTTAACAGAAAGAAAAAATCTATGGCATTCTTTCTCATGAGCACATATGTGAATGAACTAAAGAAAATATTAACAAATTGAATCCAAGGAATTTAAGGACACTATAACAAGATAAATTGCCCCCTACCAGAATACTTGGGTAATTAGCATTAAAAAAGCAAACAATATATTTATCACTGTAACAAAAGAAAAAAAATCATATGATTTTGTCAGTAGATGATAAAAAGCATTTTATACCTTTCATCATCCATTCACAGTGATAATAAAAACATAATAAAAACATAAATAATAAGGGGGAACTTAAAAATTTGCTGGCATATACAAAAATATAGCAAGGTTTATATTTAATAGTAAAATATTGAAAGGTTTTAAACCAGAATTGGGAACAGGGTAAGGATTACTATTATTACCAAATACATGCAACATTATGCTGGAGGTCCTAGTGAATACAATAAGTAAAATATAATATATATAATATATATCATCAATATTCTCAGGTGACATGATTGGGTATACAGAAAATCCAAAATAACCTATAGATAGAAAATTAGAATTAATAAATGAATGTAGTCTATTCACTGGATACTGGTGACAGTTGCAAAACAATGTGAATGTACTTAATACCACTGAACTGTACACTTAAAAATTATTAAAATGGTAAATTATGTGATATATATTATCGGATTTAAAAAAAACTAAAGACTGCAAATACCAAATATTGTGGAGAATGTAGAGCAACTGGAATTCTCATACACACTTGTAGGAATATAAATTGCACAATCATTTTGGCAAATTTTTGGCAATATCTTTATAAGCTGAAAATAAGCATTCTTTATGACACAGCAATTCTAAAATTAGGTTTATATACAATATAAATAAACCACTGCTACCTACTGTAAGATGACTGGATCTCACACTATTGAACAAACAGTACATACTGTATACATATTTTATATTTATATGAAGTTCAAAAATAAGCAAAACTTATCTATGGCATTAGAAGTCAGGAACTTAAGCTAGTGATTACCACGAGGTATATGGAAGATGAGTGGTCTTCTGGGGTGCTAGAAATGTTTCTTGATCTGAGTAGTGGTTACTGTCTGAAAATTCATGGAGCTATATATTTATGTTTTGTGCACTTTTCTGTTTATATGCTGTACATCAAAAGAACTATTTCTTAAAAATCAATCTTCTGGCATTCTGAACATTTCCTTTCTTCTACCCAATCATATAACAGAACAAAGGAGACTTTCTAGAATTCTTCCCTCAATGGAAATGGTTGCAATAGGCCAAGGCACAATCACTTGAAAACCAATCCTTTTTCTAACTTTGGAGAGCAAAGAGATTTTGCATGCCTGTGGGCTTAGCAACTCACACTTGACCCTAAGTAGTATGCAAGGCCATCTTCTCTCAGTAGGCAATAAATCATCAAATTTGTATGCAATCCATTTGTGAAGGAACTAATCTCAGTCACAAAATAAATCTGGTGTGCACATGTGTGTGTATGTATGTGTGTGTGTGTGTGTGTGCATGCACACATGTGTGGTAGGATATGGGAAATGATAGTCAGGTACAAGGAAGCTAAACCACTTTAAGCTTCCAAGTATAAATAAAGGTTTACAAAATCCCTAAGGGCTAAATTGTGGGCATTTATTTTTTTAAACAGAAAGCATCAGCAATTTTGTATGATGGAAGTAAGTTATTCAATCCTAACCCAATTCAATTTATTTTGCTTTTCTACAAACTTTTGTTCAGAAAATTACACAAGTCTTTCTGTTAAATTCATGGCTTTGTATTTTAGACCTACCCTCATCTTAAATTAAAATAAATTATCACAGGGTCTTCTTCCTAGCCTAATCTTTTTTGAGTAGTCAAAAAAAACTAAATCAAAAGAGAAGTGGAGAAAAAAACATTTTTTAAAAGGTAGGGTGTAGAAACGTTAGAGAGGAAAAGTGGGAAATAGTGGTGAGGACAATGAATAGAAGATGTCAAAAGGAAGAGAAGAGAAAGGAGAAGAACTCACAGCCTGAGCTCACACTATATTCTAATCCATTCCATTTGGGCAAACCTGATAGCATCCATCCTCTTTTTCTGGGGCTTCACTATTTTTGCCAGTGTGTGAGAAACCAGGGAACTTCTTAAAACACAGCTTCAAAGTGAGGGGTAATTAAGGCCATGGGCCTTAACTTTGATGAATGGGAAATGGGTGCTGGAGAATAAATTTCTCCTTTTGTCCCTAGACCCACTGTCAAGAGAAGTATTTGTTTATATAGCTTCTCATAAGAGAGTCCCATGAACTTGAGCAAACTCTTGATATCAAATGATGACCAGTTAATCCTTGTATTGGCTTTTCCTCCTTCCTTGTCTCATTTACCTTTTCCCTCACTCCTTCTCCCTGAGATTACACTCCCCAATAAAGAATTTGCCTCAGGTCTAAACAGACATTTTCCCAAAGAAGACATACAGATGGCCAACTGACACACAACGAAAAGATGCTCAACATCACTAATCATTGAGGAAATGCAAATCAAAACCGCAAGGAGATACCGCCTCATATCTTTCTGAGTGGCTAGTATCAAAAAGACAAGAAATAACAAGTGTTGCCAAGGATGTAGAAAAAAGGGAACGCTCATGCACTGTCAGTGGAAATGTAAATTGGTGCAGCCACTGTAGAAAATAGTATGGAGATTCCTCAAAAATTACAAATAGAAATGCCATATGATCCAGTAATTTCACTACTGGGTATTTATCCAAAGAAAATGAAAACACTAAGTCAAAAAGTTATATGCACCCCCTATGTTCATTGCAGCATTATTTACATTGGGCAAGATATGAAAGCAACCCAAGCATCCATCCATAGAATGGATGGATAAAGAAGATGTGAGGTATATATACATATACATATACATATACATACACAATGGAATACTACTCATTCATAAAAAAGAATGATATCTTACCATTTGCAACAGCATGGATGGACCTAGACAGTATTATACTAAGTGAAAGAAGTCAGACAGAAAGAGAGAAATACCATATGATTTCACTTATATGTGGAATCCACAAACCAAAACAAACGAACAAAACAAAACCCAGATTCATAGATACAGAAAACAGATTGGTGGTTGCCGAGGGGAGAAGTGTTGGGTAGAGGCAAAATGGTTGAAGGGGATTAAAAAGTACAAACTTCCAGTTATAAAATAAATAAGTCATGGGGATGTATTGTACAACATGGGGAATATAAATAATGCATTAACTTTGTAAGGTGACAGAAGGTAACTAGACTTACTGTGGTGACCATTTCCCAACGTATACAAATGTTAAATCACTATGATGTACATCTGAAACTAATATTGGATGTCAAATATCTCCCAATAAAAAGTAGCACTGGGGAAAAAAAACATGAAATCTGATGTACAACTGGTCAGCCTTAAATGTCCATCTATTCTCCAAATTTCAGTTTTCTCTTGTTCCCTTCAGAGTTGGTCCAGGCCACACAGCTAGATTTCTGCCTAGGTTTTATTGTCTGCTGCTGAAGTACCCATGAAGACAGGATGTTTCAGCCTAACTGGGTTTGCTGTAAATGTATTGATTCCTAGGAACCATGAAAACATCACTGATCTATCTCAGTATATGGCTTGCTTCCTGGATTCTAGATGAAATGCCCCACCCTACAGGTTGAAACACCTTGAAACCAATACCTTTTAAAAATAAGCCCATATTCTCCGCACCTATCTGAATACTGCATTATACTCCCCAGTTTTTCTTGCACTGATCAGCTTCTAGAGTCACATTTTTCCTAGCCTCCTTACCCTCCTAGTCACAGCCTCCTCAGTCTTTAATAGTGCATCCCAGCATGAATCTTGAATCTGACTAAATTGTGACAGATGATGCTGAACAATATCTCAAAATATGGTACAAACTATAACATGGTCTTCAAGAACTTGGTTTCTAGGAACTGGGGAAAAACTTTGCACTCACCTTCTCAAGCACATTTGTGATTTTATTTACTCTTAGCCTATAATTCCTCAGCTTTATGTTCTGAAACTGAAGAAACTACTTTTTAGGATCTTCATCCACAGAAGTCCCTAATTTCTTATCTTCACACTTTCTTTCTCTTGATATTCTCTAGATCTCTTATGTCTTTCTTAACAAAGAAAAACAAACTTTGATAGATAATCAAGTGAGATATTTGATGAGGTAAGATATATTATGTGTATGCTAATGAGCGGATAAATTAGATGTCAGTACATAGAACTTGAATAAAGGCTAGTGCCATTGTTTAATGAATGATACATCCTAAGAGCTATTGTGTACAACAGTCAGAGTTGAAATTAACGGGTAAATAAATAAAAGCTTCTTAAATTCATACATGAAGGCCAAGCTGTGTGGGACTAATTTAGTTCCTTTCTTCTTTTTTGTTTTATATCCTTGCAATTTACCTCAGTATAATGGGTGTCAAGTTAAAATAACTGTGATTTTTATTAACCTGGACTGAGAGCTAAGCCCAGGGTTAAAGTCCTACACATCAGCAACATGAATTGAATAGCAGACTTCAAACAAGCTTTGACAGCAAAACTTTATGATGTTCTCATCAAAGGATTTTCAGTGCAAATATTTGAAAATGATTTCATGTTAAGGTAGAAAATTGTTCCATTTTATGTGATTCTTCTATCTTAACCATTGCATATTTTTTTGAAAACTAACTATACCAAGCAGATATGAAAGGAGGAACTTATAAGAATCATAAATGCCTTTATGAAATATGGTAAAATAAAGCATGTTACACGAAATAATATGTTGACTTTTTAAAAAGATAAGGAGAAGGAGAACACTTGTGATGAGCACTGGATATTGTATGCCAGTGTTGAATCACTAAATTCTACACCTGAAACTCATATTATAGTGTATGTTAACTAACTGGAATTTAAATAAAAACTTAATAAAAAAGATAAGGTTACATTTGTCCATACTAAACAAAAATCGATTTTGAGAGAAAGAAAAGGAAAATCTGACTCAACAAAATACAAGACGTGAAATTGTAAGAGCAAATAAGATGCATAATGAAAGCATGTCTGCTCATCTAGCCAAAAAGAAGTTTAGAAATAATAATAATGATAGATGATAATGTACACTTTATATATTTGTTCCTAACAACATGCAGTGTAGCTCCACTGCAGTGTATTCCCACGCTCTCCACCCCATGGTGATGAACTTTGCACTAAATGTCCCAACAAGACCATCTCCTAGCCTATCAAATAGGCCTATTTCATGTTGATTTCCTTTAAGATCTTGATTCCTGCTAAGGCTAATTAGAAAATACAGCCAATCCTAAATAGTTAAGACAATGATGATCACTGACCTTTCAAGTAACACAGTTGCCTTTGCAATAGGCCACAATGCCTACTGAAATAAAGTCTAAATTCCTTAGTATGACATTCAAAGCTATGGGGCCCATATATTTCTGTCCCTCACCAACCACTTCAGTTTCATATTCTAATTACTATCTGTGTTTTATTTTAATTCAAGGTATACTGCTTGCTTTTCTTCAAGCACTCATCCCTACCTCCAGGACTTTGTTCATAGTAATCCCACATCTTAGAATGTCCTCCTCCTACAGCTATCTATCAAGATCATATCTATTCAAATTTCAACTCAAATGCTATATCCTCCACAAAGACTTCCAAAATTATTTTAGCTTGAAGAGCTCTTGACCATCTATGAAATCTGAGAGCATTTTGCATGTACAATTCATAGGCAGAGTAAGTACATGATTTACATATACATATTGATTAATAGTGCTCCTTTCATTCTCAAAAGCATTCCAGTTTAGACAATATATTATATGACCATCACACCTATATGACTACGATATTCACACGTCCTTTTATTTTTTATATTTCTGTGTACATGCTTTATTCCTCATACCACACTGTAACCTTCTTTGTGAACAAAAACCATATCATATACAAAGGCTCTTAAGGATAATGACTTTCACATTGTTCCATAATTATTTATTGAATTAATCAAGGATAGAGTACTTGATTTGTTTATTAATGGGGTTCTAGGTCTTAAAATATTGAAAGTCTTATCTTTTGGAGGTCAGTGACTATGCATTATTAAAATGATGCTAATCATGAAAGACTTTCAGAATCTCAATTATGACCAATTGTAGATCCAAGATTTATCCAGTGCTTGAAGTTTGGATTAAAGGATTAAGTGGGTCTCTTTGAGCTCTTATATTTGATAGTCATGAGAAACAGATTGGGAAGTGTTCAGACTCTAATGTGGCTTCATATCTAGAGCTTACTCAGATGATGAATCTAAAATAACTCTATGTCTTCTTCCAGAAACAGAATTGTACCAGGAAAAGGTCCAGAAATCCTCCTGTTCAATATGTAGTATATTTAGAAAGTAATAGAATGGTTTTCATAAGAATGAAGAGCTAACATCTAGCTTTTAATTTTCTTCCAAAACCAATTCCATTCTCCCTACATCTCAAGTCAGAGAAAGTTAATAAAGTCTACTCTTCTACTCTTTGTATAGAGGGGAGAGGGACAAAGGGAGAGGGAGAGAGAGAATCTTAAGCAGGCTCCACGCCCAATGCAGAATCCAACTCAGGGCTTGATCTCACGACACTGAGATCATGACATGAGTGGAAATCAGGAGTCCGACACTTAACTGACTGAGCCACCCAGGCTCCCCTACTATTCTACCCTTTGAAGAATACCAAAATAAAAGCCTATCAGTGTAAGTAGAAAAAAAATGCATCCAGACAAGTGTCACCATGGTTTCCAGTTTTGGAAAAGCAGATATTAACCCAGATTCCAACAATACTTCTCACAGAAGTCTAAATTACTCAGGAAATGCTAAACAAATGCAATTCTTTAAGAGGAGTTTGGGAGCGCCTGGGTGGCTCAGTCATTAAGCGTCTGCCTTTGGCTCAGGTCAAGATCCCAGAGTCCTGGGATTGAGCTCCGCATCGGGCTCCCTGCTCAGTGGGAAGCCTGCTTCTCCCTCTCCCACTTCCCCTGCTTGTGTTCCCGCTCTCTCTGTCTCTCTCTGTCAAATAAATAAATCTTTAAAAATAATAAGAGGAGTTTGGTAACAAACAATTTATCTCTGCCATTCCCATTTTCAAGTTTGTAATATGAAGGCCATAAAGGAAAATAAGGATAAAGTCAATTAATATCATTTACCAAGTTCAGCTTTGATTTTTTTCACCCTCGTTTTCCTCTAATTCAGCAATTTCTATAGCAAGTAAAGATCATGAAGCCCTACTTTTCTCTGCCCTTATCCTTTATCCCACTTTTCTTTTCATGAATTCAGTAAGGTAGTATTTGTTAATAGTGTCAAATTTAAAAAAATAGTGTCAAATTAGTAGAAAGCCTGAAGTCTAGCAATTTGACAATGATATAACAGTCACAACGGGTCTACTTTTAGCATGTACTAGACATAATTAAAATCAAATATCTACCTTTTAGCATTTCTCTTGGGTTCACCCAACTTTGAAAGCTCTCAGGTCATTAAAGCATATCAATTAGTAATGATTTTTCCCAGCCCCCAGCAGCTAGTGAAGCATACATTAAAGGTGAAACCTGCAGTTGAAATTTTAATGTGCACAATTTGAAAATATCTACTTTGACACACAGAATATTATCATCTGAGAAACTCATTTGCTTAAAATTTTATATTGCAGACATTAAAAAATATTTCATCCTCTTGGATGAATGTCCTATGAACATTTCCATACCTATTAAGTAATATTAATTATATAAAGGTTTGGAAAACACACGAATCATTAAAAGTAGAAATGGGATGTGCAATAGCCCGGAAGAGCTAATGTTATCACTTTTGTGGCCAGTTTAATGCCTTCTTAGTACAATCATTTTTAACTAAGTCATCAGGACCCAAGGAAAGTTATTTCCTTTAGGAGTAGAAAGATGGGGGCAGAGGAGACAAGAAGGAGATATCACAAACTCAGCATATTTTAAATATTCATATAAGATATCAGTCATGTTTTAATCAACTCAGTTAAATATATTCTGACAGTTTGTAGAAGCAATACTTTACAGATTTCCCTGCATGATAGTCCTGCTGTTTCATGGCTAAACTGCAACATGAAAAACGAGGTTGTCTCTATCCAGATCAAAACAAAAATAAAAGAGAAGAAAGGACTTTTCTAATGTTGAGATTCCATGGTCTTAAGTACAGATTGCCTTTAACACAAATATATATGTATGATATCATTCTTTGCCATAATTTGGAAATATGTTCAATGTCTAACTGATATCGGTTAGTGATATAGGCAGTCATCAGGAATAGCCCCACTCATATGAAGGTCTATGGGAAAGGTACTGGGGCCAAAAAGAATCTTCCTTGGAAGGAACCAATTCAGGTTCAGTATCTGAGATCACTAATAAATTTAAAGTCTCAAAATGATTAATTTGGAGGTCCAAATCATGGTATAAATATCTCATGGGATGGGGGCATGATTAGCTCAACTAAGCTATCTGATTAGTTAGGCAAAGTCATTATCCTAATTTGGTAAGAAACAACATGAATAAAGTCTGATAATGGTCAGTAAAGGTAGAGTATTGGCTTGATTTATGTTCTTACACTTTGTACCCAGGCTACCTTTGTACTTCAGAAGTATGATTATGGGAGAAGACTTGTGGTATTTCTTCCCAGAAGCTCCTTATATTAATCAGGAATCTCCAAGGAATTGACTCCCATGACTGTGAAGGTTGGCAAGTCCCAAGATCTACAGGATAAGTCCTAGCAACCCAAGAACAGATGATGATTTAGTTGCAGTCTGAGTCCAAAGGCCAGCAGTCTTAAAATCCACAAAGAGCTGATTTTAGTTTAAGTCCAAAGGCAGGAGAAAAACAATATTCCAGTGTGAAGGCCATCAGGCAGGAAGAATTCTCTCTTGGGGGAAGGTCAGCCTTTCTGTTCTATTCAGGCCCTCAACTGATTGGATGAGAGCAATCTGCTTTATTCAGTTTACCAATTTAAATGTTAATGTCATCCAAAAATACCCTCAAAGAAATAGCCAAATTAAAGTTTGACCAAATATCTGGCCACCCTGTGGCCCAGTCTGGTTGACACATAAAATTAACCATCACAACCCCTTTTTCCTATAAACATAGCTTAGGTAAACAAAGCAAATAAATACTGAGAAAATGGAAGGGAATCAATGCTGAGTAGAAACAAATGCATTGTTGAGAGATGAAAGAGAAGCACTTTTATATGAAAAAGTCATGACAGTGTTTCATGCCTAGGCATGGGGAATAGGGAAGACTAGACTATAGGCTCTAAGATAGTTGGGGCTTTGTCTATGTTTTTTATCACTATAATTTCAATGCCTAGTAATATACACATTAAATAATTTTTTGTTGACTCACTGAATAGATGAATAAAAGTTTAAAAGACTTAGGGAATCTAGAAGAATAGCACAAAACATTAACATTTGAGAAGTTGATGGGTTGAGATCAGAAATTCAGATAAAGCTAGGGACATGAAAGTTCAATCTGGTAAAAATTAAATGTACAGATAATGTGAGACAGCGTCTCTACTGAGGACTAATACATATGTGTGTGTATATACTGTGGACTCATAAATACTTAATTGAAAATAAATGAATTAATAATGACACTAGGACAGAAACTATTTGCTTTCCATCACTATGTTGTTATCATTATTATTGTTTGTTTTTCCCATTTAGATTACTTCATTTAATACTGATAGTCTTCCTGGAGTGCTACTCACTGCTTTTTATTTTACTATCAGGATACTCAGCTAAAATTCATTCCATCATGGAAGACTAGATTTATCCTCAAGCACCCAGTCTACCCAAATGGATCTGTCTGGTTGCCAGGTTATTGTAACTTTCCACCCTGGGATATTTCAATGCCATCCAGACTCAAGGTTTCCATCCTGCATGTATTTTAAGCTACTGACTTCTAAGTTTTTCAAAAGGTTGAAATATTCAGAAAATGCTTAGTAAGGATTCAAGCAAGAGTCTGATAAAACTTAGTTGAATCCAAGAGTCTGATAAACCTTTTTCCCCACTCAGTGATGCAGACTAAAACTGTGCATTTCCTGGTTAAAAATAAGGATTATACCATTCATTCATTCATTCAAAAAATACTGAGAACCTATTATGTACCAGGCAGTCTTCCAGGCACTAGGGATATAGTGGTGAGTTACATATGAGATACACACTCCAGTGAAGCTTATATTCCTTTTTTTTTCTTAGTGTTCAATGATTCATTATTTACATATAACACTCAGGGCTCATTATAACACGAGCCCTACTTAATACCCATCATTGGGCTACCCCATCGCCCCAACCTCCTCCCCTCTGAAACTCTCAGATTGTTTCATGGAGTCCATAGTCTCTCATGGTTTGTCTCCCCCTATAATTTCCCCTGCTTCAGTTTTCACTTCCTTCCCTTAATGTCCTCTGGCTATTCCTTATATTCCACATATGAGTGAAACCATATGATAATTGTCTCTCTCTGCTTGACTTATTTCACTTAGCATAGTCCCCTCCAGTTCCATCGATGTCGGTGCAAATGTTGGGTATTTATCCTTTCTGACGGCTGAGTAATATTCCATTGTATATATGAAACAAATCTTCTTTATCCATTCATCTGTTGAAGGGCATCTCAGCTCCTTCCCCGGTTTGGCTATTGTGGACATTGCTGCTATGAACATTGGGGTGCATGTGGCCCTTCTTTTCACTACATCTGTATCTTTGGGGTAAATACTCAGTAGAGCAATTGCTGGGTCATAAGATAGCTCTATTTTTAACGTCTTGAGGAACCTCCATCCTGTTTTCCAAAGTGGCTATACCAACTTGCATTCCCACCAACAATATGAGGGTTCCCCTTTCTCCACATCCTCTACAACATTTGTTGTTTCCTGCCTTGTTAACTTTTGCCATTTTAACTGGTCTAAGGTGGTATCTCAATGTGCTTTAATTGGAATTTCCCTGATGGCTAATGATGTTGAATATTTTATCATGTGTCTGTTAGCCATTTGTATGTCTTCTTTGGAGAAGTGTCTGTTCATGTCTTCTGCCCATTTCTTGACTTATTTTTTTTTTGGGGGGGCGGTTCAGTTTGAGAAGTTCTTTATAGACCTTGGATACCAGCCCTTTGTAATGTCATTTGGAAATATCTTCTCCCATTCTGTAGGTTGCCTTTTAGTTTTTTTGACTGTTTCCTTTGCTGTGCAGAAGCTTTTTATCTTGATGAAGTCCCAAAAGTTCATTTTCGCTTTTATTTCCCTTGCCTTTAGAGACGTGTCTTGAAAGAAGTTACTGTGGCCAACATCAAAGAGGTTACTGCCTATGTTCTCCTCTAGGATTTTGATGAATTCCTGTCTCACATTGAGGTCTTTCATCCATTTTGAGTTTATCTTTGTGTATGGTGTAAGAGTGATCGAGTTTCATTCTTCTGATTATACCTGTCCAATTTCCATGGAACCATTTATTGAAGAGACTGTATTTTTTCCATTGCATATTTTTCTCCTGCTTTGTTGAAGATTAGTTGACCATAGAGTTGAGGGTCCATTTCTGGAGACTCTATTCTATTTCATTGATCTTTGTGTCTGTTTTTGTGCCAATACCATGCTGTCTTGTTGATCACAACTTTGTAATATAGGATGAAATCAGGCAACATGTTGCCCCCAGCTTTGTTTTTCTTTTTCAACAGTCTCTTGGCGATTCAAGGTCTTTTCTCCTTCCATACAAATTTTAGGATTGTTTGTTCCAGCTCTTTGAAAAATGCCAATGGTATTTTAATAGCAATGGCATTGAAAGTATAGATTTCTCTGGTAGCATAGACATTTTAACAATGTTTATTCTTCTGATCCATGAGCATGGAATGTTTTTCCATCTTTTTGTGTCTTCTTCAATTTCTTTCATGAGCGTTCTGTAGTTCCTAGAGTATAGATCCTTTACCTCTTTGGTTAGGTTTATTCCGAGGTATCTTATGGTTTTTGGTGCTATTGTAAATGGAATCGATTCTCTAATTTCTTTTTCTACAGTTACATTGTTAGTGCGCAGAAAAGCAACTGATTTCTGTGCATTGATTTTGTATCCTGCCACATTGCTGAATTGCTGGATGAGTTCTAGTAATTTGGGGGTGGAGTCTTTTGGGTTTTCCACATAAAGTATCATGTCATCTGTGAAGAGAGAGTTTGACTTCTTCTTTGCCAGTTTGTATACGTTTTATTTCTTTTTGTTGTCTGATTAATGATGTTAGGACTTCTAGTACTATGTTGAACAACAGTGGCAAGGGTGGGCATCCCTGTCACGTTCCTGACCTTAAGGGAAAAGCTCTGAGCTTTTCCCCTTTGAGAATGACATTCACTGCAGGCTTTTCATAGATGGTTTTTATAAAATTGAGGAATGTTCCTTCTATCCCTACACTCTGAAGAGTTTTAATCAGAAATGGATGCTGTTTTTTGTCAAATGCTTTTTCTGCATCAATTGAGAGGATCATATGGTTCTTGTCTTTTATTGATGTCCTCTATCACACTGATTGATTTGTGAATGTTGAACCACACTTGCATTCCAGGAATAAATCCCAACTGGACGTGATGGATAATCCTTTTAATGTACTGTTGAATCCTATTGGCTAGGATCTTGTTGACCATTTGGGCATCCATGTTCATCAGGGATATTGGTCTGCAATTTTGCTTTTTGATGGGGTCCTTGCCTGTTTTGGGATCAAGGTAATGCTGGCCTCATAGAATGAGTTTGGAAGTTTTCCTTCTGTTTCTATTTTTTGAAACAGCTTCAGTAGAATAGGTTTTATTTATTCTTTAAATATGTTTGGTAGAATTCCCCTGGGAATCGATCAGGCCTTGGACTCTTGTTTCTTGGGAGGTTTTTGATCACTGCTTCAAAATCTCGTTACTGGTTATTGGCCTATTCAGGTTGTCAATTTCTTCCTGTTTTAGTCTTGGCAGCTTATAGGTTTCCAGGAAGGCATCCATTTCATTCAGATTGCTCAGTTTGTTGGCATATAGTTGTTGATAATAATTTCTAATAATTGTTTCTATTCCTTGGTGTTACTCATGATCTGTTCCCTTCATTCATAATTTTATTAATTTAGGTCCTTTCTCTTTTCTTTTGGATAAGTCTGGCCAGAGGTTTATTGATCTTATTAATTCTTTCAAAGAACCAGCTTCTAGTTTCATTGGTCTGCTCTACTCTTTTTATGGTTTCCATTTCATTGATCTCTGCTCTAATCTTATTATTTCTCTTCTCCTTCTTAGTTTTGGTTTTATTTGCTCTTCTTTTTCTAGTTCCTTTAGGTGTAAGGTTAGCTTGTGCATTCGTCATTTTTCTACTTTTTTGAGTGAGGCTTGGATGGCTATGTATTTCCCCCTTAGGACCGCCTTTTCAGTATCCCATAGGTTTTGGACCAATGTGTTTTCATTCTCATTGGTTTCTATGAATTGTTTACGTTCTTCTTTAATTTCCTGGTTGACCCAAACATTCTTTATAAGGATGATCTTCAGCTTCCAAGTGTTTGAATTCCTTCCAAATTTTCTCTTGTGACTGAGTTCCAGTTTTAAAGCATTGTGGTCTGAAAATATGCAGGGAATAATTTCAATCTTTTGGTATTAGGTGAGACCTGATTTGTGACCCAGTATATGGTCTATTCTGGAGAAAGTCCATGTGCATTCAAGAAGAATGAGTATTCTGTTGTTTTAGGGTGGAATGTTCTGTATCTATCTATGAAGTCTATCTGGTCCAATGTGTCATTCAAAGCTCTTGTTTCTTTGTTGATCTTCTTCTTAGATGATCTGTCAATTGCTGAGAGTGGAGCATTGAGGTCTCCTACTATTAAAGTATTATTATCAATATGACTCTTTATTTTGGTTAACAGTTGGCTTACATAGTTGGCTGCTCTCATGTTGGGGGCATAGATATTTATAATTGTTAGATCTTCTTGTTGGACAGATGCTGTAAAGAATGATATAGTGTCCCTCTCCATCTCTTACTACTGTCTTTAGGTTAAACTCTAATTTGTCTGATATGAGAATTGTTACCCCTGCTTTCTTTTGAGGTCTGTTGGCATGATAAGTGGTTCTCCATTCCCTCACTTTCAATCTGGAGGTATTTTTAGTTTCAAAATGAGTCTCTTTTAGACCGCATATGGATGTGTCATGTCTTTTTATCCAATCTGCAACCCTGTACCATTTCATGGGAGCATTTAGGCCGTTCATGTTTAGAGTGACTATTGAAAGATATAATTGTAGTTCCATCATATTGCCTGTGAAGTCCCTGTTTCTATACATTTTTTCTGTAAATTTCTGGTCTGTATTACTCTTGGGGTCTTTAGTCTTTTATAGAATCCCACTTAATATTTCTTGCAGGGCCG
Source organism: Halichoerus grypus (assembly GCF_964656455.1). Classification (NCBI taxonomy): domain Eukaryota; kingdom Metazoa; phylum Chordata; class Mammalia; order Carnivora; family Phocidae; genus Halichoerus; species Halichoerus grypus. The sequence continues at coordinate 22,591,161 of NC_135727.1, read as the reverse complement.
GCTTGGTGGTCACATATTCTTTCAGTTTCTACCAGTCTTGGAAGCTCCTTGTCTCTACATCCATTTTAAATGACAGCCTTGCTGGATAAAGTATTCTTGGCTGCATGTTCTTCCCATTTAGTACCCTGAATATGTCTTGCCAGCCCTTTCTGTCTTGTTAGGTCTCTGTGGACAGGTCTGATGTTATTCTGATGTTCCTCCCTCTGTACCTAAGAAATCTATTCTCCCAGCTGTTCTCAGGATAGCTCCCTTGGTTCTAAGATTTACAAGGTTTTACTATCATGCCAGGGCATTGACTGTTCTCATTGATCTTGGGAGGGTCCTCTCTGCCTCTTGGACATTAATGCTTGTTTCCTTCCTCAGATTAGGGAAGTTCTCGGCTATGATTTGCTCAAATATACCTCGTAGTCCTCTTTCTCTCTCCACTCCCTCGGGGATCCCAGTAATTCTGACATTGGATCATTTCATGGCATCATTGATCTCTCTAAGTCTATTCTCATGGGCTTTTAGCTGTTTATCCCAGGCGTCCTTGCCTTCCTTCCTATCATCTTATCTTCTAGCTCACTAATTTGTTCTTCTGCCTCATTTACCCTGGCTGTCTGGGTATCCAGTTTAGACTGCCTCTTATTCATAGCATTTTTAAGTTTGGCCTGATTTGATATCATTTCTGCCCTTAGAGATTCTTTTTTTTCTTTTTAAAATTTTTATTGTTATGTTAATCACCATACATTACATCATTAGTTTTTGATGTAGTGTTCCATGATTCATTGTTTGTGCATAACACCCAGTGCTCCATGCAGAACCTGCCCTCTTTAATACCCATCACCAGGCTAACCCATCCTCCCACCCCCCTCCCCTCTAGAGATTCTATATTGTCGGTAATGTTTTTCTCAAGCCTAGCTACTGACTTCATAATTGCTACCCTGAAGTCTATCTCTGACATCTTGCTTATATCCATATCCTTTAGGTCTGTGGCAGAGGCCATAGTCTCTGATTCTTTTCTTTTTTGGGAGTTCCTCCTCTTAGTCATTCTGTTGAGGGGTGGTTGAGGGAATGTACAGAGTCCAAAGTATTAACCATGACCCAAGCAAGATGCATCCGTTTTATGGGGACCCTAGGGTTGTCATCCTCTTGTTCTTCCCACCTGTCTTCTGGGAGAGGGGCCTGCTGCACGGTTACTCATGCAACCCTGCTTGGGCAGAGTTACCCTGCCTCCTCTTGGGTGGGGGGAGCTCAGTGGAAACCGGTTTTTTGAGCTTTTGTTCTTTGGCAGCTTTCCATGTCTCTTCAGAGAGTCAGAGCAGAAATGGCTGCACCCAAACCTCTGACTCAGAGCAGAGAAATCGTAGTCTGTTATTCACTAAGCCCTCCAGCACACACAGTCTCCATTTCTGTCTGTGCTGCTAAAAACTGCAGGCTCCCACGGTGGTGCATGCCCACAGCAACTCTCCCAGAGGTCAATCCCAGGTCCAGGGCATGTCTCTGCCCTTTGTGCTTCTAAGACTGCGTGCACACCTGCAGCTCCTGGATCCTGTCTGGGATTTGCTCTAAAACCCTTTCCCTTCCACTATCACTCTGCAAGTTTGTGCCCAGTCCCCAGCGTGAGACAATTTGCGCTCCAGTGTTATATCACCTTCCCAGCACTAGCTTATGGCTGCTTCCTCCCTGTTTTGTTTATATTCTGATATCTGCCCATAGAATCAGCACTCTGCCCTTCATACCTTGCGACAGCCAGAGATTTTCTGCTTGTAGAGATCCAGATATATATTCTCACATCTCAGGCTGATTTTGTGGGTGTTCAGAATGGCTTGGTAGATATCCAGCTAAACTCAGGGGACCAGTTGAAATAGGGTCCCCTATTCCTCCACCACTTTACCTCCACCTTGAAGCTTATATTCCAATATTAATTAAATCTAAAAGCAACACCAAATTTATTGTCTATATCAGAGGGCTGGATTATGTATATTCACCAAGCCTACTATAGAGAGCACACTGACCTAGCAGAGCTACTGAAAACAGTTAACAATACTTAATAGCTTTATACCCATTTCAGTATTCTAAATGCCTTTCCCATTTTTTCCCATAAATTATGGTGTATAATTTATCCTTCCTAATCCATATTTGACCACAACCATCAGCAGATAAACTATGCACTTCACACACCAATGCATAAATTTCTAATTGGAATATAAATTGATTCCACACTGTCTTTTTTTAATGCTCTTGACCCCACCTACTCCAGAAAGGCCATATTTCTGTGTTGAGTAACATAAGGAAGAAGGAAAAAATAGAGATGGATTAAAAGAGACAAAATCCAAAGAAAATAAGTGGTTTAAATAAAATATGTGATGATGGTGTGGGGTGCTATAAAGTTTTTATTGCCACTTTCTTGGGAAGACCAGCATAACTTACGCCTAGTGCTGCCACTTATAAGTAATGTGGTCACAGCAAACTCACTGCAATAAAAACTTCAAACATCTCCACCACCACATATTATACACATACACATATACCAATAATTTAGTAACTTTTCCAGCTGCCTTCCTCTTGGATAGCTTTTATTTCTTGATGCCCCTTCCTAATGGAACAAATTCATTTTTAGCACAGGTGTGTGGCTGATTAAACATAGAGCTCTGATCATTTTTTAAATATGGCTGCTACATCTGACACTGAATGTCTACCACAATAAATACTTGGGATGAATCTTCCCCATTTTAGGCACTGCTAAATAAGTCAATGGTTTCTCTCACCTTGGTGAATAAAGATAAGGTTCACCTTAATTGAGTCATTTGGACCTATTGCCTCAACACTGCCAAGTCTAGGAATCATGAAAGATCAGAGTGATGAGGAGTGTTAGATCCTAACCAGTGATTTTTAAACTATGTTCCAATGAGCCTAAGGGCCGATACATAGTTGGGACAGGTTTGATGAAATGGGGAGAGCTTCAAGGAGAACAACTCTATTTTAATCTCTTCTATATGTGAGAGTTCTTTTTTTTTTTTTTTTAAAGATTTTATTTATTTATTTGAGAGAGAGAGAATGAGAGGGAGGAGGGTCAGAGGGAGAAGCAGACTCCCTGCCGAGCAGGGAGCCTGATGCGGGACTCGATCCCGGGACTCCAGGATCATGACCTGAGCTGAAGGCAGTCGCTTAACCAACTGAGCCACCCAGGCGTCCCATATATGTTAGAGTTCTATATAAGATTTTATTTGGAGAGAAATTTATGCTGAGAAAATGTACACACGAATACACACATGTATAAAGAAGCCACCTTTAAAGTTACTAATCTGGACAAATATTCCCACTCCCAATTTTAGAGGTGAGAGAAACAGATCCTTAGAAAGGTTAAATGATAAACTTACAGTCACATGGACATCTGGAGGTGCAATTAGGACCAGCGCAGTTAGGTCCCCTAAATCCCAGTCTGTTGTTCATTCTATGGTATACCAATGAATTATATAATTGTAATCAATATTGTTTATGATATAAGTTGGAGTTGGGCCAAGCACTATATGTGAGATAAACTATATTAGACATAATATAGTTTTAGACATAATATAGCTTGCTAGTGTGATCATAGTTTAGTCATCTTTTTCATGAGTGAAGAGGAGGGTACACGCTAACAAAGAAATCTTCCAACTTACAACAGATCTTTCAAGAAAACGTGTTATCCCTGAGAGTGAAAGAATGAGTATAAAGAATGACCCTATTTAAATAATTTATTACCCAATCCATTCAATTCACTAACTATGCCCTAGCTTGAAAAGAAGTCTCTTTATAGAACCCTAAATCCCACATGTGCCACTTGTCAAGAGAAGAACATATCCTTTGCACATTTATCTTTCTCTTTTGTTTGTTGAACCCCAAATGAACTCAGACTATAGAGCCTGCTTCATCTCACATATACTTAGAAGATCATTGTATGTGGTGAGGAAGGAGATAACAGTTCTATACCTCATGGTTCTATACCTGAAACCATTTCACTGCCAAAAGACAGAGTTGACTTTGAATGGAAATTTTACTCTTAAAAATGCATTTTCATAAAAATATAAACTTCAATTGACATTAACATTATACAATCTCATTGTGGAAAAACTCCAACTTCTTTTTACATATAAAGTCAGATGTAATATATGAAATAACTTTGATAAGGGAATTTAGAAATTGAACATGGACTCTATTTAATGACGGTCACATTTTAGTTGGTTTCACAAATAACACCTAGTTGTTTATATGAATATGGTCAACAAATACCAGAAGGCAGAGCCCAGTCTGGGCCTTCTAAAGGAATTTCCAGATTATTTGCTTATGAGAATTATTTTCAACTTATCTCACCTTCTACCCTAGCTCAAAAAGCTGTATTCATTGTTGCTCTGCCTGGCCTTGGCACTGATTGCCCTTCTCTCTCTTGTGGTGTTGTCCAAGTGTACAAACATCTGCCCCAACACCAAAAGGAGCATTCATCCTCTCTCCTTTTTTTCATCAACTCTATTACAACTTCTATCCATAGGATGAACTGAGCCCTAGGCTATACACTTCATGAATCATTCCCAACCCCTATTTATTCAGTAACTGCAAAGGGTAACCTGGATTTAGATGAACTATCTGGATCAGCTCTCCACACTGATCAAAATCACAGCTAACTAGCAGATGTCTACACATCCTTTAGACTGCACAAATAGAGTACAAAAGGTATACCATAAGGAGCTGATTATAGGTCTTCCCTGTATGTAAAGCTACTTGTTCAATCTCCATAATATCTAGTTGCTCTTTTAGTTTATACAACAGGGAATGAACATATGGTGCACATTATAAATATAAAGGATTAAAGAAGGTTTTGAAAACCTTGTGGACAATAGAACTGTGGATTATTAAAGGAGGTTAAGATGGATGGGGGATGCCCAGCTGCCTTAAAGCTGATCACTAAAGGTAAAGGAGAATGACCATTCTACTCTACTTTAAAGCTGTCCCAGCATATTTCCATCTGAAGTATATCCTGAATTTGAAAGGAAGGAGGGCTGCTGGGCAGACTCATTTTGTTTCTTTTGTGTAGATAGAACCCTAGGAGGATTTCTACCTTAATATTATGCTTAAAACCATATCAACTGAAATATTTTTTTCTTTAAACATCTAAGACAGGGGGAAAAGGGTTAGAAATATTAACAAATACAGTCACTATACTAAAGAATATTACAAAATTAATCAAATGGACCAAAATTTCATCCTTACCAGTGTTCTGATGGGAATACAAAATTCACCTAACTAACTGAAAAATATTGGCTTGTATTAAGTGGCTGAGTGTGGGGAAGCCTTGGCTCTGAAAGCCTCTGCTTCAGTCTGCAAGTTGGAAAGAGTGCACATGCAAGACACTTCATCACCCATACAATAGGCTGTAAATTATTTGCATGACATTTTCTTTGCATTAGATGCCATGGGCCTGTAACAGGTTAGTGTAATATATAGACCATTTAAGTGGCAATAGTCATAAGTTACAGATGGAAAGCTCTATTCTGACCAACCATTGTGCTCCCTCTTTGCCCAATTTTCAATATGAAAAATCACCACCAAATATCAAAAATGGCTTCTTGGACTAACAGCCCTGATCTACGGGATTTGTCATGTTGTAGCTCACCTGTTTCAAGAGCACTCCATTCATTTGTTCCATGTTACCAAGACTGAGATTTCACTGAATAATTGATGAGAGGAGAAAACTATGAATTACCTTGTACCCAGTCATTATGGCTGTGATACTGCCTTTATCAAAACTAACTACAGTATTAGTTAATAAACACACAACCTAAATGATATAAGAGGCAATTTATGAAAAGGTCTGTCCACATGACCACTGATGTTTAAGAATCAAGAACTGACCTTCAGTTCTGATCACTGCAGCAGCAGCATTTAGTTATACAAATGTAGGGAAAAGAATGGTCTTCAAAGTAGTGTGCGTGTGTGTGTGTGTGTGTGTGAGAGAGAGAGAGAGAGAGAGACTATCATCAGGGTACTTTAAATGTTTCTGAACTTAGGGAAGAACGATGAAAAATTTAGAAAAACAATTTACAAAAACTAAAATAGCATTCATTGTGTACTTATTATCCAAGCCCTGTGTATGGAGTCACTCCTTTAATAGTCCTATCAGTCTTATAAAGTAAATACTGTTATAATCATGAAATCTCCCCCATCTACATTGGTAATTCCCAAACCAGAAATTAAACTTTCTATATATAGATTAACTCCAGTTGTGCAATTGAACATTTCAGCTTCTGTTACTTGAAGTATGGGTGACAAAAAGATGTGGCTTGTTGGGAGGTACTAGCACTATATGTTCCATTAAATAAGTGGGAGACCCATCTAAGCAGGCAATAAAGGGGTTATGTTCAGAGAGGTTGGCTAAGGTGGGGAGCAGCAGGCAAGCCATAAATGGCTAAGTAATCAGACAAGATTCAGAGTCCATAAGGTTAAAGGATGCAAAAAATTCAGCATTAATGAGCAGATTTGAACTTTAACCCTAGACAGAGATAATTTGTTCTCTGCCCTATTTTATACTTCCTAGTGGATATTAAGAGCCTTGAGTCTGTAACTGGTAATCATTTCCAGAAAGAAGCCAAATCAATTTAGTTGAACTCTGCCCCCCCCAAAAAGTAAGGCAGATGTGCTAAAATTATCTCACAGCTTCAAGTAACTGTACCTTTTACCACCACCTCTCCCCCATCCTCACTTCTGCCTTGCTTGGAACATTGTAATTCAGCAGTAGCTTCTTCCCTCTCTCTTAATTCTTTAATTTAATCCTAAGGCATTCAGGGAAAATAGAAAATATATTTTCTGAATTCAAGGACTAAAAATCTAGATGAAGAGAAAAATTATGGTCAAATAAAACCAGTAAAAGAGTACTAAGAAACATATACAATGTCATGTAACATAAATGTACATGAGCACTAATGTGCAAAAGGAGTGATCAGAGACTCCTAACGAAATCTCATACTAAAGGGCATGGCTTGCATATCATGAATTTACAAATTTCTGAAATGTATTCAATAACTAGTTTCTCTCTGTGAGCAGGTATCAATATATGTAGTACAATTATAGTATATTACATTATACTGTTAAAACAAACAATCCACAGCAAAGGAAACAGTCAACAAAACAAAGAGGCAACCCACAGAGTGGGAGAAGATATTTGCAAATGACACTACAGATAAAGGGCTGGTATCCAAGATCTATAAAGAACTTCTCAAACTCAACACCCAAAAAACAAATAATCAAGTCAGAAAGTGGGCAGAAGATATGAAAAGACACTTCTCTGAAGAAGACATACAAATGGCTAACAGACACATGAAAAAATGTTCATCATCATTAGCCATCAGGGAAATTCCAATCAAAACCACATTGAGGGCGCCTGGGTGGCTCAGTTGGTTAAGCGACTGCCTTCGGCTCAGGTCATGATCCTGGAGTCCCAGGATCGAGTCCCGCATCAGGCTCCCTGCTCAGCAGGGAGTCTGCTTCTCCCTCTGACCCTCCCCCCCTCATGTGCTCTCTCTCTCTCTTAAATAAATAAATAAATAAAATCTTTAAAAAAAAAAAAAACGGACGGCCCAAAAAAGAAAGAAAAGAGAAAAAAAAAAGAAAAAAGAGGAGGGGAACAATCAAGCAAGCTTAGGATAAATATGGAATTTCAAATCAATGGAAAATCAATTATTTAATAAAGAATATTTACACATCTGTCTATCAATTTGAGAGAAAAAGTAAGGTTAATTTCTATCTCACATCACATATAAAAAAAAACATTAGATATAGATTAGAGTGTCAAATGTACTATCAAAAAAAAAAAAAAAACCACATTGAGATACCACCTTACACCAGTTAGAATGGCAAAAATGGACAGGGCAAGAAGCAACAAATGTTGGAGAGGTTGTGGAGAAAGGGGAACCCTCTTACACTGTTGGTGGGAATGCAAGTTGGTACAGCCACTTTGGAAAACAGTGTGGAGGTGCCTCAAAAATTTAAAAATAGAGCTACCCTATGACCCAGCAATTGCACTCTTGTATTTACCCCAAAGACACAGATGTAGTGAAAAGAAGGGCCATATGCACCCCAGTGTTCATAGCTGCAATGTCCGCAATAGCCAAACTGTGGAAAGAGCTGAGATGCCCTTCAACAGATGAATGGATAAAGAAGATGTGGTCCATATATACAATGGAATATTACTCAGCCACCAGAAAGGATGAATACCCAACTTTTACATCAACATGGATTGGCCTGGAGGAGATTATGCTAAGTGAAATAAGTCAAGCAGAGAAAGTCAATTATCATATGGTTTCACTTATTTGTGGAACATAAGGAATAGCATGGAGGACATTAAGAGAAGGAAGGGAAAAATGGGGGGGGGATTGGAGGGAGAGATGAACCATGAGAGACTATGGACTCTGAGAGACAAACAGGGCTTTAGAGGGGAGGGGGGAGGGGGGATTGGTTAGCCCATTGATGGGTATTAAGGAGGGCACGTACTGCATGGAGCACTGGGTGTTATACGAAAACAATGGATCGTGGATCACCACATCAAAAACTAATGATGTATTGTATGGTGACTAACATAACATAAAAAAATTAAAAAAAAAAAAACAATCCTTTCAACCATGAGTTCTTGAGTCAACACATTTTTGCAATAATCAGTGAGGCTCACAAAAATATATTTTGGGCAGAGAAAAAGAAGGTGGTTGAGATGAGAATAAAGTATCTAGAGGCGACCAATGGAATAAAACATTTGCAAATCATATATCTGATAAGGGATTAATATCCAAAATACATTAAAGAACTCATACTCAATAGCAAAAAACAAATAATCTAATTAAAAATGGGCAAGAGACATGAATAGACATTTTTCCAAAGAAGTTATACAAATGGCCAACAGGTATATGAAAAGGTGCTCAACAACACTAATCAATAGAGAATGCAAATCAAGCCCCAATGAGATATCACCTCATGCCATTTAGAGTAGCTACAATCCAAAAAGAGAAGAGATAACAAATCCTGACAAGGATGTGAAAAAAATGGAACCCTTGTGTACTGTTGGTAGAAATGTAAATTGGTGCAGCCACTATGGAAAATAGTATGACAGTTCCTCAAAAAATTAAAAATAGAACTACCATATGATCCAGTAATTTCACTTCTGGGTATATATCTGAAGGAAAGAAAATCACTGTCAAAGAGGTATTTGCACCCCCATGTTCATTGCAGTATTACTCACAATAGCTGAGACAGGGAATAATCTAACAGCTCATGGATAAAGATGAATGGATAAATAAAACAATGGAAGACAATTTAGCTATAAAAAAGGAAATCCTGCCATTTACAAAAACATGGATAGGCCTTGAGGGCATTATGCCAAATAAAATAAGTCAGACAGATAAAAACAAATACTGTATGATCTCACTTATATGTAGAATCTTAAAAAAGAAAACTCATAGAGAAAGAGATTAGATTTGTGGTTGTCAGAGGCAGAGGGTGGAGGGTAGGGGAATTGAGTAAAGGTGGTCAAAAGGTACAAACATCTGGTTCTAAGATAAATAAGCACTGGGGATATAATGTACAACCTGATGGCTATGGCTAATAATGCTCTATGATATATTTGAAAGTTGTTAAAAGAGTACATCCTAAAAGTTCTCATCACAGGAAAAAAATTTCATAATTATTTGAGGTAATAGATGTTAAATAAATGTGAGGTGGTTATTTTACAACATATATGTGTATCAAGACATCATGCTGTATATCTTAAATTTATACAGTGCTGTATGTCAATTATATCTCAATAAAACTGGGAAAAAAATAATTATCCTCCAGAAAGGTTATAAAAAAGATTGTGAGAATACACACTTACTCAGAAATATCCTCTACACTTAGCAGTACACATGGTCATTATTATCTTTGCCCTATGGTATACTTGGTAGACTCTCATCAATCATCACAAAGTCATGACAGCCTAATCAATTCAAGCTAGGTTCATTTTCACTCTTGGTTGCCTAGAGGTTGAGGTCTCCTACCCAGATGATCCATATTGGATTGTCACTATCATCTTTTTCAGTGACAGAGATGAGCTTACCCTTGAGTTATTTGGCCTGCAATTACTGAAGCACTTTAACAGAAGAGTCATGTCACAGAATTACATCAGGAAAAAAAAAATACATTAGGCTGTTAAATGAATATAATCATTTTCATATTGATTTCAGCAACCATAGATTTTGCCAAAGTTGAATTATATCCTATTTTTCCCACTTGAAATCCAAAATAGTTACATGGTTCTATCAGATTAACTGACCTCATTCATTTTTGTTTTTAGGCATTGTTTGTTTGTTTGTTGTTTTCCCCCATAGAGGCCATTAGACTTAGCTGCTTCAGAATACAATGATCAACATACTTGTCTAATTTTTGGTCTCACACAAAATTTTGCATTCAGTTATTATTTGTCAGACACTGAATTAAATGGATTTAATTTATATATTGTACATGTTTTGTATATATTACATACATGCATACATACATATATAAGGTTTTCACAGCTATAATTATAAGTTTCTCATAATCTTCCTGGGCACCAAAACAATAATTTCTAAACCAGTATTAAAGTACTCTAATATGCTAACTGAACAAGGTGATTTTAGAAAAGAGATATACAAATACATTTTATGAAGTGTCTCTATTATAGAAGTACAAAATAAAATTATATATACTATTTAAAAGAGAAAATTATTTTCCTAGATTTTTTTATCTTTTGGTGTGTGTGTGTGTGTATGTGTGCTTGTGTGTGTGTGTGTAAGTGAAATGAAGTTTTCAGAGAGATCCACCATCTAATCTGTATATCCAAGGCTAGTTTTCAGCCAATCAATCAATTTTGACCTTCCATTCAGGCCTAAACTTTTCCACTCCTTTCATCTCATCAGAAAAATATCAAGAGAAAAAGAGGTGTTCAGGAAAAAGTAGACCATGTATCTGCAAAGAACTATCTTTTTATAGGTGTGCAAGAAGTGTCAATGTAAAAAGTTGCTACTGTTCAAGCCCATCAATTCAAAACAAGCTTTTCAAAAACTTGCTAACATGACTCAAATGACCCACATGATTGGATACCTGCAGAAAGAAAGAAAACCTGACATACATTAGTGCTGCAGCCTGCTAGAATTGGATATGAGCTCAGTCTTTTCCTAATGGGTGGAATTAAACTACTACTTCCTTAAAAAAAATGCTTCTTTGCTCACAGGTTTATCACCCCTGCCAGAGGGCCTAGGAAGAAGGAAGAAGGCAATTCACAATTTTGTAGGGAAATTTATGAAAAATTCCGGTTGCTTAGGCAGTAGGTAGATTTTATGTGACCCATTTCATCTTTATTAAAAGTATACTTCTGAATCCCCAGATTGTTCTGTTTTCCTTAGAATCTTTAATTTGGCAAAAACCAAAGTATGAACTCTTGTTTTGGCCAGTGTTGCCTTGACAAGTTGTTTCACTTAATAAATTAAGGCTGTGGAAATTTACATTATGTTTTGGAGAGTTTGTAAAGGACTAACTGCTGTACATCCCACAATAACAATTCAATTTGTCACTGGGTAGGTAACAGGTGGGAAACTAGAGTACCTACGTGACTACCCAGTCTTCTCTGGAGACAGGACAATTCAGGTCAGAAAAAAAATTGACTAGGAAAAACTCATCATTCCTCTCTGAGATTTCACACAAGAAAATAAGGCTGTGTACACAAGTAAGTGTGGATAAAAACATATAAACATAAGAATAATGAACCACTGCTAGGAAGTTGAAGTTGCCCAGGGACATCTTGCTAGACCTACTTGATAATTTCCTATTAATAAATATATATATCTTGTATCTATCTGCCTTTGAAGGTGTTTGGGATGCTGCATCCAACAGTAAAACTTGATACAATCCTCGGCTACTTATATTTTCTCATGTACTGCATTGCCTACTAAGGAGACAACCTAGAAAACTATTTTTCAGACAAAATTCAACCAGATTTAATTCAGTAAATCTTACCTCACCAGATCTTGTGTTTCTCCTTTTATGTAGGTACTAAGAGGTAGAAGTCATGGCTTCTGTCCTAGATTATTTTAGAGATTAATTGAAATATCACTAGAACATAAGCTCCTTGAGGGCAAGGACCAGGTCTTACTGATATCTTTATCCTTGGTGCCAAAATAGGAGATTGACACAAAGTAGGCTCTTAATAGATGAATGTTGAACAAATAAATGGAGAAAGAAGATGTAGGCATGACCTAATATGAACAACAATAGATTGCTGATAATTAGGTACTAGAATGCAAAGAATAAGACAAAGGGCAAGAAAAATGAACCTATGTATTAAGGTAAAAAATGGTTGTGTCAAAAGATGGCTCTAAGTTTAGGCATTGGTACATTCCTAGAAAATCAGAGTTGCTAATTTCATCTGGAATCCCCATTGAGCTCAGAAAATAGCCTCAGGCTATGCTTTTCACTTTCTCACTAAAGCAGTATGAACTGTTCAAATGTGCCCTTTAAAAAATCATTTCTTTTCTTTCCTCTCTGTTCCAACATAGAATCAAGAAGGGACAAAGAGGCACAAAAAGAGAGATCACTGACCCTGACTGTTTGGACAGCATGCCTGAAGTATATTTTGTTCCCTCCAACCCCAGAAAACTAACTATGTTTCCATTGCACTTTAGAAAAAGACTAGAACTTTGGGAGTTGGGTATTTTGTTTTCCCCTGACCACTTCCCAGCACCTATCTAAAAAAAAAAAAAAAAAAAAAACTGTCGGGATGCCTGGGTGGCTCAGTCAGTTAAGCACATCTGCCTTCAGCTCAGGTAGTGGTCCCCGGGTCCTGGGATCAAGTCCTGCCTCGGGCTCCTTGCTCAGCAGGGAGCCTGCTTCTCCCTCTGCCTGTGTTTCGCCTGCTTGTGCTCTCTCTCTCTGACAAATAAATAAAATATTTAAAAAATAAAACAAATAAATAAAATAAAATAAAAACTCTCAACCTCAAAGCAAGATATAAGCTTAGCAAGCACTTAGTGCCTGATCTCTCATGACAAGCTTCCAAAAGTCATTGGCTTGACCAACATGTTTGTCTTACCCAAATTGGTGGGTATCTATTGGAATCATTCATTTTAAATTTAAAAGATCCCATAAGAAACTGAACAAATTTGTACAAAGTCAGGTATAAGAGAAAAACATCCCTGGATACCCCTTTCCCCCCTACTTTGGACTCAGCAGCTCCCTTAAGGTTTCTATCCAGACCAAAGATGGTGCTCTTTTGTTTCCAGGCAGGCTTGAAAAAATCTGCCACTAACCTCCAAGGAGGAGAAATGGACAAGAGCTTGGCTGCCACCATAAACAAATAGGGTTAATTGTTCCCCATCATCATTGTTATCACACAAAGCACTGGTTTACTGCCTTTTCCTCCACAGCAATAAAAAGATGAATAAAAAGCCAAGATCATGGGTTTGGCCTTTTATGGGCCAAATAGCTTTTTAAAAAGCCTTAGCTGTAAACTAAGCTCTTCCTAGACCCTGACCATATGTCTCTTATTCATGTGATGCTAAGTTCAGAAAGTCCTAGGCACAGAGTGGCCCATTGTCATGACAGAAAGAGCACATCTCAATAAATGAAGAATGGCACACTTTTACCTTCTTTTCAAAGGAAAGAAAATAAACACTAGCATTCACTGAGCACATGCTATATACCAAGCCCTATCCTAGATACTTTTTGCTCTTATCTTAATTCCTCCTCCAAAACTTACATGTTACATATTTTATTATCTCTATTCTTACAAGAAAATTGAGGGTTGAGAGGTTACAAAAAGTTATAAGCAAGTAAGTTCCATTTAAAAACCAGAGAGGGAGACAAACCATAAGAGACTCTTAATCTCGGGAAACAACTGAGGATTGCTGGAGTGGAGGGGGTTGGGAGGGATGGGGTGGCTGGGTGATGAATATTGGGGAGGGTATGTACTATGGTGAGCACTGTGAATTGTGTAAGACTGATGAATCACAGACCTGTACCCCTGAAACAAATAATACATTATCTGTTAATAAAAAATTAAAAAAAAAATAAAAAGCTATTGAAGCCATTTATAATTGCATCAAAAAGAATAAAATACCTAGGAAAAATTTTAACCAAGTAGGTGAAAGACCTATACACTGAAAACTATAAGTCACTGGTGAAAGAAATTGAAGACACAAAGAAATGGAAAGATATTCCATGTTCGTGGATTAAAAAAATTAAAATGTCCATACTGATTCACTGCAATTCCTATCAAAATACCAATGGCATTTTTTTTCACAGAAATAGAACAATACTAAAATTTGTATGAAACTATGGAAGACCCTAAATAGCCAAAGCAATCTTGAGAAAGAACAAAGCTGGAGGCATCACATTCCCTGATTTCAAACTATATTACAAAGATATATTAATCAAAACAGTATGGTATTGGCATAAAAACAGATACATAGATCAATGGAACAGAACAGATAACCCAGACATAAACCTATGCATATATGGTTAATTAATTTACGACAAGAAGGCAAGAATATCCAGTTGGGAAAGGATGGTCTCTTTAATAAATGGTGTTGGGAAAATTGAACAGCCACATGCAAAAGAATGAAACCACACCACTATCTTCCATCATACATGAACATTAACTCAAAATAAATGGAAGACTTGAATGTAACATCTGAAACCATAAAACTCCTAGCAGAAAACAGGCAGTAAGTCACTTGACATTGGTCTTGGCAATGAATTTCTGGATCTGACTCCAAAAGCAAAGACAACAAAAGCAAAAATAAACAAGTGGGACTATATCAAACTAAAAAGCTTTTGCACACCAAAGGAAACCATCAACAAAATGAAAAGATGACCTACTAAATGGGAGAAAATATATCCAATAAGGGGTTAATATCCAAAATATATAAAAAACTTATACAACTCAATAGCAAAAGCAAAACAACACACACACACACACACACACATACACACAACCCAGCAACTACACAGACACACGCACACAAAAACAAGGAACTCAATTAAAAAATGAGCACAGGATCTAAGTAGACATTTTTTTCCAATGAAGATATATAGATGGCCAACAGACACATGAAAAGATGCTCAGCAGCACTAATCATAAGGGAAATGCAAATCAAAACCACAATGAGATATTTCCTCACACCTGTTAAAATGGCTATTGTCAAAAAGACAAATAACAAGTATTGGCAAAAACATACAGAAAAGGGGACCCTCATGCACTGTTGGTGGGAATATAAATTACTACAGCTACTATGGAAAACAACATGGAGACTCCTCAAAAAATTAAAAACAGAACTATCATACGATCTAGCACTTCCACTTCTGGGTACTTATCTGAAAAAATGAAAGCACTGATTCAAAAAGATATCTGCACCCCTATTTTCATTACAACATTATTTACAATAACCAAGATATGGGAACAGTTTACATTACCATTGATGAATGAATGGTAAAGAAGATATGATACACACACAAACAAACCACAATGGAATACTACTCAGCCATAAAAAGAGTGAAATCTTGCCATTTGCAACAACTTGGGTAGACTTTGAGGGAATTATACAACAAAAGAAAACAAACATTGCTGCTATGAACATTGGATAAAGAAGATGTGGTACATATATACAATGGAATATTATTCAGCCATCAGAAAGGATGAATACCCACCATTTGCATCGACATGGATGGAACTGGAGGGGATTATGCTAAGTGAAGTAAGTCAAACAGAGAAAGATAATTATCATATGGTTTCACTCTTATGTGGAACATAAGCAATAGCACAGAGGACCATGGGGGAAGGGAGGGAAATTTGAAGGGGGAGAAATCAGAGAGGGAGATGAACCATGATTGAAGGTGGACCCTGGGAAACAAACTGAGGGTTTCAGAGGGGAGGGAGTGGGGGGATGGGGTAACAGGGTGATGGGTATTAAGGAGAGCACGTATGGTGATGAGCACTGGGTGTTATACGCAACTAATGAATCATTGAACACCACATCAAAAACTAATGATGTATTATACAGTGGATAACTAACATAATAATAATAAAAAAGAAAACAAACAAAACAAACATCATAGATCCAGAGAGCAGAATGGCAGTTGCCAGAGAGGAAGGGGGTTGGGGAATGGGAAAAATGGGTGAAGGAGGTCAGAAGGTACAAACTTCCAGTTATAAAATAAGTAAATCACAGGGATATAATGTACAGCATGGTGACTACAGTCAAATAATATTGTAGAACACACTTGAAAGTTGCCAAGAGAGTAAGTCCTAAAAGTTAACTTTGTATGGTAACATATTGTAACTAGATTAATTGTGCTGGTCATTTTGCAATGTATACAAATATTGAACCATTATGTTATATACCTGAAACCAATATAATGTTCTATGTCAAATATACCTCAATTTAAAAATTATAAAAAAGCATAAGAATTCTATTACTGTAAGGTAACATGTTCCATATGTCAGTTAAGTAAAGTTTGTTTACAGTATTGTGCAGATATTTTATAAACCTTGACTTTTTGCTCTCCTTGTTCATTAAGTTATTAAAAAGATGTTTTAAATTTCCCACTCTTCTTATAGGTCTGTCTATTTCATCTTTTAGTTCTACTAATTTTTTTCATATATTTTGAAACTGCTATTTTGTGTACACTGATTAGAATTGTGATATTTTCTTAATAGACTTTTTTATCTAAAAAAAAAGAAGATACTGAAGAAGTCAGAAGAAAGAAGATTTGGAGAAGAGCAAATCCTTAAAGTTTTCAATATAATAAAAGGAGTATAAATATTCAAGAGAAAAATCATTACAATGTTTGGCAAGTAATATAAAAGAGAAGATACTTCTCATCATGTGTGTTTGTGGTATTGATATGTATGCATAAACCAATTTGAAGGGGAAGTGGGACACACAAACAGGTTACTGTCATTCAAAAAAATATAAGAGCATATACTATGCATACCACAAAGAAATTAAAGGTATGGCTCCTGCCCTGTATGGAATTAGTAGTCTTTCTTTGGTTATGGGGGAGAACGAATTAAAATACAAATAAATATAGGAGGCCAAGGGAGTGGTAATGTTTATCACTGTGGACCAAGGATGCTTGAATGAAGAGATAAGAAATAAACAGAAACTTGGGAGCCTGGGTGGGTCAGTTGGTCAAGCGACTGCCTTTGGCTTAGGTCATGATCCCGGGGACCTGGGATTGAGTCCCACATCAGGCTTCCCCTGTTCTGCGAGGAGCCTGCTTCTCCCTCTCCCTCTGCTATCACTCCCACTACTTGTGTTCTCTGTCAAATAAATAAATAAAATCTTAAAAAAAAACAAAAAAAGAAATAAACAGAAACTTGAAGAATACACAGAAAATAATTGGTTGTGAGGTATAACTGGAGATGAAGGAAACAGGCTTTGGAAATAGACTGAAAAAAGTCTGAATCCTAATCACTATCACTTACTAGGTATATATCCTTGGAAAATCACTTACCTTCTTGCTGTTATGATAAAATGACAAAATATATAGGCTCTCAACAAATAGTACTCCTCTTCTTATTAGGCAGTTATTGTAATTCACTCAAGTGTTTTTTTTTTTCCTGAACTAGTCTATGTGTATGAACACAAGCATTTTATATTTAACAGAGAAATTATAATCATAATGATAGCAAATCAACTACTATTTATTGAGCACTTACTGTGTACCAGGCAATATGTTTAATACTACTATTTCAGTGACTCCTCACCATAACCTTATGAGGTGAGTAGTATTATTCCCATTTCATAGATGAGGAAACTGGAACTCAGAATAGTAAAATGATTTCACCCAGGCTACATAGTAGCTAATGACTCTGAATCAAGCATGCAACCAGGCCTGGCTTACTCCAAAGCCAATGACTGTTAAGCCACTGTGTATTATTTTCTCCATAAATATTCCTACTGAATTGGTTTTGGATCAGGTAACCAAAACATCAGATTTGACAGAAAAGTTCTAGCTGCTGCTTTGTGATTCAGACGTGATTAATCCTGCTATTTTCAACGCTCTTTCAAAAAGTGTCTCTGCCCTTGCCTTTAAAAATTCTCTTCCTTTTCTGTGGCAGAGGGCATGTGGATCTGCCTCACTATCTGGGCTGGAACAATAAACAAAAGTTGAGCCTGTGTCCATTTGTACCCATTTCTACTTTGCACTTTGGATAAATCTGTTTACTTTCATCTCAGAAAGCAGAGTGACATCACTTGCTTTATTTTAGCTGCTGGAAAGGATGAAAGTTCTCCCGGCAAAAATATGCCTTTGAGCTAGTGAAAATGATTGATATAGGGTATCAATCTTCATTCTTCTGAGACAAATTTATCTTTGAAACAGAGTGGGGGGAGAGACAGAAGAAAACAAGAGGGAAGGAAGGAAGGAAGGGAGAGAGGGAGGAAGGAGGAGAAAGAAGAGAGGGAAGGGAAGGAGGGAAGGAGAGAGCTGTCCTTTTGGTAAGCACAGGTAAGGTCTCTTTCAAAAGTGAAAGCTATTTTATAAATACAATACATGAGAGAGTTCAATAAAAGCAGGTACTAAATATATCACTCAAACTTTTGTGTTCCCTCCAAAATTTAGGAGTTCTAGAGTTCTAGTCCAAATTAAATTTTGTGGATTTTAAAACCAAACTCAACATTTTTAAGTACATTTTATAATTCATCAATATGTTTTGGAAGTCTTTTAAATGCATATTCTGATAGTGGGTGTAAATCTGTATTAGGGGAATTTTTTGAGGAGAAAATGTTGAGATTGCTCTCTGATCAGGTATGCCCTCATGGTTTATATTCCAAGTTACAATGGGCTTTTAGGGATTTAAACATTCACCAAATACTCAGATGCTACATTTCATAGTTTACTGCACCTGCTAAAACTGACATTTGGTTGAAAATAACTTGTGCACATAGGGCAATGCTTTACTTTTCTCAACTCCCCGATTCTCTCTGCTCTATCAGGAAGCTACAAGCAAATTCAGAGGGAATAATCCACTAGCAACACATGTCAAGGATTGGAGGGAAGTGGGAATTTGATCTCTAAAGAGTGAGATGCTGGTGACTAAAATGACTCAAAAAATATCTTCCCTGCCAAATCTCCTGCCAATGTGACCAGTAAGAAAAAGATAAGTCCCAAAGGATGATGGAGAGTTGGGTCTTTTCTAACTATTCAGTACTTATTTGTCTACCAACACAGCAAGCTATACAGGGTACCCCATTTCACACACACACACACATGCACACACACACACACACACACACACACACACCACAGAAGGTAGGAAAATCTAAATTGCTACTGTACACATTGGGTTTATTCATTTTTTGAGTGACTGCTATGTGCCAGTCATTTTAGGTTGTTTAAACAGTTATTTCAGTGTTGGGGCGCCTGGGTGGCTCAGTCGTTAAGCGTCTGCCTTCGGCTCAGGTCATGATCCCAGGGTCCTGAGATCAAGCCCCGCATCGGGCTCCCCGCTCCACGGGAAGCCTGCTTCTCCCCCTCCCACTCCCCCTGCTTGTGTTCCCTCTCTCGCTCTCTCTCTCTGTCAAATAAATAATCTTTAAAAAAAAAACACAGTTATTTCAGTGTTTCATCGAATATGAGAATTTTCTTAGGAGTTTAACATGTATCTGACTTGTTTAGAATCCTTTAGTGGCTTAGCGCTATATATTACTTCAAAACAAATTGTGCCAAAATTATGCCAAAAATGTTTGGCTTAAAACAACCACCATTATATCATATCTCATGATATTGTGGAATAGAAACTCAGGGAGGACTAGGTTAGGTGATTCCTCTGCTCCAAGTAAGTGTTATCACTAAGGTTATTCACTAGTGTTAATCACCATTTTTATCTCTACTATGCTAACCAAGCCATCATCATCTCTCCCCTGGATTACTGGAGTTGTTTCCTAACAGCTCTCCATGTTTCTGCCTTTGCCTACAGTCTACCTATCATTTTATTCCATCCTCAAACAATCTTCTTTCCCAGATAAGAACAAATCCGTTAGCAGTAGAACCGTAGCCAAATCTACTTTTCCATTTGGCTAGGCCCACTAGGAAATCAGGAGTTTAGTAAGGGAATATTCACATTGTATTCAAATATCCCAAAGATACCTACCGAATATTTCATTGCCAGAGGCAATTTTATTCTTATAAATTAGTGCAACTGAATGACCTTTACCTTGTTAAATGCTTGATACGAGTGTTTTATTGTTGTTGTTTGTATCTTTAGCAACAAAATTTTATTAGCTAATAAAATCTTATACAGGACTCCAATGCAGTTGAACCTTGAACAACACAGGGTTTAGAGGCATCAACCCCTCATGCAGTCAAAAATCTGTGTAAATCCCAAAATACTAGCCAATAGGATTCAACAGTACATTAAAAGGATTATTCACCACGACCAAGTGGGATTTATCCCTGGGCTGCAAGGTTGGTTCAACATCCGAAAATCAATCAACATGATACAATACATTAACAAAGAAAGAACAAGAATCATATGATCCTCTCAATAGATGCAGAAAAAGCATTTGACAAAGTACAGCATCCTTTCTTGATCAAAACTCTTCAGAGTATAGGGATAGAGGGTACATACCTCAATATCATAAAAGCCATCTATGAAAAACCCACAGCGAATATCATTCTCAATGGGGAAAAACTGAGAGCTTTCCCCCTAAGGTCAGGAACATAGCAGGGATGTCCACTATCACCACTGCTATTCAACATAGTACTACAAGTCCTAGCCACAGCAATCAGACAACAAAAAGAAATAAAAGGCATCCGAATCGGCAGAGAAGAAGTCAAACTCTCACTCTTTGCAGATGATATGACACTTTATGTGGAAAACCCAAAAGACTCCACCCCAACACTGCTAGAACTCATACAGGAATTCGGTAAAGTGGCAGGATATAAAATCAATGCACAGAAATCAGTGGCATTCCTATACACCAACAACAAGACAGAAGAAAAAGAAATTAAGGAGTCGATCCCATTTACAATTGTACCCCAAACCATAAGATACCTAGGAAGAAATCTAACCAAAGAGGCAAAGGATCTGTACTCAGAAAACTATAAAATACTCATGAAAGAAATTGAGGAAGACACAAAGAAATGGAAAAACGTTCCATGCTCATGGATTGGAAGAACAAATATTGTGAAGATGTCAATGCTACCTAGAGCGATCTACACATTTAATGCAATCCCCATCAAAATACCATCCACTTTTTTCAAAGAAATGGAACAAATAATCCTAAAATTTGTATGGAACCAGAAAAGACCTCGAATAGCCAGAGGAATGTTGAAAAAGAAAAGCAAAGCTGGCGGCATCACAATTCCAGACTTCCAGCTCTATTACAAAGCTGTCATCATCAAGACAGTATGGTACTGGCACAAAAACAGACACATTGATCAATGGAAAGAGAGCCCAGAAATGGACCCTCAACTCTATGGTCAACTGATCTTTGACAAAGCAGGAAAGAATGTCCAATGGAAAAAAAGACAGTCTCTTCAACAAATGGTGTTGGGAAAATTGGACAGCCACATGCAGAAGAATGAAACTGGACCATTTCCTTACACCACACACAAAAATAGACTGAAAATGGTTGAAAGACCTCAATGTGAGACAGGAGTCCATCAAAATCCTAAAGGAGAACACAGGCAGCAACCACTTCGACCTCAGCCACAGCAACTTCTTCCTAGAAACATCACCAAAGGCAAGGGAAGCAAGGGCAAAAATGAACTATTGGGACTTCAACAAGATAAAAAGCTTTGCACAACAAAAGAAACAGTCAACAAAACCAAAAGACAACTGACAGAATGGAAGAAGATATTTGCAAATGACATATCAGATAAAGGGCTAGTATCCAAAATCTATAAAGAACTTATCAAACTCAACACCCAAAGAACAAAGAATCCAATCAAGAAATGGGCAGAAGAGATGAACAGACATTTTTCCAAAGAAGACATCCAAATGGCCAACAGACACATGAAAAAGTGCTCAACATCGCTCAGCATCAGGGAAATCCAAATCAAAACCTCAATGAGATATCACCTCCCACCAGTCAGAATGGCTAAAATTAACAAGTCAGGAAATGACAGATGTTGGCAGGGATGCAGAGAAAGGGGAACCCTCCTACACTCTTGGTGGGAATGCAAGCTGGTGCAGCCACTCTGGAAAACAGTATGGAGGTTCCTCAAAAAGTTGAAAATAGAGCTACCATATGATCCAGCAATTGCACTACTGGGTATTTACCCCAAAGATACAAATGTAGGGATCCGAAGGGGTACGTGCACCCTGATGTTTATAGCAGCAATGTCCACAATAGCCAAACTATGGAAAGAGCCAAGATGTCCATCGACAGATGAATGGATAAAGAAGAAGTGGTATATATATATATATATATATATATATATATATATATATATATACAATGGAATATTATGCAGCCATCAAAAGGAATGAGATCTTGTCATTTGCAACGACGTGGATGGAACTGAGGGTATTATGCTGAGCGAAATAAGTGAATCAGAGAAAGACATGTATCATATGACCTCACTGATATGAGGAATTCTTAATCTCAGGAAACAAACTGAGGGTTGCTGGAGTGGGGAGTGGGGCGGGAGGGATGGGGTGACTGGGTGATAGACACTGGGGAGGGTATGTGCTCTGGTAAGTGCTGTGAATTGTGCAAGACTGTTGAATCTCAGATCTGTACCTCTGAAACAAATAATGCAATATATGTTAAGGAAAAAAAAAAAAGAAGAAGATAGCAGGAGGGGAAGAATGAAGGGGGGAAATCGGAGGGGGAGACGAACCATGAGAGACGATGGACTCTGAAAAACAAACTGAGGGTTCTAGAGGGGAGGGGGGTGGGAGGATGGGTTAGCCTGGTGATGGGTATTAAAGAGGGCACGTTCTGCATGGAGCACTGGGTGTTATGCACAAACAATGAATCATGGAACACTATATCTAAAACTAATGATGTAATGTATGGTGATTAACATAACAATAAAAAAATCTGTGTAAATCTTTTACTCTCCAAATCTTAACTACTCATATCCTAGAGTTGACCAAAAGGCTTACCAATAACATAAACAGTCGATTAACATATATTTGTATGTTTTCTGTATTATATACTGTATTCTTATAATAAAGTAAGCTAGACAAAAGAAAATCATAAGAGAAAATACATTTACAGCACTGTACTATAGTTATCAAAAAAAATCCATGTATAAGTGGACCCATGCAATTCAAACCCATGCTGTTCAAGAGTTGACTGTATATTAAACATATGAAAGTATTCTTTTTAAAGATTTATTTATTTTTTTAAAAAATAAAGATTTATTTATTTTTTGAGAGAGAGTTGGGGAGGAGAGGGAGAATATATTCAAGCAGACTCCCCGCTGATCATGGAGCCCAATGTGGGCTCGACCTCACAACCCATGAAATCATGATCTGAAGTGAAACCAAGAATTGGACACTTAACCCACTGAGCCACTGAAGTGTCCCAGTAGAGCATATTTATTTTTTAAAAAAGTGAAGGAAGAACTGTTTAGAGTATCATGTTCTTGGCTACCCATTCACCCTTCTGAGCCTCTGAAGCATCTACATCGAATGTAGATTTGAGAACACCTTTTATGGAAAACTTAGGCTATTCAGTGTGGCCCACCCACCAGCTGCATCTATATCATCTAGAAACTTGCTAGATGCATATGCTAAATGCAGAACCTCAGGTCCCATCCCAGAATGAACTTAAATCTGAATTTGATTTATTTTTTTAAGATTTTATTTATTTATTTGAGAGAGAGAGAGAGCATGAGCAGGAGGGGCAGATGGAGAGGGACAAACAGGTTCCCCGCTGAGCAAGGAGTCTGACACGGAGCTCGATCCCAGGACCCTGGGATCATGATCTGAGCTGAAGGCAGATGCTTAACTGACTGAGTCACCCAGATGCCCCTAAATCTGCATTTTAATAAGATTCTCTCAGGTGATTCATTAAGTGCATTCAAGTTCACAAAGCATTGCTTTCTAGACTCTATCTGAAGAAGTCTTCTAGTTAAGATTTAAATATGGTTGTAAATACAAGGTGAAACTCAAGAAACAGCACAGAAAAATATATATCCAGACACCTAACCAAATGCTTTATGTTCCTTCTGTGTGTTTTGCTACATGGTAAACAGAGCCTATGTCTGGATTCATCTTTATATATAGATAGGCTAGGCTGTTACCTCTATGGGGTGAATTGATGGGTACTGGAAAGATGTCCCTGACCTTAAGTTTCTCTCTTACTAGCTCTACTGCAATGACTAGAAAGCCCACTTGACTCATTCCCTTGAATGAAGGATAGTGTAAATGTAGTTTTTGGAAAGTTTATTAAATAAGAAGCAGACCCTAGAGTGATGAGTCACATAGGCAAGATGTGAAAATGGACATAGTATAGCCAAGTGAAATGTTCCTGGATGTCCATGAAGGCACTAGGAAAAGCAAAGTAAGAGAAAGAGGAACACAGCACTCAAAGCATACCTGATCTACTTAATCATGTTGCCTGCAACAGGTTCTACCTGTGTCTTGTACTCATATCTTAATTCACTGCAACTTACAAAATAAAGAAGGAATCAAAACAATCCATGTCTAGTGATAGCATGGCTAATGATAATAAGTGATAGTAAGACTAGTAAAGTCAGTTCTCCTTATTCCTACCCAGAGAAAAAGTGGTTTTGCTTCCACTCATCTTTTTCAGTGCACCCATCATCTTTATTAGGTACTTCTTTCTTCTTTTCTAAGAAAATGGTGCTGCATTTCACCATTAAGTGATTCCAACATGGCACTACAAGGAGACTTAATAAAGTAATGTGGTGCCAAGGCCCATATGCATTTTTTCTATCATGCCTGTAACTAACGCTTACTGGACTCAAAGCCTTAGGGCTCCATTGTCAGAGGGGAATTTTAAACTGAGAAATTTATCCAAATAATTCAAGCCAAAATAGGCTTTTACCTGATAGGTCCAGGAAATGGAAGCAATTGAAATGTATTAACTTGGATAGTTCAGATAATTAACTCAGTTTATCACCTTCATTTTGCTAGTGTAGACCTACTCTGATTAATCCAATGGCTGTAAAATGACAATTTATCCAGAGTAAGCCTATAATCTTTGAACAAGCTGCTGTAGTATTTGTATCAAAGTGCCTCAGTGTACACAGGACAGGATTTAAGTGGACATATTCTTGACGTCATTGTCCAGATATTCCAGAGATGCCTACTTAAATGTTTTACTGGCAGGGATAATTTTATTCCTATAGATTGGTCCAATCAAGTGACCTTCACCTTGAGAAATACTTGAGGTCATAGGTCTTGTAATTCAAGGCAGACTTTAAAAAGAGGCAAATGTTTCTTAGCCTAATAATGGCAGACTCTGTTACTGTTTTTATTTTTTTGTGTTTTTATTTATTTTATTTTTTAGGAGCCAGGGAAAAGCCTTACTGCTAGGAAAAAAATATTTTTAAGTGTGATAGATTAAATTGTCTCTAACACTTAATTCTTAGGGTATTTATTGAGGAAATAAGCCCAAGCTCTCTCTGCTGGGAGGACTGAACTTCAATCAGAGATTTGACTAGACTAGAGGCAGTCACTCCCACCCTCTGAAGCAGAGGAAAAATTCATTTATCATTTGGCAAAAACCTAAAACTTTCAGGTTGTCAAAATACAATAAGACACTGTAAAATAAAAATGTGCCCTCCCATGAAGAAAGCAGGGTTTTTGGAGGGAGAGGGACAGGACACAAATCTAGGGGAATTGAAGGTGTGGTCTGTGTGGAATGGAAGAGGATGTGAGTAGGAAGATTCTCATCTTCAAAGGCCCAAACCTAGATAGACTCCCCCTTGTTTGACACAAGGAACTACTAGGTTAGAGCTCCATCCTCTGTTTCTCCAAACTATACTATTGTTCTAAGAGCTACTTTATTCTTAATTAAGAAACACTGCCTATTTTATTTATAGCCCAACACATTTGGTCTGGGGAAGACTGATGGAGCAAGAAGTCCTCAGGGAAGGATGTAACCACTGGGCAATAATCTTGTAGGAGCACTTCAGTGAGGGCTGAGGTAGCATCAAATCCCACGTAGATTATTGCACATGGTCACCAATGGTAATTAACATCTATGCATAGGTCCATGAGCCCGCAATGGAGTACCTCCATCCCCAGGCATGAAAGAGAGTAAGACTAAACTTCCCATTAGCAAGAAATACCCCCCAAAATAGAAAAAGAGGGGTTCTGCTCCTCATGGATATTCTATATATAATGCAAAAATTACCAAGCTCTATTTACATAGGAGGTTAAGAGGAAGTTTGCTGTGACAGAAGGAGTAGTGACTTAGATGTCAGGAGAGCTGCACTTCAGTTACTAATTAACTTTGTGACCTTTGGAAAGTCACCTCTCCTGGGCTTCAGTATCCTCATCTTTAACATGAAGTCCCAAAGATAATGATAACGATGATGATGATGATAATGATGATGATGATGATGATAGTAATAATAACAAACATTTATTGAACCTTTGTTATATGCAAACATCATTTGTTCTAATTGTTTTATAAGCATTAATTATTTTCATTTGGACAATTCCATGACAAGGCACTATTTATGATCTGTTCTGTAGAGATGAGAGGATAAGTGATTTACTTAAAATGTTACTTAGCTAAAAGGTACTGGAGCTGAGGTTTAAAGATAGATGTCTATAATGCCAAAGTCTATTGATGTTATAGACTAAGATGATGTTCTCTGTTTTATCTTGGTCTAAGAATGATGCTTCCTTATCTCCTTACCCTACTCTTCTAGATCTTTTCTTCAAACCCATCATTGTTTATGGTCTGATGGGTTTGAAGAGAAGGTTTAATAACCCATCATTATTTACAGTCTCATGTCAGAGCTTCTTTTTCCAAAGCCATACATGTTACAAGGGGCAGAGCCAGGACTCAAATCAGGACATTCTGACCCCTAGACCAGTGCTATTTAGTCTATCTACTGTACTTTCTGAGCAGGTTAAGCCTCAGAGTTCCCTTTTGATCAAGTCAATGACATAATTTATGTAATCATGGAAAGAATTATAGGTAAGCCTTAAAGAGATCTTATTGTAAGTCTGACACTATTCTGTTTTACAAGTATTAACTCACTTAATCTTCACTAAAATCTCGTAAGGTAGATACTATTATACCAATTTTATTAATGTGGAAACTAAGGCACAGACAGGTTAAGTAAACTGGCCAAGGTCACACAGTTTACAGTAGAGTTAATATTTGAACTAAGGCAATCTAGCTCCACAGTTGTCTGATCCTAATCACTAAACTAAACTGCCTACAAGCCAAATATCAAATTAGGGATTCTTTCTTTTGACTTGAATACCTGCTTTACATAGCTCAGCATCCTGGGAATATACAGATTCACCCAAAAGAAATACCCTACATAACTGTCAACAAAACCAGAGTGTTCAACTTCTGTACCGGACAATAGGATAACAAATTAAAATCACTGACTTTTCTAGATAAGATGAAGAAAGGCTAATCCTATCCCTGATACTTTAGAACAGAACTTGGCATCTCTTTTCCAAGGGACCTCTCTATCTACTGTCAGGGATCACAAACTGTGCCAGAGAATTACAAAACTAACTGTGACTGTGCCCTGGGAATAGAGTTCACAATGACTGCTCACAAGGCCTAATACTTACTATCTCATATCTTATAGAAAAAGTTTGCTAACCCCTAATCTATTCTCTTGAGAGGAGTTTTTCAGAAGTAATTGCTTCAAGATCCATTACTGACAGGAGTCTATATAAATTTGTTTTTGGCCAATCAGAAACTTTCCATTAAAAGAGATATTGTACCTGCTATTACTGAGCTGAAGAACAAAATCAAGCATGGTAAATAACGTACCAAGATCCTCTCTCCCAATCTGAAGGAGTAGGCAGTAGGTAGCTTTAAACACTTTTTCATTTTCTTCTAATTGCAGCAGAGCCTGGATCATTTTAGAATTGACTCACAAGTATTACCAGTTTCAGAGAGGACCACCACCCCAAAACTTCTCTGAGAACTTATAATCTGTGGTATTGTTAAACATTGAAACTTTCTGCCTACCTACTTCTTATCTGGTCTCAACATCACTGACTAAAGCTTGCATACACCACAAAGCACTACTCCCTAAAAAGGTAAAAATAAGCAAAAGTTCATAAGCACTAGGGTTTGCCACAGTGGGGAACTAGAGAGAATAAAAATTCCTCCCTCTTTGGAGTGGACATGTCCCAAAACTTGCTTGCAATGCACAATTCTATATATAGGATTTCAATTTTTTCATTGATTTTCACTGTAAAATTGATAATGTGCCTCTTTGGAAAACAATTTAGATCCAGGCATAATCAAACTACTCTTTTCTTTTTTTTCTTTTTTTAATTTAATTTTATTTTGTTATGTTATGTTAATCACCATACATTACATCATTAGTTTTTGATGTAGTGTTCCATGATTCATTGTTTGCGTATAACACCCAGTGTTCCATCAGTATGTGCCCTCTTTAATACCTATCACCAGGCAAATTACTCTTTTAAAAAGCAACACATTATTTGCAAATGACAAAACTGATAAAGGGTTAGTATCCAAAATATATAAAGAACTTATACAACTCAACAGCCAAAAACCAAATAATCCAATTAAAAAATGGGCAGAAGACACGAATTGACACTTCTCCAAAGAAGACATCCAGATGGCCAAGAGACACATGAAAAGATGTTCATCATTATTTACCATCAGGGAAATGCAAATCAAAACTACAATGAGATATCACTTCACAACTTTACAATGGCTAAAATCAACAACACAAGGAACAACAGGTGTTGGCAAGGATGTGGAGAAAAGGAAACACTCATGCACTGTTGGTGGGAATGCAAACTAGAGCAGCCACTCTAGAAAACAGTATGGACGTTCCTCAAAAAGTTAAAAATAGAACTACCTTACAATCCAGCAATCAAACTGCTGGGCATTTACCCAGAGAATACAAAAACACTAATTCAAAGGGGTACATGCACCCCTATGTTTATAGCAACATTATTTACAATAGCCAAATTATGGAAGAAGCCCAAGTGTCCACCAATTGATGAATGGATAAAGAATATGTGAGATATATATATATATATATATATATATATATATATATATATAGTGTGTGTGTGTATATATATATATATATATATTCAATGGAATATTATTCAGCCATAAGAATGAAATCTTGCCATTTGCAATGACATGGATGGAGCTAGAGAGTATAATGCTAAGTGAAATAGGTCAGTCGGAGAAAGACAAATACCATATGATTTCACTCATATGTGGAATTAAAAAACAAAACAAATGATCATGGAGGGGGAAGAGAGAGAGAGAGGCAAACCAAGAAACAGTTTCTTAACCTTAGAGAACAAATTGATGGTTACCAGAAGGGAGGGAGGTGGAGGATGGGTGAAATAGGTGTTGGGGATTAAGGAGTGCATTTGTCCTGATGAGCACCAAGTGATGTATGGAATTGTTAAATCACTATATTATACACCTGAAACTAATATAACACTGTATGTTAAGTAACTGGAATTCAAATAAAAACTTAAATAAAGGGGCGCCTGGGTGGCTCAGTTGGTTAAGCATCTCATCTGCCTTTGGCTCAGGTCATGATCCCAGGGTCCTGGGATTGAGCCTTGCAGGGAGCCTGCTTCTCCCTCTCCCTCTGCCTGCTGCTCCCCTTGCTTGTGCTCTCCCTCTCTCTCTGTCAAATAAATAAATAAAAACTTTAAGAAAAACTTAAATAAAATACAAGCATCACATTTTTTCACCACAGAATATTTGCAGGGAAAAGAATTTCTAATAAACTATTAATAAGAAATTTTACACAAAACTGCTAAATATAAATAAACATACAACAAATCAGTTATTTATAGTTTTATTTCAATAGCTTAAAGTAAATGCCACAATTATTAAACAGAAAGGAGATGCCCATCGACAGATGAATGGATAAAGGAGATGTGGTCCATATATACAATGGAATATTACTCAGCCATCAGAAAGGATGAATACCCAACATTTACATCAACATGGATGGAACTGGAGGGGGTTATGCTAAGTGAAATAAGTCAAGCAGAGAAAGTCAATTATCATATGGTTTCACTCATATGAGGAATATAAGAAACAGTGCAGAGGATCAGAGGGGAAGGGAAGGAAAATGGAATGGGAAGAAATCAGAGAGGGAGACAAATCATGAGAAACTCTTAACTATGGGAAAGAAACTAAGAAACTAAGGGTTGGTGGAGGGGAGGTGGCTGGAGGAATGGGGTAACTGGGTGACAGGCATTAAGGAGGGCATGTGATGTGATGAGCACTGGGTGTTATATGCAACTGATGAATTACTAAACTCTACATCTGAAACTAATGATGTACTATATGTTGGCTAATTTAATTTAAATTAAAAAAAAGGACAGACTGAAAATTTCCTCAGTTTTGAGCATACTTCTGAACAACCTTCACAGCAAAATACACAGCACTTTTGCACTTCCTTTTTATCAGGGAAAGCTTGATAGAAGCTTCTAGAATTTAGGATTGATCAAGGTAATCTGAGGTGAAGAAAAGAGAAAACACTAAATGCTCTAAAGAAGCAAGGATTCCAATTTTGGCCTCAAGAGCACAATAGCAGTAAATGAGGTAATTATATAGTTATTTCTGAAACACATGGAATAAAGCCTTCAGATAGATTTTAGTTCCCTGAGGTAGAAAATTTGGAAAACCATAAACTTTGGCATATTGGCTTTCTATATAAAATTGTAGCCCTTTACATTTCAAAGAAATTATGTCTGAAAAGCACCTGATTGTGAGGCACTTTAGGATAAGGTCAAGAGTTTGAAGCCAGACTGCCTGATTTTATATCGCAGCTCTTCCAACTTGCTTTCTATGTGATCTCTTGGCAACTTACAAAACATATTTGTGTTTAAGTCTCCTCACCTGTAGAATGGTGATTATAATAACCACCACTTCACAGGGCAGATATAAGGATTAAATGCAATATAAGGATTACATGCAAAACATATTACAGTATTAGGCATATCATAGGCACTGTATCAGTGGTAGCTGCTGTCGCTGCTACAGCTACTACCTCCTCCCCTTCCTCTTCCTCTTCATCATAATCATCACCATCAATCTAAAATTCCCGGAACATTTATGTCTTAGCATGAACTGTGGGTCCTTTTCCTAGTACACATTTTTAATATGGTATACCCTGGTTTGAATTTGCTAGGAAACACAAGATGCTCCAGAGCACACCTAAGCTCCAAGGGATTTATTTCTTAGAGACCATAGTCACTCCATTTCATATTCACACAAGTAGTCTTAGAAGAAGTATTGGAGTTGTATACCTCTGAATTTAAAAAAAAATCCTGTCCCCAAACAATCCTACGGAAGACTAGTCTGTTAGGTAGGCAGTTAACTTTCAGGAGCTCTCATATGTGTCCTCTAGGCATGGTCACCAGTCTGCATAGCATCCTATTGCTACTAAATATCCTGCAATGACCAATTTGTCTCAGTGTTTCAGTTTGGTTATTGATACAAAAGGAAGAAGTCAGTTGAAAAAGTAAATCCCATTACATTTTGTTTTCCTGCAAGTGAGATATAATCTTGGATTTAACTGTTTAAAATGTAGTAGGTTGCTGATTTTCTTCAAAGAGATTTATAGTTGACTCATTCTTCTTCCAAGTGCCAAGAATTTAAGTACCGAGGATACAGCAATGAACAAACTAGATATGGTTTGCAGTTATGCTATTATTTCATTTTTATTTATTCATTCAAGAAATGTTTATTCTACTCCTTCTAGGTATGCATTGGAGATGCAAGTGCCACAAATAAGCAATATACAAAAGCCAAACAAATCATTAGCCCTGTCATATGGGGTGTTACAACTTACTTTTAATATTTTTGCTAAATAGCAAAACTGATGCCTTTGAGATCATGTGACTTATTCTTATGATACTGTATAACTACATAACACATCAACAATGGGGCTGGGTTTAGAATACTGACCTCCTAACATCAAATTCCAAGCACTCCTGGCTCAGACTAAATTCAAATTCAAAATTCAGAATCTCACTTCTAATATTTGAGGGTGACATTCTATCAAATCCATTTTTTCATCCTGGAATAAATTTAGATAGTCTACCTCTAGCAAAAATTAATTTACTCTATTAGACAATTTGTTGTTTTTTTAAATTTAGATTAGGCTGCAAGGAATTTTTCTCTATTCTATTATTAATGAAGCACACTTTTGCTCATTTACTCTTTAAAAAAATGAGTAATTATGTTATTATAGCATGTCTTTCTTTGTTTCTCAACAGTTATAGTGAGTGTTTTGACACTCAGGAGTCATGCATTAAAGTAATTGTTATGAGATAAAAAATATTTAAAACTTGAAATTGAAAGGAACAAATAGTTGATCAGTGTAACAATGGTATCCAGTATTATAAATTGCATAATATACAAACAAGTAATAGTTTTGGTAACTGAATTTTAGTAGTACCTCCCAACTGGTTTCCCAGTGTTCCCATGTATTTCAGATTCCAGTCTATTCTGCACACCACTGCAAGATTATTCGCTAAAATGCCACTCTATTTCCTCATCTCAAATAACTCTGGTGGCTTCCCAGTGCCTAAAAAGACTAAATAAAAACTCCTGAGTGGGAATTCAAGATCTTCCATGATTTGACTCTATTTTTCTATTAGTCTGCAACAAAGAACTAAGCCACTCAGTATTGCTTTTGTTGTTGTGTTTTGTTTTGTTTTTCCTGAGTTAATGTCTTTGATAACTGAATATGGACAAAGAGGCAGGAAGAGGCATGGTCCTCTTCTAACCACCTCTTCCCTGATTTGGAGATGTGTATGTATATAAAATGCATGGTTTACCACTTACTACATGATCTAGTGACAGAAATGCAGACTCTCAAAGACTTCAGTTTGGGGTTTCTTATGCAAAAGTCAAGTAACAGTCAACAAAATAAACTAGGCTAGCTGTGAGATCTTTTCCTTAGAGCTTCCTATATCCATGTCATGAACTGGGCAACTTTCCATTAAGTTTAAATAGGTTTTTCAGGTGGCCAGTTTGCTATCTACGCACACCACAAATTTTACAATATATAGTAACCAATCCTGTATGTCACAGAGGAAAAGAACAGAGCATAAAAGTCACTTTATGCTCTTAGAGAATTTCTGAAAAAGTTCACCTTAGACAACAGGGTGAGACATAAATTATACGTCTGTTTTCTTTGAAATCTAGGTTTCCATCATTCTATTCTCCACATAATCTAAATCAAAATAAATATTTACTGGGACTCTTGGGTGGCTCAGTCAGTTAAGCGTTTGCCTTCAGCTCAGGTCATGATCGAGTCCTGGGATTGAGTCCTGCGTCAGGCTCCTTGCTCAGGGGGAGCCTGCTTCTCCCTCTCTGTCTGCCTGCTGCTCACCCAGTTTGTGCTCTCTCTCTCTCTCTCTCACACACACACACAGTAGAAATCATAGACAATAATACAATTCAGTTTAACTCCTATTGCATAGAAGAAATTAATTAATTAAAAAATATATATTTACAAGATTCAATCCCCCCACACTGATCATATTTTGCAAGGACTTTAATTTAATTATGTCACTTTAATAGGTGGTCAGAAAATAACAATAAAAATGCCATCACGGTATTTCAAATGGACCAGGAGTATTTTTTCCTCAGTAGCAGGATTGCATGTAAATTATAGTTAGCATTGTACTTTAATAAAAAGTGAGCTACTGTAAATTGGAGAAGTAAGTAGACTAAGAAAAATATCACCACTCATTGATTACCTTTTTGTGTAGGGACATTTGTGACAGATGTGATTTTATTTACAATATTTGGATTTAAAGAATGTCTTACTTTATTACATTTCCCAATGGTGCAACCTGCCCACACTGTCCACCAACCTGGATTTTAGTCATTTTGAAAACATCTCCCCTAACCTTCACAAGATTATACCAGAATCCCAGGCTTAAGTGGTGACTCAAAATTGAGGGAATTCCATAGTACATAATAGTTATCATCTTTTAAGTTCTCTTTTAGGCAACACAAATCCACTAGAGACCCTCCAAATTAATTTAGTCATTCTGTTCTGATGGGATTCAGAGTGTCTTTTATAATAATATGCCTAACTGACCAAAGATTCACTCCCAAAGAGCCTCACCATTGTTCTTAAGTCCATGATACATATGGTCATGCCTCCATAGTCATTCTGCAGTAATTCCCTATCTGGAGCCCTATAAGCAAGGGGATTCCTTTTCCCCTGCTTCTCAAAATCTTAAAATCCTTGACTATCAGACTTAGGAAAGCTGTACCCAAAAGCTCCACTCTCCAGGTGACCGTATTCCACCTTTTCCATATCTTGAAATTTCTCCTCCTCTTAAACAATCCTTCCAGGAAACTGTTTTGAAAATTAAAAGGTCTAGATGGTGGTCGCCTTCTGCATTTCTGGAAACTACCACTTTCAGTGACTCAAAGTTTAATAGTCCTCCACTCTCACTTCGGTTATGGCAAAGAAACTAAAAGTTTTGGCTATTTTTTCAGCATGGGAAAGGAAAAAAATGTCCACTCCAGTGATAATAATATAGAAATCAGTATCACAATAAATATTCCTGTCACATATAAGTCAGTAGAAATCATAGACAATAATACAATTCAGTTTAACTCCTATTGCATAGAAGAAAAAATTGCAAGTGTATGAATTATGGTTTAGTTTATGCTTCTATTCCCAAAGCCGTTTTTATTGTTGTTGGTGGTTGTTTAAGTATCAAAGATCTTGACTTGATTGGAATCATCATTATAAAAATGTGGTTGCTTTGCTACAAATAGATTTGAATTTTATATCAAAGGGGGCATGTTGGGCAAATACATGTATTTGCTAACACCTGATAAAGTCTGAAAGCATTAGTTGCACAAATATATAATTACTTTTAGGAACAGAAGTGTAATCAGGAGCTTTTTATTTGCTGTAGGTTTCTTACATGCACCAGTGCTTGATCTTGAAAGCTTAAAAAACTGTGTACATACATGCATATTTATGCATGGACTAGGGTCAGTGAATAGGGAGGAATATTCATATGAAAGTCAGATTTGAAAAACAAAGTACTAAATATCTCAGTGTCCCATACTCATTAATTAAAAACCTTCGAAAATTTAAGTTATATCCCTTTAAAGTTTTCAACCATGAAGGCAGCTCTTTTAACAAAATTTCTCATACACAATAGTCTTTTCAGTTAAATTATGTAACACCACTAGCACACAAATTATGACCCTCAGGCAAGGTTTAAAGCAAAGCAACTTTGCAATTGAAAGTCCATCTCACTGACATGTCATATTGCCTGCTTGAGCATTTAGGGTAGCACATTTTGCTTAGCGCTACCCAACTGTCTTGGAAACTAATAGTGATCCATAATTGTATTTGAGGCAATAAAATGTGAGCCCTTAAAAATCAAATGTCCTAAAAGGTGAGGTGAACAGGCCAAACCAGAAATGCAAACAAGACCTATGCAGTCTCCTCTCACCTGGGAAGATTTTAAGCCTGGAGTGTTGAGCTCTGCAAGTTTCTTGTACATTTTAGCAAGGCAAAACAATGCAGCATGAAGTCTCCCAAGTTCAAAAAAGCTCTGAAGCCAGGCAGCCAATTGCAGGATATCTCAAGATGGAAAGATGAAGAGAGATCATAGGAGTGGTTGAGTCCTAGTTTCAGAGATTTAATTGCTGGGAAAAGGAAGAGAAGTAGGGCAATTACATAAGGAATGTTCATGCTCACTTTCAAGCTTTATCTCCAACTCATACTTAGTCTTTTCCACATTGTCAGATATACCTCAGTGTATTACCCCTAAGGAAAGGAATCCAGGCCGATCAAGTACAGAAGTCCTGGGCAAGACTCATTCTCTGCCTTTCCACAGGCATGGCAGCAACGGTCAGAATCCCAGGGGCAGAAAGAGGGCTAGAAAGTTATAGGTAAGAAGGAAGAGCTAAGAGCAGTCATTATTTTAAGATGTGAAAACATAGCAAGGACTTTCTCTTAGAGTGGTCAGAGCCTTACAGGATGGCATTTCTGTCCAATTTTAACTTTTACAACCTAGCACAGAAATAACTAAAGAAAACAAAAGATAATTAAAGAAGTGTATATGGGAGATGTGAGATAGGAAATTGTACACAAGAAAGGGCTATCAATTCAATCCTTTGTATAGAATAAACAAAATAAATCAATGAAGTGGCTAGGGTACCTAATTTTATTAAATTAAATAATTGTTTTAGGAGGGTATATATTTCAGTTTACATAATCATAGCCAAAGTGACAGTATCTCTTCTATAATGCTGGATTTTTAAAATTGTGTTCCATGGGCCAACTTTCTCAATATCCTCTGGAGTGCTAGTTAAAAATGCACATTACTGGACTCCTCCCCCAAACTCTTAAATTGGAACTTCTGGAAGTCAGCAAAAAACAATCAGCATTTTAAAGATATTCTCCAGGTCAGGAGTTCTCAAAGTGTGGTCTGCAGACCCCTGAGGTTCAGTGGTTCAGGGAGATTTTAAAACTATTTTCATAATAATAATTGTCATTTTCATTGTGCTGACATTTGTTCTGATGGTACAAAAGCATTGGTGGGTAAAACTTATGGTAGCTTAGTATGAATTAAGGCAGTAGCACAATATAGTACTAGAAATTGTAGTATTCTTCACCACCACGCATTTGCAATAAATGCATGACAAAAAAAGCGTTTCACTTTAAAATGTCCTCAGTAAGGCATTAAAATTATTAATTTTGTTAAATCTTGATCCTTGAGTATGTGTCTTTTTAATATTCTGTATGACAAAATATAAAATCTGCATAAAGCTCTTCTGACCCACACAGAAGTGTGATAGTTGTCTCAAGGAAAAGCACTTCTGTTAATGCTTGAGTTGACAGATGAACTAACTACTTCTCTCATAGGACACTATTTTCACTTGAAAGAAAGACTGACAAATTATGGTTACTCAGATTTGCATATTTCTTGATATTTTCTTGATAAATTAATGAAGTAAAACTGTCACTTCAAGGGAAACGACTGTCAGTATTTGTAGCATATGATAAAACTCAAGCTTTCAAGTGAAAATTCAAATTTTGGAAAACTTGTAGCTGCATCCATAATCCTGACAGTCTCCTACCCTTAAAGATTTTGCTGAGAAGACCAGTGGTTATAAAAATGAATGTGATTGTTGATATGGCATAATAAAATGTGCAAATATTTAGATTTGTGTAACTTGGTGAATTAAAATTTTTCCAAATGACCAGTGAATTATTTTACAAAATGATGCACGTGTAAAGGATACATTCGGAGTGTAAGATACACGAATGGATGTTTATGAAACAGAATATGAAAAGTCCATTTAGTATGGTTTCTTTTTTTCTTTTAATTTAATTTTATTACATTAGTCACCATACAATACATCATTAGTTTTTGGGGTGGTGATCCATGATCCATTGTTTTCATAAAACACCCAATGCTCCATGCAGTACGTGCCCTCCTTAATACCCATCACCAGGCTAACGCATCACCCCACGAGCTCCCTTCTAAAACCCTCTTTGTTTCTCAGAGTCCATAGTCTCTCATGGTTCATCTCCCCCTCCGATTTCCCCCCTTCATTTTTCCCTTCCTTCTCCTAATGTCCTCCATGCTATTCCTTATGTTCCACAAATAAGTGAAACCATATGATAATTGACTTTCTCTGCTTGACTTATTTCACTTAGCATAATCTCCTCCAATCCCATCCATGTTGATGTAAAAGTTGGGTATTCATCCTTTCTGATGGCTGAGTAATATTCCATTGTATATATGGACCACATCTTTATCCATTCGTCTGTTGAAGGGTATCTCAACTCTTTCCACAGTTTGGCTATTGCAAACATTGCTGCTATGAACATTGGGGTGCATATGGCCCTTCTTTTCACTACATCTGTGTCTTTGGGGTAAATACCCAGGAGTGCAATTGCTGGGTCATAGGGTAGCTCTATTTTTAATTTTTTGAGGCACCTCCACACTGTTTTCCAAAGTGGCTGTACCAACTTGCATTCCCACCAACAATATAAGAGGGTTCCCATTTCTCCACAACCTCTCCAACATTTGTTGTCTCTTGCCTGTCAATTTTTGCCATTCTAATTGGTATAAGGTGGTATCTCAATGTGGTTTTGATTGGAATTTCCCTGATGGCTAATGATGATGAACATTTTTTCATGTGTCTGTTAGCCATTTGTATGTCTTCTTCAGAGAAGTGTCTTTTCATCTCTTCTTCCAATTTTTTGACTTGATTATTTGTTTTTTGGGTGTTGGGTTTGAGAAGTTCTTTATAGATCTTGGATACCAGCCCTTTAACTGTAGTGTCATTTGCAAATATCTTCTCCCATTCTGTTCGTTGCCTCTGTTTTGTTGACTGTTTCCTTTGCTGTGCAGAAGCTTCTTACCTTGATGAAGTCCCAAAAGTTCATTTTTGCTTTTGTTTCACTAGCTTTTGGAGATGTATCTTGAAAGAAGTTGCTGTGGCCGATGTCAAAGAGGTTACTGCCTATGTTCTCCTCTAGGATTTTGATGGACTCCTGTCTCACATTGAGGTCTTTCATCCATTTTGAGTTTATCTTTGTGTATGGTGTTAGAGAATGGTCGAGTTTCATTCTTCTGCATGTGGCTGTCCAATTTTACCAGCACCATTTATTGAAGAGACTCTTTTTTCCATTGTATATTTTTTCCTGCTTTGTCAAAGATTATTTGACCATAGAGTTGAGGGTTCATATCTGGGCTCTCTATTCTGCTCCATTGGTCTATATGTCTGTTTTTGTGCCAGTACCATGCTGTCTTGGTGATCACTGCTTTGTAATATAGCTTGAAATCGGGCTACATGATGCCCCCAGCTTTGTTTTTCTTTTTCAACATTTCATTGGCGATTCGGAGTCTTTTCTGATTCCATACAAATTTTAGGATTGTTTGTTCCAGCACTTTGAAAAATGTCATTGGAATTTTGATCGGGATGGCATTGAAGGTATAAATTTCTCTGGGTAGCATAGACATTTAACAATGTTTATTCTTCCGATCCATGAGCTTGGAATGTTTTTTCATCTTTTTGTGTCTTCTTCAATTTTTTTCATGAGTGTTCTGTAGTTCCTAGGGTATAGGTCCTTTACCTCTTTGGTTAGGTTTATTCCGTGGTATTTCGTGGTTTTTGGTGATATTGTAAATGGAATCGTTTCTCTAATTTCTCTTTCTACAGTTGCATTGTGAGTGTATAAGAAAACAACTGATTTCTGTGCGTTGATTTTGTATCCTGCCACATTACTGAATTGCTGTATGAGTTCTAGTAATTTGTGGGTGGAGTCTTTTGGATTTTCCACATAAAGTATCATGTCATCAGCAAAAAGAGAGAGTTTTGACTTCTTCTTTGCCAATTTGAATACCTTTTATTTCTTTTTGTTGTCTGATTGCTGTTGCTAGGACTTCTAGTACTATGTTGAACAAGAGTGGTGAGAGTGGGCATCCTTGACGTGTTCCTGATCTTAAGGGAAAGGCTCTCAGCTTTTCCCCATTGAGGATGATATTTGCTGCAGGTTTTTCATAGATGGATTTTATGAACTAAAGGAATGTTCCCTCTATCCCTATACTCTGAAGAGTTTTAATCAGGAAAGGATGCTGTATTTAGTCAAATGCTTTTTCTGCATCAATTGAGAGGACCACATGGTTCTTCTCTCTCCTCTTATTAATGTGTTCTATCATATTGATTGATTTGTGAATGTTGAACCACACTTGCACCCCAGGGATAAATCCCACTTGGTCGCGGTGGATGATCTTTTTAATGTATTGTTGGATCCTATTAGCTAGGATTTTGTTGAGGATTTTGGAATCCATATTCATCAGGGATATTGGTCTGAAATTCTCCTTTTTGATGGGGTCTTTGCCTGGTTTGAGGATCAAGGTAATGCTGGCTTCATAGAATGAGTTTGGAAGCTTTCCTTCTGTTTCTCTTTTTTGAAACAGCTTCAGTAGAATAGGTATTATTTCTTCTTTGAATGTTTGGTAGAATTCCCCAGGGAATCCATCAGGCCCTAGACTCTTGTTTTTTGGGAGGTTTTGGATCACTGCTTCAATCTCGTTACTGGTTATTGGCCTATTCAGGTTGTCAATTTCTTCCTGTTTCAGTCTTAGCAGCTTATAGGTTTCCAAGAAGGCATCCATTTCATGTAGATTGCTCAGTTTGTTGGCATATAGTTACTGATAATAATTTCTAATAATTGTTTCTATCCCCTTGGTGTTAGTTGTGACCTCTCCCCTTTCATGCATAACTTTATTAATTTGGGTCCTTTCTCTTTTCTTTTGGATAAGTCTGGCCAGTGGTTTATTGATCTTATTAATTCTTTCAAAGAACCAACTTCTAGTTTCGTTGATCTGATCTACTGTGTTTCTGGTTTCTAATTCATTGATCTCTGCTCTAATCTTATTATTTCTCTTCTAATGCATGGCCTAGGCATCATTTGTTGCTTTTTCTCTAGTTCTTTAAGGTGTAGAGTTAGTTGGTGAATTCGGGATTTTTCTATTTTTTTGAGTGAGGCTTGGATGGCTATGTATTGCCCCCTTAGGACCGCCTTTGCAGTATCCCATAGGTTTTGGACCGATGTGCTTTCTTTCTCATTGGTTTCCATGAATTGTTTAAGTTCTTCTTTGATTTCCTGGTTGACCCAAACATTCCTGAGCAGAGTGGTCTTTAGTTTCCAAGTGTTTGAATTTCTTCCAAATTTTTTCTTGTGATTGAGTTCCAGTTTTAAAGCATTATGGTCTGAGAATATGCAGGGAATAATCTCAATCTTTTAGCCTCTGTTGAGACCTGATTTGTGACCCAGTATGTAGTCTATTCTGGAGAAAGTTCCGTGTGTGCTCGAGAAGAATGAGTATTCTGTTGTTTTAGGGTGGAATGTTCTGTATACATCTATGAGGTCCATCTGGCCCAGTGTGTCATTCAAAGCCCTTGTTTCTTTGTTGATTTTCTGCTTAGATGATCTGTCTATTGCTAAGAATGGAGTATTGAGGTCTCCTACAATTAACATATTGTTATCAGTATGACGCTTTATTTTGGTTAACAGTTGGCTTATGTAGATGGCGGCTACCATGTTGGGGGCATAGATATTTACAACTGTTAGATCTTCTTGGTGGATAGACCCTTTAAGAATGATATAGTGTCCTTCTGTGTCTCTTATTACAGACTTTAGTTTAAAATCTAATTTGTCTGATATAAGAATTGCTACCCCAGCTTTCTTTTGAGGTCCGCTGGCATGGAAGATGGATCTCCATCCCTTCACTTTCAGTCTGGATGTATCTTTAGGTTCAAAATGAGTCTCTTATAGACAGCATATGGATGGGTCTTATCTTTTTATCCAAACTGCAACCCTGTGCTGTTTTATGGGAACATTTAGGCTGTTCATGTTGAGAGTAATTATTGAAAGATATGAATTAATTGTCATCATGTTGCCTGTGAAGACCTTGTTTTTATAGATTGTCCCTGTAAATTTCTGTTGTATATCACTCTTGGGGTCTTTCTCCTTTTATAGAAGCCCCCTTAATACTTCTTGCAGGACCGGCTTAGTGGTCACATATTCTTTCAGTTTCTGCTGGTCATGGAAGCTCTGCATCTCTCCATCCATTCTAAATGATAGCCTTGCCGGATAAAGTATTCTTGGCTGCATGTTCTTCTCATTTAGTACCCTGAATATGTCTTGCCAGCCCTTTCTGGCTTGCCAGGTCTCTGTGGAGAGGTCTGACATTATTCAGATGTTCCTCCTTCTGTACGTAAGGAATCTCTTCCCCCTACCTGCCCTTAAGATGGTTTCCTTGGTTCTAAGATTTGCGAGTTTTACTATTACATGCTGGGGTGTTGGCCTCTTTTCCTTGATCTTCGGAGGGGTCCTCTCTGCCTCTAGGACATGAATGTTTATTTAATTCCCCAGATTAGGGAAGTTCTCAGCTATGATTTGCTCAAATATATCTTCTAGTCCTCTCTCTCTCTCCACCCCATCAGAGATTCCAGTAATTCTGACATTGGAACATTACATGGTGTCACTTATTTCTCTGATTCTATTTTCATGGATTCTGAGTTGTTTTTCCCTCGCCTCCTCTTTTCCCTTTTTATCTATTAAATTGTCTTCCAGGTCACTAATTCATTCTTCTGCCTCACTTACCCTAGCTGTTAGATTATCTAGATTAGATTGGATCTCATTGATAGCATTTTTAAGTTCTGCCAATTCAGCTTGCATTTATGCCCTTAGAGACTCTTTGTTGCCATTAATTGATTTCTCCATTCTAGCTATTGTCTTCACAATTGCTAGCCTGAATTCCATCTCCGACATCTTGGTTATATCTGAATCCACTTGTAAATCTGTGGCATAAGTCATAATCTCTGAGTCTTTCCTATTTTGGGGATTCCTACTCCTAGTCATTCTGTTGAGGGGTGGTTGAGGGAATGTATAGAGTCCAAATTATTGACCACAACCCTAGCAAGATGCACCTGTTTCATAGGGACCTTAGGGTTGATGGCCTCTTGTTCTCCCAGCCTGTCTTCTGGGGGAGGGGCCTGCCATGCTGTTACTCAGGCAACCCTGTTTGGGCAGAGTTGCCCTGCCCCCTGTGGCGGGGGATGGGCTCAGTGAAAATGGGTTTTTGGGGG
This sequence comes from Halichoerus grypus, assembly GCF_964656455.1. Classification (NCBI taxonomy): domain Eukaryota; kingdom Metazoa; phylum Chordata; class Mammalia; order Carnivora; family Phocidae; genus Halichoerus; species Halichoerus grypus. Next base: position 22,548,328 of record NC_135727.1, on the reverse strand, counting down.
CTTTTGTTCACTGGCAGCTCTCCGCATCTCCTCCGAGAGTCAGAGCAGAAGACACTGTTCCCAACCCTCTGCCTCAGAGCAGAGAGATCGCAGTCTGTTCTTCAGTGAGCTCTCCAGGCCACACTATCTCTGTTTCTGTCTGTGCTGGTATAAACTGCAGCGTCCTGGGTTGTGCATCCCTCAGCAGCACTCCCAGTCCTTGCCTCCAGGTTGAGGCACATCTCTGCCCTTTGTGCTTCTAAGACCACCAGCCGCCCCCAGTTCACACCCACTGCCCTGCTGCTCTGGTTTCCATCAGGGGGTCTGCCCTAAAGTCCTTTCCTCACTGCTACCGGTCTGCAAGTCTGTGCCCCGTCCCCAGCGCGCGAGGCTATCGCTCACTGGCGGTGTAGGATCCCAATGGACAGGCTCCCTCCCACTGCCGTTTATCTTCCGATATCTGCCCGGAATCACGCCTCTCCACTTCATACCTCGAAACCAACCGCCTGCGATATTCTGTTTGTAGAGATCCAGATCTTACATCTTAGGCTAATTTCGTGGGTGTTCAGAGTGGTCTGTTAGATATCCAGCTCAATTCTGGGGACCAGTTGGAATAGGGTCCCCTACTCCTCCGCCATCTTTTCCCTCTCCTAATATGGTTTCTAATGCAATATTGTAACTCACCTTTAGGAAACTACCACCTATTGAATTTTGGTGAGTATAAAAGAAAAATATCCACAATTATCCAAAAAGACTATTAAAATTCTATTTCCTTTTCCAACTATGTATTTGATTGAGGCTGGAATTTTTCCAATACTTCAAACAAAACAACATATCACAACAGATTGATATAGCTGCCTTCTGTTATGCAGATACTAAGGAGAACTGCAAAAATGTGAAACAATTCCATTCTTTCACTATTTTTTTTGTTCTGGAAAATAAGATTACTTTTCATAACACTATGTCATTTAGGTTATTTAGGTAATGGGTAAAAAAATTAGGGGAGCCTCAGAATTTTTAAGAGCATGAAGGGATCATAAATTGAACAAATTTGAGAACTGCTGCTTTAGGTGATTCTGATTCTCAATTACATTTGAAAATCATTACTTTAATAGCATAGGTAGGAACCCATGGAAATGTTTTAATAAGGAGACTGGTATAATCCATTTCCAACTAGTCCTAACCATCATGTAATTCCTCAGAAATTTTTGTAAAGCTTAGGCACAGAGCTACTCAAAGGTAAAGTGGGGAATAGGGAGCAGGATCTATGTGAACTCTTAAGATTCCTTCTGGTAGTCTTAAACACTGCATCTAAAGTTACTTAATATAAATTTAGTTTTAATGTGATGCACCTTATATTTCCTAAACATTTATCAAACACAGATTATTTTCAAAGTAAATTATATATTTTGGTCATGCTTCACCATTGATTAAACATAAATCCTCTTGTGTACAGAAACTTTAAGAACTGCTTGGTAGACACAAACACTACATTTGAATCTAATTTTATGCTGGTTTCTGTATATTTGCTTAATTATACAGCTAGCCACAGTCAACAGGGGTTCAGGGTAGATAAAAGCTCTGCTGAGAAATAAGAGAGAAGAATAAACACTCATTGGATACCAACTACATGCCAACCTCTCTGGCAGGCATTATGTTCCTTTCCTTCTAGGACTTTAAAGTCCAGTGAGCAAAGGTGGTTTTAACAGTTTTCTCTCTGAGTATCTGTGATGGATTTTGTTAAATCTGCTCCCATAGTTGACACAGAAATTAGTGAACAAGATTTCTAAAACTTAAGAACCATCACTCCCACTGTATTATATGGCTGCTGGGACATTTCTGTCTCTTCCCCTGTGCACAGTAAAAACTGGTATCCCAATTAACCTAGATTATTCTGCTGCAATATAGTTGTATGATAACTTTGCAATCAAAATTAAACAAGCTTATATCAAGACTATGAAAGCCAACCACATTGTGTCTAAAATCACAGGTTTTGATCATGCCCAGATTTAAATCCTCTCTTCCACTTACTATCTGGGTGAACTAGAGCAAGTCTCCTTATCTATAAAGTTCCCTTTACAATAATACAAGCTCACTCTTGTGACCAGCAGATGATAGAATTCATTTAAAGCATATAGAACATTGTTTGCCATATGACAGGCACCCAATAAGTATTAGCTCTCATGTTTTTATTAAAAAAGATTTCTACAAATATCTTTGTTTTAACACATAAATTCTGCCAGATCATCATATATATTCACTGTATCTTTCAGAGAATAGCAATGAGACTTCAGTTTTTTCTCCCATACCTTCTAAATATGTGCCAAAAACATGTGTCAGTGTCTGGAAATTGGTAAAATACTTTCCTAATTTGAAAACCACACCAATCTCAAGAGGAAACCAGAATGTATATGATACTACTTTTTTTTTTTTTTTTTTTTTTTTACAAATGAGGAAACAGGGAGCTCAGAAAAATTACATGACTTAGCTAAGGTCACATAGCTAGTAAATAATGAAATCAGGAGTCAAATACCTCCTTTGTCTGACCCTATTATCATGTTCTTTTCATATTTAACTGATAATGATCAATAAAGCTCAGAATAATGATGGCAGTCCTGAAAAGACCATTTATCAAAGAAAACATCAAAGGTCAATTCAATTTGATTCACTAGCACACACACACTGGGCTTCAATGTAGATTCAGATACTCTAAAAAAGTTTATCAGTATAAACAACAAAGGAGTTTTCACCACAGTTGACCCTTGAACAACACAGATTTGAACCGTGGGAGTCCACTTATATGTGGATTTTTTTTGATACTGTACTGTATATATATTTTCTTTTCCTTATGATTTTCTTAATAATGTTTTCCTTTCTCTAACTCACTTTATTGTAAGAAGACAGTATGTAATACATATCACATACAAAATATGTGTTAATCAAATGTTTATTATCAGTAAGGCTTCCAGCCAACAGTAGGCCATTAGTAGTTAAGTTTTGGGGGAGTCAAAAGTTATATAAGAATTTTTGACTATTCAGCTGGGGGAAGAAGGGGTGTCAGTGCCTCTAATCCCCATATTGCAAGGGTTAACCATACTTCTTAGATAGCTAATTAGGATATCACACCACTCTGAACTCCTCCCCTTTCCTCAGCATTTTGTTTACTTGAGGCTGCTTCCTGGACTACAAAAAAGAAGCTCTAAGGAAAGAATGGGGAAGTATAGAACTTGATACAGAGCAACAATCACAGAAGCACTTTAATCAGGAGGCACTTTAAACTTTTATCTTGAAAAACAGAAAAAGTGTTGAGTTGTATTACTGGTGTAAACAACCCTTGATTTTATAGGGCCCTAAGAAGCCATCTGAGATCCTTTCATGGAGGATGAAGTAAGAGGTAGGCAGTAATTGCTTTGGCATCCTTCAGGAGAAGTCAATAATAAATATGAGTTGAGGGTCAAGGAAAATGTAACAGATCTACTCTGGGGGTAACAAAAATCAACCTAAAGAGATTTTGATCAATTATAAAGTAGAGGACTACTCCTTGTCTCTTTGGCAGTGATTAGGGAAACATGATGCATTTTAGAAATAATGAAAAAGCCAAAGTGACAGGATATTATAGAATATCCGACTCCAAGATAGATTTATCTTCTAATAAGTACAATAAAACTTCAATAAGTGAGATGCTAAGGGAATGGTGGGTTCTAACTAATTAAATTGCTGTGTAAGTGAACCTTAATCTGAGAGTTTCTTTAATCAATCTGGTCTAGTGGACATACTTGAATCTCTCTTTGCTATGTGAGGCTGGTGCAAGGCCTTAGGATCATCACCCTGTATGCCATTGCCCAAAGTCCAAGATCACAGAAAATGTTATTTCTACCTCCAAGTATTTTTGTCGTGTACGAAAGTGAATTTATCATTGTCTCCCATGTCTTATCCTGCTAGTTCCCTTATTTTCTAAGTCTCAGTCTCTGTGTCAAATTCACTGTATCTTATGCATTCAACCTCACAAATTTTTCTCACCATCTGAATATCTGCCCCTATCCCTTCTATTCCCACTGCCATCTCCTCATTTCTCACCTGGCCTAATACAATAGCCAAACAATTATTTTTCTTTCCTCCTGTCTTAACTTCTGCAATCCAACCTCCACATTGCATCAGAGGTATCTGTCTAAACTGCCAATACAGCCATGACCCCTTACATCTGAAATCTCTTCATTAACTCTCCATTCCCTTCAAGAAACAATCTCAATGTCTTAACCTGACACACATATTCCTTAACAATCTGGCTTCTGCCTACCAATCCAACTTCCTTTACCTCCACTGTCCATGTCTTACTATGTGCTGCAGCCTTACTAAACTACTTGCAGTTCTTACTATATGCCTTCTTCCATCATGTTTATCCTTGGCCTGTAGTGCCCTTTGCCCTATTCCTACCATTTCACTTTGCCTAATTCTATTAGTCTTTCAAAATTAGCTTCATATGTCATCATCTCAGGAACCCATTCCTGATGTCCCCATAGTTGTATATCCTAGGCATTCTGTAACATCCCATGCTTAGGTCTATACTTATAACATTTCATTATAACAATTCATTTGTCCATTTGTCTGTTTCTACTTGAATGAAAACAATTGTGTCCTTTGTCATTATACCCAGTGCCTAATATTAAGTTAATAAATGAATAAATAAGTCATTTACTAGATGCTTGATGTGGAATTGTTTTCATATATCCATCATTTTCTCCTAAACCTGAAGTATCACTTAAATATCCCAATTAATTGAGGAATGCACTTAATTGGACTCTGAGTTGTTTGAGGTTTTAATGTGAGGTATCATGCAAATATCTTACCTAGTATTAGAGATATTCTCTAACCTAGTCTTAATCCTTTGCCTAAGGACTGACTAGTGAGATCACACACCAATTTTTAAAATCTGCAAAAATACATTAATTGCAGTCTCAATTACAAATGCCACCACACTTAGAAAATATATCTAAGTAGAACAAGTCCTACCTCTCTTAGGATCTGGTTCTTTCTTACAGCTCTGTCTGTCAATCTGGAGTTATGGTTCAAGAAAGCAGAAGTCATGGCTGGTTTTATGTGTCACCAAGATCAGACATAGTCCACATAACAGCAGATATAAAACAATAAAATCCTGAGCTGATGTAGCCAGGAGAAAATGTTTAACAGTGTTAAAATAGGAAATGCTATGTCATCCAAGCTTCACTCATTACAACTTAGATCCAGTCTGGAAGTTAGTTTCTCTACCAGGATAAGTAGAGAATTTAAAACACTGTTTCCATCTTCATAGTATGGACAGAGGCAGCTTCCCAAAAAACACCACATATTCACAGGAGATAGAAAAAAAAAAAAAAAGCCAAGGGCCAAAGAAACATATAAGAAATCATTCCCAATGTGATATGTAACATACAGGATGCAGTTCACAGAAAACCCAAGCTTCTTTAGGAATGAAATTGATAAAAAATACTCTGAACTGAAAATGGTTTTGGAGCAAGTGTTCAATCAGAGGCTGAAATAAAGGGCCCTGACATGGAGCACCCCCAGGGCAGGGCAGCACAGGGCAAGAACAACTTGGGGCACTCTAACAAAGATCAGGAGAATTTGAACAACTCCAAAATTAAATAAATATGGATCAGATCAGAATATAGAAATGTTCTTACCCTCAAGTAGTTAAAGTCTGAAAAAAATTCCTTGTGTGGGGAAATTAGTTATCACTATCAGAGGACTACCTCTTATAATTTACAGTATGTTATATGTATATATTTATGTATATATGCTAAACTGTTCAGGAAATTGCCATTACGTTGTATTTGTTTAGTAATCCTCAGCCCATCTTTTTGTTGTCTTCTAAAGTTATGTGTTACCATTGTGACATTTTTGTTGAGAGTTCCCTGGAACAGGTCAACTTCACTTGACAATTGCAGTCAAGGTTCTGGTGCCCAGAGTGGCAGACTCAAGTTAAGCAACATTCCTTATACATAAAGGCTTTAACAATGGTTTTCTTAGTTTGGGTATGCTACACCTTTCACAAGTGTGTCACTGACACTCAAGCCACAGTGCAAATAGATAACAAGACTATTTTTTTTTAAGATTTTATTTATTTATTTGACAGAGAGAGAGAGATCATGAGCACAAGCAGGGGGAGTGGCAGGCAGAGGAAGAAATAGAAGCAGGCTGCCTGTGAAGCAAGGAGCCCGATATGGGGCTCGATCCCAGGACCCTAGGCCTGAGCCAAAGGCACACGCTTAAGCGACTGAGCCACCCAGGCACCCCAACAAAACTATTTTTATCTAAGAGTAAAACCAACCTTTTCTAATAGTTGCACTAGATAAGATTTCTTTTCATTCACTTGTACTGCAATTGTTTTGCAGAATTTTGAGAAGTCTCTAGGATAAAGAAAGAGAAGAAAAAAGAGGGTAAATGTCTTGGGACTCTAGCTGATAAAAGAAATAGGTTGTCATTTCTGTGACAGTAATATGGACTTCTCAGAGAATGCATTTGCTTTTAATTCCAAACCATTCAAGTGACTCCAGGACTTTATATAATACAATAATCACCTTATATAATCTTCTTGTCTTTTCATACCCTATTAGCACCATCTAAGGGAAGGAAATAAGATTCATCTAAAGGTGTTATATAATCTGTACACAATAGTGAGTTCCTTTCAGTATGTTGTGACAGATGAAATACAACACATCTCAGCTCTACCCAAACTCATTTTCAGGAAAATGGTTGTGAAATTAAACATGACGGGGAAAGGAAAAAACAAAAAGCAGATAATATCTGAGCAGCTCTTAAATTTCTGTGTTTATAGAAAAATCAAGAGAAGTAAAAAGTAGAGTTTTCATTTGTACTTTGCTTCACAATTTCTAACCTTCAATGTATCAACAACTCCTTTATATTTTATCTCCATCCACTATTTCCTAACCACAATATGTATACAATGAAAGGAATACCAAAGACCAACTAAACAGATCATCATATTTTGAGTTTTCTCCATTCGTCCAGAGACAATATTGGATATAATGGAGAAGAGAATGTCTGGTGCACATATATGCACATGAGTGCACATTCCCAATCCCACTCATCTTCTCTTAAATGAACTCTTCTTCTAGACATCAAATCTTTTCTTCTAAGCTCTTCTCAGTTTGCAGTAGTATTGGCATGGTTGTCCACTCTCTTCTAGAAATTTTCACATTGCAACAGAGTTTCATATCATCTTGACTCTCCTCCCTCTTCACTGACAACTCATCCTCTTCACTCATATAGTTTTCTCTCTATTCTCCCATCTCTGTTATTGTCTATCTCATTTACCTGGTCATTTAGAATTGACACTTTGAAAACAGTCTTGAATCACCCCTCTAATGTATCTACCATACAGTTATTCATTGAATCCTAACAATAATTCCTACAAAATGCTTCTCTCTCCATTTTGTTCCTTCTGCTTCATTTCCACTGCCACCATTACACATCTAGTCTTCACAGCATTACTGGATTAAATAATTTTCTACATGCTTTTCATATTTTATAGAAGAGATTACTTAGTCTAATTTCCATTCCCCATTTTTTTTTTTTTGCAAATAAGAAATCTGAATCCCAAATAGGATAAGACTTCAACATCTCAAAGCTAATAACAATGAGTGAGAAGTAGAAGTCAGATTTCTGAACTCTCAGTCAAGGTTATTGTAATTACACCATGCTTCTCTAACACTAGTCTCATGGCAGAACATCCTACATGACACTGCTTATCTAATAAGTCTTGGCCTTCCGTTTTTATTAAATTATTCCATCTTTCAAAAACTTAGTATGATATCCTACTTCTCATTAACCAATCTATTCTGCTTAGCTTCAAAACCCTCTCTCAAACCCACCTTCTCTAAAAAACATTTTCTGTAAATTATTAGTTTCAGTGTCTTGGCTCTAATCAGTTATGAATAATAGGAAATTATACACTTATTGGCAAGATAAATGATGGTGATATGTTGAGATGGAAGCAAACTCTCATATTAGTCCTTTCATTGTGATTTCACATAACTCTGGCCCTATCTCAGGTCCACTTCCATTAGAATAATCAGTCTTCTATAAATTGCTGGTTTTGATGAAGGCAATGTGAATGTTCTGTAAGTTTTGAGTCTATATACATTTTTTAAAGATTTTTCTTATTTATTTGAGAGAGAGAGCACGAGCGCATGAGCAGGGTCAGGGGCAGAGGGAGAGGGAGAAGCAGACTCCCCGTTGAGCAGGGAGCACAATGTGGGGCTCAATCCCAGGACCCTGAGATCATGACCTGAGCCGAAGGCAGACACTTAACCAACTGTGCCACCCAGGCACCCAGTTTTGAGTCTATATTAAAAGAACTTTAACCAGCATCCAGAGGCTGAAAGAAAATAGACTTGTAGACCACCTGAATACCACTGGAAAATAGACTTGTACACCATTTGTATATTACTGGCAAGAATGGCAAATGCCACATCCTTGCAAAATCATCATTACCTACTTAGCTAACAGAGTGAATCAATTAAGAAAGAGATGAGAAATGTACAAGGTAGTCATTCATGGAACATCCTAACAAGAATAAAACTACTAATGCCTTGAAACTCACAGTCCTAACCTAGCCAAAAAGGCCTTTAAGGAGGGTCTGAGGGCTGTTGGGGAAGTGAGGGCATAAGGAACAAAGGAAGGGAAGAATTGGTGACCAGGCATAGGAGTGAACACACAAGAAGGCTCTGAATCTAAAGGGCCTAAGTAAGCCTACCAACTTCTCAAACAAATAAATGTATATCAAAAACAATAGCAGTAGTGCTAATATGTATAGACTGCTTCACAATTTAAAGAACACTTTTCTACGGAATATCTAATTTTATCATGACAATATCTGTTATTCCTTTATTGGAAATGAAAAAAAAAAACAAACAAACCTTGAGCTTCTGAGAAGGTAACTTGTCTGAGGACACAAAGCTGATGTGTATAGTCTGAGCATGGGTTTAAACCTCATCTTGAATTGTCTTTAGTGATGCAACAAACACTTGTAATTACTTATGCCGTGACTGTCTTCTTACTAGACTTTAAATCCCATGTGGGCAGGAACCACATCTGTCTTGTTCACCATATATCCCCAGTGCTTAGTACAGTGTTTGTCACAAAGTAGGCGGTTTAAAACTATTTGCTGAATAAATAAAAGAACAAACATGGGTTGGCTGTTTCTGCATACAACATAAATCATGAAATGCATTTCCAATTTGAAAACCCTACCTAAGATTTGAGGTGACTTTATGTTAGCTAGAGAAATATATTTGAAGGTCCATTAATATATTCATTGTCCTGACTTACCAAAATCTGAAAGAAAATTTAATTAAAAAAATTCAATTTCAAAACCACATATTGTCTTCTGAATCAAAACAAATATCATTTGATTTGTAAAACAATACTGGCATGAGATTCAGAGTTATTTCCTGTCCCTCAAATAAGTGATGCTACTCAGATGATTGTTCTCATAATTAATATTTGTGGTGGGCAAGTTCCATTTGCTTGGATTATGAATACACTTTACTCCATATTATCTTCCTCCACTGTAATTTAGGTTCACTCTTTCGTGTTATATAATACCATTGCTATTTTTTGTGTGTGATGATCATAAGAATTTATAATGTAATTAAGAATCAACAAATACCCAGCCCTGAGAAATGCAAGTTATCTGACAACAATGAAAATAAATTAAAATAATTTTTATTGAGGTAAAGATTGGAGGAATCAATTTTAAATTCACAAAGAAAATTCTTCATAGATTATAAATACAAGTGATTTAGGAAAGAAAAGAAGACAGGGCTTAGATTCATTTCTCCTTTACCCACAGCTATTCTCCTGAATTTCTGATGTTCCAATCAGCCCGGGATTTAGTATCACCAAGGATCTGGCAGATTGGACCAAGTCCTGGAGTACTAGTCTCATTCCACAGCTCCACAGTGCTTGAAAGAATGAGTTACAAAGAAAAAGAAATTAGAACTTCAGTGGAACTCATTACCCTGAAGGCCAAAATATAAATCGGTTACAAGGGCTTAGATAAATTCATGAATTAAAGGTCCATAGAGGGTAAAAGGGAAACCAGAGGGGAAAGCTTACAATCTTAGACCTTAAAATGTGAAGGGATCTCAGGAGACCATCTGCACTAGCTATTTGACTTCAGGCAGGTAAAAATAAGTCCTCACTTTGCCAATAAGGCAACTGAAACTCATAGAATTACTTACCTAAACCACATAGCCAGTCTAAATGAAAGCGGCTTAGAAACCAGGATTCTTGCCTCATGGGGCAGCGCATGTTCCACTGCCCTGCCATACAGCTTCCCCCTCATTGTGATCCAAACTTTGTCCTGATGTTGTGCTGAATTATCTAATGGTTTCATCCCTAGGGACATTTATTTTACATTGGGACCTTTAATGTTTTCTGTGTTCATGTAGCATGGCAGCCTTAAAACAGCAGGAGTTGTGTTTTTCACAATTACCTTATTTTTTTAAGGATTTTATTTATTCATCTGAGAGAGAGAGAGCATGAGAGGGGAGAAGGTCAGAGGGAGAAGCAGACTCCCCGCTGAGCAAGGAGCCCGATGCAGGACTCGATCCTGGGACTCCGGGATCATGACCCGAGCCGAAGGCAATCTCTTAACCAACTGAGCCACCCAGGCACCCCTACAATTACCTTATTTTAACTAATTCCAGTTGATTTATACTCTAAATTTTATTTCTCCTCACAGATATAATCCATCAAAAATTAAAACTGAATTCCTGGTATAATTAAAAGAATTCTAAGATTCACACAATACTTAAACATTCTGCATTCCAGGCTCTAAATCCAGTCTGGACAATGTTTGGAGTCTGTTACAATGATGTATTGTGAGCATTTCAGTTTCAATTAGCAAGGAGAAAAAATGCAGTAGCAGTGCCTATACACTGTATTTTGCTTTGTGTACATTCTATATTAATGTACCTTGACATGTACAAAAAGGAAACAACTTTAGTCTTAAGGCAGCATGACAGAAATAGTCAAGAGTCATGGAATTCAAGGATAATCTTTCCAGTATAAACTGGTTTGTGATTTGGGGCAAGTCATTTCATCTTTCTAAAAAGTTCTTCCTTCATATGAAAATATAAAGGGACTATAACATTTTGCTTTATCCTAGCATGCAAATATGCTTCATAAAACTATACAAATATGAGGAAATAATATTAAGGCAATAACACCCAAAACTCTCTCCCCCGCCCCCCTCTCGTGTTTTCCCCCTCTCAGTTTTATATATTTACTATTTGAAAGTTTTCACAAAATAAATCGATATAGGGTTGGTCCTTGAGACATATTAATGAATAAATTAATCTTTCTTTTTGTAAACCCACCCATAGACACCTAGTATTCTCAGGCTATCTCCAACTGCTAAGGCTCACCTCCTGGGATCACAACCTAGGGCGGCCTTTCTTAATTAACCCCCCATCCCATGTTTGGGATCTCTCTCTCCTCTCATTCATTAACCTTATTTTACACCCCTTTCTTCAGAGCCTTTTTCTCTGCTTTCCAAGAGCAAGGGGAAAGTATCATAAAAATATCTGCCCTGGGTTGCCAAAGGCTAATAATGGTTCCCCATCCCATTTGCAGCAGTTCTTTCATTGCTCCAAGCCTCCTAGATACAGGATGCTTTATGCCAAAGCAATAACTCAGATTAAAAAAAAATTCAGACACTAAGGCAGAGTGGCGGGAAGATATCTTGGAGCTAGGAACATTTTATGGTATCCCACATCATAACCCAAAGGTGTGCCCTAGGCAAAGACTATTTCTGTAAAGACTTTTGGATTTCATGCAACACTACAGGCAACAAAGAATGTCAACTGTCTGTTGGTCATAGGAAGAGTCATTTAAAAGTGAATACTGAGGGTATACTTAGATATCACTTTTTTTCTCCTGTATATGAAGGCATATTCTATTTAGCAAGTAACACTAAAACTATATGTTTAAATTACCCTTGCTTCCAACCAAATATCTCAAAAGATAATGACATGAAACCATTTGTATTTTATTATATCTCATGAATTCTGCATGTCAGGAATTCAGTCAGGACTCAACTGAGTGATTATTTGATCCATATGGATCAACTAAGGTCATTTAGTGGTACTCAGCTGGAAGATAATGTAGTATAGAGGAACCAAGATGACTTTACTCACATATCTTGCATCCCATCAGAGTCTAGAGGTTATGCTCAGCTGGAATTGATAACCAGAACACCTAACATATGGCATCTCCAGCATAGTGATTTTCAGGGTGGTGAAGTTCCTACATGGAAGCTGCCTTTCTCCAAGAAAGCCATGAGGAAGCCACATTGCCTCTTAAAATCTAGCGTCAGAAGTCACATATTGAAAGAAGTCATAAGCCCACCTGATTCAACAGGAGGAGACATGGATCCTTCCTCTCTATATGAGCAATGTCAAAGAATTTAGAACATTTTTTTAAAAAACAGCCTCTAGGTCAGGAATTTGGACGAGGCTGGCTGGGCATTCTTCTGTTCCCCATGGCATCCAACTAGGGTCATTCAGTGGTACTAAGCTAGTGGATATATGGGCTGGAGGGCCCAAGACAGCTTCACTCACACACTTCGTGCCTTGGTGGGGATGGTTAGAAGGCTGGGCTCAGTTGATACCAGAGTACCTATATGGCATCTCTAGCATAGTAGTCTCCCAATAGTTGAACTTCTTAAAAGATTCTTACATGGCTTGCCTCAGAGTGTTCCAAGAGAAACAGGTGAAGCTACACAGGTTTTAAAACTCAGCCTCGGAGGCCACATAGCATAACTTCCACCACACTCTGTGGTTCAAAGCAGTCAAAAGTCTATGCAGATTTAACAAGAGGGAAGCTAGATTCCACATCTCAATGTGAGAAAGGTCAAAGAATTTGTGGCCATGCTTTAAAGGTACCATACTAGGGGCGCCTGGGTGGCTCAGTTGGTTAAGCGACTGCCTTCGGCTCAGGTCATGATCCTGGAGTCCCAGGATCGAGTCCCACATCGGGCTCCCGGCTCGGCAGGAAGCCTGCTTCTCCCTTTCCCACTCCCCCTGCTTGTGTTCCCTCTCTCGCTGTCTCTCTCTCTGTCAAATAAATAAATTAAAAAAAAAAAAAAAAAAAAGAATCTCTCAAATAAATAAATAAAATCTTTAAAAAAAAAAAAAAAAAAAAAAAAGGTACCATACTATATAATCCATTTCACTCCTTTTGGATTGGTAAAGATGGCAATAATAGCAATAGCTATGTTGTATTCAAAATCTATTATATTCTGGATACCAGTTCAAATACATGTACTACCTAATTTAATCTATACAAAAACCTTTATGAGGTAAAAGCTATCATTATCCCCATTTCAGATGAGGAAACTGAAGGACAGAGAGGATAAGTGATTTGTCCAAGATCCCACAGTTTATAGGTAATGATGTCAATTAGCAAGATATACCTAGATATACTTAGATCAATCTATACAGGTTATACTTTACTTCATGTAATTTCATGCTGAGAAGAGATCACTTATTTACAGTGTTCTTACAAATTAAATCAAAATGTAAATGCATCAGGAGAAAATTTAATAACTTTTCCTCATAACCAAAGCAATATTCTTTTATTGTAACAAATGAGAAAATGAAGACAAAAAGAAAATAAATACTTCCCATAGTAATTGGAAATAAATATAAGGAATTTATTAGTTTATATGTTTCAGGATGAGGGGGTGGGGGAAATATAGAGACAACGATATTAGTAATGTTTTCTTTCTTTCATTTATAAAAAGATGAAATAAAGTAACAATGTTAATAATTATAAATTCTGAGGGATTGATTTATATAAGGATAGCTGATATAGTTTTTACTTATTCAAATAAAAATTTGTAAAAATCAGTTCCCAATAGTCCCAACACTATAGAAAACCACTTCAAATATTTTGGTATATATCTGTCTAATCATTACAAACTACACACACACACACAGACACACACACACACACACACACACACAAATTCATACTACCTACTGTTTAGATCGTATATTTTTCACTTTTAATAATATGAACATATTTTCCATTTTTAATGTTATTTTTAATGACATCATACTATTTGTACATGATGCCAATTAGTGGACATTTAAGATTTTCCAATTATAAATAATGCTTAGATGAACTTTCTTTCAACTGAATCTTTGGCCACATATCCATGATTATTTGATTAGCATAAATTCCTCAAAGTAGAATCACATGAGCAAAGGGTATACATAATATCAAAATTCTATATCATATTGAGGCAAATTATAAAGTAACATTAAACTGTGTGTGTGTGTGTGTGTGTACACAGAGAGAGAGAAAGAGAGAAAAAGAGAGAGGGAAGCAATATCCTTCTTCAAATTTCCTATTTTATCTTTTAGAAGATTCAAAATATTCGTATGTTACATTGCTTCAAGTCAGGTACCTGCAGAGCTGGCCTCTGACTCTCATGAAGAGCTTCCCCATGGGAAAGGAAAGCCCTGAAGAAAAGAGGCCTTAATAAAAATAAAACCCCAAAGCTGTAGAGCTATGTGTCCAGATCTGCTGGCTTGTCCAAAAATAATTGGCTCATTAACTAGCCAGCCTGGCTTAGTCACATTATCAAAGACAAATAGGAGAATAGGCTGTGGGCTTGCATACTCTCAGGACATACCAATTATTCTTTGGATACAGTGCTATGAATACAGTGTACTTTGATATTAGGAAAACGTTAAGTGGGCTTTAGGCCTGATGCTGTGATCTAGGCACACACAGATAGTGGGAAGGGAGACAGAATATGATAAAGGGAGGTGGCACTGAGAGGCACAGCATGGAAAAGGGAGAGCAGCAAGAGCTTATTAAGGGCAGGACAAAGGTTTGGGTCGTCTTTTTACATCTGTGTAATTTTCAAGTTCATTTGACTGGGTTTTGTGAGAGGAACACTGGTGATCTGTGCTTAGGATTCTGTGCTTAGGATTCTGTGCTTAGGGAGATGACTGCCATCAAGGAAACTTCTGTCTCTATGCAGGGTCTTCCACCCCTCAACCCCCACTGCTACTCACCCCTTGTCACTGTGCACCCCAAGGCAGAACTGGAAAAATGTTGACAAGGAAACTATTCTAAGGCAATGACTTTGCTTGGCTGTGTAGCTAAAGAAACTTTCCTATTTCAGCCACAGAGCCTATTTTCTGAGGCACATGTAAGTCATTAGACAAAATCAGACTAAGGGAAAAGCCAGCTGGGCAACTGCTCTGGCACTCATTTAAAAAACATGCCCAAATATAAATCAAATACACTGACTAATGTAAATTGCTCTTACTCCCTCCACCAAGGTAGACAAAGAGTTCAGCTGGAATTTAGAAAACAAAGTAAATGAAAACCTTTACCACTCCTTTTCTACAGAACTATCTCTGTGGGGTGAATATACCTATTAAGTTACAAATAGTAACCAGCTCAGTTAAAAAAAAGTAATATTGGTCTTCAGACTCCTCCTCCAGTGCTCTTTTCACTGAACCATGTGGGTTCTCTAAAACAAGGTATATTGGTGATCAAGTTAGCTGTCAAGCTACCATGTGGAGAACAGATGGGGAAGTTTTTTTTAAGCCCTTTTCCCTTATTTTTAAAGATTTTATTTATTTATTTGACAGAGAGAGAGACACAGCGAGAGAGGGAACACAAGCAGGGGGAGTGGGAGAGGGAGAAGCAGGCTTCCCGCTGAGCAGGGAGCCCGATGCGGGGCTCGATCCCAGGACCCCGGGATCATGACCTGAGCCGAAGGCAGACGCTTAACGACTGAGCCACCCAGGTGCCCCTCCCTTATTTTTAGAAGTCACCCTCAATTTTGGGGGATGCCTGGGTGGCTCAGTCATTAAGTGTCTGCCTTCAGCTCAGGTCATGATCCTAGGGTCCTGGGATCAAGCTGCATTGGGCGCCCTGCTCAGCGGAAAGCCTGCTTCTCCCTTTCTCACTCCCCCTGCTTGTGTTCCCTCTCTCATTGTTTCTCTCTGTCAAATAAATAAATAAAATCTTAAAAAAAAGAAGTCACCCTCAATTTTTTAACATGCACACTTGGCTTAAAATTCTAAAGTCAAACATTCTCGTTATACCATGCCCCTGAGCAATATAAAAAACCCTCGAACCCTTTAATTGCAGTCATACCTTTCCTATTTTACATGTTATTTTGTACATTTTTAGTTATACTGGGTTTTATCTTTTGTGGGGCAAAGCATAGGTTTTGGAGGCAGATAGGTCTGAGTTCAAATTCCAGTTAAATAAAATGTGGTTCATCCATGCAATGGGATATTATACATTCATTACAAATTATGATGTAGATACTTTCTAGGACTGTATGAATTTATGTGGAAGGGCATATATAATATATTGTAGGATGAAAGGCAGATATCAGTAGTATATGTAGTATATTAAGATTTGTATTATTTAATACATGCATGAGTATTACATATATGCAGATAAAAATGTCTGAAAAAAACAGATACCAAATTATGAACACTTGTCAGCTCTGAAAAATGAAAGCAGGGGTGGTTTTAATTAATTTTTCCTTCACATGTCTGTTCTGTATATGTTTCTGTGCATCATTCTCATGATTTACTTGTATAACTTGTTTTAATTCTAATTTTTAAGATTTATTTATTTATTTATTTATTTGACAGAGAGATTGACAGCGAGAGAGGGAACACAAGCAGGGGGGAGTGGGAGAGGGAGAAGCAGGCTTCCCGCTGAGCAGGGAGCCCGATGCAGGGCTCGATCCCAGGATCCTGGGATCATGACCTGAGCCGAAGGCAGACGCTTAACAACTGAGCCACCCAGGCGCCCCTTAATTCTAATTTTTAAAAATAATTACCAGTGCTGTTATTGTTATAGAAGAAATCTGACTTCTACTTAGGAAGGTTCCTGCCAGAGGTTATCGCTGAAGTTTCTTATCTGAATTCCCTGAAGGTAATATTAGGATCAGTATTCTTTTTTCTTTTTTTTACTTTTTTTTTTATTTTATTATGTTATGTTAATCACCATACATCATTAGTTTTTGATGTAGTGTTTCATGATTCATTCTTTGCGTGTAACACCCAGTGCTCCATTCAATACGTGCCCTCTTTAATACCCATCACCATGCGAACCCATCCCCCCCAGCCCCTCCCCTCTAGAACCATCAGTTTGTTTCTCAGAGTCCATAGTCTCTCGTGGTTCATCTCCCCCTCATACTTCCCCCCCCTTCATTTTTCCCTTCCTACTATCTTCTTCTTTTTTTTAAACATATAATGTATTATTTGTTTCAGAGGTACAGGTCTGTGATTCAACAGTCTTACACAATTCACAGCGCTCACCATAGCACATACCCTCCCCAATGTCTATCACCCAGCCACCCCATCCCTCCCACCCCCACCACTCCAGCAACCCTCAGTTTGTTTCCTGAGATTAAGAATTCCTCACATCAGTATTCTTAATTGAAGATAATCACTTTCAAGACAATTAAAGCATTCTTCAGATCTAAATCTAATAGATTGCTCCTCTGTTGGATGAGCAACCATCCATCAGGATATGTAGATTAAAGCCTCTTTTGCTTTCTTAGTCTCAATCTTAGGCTATCTACTATTTTGTCATTTCTTTAAATTATTGTTAATATATCAGCTCAATTATGCCCATCTTATATTTTTAGATCATTTCTATCCATGTTTTCTGTACTACCTTCCTCCCCTCCCCCACCCCATTTTGCTACACATGCCTGAATCTTACATCTTTGAGCCTCATCATTCCATTATCTCCCTACTATTTTATGTGCTTGGGTAGAAGGACCAATTGCTTTCTGATTGTACATATAATTTTGCCTGATGGCTTTGTCTGGCCTCTGGCCTTCTAGATGCAGAGTAGGAAACTTGGCCACTAGAACCTGATTATTTTGGTGACTCAAAGGCATTGTACATTCTATAGCTATTTAGGAACCCCAATCCCTACCTCCCATTATGGATTTTTCAGATTATAGATTCCCCCAAATGTTCCATATGGTTCCAGTGTCTCTCAGCAGAACAATGACATTTTTCAGTACACCTTGTACTCCTGGTTTTATAAGCAGTCCCCATGGCAAGTTGTTTGACTTATTCTGAACTCCAGCCAAAGCAGAGTTCTACATTAATATAGAGAATAATGGAGTTCTCTGAGGTCTGTTTCTCTCTGCCTATGTTTTCCTCAGTCTGTCTCTAACTCAGTCTTTCTTTTTTTAAAAAACATTTTTTTTTTTTATTTGAGAGAGAGACAGAGTAAGAGAGAGAGAGCACAAGTGGGGCGAGGGGCAGAGGGAGATTAGGGACCCCGATGCGGGGCTCAATCCCAGGACACCGGGATCATGATCTGAGCCAAAGGCAGATGCTTAACTGACTGAGCCACCCAGGCGCCCCTCAATCTCTCTTTCTTAATTTGACTCTGATTTTTTGTCTGTGACTGTGAATGTGTGGGGTTTTTTTCTTTGTTTCTGTATTTCTCTCAAGCAGCTACAATCTTAGACTATATCTCAAATATTGCAAAGAGTATTTCTGGGAGTCAAGTCTCTGAGAAATTGATCTCCAAAAGTATTCAGAGACTTTGGTTCCATTTCTTCACTTCAGTGTTCACAGTGTCAACTGTTTCTCTTGCTCACAATCCTGTTTACATACAATGTGAATGCTTATTCCTTGATGGATATTACACAAGGAACATGTGGCCATCTGTCTTTAGCTATTTCACAACTGTAGCCTCCAGCACCCTTATATAAACTCTAAGCCCCACCTGGACTCAGCATATGGCACTTCAACATCAACAACCCTCTATATCATTTAACTGGACACTCACATAAGAGAAATCATCAGTATAAACAGATATCATCCTCCTTGTGGATAAAAGGTCTTAGCTTCTAAAAGGTCAGAAAAGTCCATCTCTAAAAGCAGAAACATTATAGTGCCCTTTAAAGAGCTCCTCTCAAAAAATGCCCACATTTGTTTGGTATAAAGAAGTGACTACAGAAATAGTCATTTAGTAAGATGTAGGCATTGGTCCTGAATTTTGAAATAGTATAGGAAAGAAAATGATTCCACATAGAAAACCAACTGAAAAGGTATGCCTTTTTATGCATAAGCTAGCAATTGCTTTTAAGTGATGATAATGACAAGAAAATAGCCTTTTTTTTTTAAAGATTTTGTTTATTTATTTATTTGACAGAGAGAGAGAAACAGCATGAGAGGGGATAGGGTCAGAGGGAGAAGCAGGCTCCCCGCTGAGCCGGGAGCCCGATGTGGGACTCGATCCCAGGACTCCAGGATCATGACCTGAGCCGAAGGCAGTCGCCCAACCAACTGACCCACCCAGGCACCCAGAAAATAGCCCTTTTTAAAAATAAAATTATTGACAATAACAACCACCAAAATGCCATCTGCCTCACCAGGTTTATGTGTGAGAAACAAATAAGAATGCATATTATCATGCTGTATATTCAATGACATATAATACAAATTGGAAGTTTTGTTATACAGAATAAAAGCTACATATGATTTAGAACCCACTATGTAACAGGCAGTGTTTTAAATGCATCAGTCCCTTCAGTCATCATAGTCACCCTAAGCTATGGTTTTTATCACCTGTTTTAGAGATAAGGACAGTTAGGTTCAGAGAGGTTAAGCAGCTTGCTCAATGTCACACATCTAAAAAGTGGCAGAACTGTCTGATACATGGATTTGAGGAAGAAAATATTAATGTGCATCTCTGTTACAACCAGGTAGAAAACAAAATGTAACGAGGTAAAGAAGGATGCTCAAATTTCTTTTTTCCTCTTCCAAAAATTAGGCCTCACTTCACAATCTTCTAAACCCATTCCCCTTCTAGCATCTATTTGGTTGGCCTGTACCTAGCAAAAATCCAGCCAATTCCTGCCTTCTCTCAGCACCCACAAACCACTAACCTCACTTTCACACAGTCATTCTAAGACTGTTTAACAGCATGTCCTAGCATCAACTGTATGTCAGTCAACTATGAGCCTGGAGAGTAAGTTGTTTTTAGTGAAATAAGCCTCACTTTGCAAAGACTTGATACTTTGCTCTAAGCAAGGTTATCTTTTGCTGTAACCTTGACTCCCACACAAAGAAACAAAAAGAAATGACTTGCTAATTCCTGCTCTAAGATTTCAAGCAGTCTATCCCTCTTCCTCATCTACAATATAAGCTCTTCCCCCTTCCAGTTCAAGCCTTTATCTCCCTCAAAAATATGTCAAAGAAGCACCTCAGATTAACCCATACCCATTTTGACCATCCTTCCCCCCACTTCAGTACCCAGGTTTTTAGTGTTATTTTGCCCTTACACTTAGTTTTATTTTATTTTTTTTTAATATTTTATTTATTTATTTGAGAGAGAGAATGAGACAGAGAGAGCATGAGAGGGTCAGAGGTAGAAGCAGACTCCCTGCCGAGCAGGGAGCCCGATGTGGGACTCGATCCCAGGACTCCAGGATCATGACCTGAGCTGAAGGCAGTCGCTTAACCAACTGAGCCACCCAGGCGCCCCGCCCTTACACTTAGTTTTAGAGTTGGTCTCAAGTTTTTTATTTCTATATATTGAATGTTCCTTAACTAGATGGTACACTGCCCCCCACCTAGAAATAAGGATCACATACAATAAAAATGGCATTGAACTCGATATCTAGACTAGAATCTGAAAGCTCAGTGTGCTGCTAATGAACCAGGGATCCTTTTGCATATTAATTTTCCCATATGTCAAATAAAGAATTATATGTTCCCTAATGTCTTTAGGCTTCTTTCCACTTAAGAATTCTATTATTTTAGATTTTCTAACTCCTTTGTGATGCTCATCCCACCGGGGTACCCAAGCTCCTGTTCCTTTCCTATTACGTATTCACTCACACTATAGATTCCAATAAGATACATAGAGCTCCTTCCATTAACTATGACTGATAACACTGTTTCTGAAAATGAAAAGAATAATTCAAGATCATTAGGGAGTATATCAAAACCTAAGGTATTTAGTATCGATAGTAATTCCAAATACTACGAAATCCTTTTGACTACATCCAGAGAATCGCTTAAACACTATCCAACATATATTGGGTACCTACATGACCAAGTTCAGATCTAGCACTGGACAAAACATGGTACCTGATCTCAAAGAACTTACATTCTTGTGGATAAGGGTAGAAAACAGTTATGTTCAAATAAGCTAAATCATATGTTGTACCCAATAGTGTCCAACACTATGTAAAAAAATCAGAGTCAGAAAACAGGGGATGCTGATTTTGAAAGGGATGCAGTTTTAAACAAAGGTTCAGGAAAGGCTTCACTAAGAAAATGAGATTTGAGCAAAGACCTGAAGGCAGTAAGAAAGAAAGACATGTGGATATCTGGGGGAAGAGTTTCCATGCAGAGAAGAAAGCAAATGCAAAGTCCCTGAGGAGCATGTCTGACATGTTTGAAAAATAGCAAAAATGACAGGATGACAAGAATGGATTTATTAAGAGGGAGACTGAGGAGAACTGGTGAGAGAGGTCATGGGGACTTGATCACGAAGGGCCTTGTAAGGCCATATAAGGAGCTTACTCTGAAATGAAGGTCATTAGAGGGTGTTCAACACTGAAAAGTCATGATCCAACTTAGGTTTAAGTAGTCACTCTAGTTGCTGTGTTAAGAAAAAACTGGTGGGAGGCGGGAGGTCAGAGCAAGAGTGAAAGTAGAGAGCTATTTGAAGGCTACTGAAATATTTAGAAAAAGAGACAATAGTTATTTAGATCAGCTCAGTAGAGGTGGAAATGAGAAGTGGTGAAATTTTGGACAGATTTTGAAGGTAGACCCAACAGGATTTCCTAATGGATTAGGATATCAGTTGAGGTCTTGTGCTCACTAACAGATCTGGAAAACCCAGCAGGAGAGTAATACTGGAATTATAGCAAGAATTATAGTAATACTAGAATAAGAATTATAGCTAACCCATAGCAGTTACTACCTACAAGGCACTATTCTAAGTGCTAAATGTATATAAATTCATTTAATCCTCATAACAACCCTATGAGATAATTACTACTTTTATCCCAATGTTATAAAGAAACTGAGGCACAAATAATCTGCCTAAGGTCACACAGCTAGTATATGTTATAGCTAGAATTCAAATCCAAGCAGTCTGATTTCAGAGTCCATGCTCTTAAAACTCTATGATATATTGTTTATTACTGTTCACAGTACAGCACAAATACAGGTACACGTAAGGATAGAAATTCCCCATTGCCTACTATTTTAGAAAAATATTTTCAATTGGAGCTCAGGTTTTCATTGCCCTTGCCATGGACTTCAATGGCCTCTTAGTAATGGACTTTTCAAGGTACAAGATCAAGTGTTATCAATACAACCAGGCAGGGCAAGCCTAATGGCATGTTGAATAAATAATGTCCTTCGGAAACATCTGAATTGTTCCAGTGTGTATTTACAGAAAGCAATGAGATATAGCTAACCATTCCGGAAGAAACATTGCTACTTCAGGTAACAGTGTTTCCTTCATATCCTGTAGAAAATCTCTAAGGACTTTTTAAATTTATCAACTCTTTTGACACCTTGCTGGGGTGGATGCAAGCTATTGCACCCACCCTATAACTGGGAAGCTGAGTGCTCTAAAGTTAACCATCTGGTCCATAGCTAAAAAGTAAATAGATGGGATTCATAACCCCAAAAGTCATAAGTGTGTATCCAAGAAACCACATTCACATAGACAAGAGAAGTGTAGGGAGAGTGTGATACTCCTCCCAGTAAGTTAAATCTGAACCAGCATTGATCAAGGGCTAGCAAAAAAAGCTAATGCAGTCTAACTTACTGTATTAAATGTATGATATTTAAGGAAATATTAGGGCTGGTCCATTACCCTCTGGTCAGGCCACACTTATAGTACTCTGCTGACTTCTGGCCACCACTCTTTCAGAAGACTGTGCACCAACTGGGAGTGTGTTCAGGAAAAGTTGATTAGAACAGAAGCTCTTGAGATCCAGAGATCTTGAGATCCATAATAGCTACCACTTATTAAGCACTTATCATGTACTGTACTTAATACTTTAGATGTATTATCTCATTTAGCCCTCCCAATAATCCTTTGAACAAAGCTACTCTGAGGCTCAGAAATGTTAAATAACATGTCCAAGTTCAAACAGCTAATAAAATGTAGTGCCAGTATTTGAACCAATGTTGGATGACTCCACTATACCATGTCAGACTTTTGAAAGAAAAAAAGATCATGTATCATGTGCCAACACTTTACACAAATTATCTCATTGAATCCTCACAACAGTTCTATGAGGTATCATTGTTATTATCTCTATTTCACAGAGAGGGAAACAGAAGTTCAGAGTGGTTATAAATTTATCCAAGACACACAGCTAGCAAGTGGCATAAGCAAAATATAGCGTGAAGAATGGTTGGAGACCACTAACAATGTTTATCCAGAAAAAGGATATTCTAGAATATCATTTAAAAATGGAGGTTTAGAAACAATGAGTTTGAAAAGTACTCGCACCTTTCATATTTGAAATTCCAAGATAAACCCATGGTGTGCTCTATAGGACTCATTTCCATTACTACATATATATACAAGTATACATTTAACAAATGTATATTTCACATGTATTCTAACAAATTCTATTCTATTTCACATGTATGCTAACAAATGTAGTATATTTTCACCTACTTATATGCTAGGAACTCGATCATGCCCTGGGAATGTACAAGTAAACAAGATATATAAAGCACCTGTTTCTTAGGGAACTTGTATTGTTATTCTGCCTTCTCTTACTTCACCTTCTGCCATTTCATCTCCTTCAAAACTCAAATTCACTTTGAAACTCACTTTCCTCTACCCCAGGAATCTTTAGTAATAGATTCACTGCTCCTCCACACTCCCCCCACAAACAACACAAACACATACTGCTTACATTTTTATTCTTGTATTCTACTTCTTTGTCATTGTTTTTATTGGTAGTGAGTTATTTTCTCTCATTCATTAATTCACTAATTCATTCACTGATTGTTTACTGAGTACTTATTATATACCAAATGGTATCTTGGGGGTTGGGGATGCAATAGTGGTCAAGAATGATTCTACGGTACTATTCTGTCTCCTCTTCTTTTTGTAAATTTACTTTTATCTTTCTCTCCTACCTTCCCCACTTCATACTTAGCTAGCTGCTTCTGATGCAACTAATATGGAATACTTTAGGGCCTCTCAGAGAAGTCTGAAATCTATTGATCTAGCTAAGCCTCCCATCCAGTGCAGGAGTCCCATGTGCTAAATCCCAGGCAGTTGGCCATCTAGGTTTAATTAAGGTATATACAGTAAAGAGGAATTTACTACTTTTTTACAAGAGTCCATTCTAATGTCACAAAGTCCTTTTCTTAGACTCAAGTTAACTCTGTTTCATTCTGGTTTTCATTTACTGGTCATAGTTCTGCCCAAACTCAGCTATAAAGAACAAGCTAAATCCTTCTATACAGCATCCTTTCAAATATGTGAAGTCATCTATTGTAGCTCTCTTTTGGCTCCTCTTCTTGAGGGTAAATATACCCATTCCCTCAATTAAACTGTTTTCTAAACTTCTTAAACACCATGAACAGCCTTCTCTAGACACTTTCAACTTTGGCAATAACTCTCAATATACAATTTATTTTGTTTTTCTTTGTTCATTTAAAGAAAAGAGTATCCACCCAGCTAACTCTTTCCTTCAGAACTGTATGACTCACTTCCTGATAAGAATAAATGTACACTGAAAGAATTTAAATTTCATGCTAATTATAGAATTGAAATTTTGCTAAAAGTCCTTTGAGGGTTGTGGGGTAAGAACTAGAGGCCAAAGGAGTGAATGGTTTTCCAGCAAGAGCCTGGATTCAGACATATTTTGTCAGGCCTGGGAAACTGGTGGCCTACTTACTTGAGGGCCTGAGAGACCTTCTAAAAGAAAATTCTTCAAAGTGAAAAAATAACCAGACATAAAAAGTTTAGTACAAAAACAAAGAGTAGATGAATCTGAGTATAATGAGTACATTTCCTGAACCGGTCCATGTTAGATTCATGCTGAGACTTATAAAGAACAAGTAAAATTTAAAAGTTTTACTATTATCTCTGTAAGATGTTGTGGTATCAACATCAGTACCTGGGGATGCCTGTAATATAATGGAGTACAGAACGGAGAGGGAGGATTGGTTTATACTTACCAATAAATCCCAGTGTATCTCTTTTTGATTTAAGTTTTAATTGTAATTCCAGTTAGTTAACATACAGTATTATATTAGTTTCAGGTGTCCAGTATAGTAATGCAACAGTTCCAAACATCATCCTGTGCTCATCATGACAAGTAGGCTCCTTAATCACCATACTTTTTGATGGCTGGATAGTATTCCATTGTGTGTGTATGTGTGTGTGTGTGTGTGTGCACGTGCATGTGTGCACATGGGTGTATCACATTATTTTTGTTTTTATTTTTATTTATTTATTTATTAACATATAATGTATTATTTGTTTCAGGGGTAGAGGTCTGTGATTCATCAGTCTTACACAATTCACAGTGCTCACCATAGCACATAACCTCCCCAATGTCCATCACCCAGCCACCATATCCCTCCCACCCCCCCTCCACTCAAGCAACCCTCAGTTTGTTTCCTGAGATTTAGAGTCTCTTATGGTTTGTCTCCCTCTCTGGTTTCATCTTGTTTCATTTTTCCTTCCCTTCCCCTATGACCCTCTGTCTTGTTTCTCAAATTCCTCATATCAGTGAGATCATATGATAATTGTCTTTCTCTGAATGAATTATTTAGCTTAGCATAATACCTTCTAGTTCCATCCACGTAGTTGCAAAAGGCAAGATTTCATTTTTTGATGGCTGAATAATATTCCAGTGTGTGTGTGTGTGTGTGTGTGTGTGTGTGTGTGTGTATGTGCAAAAACAGACACATGGATCAATGGAACAGAATAGAGATCTCAGAAATGGACCCTCAACTCTATGGTTAACTAATCTTCAGCAAAACAAGAAAGAATGTCCAATGGAAAAAAGACAGTCTCTTCAACAAATGGTGTTAGGAACATTGGACAGCCACATGCAGAAGAATGAAACTTGCAGAAGATATGTGCACACACACACACACACACACATCTTCTTTAACCATTCATCTGTTGATGGACTTCTAGGCTCTTTCCATACTTTGGCTGTTGTGGACATTGCTGCTATAAACATTGCCATGTACGTGCCCCTTCAGATCACTACATTTGTATCTTTGGGGTAAATACACAGTAGTGCAATTGCTGGGTCATAAGGTAGCTCTATTTTCAAATTTTTGAGGAACCTCCATACTGTTTTCCAGAGTGGCTGCACCAGCTTGCATTCCCACTAAGAGTGTAGGAGGGTTCCCCTTTCTCCGCATCCTCGCCAACATCTGTCATTTCCTGACTTGTTAATTTTAGCCATTCTGAGTGGTGTGAAGTGGTATCTCATTGAGGTTTTGACTGGTATTTCCCTGATGCTGAGTGATGTTGAGTGCTTTTTCATGTGTCTGTTGGCCATTTAAATGTCTTCTTGCAGAAATGTCTGTTCATGTCTTTTGCCCATTTCTTGATTGGATTCTTTGTTCTTTGGGTGTTGAGTTTGATAAGTTCTTTATAGATTTTGGATACTAGCCCTTTATCTGATATGTCATTTGCAGATATCTTCTCCCATTCTGTCGGTTGTCTTTTGGTTTTGTTGACTGTTTCCTTTGCTGTGCAAAAGCTTTTTATCTTGATGAAGTCCCCATAGTTCATTTTTGCCCTTGCTTCCGTTGCCTTTGATGATGTGTCTAGGAAGAAGTTGCTGCAGCTGAGGTCAAAGACATTGTTCCCTGTGTTCTCCTCAAGGGTTTTGATGGATTCCTGTCTCACATTTAGGTCTTTCATCCATTTTGAGTCTATTTTTGTGTGTGGTGTAAGGAAATGGTCCAGTTTCATTCTTCTGCATGTGGCTGTCCAATTTTCCTAACACCATTTGTTGAAGAGACTGTCTTTTTTCCATTGGACATTCTTTCTTGCTTTGTCGAAGATTAGTTAACCATAGAGTTGAGGGTCCATTTCTGAGATCTCTATTCTGTTCCATTGATCTATGTGTCTGTTTTTGTGCCAGTACCATAATGTCTTGATGATGACAGCTTTGTAATAAAGCTTGAAGTACGGAATTGTGATGCCACTGCCTTTGCTTTACTTTTTTCAACATGCCTCTGGCTATTCAGGGTCTTTTCTGGTTCCATACAAATTTTAGGATTATTTGTTCCATTTCTTTGAAAAACATTGATGGTAATTTGATAGGGTTGCACTGAATGTGTAGATAGCTCTAGGTAGTGTAGTCATTTTCACAATATTTGTTCTTCCAATCCATGAGCATGGAACGTTTTTCCATTTTGTTGTGTCTTCCTCAATTTCTTTCATGAGTATTCTATAGTTTTCTGGGTACAGATTCTTTGCCTCTTGGGTTAGATTTCTTCCTAGGTATCTTATGGTTTTGGGTGCAATTGTAAATGGGATCAACTCCTTATTTCTCTTTCCTCTGTCTTGCTGTTGGTGTATAGAAATGCAATTGATATCTGTGCATTGATTTTATATCCTGCCACTTTACTGAATTCCTGTATGAGTTCTAGCAGTTTTGGGGTGGAGTCTTTTGGGTTTTCCACATAAAGTATCATATCATCTGCAAAGAGTGAGAGTTTGACTTCTTCTTTGCCGATTCGGATGCCTTTTTTCTTTTTGTTGTCTGATTGCTGTGGCTAGGACTTCTAATACTATGTTGAATAGCAGTGGTGATAGTGGACATCCCTGCCGTGTTCCTGACCTTAGGGGAAAAGCTCTCAGTTTTTCCCCATTGAGAATTATATTCGCTGTGGGCTTTTCATAGATGGCTTTTAGGATATTGAGGTATGTACCCTCTATCCCTATACTCTGAAGAGTTTTGATCAAGAAAGGATGCTGTACTTTGTCAAATTCTTTTTCTGCATCTATTGAGAGGATCATATGCTTCTTGTCCTTTCTTTTATTAATGTATTGTATCACACTGATTGATTTGCAGACATTGAACCAACCTTGCAGCCCAGGAATAAACCCCACTTGGTCGTGGTGAATAATCCTTGTAATGTACTGTTGGATCCTATTGGCTAGTATTTTGATGGGAATTTTGGCATCCATGTTCATCAGGGACATTGGCCTGTGATTCTCCTTTCTGATGGGGTCTTTCTTTGGTTTTGGGATCAAGGTAATGGTGGCCTCATAAAATGAGTTTGGAAGTTTTGCTTCCATTTCTATTTTTTGGGGGAACAGTTTCAGAAGAATAGGTATTAATTCTTTAAAAGTTTGGTAGAATTCCCCTGGGAAGCCATCTGGCCTTGGGCTCTTGTTTGTTGGGAGATTTTTGATTACTGCTTCAATTTCCTTAGTGGTTATGGGTCTGTTCAGGTTTTCTATTTCTTCCTGGTTCAGTTTTGGTAGTTTATACGTCTCTAGGAATGCATCCTTTTCTTCCAGTTTGTCTAATTTGCTGGCATATAGTTGCTCATAATATGTTCTTGTAATTGTTTATATTTCTTTGGTGTTGGTTGTGATCTGTCCTCTTTCATTCATGATTTTGTTGATTTGGGTCATTTCTCTTTTCTTTTTGATAAGTCTGGCCAGGGGTTCATCAATCTCGTTAATTCTTTCAAAGAACCAGCTCCTAGTTTTGTTGATCTGTTCTACTGTTTTTTTTTTTTTTTTTTTTTGGTTTCTATTTCACTGATTTCTGCTCTGATCTTTATTATTTCTCTTCTCCTGCTGGGTTGAGGCTTTATTTGCTGTTCTTTCTCCAGCTCCTTTAGGTGTAGGTTTAGGTTGTATATTTGAGACCTTTCTTGTTTCTTGAGGAATGCTTCTATTGCCATATACTTTCCCTTAGGACCACCTTTGCTGCATCCCAAAGATTTTGAACAGTTGTGTTTTCATTTTTATTTGTTTCCATAAATTTTTTAAATTCTTCTTTAGTTTCCTGGTTGACCCATTCATTCTATAGTAGGTTGCTTTTTAGCCTCCATGTATTTGAGTTCTCTCCAACCATCCTCTTGTGATTGAGTTCTAGTTTCAAAGCATTGTGGTCTGAAAATATGCAGGGAATGATCCCAATCTTTTGGTACCGGTTGAGACCTGATTTGTGACCCAGGATGTGATCTATTCTGGAGAATGTTCCATGGGTACTAGGGAAGAATGTGTATTCTGTTGCTTTGGGATGGATGTTCTGAATATATGTGTGAAGTCCATCTGGTCCAGTGTGTCATTTAAAGCCTTTCTTTCCTTGCTGATCTCTTGCTTAGATGATATGTCCATCTCAGTGAGGGGGTGTTAAAGTCCCCTACTATTACTGTACTATTGTCAATGTGTTTCTTAGCTTTTGTTATTAATTGGCTTATATAATTGGCTGTTCCCATGTTAGGGGCATAGATATTTAAAATTGTTAGAACTTCTTGTTGGATAGACCCTTTAAGTAGGATATAGTGTCCCTCCTCATCTCTTATTATAGTCTTTGGTTTAAAATCTAAGTTTTCTGGTTTAAAATCTATTTTGTCTGATATAAGGATTGCCACCCCAGCTTTCCTTTGAAATCCATTAGCATGGTAAACTGTTTTCCACCCCCTAACTTTAAATCCGGAGGTGTCTTTGGGTCTGAAATGAGTCTCTTGTAAACAGCATATCAGTGGGTCTTGTTTTTTTATCCAATCTGATACCCTGTGTCTTTTTTTAATTTTATTTTATGTTATATTAATCACCATACATTACATCATTAGTTTTTGATGTAGTGTTCCATGATTCATTGTTTGCATATAACACCCAGTGCTCCTTTCGGTATGTGCCCTCTTTAGTACGCATCACCAAGCTAACCCATCCCCCCACCACCCTCCCCTCTAGAACCCTCAGTTTGTTTCTCAGAGTCCGTAATCTCTCGGGTTTCTCAGAGTCCATAGTCTCCCCCTCCAAATTCCCCCCCTTCATTTTTCCATCCTACTATCTTCTTCTCTCTCTCTTTTTTTTTTTAACATATAATGTATTATTTGTTTCAGAGGTACAGGTCTGTGATTCAACAGTCTTACACAATTCACAGTGCTCACCATAGCACATACCCTCCCCAATATCTTTCACCCAGCCACCCCATGCTTCCCACCCCCCACCACTCCAGCAACCTTCAGTTTGTTTCCTGAGATTAAGAATTCCTCATACCAGTGAGATCATATGATACATGTTTTTCTCTGATTGACTTATTTCACTCAGCATAATACCCTCCAGTTCCATCCACGTCGTTCAAATGGCAAGATTTCATTCCTTCTGATGGCTGCATAATATTCCATTGTATATATATATACCACTTCTTTATCCATTCATCTGTCGATGGACATCTTGGCTCCTTCCATAGTTTGGCTATTGTGGACATTGCTGCTATAAACATCAGGCTGCACGTACCCCTTCGGATCACTACATTTGTATCTTTGGGGTAAATACCCAGTAGTCAAATTGCTGGGTCATAGGGTAGCTCTATTTTCAACTTTTTGAGGAACCTCCATACTGTTTTCCATACTGTTCTCCAGAGTGGCTGCACCAGCCTGCATTCCTACCAACAGTGTAGGAGGGTTCCCCCTTTCTCCTCATCCCCGCCAACATCTGTCATTTCCTGACTTGTTAATTTTAGCCATTCTGACTGGTGGGAGGTGGTATCTCATTGAGGTTTTGATCTGGATTTCCCTGATGCCGAGCAATGTTGAGCACTTTTTCATGTGTCTGTTCACCATTTGGATGTCTTCTTTGGAAAAATGTCTGTTCATGTCTTCTGCCCATTTCTTGATTGGATTCTTTGTTCTTTGGGTGTTGAGTTTGATAAGTTCTTTATAGATTTTGGATACTAGCCCTTTATCTGATATATCATTGGCAAATATCTTCTCCCATTCTGTCGGTTGTCTTTTGGTTTTGTTGACTGTTTCCTTTGCTGAGCAAAAGCTTTTTATCTTGATGAAGTCCCAATAGTTCATTTTTGCCCTTGCTTCCCTTGCCTTTGATGATGTTTCCAGGAAGAAGTTGCTGCAGCTGAGGTTGAAGAGGTTGCTGCCGGTGTTCTCCTCTAGGATTTTGATGGACTCCTATCTCACATTTAGGTCTCATCCATTTTGAGTCTATTTTTGTGTGTGGTGTAAGGAAATGGTCCAGTTTCATTCTTCTGCATGTGGCTGTCCAATTTTCCCGACACCATTTGTGGAAGAGACTGTCTTTTACCATTAGACATTCTTTCCTGCTTTGTTGACGATTAGTTGACCAAATTGTTGAGGGTCCATTTCTGGGCTCTCTATTCTGTTCCATTGATCTATGTGTCTGTTTTTGTGCCAGTACCATACTGTCTGGTTGATTACAGCTTTGTAATAGAGCTTGAAGTCTGGAATTGTGATGCCACCAGCTTTGCTTTTCTTTTTCAACATGCCTCTGGCTATTCAGGGTCTTTTCTGGTTCCATACAAATTTTAGGATTATTTGTTCCATTTCTTTGAAAAAAGTGGATGGTATTTTGATAGGGATTGCATTGAATGTGTAGATTGCTCTAGGTAGCATTGACATCTTCACAATATTTGTTCTTCCAATCCATGAGCATGGAACGTTTTTCCATTTCTTTGTGTCTTCCTCAATTTCTTTCATGAGTATTTTATAGTTTTCTGAGTACAGATCCTTTGCCTCTTTGGTTAGATTTATTCCTAGGTATCTTATGGTTTTGGGTGCAATTGTAAATGGGATCGACTCCTTAATTTCTCTTTCTTCTGTTTTGTTGGTGGTGTATAGGAATGCCACTGATTTCTGTGCATTGATTTTATATCCTGCCACTTTACTGAATTCCTGTATGAGTTAGGTTTAGGGTTAAGGTTAGTCTCTATTCCTTTCTGTTCTTTGTTACTTTTAGGCTCTCTCTTTGCTTAGAGAACCCCTTTCAATATTTCTTGTAGGGCTAGTTTCGTGTTTGCAAGTTTAGTTTTTGTTTGTCCTGGAAGCTTTTTATCTCTCCTATTTTCAATGACAGCATAGCTGGATATAGTATTCTTGGCTATATATTTTTCTTGTTTAGTGCTCTGAATATATCATGTCAGTCCTTTCTGGCCTGCCAGGTCTCTGTGGATAGGTCTGCTGCCAATCTAATGTTTCTATCATTGTAGGTTACAGACCTCTTGTCCCAAGCTGCTTTCAGGATTTTCTCTTTGTCTCTGAGACTTGTAAGTTTTACTATTAGATGTTGGGGTGTTGACCTATTTTTATTGATTTTGATGGGGGTTCTCTGTGCCTCCTGGATTTTGATGCCTGTTTCCTTCCCCAAATTAGGGAAGTTCACTGCTATAATTTGCTCCAATATACCTTCTGCCCCTCTCTCTTTCTTCTTCTGGGATCCCAATTATTCTAATGTTGTTTCATCATATGGTACCACTTATATCTCAAATTCTCCCCTTGTGATGCAGTAGTTGTTTATCTCTCTTTTTCTCACCTTATTTATTCTCCATCACTTGGTCTTCTATATTACTAATTCTCTCTTCTGCCTCATTTATCCTAGCAGTTAGAGCCTCCATTTTTGAATGCACCTCATTAATAGCCTTTTTGATTTTGACTTGGTTAGATTTTAGTTCTTTTATTTCTCCAGAAAGGGATTCTCTAGTATCTTTTATGCTTTTTTCAAGCCCAGCTAGTATCTTTATAATTGTCATTCTGAACAGTAGTTCCAACATCTTAGTAATGTCTGTATTGATTAGGTCCCTGGTATTTGGTACTGTCTCTTGTTCTTTTTTCTTGAGGTGAGTTTTTCTGTTTTGTCCTTTTGTCCAGAGAAGAATAGATGAATGAGAGAACAAAGTGCTAAAAGGGCAGCAATGACCCCAGAAAAATTTACACTCAACAAATCTGAAGAGACCTGGAACCGGGGGGAAAGAAATGAAAAAAAAAGAAAAAAAGTGAATATGATCAAGCTAGTGAATAGAACAGAGCCACACACTAGATTTTGGGTGTATTTTGGATTGTTAGAAGAAACTGCCTCCCAAAATTTTAACGAGAGAAAAACTTATATATATACAAAAATAAGGGTAAATATGATGAAGGGATGGCATATGACTGTAAAGATGAAAATTAAAAAAGATTTTAAAAAAGGAATTGATAAGAAGTTCATTGAAAAAAGAAAGAAAAAAAAAAAGGAGAGAATGTGATCAGGTGGGAGACTAGAACAAAGCCATACACTAGATTTAGGGTATATTTTGGTCTGTTAGAAGAAACTGTATCCCAAAATTTTAAAGAAAGGAAAACTTATATATATACAAAAAATAAGGTTAAATACAATGAAGGGATAGAATATGACTGTAAAAATGAAAATTGAAAAAGATTTTAAAAAAGGAATTGATAAGATGTTGATTGAAAAAGGAAAGAAGAAAAACTCAAGAAAAATAGAAAAAGAAAAAAATTAAAAAATTTAAAAAATTAACTTTGAAAGACTAAAGAATCATGGGGGAAAAGCCATGAATTCTATGTGCTGTATTCCCCTAGTGCTGGAGTTTTGCAGTTCTCATTGATCAGTAAACTGGGTCTTGGCTGGATGTTCTTGCTGATCTTCTGGGGGAGGGGCCTGTTGCAATGATTCTCAAATGCCTTTGCCCGAGGTGGAATTGTACTGCCCTTGCCAGGGGCCAGGCTAAGTAATTGACTCAGGTTTGCTCTTGGTAGCTTTTGTTCCCTGAAAACTTTCCATACAGCTTTGGAGGACAAGAGTGAAAATGGCGGCCTCCCAATCTCTGGCCCCAGAGGAGCCAAGAACTGAGGGCCCCACTCCTCAGGGAGCCCTCAGAGAAAAGCAGTCAATCATTCCTGTCTTCCTGGTCTCTGGCTTCATCCATGCTCACTGGGCCTGTGACCGAGTGTTTCTATCTCTGGCACATGACCCAATTTGGAATCTCTAAACCCAGCAGATTCCTGTGGTATGCTCCCATGCCACTCCTCCCAGGGGAGGAAGGGGAATCTCCCTGGATCTGCCACTTATTGGGTCCCTGCTCCAAGAGTAGTGGCCCAACTGTACTGTGGATCATGGTTTACGGCAACCCCAAGCTGAGAGCCTACTCCTTGGCTCTGTCTTTGCAGCTGGCTTCCCGGCAACAATACCTGGGAGCTCTGCCACACTCAGGCACCCCCGGTCTTTCTGTGACCCCAAGGGTCCTGAGACCACAGTGTCCCAGTGAGGGTTCCACCCCCTGCTTAGCCCCTGGAGCAACGTCCCTCAGCAGAGCCAACTTCTAAAAGTTCCTATTTTGTGCTCCCGTGCTCTATCACTTGCCCGTAGCTGGCTGATGGAGGCTCCGTCCCCCCGCAGTCTATCTTCCTAAATATTACCTTATATTCACTTCTACCCATGTCCTACTTTCCAGAAAGTGGTCGCTTTTCTGGTCATAGCATTGCTGCTATTCTTTTCTTCAATTTCCTGTTGAATTTGTAGGCGTTCAGAATGGTTTGATAACTCTCTAGCTGAATTCCTGGGACCAGATGAAATTTAGGTCTCCACTCCTCTGCCATCTTGCTCCTCCCCCCGTATCACATTTTCTTTATCTATCATCAGTCGATGGACACTTGGGTTGCTTCCATAACTTGGCTATTATAAATAATGCTGCTATAAATATAAGGGTGCATGTATCCCTTTGAATTAGTGTTCTTGTATTCTTTGAAAACCCAGTGTATCTTTGACATCCTGGTGGCTGATGACATCTTTTCATCAATTGTGACAATACAGTGGTACCTGACAGACAAGGCAATACCTGGCAGAGTGGATAGTGCTTTATGGACATGAGGATACATAATGCCTATTTATGATAATTAGTGGCAGGTAGCAATTAGCAATGTCAAACTTATTCAATGCTACCCATGTGTATTTCAATTAAACGTCAATAAAAAAAAAGACCACACATAAAAACCCCTGGGAACTCCCAACAATATCTTAGGTATGACTTTGGAAGGGATATGAAGATCCTATGTCATTAATTTGGCAAGAATTAGTGAAATTTCTGTTGTTATTTTTAATGCAATGCAAACTGTACCCATAGGCTTTTGTTATAAGTTGAAATGTTCATAGAAAACAGTACTTCCTACCTGAGGTATATCAATATCACCTGGGACTTTATTTTTTCAAAACACCAAGCCCAAGTACCACCCATGAATGTCCATTTTTGAAAAAAAATTTTTTTGTATGTTTGACACACAATGTTACATTAATTTCAGGTGTACAACATAGTGATCAACTTCTCTATATGCTATGCTATGCTCACCACAAGTGTAGCTACCATCTGTCACCATACAATGCTATTACAATATCATTAACTGTAATCCCTATGCTGTGCCTTTTATTCCCATGACTTATTCATTCCATAACTGGAAGCCTATATGTCCCACTCCCCTTTACACATTTTGCCTATACCCCTCCCCCCCTTCCCTGTGGCAACCATAATTTTCTTCTCTGTATTTACAGGTCTGATTCTGCTTTTTGTTTGTTTACTTACTCATTTATGTTGTTTTTTAGATTCCATGTATGAGTGAAAGCATATGCTATTTGTCTTACTCAGTCTGATTTATTTCACTTAACATAATACCCTCTAGGTCCATCCATGTTTGTAAATGGTATGATCTCATCCTTTCTTATGACTAATATTCAATTGACTGTGTACATCTTTATCCATTCATCTATTGATGGAAACTTAGGTTATTGCTATTTTTGGCTATTTTAAATAATGCTGCAATAAACATAGGGGAATGTTCTTATTTAATAGAATCAAGGTATGGTTCTAGCAATCTGTATTTTTAAAAAGTTCCTCCTATGATTGTGTTGTACATCTCTAATTAAAAACCAGTGATACAGACCAGATGTTATCAACCTTTTTCTGTAAATGACTACATTTTAAATATTTTTGTCTTCATAGGGTGGGCCAAAATCTCTGTTGCAACTACACTGTTGTGGTGGGAAAAGAGCCAAAGATAATATATAAACAAGAGCATGGCTGTATTCCAATAAAACTTTATTTGTAAAAACAGGTGACCAGCCCATGGGCCAAAGTTTGCTGAGCCCTGATATAAATGATCAACAATTAAATTAGTGGCAGGTTCTGCATGCCAAATTGACCAATGTTCCTTAGATACAGTAGACAATTAGAAGCCACTGCAAGTATTAAACAGAGAAAAGTGACAACACTAAGATCATCTGAATGACATTGTTGACAATGGTTTTCTTGCTTATGAGTCTAAAAGGAAAGACACATATTCCCAAAAGTTTAAAACTAAGCTACCTGGCCACATTCCAAATGTGATACTCTACAAAAATAGCTTTGGAACCAATAAACTGAAGTTGTCATGAACACAGTGCTCCAAGACAGGGGGCAGGCAGGTAATATAAAGTGGTTCAAGAAGAGTTTCAATAATTAAGTGTCATCTTTCAAAAAGGTTATAAAGGGAAATGTGTGTTGCTTAGGAGATTCCTTAGCTTTGAGGATGATGTCAGGAAGGACAAGCAGGTCTGCCCCCAAGACATCTTTTGGTTTGGGGTCCCAGTTTTTGTAATTCTAGACTAGATGAAACCCAAATGGGACTTTTCAGGCTCTTATACAAGAATGCTGATTGGAATGAAAGTTTCACTATTGACAGAGTCTGGCTAAATTTTCATTCTGGAATAGTGATAAAATCCTCTAAGGCCCACTGCAGCTCTAAAATTCCATAATTCCATTATTCATTCTTCTTTCACATTCATCTTAAGACATCTCTTCATATATCAACAGTAAACCATCAAGCTGAAACATAATCAGGAAGCACAACTGAGAAAATGGTTCTCTGCAAACCCCTCTTCTCCTTAGGAAGAAAATGCCAAGCAAATGGCAGGGAACTTCACTGGGCTGCTTTGTTGCTTTTTTTCCCCCTTCCATCCAAAGCACTTTAAGAATGTAAGGGATTATAAAATTAAGACCCAAATTCATTATTAAGTCAATGTCTAAAGCCCACATCAGGGGCAACTTGGTTGTAAGCTGCTCACCTCTGGGGAAAATAACCTCCTTTTGTACATTAAATCACCCATCT
This sequence comes from Halichoerus grypus, assembly GCF_964656455.1. Classification (NCBI taxonomy): domain Eukaryota; kingdom Metazoa; phylum Chordata; class Mammalia; order Carnivora; family Phocidae; genus Halichoerus; species Halichoerus grypus. The sequence goes on along the minus strand of NC_135727.1, from coordinate 22,511,138 downwards.
CCCAATCCTATTTCTGAATTTCTCCACTTCCTGATTGAATTAATCACAAATTCATTGTTTCTGACTATGGCCTACCCATTTAGGTTGTGTGAATAACTGTCATTGGTTGGGGGAGGGGGACAACAAGCACCTTACTGACTTTCTTAAAAAGGAAACTTTGAGGAGTAATTGTGTATTTTTTCACTCCCAGCTATACTTTTCTGCTTTTAAATCTTAATGTCTCATCTGGATGAGCACCTTATCTCTAGCCAACAGGGGAAAGTGGTGTTTGTATTTGTATTTGCATTTATATGGCATTTTCATACAGTGTATCTCACACTGCTGACAGAGCAATGAATCATAGGCCTATAGCACCCTCTCTACATGCATCGTGGGAGCAGCCATATTCCACATGCTCTACAGCAGCAAACTAATTAATCTTTCTTAATTTTAATTCATAAGGAAGATGCTGTGACCAGGGAAGCATGGAAGAGAGTGTACGTCTGGCTGGCTGTTTCTCCTAAATTTCAGGAAATTAGAAATACTAGGAGAGCATCACGCAAGTAACCATGGTGTCTCACTATACTTTGCTGACATGGTTACTGGTGAAATTCTAGGCTGGATGGGTCATTGAAGCTTTTGTGTTACTTTAGACACTTGCCTTTTATAAGTTGGTAGCAGAAGAGGGGGAAGACATATAGATCTGGCATACAATTACTATAGAATCACCCAAAGAACTGAGTTTGAGTATTACGTCTGCTTCTCTTCAAAAATAGCTCTCATTCAACAGATATTCATGCCTTAAAAAAACAGGTTTAAGGCTCTGTGTCATTAGCAAGATGCTATTGGTGATGGAAGGCTGGAAAGCCATTGTGGAATTAGTTCAATGGAAAGCTGGGTCCATCTAAGAGCTTTGAGGTGGACATTAATAACCTGTTGCCCAAAATAAAGGGGCCTACAATATGAGATCAATTTCCCTTATCTCAGAGAGTCCCCCTCTTTCCCAAACTATCCGAAGTGCCCTGTCAGAAGTTAAACACTAAATGAACATAAGAAATATGTACAACTGTGTTCTTATATATAAGGTTAAATGTTCAGCAACATCCAAACATAAGAAATATATGCATATGGATACTCCATTCCCCACAATGTTAAGACTCCCCTGACTTTAATAGGGGAGGTAGCCTGGGAATTCTTTTGAAATGTCAGTAAGATGAAGCCTTGCAGTAATTAAGGAACTACTGAACTTGATCTTTCTGATAGGCCCCATAGGTTTTCACTACCCAGAAAGGACAGAACGTTACAGCATTTAGTGAAATTAATAATTAGTTGCACCTGATGTAAACATTAAGCCCACTTTGACCTCCCTTACTCTCTCCATTGCCTTGCTGCAGATGTCCTGCCTAGAGGCTCTATTAAGGATGTTTGAGTAAAACATTGCTCCAGTATGAACCCTGTAGGGTGAAGCCAAGGAACTTCTCTGGCTGGGTACATTTGTAATTCTCAGACCCAGTGCAAAGATTAAAATGATCTGCCGAGCCTGTGAATATCATTGAAATTAGGGTCCATGATAAGAAAACAAATGGTTGTTTGAGATAATGGGGGCTTGCATGGTATTCTGAATCCCTCAGTCTTTACATTTAGCCAATTAAAATTAATTCCTTCGGCCTCACAGCCCAGAAATCCCAAGTTCGCAGACATGTCAAGTTGTGGTTCAATTTCAAGACAGAGGCAATTCCTCAAGAAACCCCAGCTTGACACAATCAAATAAGCCTTGTCAAAGTCCACCTAATCAAAAACCCCACACTTAATCACATCAGCTTCTTTAGCTCAAACTAGACAGACTCCCATCAGGGGATGGGAGCTCTCAATCAATGCAGGCTGTTATTCAAATGATCTGAGCTGCAACACTCCGGAACTGCATCTAGGTTATGGGAAATCATCTGTAGTTAATTAAAAGCAGCGTGCTACCTCCCACCCCTGAGGCCCAGCCCCTCCTCATGACCAGGGACAGATTGTAATGCTTCTTCAATCACAGCACTGCAGCAGGGACTTGGGCCAGGCAATTAATGACATTGTGAAATCCAGAAAGTCAGTAAGTGAAAGCAAAAGTAAAATTTGTGACAGGGGAAGGGAGACCCAGAGAAAGGTATGGCTCAGTAAGACACTTTTAAGAAATATCCTCTAGATGCACACACTAGTTAGCACATTGGTAGACTTGGCCTCAACAGCACTGGTGCTCCTTTAGACCTCCAATAACTGCCACTCCCTCAAAACATTTGGTTTAGTGAATCAAAGCCTTCCTTCACAGCAGTATTATGTTATATAGTGCCTAATTATAACTCCAATTAAAACTGAAAACTCAAGAGCCTTTTACTGTAACTTGCTAAAATATAGGAGTAAAGAAGTTTAGGTCATGGTGCCTGGGTGGCATAGTCAGTTAAGCATCTGACTCTTGATTTCAATTCAGGTCATGATCTCGGGGTCCTGAGATTGAGCCCCGTGTTGTGCTCCACACTCAACACAGAGTCTGCTTGAGATTCTTTCTCTCCCTCTCCCCGTGCCCTCCCCCTTGCTCTCTCTCTCTCTCAAATAAATAAATAGATCTTTTTAAAAAAGAAGTTTAGGTCATGTTTTTAATTTTAATTGGGCTAAACACAGTGGTCTGATAGTTCGTGTATAATAGTTTCTGGTGATAAGCAAGCATTCAAATCCTGTTTCTACTATTTACTCACTGTGTGTTCTTGTGAATTACCCTACATCTCTGAGACCATTTTTTCATGTGTAAAATGGGGATAATAGAAAATAATGTATGTAAACCACTTTTAACTTCATCTTAAAATAGGAAATAGTACGTACATTTTAGGTGGGTAGATGAGAGATAGAGAGAACCTAGCACAGAACTTGGTACTCAGAATGTGTTCATTCTATCAAATAACCACCCTTTGGTAGAACCTAATAAAAAGGGGAACTAGATAAAAATATAGATGACTGCAAACCCATTTTTTTTTTAAATCACTCAGAGCTCACATCCTATTAGTATTGGATAAATAATGTCATCTCCCTGTGGGAGGTACAGAAGTACTTGTGAATCCATAGTGTATCTACTTACTATCTGTCTCCCCTTAAAATACTAAACATTGTGGGGCACCTGGGTGGCTCAGTCATTAAGCGTCTGCCTTTGGCTCAGGTCATGATCCCAGGGTCCTGGGATCGAGCCCCACATTGGGCTCCCTGCTCAGTGGGAAGACTGCTTCTCCCTCTCCCACTCCCCCTGCTTGTGTTCCCTCTCTCTCTGTGTCTCTCCCTGTCAAATAAATAAATAAAATCTTAAAAAAAATAAAAAATAATAAAATACTAAACATTGTATGAAAGCAAACACTTGGTTTTGTTCACTGCTGTATCCTCTATCCCTAGAGCAGAGAGCAAAAGCCCAAAATGCCCATTATGTTGAATAAATGATAAATCCAATTGCTGGCATCTCTCTCTTTATGCAAAACCTATCTTCAAAATTGAAGAAGACACAAATAAATGGAAAAGTATTTTGTGTTCATGGATTGGAAGAATTAATATTGTTAAAATGTCCATATTACCTAAAGCCATCTAAAGATTCAATGCAATCCCTATCAAGATTCCAATGGCATTTTTTACAGAAGTAGAAAAAAAATCCTGAAATCTATATGGAACCACAAAAGATCCCAAATAGCAGAAATCATGAGAAAGAAAAACAAAGTAAAAGACATCACATTTTCTGATTTCAGGCTATACTATAAAACTATAATCATTAAAAAGTCTTATACTGGCATAAAAACAGACAAATAGACCAACAGAACAGAATCTAGAGCTCAGAAATAAACCCAAGCATATCTGGCCAACTAATATTTGACAAGGGAGCCAAGAATACTCAATGGAGAAAAGACAGTCTTTTCAATAAATGGTGCTGGCATAATTAGATATTCACATATAAACGAATGAAGCTGGACCCATATCTTAACCACTCATAAAAATTAATACAAAATTGGTTAAATACTTAAATTTATTACCAGAAACCATGAAACTCTTAATAGAAAACACAGGAATAAAGCTCCTTGACATGGTCTTGGTAATAATGTTTTTGATATGAAAACTAAAGCACAAGCAACAAAATTAAAAATAATGTGGAACGATATCAAACTAAAAAGCTTCTGCACAGCAAAAAGAAATCATCAACAAAGTGAAAAGACAACCTACAGAATGAGAAAAAATATTTGCAAACCATATGTCTGATAAGGGGTTAATATCCAAAATATATAAGGAAATCCTACAACTCAACAACAAAAAAAATCCAAATAATCCAATTAAAAAACGAGCAAAAGACCTGAATAGACATTTCTCCAAATAAGATATATGAAAGGCCAAGAAGTACATGAAAAGATGCTCAACACCACTAGTCATTAGGGAAATACAAATTAAAACCACAATGAGATATCACCTCATGCCTGCTAGAATGGCCATCATCAAAAAGGCAAGAGATAACAAATGCTGGCATGGATGTGGAGAAAGTGGACCCTTGTGCACTGTCAGTAGGATTATAAGTTGGTATAGCCACAATGGAGAAGTTAGGATGATCCTCAAAAAATTAAAAATAGAACTACTATATGATCCAACAATCCCACTTCTGGGAATATATCCAAAGGAAATGAAAACACTAACTCAAAAATATATCTGCACACCTGTGCTCATAGCAGCATTATTTACAATAGCCAAAACATGCAAACAACCTAAGTGTCCACTGATGGATGAATGGATAAACAAGTTATGGTATGTGTATGTGTGTGTATGTATGTATATACATACACACAAACATTTTTCAGCCATAAAAAATATAAGGAAATACTACTATTGGTGACAACATGGATAGACCTTGAAGGCATTATGTTAAGTGAAATAAGTCAGAAAAAACAAATACTGTATAATCTCATTCATATGTGGAATCTAAAAACAAACAAACAAAACAGAAAATAAAAAACAAACTCATAGAAAAAGTGATCAGATTTATAGTTACCAGAGGTGGAGGTTGGGGAGAAAGGGAACTGGAGGAAAGTGGTAAAAAGGTACAAACTTCCAATTATAAGGTAAGTCCCCTGGACATAATATATAACATGATGACTATAGCTAACACTATTGTATGATATAGGAATGTTGTTAATAAATCCTAAGAGTCCTCAGCACAAGGAAAATATCTTTCTCTTTGCTTTCTTTCTTTTTATTTTATGTATACGAGAAGATGGATGATAGCTGAACCTATTTGGCAATCATTTCACAATATACATACATCAAACCATCGTGCTATATGCCTTAAACTTATACAATAATGTATGTCAATTATTTCTCAATAAAACTGGAAAAAAAATCCATCTTCATGAAAATTTGTGTGGAAATAAAATTTGTATTAAATGTTTCTTAATATGTTGGAGACTCCCTACGGTAAAGCATCTCCTTTTATTCATTCATGTAGCAAATATTTATTGGACACATGTAATATGCCAGGCACTGTGCTAGGCATGGGAAATAATCATAAAAAACACATGTGTATTCATTGCCTCATGAAGTTTCAAGTGGAAAATCTACAGTTTAAAAAGTAATCCTTCTGAGCAGTATGAGTGATCTATTTGGAATATTCCAATCATTATATATTATGTTTACTTGAAATAGAACCAATCCATATTATAACGATCACAACCAAAGATGTATAATGCCTGCTTTTGACATTTAGGTCTGAGTTAACTAGTCCTGATCCATTCAGTTCAACTTCTAGTATTTATGAAAGAGCCTGTCTGGATACATATAAACTCACTGCCCTTTTACTCCTTATACCCAAAACTCTCCCTGTTGCATTATTCACTCTGTGTTTTCTCCAGTCTCACAAGAAGATGTAGTCCTCTTTTCAAGGCACATAGCTCCAATGGTACCTGTATGTTTTCTTTTTTTTTTTTTTTTTAAGATTTTATTTATTCATTTGAGAGACAGAAAGAGCACAAGTAAGGGGAGAGGCAGCGGGAGCGGGAGAAGCAGACTCCCCACTGAGCTGGGAGCCAGACATGAGGCTCAATCCCAGGACCTGGAGATCACTTCCTGAGCCGAAGGCAGACATTTAACCATCTGAGCCACCCAGGTGCCCCAATATATTAGTTTTCTATTGCTGCTGCAACAAGCTACTTAGTGGTTTAATACAAAATTATTATCTTACTGTTCTAGAGGTCAGAAGTCCAACACAGGTCTCACTAGGCCGAAATCACAGTGTTGGCAGGGCTGTGTTTTCCTCTAAATGCTCTAGGGGAAAATTCATTGCCTTGTCTTTTCCAGTTTCTAGAAGCCACCTACATGCATTGGTTCTTACCGACCTCCTCTTTTTTCTTTTTTTTTTTTTTAGATTTATTTATTTGAGAGAGAGTGGGGGAGAGACAGAGGGAGAGGAAGAGAGAATCTCAAGCAGACTCCTCACTGAGCACGGAGTCTGACATGGGGCTCAATCTCACAACCCTGAGATCATGACCCTGAGATCATGACCTGAGCCGAAAATCAAGAGTCAGATGCTTAACTGAGCCACACAGGCAACCCCCACCTCCTCTATTTTCAAAGCCAGCAGGGTAGAATCTTCACATTTTTTTCTGACTCTAAGGCACTGCTTTCCTCATCACATCTCCTTCTCCTAAGGCCCCTTGTGATGACATTGGGTTCAACCCTAATAATCCAGGATAATCTTTCCATCTCAAGGTCCTTCACTTAATCACATCTGCAAAGCCCTTTCTTCCAGGTAAGGTACACATTCACAGGTTTCAGGGAATAGGATGTGGATCTTGGGGGAGGTTCATTATTCTGCCTACCATAATACTCTTGCCCCCTCCTATCTAACTTGTCTCTGCCACCTAGCTCTGCCTTCTTTTGGTTCTTGTTTCTTTCCTTTGATTTTTGAATTTAAAAAGTGCTCATGTCTTCACTCATTAAAAATAACCTTCATGGGGTGCCTGGGTGGCTCAGTTGGTTAAGCGTCTGCTTTCAGCTCAGGTCATGATCCCAGGGTCCTGGGATCAAGCCCCACATTGGGCTCTCTGCTCACTGGGGAGTCCGCTTCTCCCTCTCCCTCTGCCTGCCGTTCTGCCTGCTTGTGCTCACTCTCTCTCTCTCTGTCAAATAAATAAATAAAATCTTTTAAAAATAAAAAAAAAACCTTCACTATATGTTAACTAAATTGAATGTAAATAAGAAATTAAAAATAAATAAAAAATAAAAATAACCCTTCCTCAGATGGGCCATTTTATACCTTGATTCCTATTTCTCATATACCTCAAACTACCAAACACCTTGGGGGAAAAAAGCTATATTTGCTATCTCTACTTCCTCAACCTCAATTCCCTTCTTTTTTTTTCTCTATAGCGCTCATCCTATTCCTTTGTCACTTCTTCTTCAGCTTTTTCATTGGCTTTTTCCTTCTGTAAACATGAGCAGAACCCAAGGCTTAGTCCTAAGTCCTCTCCTCTTATATACTTAATACTTAGATCTCTCCCTATATTCACTCATTCCCACACAGGCTTTGGTATATACCTAGACTTCACCTAGCCACCTTGATTCATTCATTCATCAAATATTAATTGAAAATCTACTCTGTGCTACTTATTTGTGTAGACATTGGATAGAGATGGTCTCAAAGTCTACACTTCAGCTCTAATATATTGTGAGTCAATTCACTTTCCTCCATCCCTATTGCCACTGCCATCACCTAGACAACTGAAACAGCCTTCTACCTAGTTTCCCAGAATTTTCCTTTGCCCCACCAAATCCATTCCATATTCAACACCCAAAGACTTTTCAAAAATAAAATGATGATATAACTTTCCTGCTTTAAAACTTCTCAAAAGTTCCCCATTATCCTCAGGATAATGTTCAGACCCTCTAGAATGGCATAAAAAGCCTTTCACATTCTGGGCCCTGCTTTTCTTTTCAGCTTCTTTTATTGCTTATCCCTACCCTTATAGTCTATGCTCCCACCTTGCCAAATTAATTTCAATTCCCTAAAAGAGCTCAAAGCCTCTGCACATTCTTTTCTCCCTCTTGCCCCACCTTCAACATACCTTTTACACTTCTCTCTCTCTCCTTCTCTCCCCTCTCTCTCCCTCACACACACACACATGCACACACACACACACACACATGCACGCACACACACATACAAATACACACACTTCACCAGGCTAACTCCTCCTCATCTTGTAAAGCTTCTCTTAGAGATCACTTTGTTTAGAAGCCTTCCCTGAATACCCAGGTATAGATGAGCTGCCCCTTTTCTATGTTTTTCTTATCAATAGCAATGATAACATAATGTGATAACATGAAAATGTATGTATATTTTTTCTTTCTCTCCCTAGCCATAGCTGCATACTCCTTGAGGGCAAACTGTGTGTTTTAACCATCATTGTATGCCCAGCAGCTAGCATTATGCCTAGCACAATAGGGTAGATGCTCAGTAAAGCCATTTGTTGAATAAATGAGTGAATGAAATTATAACACAGAACAAAGACCTCACTAGAGTATCAAAGTAGAATAAAATAGTATATCCAACTGTTCCATCTCTATTCTTCTTCCTGTACTACTATGAGGTCACTTCTGTCTTTGTCTCCCAGATTCCACACCAGGATTCAAAGAAGAGAGAGCCTTCTACCATGTTAAGTGGGAAATCCTATAGGAACCCACCTTGGCCTACCTCATACCCCAAATCCCCAAGTTTTCATTATTATTAATTTCTATGGGTTAAGTCATTGCATGCCTGTGAGACTGGAATTTCATTCCAATTTCAATTTCAGTTGTACCATGGTAGAAGAATCTGTTCATCTGTAATTGTGGACACCATATGAGAATTGATTTACCACAGGATCACAGCAGATAAAACAGAGCTCCTATAGGATAAGACTTCAATCACTCAGTATATTTTTGCATGAGGATATGGGGTAGCAAGTGGTAAATAGTGAGATTTGGGAAGAGAGCAGAGCTTAGAGAAGATAGCACATCCAGTAGCCAAAAGGAGTCTGAAGGCATTAGATTCTTGGGTGGGCCTGGGAAGTGAAATGCTGCTTCAAGGGAATGGGTTGGGCAGCAAGGTCAAATGTGGCTTCAGTCTTGGTTCTAAGAACTAAGAAATTCAAGATGATATGGCTTTCAAGAGGCCAAAGTGGTGAGAGAAAAGGTGCTGATCAAACTATTCCTCAGAGATTTATAACAATGCTATTAATGAAGGAAGTATTTGAACAAAATGGAATATTTTAACTATAACTTAGCCTTAAGAAATCTTTCCACATATCTAGAAATTAAATAATTATTTAAATCTAGCTTTATTAAATAATACAAATTCAGCTCGTTGGTAATGGAAATAATCATAAGTCATCAAAGGAAGATGAGAGAGCTGACCTTTTAATTAAAGATCAGCAGTCTAGCAACAGTGTGTTAAAATCATAAAGGCAACATGACCTTTAAATATCTTCACTAAGAATGTAAATGGGGTAATGTGGTATGTGTGTGTATTCATATAATGTACTGTCCCACAGCATTTAGATTGAAGATGCTCCAATCTCAAAAAATATTGAAAAAACAACATAATTCTCAATAATGTTAAGGTAGAAAAGGAAATTGAATATTTTATCTTGGTGTTTTCCACAAAATTGTCCATACATAAAGGTCAGTTATTTTTATGATCCTTGTTAATACTAGGAAAACTTCCAATATAAAATATCCATCCAGTTTTAGTTTTAAATATCATTTTGTTTTTGCTTTTTTTCATATAAATCAAGTGCCTATCCTATTTAGAGTTCATATGGAATCAAGTACTAAAAAGTCAATTAAACTTGCCAAGACAAAAAAAGGTGCTGGAATTTATTAGAAGAATATAGGAGTATGTTATAGGCCTTAAGTTAGGGAGATTTCATGAGGACCTGGAACCAAAAACTGCAAGGCTAATCAGAACAAAGGCACCCTTTATCTACCTCTTTTCCTTTGGGGCCAAATGGCCTTTTGTCTTTTGATCTCTCTGCTTCTCTGCTTCTCTGCTTCTCTCTCTCTCTCTCCACCCCCCCCCATCAGCTTGGGCTGCTGTAACAAAACACCATAGACTGGGTAGCTTAAGCAACATTTATTTCTAACAGTTCTGGAGACTGTGATGTCCAAGACCAAGGTACTGGCAAATTTGGTTCCTAGTGAAGGCCCTCTTCCTTGTTTGTAGATATCTGCCTTCTTCTCACTCTGTCCTCACATGGTGGAGAGAGACAGTGGTGAGCTCTGGTCTCTTCCTCTTCCTATGATGATACTAATCCCATCATGGGGTCCACCCTTATGGCCTCATTTAAACCTAATTATCTCCCAAAGGCTCCACTTCCAAATTCCATAACATTGGGAGTTAGGTCTTCAACATAGGAATTTGGGGGAACACATTCAGCCCAAAACACAAACTCATTCTTTCTTTCTTCTTTCTTCCCCCTGCCCTCATTCTCTCATTCTCTTCCTCTTGGCTTTCTCTATTCCTCTATGTGTACATAGCCAAAACTAGGCCACTCCAGCACCAGCCTCATATGATATCCTAGTTTGAGTGTCCAAAAGAGACTAGTTAGGCCCTCGGTCCTGATCTCAGTTTCCCAGTAAAGAAAATCTGTTTAGCTTATTCTGTGTGCACTATGGAACCTTAGTAGATATTACATGAGGTGTCAGCCATACCATTCTTTTAAAACTGCTCTCACCAGAGGTGGGCACCTGCAGCTTGGTTTAAATTATCCCTTGGGCTCAGCTGGCTGGGAAGAACTGGACACCTAAGCCAAAAAAGCCTATTTTAAGATTTAATGTTACAGTTACCATATATGAACATATTGCCTAGAAGGAAAGAATCAATCTCCCCAAAAAATGACATTAACATGTTATCTGGAGTCATGCTCATTTAATTAGGAAGTATTCATTTCACACCAAGGTACAATATAATATAATGCTAGTCACAAGCCAAGGAAAAGCATATATTGCAAGACACAAATCCAAAAATCTATATCCAACTGAAGCAAGAGAATGTCTACCTTAACTATAAGAGGAAAAATATCTGTATCACTACATGAAAACTAAGATTTTTTCACTGTTGACTAGAAGTGACACCTGCTTCACTTGGTGGTACTGCACTTATCTAGCAATAAGGCCAGAAGTATGATTCAGGTATCATTTAATTAATCCTTAAAATAATTCTCTCTGATGGGCACCTGGGTGGCTCAGTTGGTTAAGCGACTGCCTTAGGCTCAGGTCATGATCCTGGAGTCCCTGGATCAAGTCCCGCATCGGGCTCCCTGCTCGGCAGGGAGTCTGCTTCGCCCTCTGACCCTCCCCCCTCTCATGTGCTCTCTCTCTCATTCTCTCTCTCTCAAATAAATAAAATCTTTAAAATAATAATAATAATAATAATTTTCTCTGAAAGAAAAGAAGCAGCATCTACATTCCTAACTTTAAAGAGAGAAATCATACTTCATGTGTTATTTAAATTCTACACAATAATGCAATTACTGTCATCAGATTTGTTTAAAGAAATCTGTTTGCTAGCATGGTCAAGGGATGCGGTTAATCTAAGATTCTACTTGATAATTACCATTCTGCATGAGACAACATTCAAAGAGCAAGAAGAGAAAACATATTCTACACTGCAAAATGACTGAATAAGGCTTGAATTTTCTTTTGATGATTCAGAAGGCACTTCATGAAGCCACAGGGTCTCAGGGCTCATGTTATGAACATCAGTTCTGTTTGAATAGACTGTGGAAAGGAACCAGTTAATGGAGAGTTACTGGTGATAGGAGGTCAGGTAAATTGATTTTCACTTATATAATGAAATATGGCCATTGAAATATTATATATTTATTTTTAACTTGTTTTGCAGGAGGCTGCATTCTTTGGGATTTTGTTCCAAACTAGATAGTATACAGCAATTCAGAAATCCCTAGAGGTTAAGGAACAAAAAAACTATGAAGAAAAACGTGTGGAGAGAGGAAGGCAAGATGGCAGAGGAGAAGGGCACCCCATTTCAACTGGTCCCCTGGAATTTAGCTGGATAGCTATGAACCATTTTGAACACCCATGAAATCAGCCTGAGATGTAAGAATATATATCTGGATCTCTACAAGCAGAAAAGCGATGGCCTTTGGCAAGGTAAACCATGCAGAGTCATGAAACTACGGGGAGATATCAGAAGATAAACAGAAGGGGGAGGGAGCCACCATAAGCTGATACATGGAAAGTGCTATAACACCATAACACCAGAGCACAAAATTGGAACCCTTAGAAGTCTGCTCTAGGGAGAGATATGCCTCTCTGAAAGGGGGCTCTGGAAATGAAAAGGCAGAATTCTAGGTAGGGCATGTGGTCTCAGGTTATGAGGGACCACAGAGCAAAAGGAGATTCCTAAAATGGTAGAGGGCCTGAGCACTGGAGCCAGGAAGCAGGTTATGGTCAGCAAGCCCAGGAAGAGACCCTCAGCTCGGATCGCCAGAAACCATGAACCGGGTGGGTCAATATCTGCTATTCCCTTGAACAGCCTGAAAAAATCTGAAACCTGCACTTGTGACTGGGCAAAAACTTGCAGAGCAGTAATGGCCTGGAAAGGGCTTTAGGGTGGAACCCAGACCTGATCCCAGAGCTTCAGGTGCACGCAAGCTCGCAGCCTCTTGAGATTTTAAAATCACAGAGGGCAGAGGCACTCCCGGACCCCTGAAAACACTTCTGAGAGAGTGGCTATGGGCGCACACCATGGGAGATTGCAGTTTTCAGAGACACAAGCAGAAGTGCAGACTGTTTGTCCTGGAGAGTTTATTAAAGAGGGCAGACTGCAAATTTTTTGCTTTGGGCCAGAGGTTTGAATGCAGCCATTTTTGCTCTGATCCCCTGAAAAGGCACAGAAAGGCTCCGGGGAACAAAAGCCAAAAAGAAGTCCTGTTTCTACTGAGCCCATCCCCCTGACAGTGGGTGGGGAAACTCCACACAGGCAGGGTTACCTGAGAAACAGCTCAGCAGGCCCCTCCCTGAGAAGACAGGCTGGAAGAACAGGTGGATAACAATCCTTTGCATCCTCTAAGACTGTAAAATCCTAATGCTAGGGGAAAATTGTATATTGAGCTCCAGGTATGGCCTCATTACCTGTTTATCTTTCAGATGTAATTCTCCTTTTCTTTTCTCTTTTTTTTCCTTTTCTCATGATGTTTCCCCCACCATATTTTTCTTTATACTTTCTCCTCATTTCAACTAGATGTCTATTATACCAACTCATTTTTCATAGTCACTTTTTGAACTTGTATTTTTACACACCTATATTTTTTTATAGATATATGCTTTATTTTAGCCCGTGTTTCACTCTACTCAGTTTTACCTTTTAATATATACCAGTTCTACTTTCCTAGTAATTTTGGGACATAGTGTCCTCTAACACAGAGACTAAAATACACCCAGGAACAACCGAAACACCCTACTTTGTCCACACTGAGAGATTATAGCCCCCCTCCCCCCTTTATTTTATTTTATTTTTTAATTTTTAAAGAATTTTTCAATTTTTTAATTTTCCTCTTATGTTTCATTTTGGCTCTGTTTTCTCAATGGTGGTGTCTGACCACTCCGGATTTTTCTAGGGTGCATATAGCTTGGGTTGTGACTGATATTTTGGACTTGGTCCATTCACTCAACCATACCACAACAGAATGACTAGGAAGAGGAACTCCCAACAAAGAAAAGAACCAGAGACAGTGTCCTCTGCCACAGAACTAATGGATATGGATATAAGCAAGAAGACAGAGATAGACTTCAGGATAGCAATCATGAAGTCTCTAAGGGCAGAAATGAGATCCAATCAGGCTGAACTTAAAAATGCTATGAATGAAATGCAATCTAAACTGGATATTCTAATAGCCAGGGTAAATGAAGCAGAAGAACGAATTAGTGACCTAAAAGATAAGCTGATAGAAAGGAAGGAAGCTAAAGAAGATAGGGATAGGCAGCTAGTAGTGATGCAAATATACTTAGAGAGATCAATGATGCCATGAAATGTTCCAATGTCAGAATTACTGGGATCCCTAAGGGGATGGAGAGAGAGAGAGGACTAGAAGGTATATTTGAGCAAATCATAGCTGAGAACTTCCCTAATCTGGGGAAGGAAACAAGCATTCATGTCCAAGAGACAGAGAAGACCTCTCCCAAAATCAATAAAAATAAATCAACACCCTGACATGTAATAGTGAAGCTTACAAGTCTTAGAGCCAAGGAAGCTATCCTGGCAGCAGCTAGAGGAAAGAGATTTCTTAGGTACAGAGGGAAGAACATCAGTATAACATCAGACCTGTGCACAGAGATGGGGCAAGCCAGAAAGGGCTGGCAAGACATATTCAGGGAACTAAGTGAAAAGAAAATGCAGCCAAGAATACGTTACCAGCAAGACTGTCATTCAGAATGGATGGACAGATAAAGAGCTTTCAGGCCCGGAAACTGAAAGAATATGTGACCACAAAGCCAGCCCTGCAAAAAATATTAAGGGGGATTCTGTAAGCAAAGAGAAATCCCAAGAGTCACATTGACCAGAAAGAAAAAGAAAACCTATCGAAACACGGAATTTACAGGCAATACAATGACACTAAATTCAAATCTTTCAATAGTTACTCTCAACATGAACAGGCTGAATGTTGCCATCAAGAGACACAGGGTTTCAGATTGGATAAAAAAGCAGGACCCATCCATATGCTGTCAACAAGAGACTCATTTTGAACCTAAAGACACCTCCAGATTTAAAGTGAGGGGATGGAGAACCATTTACAATGTGAACAGACTTCAAAAGAAACCTGGGGTAGCAATTCTCATATCAGACAAATTAGATTTTAAACCAAAGACTGTAGTAAGGGAAGTAGAGGGACACTATATCATACTTAAAGGGGTCTATCCAACAAGAAGTTCTAAAAATTGTAAATATCTATGCCCCCAACATGGGAGCAGTCAATTTTATAAACAAATTAACCAAAATAAAGAAGCATATGGATAATAATACATGAAAAGTAGGAGACCAAAACACTCCACTCACAGCAATGGACAGATCCTCTAAGCAGATCAACAAAGAAACAAGAGCTTTGAAGGACACATTAGACCAGATAGACTTCGTAGATATATACAGAATATCCCATCCTAAAAGAATAGAATACTCATTCTTCCCAAGTACACATGGAACTTTTTCCAGAATAGACACATACTGGAACACAAATGAGGTATCAACTGATACCAAAAGATTGACATTATACCATGCATATTTTCAAACCACAATGCCGTGAAACTGGAACTCAACAACAAGGAGAAATGTGGGAGTAACTCAAACACTTGGAAGTTAAAGACATCCTGCTAAAGAATGATTGAGTCAACTAGGAAATTAAAGATGAACTCAAACAACTCATTGAAACTAATGAGAATGAAAACAAAACCTATGGGATACTGCAAAGGTGATCCTAAGAGGGAAATACATAGCCATCCAAGAATCACTCAAAAAAGTAGAAAAATCCCAATTGCATAAGCTAATCTTATACTTAAAGACCTGGAGAAAGAAGAGCAAATAAGTCCTAAACCAAGCAGGAGAACATAAATAATAAAGATTAGAGCAGAG
Source organism: Halichoerus grypus (assembly GCF_964656455.1). Lineage (NCBI taxonomy): Eukaryota > Metazoa > Chordata > Mammalia > Carnivora > Phocidae > Halichoerus > Halichoerus grypus. Next base: position 22,495,486 of record NC_135727.1, on the reverse strand, counting down.
ATCAATGAAATAGAAACCAGAAAAATAGTAGAACAGATCACTGAAACTAGAAGTTGGTTCTTTGAAAGAATTAATAAGATCGATAAACTGCTGGCCAGACTTATCCAAAAGAAAAGTGAAAGGACCCAAATTAATAAAATCATGACTGGAAGGGGAGAGATCACAACAAACACCAAGGACACAGAAACAATTATTAGACATTATTACCAGCAACTATATGCCAACAAATTAAGCAATCTAGAAGAAATGGATGCATTCCTATAAACTTATAAATTACAAAGACTGAAACAGGAAGAAATAGACAACCTGAACAGACCAATAACCAGCAAGGAAAGTGAAGCAGTAATGAAAAACCTCCCAAAAAACAAGAGTCCTAAGCCAGATGACTTCACAGGGGAATTCTACCAAACATTTAAAGAAGAAATAATACCTTTTCTACTGAAGCTATTTCCAAAAAACAGAAATAGAAGGAAAACTTCTAAACTCATTCTATGAGGCTAGCATTACCCTGACCCCAAAACCAGACAAAGACCCCATCAAAAAGGAGATTTACAGACCAATATCCCTGATGAACATGGATGCCAAAATACTCAACAAGAGTCTAGCCAATAGGATCCAACAGTACATTAAAAGGATTATTCACCATGACCAGTTGGGATTTATTCCCTGGGATGCGAGGGTGGTTCAACATTTGCAAATCAATTAATGTGATAGAGCATGTTAATAAAAGAAAAGACAAGAACCATATGATCTTCTCAATTGATGCAGAAAAAGCATTTGACAAAATATAGCATCCTTATCTGATTAAAATTCTTCAAAATATAGGGATAAAGGGAACATACCTCAATATCATGAAAGCCATCTACAAAAAGCCCACAGTGAATATCATTCTCAATGGGAAAAAGCTGAGAGATTTTCCCTTAAGGTCAGGAACATGACAGGGATGCCCACTCTCACCATTATTATTCAACATAGTACTAAAGGTCCTAGCCTCAGCAATCAGAAAACAAAAAGAGGGGTGCCTGGGTGGCTCAGTCGTTTCGCGTCTGCCTTCGGCTCAGGTCGTGATCTCAGGGTCCTGGGGTCGAGCCCCGCGTTGGGCTCCCTGCTCAGCGGGAAGCCTGCTTCTCCCTCTCCCACTCCCCCTGCTTGTGTTCCTGCTCTCGCTATCTCTCTCTCTGTCAAATAAATAAAAAAATCTTAAAAAAAAAAAAGAAAACAAAAAGAAATGAAGGCATTCAAATTGGCAAAGAAGAAGTCAAACTCTCTTTCTTCATAGATGACATGATACTTTATGTGGAAAACCCAAAAGACTCAAAGAGGGGAAAATATGGCAGAGGAGCACGAGACTATATTCCAACTGGTCCCCGGAATTGAGCTGGATATCTACCAGACCACCCTGAACACCCACGAAATCAGCCTGAGATGTAAGAAGATAGATCTGGATCTCTACAAACAGAATATCGCAGGCGGTTGATTTTGAGGTACTAAGCGGGGAGCCATGATTCCACAGGCAGGTATCGGAGGATAAATGGAAGAGGGAGGGAGCCTAGCCATCGGGATCCTACACCGCTGGTGAGTGATAGCCTCCCAGGCTGGGGACAGGGCACAGACTCGCAGACCAGTAGCAATAGGGAAAGGACTTTAGGGCAGCCCCCCAGACAGAAACCCAGAGCAGAGGGGCCGCATGTGGGAACAGGGAGTGATTGGTGGTTTTAGAAGCACAAAGGTCAGAGACGTGCCCTGACCCAGAGACAAGGACTGGGAGCACTGCTGAGGGGCGCACAACCCAGGACACTGAAGTTTATAGGAGCACAGACAGAAACGGAGATAGTGTGGCCAGGAGAGCTCACTGAAGAACAGATTGATCTCTCTGCTCTGAGGCAGAGGGCTGGAAACAGTGTCTTCTGCTCCGACTCTCAGAAGAGACACAGAAAGATGCCAGGGAAAGCCGCCAGAGAAGAAAAGCCCCCCAAAACTGATTTTCACTAAGCCCATCCCCCATCACAGGGTCAGGGCAATCTGCCCAAACAGGGTTGCCTGAGTAACAGCACAGCAGACCCCTCCCCTGGAAGACAGGCTGGGAAGACAAGAGGCCAGCAACCCTAAGTTCCCTAAAAAGCAGGTGCATCTTGCTTGGGTTGTGGTCAATAATGTGGACTCTATACATTCCCTCAACCACCCCTCAACAGAATGACTAGGAGGAGGAACCCACAAAATAGGAAAGACTCAGAGATTATGACTTATGCCACAGATTTAGAAATGGATACCCAAGATGTCAGGGATGGAATTCAGGGTAGCAATTGTGAAGACAATAGCTACAACTGAGAAATCGATTAATGACAACAAAGAGTCTCTAAGGGCAGAAATGAAATCTGAATTGGCAGAACTTAAAAATGCTATCAGTGAGATCCAATCTAATCTAGATAATCTAACAGCTAGGATAAGCAAGGTAGAAGAACAAATTAGTGACCTAGAAGACCAATTAATAGGAAAAAAAGGGAAAAGAGGAGGCCAGGGAAAAACAACTCAAAATCCATGAAAACAGAATCAGAAAATAAGTGACACCATGAAACGTTCCAATGTCAACATTATAGGGATCCCTGAGAGGATGGAGAGAGAGGACTAGAAGATATATTTGAGCAAATCATAGCTGAGAACTTCCCTAATCTGGGGAATGAAACAAACATTCGCGTCCTAGAGGCAGAGAGGACCCCTCCCAAGATCAAGGAAAACAGGCAACACCCCGGCATGTAATAGTAAAACTCGCAAAACTTAGAACCAAATAAATCATCTTAAGGGCAGTTAAGGGGAAAAGATTCCTTACATACAAAGGGAGGAACATCCAAATAACGTCAGACCTATCCACAGAGACATGGCAAGACAGAAAGGGCTGGCAAGACATATTGAGGGTACTAAACGAGAAGAACAGGCAGCCAAGAATACTTTATCTGGGAAGGCTGTCATTTAGAATGGATGGAGCGATGCAGAGCTTCCAAGACAGCAGAAACTGAAAGAATATGTGACCACTAAGCCAGCCCTGCAAGAAATATTAAGGGGGTTTCAATAAAAGGAGAAAGACCCCAAGAGTGATATAGAAGAGAAAATTACAGGGACAATCTATAAAAACAAGGTCTTCAAAGGCAATATGATGACAATAAATTCATATCTTTCAATAATCACTCTCAATGTAAACAGCGTAAATGCCCCCATAAAAAGGCACAGGGTTGCAGAATGGATAAAAAAGACCCATCCATATGCTGTCAACAAGAGACTCATTTTGAACCTAAAGATACATACAGACTGAAAGTGAAGGGATGGAAATGCATCTTCCATGCCAACAGACTTCAAAAGAAAGCTGGGGTAGCAATTCTTATATCAAATTAGATTTTAAACTAAAGACTGTAGTTAGAGACGCAGAAGGACACTATATCATTCTTAAAGGGTCTATCCAACAAGAAGATATAACAATTGTAAATATCTACACCCCGAACATGGGGGCTGCCATCAACATAAGCCAACTGTTAACCAAAATAAAGAGTCATATTGATAATAATACATTACTTGTAGGAGACCTCAATACTCCACTCTCAGCGATAGACAGATCACCTAAGCAGAAAATCAACAAAGAAACAAGAGCTTTGAATGACACACTGGACCAGATGGACCTCATAGATATATACAGAACATTCTACTCTAAAACAACAGAATACTCATTCTACTCGAGCGCACATGCAACTTTCTCCAGAATAGACCACATATTGGGTCACAAATCAGGTCTCAATTGATACCAAAAGATTAAGATTATCCCCTGCATATTCTCAGACCATGATGCTTTAAAACTGGAACTCAATCACAAGAAAAAATTTGGCAGAAATTCAAACACTTGGAAGCTAAAGACCACTCTGCTCAGGAATGTTTGGGTCAACCAGGAAATTAAAGAAGAACTTAAACAATTCATGGAAACCAATGAGAAAGAAAACACATCGGTCCAAAACCTATGGGATACTGCAAAGGCGGTCGTAAGGGGGAAATACATAGCCATCCAAGCCACACTAAAAAAAAAATAGAAAAATCCCAAATTCGCCAACTAACTCTACACCTTAAAGAACTAGAGAAAAAGCAACAAAGCATGCCTAAGCCATGCATTAGAAGAGAAATAATTAAGATTAGAGCAGAGATCAATGATTTAAAAACCAGAAACACAGTAGATCAGATCAACGAAACTAGAAGCTGGTTCTTTGAAAGAATTAATAAGATCGATAAACCACTGGCCAGACTTATCCAAAAGAAAAGAGAAAGGATACAAATTAATAAAATTATGAATGAAAGGGGAGAGATCATGACTAACACCAAGGAAATAGAACAAATTATTAGAAATTATTATCAACAACTATATGCCAATAAACTGAGCAATCTGGATGAAATGGATGCCTTCCTGGAAACCTATAAGTTGCCAAGACTGAAACAGGAAGAAATTGACAACTTGAATAGGCCAATAACCAGTAACGAGATTGAAGCAGTGATCAAAAACCTCCCAAAAAACAAGAGTCCAGGGCCTGATGGATTCCCTGGGGAATTCTACCAAATATTCAAGGAAGAAATAATACTTATTCTCCTGAAGCTGTTTCAAAAAATAGAAACAGAAGGAAAACTCCCAAACTGATTCTATGAGGCCAGCATTACCTTAATCCCCAAACCAGGCAAAGACCCCATCAAAAAGGAGAATTTCAGACTGATATCCCTGATGAATATGGATTACAAAATCCTCGATAAAATCCTAGCTAATAGGATCCAACAATATATTAAAAAGATCATCCACCACAACCAAGTGGGATCTATCCCCGGGATGCAAGGGTGGTTCAACATTCGCAAATCAATCAATGTGAGAACACATTGAAGAGGAGAGAGAAAAACCATGTGGTCCTCTCAAATGATACAGGAAAATCATTTGACAAAATAAAGCATCTTTTCCTGATTAAAACTCTTCAGAGTATAGGGATAGAGGGAACATCCCTGAATTTCATAAAATCCATCTATGAAAAACCCACAGCAAATATCATCCTCAATGGGGAAAAGCTGAGAGCCTTTCCCTTAAGATCAGGATCACGTCAAGGATGCCCACTCTTGCTACTATTTTTTCAACATAGTAGTAGAAGTCCTAGCAACAGCAATCAGACAACAAAAAGAAATAAAACGTATTCAAATTATCAAAGTAGAACTCAAACTCTCTCTCTTCACAGATGACATGATACTTTATGTGGAAAATCCAAAAGACTCCACCCACAAATTACTAGAACTCATACAGCAATTCAGTAATGTGGCAGGATACAAAATCAATGCACAGAAATCAGTTGCTTTCTTATACACTAACAATGCAACTGTAGAAAGAGAAATTAGAGAAACGATTCCATTTACAATGATACCAAAAACCATGAGAGACCACGGAATAAACCTAACCAAAGAGGCAAAGGATCTATACTTCAGGAACTACAGAACACTCCTGAAAGAAATTGAAGAAGACGCAAAAAGATAGAAAAACATTCCATGCTCATGGATCAGAAGAATAAACATTGTTAAAATGTCTATGCTATCCAGAGAAATCTATACCTTCAATGCCATCCCGATCAAAATTCCAATGACATTTTTCAAAGTGCTGGAACAAACAATCCTAAAATTTGTCTGGAATCAGAAAAGACCCCAGATCGCCAAGGAAATGCTGAAAAATAAAAACAAAGCTGGGGGCATCACGTTGCCTGATTTCAAGCTATATTACAAAGCAGTGATCACCAAGACAGCATGGTACTGGCACAAAAACAGACATATAGACCAATGGAATAGAATAGAGAACCCAGATATGGACCCTCAACTCTATGGTCAAATAATCTTTGACAAAGCAGGAAAAAATATGCAATGGGAAGAAGTCTCCTCAATAAATAGTGCTGGGAAAATTGGACAGCCACATGCAGAAGAATGAAACTCGACCTTTCTCTAACACCATACACAAAGATAAACTCAAAATGGATGAAAGATCTCAATGTGAGACAGGAATCCATCAAAATCCTAGAGGAGAACATACGCAGTAACCTCTTCGACATTGGCCACAGCAACTTCTTTCAAGATACATTTCCAAAGGCTAGGGAAACAAAAGCAAAAATGAACTAAAAGCTTTTGCACAGCAAAGGAAGCAGTCAACAAAACAAAAAGGCAACCCACAGAATGGGAGAAGATATTTGCAAATGACACTACAGTTAAAGGGCTGGTATCCAAGATCTATAAAGAACTTCTCAAACTCAATACCCAAAAAACAAATAATCAAGTCAAAAAATGGCCAAAAAACATGAACAGTCACTTCTCCAAAGAAGATATACAAATGGCTAACAGACACATGAAAAAATGTTCATCATCATTAGCCATCAGGGAAATTCCAATCAAAACCACATTGAGATAACACCTTAAACCAGTTGGAATGGCAAAAAATGACTAGGCAAGAAACAACAAATGTTGGAGAGGTTGTGTAGAAAGGGAAACCCTCTTACACTGTTGGTAGGAATGGAAGTTGGTACAGCCACTTTGGAAAACAGTGTGGAGGTGCCTCAAAAAATAAAAAATAGACCTATCCTATGACCCAGCAATTGCATTCCTGGGTATTTACCGCAAAGACACAGATGTAGTGAAAAGAAGGGCCATATGCACCCTAATGTTCATAGCAGCAAAGTCCACAATAGCCAAACTGTGGAAAAAGCCAAGATGCCCTTCAACAGACGACAAATGGATAAAGAAGATGTGGTCCATATATACAATGGAATATTACTCAGCCATCAGAAGGGATGAATACCCAACTTTTACATCAACATGGATTGGCCTGGAGGAGATTATGCTAAGTGAAATAAGTCAAGCAGAGAAAGTAAATTATCATATGGTTTCACTTATTTGTGGAACATAAGGAATAGCATGGAGGACATTAGGAGAAGGAAGGGAAAAATGAATTGGGGGGGATCGGAGGGGGAGACAAACCATGAGAGACCATGGACTCTGAGAAACAAACTGAGGGTTTTGGAGGGAAGGGGGCGGGGGGTTGTGTCAGCCCAGTGATGGGTATTAAGGAGGGCATGCACTGCATGGAGCACTGGGTGTTTTACAAAGACAATGAATCATGGATCACTACATCAAAAACTAATGATGTAGTATATGGTGACTAACATAACATACTAAAATAAAATTAAATACAAAAGAAAAATAAAAGGAAACCCAAAGACTCTACCCCCAAGTTATTAGAACTCATACAGCAATTCAGCAACGTGGCAGGATAAAAAAAATCAATGGACAGAAATCAGTTGCTTTTCTATATGATAACAATGTAACTGTAGAAAGAGAAATTAAGGAATCAATTCCATTTACAATAGCTCCAAAAACCATAAGATACCTAGGAATAAACCTAACCAAAGAGGTAAAGGATCTATACTTTAGAAACTACAGAACACTTATGAAAGAAATCCAGGAAGACACAAAGAGATAGAAAAACATCCCATGCTCATGGATTGGAAAAATGAACAATGATAAAATGACTATGCTGCTCAGAGCAATTTACACTTTCAATGCAATGTCTATCAAAATACCATTGACATTTTTCACAGAGCTGTAACAAACATTCCTAAAATTTGTATGGCACCAGAAAAGACCCTGAATCACTGTGGGAATGTTGAAAAAGAAAACCAAAGCCAGGGGCATCACAGTGCCTGACTTCAAGCTATATTACAAAGCTGAAGTCATCAAGACCATATGGTATTGGCATAAAAACAGACACATAGATCAATGGAACAGAATAGAGAGCCCAGATATGGACGTTCAACTCTATGGTCAACTAATCTTTGACAAAGCAGGAAAGAACAGCCAATGGGGAAAAAAGATAGTCTCTTCAATAAATTGCCCTTTGAAAACTGGACAACCACATGGAGAATGAAACTAGAACATTCCCTTACACCATACACAAAGATAAACTCAAAATGGATCAAAGACCTCAATGTGAGACAGGAATCCATCAAAATCTTGGAGGAGAACATAGGCAGTAACCTCTTTGACATTGGCCACAGCAGCTTCTTTCAAGTCACGTTTCTAAAGGCAAGGGAAATAAAAACAAAATAAACTTTCGGGACTTCATCAAGATAAAAAGCTTTTGCACAGCAAAGGAAACAGTCAACAAAACTAAGAGGCAATCCAAAGAATGGGAGAAGATATTTGTAAATGACATTACAGATAAAGGGCTGGTATCCAAGATCTATAAAGATCTTCTCAAACTCAACACCCAAAAAACAAATAATCAAGTCAAGCAATGGGCAGAAGACATGAACAGACACTTCTACAAAGAAGACATACAAATGGCTAACAGACACATAAAAAAATGTTCAACATCATTAGCCATCAGGGAAATATAAATCAAAACCACAATGAGATACCACCTTACACCAGTTAGAATGGCAAAAATTAACAAGATAGGAAACAACAAATGTTGGAGAGGTTGTGGAGAAAGGGGAACCCTCTTACACTGTTGGTGGGAATGCAAGTTGGTACAGCCACTCTGGAAAACAGTATGGAGATTCCTCAAGATGCTAAAAATAGTTACCCTACAACCCAGTAATAGCACTACTAGGTATTTACCCAACGATACAGATGTAGTGAAAAGAAGGGGCACATGCACCCCAATGTTCACAGTGGCAATGTCCACAATAGCCAAAATGTGGAAGGAGGTGAGATGTCCTTCATAAATGAATGGATAAAGAAGATGTTGTAAAAATATACAATGGAATACTACTCAGCCATCAGAAAGGATGAATACACACAATTTGCATTGACATGGACAGATCTGGAGGGGATTATGCTAAGTGAAATAAGTCAAGAAGGGAAAGACAACTATCATATGGTATCACTCATATGTGGAACATAAGGAGTAGTGCGGAGGACCACAGGGGAAGGGAGGAAAACTGAACGGGAAGAAATCAGAGAGGGAGACAAACCATGAGAGACTCTGGACTCCGGGAAACAAAACGAGGGTTACAGAGGGGAGGGGGGTGGAGGGATGATGTAACCGGATGATAGGTACTAAGGAGGGCACGGGTTGTGATGAGCACTGGGTGTTATAGGCAACTAATGAATCATTGAACACTACATCGAAAACCAATGATGTACTATATGCTGGCAAACTGAACATAAGAAAAAAAAAAAAAAAGAAAGAAAGAAAAAAGAAAACTGTGTGCCTCGTAAGCAGTGTTTCCAGTAATTTTTTAGGTTGTAAGTAGACAGCCATGCTATATCAGCGACAAATTATGAAGCCTGAGCATACATATAGAGAGATAACTGATGTAATCGAATAAAACATGCAACAAAGTTGTCATCCAATGCACATTAAATAACATAATAGCCCCATGTTATATGTAAACTCATATGTTTTTTAAATGTATATTTACTGAATATTAACTCTGTGCTAAATGCTACACTAAATGTTATGAGTACAAACATAAATAAGATACCATCCTGGTCCTCCAGAAACTCAAAGTCCAGAGGAAGAAAATAAATTGATAAAATGATTTAGAAGTACCATGGTACAAATATGCATAATATGTTTTGAGTGGAAAATCCAGTTTGGGGTATGGAAAGTAGACAGATAAATCTCTCTGGAGGAGGTGATACATGACTTAATTCTTCTGGAGAAGTAGGAAAAGGATGGGAATGCAGTAAGTATAAACAAACTATAGGAGCAAAGACATAGTGGCAGCAAAAATATTGTGTAATATGTGTGAGGAAAAAGCAAGCAGCTCATTACTGCTGAAGTAAAGCAGGAATAAGGTTGGAAAATGAGGGATGAGCCAGATCAAGAAAGAATTAAAAAGCAGAGAGTGATGAAAATAACTTCATTGATTTCTAATTCTAGTTTTTAAGCATCATTGTGAATGTTTTGTACTGACCCACTTTTAACCATCATTGCTACATGAACTAAAGGAAACACATGTTTAAGATTTTAGTCCCTGAGGGGAGCAGCAAGATGGCGGAGGAGTAGGAAACCTAAATTTCATCTGGTTCCAGGAATTCAGCTATATAGGGATCAAACCATTCTGAACACCTACGAACTCAACAGGAGATGAAGAAAAGAATAGCAGCAACTCTATGAACAGAAAAGTGACCACGTTCTAGAAGGTAAGATATGTGAAGTGAATCTGAGGCGATATTCGGGAAGATAGACGGCAGGGGAGGGGGCCTCCATAAGCCGCTACCGGCAAGTGATAGAGCAGCAGAGCACAAAATCGGAACTTTTAGAAGTCGGCTCTGCTGAGGGACATCGCTGCAGTGGCTAAGCAGGGGGTGGAACCCTCGCTGGGACAGTGTGGTCTCAGAACCCTCGGGGTCACAGAAAGACCGGGGATGCCTGAGTGCAGCAGAGCTCCCAGGTACTGGAGCGGCGAAATTGGCTGCAGAGACAGAGCCGAGGAGTGGGCCCTCAGCTCAGGGTTGCCATAAACCGTCATCTGCGGCAGTCGGGCCACTGCTCTTCCAGCAGGGACCCAATAAGCGGCAGATCCAAGGAGACTCCCCTTCCTCCCCTAGGAGGAGCGGCGAGGGAGTGCACCGCAGTTATCTGCTGGGTTTGGAGACTCCAAACAGGGTTGTGTGCCAGAGATAGAAACGCTCGGTCACAGGCCGGGTGAGCACAGAGTGTGCCGGAGACCAGGGAGACGGGAGTCATTGACTCCTTTTCTCTGGGGGTGCACTGAGGAGTGGGGCCCCGAGTTCTCGGCTCCTCTGGGGCGGAGATTGGGAGGCGACCATTTTCACTCTCATCCTCCAATGCTGTACAGAAAGCTTGCAGGGAACAAAAGCTCCCGAGAACAAACCCCAGGAGATTAGTTAGCTGGGCCCCCGCAAGGGCAGGGCAATTCCGAATCGGGCAAAGACATTTGAGAACCATGACAACAGGCCCCTCCCCCAGAAGATAAGCAAGAACAGCCACCCAAGACCAAGTTTACCGGTCAATGAGAACAGCAGAACGCCAGCGCTAGGGGAATACTGCACATAGAATTCATGCCTTTTTCCCCATGATTCTTTAGTCTTTCAAAGTTAATTTTTTTTAAGTTTCTTTCTTTTCTTTTCTTTTTCTTTTTTTTTTTTGAATTTTTCTTTTTCCCTTTTTCAACCAACATCTTATCAATCTCTTTTTTAAAAAATCTTTTTTATTTTTCATTTTTAGAGTCATATTCTATCCCTTCATAGCAGTTAACCTTATTTTTGGTATATATATATATATATATATATACCAAATATATATATATGATATATATATACCATATATATATATGATATATATATACCAAATATATATATATGATATATATATAGACACCAAATATATATATAAAGTTCCTCTCTCTTTAAAATTTTGGGATACAGTTTCTTTTAACAGACCAAAATATACCCTAAATATCTAGTGTATGGCTTTGTTCTAGTCTCCTGCCTGATCACATTCTCTCCATTTTTTTTAAATCCTCTTCTTTCTTTGTTCAACCAATTTCTTATCAATTCCTTTTATAAAATCTTTTATAATTTTCATCTTTACAGTCATATTCCATCCCTTCATTGTATTTACCCTTATTTTTGTAAATATATGTTTTTCTTTCTTTAAAATTTTGGGCGGCACTTTCTTCTAACAGACCAAAATACATCCCAAAGCTAGTGTGTGGCACTGATCTATGCACCATCCTGATCATATTTGATCATATTCTGTTTTTTTTGTTTGTTTGCTAACTTTTTTTCTTTCTTTCCCTTTCTTTTCCCCTGGTTTCAGGTCTCTTCTGATTTGTTTGGTGTACATTTTTCTGGGGTCGTTGTTACCCTTTTAGCATTTAGTTCTCTCATTCATCTATTCTCCTATGGAGAAAATGACAAGACAGAAAACAATCACCTCAATAAAAAGAACAAGAGGCAGTACCGACTGCCAGGGACCTAATCAATACAGACATTACTAAGATGTCGGAACTAGAGTTCAGAATGATGATTTTAAAGATACTAACTGGGCTTGAAAAAAGCATGGAAGATATTAGAGAAACCCTTTCTGGAGAAATAAAAGAACTAAAATCTAAGCAAGTCGAAAGCAAAAAGGCTATTAATGAGGTGCAATAAAAAATGGAGGTTCTAACTGCTAGCATAAATGAGGAAGAAGAGAAAATTACTGATATAGAAGACCAAATGATGGGAAATAAAGAACCTGAGAAAAAGAGAGATAAACAACTACTGGATCACGAGGGCAGAATTCAAGAGATAAGTGATACCATAAGACAAAACAATATTAGAATAATTGGGATCCTAGAAGAAGAAGAAAGAGAGAGAGGGGCAGAAGGTATATTGGAGCAAATCATAGCAGAGAACTTCCCTAACTTGGGGAATGAAACAGGCATCAAAATCCAGGAGGCACAGAAAACCCCCCTCAAAATTAATAAAAATAGGTCAACACCCCAACATCTAATAGTAAAACTTAGGAGTCTCAGAGACAAAGAGAAAATCCTAAAAGCAACTCAGGAGAAGAGATCTGTAACCTACAATGGTAGAAACATTGGACTGGCAACAGCCCTATCCACAGAGACCTGGCAGGCCAGAAAGGACTGGCATGATATATTCAGAGCACTAAATGAGAAAAATATGCAGCCAAGAAGACTATATCCAGCTAGGCTGTCACTGAAAATAGAAGGAGAGATAAAAAGCTTCCAGGACAAACAAAAACTAACGGAATTTGCAAACAGGAAACCAGCCCTACAAGAAATCTTGAAAGGGGTCCTCTAAGCAAAGAGAGAGCCTAAAAGCAACATAGACCAGAAAGGAACAGAGACAATATACAGTAACAGTCATCTTACAGGCAATACAATGGCACTAAATTCATATCTTTCAATAGTTACCCTGAATGTAAATGGGCTAAATGCCCCAATCAAAAGACACAGGCTATCAGATTGGATAAAAAAACAAGACCCATCGATATGCTGTCTGCAAGAGACTCATTTTAGACCCAAAGACACCCCCAGATTGAAAGTGAGGGGGTGGAAAACCATGTACCATGCTAATGGACATCAAAAGAAAGCTGGGGGGGGGCAATCCTTGTATCAGAGAAATTAGATTTTAAACCAAAGACTATAATAAGAGATGAGGAAGGACACTATATCGTACTTAAAGGGTCTATCCAACAACAAGATCTAACAATTGTAAATATCTATGCCCCTAACATGGGAGCAGCCAATTATATAAGCCAATTAATAACAAAAGCTAAGAAACACATCGACAACAATACAATAATAGTGGGGAATTTTAACACCCCCCTCACTGTAATGGACAGATCATCTAAGCAAAAGATCAACAAGGAAGTAAAGTCTTTAAATGACACACTGGACCAAATGGACTTCACAGATATATTTAGAACATTCCATCCCAAGGCAACAGAATACACATTCTTCTCTAGTGCCCATGGAACATTCTCCAGAAGAGATCACATCCTAGGACACAAAACAGGTCTCAACCAGTCCCAAAAGATTGGGATCATTCCCTGCATATTTTCAGACCACAATGCTTTGAAACTAGAAGTCAATCACAAGAGGAAAGTCGAAAAGAACTCAAATACATGGAGGCTAAAGAGCATCCTACCAAAGAATGAATGGGTCAACCAGGAAATTAAAGAAGAATTAAAAAAAATTCATGGAAACCAATGAAAATGAAAACACAACTGTTCAAAATCTTTGGGACGCACCAAAGGCAGTGCTAAGAGGAAAGTATATAGCAATACAAGCCTTTCTCAAGAAACAAGAAAGGTCTCAAATACACAACCTAACCCTACACCTAAAGGAGCTGGAGAAAGAACAGCAAATAAAGCCTAAACCCAGCAGGAGAAGAGAAATAATAAAGATCAGAGCAGAAATCAATGAAATAGAAACCAAAAGAACAGTAGAACAGATCAACGAAACTAGGAGCTGGTTCTTTGAAAGAATTAACAAGATTGATAAACCCCTGGCTAGACTTATCAGAAAGAAAAGAGAAAGGACCCAAATAAATAAAATCATGAATGAAAGAGGAGAGATCACAACCAACACCAAAGAAATACAAACAATTATAAGAACATATTATAAGCAACTATATGGCAGCAAATTAGATAATCTGGAAGAAATGGATGCATTCCTAGAGATGTATCAACTACCAAAACTGAACCAGGAAGAAATAGAAAACCTGAACAGACCTATAACCACTAAGGAAATTGAAGCAGTCATCAAAAATCTCCCAACAAACAAAAGCCCAGGACCAGATGGCTTCCCAGGGGAATTCTACCAAATATTTAAAAAAGAATTAAAACCTATTCTTCTGAAACTGTTCCAAAGAATAGAAATGGAAGGAAAACTTCCAAACTCGTTTTAGGAGGCCACCATTACCTTGATCCCAAAACCAAACAAAGACCCCATCAAAAAGGAGAATCACAGACAAATATCCTTGATGAACATGGATGCAAAAATTCTCACCAAAATACTAGCCAATAGGATCCAACAGTACATTAAAAGGATTATTCACCCCAACCAAGTGGCATTTATCCCTGGGCTGCAACGTTGGTTCAACATCCGCAAATCAATCAATGTGATACAACACATTAATAAAAGAAAGAACAAGAACCATATGATCCTCTCAATAGATGCAGAAAAAGAATTTGACAAAGTACAGCATCCTTTCTTGATCAAAACTCTTCAGAGTATAGGGATAGAGGGTACATACCTCAATATCATAAAAGCCATCTATGAAAAGCCCACAGCGAATATCATTCTCAAAGGGGAAAAACTGAGAGCTTTCCCCCTAAGGTCAGGAACATGGCAGGGATGTCCACTATCACCCCTGCTATTCAACAGAGTATTAGAAGTCCTAGCCACAGCAATCAGACAACAAAAAGAAATAAAAGGCATCCAAATTGGCAAAGAAGAAGTCAAATTCTCACTCTTTGCCGATATGATACTTTATGTGGAAAACCCAAAAGAGTCCACCCCAAAACTGCTAGAACTCATACAGGAATTCAGTAAAGTGGCAGGATATAAAATCAATGCACAGAAATCAGTAGCATTCCTATACACCAACAACAAGACAGAAGAAAGAGAAATTAAGGAGTCGATCCCATCTACAATTGCACCCAAAACCATAAGATACCTAGGAAGAAATCTAACCCAAGAGGCAAAGAATCTGTACTCAGAATAACTATAGAATACTCATGAAAGAAATTGAGGAAGACACAAAGAAATGGAAAAACGTTCCATGCTCATGGATTGGAAGAACAAATATTGTGAAAATGTCAATGCTACCTAGAGCTATCTACACATTCAATGCAATCCCTATCAAAATACCATCAACGTTTTTCAAAGAAATGGAACAAAGAATCCTAAAATTTGTATGGAACCAGAAAAGATCCCCGAATAGCCAGAGGAATGTTGAAAAAGAAAAGCAAAGCTGGTGGCATCACAATTCCAGACTTCAAGTTCTATTACAAAGCTGTAATCATCAAGACAGTATGGTACTGGCACAAAAACAGACACATAGATCAATGGAACAGAATAGAGAGCCCAGAAATGGACCCTCAACTCTGTGGTCAACTAATCATCGAGAAAGCAAGAAAGAATGTCCAATGGAAAAAAGACAGTCTCTTCAACAATTGGTGTTGGGATAATTGGACAGCCACATGCAGAAGAATGAAACTGGACCATTTCCTTACACCACACACAAAAATAGACTCAAAATGGATGAAAGACCTAAATGTGAGACAGGAGTCCATCAAAATCCTAGAGGAGAACACAGGCAGCAACCTCTTCGAACTCAGCTGCAGCAACTTCTTCCTAGAAATATCGCCAAAGGCAAGGGAAGCAAGGGCAAAAATGAACTATTGGGACTTCATCAAGATAAAAAGCTTTTGCACAGCAAAGGAAACAGTCAACAAAACCAAAAGACAACCGACAGAATGGGAGAAGATATTTGCAAATGACATATCAGATAAAGGGCTAGTATCCAAAATCTATAAAGAACTTCTTAAACTCAACACCCAAAGAACAAATGATGCAATCAAGAAATGGGCAGAAGACATGAACAGACATTTTTCCAAAGAAGACATCCAAATGGTGAACAGACAGATGAAAAAGTGCTGAACCTCGCTTGGCATCAGGGAAATCCAAATCAAAACCTGAATGAGATACCACCTCACACCAGTCAGAATGGCTAAAATTAACAAGTCAGGAAATGACAGATGTTGGCAGGGATGAGGAGAAAGGGGGAACCCTCCTACACTGTTGGTGGGAATGCAATCTGGTGCAGCCACTCTGGAAAACAGTATGGAGGTTCCTCAAACGTTTGAAAATAGAGCTACCATACAACCCAGCAATTTGACTACTGGGTATTTACCCCAAAGATACAAATGTAGGGATCTGAAGTGGTATGTGCATCCCGATGTTTATAGCAGCAATGTCCACAATAGCCAAACTGTGGAAAGATCCAAGATGTCCATCGACAGATGAATGGATAAAGAAGATTTGGTATATATATACAATGGAATATTATGCAGCCATCAAAAGGAATGAAATCTTGCCTTTTGCAACAACGTGGACGGAACTGGATGGTATTATGCTGAGCGAAATAAGTCCATCAGAGAAAGACATATATCATATGACCTCACTGATATGAGGAATTCTTAATCTCAGGAAACAAACTGAGGGTTGCTGGAGTGGTGGGGGGTGGGAGGGATGGGGTGGCTGGGTGATAGACATTGGGGAGGGTATATGCTATGGTGAGTGCTGTGAATTGTGTAAGACTGTTGAATCACAGACGTGGACCTCTGAAACAAATAATACATTATATGCTAAAAAAAAAAAAAAGAAATAGAAGATAGCAGGAAGGGAAAAATGAAGGGGGGGAATTGGAGGGGAAGACAAACCATGAGAGAATATGGACTCTAAGAAACAAACTGAGGGTTCTAGAGGGGAGGGGGGGATGGGTTAGCCTGGTGATGGGTATTAAAGAGGACACATACTGAATGGAGCACTGGGTGTTATACGCAAAGAATGAATCATGGAACACTACATCAAAAACTAATGATGTAATGTATGGTGATTAACATAACATAATAAAGAAAAAAGATTTTAGCCCCTAATATCTGAGTTTATCATGCAACCAACTGTTTTTTCCTGTCTTGTTTGAGAACTAAGTCTCCCTGCGCTTTATCCACTAACAGCAAAAGTGCCTGGCTTCTCTCATGCCCCAGTCCAATAACCTGGATGCAGGATGTTCTGAGGCACCTGATACTCTGGACCATGAGATTCTCACTTGCTTTCTAGGCCTCAGGGATTGGAAATGAATATTATCACAGTTTTGGAAGGAATATTCTCCAACATCTAAGAATCCTGGAGCAGAATAATGAAAAAGGATAAAGCCAGTGTTAATAAAATCGGTAAAAAAAAATAATAGTAATGATGACAGTTTTGTATGATAATGGCATTTACTGTGTTGATATAAAACTCTGCTAGGGGATTGATAGGTATCATCTTCCTTAATCCTATGAGGTAATTATTGTCTCCATTACACAGAAGAACGAACTAAGGCTCTGAGAGGTTATATAAGTTACTCAAGGTTTCACAATTAGTATGTAGCAATATCCAAACCCAGGTCATTCTAACTCCAAAATTGAAGCATTCTAATACATAACACCCTAGCAAGTAGAAGAAGAAGGATCATCTTAGGAACTGACTCATTTTTTTGACCCAGGCCCCTAAACATAAGGGAGCTACCTTCAGGGATAACAAGGGAAGGGGTGTTAACACTTTGAGACAAAGGAAAAGCCTCTCTAGCTCCCAAATATCCTTAATCCCTTACCCCACTCCCATATAATATCCCTTTAACAGTAAAGAAGACAATAAATGTACTCAACTGCTAAAGATTCAATTTATGCTATTCGGAGATAGACAGGGATTTATATTCCACCTCTCCTTCAATCTAGCTGTGAAATGTATGCAACCTTTCTGAGCCAAGGCTTCATTATCCATATATTGGATGTTTTAATAATAATAACCTCATCTACCAGGTATATCATGAGATTTAAACTAGAACATGAAGGAAAAGCATCTATCACAGTGAGTTTAGTCTACAAAATGCTCAAAAAATTGGAAAAAAACTGAATCATATTCTCTCACCAGTTACCCTCAAAACCCTTACTCCTTCATCTTTCACATATGTCTTTCCACCAAACTCCCCCCAAAAATTGTTTATTAAACTTATTCAAATGCCCATTTACTCTTTTCCTACTTCTGGTTATAGAAACATTGCTGGAGAAAATTATGTGAATAACATGATGGGCTCTTTTACATGAATCCTTGCTGTCCAACACTGACCAGACTTTTAGACCTGATTGACAATGCTTTTATTTTTTAGCAGTCTAGTCCACTTAGGGAATTTTTCAAGGTAAGTATACCAAAGATATCCCACTTTTCTCAAGGCCCCCAAGCCTTAAACTTCAACAGATGACTCCTGTCCACTTCTCTGAGGGGGACAAAAAACATTTCATATGAATTCTTTTTTTTTTTAATTTTTTATTTAAATTCAATTTAGTTAACATATAGTGTATTCTTAGTTTCAGGGGTAGAATTTAGTGATTCATCAGTTGCATACAACACCAGTGCTCATTACATCAAGTGCCCTCCTTAATGCCTATCACCCAATTACCCCATCCCTGACCCACCTCCCCTCCAGCAACCCTCAGTTTGTTTCCTATAGTTAATAGTCTCTTATGGTGGGCGCCTGGGTGGCTCAGTTGGTTAAGTGACTGCCTTCGGCTCAGGTTATGGTCCCAGAGTCCTGGGATCGAGTCCCACATCGGGCTCCCGGCTCGGCGGGGAGCCTGCTTCTCCCTCTGACCCTCTCCCCTCTCATGCTGTTTCTCTCTCTCTCTCTCTCTCTCAAATAAATAAATAAATAAAATCTTTAAAAAAAAATAGTCTCTTATGGTTTGCCTCCCTCTCTGTTTTCATCTTATTTTTCCTTCCCTTCCCCTATGTTCATCTGTTTTGTTTCTTAAGTTCCACATATGTGTGAAATCATATGGTATTTGCCCTTCCCTGACTTATTTTGCTTAGCATAATACCCTCTAGTTCCATCTACATGGTTGCAAATGGCAAGATTTCATTCCTTTTGATGGTGGAGTAATATCCCATTATGTATATATACACCACATCTTCTTTATCCATTTATCTGTTGATGGACATCTGGGCTCTTTCCATAGTTTGGCTATTGTGGACATTGCTGCTATAAACATTGGGGTATATGTGTCCATTTGAACCACTATGTTTGTATCCTTTGGAAATACCTAGTAAGGCAATTGCTGGGTTCTGGGTAGTTCTATTTTTAACTTTTTGAGGAATCTCCATACTGTTTTCCACAGTGGCTGCACCAGGTTGCATTCCCACCAACAGTGTAAGATGATAACCCTTTCTCCACATTCAGGTGAACACCTGTTGTTCCGTGAGTTGTTAATTTTAACCATTCTGACTGGTGTGGGGTGATATCTCATTGTGGTTTTGATTTGTATTTCCCTGATGCTGAGTGATGGTGAGCATTATTTCATATGTCTGTTAGCCATCTGAATGTCTTCTTTGGAGAAATGTCGAATCATGTCTTCTGCCCATTTCTTGACTGGATTTTTTGTTTTTTGGGCATTGAGTTTGATAAGTTCTTTATAGAATTTGAATACTAGCCCTTAATCTGATAAGACATTTGCAAACATCTTCTCCCACTCTGTAGGTTGCCTTTTAGTTTTGTTGATTTTTTCCATTGCTGTGCAAAAGCTTTTTATCTTGATGAAGTCCTAAGAGTTCATTTTTACTTTTGTTCCCCTTGCCTTTAGAGACATGTTAGCAAGAAGTTGCTGTGGCTGGGGTCAAAGAGGTTGCTGCCTGTATGCTCCTCTAGGATTTTGATGGATTCCTGTCTATCATTTAGGTTTTTCATCCATTTTGAGTTTATTTTTGTGTGTGTTGTAGGAAAGTGCTCCAGTTTCTTTCTTCTGCATGTGGCTGTCCAATTTTCCCAACACCATTTCTTGAAGAGACTGGCTTTTTTCCATTGGATATTTTTCCCTGGTTTGTCAAAGATTAGTTGACCATAGAGTTAAGGGTCCATTTCTGGGCTCTCTATTCTGTTCCATTGACTTATGTGTCTGTTTTTGTGCCAGTACCATACTGTCTTGATGATTATAGCTTGACAATACAGCTTGAAACCCGGAATTGTGATGCCTCCAGCTTTGGTTTTCTTTTTCAACATTATTTTGGCTATTTGTGGTCTTTTGTGGTTCCATACAAATTTTAGGATTGTTTATTCCAGCTCTGTGAAAAATGCTGATGGCATTTTGACCAGGATTGCTTTGAATGTGTAGATTGCTTTGGATAGCATAATATTTTAACACTGTTCATTCTTCTAATCCATGAACATAGAATGTTTTTCCATTTCTTTGTGTCTTCCTCAATTTCTCTCATAAGTGCTCTATAGTTTTCAGAGTACAGATCCTTTAACTTTTTGGTTAGTTTTTTTCCTAGGTAGCTTATGGTTTTGGTGCAATTGTTGGGGATCGATTCCTTGATTTCTCTTTCTGCCTTATTGTTAGTGTATAGAAATGCAACAGACTTCTGTGCATTGATTTTATATCGTACAACTTTGCTGAATTCCTGTATTAGTTCTAGCAATTTTTTGGTGGAGTCTTTTGGGTTTTCCACATAAAGTATCATGTCATCTGTGAGTTTGACTTCTTCTTTGCCCATCTGGATGCCTTTTACTTCTTTTTGTTGTCTGATGGCTGAGGCTAGGACTTCTAGTACTATGTTGAGCAACAGTGGTGAGAGTGGAAATCCCTGTTGTGTTCCTGACCTTACAGGAAAAGCTCTCAGTTTTTCCCCATTGAGGATGATATTCGCTGTGGGTCTTTCTTATATGGTTTTTATGATATTGAGGTATGTTCCCTCTATTCCTACATGGTGGAGGGTTTATATCAAGAAAAGATGCTATATTTTGTCAAATGCTTTTCTACATCTATTGAGGATCATATGCTTCTTGTCCTTTTATTAATGTGGTGCATCACATTGATTGACTTGCAGATGTTGAACCACTCTTGCATCCCAAGAATAAACCCCACCTGGTCATCGTGAATAATCCTTTTAATGTACTGTTGGATCCTATTAGCTAGTATCTTGGTGAGAATTTTTGCATCTGTGTTCATCAGTGATATTGGTCTTTAATTCTCCTTATAGTGGGGTCTTTGGTTTTGGGATCAAGGTAATGCTGGACTCAAATAATGAGTTTGTAAGTTTTCCTTACATTCCTATTTTTTGGAACAGTTTCAGAAGAATAGGTATTAATTCTTCTGTAAATTTTTGGTAGAATTCTCCTGGGAAGCCATCTGGCCCTAGGCCCTTGTTTATTGGGAGATGTTTCATTACTGATTCAGTTTCTTTGCTGGTTATGGGTCTGTTCAAGTTTCTATTTCTTCCTGTTTCAGTTTTGGTAATTTATATATTTCTAGGAATTTATCCATTTCTTAAACATTGCCTAATTTGTTGGAATATAATTGTTCATAATTGTATTTCTTTGGTGTTGGTTGTGATCTCTCCTCTTTCATTCATGATTTTATTTATTTGCGTCCTTTCTCTTTTCTTTTTGATAAGTCTGGCCAGGGGTTTATCAATCTTATTCACTCTTTCAAAGAATCAGCTCCTAGTTTCATTGATCTGTTCTACTGTTCTTTTAGTTTCTATTTCATTGATTTCTGCTCTGATTATTATTTCTCTTCTGCTGGGTTCAGGCTTTATTTGCTGTTTGTTCTCCGGCTCCTTTAGGTGTAGGGTTAGGTTGTATATTTGAGACCTTTCTTGTTTCTTGAGAAAGGCTTGTATTGTTATATACTTTCCTCTTAGGACCACCTTTGCTGCATCTGAAAAATTTTGAACAGTTGTGTTTTCATTTTCATTTGTTTCCATGAATATTTTTAATTCTTCTTTAGTTTCCTGGTTGACCCATTCATTCTTTAGTAGGATGTTCTTTAACTTCCATGTATTTGTGGTCCTTCCAAATCTCTTCTCATGGTTGACTTCAAGTTTTATAATGTTGTGGTCTGAAAATATGCATGGTATGATCTTAATCTTTTTGTACCAGTTGAGACCTGATTTGTGCTCCAATATGTGATCTCTTCTGGAGAATGTCCCATGTACACTTGAAAAGATTGTGTACTCTGCTGCTTTAGGATGAAATGCTCTGAATATATCTATGAAGTCCATCTGGCCCAGTGTGTCATTCAAAGCCATTGTTCCCTTGTTAATCTGTTTAGATGATTTGTCCATTGCTGTGAGTGGGGTATTAAAGTCCCCTACTATTATTGTATTATTATCAATGGGTTTCTTTATTTTTATTATTAATTGGTTTATATATTTGGCTGCTCTCAAGTTAGGGGCATAAATATTTACAATTATTAGATCTTCTTGTTGGGTAGACCCTTTTATTATCATATAGTATCTTTTTTCATCTCTTATTACAATTATTTGGCTTAAAATATAGTTTGTCTGATATAAGGATGGCATCAAAAGAAAGCTGGAGTAGCTATCCTTATATCATACAAACTAGATTTTAAATCATATGAATTATTTTAACTCTCAGTGATCCAACTTCAAAAGTCCCCTTATTTTTACCTTTCTTTCCTTTCATTCTTACTTGTTGTTTCTAAGGAAGAACTGTCCACTACTTTGAAGACTAATCTCTGAATCTCTGCTGTCCCTTTCAGCTCTTCTGGCCTCTTCTAATACCTTACTCTGTTAGTTTAGCCCTTCTACCTCTTATATTTTCAGCCATTTTTCTTTGCATTGATTCCTTCTCTTTGGTCTGTAAACCTGTTCAAATCTCTCTTTAGCTAAAACTTCAGCATTCAGCAAAGTGTCTGGTAAATAGAAGACAATCAATGGGTATTTATTAAATGCATGAGACCTCTTGTGAAAAATCCTTTCCATGAAAAAACCATTCTGTATCTCTCATTCTCTTCACTCCAAATCTTTGTTAGAAGACTAGTTTATACTCAGTTCTGCTACTTCATGTTCAATTCCGATTCACTACTCCAATTACTCTAATCTGGTTTCTGCCCTCACCTCTTCATAGATACTGCTCTGACCAAATTACCAATGAATGACCTCATTATTACCACATCCAGTGTTATTCCCAAATGCAATTCTTTTCAACTTCAGACCATATTTGTCCATGTTTATCTTTTGTGAAAGGTAGTCTTCACCATTGGCTTCTGTGATATTCATATATCCATTTGGCAAGTATTTTTTTTTAATTTTATTTTATTATGTTATGTTAGTCACCTTACACCAGTTAGAATGGCAAGTATTTCTTGAGCAGTTCTATGTTGAGAAAGAATAACGAATACAACAAAGTCCCTGTCCTCAAGAAACAGATGGGCTAGTGACTGTATATTTATCTCATTACCACATTTCTTTGGTTACTCTTGTTTAGATATACTTTTTTGAGCTCTTCTCCTTCCTCCTAGTTCCTGAATATAGGAGCTCTATAAGGAAATGTCATCAGTCTTCTCTTCATACTAGACCCCCACTTTTAGTGATGCCACCAGTCCTATAGAATAATTGGTCACATCTATGATAATATCTCCTAAATATGTATTTTTCTTTCTGATGTTTCTCCTGAGAATCACACTATTTACATTTCCAGCTGTCTCCTGAATACCTCTATCTGAATATACAAGTAACGACTAAGTTCAACACGTCCCAATCTGATCTTCTCACCTATCTCTTCCAACAAATTGCTCCAGTGATTACAAATTTGATTTATGAATTACCCTTCTGCCAGTTGATCGTGATTGATGTAATGGCATCATCTTTAAAACCTCCCTCCCCTTCATCTATCAGTCCTAGTTAGTCACTAAAATTTTGTAGGTCTTCTTCCCCCTGTCATTTTATCTGCCCCACCTTTCCATCTTCTCTGCTAGTAGATTGGTTCAGGGCATCATCACATATCATCTAAACAATTTTAGTAGCTGCATAACTGTTTCCCTTCCCTCAGTCTCCCCCACTTCAACCCAACATTCATAATCTCATCAGATTTACCTTCCTAAATTAGAGCTCCTCTTTTCAAAAACAATTGATGGATTACTGTTTTCCATAGTGGCATTTCCTCAAAAAGTTAAAAATAGAACTAACCTTATGATCCAGCAGTTGCACAACTGGGTATTTACCCAAAGTATACAAGAATACTAATTCAAAGGTATATATGCATGCCTATGTTTATAGCAGCATTATTTACAATAGCCAAGATAAAGGAACACGAGCAAGTGTCCACTGATTAATGAATGAGTAAAAAAGATGTGGTGTATATATATAATGGGACACTAGTCAGCCATAAAAAAAGAATGAAATCTTGCCATTTAAAATGACATGGATGGGGCTAGAGAGTATAATTCTAAGTGAAATAAGTCAGCCAGAGAAAGACAAATACCATATGATTTCACTCATGTGGAATTTAAGAAACAAAACTAATGAGTAAAGGAAAAAAACATAAGAAAGAGAGAGAGAGAGACAAAACAAGAAACATAGTCTTAGTTATAGAAAACAATCTGATGGTTACCAGAGGGGAAGAGGTGGGGCTTAGGTTAAATAGGTGATGGGGATTAAGGAGTGTACTTGTCAGGATGAGCACCAGACGATGTATGGAACTGTTGAATTACTATATTGTTCACCTGAAACTAATATAACACTGTGTATTAACTAACTGTAATTAAAATTTAAAAAAATAAACAAATGAAAAGAAAAACATGGCAAAAAACTGATGGATTACTATTCTATAAAGAATGAAATCTATTGGGGCGCCTGGGTGGCTCAGTTCATTAAGCGACTGCCTTCGGCTCAGGTCATGATCCTGGAGTCCCTGGATCGAGTCCCACATCGGGCTCCCTGCTCGGCAGGGAGTCTGCTTCTCCCTCTGACCCTACCCCCTCTCATGTGCTCTCTCTCATTCTCTCTCAAATAAATAAATAAAATCTTTAAAAAAAAAAAAAAAAAAGAATGAAATCTATTAAACTATTCTTCCTAATAATCAGTTTCTTGATACCATCTCCCATAACATGCTCTTCATGTACTCTCTAGTCTAGCCACATGAAACTCCTCACTGTTCTTGGAACATGTCCTACACTTTGCTTTTAGTATACCTTTCCCTTGTTGTCCCTTCTGCTCATAGTACCTTTCTCTAACATCGTTATTTGCTGTGTAATAAACTTTTAAGTCCAAATCAAGAATACGCTAAAAATAACCTACATCTCATATATTCCTGTTATATTTTATTTGAATTTTACTTATAGCATGCTTTACAGTCTTATTTCTGAGTTATCCTAGAGCCTGTCTTTCATCTCTTCCATTTAAATATTAAGCTGTTAATTTCTTGAAGATGGGACCATGACCCATTAGCCTTTATATCCACTATATCTAGCCCACTTGGTAACTTATATGCTGTAGATGCTCAATAGCCATTGATTTGAATTTAAGTGAAGTACAAACAACATCTGGCAGAAAAATCATCATCACAGGAATGTCATGAAAGTAAAATGATCAAATTATTTCCTGGCTGATTAAGGTAGGAAGGTAGAAAGCAGCAGGGTACTAAGAACTTGAAGGATATAAGTACTCCAAAGGGCAAAGGGAGCAAAAAGGGAAGGCTGAAGCTTCCAAGAAAAACTTGAATGACTACACAGTTTTTCTCCCTGTTCCAGCTCTTCTTACCTTCTCTTCAACAGAGAAAAGAGAAATCAGTGTACTGAGTTTGCTTGCTGTCATGAATGGGAAAGCACATGCATATCTTACGCTGATAATTTAGGCCCAACTTGAATCCATATCCTTTGGTTCTTCCATATCATTATTTATGCTGCTTACCACCAAGGTGAATTG
This sequence comes from Halichoerus grypus, assembly GCF_964656455.1. NCBI lineage: Eukaryota > Metazoa > Chordata > Mammalia > Carnivora > Phocidae > Halichoerus > Halichoerus grypus. The sequence continues at coordinate 22,469,468 of NC_135727.1, read as the reverse complement.
TGAAGATACAGTCATCATTATAAAGTGCCTTTAATACTTCTGAAACATGAATCCATAATACTATCTCCTCATATTTGTACTATTTTACAATATAACCATACTCCTGAAGTGTTCTTTGCAAATCAAACTTACATAATTTGAATCATACTTTAACTTTACTTGTCCCTGCAATAGCACCTTCTTTACCATCCTAAAAAGTTACTGTATGCTATAGGATTCAGATAAAGTATAACACTGCACACTGCTCTAGAGATAAGTCTCCTTTCTCTACCCAGATAAAATACACCCCATTCCCAACTTTTTTTTTTAAGATTTACTTATTTACTTGAGGGGAGCATAGCAGAGGGAGAGAATCTTCAAGCAGTTTCCCTGTTGAGCACAGAGCCCCATAAAACCATTGATTTCATGACCCATGAGATCATGACCTAAGCCGAAACCAAGAGTCAGACAGACGTTCAACCACTGAGCCACCCAGGCACCTCCCCCATTCCCATCTTTTATCTTACAAGTTAGACAACCGTGTGTGGTCTTCCCTGCCATATATCACATTATCAGAACACCAGAAAAGACCAAGAACATGGTACAATACTCTTAAACAGCTGTCAAGTTGGGTCTTAGCCCATGGAATCCAAGTGGAACCCTTACATATATTTACATTCATCCATTTAACAAATATTCATCTAGTACCTAATATAACCTGGCACTGTGCTAGGCAGAGAGTGTACTGGGTAGACATGGTCCAGATGCCCTCGTGGACTTAGTTACTTGTAAATAAAATAACTCCTATAATTAAAGCAGATAAATTTATTCTTAGTGTACTTACTCATAAAATAGTCATTTATTTAGACGGCATTAACCAAATGCCCACTATGTGCTAAGCACTGAACAAGGGGACATTTCACTTTTTGGAAGGGAGAAAAACTAGGTAACTCAAGCTCTATGAAGAACTGACTGTCACTCCAGCTTTTCACTCCCCACTCCAGTCATCAGCTTTTCTACCTCCACACCTAGACTTAGAAAATGGGCTATCCCTTCCCAGAAAATATATCAAAGCCTGTAGGTGACTCAATTCTCTGTGTCACGACACTGGTGCTTTGAATTTTTTCCTCTTTTACCTAACTGACTTGTTTGGATGTTTCTGATTCTTGGGTCCTAATTGGTTGACTAATACCCCACCATCTATTTTCCTCTGTTCTAACTCCTGAAGATCATCTAATACCCAAGAATTTGCCAAGGCTTTGACCCTGACCCTCTAATAGTTCTGTTATCTGGTTCTTGTATAATTGGCTTTCTGCTAGAAGGACTTGCCCAACTTTTCACTTCTCATGACACACTGGCTTTTTCACCTAATGCTGACCTATAGTCTGCCTTGAACTTTGATAGTCACCCACCTGACCCTGAGTCCCCCAAGAAAGGATTCTGGATCCTTTTTTGATGCACCCAATCTGCTACTAACACTTATCTCACTTGTTTTGTCGTTAGACCAAGGTGGCCTTATATATAGAAAATGCAGGTGACTACCTACTCAAAGTGATTCAAAGGACTTCTGAGGCCTTAAATATTCATAAATATCCCCTAAGTTCATTTTGTCGGTATAAAACTATCCCACCACCTTAGCCATTTTTAAGCTATGATTCAAAGGCAAGGACATTATACCTGAAAGCATCCCATAGTAGCAAGGCTCTCTTCCATTAATATGTTTATCACTTTTCTATATTTTCTACATCAAATTTTCTATATTTTTCTAAAACTATAGGACACTAGGTCAATTTACATAAGAATCCCAGGATTTATTAGAGACTTGCAGATGGTAATCTTATCACTTTTCCTATATAAAATTAATATAATCCTCTAGAAAGAGGTGACCAACTGAATATTACAATTCCTAAGGCTATACAAGAACTAATCCTAAGTAAAGGGAGATTCAACTTTCACAAGTGCTGTCTCAAGGCACTGTCAAGCTCTCTTGGTAATCAAGTAGAGCCCTGAGTGGTGTCCCTGACAAGAATTCTCAAGACAACTCTAAGGTATGGGAGTTGGGAAATCTTACAAGTTCTAGCAGTTAAAGAAGTATAGCCCACTGAAGAATAGCCATACAGTGGAGCTCAACACAAAGTTAACGATTTATGTCACATCACCATCTACAGTGATAGCAGGGTCAGGAATAGAACAGGATGATCCCAAGAGAGACTAGAGCGGCCTCTAGACAGGTCTGTAATGAGAAGCATGGACTGCACTTCCCAGAGATGCCCCTGAACACTTGGGTTAAAAAGTTTAGGGACCAGAGCTTTCTCCTTCATAAAGAAGACATTCCACTACAGGGAAGCTACATCCTGCCATCAGGCATCCTGTAGGGGAGGTGAACCGAGCCACCAGCACTCAGTATGGACATAAAGTCATAACATGAAGTTCCTAAGCCACAGAGAAAAGACATAGGGTAATGGGAATTCCTGGTGTGTCAAAGGTGCCAAAGGAAGAAACCAAGTAAAATATGAAAAAGAAAACCTGTATATAGTTCTCAATTCGGAGGTAGGCTTCCTGATGATGATCATTCTGGTAGAATCACTAATACACTTGGTCCTGGGAAACTTTCTTGAGTGCTCTCCCATTTAACTCAAACACCTCTGAAAACCACAAAGCAATAAGCCATTTTGTCACTGGAGTTAAAACAATGTGAAAATCTTTCCAGTGGCTATGATCAACAAGTTCTTTGCCTTCCTTTAGCAAGTTCAGATTCTGAAATATTGACAAGATGAATTGGGAAAGGAAGGTTGCAGCAGGGGGAAGAAGAAAAAACGATTTCTGCTCCCAAGTCTCTGCTTGCCAGACTTTATCCACCTAACCCCAAAGTCAAAGAAAGCATTTCCACACATTTTCCCACATTTGCTTCCCCTCCCCAGTCTCCCAGAGGCTCTTCAGTCTCAAACGGGAGATAATCTTCAGATCAATGAGGGCTGATGTCAAACTCTTACTAAGCTATGTTTTCCCAGCTGGGGGTAAATTCCTCTTGCCTGGATGTAAAACTTCCTAATTAGAAATGTCAAGTCTCTGTTTAAATAGCAAGGAAAGAACTAGGAGTGGGGTGTACTAGGCTATAAAAATTTTTAAATTAACTCTTCCTTCACTTTGAATTTCAAGACTTTGGGAAGTGAAATCTGCAGATTTAAACTCTGGGTTGATTTTCGTTCATTTTTTGCTTGATGGTGCTTGGGGACTGTAGGAGTGTGGGGTGACACATGAGATGTATAGCTAGAAAGCTCTTAAATAATTGGCTCTTGAGTAGGTGGAAAAGACAGTGAAAAATCATCTAATCCAAGTCCTTACTGCATTGACTTGAATTCAAATTCTTACTTCTCAGTGTTAAGGCATCAAGAATGTAGAAAAATGCCTGGAAATAGGAATGAACTGTCTTTATCAGCCATTAACACCTTTATCCAAATGTGTTTATCATAGTAGCCAAGGGGGGGTATGGTGGAAATGAATATAAATGTATTAAAATATCACCTCATTCTTGGGGTGGTAGGAAATATTAGAAGAGCAGACAGAATGACACAAGTTGATATTACCCTATATTACCCCCAATTAAAAAAGGGCTGGGTGTGTAAAGCTAGCAACTTGCCTATTTGCTTGTATAATTCCCAGGATGGCTGAGAAAGAACTGGAGGCATTTCTCAGATTTGGAAAGTAGAGAACTTCTCTCCTCCTTATGTGTCTCGCCTCTTCAATTGGTTTTAAACCCATGTCAGACTGTGACTTTTTTTTTATAGGTTCAATTGCTAGCTGGTTTTTATCATGTAAGTTGTTTGCACATGGGGCATTGGAAATAATAGGTCAAACTGAAACTGATGAGTTTTTTTCTTTAAAAAAACTAAAGAAAGTTTCTCTCTTATATTTTTTGTCCAGAAATAAAAGTCTGTCAGGAAGCATATCCAGATTCCAATTAAGAGCTGGGTAATATTTATCATAATTAGCTCTGTCCCTAGTGCCAGTCTTAAGCAACTTTCCTATTGAGTTTGTGGCTGAGGCAGGCATGACAAGCAGGAGGGGAGGCCACCAGCCTTCATGAACCCTCATCCTATGCCAGGTCCACCTCATCTGCTAAGAAATATGGAAATCTACACTATGTTCAATGCATGATGGGAACCTCATATATCACTGCTTTGGTTTAATGGAGTACCAAGACCAGCTCCTTCAAATCAGAAATATTAGAGTTTTTGTTGAAAAAGAGGGTATGCTTCAAAGGCAAAATGGCTAGTTGTTTTCGTCCTTTAATGTGACTGTCTCAACACTGCCTGAATCTGGCTTTTTTTTTTTTTTTTTTTTTTTGGAAAGGTGTTTAGAAAGTTTAGGTGGAATTGTTGGCACTAGTGGTTCTTTGCCAATAAGTAACACATGGATTTTGCTAAAGCTGGGAACAAAGGACATTCAGCATGGCAGGAACTAGGTGACAATTTTGCTGCATGCTGAATGTTAGGGATTTGGTTATTTTCTGTTGTATATTTTTTTCTCGATGTGTACATTGTTATTGGATCTGAGTTGCAAGCTTTGACTTACCTAGCTGAACCATGAGAAGTCACAGAGAGAATTTGTAGGTATTCTTCCCAAGGGAGTGATAAAGGTCAGGGGATGGCCTCATGAATATCAGGGAATGTTTGCAGGAATTAAATGTGTCAATGTGGATGAGTAAACTAATGTTATACCCTAAGAATCACATCTTGCTGCCACCACAGGTGGATTTTATGTTGACCTACCCATTTGGCAGTAAGGCCATGAGACTTCAAGAACACTGTCATATGAGCATAAAAAATGAGAGTCCAGTGCCTTATTCCAAGACCAAGAGATATCTTACATATAGACTAAAAGGAGCACATTATGCACTAGTTGATATTATTATGTGACTTCCCATACTCACCCACTGAGGACTTTTCAAATGCATAGAAGTCAGTGAGGAAAAAATGCCTGCAATCAAAGGGCAATAGAGGCCAGGAATGTAAGTGTGACTGGGGGCTCAGAATCTAAGTTTTATTGACCCTAGAGATGGATTCTGGACTTAGGGAACAACACTGATCGCTAAGAATAAAATTCATGTCTCTTAGAGGTATTTAGACTGCCACCCATTGTCAGCTGCAGAAAACACTTGTGGACAAAAGTTTGAAGCAAGCGTTTTTAAAACAGCTACCCTGGCCCATCCTCATCAAAGGAAAGGGGACTTTGTGTGCTTTGAGGTGACAGAGCTCTGCAAATAACTATGCCTAGGGCTCGGTCTGTGATAGCAGAAGTGCTGTTGCTAGGCTGATTCATTCCAATATTTAGCTGGCCAGTGGCCAGAAGACAAATGGCCTATCTTCTATTTCCTGAATTTCACCTAAGCCCTCCCAGAAGGAGAGGGACAAGGAAGTTAAGGCTTTTAGTGAGAGTCAGGTAGTTTATTTTTAAAAAATTAAGTTCTGAACATTTGAGTTAATGATATTTCTTATTTAGTCTGTGTTTTGGGAAAGAGCTTCTCTACTAGTTTTGCTACCTGACATGAAATGTTGGTTGTTTTAGCATTCCTTCATGCTATACTAAAAAGAAAAATTCCTAGAAGTGTCTTCCCATACTTATCAAAGTAAACCAGCGATTGAATGGCTACCATGTGCATATTCCTGTGCTTGGATGTAGCTGTTGTTCTATGCTTAGATTCACAAAGACTTTTTGGCATCAAACCCCTAAAAATGATTTAGATCAGTCTCCATGGGGCTTTTATCTGCTGAACTGCCCCAAATAGCCAAAATAAATGTTTTACTTACCTTTAGAGATGTACAGATTATTGAAAGTCATGCAATTATAAGTGGTAAATGTTGAAGCATTTGAGAAGGAGGTAAATACATATTGCATTGTTCTGTTTAGTTATATACTGTGCATCTATACTGTCAAATAGTGCTTGTACCCTGGAAGCATTTAACTGTAATCTAAGGGGCATGTCAGCTTCATTTAGTCCCTGGAACTTTAAGAAGTTTCTTTTTAACCTTACATTAGCTTCTGCTGATGATCTGTGAATTGACTGAAGCATGTGGGTTGGGAATTGCTCAACACAGGATATGGTAATCCAGTTTCAAATGACTTTTTGTCCATTCCTAGAAATCTATAACAATATTCTCTCCCTATTCTCTAGAATTAAAATGATTTATCATTAGAATATAAGCATTCCTTTGTAATTTTGTATCTATTCAAGAGTTACAGAGAGATTGGAAAGTTAATTTCAAAAATACTAGCAAATGGGTGGTATAGGAAGAATGCCCAGATCAGCACTTTGCTTGGAGCTCTCTGGCTCATAGTGAGAAACAGCAACATCATTAAGTATGGTACACAGAAATGGGACCAGCATCTTGCAGTTAGTAATATTTGTCTTTGACCCTATATCCTATTTCTGGAAGTCACACTGTAGCCAGTCCTATAGGGTCTTATTCTCAACATAATTTTTTTTTATATTGGTTGAAAGTACAGTCCTCTAAACACTATTAACACTTTCATAGGAAACTATGAAATGAATCTCCAATGGTGAAATGTCAGGGAATAAGACAAGCAAAAAATCTAATTCTTCAGCCTTATCTAGCAGACCTCAAATCATATCCACTAGACAGCAACTTATTCTACCAACTCATAAAGTTTGTTGTACATAGAGCCATGCCTTGACTTGCATTTAGAATCTAACTAAGCATGCAGGTCACATAGGCAAGTTCCTTCTACACAGTGATAATAAGGGAAACCAAGAAGTCCCCAAACATAAAATTATTACCCACAATGTTCACATATGATGTTGCATGAGGTTCTAAAGTAAAAAGTTCAACTTCTACCTTAAATTCTCAAACTTTAATATATCAGTATCACCTGTAGGGCTTTTTAAAACACAGATTGCTTTATTAAAAAAAAATTTTTTTTAAATAAGCTGGGCTCTAGTTCCACAACTTCTGATTCAGTAGATTTATGGTAGGGCCCCAAAACTTGGATTTCCAGCAAGTATTCAGATAATGGTGATGCTGCATGTACCAGCCAGGCACCACACTTTGAGAACCACTGCTCTACCTAAACAGAATCCACTCTCTCTAGAAAATGTAAAACATGCTTTCATTTCTCCCTTATTGTTATTGAATTTATCAACTGACTTTCCTGACCAGAGGAACTTAGGGCAGCACACTAGTATTTGATGACTGATAGAGAATGAATAAATTAGGGGAGTGACTTAGGGAATAGAGAGGAGAGAGAGGCGAGGGGAGGCTACAGTGTTACAAATTTAATTGAGACCACAATTCTGCCAAGGATCAGCCTGGTCCAATGTAGCCAGATTTCTTAAAATGGGGTTTTCTCATAGTACATCAAGTTGAGCAAATATTTCTTGGATGCCTACTGTGTGCCAGACATGGGGGGAATATATTCAAAGAAATTTATCCTTGTACTTCATTTTGGAAACAGAAGCACAGCTCAGCAGGGAAAAGTTTTCATTTAAATGCAGGATGTAATTAATGTATTAAGAAAATGACATTGTATTGGCCATTCACAAATCATGCCATTTAGGGATTAAATGGGTGAACTAGTACAGACAAAAGATAGAAATAACTTTTATGTTTCTTTGGCTGAAAGTGATACCCATCAAGACAAAAACAGTATTTCTTTTTTTTTTTTAGATTTTTTTATTTATTCATTCGAGACACAGAGATACAGAGAGAGAGAGCATAAGCAGCGGGAGAAGCAGAGGGAGGGGGAGAAGCAGACTCCCCACTGAGCAGGGAGCCCAATGCGGGGCTCAATCCCAGGACCCCGGGATCATGACCTGAGCTGAAGGCAGACGGCTCAACCATCTGAGCCACCCAGACGCCCCCAAAAACAGTATTTCTTTGATGCTTATAGGATAGGATAGTCTATGCTGCAATAATAAATAATCCTCAACTCTCAGTTGCTTTTAACAACAAAGGTTTATTTATATTTCACTCATACAAAATGTGCTATAGGTCCAGGTGACTCTCCAAGGTAGCTGTTTTCCACATGATGGCTTATTATTAGACCTCCATATGAACACCTGCCTCTACAATCTTGTCGCAGAAGACAGGAGAGTTGAGTGCCAGCAACTAAATGCAACCGTGCTGAAGTGATACATGTCACGTATGCTCATACATCATTGCCTAAAGACAATCTTCCCATGTGTCCAAAAGGAGAGGGGAAAGCAGGTACTCAGAGACTTCCCTGTACCAAAAAGATGCATAGAAACATAGATATTGGGGGATAAAACCTTCCCTTAATCCTAATAGCAACACCCAAACTTCTAGGGAGAAGGTGATTCAGAAACAGAATGATATAAAAAGTGTTCAGGCTTTTGGCCCTAAATAAAAAATTAAAAGGATCACATATTTCCCTCACAGTGACTGGGAACTCTGATCCAGAATGCTTTCTTTTCCTTTAACATCTGTCCTCCCCACAAAAATAAAGAACATCAAATTTCAGAATGGACAAAGGAACTTCTCTCATCCTCAAAGGTGATATCAAACAAAACAATAAAATGGAAGGCATGAGCTCCTGGGTATGAATTTTATTAAAGATGCAAAAAATTCTGGTGCAAAATAACAAAGAATGTACTTCCTTTAGTATGCTTTTAATATGCAAAGACAAGTATGTGTGCACGCGCACACACACACACACACACACACACATCCCTACATACTTGCCATAGCTTTCTGGCTTTAACAACTCTAATAGGGAAAATTAGAAAATCACTACTACAGAGATGGATGATTTCTCCTTGCCAGGAAGCCTTTCATAAAAAGGTTCTAAATCCATCATAAACTATTCAGGCTCTGATTCAAGCTAGAAAATCTGTAAGAGAGCCTGCTTTCATTCATTCTCTTTTTCCATTATTGAAGTTCTTATGATTGCACATATACTTAGACCAAAAACTCCCCACTGAAACTAAGAGTAAAGCATTGGTTATGGTCAGTCTGCTACATTACACCAACTCAATTTAGCAAACATTTACTGATTGTGTACTAGGTATACAACACTATAAAAAGTGATATGGGAAATTCAAAGAAGATAGAATTTTCCTCAACCTAGAATTTTCACTGTCTACAACAAGCTGCTAAGAAGACTATCTTCCAAATTCTTGGTAGGGCCAATCAACGCTTTAAATCAGAGTTCAGAACAAGGGAGGACACACATCTAGCAGCTTCAGTCAAGAAGGGCTTTTGGAAAGAGGTAAGAACTGCACTGTGTCTCTACAATAGGTCTGGCTTAGTTAGGAATAGGGAAAAATATGGACAGCCTAGTGTCAGGAAAGAGTATGGAGAAATTCACTGAAATGGAAAAATAAAAGTTGCCCAAGATTGATGATGCTTAAAGGAAACTGATCATCTTAAGAAAGAAGAAGGAAGAAGGAAGGAAGGAAGGAAGGAAGGAAGGAAGGAAGGAAGGAAGGAAGGAAGGAAGGACCTTCCTTAATCAAAATCTCTGGAAATGGAGACAGGTGTCAGGATTTTGCCTTTTTATAAAGACCCTAGACACACCAGTTAACCCATTTCAGAGAAAGTTGGTGACCACTTCCCTACATTATTTGTATCTTTGCTCTTAATAATGTCTCTTTCTGGATATCCTTTCCCTTCGTCTCTGTCTATCCATAAAGGCCCAGCTTAAATGCAGCCTCCTTCAGAAAGACTTCCTTGATTTCATGTTCCCCACCCATAATAGACAAATGAGTCCTCTCTATTGCTAGGTGGTGGGAGATATGGGGAGACATCAGAGCTAAAGTGAAGGGAGTATCATGAGCCCTAGAAAAAGAGAAATTTAGAGGTAAGAATCATACATTTGCACTCAAGTTTTATTCATTTGATTCGAGGTTGCCATGTGATTGTAAAGTAAGTAGGGGCTTAATCAACAACAAAGTGAAGTCCAGGCCTAGAATATGATGTAACATTTCTATTACATGTGTTTTATCTCTCTAAACTAAAATTATTAAAAATCCATGCTATTTCTTTAATGCCTAAAACATAGTAGGCATTTGACATTTTTTTGTGTGTCTGAATTATTTTTTTTATTATGTTCAATTAACCAACAAAAACATTAGTTTTTGATTTGACATTTTTTAATTAAAGGATGAATTTATAATTAGGAACCTATATATGCTGTTTGTGAAATCAGTGTGGTATCTAGCACTATGCTGGTCTGCAATAGACAGACCATTTAAAAATGAAGGGGTGGAAATTGGAGCGGGAGACAAACCATGAGAGACTATGGACTCTGAGAAAAAAACTGAGGGTTCTAGAGGGGAGGGGGGTGAGGGGATGGGTTAGCCTGGTGATGCGTATTAAAGAGGGCACGTTCTGCATGGAGCACTGGGTGTTATATGCAAACAATGAATCATGGAACACTACATCAAAAACTAATGATGTAATATATGGTGATTAACATAACATAATAAAATTAAAAAAAAAGAGTATGTTAAAAAAATAAATAAAAATGTCTTAAATCTCAATTCCACAAACTTTTTTGGATACCACTGTGTATCAGACAATACTGGTGGACATAGAGACACTACTGGTTAGAGACACAGAGATGAGTAATTCATTGTCTCAACCCCTTTAAGGAACTAACAATTCAATGGAGAAGACAGACAGGTACTATAATACCAGGCATAATAAGATTTCTATTAACTAGAACTAAAAACAGTAAATTCTAATTTGGAGAAAGAATGAGGGAGTAGTAGTTTTTGCATGCTGGTTTGGATTTGAGATGCACAAAAACTAGTGATTATCTATCGTTGGTGGATTCTAACCTTTTAGGCCCCTTGTGGCTCAGAAGGAGTCAATGCTTTCTATTTCCCCACATACTGGAATGAGGTTATAGAGAAATACAAGCAGGGTTCTTTGTTTAACCCAATTTGGGGAAAGATAAGGCCTGTGAAATTCCCACTTGTGGCTGTGAAAATAGAAGCAAGCAAGAGGAAGCCATTACCTGATCAAATCCTGAAAGTAAGGAAAGTATGAGTGGAATATGAGGTCTGTGGCTGATGTTGGGAGAGATGGCAAAAAGAAAGAGAAGGATTATAGTGATTAAAAAAAGCAAACAGTTAAAGAGGATAAGGTATTCCTAAAATTAATTTAATTTGAACTCTTCCACTTCTAATTCCAAAGCCAAATTTGAGCCTAAGCAGGGGAGTGCCCCAACTGCAGATCTCATCTGCAGAAGGAGGGGTTAGACAAACTGACCTCTTTAGTGTGTTCAAACTCCAATATATTTTGGTCCTGTAATATAACTTTTGTGTTTCCCATGGTCTACCAGGAGGGTAAGGGACAAGGCTGACTGCCTCTGGGATTGTAAAGAAGAAAGAAAGCAATATCTCAATCACCTAGCAATTTTATGCTACTCCCCAGAGAGAGTCATAGGAAAGAAAAGGGGTAATTAGGAGTTACAAAATATCTGCAAAATCTTAGTTCATATCCTTGGAGCAGCCTAGGCCCTGGGGACTAATAGCACAGACAGGAAATCAATATTAAATACTCTTTGCACATCAGCTCCTGAAAGTTCACTATCAACTTCTGAAAATGATCCTCTACAAAAGGCAGCTAAATCTTGGGCAAACTTCACATGGCCTGGTGATACAGAGACTGAAGAGTCCCAGAGGGAACCATGAAAGTCAAAGAACAGAAGCTATAGACAATTTTTACAGTGTGGCATTGGGGCTCTATGAGGGGTCATTCAACCGTATATTTGCATACAATAACCACTTCAACTATATCCTCTGTGAGAGGATGGAAAGGTACTCATTCACTGGAAATTTGTGAGTCAGCTTGCTGAAAGTTGAAGATCTGGTCTACAGGGAAGAAAGTGGGAAAGACAATGGAAAATAAGAAAGGGTCTGAATCAAGAAGATGGTTCATTTCAGGTGCCTCCCTCAACTCCCCCTAAAGATATAAATTCTTCCCCTAAACAGCTGGTATACTGCAGGATACAGGGAACAAAATGACACCCTCCATCGTGGAGATCTGGTATTAGTCCACACTCTCTTATCACTAGATCGTCATATCCCCATCAGGCTGAGTTTGGTCACTAGTTATTACAATAGTGTGCATGTGTGTGCATGCACATGCACATGTGTGCGTGAGTGCTTGTGCTTTTAAGAAAATGTATAGTGTGTTATTATGTTCCTGAAATAATATAGGCAAAGAATTGAAGGGTAAAGTGTCCTCCTGAGATTAACTGGGCTTCAAATACCCCAAATCCCGAAGCCAAACTTGAGTTTAAAAAGCCCATATGCATTCTAAGCTTATTTTTTTGTAATGGAATTGCTTAGCAGATGGTCTCAAATAGAGGAATGTATATAACCCTTCACTTGGCTGTTATCAGCTGAAAAACACTGACTGTTGCCATGGTGGATGGGTCATCCTGTCACTTGTCATATTCCCAGTGTTCACACTTGACTAATAAAAAAGTAGCTGTCTTATCATTCAGAACAAAGGGAAAAAACAGGCTGATTTTCTGTTTATCTTCTCCTCAAATCTATTTGTGTTTCTGCATTCCAGAATAGTGACTGGTATAGCTCCCTGTAATAAGAAAGGAGACTATATGTCAGAGCTTGCCTGCTAATAAGGCTAAATGGCATGTAAGTAAGGTTTCCTTATATACCAGTTTATACCTATTGTCCTGGCTTGATTAATAGCACCCTTTCTATTGTCAAAATTGTCCCAGCCTGAACTATGAATAATATGGTTACCTGAGATTAACAAAGTGATTCATTGGGTCATTTGTGCTTTTTTTCTAATTTAACTAATATTTGAATTTCTGTCTGTATACACCACTAGATATTTACAAGGCTAGTAACTTCAGGTGAAAGTCAGTGATGCTTTTTTTTTTTTTTTTTTTGAGTGATGCTTTTTAAGCATATAAACTACATTAAACATCTACAGGGCACCTCCACAGCTTAGAACCGCTCCCTTATGAGATTATTATTTTTCAGCATCTTATTAGGCATGCTTTGCACATGACCTTGGGAGCCAGGATATGCTCCAAAGTAACATTATTCTACACCCTAAGAGTACACTGGCAACCTTTAGCCATTACACCTGGAAATTGAAATCAATTTCCCTTTCCCAACTCTGCCTTTAGGGCCAGGTGTTTGTAAGGTTATTTTGTAGGTAAAAGTGTCTCCACAGTTCAATGGAGCTGATGAACTGGGATATAGAAAGCCACCCCACTGACAAGCCCATGCACTTGAGGTTGAAATGAGAGATGTGCTGTTGTTAGTGAATGGGTTATAGACTGGCATTCAGATCTAGCTATAGGGTGGAACTGTGCATACGGGAGGCACTGTCCACACATTTTCTTTTTAACTTCCCTTGTACTCCTCAGGGCATGGGTGATATACATTTGCTTTAATTACCTTGATGGTTCAGAGTATTTCTCTTAAATGACTAGCAGTTAATTCCTAGTACATAAAAGGTCCTCTCAAGCATCTCCTGGAGACACTAAACTGCGGAAGTAGGAAACAATAAGATCAAAGAGGACTCAGGTGTCTGTCTGGAATGTAGAAAAATAAAGCAAGGGTTCTTTAATGTCAGTGTGATTAGAAAGCAGATTCCAAGGCCCAATTTCTTGGAGTTTTTGATTCCTTAAATTTGAGATAGGATGTAGGAATCTATAACAGGAATTATTGTGGGCAATTCTGAAGCAGAGGTCTCATGACAACTTTTTCAGAAAAACTGAATTAGAGACAGAGTTTTAATTCACAAAATTCATAAAAAGGAAAAGGTGACATCAGTTCAGACCAAGGGAAACTAAGTTATCAGAAAAAGCAGACATCATTGACTCTGCTGGAGAAAAAGCAGCCTAAGTAATGGTAGTCCAAACTTAGCATACCAACTAACCAAAAGAAGTTGGCAAAAGCTGCATACATTACCTCAAATATCCATAAAGGCCTATTCATGAAGAAATTAATGCCCTGTTCTAATCTCACCACCTGCGGTGCAGTAGCAAATGCAGCAATTACAAATACAAAGTTCAGTGCACAGTGCTCAGCACATAGCTCAGACATTAATTAATGGACAGACTAATGGATATATAGATAGCAGAATGTAATTTTTCCATGTTAGAACCTCAAGAGACATTTGGGGCAGGGAAAGGATATGATTCATATGCTATGGCCACAAAGATCTACCACCTTGGAATGGTAAAACCACAGTCAAAGAGCAAGAAATAATGGCACTGCTGGCACATGTCCCCACAATGCCCATTCACAAAGTCTGTTATTTTGGGCAATTACACCAATTGCTTCACATTTTCTGGCCCCTTCCTCAAATTCTTGACTTTATGTCCCTAACCTATTTATTACACATACAGTGTGTGTGGGTAGGATGAAATACATTAAACTCCAATCTTTGCATATGGGGCTACATTGGTACACTGGCTACTTGGAAAGGAAATAAGTTGTAGGACATTCCATAGGCAAGAAAGATGCCCTGACTAAGCATGGACCATGGAAAAATAACTCCCTTACACAGGCTCCTGGAACAATTTGTTTTGTGTTATACAGCAGGGAGGCAACAATTGTCTCCCCAGATTACCTTGAAACATTATGAAGTAGAGGCAGTAAATCTGGGAAAGTAGGGGTCAGTGAAGCAAAATAGATGAGCAAGTTAAAAACACCTGGATTTGAACCCAAGCATTACTGTGTGGAAACCGTTAGATCTTGGGAAGTGAATTGAACTCCTCTGAGTCTGTTTTTGGATCTGTAAATTGCAAGTGACAATAATAATACTTTTCTCTTTCATGAGATTACTCTGAGGATTGATTAAATGAGATTAATGTAATGAATTTAACATAATGCCTGACCTATAAGTGCTCAGCATAAGAAATCATCTCTATATTGACATGCCACAAGCCATAGCAATGCGAGGAGATCATGTTTATAAGGACAGAGAAGCAGCTTTACCTCTGTCCTGTCCACATTGCCTTGGTGACAGAAAAAAGTGGCTAGGGATTTGTGTACTGATGCTAATTATATATAAATATCTCAGGTAATTATTTTATTATTATTTCCATCTGCTAAAGGCTCTGATTGCTATTTCCTTCCTTTGTCTCCACGTGCTGTCTCTTCAATCTTCTAGCCCCCATAGTAAGACTGAGCCTCCTAGAATGACCAAGCCTCAATTTCTCTGTATCTTGTATCCAGATCAACTTAGGCTAAAATGCAAAAGCTAACATCAAGCAAAATCTAGCTAATACCAGGCAGAAACTGGAATAACCAGCAACTGATATGATTATAACAAAGTTGACTTTCTTACACTTTTGAAAACAGTTTCACTACTGTTATTGGTACTGGTTTTCTCCATTCCATAATTCCATCGAACCAAAAGATGGTTTGCAGAGCTTGTAAGGGGAATTACTCTGGTATTTTCTTGTTTTCATAAATATCTGTTGGGAGTTTCACACACTTTCTGAACTGCTAGTAATGCTACCAACTTACATTTGTGTAATGATTTTGGTCTCCAAACAACTTTCATGTGGATAACTCTGGTAGAGACACTGCAGAGAAAAGATCCAAAGGAGATAGGAGGTAAAAAGAAAAAGAAAAAGAGATTCAGAGACTGACACAAAGAGAAAGACCACAATAAAAAGAAAAACAGAGACAAGCAGGCAGAAACAGAGATACAAATAGAGAGAGATAACTGGAAGTCACCAAATGTGCAATAACAGAATCTAACAGCAACCAGGAAAGTAAACAAGGCAGATGCAGTCAAAACACAAAATGGGTGAAATAAAAATGCAAAGGGGACAAAAAGCAAAGCCCCTATGAATAAAAACTCTGAGCTTGGCTTTTATTTTTTTAATTATGTTCAATTAGCCAACATAATATATCATTAGTTTTTGATGTAGTGTTCAACGATTCATTAGTTGCGTATAACACCCAGTGCTCATCACAGCACGTGCCCTCCTTAATACCCATCACCTGGTTACTCCCTCCCTTCTGTAACCCTTAGTTTGTTTCCCGGAGTCCAGAGTCTCTCATGGTTTGTCTCCCTCTCTTATTTCTTCCCATTCAGTTTTCCTTCCCTTCCTCTGTGGTCCTCCACACTATTCCCTATGTTCCACATATGAGTGAAACCATATAATAATAGTCTTTCTCTGCTTGACTTATTTCACTTGGCACAATCCCCTCCAGTTCCATCCATGTCGATGCAAATGGTGAGTATTCATCCTTTCTGATGGCTGAGTAATATTCCATTGTATATATGAACCACATCTTTATCCATTCATGTATTGAAGGGCCATCTCGGCTCCTTCCACAGTTTGGCTATTATGGACATTGCTACTATGAACATTGGGGTGCATGTGCCCCTTCTTTTCACACAAAGAGGACAAGGTGCTCTCAGCCAAAGCACTTTTCCTCTTTCTTCTATGCAGGACACCAGTCGGAGAAAACGCATGATCAAGGAAGGCCTGAAAGATAAAGCTGATTATCTCAATTTGTTTTTAACTGTTACCTCCTTCTATAAACATAAAACATAACTTTTCCCTTCACTGTGATAAGTCCTCTTAGAAGGGCTTACCACCTGATCATTTGAGAATCACTGATAGAGAGAAGCTAACATGTGTGCTACTGATTTCCATCAGGCAAGAGAAATTTATTAAAATGTACTTTTTACCATTAAAATTATCATAACAATTTTTTTCTAGGCCACACATATGCCCTGCCCTATTTTGTTACACTACTGTCCTCACATTGCTCCTCTTCTCTACCATTCTCCAAACATACACAGAGTGACAAACTTACCCATCCCTTGAAACTCACTGACCTAGACACAAAGTCCCACAAGTTGGAGGGAGGGCAGGCTATAGAGCAAGACAAATCTTCAAGTAAGGAGAAAGCTGTTTCTTTGCAAGTACTCAAAATTGACAATGCTGCATTTCCTATAAAGGGCATACATGTTATGTCTCCGACCCATTTACCTGAGATAGCTTTCTTTACAATGTCTTTCCTTCTGCCATCAGTAGTCCAGGTCTGAGGTCTTATGTACTGCTGTGGCAGAAGCTATACTAAGGAGATTTGATGACCTTTATAAGGCTTAAATGACTGTGTTTTCCCTATGAAAGCACTGACCTTCATATTGCAGTAACTGCAAGAAGACACTGCTGTTACTTCATAAAACCAAGGCAGCATGCCCATCTCAGTCCATCCTCAGTGGGCAAAAGGGTCCACTGGCAGTGAAGTGCAGCTAATGCCAAAAGAAATTCATTAGAAATAGAAGCAGGGGGCATGCAAAGAGCAGCTTCCAAGTGAGCTCAGCTAAGTTCCCTTCCTGATAGATGGGGCAATATTTCTGTGTTGGGGATGGAGAAGGCAGTTGGTCTTTAACTTTGATAAACCCTTCGCAGATGTTACCAGGTTGTCTAGGTGATGACCTGGGGTGATGCTGGGGGTCAAAAGGATTTATAAAAGCCATATCCCAATAAGCAGGTAGCTAGAATGCCCTACACTTGCATTATCTCACTACACTAACAGGGAGTTGGCTGACTGCTGTGTGTGAGGGAAATAAAACAGGTTCATTTCACTGCACACTTCACAGAGGCGTAGAAGTAGCAGGGAACTCAAATATGTGGCAGCAGGTGGGAGCAGGAAAAACTGTATTGAGCAATTTGAATTGCATTGCAAATGGCACTAAGACCAGAAAATTGAAGTCCCTGCTGCCTTGCTGGGAACTGGCTAGTTAAAGGGCAGTGCTATTAAGTATGAGTATAATCCCCCATGAGACAAAGAGTTTGCTCTTATCCTCATCACTGCCTCAGACTTTAACCTTGGACAATATTGAGACCCTAAATTCTAACCATAGCCAGAGCCCCTAATCTTGACCAGCTGTTTTAAAAATCATAACAGAAACCAGACAAAATAGGAAGCATCAGTTTATTCTACCCCTAAAGCAAGAGAATCAATTCAATGTAACAGTTAGGGACAGTAGGTGGGGTGTATTATCTTTGCACAGGAAGAACAGCAAAGAGAAAACTGAGGTTACATAAAGGAGAAAGAAGGCTTGTCTTAGAAGTCTTCTGACAGAAATTTCTCCTACAGGGCCCAGGGTTAGGCAGACTGATACTTTTAAGTAATTGGCTAGATGTGTGAAGTGCAATGCCAGTGTAGAACTCTGAGACTCGACCTCTACAACACAGCAGAGGGAGAGTGAGTCACTGATTTCTCCCACTTTGTCAGAGAGCCTTATTGTAAGACAAAGGAAACTTTTACATGTTGACCTATAAGCTAACTGAAGTATGGCTCTGTGGTGAGAGAAATTGATTTTTTGAGGAACCAGGTTTGGAAGAGTCAACTACCGGCTGTCCCACTTCCTTGGTACAAAACTTTGGGCAAGACAGTGTACATTCTCTGAGTCTCATGTTCCACACATACAACACAAGGATTCTAATGGTACTTATTTTACAGAACTAGTGTGAGGGTTAAATGAGATAATGTAGGTAAAGTACTTAGCACAGGTCAAAGCACAAATTAATGGTAGTTATTATAATTGTTATTATCCACCATTACTATGACACACTTCTCTACAAGGTTACCAATAAAGTATAGGATAGTCATTTTTAAAAGCCCAGGTTTGGCAGCCAGACTTGAGTTTCAGTACATGCTCCACCATACTCCATAGCTATGCACCCTTCAGCAGTTCACTTATCTTCTCAGTACCTTAGTTTCTTCTATGCCTCTGTGATAATAGCCTTGTCTGCCTCACAGGATCTTGAAGATTAAATAAGCTAGCATATGTGAAACACTTAGAAATGGTGCCTTGCACAGAGCAAGCACCATCTAAATATTAGCTTTTATTATCAGTATTTTGGTAAATATCTTGGTTTGGCTCACAAGTCCCAATGCTGCCTTCAGCTCACAGCAGGTTCTCAGGCTATGTTGCTAAACCTACTATCTCCACTAAAAACCTAAATCTACCCACTAAAGCTTCAAACCACAAATAAAAGTTTGGAACCACATCTGGTCATTAAGATTCTGTCAGCAAAGGCATGTGGCATCACACTTTTCCAGAATCCAACCCTCTGTCATCTTCCATTTACATGTCACTAAGATACCATAGTTGCATCTGTCACAGTAGAATATGTTATGTCAACAGGACAATGCAACACCAGATACAACTGGTTGTGGCATGTAAGAATGTGACAAATAAGTTCCAGGAATTTAAAGACAGATTTTTGAAGGGAGGGTGGGTGCTGAGTCTGGGTGTAAAATGAAAACTACTTACAAATTGAAAGGTAGAGAAAGGGTTCCTTCATTTCAGATTTGGCCCTTGGCCAAGTTTGAAGTCCACATAATTTATATTTATAACCTTCCTTCTATTCTTTCAATGCACCCAATGTCTGGATTGGCTACTGCACTACCCCAGTTAGGTCTGTCTTCCCTAGAAGGGACCCTTTCTCTAGACTGATTCCTCTCAGCTCCCTCTTATCTTGTTCCCAACTCTAATTCCTTCAGTATCTCACTTGGGATATACAAGGCTGATCAAATCTTAAGGCATTACTCTTCTTGGGGGTATATTTCATTTTTTTGAGAGAGAGAAAGATCACGACCCAAGCCGAAATCAAGAGTCAGACAACCAACTGGCTGAGCCACCCAGGCACCCCAGGGGGTATATTTCATTTTAAAAGTCTCTAGAAGCTTTAGCCTAGGAAAATGTCTCTCTGAAACCAAAAAAAAAAAAAAAAAAAAAAAAAAACAGGGATGTTTTGACAGATGGAGATATGTGAAGAGATTAGAGTAGAGAAGACCTTTGGCAGTATCTATTGGATTCATTCGTGTTTTTCAGCAAATATAAATTGTTACTATATGTTAATTCTTTCCTAGGCACAAGAATTTCAGCAATTAAAAAAAAAGATAAGGTCCCTGAATTTATGGAGTTTATGTTCTAGTAGGAAAGAAAATGACCAAGAAAAATATAATTTTAGATTATGTAAGCAACATGAAGGAAGTGTATTTAGCAAGGTGATAGGATAAAGGGTAACAGGGATGAGGGTGACTGAAAATTCATACAGTGTGATAAGGGATGATATTTGATCTGAGACTTGAATGGTGAGAAGGAAAATTCCAGGCAGAGATCAGAATCGTGGTAAAAAAAAAAAAAAAATTCTAGGCAAGGAAAACAGCAAATTCAAAGACCATGCAAGGGGAACTAATATGAAATTTTAGGGGAACAGAAAGAAAAGCAGTGTGACTGAAGTATAGAGAACAGGGAGCAGAGTGGTAGGAGATAAGATTAGAGAAGAGCCCAGGCTCAGATAATATGATAGAACTGTAGGCAAAGAAAAGGGAATTTGGACTTAATTCTAATGGAAAGAGTCCAGAGGGTTTTAAACAAAAGGGTGACATGATATGATTTACAGTTTTAGAAGAATAAAACAAAAATAACATGGGATGGGAGACACAGGCAGGCAGCAGATCATATAGAAGATTCGAGTAAAATGAATCACAACATATTAGTCCACAGATCTTACTTTTTCAAAAGGAGAGTTGAGGAAAGCTCCTGAGATCTGTGGGCAAAGAGCACTGAGTTTCCCTAAAATAAAACTTCTTTTCTCACCTTTCTACTTCAATTATTCTCTCAAATGTCATAAATGACTTCCTTCCTACAAATCATTTTTATTTTTACAATATGTAATATCCTTGTAATTTATGTAACAATGAGCCAAATAACTTAGTATTTGCAATCTTTTCTAATTATTCCATATAGGATAGTTGTTTTTTTCTTTTCCATTTCAACTTGTGTTCCAACCAGTGTGGTCCATACATTACCTGCTTCAGAATCATTGTGTGAGCCTACAAAAGAAGCAAATTCCTGGACCTCACCCCAACCTAGTAAGAATATCTGCAGATGGAATCTTGTTATTTGCATGTTCTAAGAGTTATGCAAGTGATTCTGATGCACAATAAAGTTTGAGACCATTGTCTTACACTTTTCATGCATTTGCTCCTACTGTTGCTTCTTTCTGGAATGCTCTTTCTCTAAGTCTCTATAGAAATTCCACACATCCTTCAAGGCTCAGCTTAAATGTAATCTCTTCTATAAAAACTTCCCTATCCTACTTTCTCCTATCCAAACAAACATGGCCTCTTCTATTGCTATGAGTACTGAGCAGGATGTAGGAAGATGTCAAAACTAGTGTTCAGGGGACTGTTGGGTACACTGTGATGGGACAACTGCCACAGAGCCAGAAGAAAATTTCTGATCTGAAGTCTGACCTTACTCAGCAGCCTTTATTTGAGGAATATGGAATCACAGACTTTTGAAGCTTGCTTATGAATTCCCAAAGTCTCTGAGTTAAATATAACCTTAAAGGACATAGTCTATTTCCCTTGATAGTCCATATTGTATGCATGTGTAAGACAGTGTTTCTCAAATGTTCTCTGCATGGACAATCTGTGAACCACCAAGGTTATACTCACCTTGTGGCTCTTCTTTAAATGTAGATTGTTGGGCCCAAGACCAAACCAACTGAATTACATTATCACAGAGTGTGGCCAAAGAATTTGGCCCACTTTCATTAATTGTTGACTATGCTATTTTACTATGCTCTTCATTGAGAGCAATTAGGAAAGGGCAACAAAACAAAGCAAAATCTCTTTGAAGACACTAAAGAGATATCAAAAGAAAATATGTAGGGCCAGGATCTGAAAGAAGGGAGAAGTCAAGAGAGGTGAGCCTGGACTTTGGGTTGCTCTTCCGCTCAAGGCAATTGCCAATTATGAAAGAAAAAAAGTAGCATATTGAGGCTGAGAGACTAAGAAGAATGTTCTGTAATCTTAAAGGGCTGGGAGGCCAAAAATTAGAATTTAGGTCCTGCTAAGTGCTCCTATTACATGTTGCAACTTTTCAATTGGTATCTTTAAATGGCTATGCCTTAATAATAAGGATAAAGCAGAAACAGATGAAGCCTCAAATGGTTAAAGCCTAGCTTTGAATCATTTTAAAGTCCCTAGCCTAACTGAATGCCAAAAACAAAAAAGAAATCCCCTCTGGAGAAAGGTAACATCATTCAGAGTTTTGAATAACTTTAAAATTATTTACACATGAACTGTGATATTCAATCAAAATAACCAATAATACTAAAGGACCAGTAATTATCCAAAAGCTAGGAAAAAAAGAAACAGACTCATAGGATATCCAGATATTAAAGAAGTTATACAGAAAATTAAAATAACTATGATTAATAGGTTTATGGATTTAAACAACAAGATGGGGATCTGTGATAGGGAACTGGAAATTATAAAATGAAATGGAAATTCCAGAACAGAGTGTTAAGAATTCAAATTAAGAATTAAGAACTCAAATTAAGAACTCAACCCATGAGTTTAAAAGCAAACAACACGGAAGAAATTAGACAACAAAGAAAAATTATTAGTAAATTGGAAGATATGAAAGTGGGTAATACATAGATCTGACCAAAGCATAAATAAACAAAAAGTTGGGCAATATAGAATGGACTTCAAGAGATATATTGTAACTAGTGAAATTATCTAACAACAAATGAATGACAGTACTCCTAGAAGGACAATAGAGGTACAATGGGGCAGAAATTATATCTAAAGAAACAACAGCTCAAATTTTCAAAACTGTTGAGAGACATCAAGGCACAGATTTAAATGGCCACATATTTAAGTTACTCAAGCAGGATAAACAAAACCACATTTAGAAATACAATGAATCATGGAACACTACATCAAAAACTAATGATGTAATGTATGGTGATTAATATAACATATTAAAATAAAATTTAAAAAAAAGAAATACAGTAAAGATGCTAAAAATCATCAACAATGGAAAAGTCATAAAAGGAGTTCAAAGATACATTAAAACTGATATATAGAAGACATATTCAAAGGGAGGGAGGTAATAACTGCTAACCTAAAAATCCATACTCACTGAAAATATCATTCAAAAATGATGAGAAAAGAACAATATGGAAAGGGGAGAAAATAGTAACTTTATAGTGGAGAAACCTTGCAAATATTACTTTAGCCAGATGATCAAGTTAATATCAACAGTGATAAGTCATTTTACCTCTCTGTTCTTTTTCCCCAAAACCCATCACCCTGTAATCTAATCATGAGGAAAATATCAGACAAATCCCAAATGAGTGACAGTCTACAAAACACTTCATCAATACTACTCAAAACTGCCAATGTCATTAAAAAAACAAAGAAAAGGATCCAGGTACAAGAAAAAAACTAAGAAAATAAAGGCAATCTGATAATATGTTGACTTTAAAAATAATATAACAGCATTGGTTCATTAATTGCAACAAATATGTTATACTAATGTTAAGATGTTAATTAATAGTGGAAAATGGATATGATGTATGTGGGTATTTTCTTGCTACCTCAACAGCTTTTCTGTAAATCTTAAACTCTTCCAAATTTTTCTAATTAATTAAAAGAAGAAATAATGACAAAATAAACATGTTAATACTAACAAGTTGGGAGAAATAATCACCAACAGACCCATATTAATGGAGATGCAGTTAAGGGTAAAGAGCAAATGAAATATTAAATATATGGGCAAATCTAAATGAGTACTGATAATACAAAATGATGATAATAATAATAACTATGTTTTCTGGGATTTGAAACATATATAGCATTAAAATATCCAATGATAATAACTCAAAAGGGGAGTGGTTAGATGCATTTAAAGTATCCTCAGGGCACTGTTTTGTCTGAGAAGTCAGAAAAACATTAATAAATTTAATATTTTTAAGTTGAAAATGCATGCTATAATTTCTATCATTACCACTAAAAGAATAGTAAGAAAAAATATATAATCAATAAGCTCATAGAAAGGAGGAATGAAACATTTAAAATATACTTAATCTAAAATAAGACAATAAATGGGAAGTAAGGGAACATAGAACAGATGGGACAAATAAAAGATAAAAACAACTAGTTAGAAGGTGTACTTAAACCTAAATCAATAATTTCATTAAATATAAATGGTGTAAATACTCCAAGAAAAATATAGATTATCAAATTTGATTAAAAACAACTATATGCTGCTTACAAGAGATGTATCTTAAATATAAGGACACAGAAATACTGAAAGTTAAAGGACAGAATAATTGAAAAATAAAAAAGATATGGTTCCATTAGACAAACAGAGATTGTGTACTTCTAGTAAAACAGAAAGAAATAGACTTTAATGTAAGACACATGACTGATGATAAAGAGAGACACTACATTTGATGAAACATTTCATCAAGAAGATATAAATATAATAATTTTTAATTTGTATGTGCCTGAGAACATAGCATCAAAACATGTGAAACAAAACCTGATGTAACCAAGTTAGATTCATTCCAGGGGTGCAAGGCTGCTTTAACTTTCAAAAACAAATGATCTGAAGGGGCACATGCACCCCAGTATTTATAGCAGCCATGTCCACAATAGACAAACTATGGAAAGAGCCAAGATTTCCATACACACACACACACACACACACACACACAATGGAATATTACTCAGCCATCAGAAAGATGAATACTTACCATTTACATCGATGTGATGGAACTGGAGGGTATTATGCTGAGTGAAAGAAGTCAATCAGAAAAAGACAATTATCATACGGTTTCACTCATATGTAGAATATAAGAAACAGCATAGAAGATCATAAGGGAAGGGAGGGAAAACTGAGTGGGAAGTCATCAGAGAGGGAGAAAAACCATGAAAGATTCTTAACTATAGGAAACAAACTGAGGGTTGCTGGAGGGGAGGTGGATGGGGGCATGGGGTAACTGGGTAATGGGCATTAAGGAGGGCACATGATGTGATGAGCACTAGGTGTTATATGCAACTGATGAATTATTGAACACTACATCTGAAACTAATGATGTACTGTATGTTGGCTAATTGAATTTAAATAAAAAAAACAAATCCTGCAATTCAACACATGAACAAAATGAAGAAAAAAAATAAGGTCATCTCAAATGAAGTAGATAGAGCATTTGATAAATTCAGAACCCATTCATGATTTTTAAAAATAATTCTCAGCAATCTAATAATACAAAGGAACATCTTTAGTCTAACAAAGGATTTACACAGAACTTACAGCAAACAATACTTTAAGGTAAAATGCTGAAAGATTTTTTTTTTCCTGAGATCAGGAATAAGACAAGAATGTCTCCCATCACTACTTGTATTCAGCACTGTACTCAAGATGCTCACTAGAACAAGAGATCAAGTGGAAAAAACAACTAAAAGTTTAAGGATTGGAAAGGAAGAAATAAACCTCTCAATATTTCCAGATGACAGAATTGTATTAGATATAAAATATAAAGGAATATAAATGTCAACTATGATAATAATTAGCACCATAACTAGATACAGGATCCATATACACAGATAAGTTGTTTTTCTATAATCAATAAATAAGAATACAGATCTTTTAAGGTACCGTTTACAATAGCAACAACAAAAAAAGAAAAACCAAATACCTATGAATAAATCTAATGAAAGATATAATCTATGCAGAAAAACTATGAGGCATTACTGGTAGAAATTAAAGAAGACTAAAATATATGGGAAAATACACCAAGTTCATGGATTGGGAGATTCAATGTTTCAAAGATGTTGATTCTCCCAAATTGCTCTACATATAGATTTATAGGGTAGAAATTAGCAACGTAATTCTAACATTTAAATGAAAATACAAAAAGTCAAGAATGGCCAAGGCAATCTTAAAAAAGAAAAACAGTGTTGAAGCACTTATACTACCAGATAATCAGTACTTATTAAGAAGTCACAATAATTAAGATAGTGTGGTATTATTACAAAGAGATCAATGGAATATAATATGAAGTCCAGATACAAACCAACAAATATGTGGATACTTGACTAATGACAAATGGGGCACTAGACAGCAGTGGGAAAATGAAGTGTTGAATTACTTAGCTATTCATAGGGGAAAAGTGAAACTTGACTCTTGATACACACCATGCACAAAAATCATTTCAAGATGGATTATAGATGAACATATAAAAGATGAAACAACAAAACTTCCAAAAAATAACATAAGGTAATATCTTCAAGACCT
The DNA here is from genome assembly GCF_964656455.1 of Halichoerus grypus. Taxonomy (NCBI): domain Eukaryota; kingdom Metazoa; phylum Chordata; class Mammalia; order Carnivora; family Phocidae; genus Halichoerus; species Halichoerus grypus. The sequence continues at coordinate 22,443,366 of NC_135727.1, read as the reverse complement.
TGGGATAGGGGAAGATTTTTAACCTGAATTAAAATACAATGGATGGGAGTTTATTAAAATTAGTAACTTCAGCACTGGGTGATATATGGAACTGTTGAATTACTATATTGTATACTTGAAACTAATATAACACTGTATATAAGCTAACTGGGATTAAAATAAAAACGTAAATAAAAAAATAATAACTTCAGTTCAAAAGGAGACAACATTAAGAAAGTGAATATGCAAGCTGCCAAATGGCCTTTGCAACATATATCCAAAATAAAAACTATTATCAACATAATGTTGAATGAATCCATACTCAAAAGTGTAAAAACTATATGATTCAAATTTTATAAAATTCAAAATAGGAAAATCTAATCTATGAAGTTAAAAATTAGGATTGCCGGGGCGCCTGGGTGGCTCAGTCGTTAGGCGTCTGCCTTCGGCTCAGGTCATGGTCCCAGGGTCCTGGGATCGAGCCCCGCATCAGGCTCCCTGCTCTGCGGGAAGCCTGCTTCTCCCTCTCCCACTCCCCCTGCTTGTGCTCCCTCTCTCACTGTCACTCTGTCAAATAAATAAATAAAATCTTAAAAAAAAAAAAATTAGGATTGCAGTTACCTTTCAGGAGGTGAGTGAAAATATTGAATATAAGAAGTAAAAGGAGTTTCTGGAGGCTTGTAATGCCATCTTTATTAACCTGTGTAACGGTTATAACAGGTGTTTTCACTTTGCTTATTCATTGTCAGTTCTATTGTTTGGGTCAGAGAGTCATTTCATATCAAATGGGTCCTTCTAATAGCTTCTTGGTTGACTCAGTCCCTTCATTACCATGGCCATCTTTCTATTACAAGCTTGACATGATGACTAGCACAAAGCTTAGCATTCAGAGTGACTGGTTTTTTATTGATATGAGAGACAGAGAGAGTAATAGAGCAAATAAGAAAAAAAATAGGGATCTATGAAGGACAAAATCATCCCTCAATACAAAACTGTTTGGCAACACATAGTTAAAAAGCATAGGAAGCCAAAATTTGGAACAGTCCGTACTCCCTGCATAATGTTGGCTCACCTATCACAAAGGGTAAAATACAAAAGAAGTGAGAAGGGTGTACAGAAGAACATTTTATAGATTTTTAAAAATATATCTTAAGACTAGTTTCCTTATACACACAAACACACACTAACATATATTCACCACTTTCACCATCCCTGCTCCTAATACCTTCACAGTCCCAATGTTAGTGTCTCTGTTTCCTCACTGATGTAACAGTTAAAACAGTTATGGCCATGAGCTTTTCTTTAAAGCCAAAGAAAGACAGGCAGGAAAGATACAGAGAGGAAATAATCTAGTCCAATAAAAGACTTTGGTTTCAAAAACATCAGTGTCAATTCTAATCGCCTGGAGAAGTTTAAGGTACATAGTCTCAGATCTTTCCCCTGGGGGTTTACATTTTAAAAGTATCATATGACGGGGCATCTGGGTGGCTCAGTCGGCTAAGCATCTGCCTTTGGCTCAGGTCATGATCCTGGAGTCCCAGGATTGAGCACTGCATTGGGCTCCCTGCTCAGCAGGGAGTCTGCTTCTCCCTCTCCCTCTGCCCCTCTGCCTGCTCGTGTTCTCTCTCTTGCTCACTCACTCTCTCTCAAATAAAATCTTTTTAAAAAATAAAAAATAAAAATAAAATAAAAGTATTATAACTGATTTAGCTGCAGGTGGTTTATGGGGAGAAACACTGGATCTTATTCAATACCCTATCTCCCCTTATGATTATGATATTATCGTGCCATATATATATTAACTCTGGGCCTATTTTGTAAAAATCATTTTCAAGGTAGAAAAAAAATCTATAAAATTTACCAGGTGTCATAATAATTGCCTATTTTCTGAAAACTTACACTTGAATTTGATTTTTTTTTTGCAACAGAATACCATTGTAATATGCACTAAGGGAACCAGCTATTTAAAGGAACCCCATGATGAATCCTTCTGTAAAGTGAAAAATTATCCCTTGATTTATTTGTTACATAAATCCAGATTTCATATCTGAGTTAACCTGCTGGGAAGAAATGTTCTCCCCATGGTCTAGGTCCTCTTGGCTAGCCTTCTGTTCAATATGTGACCCCACAATTCTGTGATTTACACTGGAACTATTTAGAGAAGCAAACAAATATAGTTGCATGTTAACTAAAGTGACTGAATTGAAGGACTGCCAGGAGCCAGCAGTACAAAAAATAAAAGGTATGTAAACCTCTGTATGGAAGGAAAATAAAGTAAAAAGGAGGGGGCAAAAACCAAGAAGAAGATTCTGTAACACTAAGAACTATGAAAAGATGTAGCTATGAGATTCAAGAGCCCTAGGCTTGAGATGTTTTATAGGTCAAAAAGAGGCTATATTTGGAGGCTACTTCAAGTCCATAGTACCAAGGTTATTTGTATGTCTAATTGTTTTCTCTTTAATACTCTGTGCCCTGTGATAGCCTCAGACATACAATAAAGTGGATGTGTTAAACACAATGAAAAAAGCTTAAAAAAAGTGGTATCAAAACTAATTATTGGGGACTGAATGGACACTGTATCTCTCAGGCCACAGCCCCCTTCCCCCAAAACAGCCCTGATGATTAAGTCATAGCAGCAAAGGCAAGATGGGACTTTTTTTTAAGCTCCACACCCAGCATGGAGCCCACCATGGGGCTTGAACTCACAACCCGAGATTAAGACCTGAGCTGAGATAAAGAGTTGGATGTTTAACCAACTGAGCCACCCAGGTGCCCTGAGACTCTCTGAATCACATAGTCTATGTATTAGATCAAACAAGAAGCCAAGACTATGGCAAAGAAGATCCAAATGTCTATCATGAAACCTGTAGCATTGGTGTAAAAGCACAATAAATGAGATGATATAGACAAGATTCCAAGGGTAATGTACAGCACATAGCCAGTTCCCTTCCTCTTGATTCCCTACCAATCTCAACTTATTTTCAACAAAACACTTTTTTTTAACATTAAATACTATGGTAGGCCATAGTCTACTATGGCACAAATTCAATTCAACAAATTATTTCTGCACACCTAATTTCTGCCCATTGGTATGGAGAACACAAAGATAAATCAAACACAACTCCTATCTTAAAGCAGAAATAATCTAAACATGAAATAAGATATGCACAAATGACCTCAATCTGAAGAACAAGCCAAAATACCATAGGTTTTTATTAAATCCCAGGAAACTCATCAGTTATTTTTAATTATTCACAAAAGTTAATGTGAAGAAAAAATGCATAATTAATAGAATTTTATTTTTCTTAAATGATAGTAGCATATCAAACCAATCCATCTGAGAGACAGTTGGAGTCCTGTCTCACATTGTCAAGCACACTCAAGATCAAGGGAGCACATGAAACAAGGAAAGATTTTAGGATGGCATCAAATAGTAAAATCATCCTAAACTCAAATGCTGAACTGTTCAGAACTCACAACTGGAGAAAAATAGAGGTAGGAAATGAACAATTGGTCTTCCCAAGTCAGTTCTATCTTTAATTGTACCTTTGACAAGTCTTGCTATCCCATGTAAACACAGTATAGCTGGACTCCAAAGTCTGCCACAAACAAAAATGTCTTTTCTTCCCAGAAATGCCATCATGCCCTAGAGTCCATTCTACCAAGAATTTAGCCTCTGATGAGTTATCCAAAGGATCTAGTTGTCCTCCTTTATGTCAACCTTGGGAATTTGCCATGACTTCCAAACATCCTTATTTACCTTGAATCATTTTCCAATAAATAATATAGATCCAGCATCCTTGATGTTCTCTGCCTTCTTTGTGGAACAAATTTATATTCTTCAACTCATACTATCCTTAGGGGCTAATAAATTTCGACTGTTAAGCAGTGGTTTTCAAATTTTAGGAATGGAAACTTTTTTTCACCCCAAATGCTCAAGAAATCAAATATATAAAAGAGATCAAAGTGAAGCTGAAATGGTTGAAGCAAGGTTGTGGATGTGCAAAGCCCTGCTGCCTGAGCCTCCATCTTCTCCCTAGTCCCTTAGTGGCTCCTGTGGGGTTTTGCAGAATTCCCAGGAAAAAGGTATCCTTTTAACTATGATTATATCATAGTGAAAATGTTATTTTAATAACTAGACAGAATCCCCCAGAAAAGAAATATTTTAAACAAATATCTTGCTGGTCAGTTGGGTATAAAGATGAGACCAAGAGGGTCTGGACTGGAAAGAAAAAGTCTAAAAATACAGTGTTAAACTTCCCTGCATAAGACTTGAATTAGAGTTTTTGGTGAGGGGAGAGAAGAAAAAAATATTTCTGTGATACTATAAAATTACTCTAAACAAAAAGTTTATATAGGTGGGTATTTGTTGTGGAAATCAAGGAAATGTGATTGAGCTCCCAATTCTGGATTGGCATAGGACAAAGGCTAGAAAAGGAAAGTAGAGGGAGAAAGAGATCAGTAAGAATGAGAACTCATTGAAAGCAAAAACTCAGAACCAGAAGTGATAATGAAATGTGAGTCTGTTTTAATTTAAAGAGGAAAAAAATGGGAGGGCAATGAACTTTGAACAGAATGTGGGATAGTGCCCAGACATAAATTTATCTAAATTTCAAAGACCACAACTTAGATTTAGGTCCAAAAACCTTCTATTTGGCACATGAGGGGACTGTGACATTTCTCTGTGTCTGAGGTTGGAATGAAAAATACCTGAAAAGATTATTCTCTTTTCCCTAATTCTCCTTCCAAGTCCTCTGCCCTTGGAGAAAGAGAAAGACAGAGACAGAGAGACTGGATCTGGGGACTTATTTAACACTCACAGAAAAAAAGTAGAGAAAAGGGACAAGAGGGTGAAGTAGAAACAAGAATAGAGAAGGGGAAAAGGTAAGGATTAAAAAAAAAAAAAAACAGAAAAAGAAGACATATGGCATAAAGTAAGCTAAGCAGGAGACCAGGAAAAGATGAGAAAAACATGGTGAGTGTAAATTTTCTATCCAAGTCAGGAAAGCCCCTTCCAAAACTCAGAACTCAAATATGCAAGGTGGATCACACATGCATGCCCTTGCTTCTGTGCCCTAGTTGTTTTTATCTCCAAAAGCAGACTATCATCCTGAGAACAGAGTTCTACAGAAATTTTTTCTATTTATCATGGTTCCTACAGATCATATTCCAGTGCCTTATACAAATGATGTTCAGTAAATGCTCATTAAATGAAAAATATCACTTCCTTGGGTCCCCCTATGTGTCCAGGTACAATTCTTTCTCCCCTTTCACCCTCCAGTATTGAACAACCTATAAATCCCTTTCACATGCTATTCCAGACCATCATGGCTTTACACATTCTAGGCTTTCTTGCCAGAAATATCCTTTCCCACTTTATCTGCCAAATTCCTAACTCCTCACTTCTATTACTTTATCATCCAATGCATTCATTATCTGTCTATATATTTTCTTTACCAACCGAACTGAGAGATCTAGGAAGATCAGTCCTATGTCTTTCTCAGCCAGCATAGTATTCCCAACACATCACTCTTTCATTCAACAAATATTTGTTAATTATCTATGTTTATGTTCGTAGCCAATCTGTGAACTCCTTGAGAAAAATGACTGTATGATACTCATTGCACATACTAGGCACATACTTAGCAGATACTAGGTACTAAGAATATGTTGGTTAAATTGATTTAGCACAGCAATTGAAAAACACTGACAATATATAACTATAACCTAAATGTTTTATATGTAAAAGACCAGTAAGTACAAACAGGAACAGCCTTTAGGCAAAGATATTACTCTTCTTAGAGCTTTCATCTAGTCCCAGAGAAAGATTACTTTCTGGTTTTTACATCTTAGCATTAAAAAGTTTTATATTATTGTCCATTAAAAAATCAAGTTAGTGAAGTAGTTAAAAGAAAAGGCACTGGAATGAGACAAATCTGGGTCCATATTCTGAAAGTTACTTAATACTTGTGTGACCTTGCAAAAGTGACCTGATCTTTCTGAGTCTCAATTTTATCAGTTATAGCTTAAATGTGGCCCTTTAAATCCCCACCTACTGCTCTCCTACAGTCCTTCCCTAGTCACTGGCCAAGACTGAACAACTGCTTGCAAATGGACAGGACTATTCCTTTAAGTTTTCACTTTCTTGACAGGAGGAGCAAGATGGCAGAGGAGTAGGAGACCTAAATTTTGTCTGGTCCCAGATATTCAGCTAGATAGGTATCAAACCATTCTGAACACCTATGAACTCAACAGGAGATCGAAGAAAAGAATAGCAGCAACTCTATGAACAGAAAAGCGACCACTTTCTGGAAGGTAGGACGTGTGGAGAAGTGAATCGGAGGCAATATTCAGGAAGATAGACTGCAGGGAGAGGGGGCCTCCGTCGGCCACTTCTGGCAAGTGATAGAGCAGCGGAGCACAAAATTGGAACTTTTAGAAGTCGGCTCCGCTGAAGGACGTCGCTCCAATGGCTAAGCAGGGTGTTGAACCCTTGCTGGGACAGTGTGGTCTCAGGACCCACGGGGTCACAGAAAGACCAGGTGTGCCTGAGTGCGGCAGAGCTCCCAGATACCGGAGTGGGGAAGCCGGCTGCAAAGACGGAGCCAAGGAGTGGGCTCTCAGCTTGGGGTTGACATAAACCGTGATCTGCGGCACAGTCGGGCCACTACTCCTCCAGCAGGGACCCAACAAGTGGCAGATCCAGGGAGACTCCCCTTCCTCCCCCGGGAGAAGCGGCACAGGAGTACACCACAGGGATCTGCTGGGTTTGGAGACTCCAAATGGGGTTGTGTGCCAGAGATAGAAATGCTCAGTCACAGGCCGGCTGAGCACGGAGTGCGGCCAGAGACTGGGGAGACAGGAGTGACTGACTGCTTTCCTCTGGGGGCACACTGAGGAGTGGGGCTCCGAGTTCTTGGCTTCTCTGGGGTGGAGATTGGGAGGCTGCCATTTTCACTCTCCTCCTCCAAAGCTGCACGGAAAGCTTGCAGGGAACAAAAGTTCCAGAGAGCAAACTGGAGCAGATTACTTAGCCCGGACCTGGCAAGGGCGGGGAAATTCTGCCTCCAGCAAAGACACTTGAGAACCATGGCAACAGGCCCCTCCTACAGAAGATTAGCAAGAACATTCAGCCAAGACCAAGTTTACTGATCAATGAGAACGACAGAACTCCAGCACTAGGAGAATACAGCCATAGAATTCCTGGCTTTTTTCCCTATGATTCTTTAGTCTTTCAAAGTTAATTTTTTTAATTTTCTTTTTTTCTTTTTCTTTTTTTTTTTGAATTTTTCTTTTTCCCTTTTTCAAACAACATCAATTTCTTTTCTTTAAATCTTTCATATTTTTCATTTTTAGAGTCATATTCTATCCCTTCATTGAAGTTAACCTTATTTTTGGTACATATATAAATTGTTCTCTCATTAAAATTTTGGGACACAGTTTCTTCTAACACACCAAAATATACCCGAAATCTCTAGTGTATGGCTTTGTTCTACTCTTCTCCCTGATCACATTCTCCCCCTATTTTTTTTAATTTCTCTTCTTTCTATTTTCAACCAGCTTATCTTATCAACTCCTTTTATAAAATCTTTTAAAATTTTCATCTTTAGAGTCATATTCCATCCCTTCATCATATTTACCCTTATTTTTGTACATGTATAAGTTTTTCTTTCTTTAAAATTTTTGGAGGCAGTTTCTTCTAACAGACCAAAATACAACTAAAATCTAGTGTGTGGCACTGATCTATTCACCAGCCTGATCATATATGTTCATATCCTTTTGTTCTTTTTCTTTTTCTTTTTTTTCCTTTTTCTTTCTTTCCCTTTGTTTTCCCCCAGTATTGGGTCTCTTCTGATTTGTTTAGTGTATATTTTTCTGGGATCGTTGTTACCCTGTTAGCATTTTGTTCTCTCATTCATCTATTCTCCTCTGGACAAAATGACAAGATGGAAAAAATCACCTCAAAAAAAAGAACAAGAGGCAGTATCGACTGCCAGGGACCTAATCAATACAAACATTACTAAGATGTCAGAACTAGAGTTCAGAATGACAATATTAAAGATACTAGCTGGGCTTGCAAAAAGCAAGGAAGGTACTAGAGAAACCCTTTCGGGAGAAATAAAAGAACTAAAATCTACCTAAGTTGAAATAGCCTTGAAAAAGGCTATTAATGAGGTGCAATCAAAACTGGAGGCTCTAACTGCTCGGATAAGTGAGGCAGAAGAGAGAATTAGTGATATAGAAGACCAAATGATGGAGAATAAAGAAGCTGAGAAAAAGAGAGATATACAACTACTGGATCATGAGGGCAGAATTTGAGAGATGAGTGATACCACTGATGAAACAAAATTAGAATAATTGGGATCCCAGAAGAAGAAGAGAGAGGGGGCAGAAGGTATATTGGAGCAAATTATAGCAGAGAACTTCCCTAATTTGGGGAAGGAAACAGGCATCAAAATCCAGGAGGCACAGAGAACCCCCTCAAAATCCATAAAAATTGGTCAAAACCCCGACATCTAATAATAAAACTTACAAGTCTCAGAGACAAAGAGAAAATCCTGAAAGCAGGTCAGGACAAGAGGTCTGTAAACTACAATGATAGAAACATTAGACTGGCAACTGTCTTATCCACAGAGACCTGGCAGGCCAGAAAGGACTGGCATGATATATTCAGAGCACTAAATGAGAAAAATATGCAGCCAAGAAGACTATATCCAGCTAGGCTGTCATTGAAAACAGAAGGAGAGATAAAAAGCTTCCAGGACAAACAAAAACTAAAGGAATTTGCAAACACGAAACCAGCCCTACAAGAAATCTTGAAAGGGGTCCTCTAAGCAAAGAGGGAGCCTAAAAGTAACATAGACCAGAAAGGAACAGAGACAACATACAGTAACAGTCACCTTACAGGCAATACAATGGCACTAAATTCATATCTTTCAATAGTTACCCTGAATGTAAATGGGCTAAATGCCCCTATCAAAAGACATAGGGTATCAGATTGGATAAAAAAACAAGACCCATTGAATACCTCAATATCATAAAAGCCATCTATGAAAAACCCACAGCGAATATCATTCTCAAAGGAGAAAAACTGAGAGCTTTCCCCCTAAGGTCAGGAACATAGCAGGGATGTCCACTATCACCACTGCTATTCAACACAGTACTAGAAGTCCTAGCCACAGCAATCAGACAACAAAAAGAAATAAAAGGCATCCGAATCGGCAAAGAAGAAGTCAAACTCTCACTCTTTGCAGATGATATGATACTTTATGTGGAAAACCCAAAAGACTCCACCCCAAAACTGCTAGAACTCATACAGGAATTCAGTAAAGTGGCAGGATATAAAATCAATACACAGAAATCAGTGGTATTTCTGTACACCACCACCAAGACAGAAGAAAGAGAAATTAAGGAGTTGATCCCATTTACAATTGCACCCAAAACCATAAGATACCTAGGCATAAATCTAACCAAAGAGACAAAGAATCTATACTCAGAAAACTATAAAATACTCATGAAAGAAATTGAGGAAGACACAAAGAAATGGAAAAACAGTCCATGCTCATGGATTGGAAAAACAAATATTATGAAAATGTCAATGCTACCTAGAGCAATCTACACATTTAATGCAATCCCTATCAAAATACCATCCACTTTTTTCAAAGAAATGGAACAAATAATCCTAAAATTTGTATGGAACCAGAAAAGACCCCGAATAGCCAGAGGAATGTTGAAAAAGCAAAGCAAAGCTGGTGGCATCACAATTCCGGACTTCAAGCTCTATTACAAAGCTGTCATCATCAAGACAGTATGGTACTGGCACAAAAACAGACACATAAGTCAATGGAACAGAATAGAAAGCCCAGAAATGGACCCTCAACTCTGTGGTCAACTCATCTTCAACAAAGCAGGAAAGAATGTCCAATGGAAAAAGACAGTCTCTTCAACAAATGGTGTTGGGAACATTGTACAGCCACATGCAGAAGAATGAAACTGGACCATTTCCTTACACCACACACAAAAATAGACTGAAAATGGTTGAAAGACCTAAATGTGAGACAGGAGTCCATCAAAATCCTAGAGGAGAACACTGGCAGCAACCTCTTCGACCTCAGCCACAGCAACTTCTTCCTAGAAACATCGCCAAAGGCAAGGGAAGTAAGGGCAAAAATGAACTACTGGGACTTCATCAAGATAAAAAGCTTTTGCACAGCAAAGGAAACAGTCAACAAAACCAAAAGACAACTGACAGAATGGAAGAAGATATTTGCAAATGACATATCAGATAAAGGGCTAGTATCCAAAATCTATAAAGAACTCATCAAACTCAACACCCAAAGAACAAATAATCCAATCAAGAAATGGGCAGAAGACGTGAACAGACATTTTTCCAAAGAAGACATCCAAGTGGCCAACAGACACATGAAAAAGTACTCAACATCGCTCAGCATCAGGGAAGTCCAAATCAAAACCTCAATGAGATACCACCTCACACCAGTCAGAATGGCTAAAATTAACAAGTCAGGAAACGACAGATGTTGGGGAGGATGTGGAGAAAGGGGAAACATCCTTCACTGTTGTTGGGAATGCAATCTGGTGCAGCCACTCTGGAAAACAGTATGGAGGTTCCTCAAAATTTGAAAATAGAGCTACCGTATGACCCAGCAATTGCACTACTTGGTATTTACCCCAAAGATACAAATGTGGGGATCCAAAGGGGTATGTGCACCCCGATGTTTATAGCAGCAATGTCCACAATAGCCAAACTATGGAAAGAGCCAAGATGTCCATCGACAGATGAATGGATAAAGAAGATTTGGTATATATATACAATGGAATATTATGCAGCCATAAAAAAATGAAATCTTGCCATTTGCAATGATGTGGATGGAACTAGAGGGTATTATGCTGAGCGAAATAAGTCAATCAGAGAAAGACATGTATCATATGATATCACTGATATGAGGAATTCTTAATCTCAGGAAACAAACTGAGGGTTGCTGGAGTGGTGGGGGATGGGAGGGATGGGGTGGCTGGGTGATAGACATTGGGGAGGGTATGTGCTATGGTGAGCGCTGTGAATTATGTAAGACTGATGAATCACTCTGAAACAAATAATACATTATATGTTACAAAAAAAAAAAGAAGATGGAAGGGAAAAATGAAGGGGGGGAATCGGAGGGGGAATGAACCATGAGAGACTATGGACTCTGAGAAACAAACTGAGGTTTCTAGAGGGGAGGGCTTGGGGGATGGGTTAGCCTGGTGGTGGGTATTAAAGAGGGCATGTACTGAATGGAGCACTGGGTGTTATACACAAACAATGAATCATGGAACACTAAATAAATAAATAGGAAAAATTTTTTCACACTCTTTGGGACATACTGATCAGTGTCACCAGGCCAACCTCTGCATTTCGTGTAAAATATCCCACAGGCCACAAGGCAACTGAGGCAGTTCATTATATGGAGTTTGACTCCTGGTGAAGAAGGAGCTTCTCTTCTCCCTTATTAAAAATCTTGCTGTATTTTTAATATCTTCATTTTGCAAAATGTCTAAAAATGGATGTGGGCCCTTCAAAAATCAGAAGCTAGGCTGAGAGTGAATAGAGATATTGCTAGAATTATTACTAGGGAAACCAATTGTATGCAGATGGCCTGGCAAATAGTGGGTAAAGAGGGGAGGCATTAGCAGTTGGAGTGACTTGGAAGCTGGCAAGCAAGGAAAGGGCTAATTGGAAAAGGGACATTTCAAGGATTCACTCTGTTGGCATGAAGCCACAAAACCTGTCATCAACCTCACTTTTTTTGTTTTCTTCTGATTTCATTCAGTCGGATGTTAGAGGTTAGAACAGACTTTAGGGTCCAGGTCAGGGGTTAGCAAACTTCTCTGTAAAGGCCAGATTGGAAATATTTCTTGCTTTCCAGACCATATGGTCTCTGTCACAACTACTCAACTTCACTATTATAGCACAAAAAGAACTATGGACAATAGGAAATGAATGGATGTGGCTGTATTCCAATAAAACTTTATTTATAATAACTGTCTGCAGGCTAGATTTAGCCCATGGGCCATAGTTTGACCACCTCTGCTCTGGAAAAATTAACCTAAGAGTGCCAAGAAAAGCACAGGAAAAGTATTTCTGGAAAATGGAAACAACATGTGCAGAGCTAAGATCATGAGGTTACAGCCATTGGCTAGCTATTTGACCTTGAGTAAACCGCATAATCTGTTTATGCCTCACTTTCCTTATCTATGAAATAAGATGGCTGGAAGAAATTATCTCTACCATCCTTTCCAGAATTATATGACAATCACAAGTAGTGATTGTCAGACTTTTTTCAGTCCTCAGTTGAATCTTTTGTTTAACAAAGTCTTATATAGAAGCCATAAATGCATAATACATAAAAGTGGAGTTAGTCCAGGGGCTCCTGTGTAGCTCAATGGGTTAAGCATCTGCCTTCAGCTCAAGTCATGATCTTGGGGGCCTGGGATCCAGCCCAACTCATTGTTGGGCTCCCTGCTCAGCAGGGAGTCTGCTTCTTTCTCTCCCTCTGCCCCTCCCCCCATTCATGTTCAATGCTCACTCTCTCTTTCTCAAATAAATAAATAAAGTCTTAAAAAAATGTAGAATTAGTCTATTTGAAGCTATGGAAGGAAACTTGAAGTCCTGACTTTCCTATTACCAATCCAAATTACTGATCATTCTTAAACTCTTGATTTTCATCCATAGTTTAAAAAGTCTCTTATCACAGTAAGGGGTTTAATGATGGATAATAGCTTCAATATAAAAATATCTCATCTCCTAATTCTTATTGGTTATAAATCTATTTCACATATATTTTCCCCTAAACTAAAAGTTCACAAGCTAGCTTACCTTCACTTTAAGGAAGGATTTAACTTAAAGGAATAACTATGGACATGTCAGGAAACATGGCAAAAGAAAGAATTTATTTCAACAAGGATGCATGGATATACCTTGGCTTCTTTTCTCTATAGATCTTAAAAATAGAAAAGACCAATAACATTCTCTCCAATATTTGAGCTACTTTGGCAACATTAGTTGGAATTTTGAATGAATATGGCACTTACATGATTAAGTAATCATTGTGTTGGCTTGCCCCGAATAACTTTTAACACGGGCATGTCATGCATTTCTACAATCTGCAATCAATAGGTTGGAAGTTGAGCTTTCCTGTTGCACCAAGAATGGCTTGAGGTCTGTCCACTACCTATATGACTATGTCTAAGCTTGTCTCTTTGTGTGTAAAAGAGAAACAAAAAAGGGAGGAAGAATGGAGGGAGGGAGGGTGGGAAGGAGAGAGAAAGGGAGAGGGAGAGATTTCTTTTGCTGAGAGAATGGAGGAAGGGGGGGGAAGTTCATTCAGGAAAGAACTGAATCATAACTGCTTCTGCAAAATCATTGGAGATAAATGCAGCAAAATCAGATCTAAACTGGGATTTTAAAAACCTACTATTATATCATCTGTTATTCTGAGAACGCTCAAAAAGCCAATAATATCATGGCTAGCTGGCATCTAGAGGGCCATTTTATTCAAGCCAGCTGGTTTTTCCTAACAGCACCTGCAAAATTAGACTAAATTAACTAAAAGACTATCTAGAATTATTAGCACTGCCTGCAGGGACTCAAACAGTGGTGTAGGATGGTTTCAGTAACCATAATAAAGGGAGAATATGATCAAAGCATCTCACTTCAAGTAATTTCACCATTCATATGGTCACTAAAGGCCAAGTGAAAGGTCTCATGCTTTAGTGAGTATTTCCATCCCTTCTGAGATCTTACAATCAGAAGCAGATAATACCACACCATACTGGCTGTGTAATGAATGCAAAGAAAGCAGAATACATATGTTGAATTTGAGGACTGAATTGAAACCAATTTTTTTAAAAAGGAATTTATTGGAACAGTGTATCACAAAATAAAAGGAACAAAGAACTAGGACCAAAAGGGACAGGAACCAAGTTAGTTCCAGAGATCAAGATAACAGAAGCTAACTAAAAGTCTTTTCAGAGTGGGCCAATGGATGTCATCAGAGAGTGGATTAGCTGTCCTCTTCTTTTACATAGACAACTTATGTCAATCATATGTGAAATAAAATGCTATGCAAACACAGCTTTAAGCCCTTGCCATCAAACCTGACAAACACTTTTACACCTCTCTAGTACAGATATTAATCACTGGAATGCCCTCTGGAATGGATCTTCTGCCTCCTATCATGCACTAATGGGGACAAGAATGTCCCAGGACAGAGAGAAAGAGAAATTTAGCTAGGGTTTCAAGCTCACCACTTGGCAAGAGTAAGCCAGAGCATCTTAACAGTTGCAACAGCATTGTACATGGAGGTAGAAAATCCCATTCCCTTAATGGAAATTGAGAGCTATTTTTCAAAAAGGAAGAAATGAATACAGAAAGGCAATAAAATAAAAATATGCACATATACAAGTCACATGACAAACCTTCCAATTTACTAGGAATCACTTCAGTGACAAAGAACTTGCTATTTCTGGAAGTAGTTTCATGTAAGGCTCTGATTCTTACAAATTTTTCCTTATCATTTACTGAGTTGTCTCCTAGCTTTCACCCATTGGCCATAGTTCTACCTTTGTGTCGATCCAGAATAAATCTTCCTCTTTCACCTGAGTACTTCAGATATTTAAGTCATTTTTTCCTTTTCTCCAACCCCTTTCTTCTCTGGGCTTCCTTCAATCATTGCTAAGAGTCTTAAAAAATTGTTCTCTTTGTCTATAATTTGCCTTCCTAAATATTTGCATGGCTTACTCCATCATATTGTTCAGGTTTCAGCTCAAATGTCATTTTCTCATAAAGATGGTTCCTTGTTTTTTTTCCAAGTATAATTAACATACAGTGTTATATTAGTTTCAGGTGTACAAAATAATGACTCAACAATTCTATACATTACTCAGTGCTCATCATGATAAGTGTACTCTCTTTATCTATTTCACCCATCTACCCACTCACCTTCCCTCTGGTAACCACCAGTTTGTTTTCTGTATTTAAGAGCCAGTTTTTCATCTTTTTTTTTTGGTTTGTTTATTTGTTTATCTCTAAAATTCTTCATATGAGTGAAATTGTATGGTATTTGCTTTTCTCTAACTTTCATAGAGACTATTTCTGACCACTCCATCTAAAGTAGCACCCTCTTGAGTTACATTTTATATTTTTAAAATTTTGAAATATTTATGCATACAAAATAATATATATAACATATATATATAATATAAAGATACAGAATAAGATAAAATGCATGTCACCATCATTTACTTTAAAAGAATATTACCAATAATTTTAAAGATTTTTTTTATCCTATCTCCTTTCCATATTGAGGTAACCACTATCTTAAAACATGTTGATTATATTTTTAACTTTACTTTATAGTTCTACTAAATTCATATGGAGCCCTAAAACATACATTTCTAGTTTTACATGTTTTGAATTATATATATGACTTTTTTTTTTTACTATATGTCATATTTGTGAGATTCATTCATGCTGATATGTGTAGTCATAGTTGATTCTTTTTCACAAGGGTATAGTCTTTCCTTGTATGAATACAATATATTTTATTTACCATTCTCTTATCAATGGACATTGGGGTTGTTTCCACATGTTTGCTATTAAAAACAATGCTTTGCACAAAGGATTTTTATGGCAGCGAAACTGTTCTGTATAATATAATACCAATGGATACATGCCATGATACATTTGTCAAAATACACGGAATATACAATGTCAAGAGTGAACCCAAGAGGCTTTAGGTGATAATGATGTGTCAATGTAGGTTTATCAATTGCAACAAATATACCACTCTGGTGGGGTATGTTGATAGTGGATGAGGCTGTAGGTGTGTGGGAACAGGAGGCACATGGGAACTTTGTACTTTATGCTCAATTTTGCTGTGAGTCTAAAACTGCTCTGAAAATAAATTCTATTTAAAAAATAATGACATTAGGACCATACCAAAAATAAAAGCTTTTGCACAGCAAAGGAAACCATCAACAAAACAAAAAGGCAACCCACTGAATGGAAGAAGTTATTTGCAAATGGTATATCTGATAAGGGGCTAATATCTAAAATATATGAAAAACTCATACAAGTCAATATCAAAAAAAAAGTCTGATTTAAAAAATAGGCAGAAAATCTGAACAGACACTATTCCAAAGACATTCAGGTGGCCAACAGACATACAAAAAGATGCTCAACAATACTAATGATCAGAGAAATTCAAATCAAAACCACAATGAGATATCATCTCACACCAGTGAGAATGACTAGTATCAAAAATATAAGAAATAACAAGTACTGCCAAGGATGTGGGGAAAAGAGAGCCCTTGTGCACTGCTGGGTCCCACTGCTGTGGAACTATATAATACTTATATATATGTATATATAATTAAAAATAGAAATACAATACAATAGTATAATTCCACTTCTGTGTATTTACCTGAAGAAAATGAAAACACTAATTCAAAAAGACATATACCCTGTTATGTTTATTGCAGCATTATTACAAGAGCCAAGATATGGAAGTAACCCAAGTGTCCATCAATAAATGAATGGATAAAGATGTGGTGTGTGTGTCTGTATGTACAAAATGGAATATTACTCAACCATAAAAAATGAGATCTTGCCATTTGCAACAACATGGATGGACCTAAAGAGTATGATACTAAGTGAAATAAGTCAGAAAGAAAAAGACAAATACCTTATGATTTCACTTATATGTGGAATATAAAAAACAAAACCAACCAACCAACCAAATAGACTCTTAAATACAGAGAAGAAACTGGTGGTTGTCAGAGGGGAGGTTGGTGGGGGTAATGAATGAAGTAGGTGAAGGGGATCAATAATAAATTAATTAATAACATATACATAAATATATGAAACTGTTATGAACATCCATGCATTCATTAAACAAAGAATTACTGAGTACTTACTATGGACCAGGAACTAATCTGGGCCCATGGATTTCAATAGAAAAAGAGCAGTTAAAAATGTATGGCTTCAGGGTGCCTGGCTGGTTCAGTCAGTAGAGCATGCAACTCTTGATCCTGGGGTTATAAACTGAAATCCCACAGTGGGTGTAGAGATTACTTAAAAATAAAATCTTGGGGTACCTGGGTGGCTCAGTTAAGCATCTGCCTTTGGCTCAGGTCATGATCTCAGGGTCCTGGGATGGAGCCCCATGTTGGGCTCCCTGCTCAGGGGGAGTCTGCTTCTCCCTCTACCTCTGCACTGCCCCCCTGCTCATACTTTCCCTCTCTCTCTCTAATAAATAAATGTAAGGAATAGTACAAATAAATATAAGGACTAGCACGGAGGATCACAGGGCAAAGGAGGGAAAACTGAATGGGAAGAAATCAGAGAGGGAGAAAAACCATGAGAGACTCTGGACTCCAGGAAACAAACTGAGGGTTTCAGAGGGGAGGGGGGTTGGGAGATGGGGTAAGTGGGTGACAGGTATTAAGGAGGACATATGTTGTGATGAGCACTGGGTGTTATATGCAACTAATTAATCATTGAACACTACATCAAAAACTAATGATGTACTATATGCTGGCTAACTGAACTTAATAAAAAAAAAAATAATAATAAATAAATAAATAAATAAATAAAATCTTTATTTTAAAAATGGGGGTGCCTGGGTGGCTCAGCTGGTTAAGCTTCCGACACTTGATTTCAGCTCAGGTCATGATCTCAAGGTCGTGAGATCAAGCCCTGCATCGGGCTCTGTGCTGGGCATGGAGCCTACTTAAGATTCTCTCTCCCTCTGCCCCTCCCCCCCTAAAAAATATCTGGCTTCATAGAGTTTATATTGCACTGGAGGGAGACAGACAATAAGCAGATAAAAAATATTCAACATATAAGATGATACAAAATGCTACGGATACAAAATAGAGCAGGAAAATGAGTTAGGGAGTATTAGCAGAGTATAATTTTAAGACAGCATTGTCACAGTAAAGCTCTCTAAAAAGATGATATTTAAGTAAAGCTCTAAGTATGTGAGGGAGCAAGCCATTCTCTTCTAGGTGAAGAGTGTTTCAAATAGAGATAACAACAAATGCACAAGTCCTAAGATAGGGGCATTTTGGGAGTGTTAAACAGCAAGAACATTATGAGGTTAGAGCTGAGTGAGGAAGAAAGAGTGAAATGATATGAAGTCAGATAGGTAGATAGGCAATTTGTTAGAATGGGGGCTTTTATTCTAGGAGAGGTAAAATAAAACCTGGACATGTATCTCTATAGTATACAAGTGGTAGAATTTTGGGGTCATAGGGTAGTCATATCTTCAGCTTACCAATAAATGGCAAATTATTTTCAAATGCAACCACATCAATACACTCCCACTAGCAGTATATGAAGAATCTCCATGGTTCCACACTTCACCAACATTTGATTTTATCAGACTTCAAAAATTTTGCCAATCTAATAGACTTACTAATGGTGGTTACAATTTTTATTTCCATGATAACTAATGAGAATGAAATTTTATTCATTTTTTCCATAAACTAATTTTACTCTAACTTTTCATATCCACCATCAATGCATTTCTTTGCCTAAACCAGAGCCACTTTTTGAACTATATTATATTTTCTTCTTTTTAAGCTGTTTACAGCGTAGTTTTTTTTAATCTGAAAATGATGTTATCACTGGAAATTTTGTCTCAAACCCAAACTAAACTTTTAATTTTTTTATTTCCACAAAATAATCACTTTCAGCATTTACATCACATTTTAAAATTGATGAATAATTGCATGCAGTGAAATACACAGACCTTATTTTGCATATAGCTGTGTAACCTGGATCCCTATCCAGAAATAAAATATTCCATTGACTCAGAAAATTGCCTTTTGTCCCTTCTTTGTCCCCACTCCAGACCCCTCATACCAGACTAGAAATATCCACTGACCTGAGCTCTATCACAGTAGACTAGTTTTGCCTAATGTACAACTCAATACAAATAAAATCATAGAGTATATATGCTCTTGTGTCAGATATTTTTACCTAGCATATTTTTGAAATTCATCCATATTGTGCATATATCAGTAGTACTTTCTTTTTAAATGCTGACTGGTATTCCATTGTATGAATACATACTTTGTCCATTCTCCTATTGATGAACACCTGAATTATTTCTAGGTTGATGTTTTTATTAATTAATTTGCTATAAACAGTCTTGAACAGTGTTTGTTGTGGACTAGTTTTCATATCCCTTGGATAAACACCTAGGATTGTAATTGCTGGGTCATAGAATAGAATCTGTCAAATAATTTTCTAAAGTAGTTTTATCATTTTACATTCCTACCAGCAACATATGAGCTCCAGTTGCTCCAAAACCTTGCCAAGATTTGGGGCACCTGGGTGGCTCAGTTGGTTAAAGCATCTGACTCTTGATTTTGGCTCAGGTCATGATCTCAGGGTTGTGAGATCGAGCCCTGTATCAGGCTCCATGGAGCCTGCTTAAAATTCTTTCTCTCCCTCTGCCCTTCCCCCTTCTCTCTCTATCTCTCTCCCTCTCAAAAAACAAAACAAAACAAAACAAAAATATCACCAACATTTTATGGTATCAGTGTTTTTCATTTTAGCCATTTCTGTGAATGGTGTCTCATGGTCTTTTCATAATTTTTATCAGAAATTTGTGTTTCCTCTTCTATGAAATGTCTTTCATGCCCATGTTGTTACTGAGATATTTGTCTTTTTCTTTTTAATTCAGGATAATGATATTTTCTGGCTCCTGATCCCTTGTTTGTTACATGCATTGCAAATATATTCTCCTGTTTTTGGCTTTTTACTTTCATGAAAATGTCTTTTGATGATCAAAAGTTCTTATTTTACTGTCATCAATCTTTTTTTTCCTTTATGGTTTGCACTTTTTAAATTCAGCTTTTTAGGTTCCATGAAAAATCTTGCTGGGATTTTTATTAAAAGTATCAATTTGGGAAGAACTGACATATTTACAAAATGGAGTTTTTGTCCCCATGAACAAGATAAATCTCTCAATTTAATGCCTTTCACAACGTTTTAAAAATTTTCTCCTTAAAGATATTATATATTTTTAGTTAGATTTAATTCAAAATTTTGCCAGCATTTAAAATTTTTAAATGGTGGTATTTTAAATAGTCACTATATTTTAGTTAATAACATTTTCAAATTATTTGTTGCTGGTGTTTGGAAATGCTGGTGTCTAGATTTTGTATATTGATCTTGTGTCTAATAACCTGGATAACCTCTTATTAATTCTAATAAATAGATTCTTCTTTTTCCATTACCTGATTAGATGATCATTTTACCTACAAATAACATTTTTTGTTTCTATCTTTCTAATTCATATAACTTTATTTTTGTGCTTTACTGCAATGGCCACCCATATAACTGAATAAAAGTGGTGATCAGGAGCATTATTTTTGTTCCTGATTTTATAATAATGCTTCTAATTGTTCATGAGTAATTATTAGTGCTGCTAAAGGTGTTTAGCAGATACATATTATCAGGTGAAGAAAGTATTCTTATATTCCTAGTTTGCTAAGAGTTTTTTTTTTTTTAATTATCAATGGATGTTAAATTTAGTTTATTTGTGTGCATATATTTAGGTGATCAATCATATAACTTTAATTTTCTAAACTGATAGTACTGAATTGCATTGAAAGAGTTTCTAATGTTGAATATTGAATTCCTAAAAGAAACCTACTGTATTTATGATGTATTATACTTTTTATACATTGCTTGTTTCAGTTGGCTAATGTTTTCTTTTTAACTTTTCTATTTAAGTTAATGGGTGAGACTCTGTAATTTTCCTTCCTTATATCAACATTATCAATTTTTTGACAAGGTTATTAATAGCCTTATACAATAATTTTGAGGTGTTCACTGTTTTCTGTGTGAGATTGGAATGATATGGTGCTCAGATAATCCATAGATCAAATTGTAAACTATATGGGTCTGGTGTTTTCTTTGGGAAATATTTTAAACTAATAATTCGTAATTTCTATTTCTACTTGTGTCTGTTTTAATGAGTTTTTTTAAAGAAAAATTTACTTTCATTTACATTTCAAATTTCTTGTCATGAAGTCATTCACAAAATGATTTAATTTCACTTTAATATCTACTGAATTGTAGTTTTACCCCATTTTTCTTTAGTCATATTACACTGTGTGTCTTCTATCTTTGTGATCAGTACTGCCAAAGAATTGCCAATTTTAGTACTTTTTAGAATACCACTTTTCTTTCTGTTTATCCTTTTTATCACTGGTTCTCAATCCTGTCTCCCTACTAGAATCAACTGAGGAAGCTCTTAAAAAAACAGTGATGTCTAAGGGCACTCATTCAGTGGGTTCTGATCTAATTGGTCTGGGATGAGGGCTGAATATCTGCATTTTTAAAAACTCCCCCAAAGACTCTAAATAGCCAAAGGAATCTTGAAAAGGAAAAACAAAACTGGAGGTATCACAATTCCAGATTTCAAGTTATATTACAAAGCAGTAGTAATCAAAAGAGTACAGTAATGGCACAAAAATAAATGCATAGATCAATGAAACAGAATAGAAAATACAGAAATGAGCCCACACGTCTATGGTCAATTATTCTTTGACAAAGGAGGCAAGAATATGCAATGGGGAAAAAAACAGTCTCTTAAATAAATGCTGTTGGGAAAAATGGATAGCTAAAGGCAAAAAAATTAACTGAACCACTTTCTTACACCATACACAAAAATAAACTCAAAATGTACTAAGGACCTAAATGTGATACCTGAAACCATAATAATCCTAGAAGAGAGTACAGGCAGTAATTTCTCTGACAACAGCCATTAACAACATTTTTCTAGATATGTCTCCAGAGGCAAGGGAAACAAAAGCAAAAATAAACTATTGAGATTAATCAAAATAAAAACCTTCTGCACAGTGAAGGAAACAATCAACAAAACTAAAAGACAACCTACTAAATGGGAGAAGATATTTTCAAATGACATATCTAATAAAGGGGTAGTATCCACAATATATAAAGACTTCATAAAACTCAACACCAAAAAACCCAAATAATCCAATATAAAAATGGACAGAAGACATGAACAGATATTTCTCTAAAGAAGACATACAGATGGCCAATAGACACATGAAAAGATGCTTAACATCATTCATCATCAAGGAAATACAAATCAAAACTACAATGAGTATCTCACACCTGGCAGAATGGCTAAAATCAATAACACAAATAACAACAGGTATTGGCGAGGATGTGGAGAAAAAGGAACACTTGTGCACTGTTGGTGGAAATGCAAACTGTGTAGTCACTCTGGAAAATGGTATGGAGATTTCTTTTCAAGCAAACAACAAACTAACCATGCACTATGCTTTAAAAAGAAAATTGTTAAAATTTATAAGAATTAGTATCATACAGATTATATTCTCTAACCAAAACTTACAAGAATTTACAATTTTTTTTTACTTAAAAAACTTAAAACTAGATGGGCGCCTGGGTGGCTCAGTTGGTTAAGCAACTGCCTTCGGCTCAGGTCATGATCCTGGGGTCCCTGGATCGAGTCCCACATCGGGCTCCTTGCTCAGCAAGGAGCCTGCTTCTCCCTCTGACCCTCCCCCCTCTCATGTGCTCTCTCTCTCTCATTCTCTCTGTCTCAAATAAATAAATAAAATCTTAAAAAAAAAAAAAAAAACTTAAAACTAGAAATACCCTATGTCCAGTAATTACACTATTGGGTACTTACCCAAAGAATATGAAAACACTGGAGGAGCAAGATGGTGAAGGAGTAGGAGACCTAAGTTTTGTCTGGTCCCAGGAATTCACCTAGATAGGGATCAAACCATTCTGAAAACCTACGAACTCAAAAGGAGATTGAAGAAAAGAATAGCAGCAACTCTATGAACAGAAAAGCAACCACTTTCTGGAAGGTAGGTAAGAGAAGTGAATCTGAGGTGATATTCGGGAAGACAGACGGCGGGGGAGGGGGCCTCCGTCAGCCGCTACTGGCAAGTGATAGAACAGCGGAGCACAAAATTGGAAATTTAAGAAGTTGGCTCTGCTGAGGGATGTCACTCCAGTGGCTAAGCAGGGGGTGGAACCCTCGCTGGGACAGTGAGGTCTCAGGACCCTTGGGGTCACAGAAAGACCGGGGGTGCCTGAGTGTGGCAGAGCTCCCAGGTATCAGAGCAGGGAAGCCCGTTGCAAAGACGGAGCCGAGGAGTGGGCTCTCAGCTCAGGGTTGCCATAAACCGTGATCCGTGGCACAGTCGGGCCACTGCTCTTCTAGCAGAGAGCCAATAAGTGGCAGATCTGGGGAGACTCCTCTTCCTAGCCCAGGAGGAGTGGCGCGGGAACGCACTGCAGGGAGCTGCTGGGTTTGGAGGCTCCAAACAGGGTCATGCGCCAGAGATAGAAACGCTCAGTCAAAGGCCAGGTGAGCATGGAGTGCTGCCGGACACCGGGGAGATGGGAGTGATTGACTGCTTTTCTCTGGGGGCACACTGAGGAGTGGGGCCCCGAGTTCTCAGCTCCTCCGGGGTGGAGATTGGGAGGCCGCCATTTTCACTCTCATCCTCCAAAGCTGTATGGAAAGCTTGCAGGGAACAAAAGTTCCCCAGAGCACACCCAAGCAGATTACTTAGTCCGGCCCCTGCCAAGGGTGGTGCAATTCTGCCTCAGGCAAAGACATTTGAGAACCACGGCAACAGACCCCTCCCCCAGAAGATCAGCAAGAATAGCCAGCCAACATCAAGTTTACCAATCAATGAGAATGGCACAACTCCAGCACTAGGGGAATATAGCACATAGAATTCATGGTTTTTTTCCAATGATCCTTTAGCCTTTCAAAGTTAATTTTTTAATTTTCTTTTTCTTTTTTTTTTTGACTTTTTCTTTTTCCCTTTTTCAACCAACATCTTATCAACGCTTTTTTAAAAAATCTTTTTTATTTTTCATTTTTAGAGTCATATTCTATCCCTTCATAGTAGTTAACCTTATTTTTGGTGTATATATATATATAAGTTGTTCTCTCTTTAAAATTTGGGGATACAGTTTCTTCTAACAGACCAAAACATACCCTAAATCTCCAGTGTAAGGCTTTGTTCTAGTCTCCTGCCTGATCACATTCTCTCCATTTTTTTTTAATCCTCTTCTTTCTTTTTTCAACCCACTTCTTATCTTATCAACTCCTTTTATAAAATCTTTTATAATTTTCATCTTTACAATCATATTCCATCCCTTCATCATATTTACCCTTATTTTTGTACATATATAAGTTTTTCTTTCTTTAAAATTTTGGAAGGCACTTTATTCTAACAGACCAAATATGCCCAAAATTTAGTGTATGGCACTGAACTATGCACCAGCCTGATCATATTTGATCATATTTTGTTTTTTTGTGTTTTTTTTTACCTTTTTCTTTTTCTTCTTTTTTTCTTTTTTCTTTATTTCCCCTTCTTTTACCCCGGTTTCATGTCTCTTCTGATTTGTTTAGTGTATATTTTTCTGGGGTCGTTGTTACCCTGTTAGCATTTTGTTCTCTCATTCATCTATTCTCCTCTGGACAAAAGGACAAGACGGAAAAAATCACCTCAAAAAAAAGAACAAGAGGCAGTACCGACTGCCAGGGACCTAATCAATACAGACATTAGTAAGATGTCGGAACTAGAGTTCAGAATAATGATTTTAAAGATACTAGCTGGGCTTGAAAAAAGCATGGAAGACACTAGAGAAACCCTTTCTGGAGAAATAAAAGAACTAAAGTCTAACCAAGTCAAAATCAAAAAGGCTATTAATGAGGTGTAATCAAAACTGGAGGCTCTAACTGCTAGGATAAGTGAGAGAGAAGAGAGAATTAGTGATACAGAAGACCAAATGATGGAGAATAAAGAAGCTGAGAAAAAGAGAGATAAACAACTACTGGATCACAAGGACAGAATTTGAGAGATAAGTGATCCCATAAAACAAAACAGTATTAGAATAATTGGGATCCCAGGAGAAGAACAAAGAGAGAGAGGGGCAGAAGGTATATTCGAGCAAATTATAGCAGAGAACTTCCCTAATTTGGGGAAGGAAACAGACATCAAAATCCAGGAGGCACAGAGAACCCCCCTCAAAATCAATAAAAATAGGTCAACACCTCAGCATCAAATAGTAAAACTTACGAGTCTCAGAGACAAACAGAAAACCCTGAAAGCAGCTCAGGAGAAGAGATCTGTAACCTACAGTGGTAGAAACATTAGATTGGCAACAGACCTATCCACAGAGACCTGACAGGCCAGAAAGGACTGGCATGATATATTCAGAGCACTAAACGAGAAAAGTATGCAGCCAAGAATACTATATCCAGCTACACTATCATTGAAAATAGAAGCAGAGATAAAATCTTCCAGAACAAACAAAAACTAAAGGAATTTGCAAACAGGAAACCAACCCTAAAAGAAATATTGAAAGAGGTCCCTAAGCAAAGAGGGAGCCTAAAAGTAACATAGACCAGAAAGGAACAGAGACAATATACAATAACAGTCACCTTACAGGCAATACAATGGCACTAAATTCATATCTTTCAATAGTTACCCTGAATGTAATTGGGCTAAATGCCCCAATCAAAAGACACAGGCTATCAGCTTGGATAAAAAAACAAGACCCATTAATATGCTGTTTGCAAGAGACTCATTTTAGACCCAAAGACACCCCCAGATTGAAAGTGAGGGGGCGGAAAACCATGTACCATGCTAATGGACACCAAAAGAAAGCTGGGGTGGCAATCCTTATATCAGATAAATTAGATTTTAAACCAAAGACTATAATAAGAGATGAGGTAGGACACTATATCCTACTTAAAGGGTCTATCCAACAAGAAGATCTAACAATTGTAAATATTTATGCCCCTAACATGGGAGCACCAATTATATAAGCCAATTATTAACAAAAGCAAAGACACACATAGACAACAATACAATAGTGGGGGACTTTAACACCCCCCTCACTGAAATGGACAGATCATCTAAGCAAAAGATCAACAAGGAAATAAAGACTTTAAATGACACACTGGACCAAATGGACTTCACAGATATATTCAGAACATTCCATCCCAAAGCAACAGAATACACATTCTTCTCTAGTGCCCATGGAACATTCTCCAGAAGAGATCACATCCTAGGTCACAAATCAGGTCTCAACTGGTACCAAAAGATTAGGATCATTCCCTGCATATTTTCAGACCACAATACTTTGAAACTAGAACTCAATCACAAGAGGAAAGTCAGAAAGAACTCAAATACATGGAGGCTAAAGAGCATCCTACTAAAGAATGAATGGGTCAACCAGGAAATTAAAGAAGAATTTTATGGAAACAAATGAAACAAATGAAAACACAACTATTCAAAATCTTTGGGACGCACCAAAGGCAGTCCTAAGAGGAACGTATATAGCAATACAAGCCTTTCTCAAGAAACAAGAAAGGTCTCAAATACACAACCTAACCCTACACCTAAAGAAGCTGGAGAAAAAACAGCAAATAAAGCCTCAACCCAGCAGAAGAAGAGAAATGATAAAGATCAGAGCAGAAATCAATGAAATAGAAACCAAAAGAACAGTAGAACAGATCAACAAAACTAGGAGCTGGTTCTTTGAAAGAATTAACAAGATTGATATACCTCTGGCCAGACTTATCAAAAAGAAAAGAGAAAGGATCCAAATAAATAAAATCATGACTGAAAGAGGAGAGATCACAACCAACACCAAAGAAATACAAACAATTATAAGAACATATTATGAGCAACTCTATGCCAGCAAATTAGATAATATGGAAGAAATGGATGCATTCCTAGAGACATATAAACTACCAAAACTGAACCAAGAAGAAATAGAAAACCTGAACAGACCTATAACCACTAAGAAAATTGAAGCAGTAATAAAAAATCTCCCAACAAACAAGAGCCCGGGGCCAGAAGGCTACCCAGGGGAATTCTACCAAACATTTAAAGAAGAATTAATACCTATTCTTCTGAGACTTTTCCAAAAAATAGAAATGGAAGGAAAACTTCCAAACTTGTTTTATGAGGCCACCATTACCTTGATCCCTAAACCAGAAAAAGAACCCATCAAAAAAGGGGCACCTGGGTGGCTCAGTCGTTAAGCATCTGCCTTTGGCTCAGGTTGTGATCCCAGGGTCCTGGTATCGAGCCCCACATCAGGCTCCCTGCTCAGCCGGAAGCCTCCTTCTCCCTCTCCCACTCACACTGTTTCTGTTCCCTCTTTCACAATCTGTCTGTCAAATAAATAAATAAAATCTTTAAAAAAAAAAGACCCCATCAAAAAGGAGAATTATAGACCAATATCCTTGATGAACATGGATGCCAGAATTCTCACCAAAATACTAGCCAGTTCAATCAAAGAGTACATTAAAAGGATTATTTTTTTTAAAGATTTTTTTAATTTATTTATTTGACACAGAGAGAGATAGCGAGAGAGGGAACACAAGCCGGGGGAGTGGGAGAGGGAGAAGCAGGCTTCCCGCGGAGCAGGGAGCCCGATGCGGGCCTCGATCCCAGGACTCCGGGACCATGACCTGAGCCGAAGGCAGACGCTTAACGACTGAGACACCCAGGCGCCCAAAAGGATTATTCACCATGGCCAAGTGATATTTATTCCTGGGCTACAAGGTTGGTTCAACAACCGCAAATCAATCCATGTGATAAAATACATTAATAAAAGAAAGAGCAAGAACCATATGATCCTCTCAATAGATGCAGAAAAAGCATTTGACAAAGTACAGCATCCTTTCTTGATCAAAACTCTTCAGAGTATAGGCATAGAGGGTACATACCTCAATATCATAAAAGCCATCTATGAAAACCCCAGAGTGAATATCATTCTCAATGGGGAAAAACTGAGAGCTTTCCCCCTAAGGTCAGGAACACGGCAGGGATGTTCACTATCACCACTGCTATTCAACATCGTATTAGAAGTCCTAGCCACAGCAATCAGACAACAAAAAGAAATAAGAGGCATCCGAATTGGCAAAGAAGAATTCAAACTCTCACTCTTTGCAGATGATATGATACTTTATGTGGAAAACCCAAAAGACTCCACCCCAAAACTGCTAGAACTCATACAGGAATTCAGTAAAATGGCAGGATATAAAATCAATGCACAGAAATCAGTGGCATTCCTATACACCAACAACAAGACAGAAGAAAGAGAAATTAAGGAGTCGATCCCATCTACAATTGCACCCAAAACCATAAGATACCTAGGAATAAATCTAACCAAAGAGGCAAAGAATCTGTACTCAGAAAACTATAAAATACTCATGAAAGAAATTGAGGAAGACACAAAGAAATGGAAAAATGTTTCATGCTCATGGATTGGAAGAACAAATATTGTGAAGATGTCAATGCTACCTAGAGCAAGCTACACATTCAATGCAATCCCCATCAAAATACCATCCACTTTTTTCAAAGAAATAGGACAACGAATCCTAAAATTTGTATGGAACCAGAAAAGACCCCGAATAGCCAGAGGAATGTTGAAAAAGAAAAGCAAAGCTGGTGGCATCACAATTCCGGACTTCAAGCTCTATTACAAAGCTGTCATCATCAAGACAGTATGGTACTGGCACAAAAACAGACACATAGATCAATGGAACAGAATAGAGAGCCCAGAAATGAACCCTCAATTCTATGGTCAACTCATCTTCGACAAAGCAGGAAAGAATGTCCAATGGAAAAAAGACAGTCTCTTCAACAAATGGTGTTGGGAAAATTGGACAGCCACATGCAGAAGAATGAAACTGGACCATTTCCTTACACCACACACAAAAATAGACTGAAAATGGTTGAAAGACCTAAATGTGAGACAGGAGTCCATCAGAATCCTAGAGGAGAACACGGGCAGCAACCTCTTTGACCTCAGCCACAGCAACTTCTTCCTAGAAACATCGCCAAAGGCAAGGGAAGCAAGGGCAAAAATGAAGTATTGGGACTTCATCAGGAATAAAAGCTTTTGCACAGCAAAAGAAACAGTCAACAAAACCAAAAGACAACCGACACGAATGGGAGAAGATATTTGCAAACGACAGATCAGATAAAGGGCTAGTATCCAAAATCTATAAAGACCTTATCAAACTCAACACCCAAAGAACAAATGACCCAATCAAGAAATAGCCATAAGACATGAACAGACATTTTTCCAAAGAAGACATCCAAATGGCCAACAGACACATGAAAAAGTACTCAGCATCGCTCAGCATCAGTGAAATCCAAATCAAAACCTCAATGAGATATCACCTCACACCAGTCAGAATGGCTAAAATTAACAAGTCAGGAAACGACAGATGTTGGCGGGGATGCGGAGAAAGGGGAACCCTCCTACACTGTTGGTGGGAATGCAAGCTGGTGCAGCCACTCTGGAAAACAGTATGGAGGTTCCTCAGAAAGTTGAAAATATAGCTAGCATATGACCCAGCAATTGCACTACTGAGTATTTACCCCAAAGATACAAATGTAGGGATCTGAAGGGGTTCGTGCACCCGATGTTTATAGCAGCAATGTCCACAATTGCCAAACTATGGAAAGAGCCAAGATGTCCATTGACAGATGAATTGATAAAGAAGAAGTGGTATATATATACAATGGAATATTATGCAGCCATCAGAAGGAATGAAATCTTTCCATCTGCAATGACATGGATCGAACTGGAGAGTATTATGCTGAGCAAAATAAGTCAATCAGAGAAAGACATGTATCATATGTTCTCACTGATATGAGGAATTCTTAATCTCAGAAAACAAACTGAGGGTTGCTGGAGTGGTGGGGAGTGGGAGGGATGGGGTGGCTGGGTGATAGACATTGGGGAGAGTATGTGCTATGGTGAACGCTGTGAATTTTGTAAGACTGTTGAATCACAGACCTGTACCTCTGAAATAAATAGTACATTATATGTAAAAAAAAAAAAAAAAAAGATAGCAGGAAGGGAAAAATGAAGGGGGGGAAATCGGAGGGGGAGACGAACCATGAGAGACTATGGACTCTGAGAAAGAAACTGAAAGTTCTAGAGGGGAGGGGGGTGGGAGGATGGGTTAGCCTGGTGATGGGTATTAAAGAGAGCACATACTGAATGGAGCACTGGGTGCTATATGCAAAGAATGATTCATGAAGCATTACCTCAAAAACTAATGATGTAATGTATGGTGATTAACATAACATAATAATATTTTTTTAAATGCTAAAAAATATGAAAACACTAATTGAAAGGGAAATATGCATTCCTATGTTTATAGCAGCCTTATTTACAATAGCCAAATTATGGAAGCAGCCCAAGTGTTCATCAATAGATGAATGGATAAAGAAGTAGTGATATATATACATACATTGGAATATTATTTACCATAGAAAAGAATGAAATCTTACCATTGCAATAACGTGGAAGGATTTAGAGAGTATGATGCTAAGCTAAATAAGTCAGTCAGAGAAAGAAAAGTACCATATGATTTCACTCACATCTAGATTTTAAGAAGCAAATGAATAAAGGGAAAAAAGACAAACAAACAAACAAAAAACAGACTTTTGAGAAGAAAGAGGTAAGATGGTGGAGGAGTAGAGCGATCCTAAGCTTGCCTCCTCCCTTGAACACAGCTAGATAAATATCAAATCATTCTTAACACCCAAGAAATCAATCCGAAGTCTTAGAGAACGAAGCTGCATGTCTACAAACCAGAAAAAAATCTGCTGACAGTAGAAACTGCAGACAATTAATTTATGGGAGAAAGGAGCCATGGGTGCTGCCCAGGGGAGGGAGCCCTGATCACAGAAGGAGTAAAAGAGGAGAAGGAGGAGAGAGAGAGAGAGAGAGAGAAAGCAAAAAAAAAAAAAAAAAAAATGAGTGAAAACACATGCAGGGGGGCTGCACAAGAAAAGTATTCCCTTGAAGCCATTGATGGGAAAAAAGGAGATGGTTACAACACCACGTTGTTTTGTTCTTTTTTTAATAAACTGCAGAGCACAGAGTCTGAAGTTTTGGAGGTCTGCAACATCATCAGTGTGGTACCTGGGGAGATGAGTGGTGCTCGTATGGGAGAGGAGGGCATAGCCCCAGCAGCAGGTAGCCTGGGTCACACTGGGAGAAGTGGTTTCCCTGCTTGGAGTGCATTTGGGAGAGGTGATACAACCTTCCTGTGGGCAAAGGACTCTGCAGGCTCCATTGAGCTGCCCTGCTCACGATTATAGGAAAAAAGACACTGGCTGAGGGCAGTAATCCCTGGTGCCAGCTGTATGTTGTGATTTACCATAAACTCCAAACCATTGTGTGGTCACACAACTGTCTTCTGGGACAAGC
The DNA here is from genome assembly GCF_964656455.1 of Halichoerus grypus. Classification (NCBI taxonomy): domain Eukaryota; kingdom Metazoa; phylum Chordata; class Mammalia; order Carnivora; family Phocidae; genus Halichoerus; species Halichoerus grypus. Next base: position 22,412,033 of record NC_135727.1, on the reverse strand, counting down.
CAGCACTGGACACAGAGCAGCAAGACCTTCCCTCAGAGGATCAATGCATGTCCCTACTGCGGGGGCCTCTGAAGTGTGGGATTTTGAAACACAGCCATGCCTGAGATAAAACACAGGAGTGCTGCGCTGTTTGGCAGGGAAACAGCTTGGACACAGACAGGGTGAGGGTGGGGATCTGATAGAAAACAGGGTCACAGGAGGGGTCATTGTTTGCATGTCCATGAGGGCTTCCTGAAGAAGGGTGACGTGCATTTCCCACTTCAGAGATGGGAGAACAGGGCAAAGCCATTTTCTCCCCATGCCTACCAGTTTGATCAACTTCAGTGAACTAAACAGCACCACCAAGTGGAGACCAGGGCTGCTACACCAAGCCCCAATCCCCTATGCCCTGTAAAGGAATCTCCACTAGGGCAAGTCCACATGAGAATCAGAGTAGCAGTCCCCTCCCCCCAGAAGATCAACACAGACCTCTCACCTGCACCAAGTCTACTGCGTGTGGCAGTCATAGAATGCTGCAAAGTTTCAGCTCTAGGTGAAACAGGATCCAGCTTCCTTTGGGTGTTTTGTTTGTTTTTGGTTTTGTTTTTGTCTTTGTTTTTGTTTTTGTTTTTGTTTTGTTTATACAAAAAGAGCAACTTTTTATTTTTTAATCTTATTTTATATATTTTAATTTAAATTTTTTTCTTTGTCTTTTCTTTCTTTCCATCTTTTTTCTGTTAAGCTTCTCATAACAAGCAGACCAAAACACACCTAGGATCTAGCTTTCGCTATTTCACTATTTTTTTTTAAAATTTTTATGTTATTTTATTTGCCTTCTTTTCCCTCCAAAATGACAAGATGGAGGAATTCACCCCAAAAGAAAGAACAGGAAGACATGATGTCCAGAGATTTAATCAATACATATATAACTAAGATGTCTGAACTAGAATTTAAAAGAACAATTTTAAGGATACTAGCTGGGCTTGAAAAAAGCATAGATGACACTAGAGAATCCCTTCCTACAGAGATAAAAGAACTAAAGTCAGGCCAAAATTAAAAAATGCTAAAACTGAAATGCAAACCCAAATGGATGCCATAAAAACAAGGACAGATGAATCAGAAGAATGAATCAATAATCCTGAAGATAAAATTATGGAAAATAATGAAACTGAAAAGAAGAGGGAAACAAAGGTAATGGATCACAAAGGTAGACTTAGGGAACTCAGTGACTTATAAAAATGGAATAATATTCATAATATAGGATTCTCAGAAGATAAAGAGAGAAAAGGGGGCAGAAGGTTTATTTAAGCAAATTATATCTGAAAATTTCCCTAATCTGGGGAAGGACAAAGACATCAAAATCCAAGAAGCACAGAGAACTCACATTAAATTCAACAAAAGCCACCCATCATCAAGGTATACCATAGTCAAATTCACAAAATATACAGACAAAGAAAGAATCCTGAAAGCAGCTCAGGACAAGAAGTCCTTAACCTACAAGAGTAGGCACATAAGGCTGGCAGCAGACCTGTCCACAGAGATCTGGCAGGCCAGAAACGACTGGAATGATATATTCAATGTGCTAAGTGGGAAAATATACAGCCAAGAATACTTTATCCAGCAAGACTGTCATTCGGAATAGAAGGAGAGATAAAGAGTTTCCCAGACAAACAAAAACTAAAGGAGTTTGTAACCACTCCACTAAACCACTCCTGCAGGAAATATTAAGGGGGACTCTTTGGGGAAAAAAAGACCAAAAGCAACAAAGACCAGAAAGGACCCGAGAACATCACCAGAAATTCCAACTCTACAGGTAACACAATGACACTAAATTCATGTCTTTCAATAATCACTTTGAATGTAAATGGACTAAATGCTCCAATCAAAGGTATCACAATGGATAAAAAAACAAGACCCATCTATATGCTGCCTACAAGAGACTCATTTTATACCTAAAGACACCTACAGATTGAAAGTGAAGGGATAGAGAACCATCTATCATGCTAACGGACATCAAAAGAAAGCTAGAGTAACCATACTTATATCAGACAATCTAGATTTTTAAAAAAAGGCTATAAAAGAGATTAAGAAGGGCATTATATCATAATTAAGGGGTCTATCCATCAAGATCTAACAATTGTAAATATTTATGTCCTCAACTTGGGAGCACCGAAATATATAAATCAATTTGTAACAAACATAAAGAAACTCATGGATAATAATACAATAATAGTAGGGGACTTTAACATACCAGGGGACTTTTACAGCATTGGATAGATTATTTAAGCAGAAAATCAACAAGAAAACAAGGGCTTGGACCAGATGGACTTCACAGATATATTCAGAGCATTTCATCCTAAAACAGCAGAATACATATTCCTTTCAAGTGCACATGGAACATTATCTAGAATAGATCACATACTGGAGCACAAATCAGCCCTCAACAAGTACAAAAAGATGAAGATCATAATACCATGCATCTTGTCCAACCACAATGCTATGAAACTTGAAGTCAACCACAAGAAAAAATTTGGAAAGACCACAAATACATAGACCTTAAAGAACATCTTACTAAAGAATAAATGGGTCAACCAGGAAACTAAAGAAGAAATAAAAAAGTATATGGAAGCAAATGAAAACATGACAGTCCAAAACTTTTGGAATGTACCAAAGGAGGTCATAAGAGGGAAGTATATTGCACTAGAGGTCTACCTCAAGAAACAAGAAAAGTTTCAAATACATAACCTAACTTTACACCTAAAGGAGCTAGAAAAGGAACAGCAAATAAAGCCTAAAGCCAACAGAAGAAGGGAAATAATAAAAATTAGAGAAGAAATAAATGATATAGAAACAACAACAACAACAAAAAAACCCAGTAGAACAGATCAACGAAATAAGAGTTTGTTCTTCAAAAGAATTAATAAAATTGATAAACCCCTAGCCAGACTTAACAAAAAGAAAAGAGAAAGGACCCAAATAGATAAAATCATGAATGAAAGGAGGAAGATCACAACCAACACCACAGAAATACAAACAATAAGAGAATATTATGAAAACTATATGCCAACAAACTGGGCAATCCTGATGAAATGGGCAAATCCTTAGAAACTTACAAACTACAAAACTGAAACAGGAATAAACAGAAAATTTGAACCAACCCATAACCAGCAATGAAACTGAATCAGTAATCAAAAATCTCCCAACAAACAAAAGTCCTGGGCCAGAGAGCTTCCCAGGGGAATTCTACCAGACATTTAAAGAAGACTGAACACCTAATCCTTGCAAACTGTTCCAAAAAACAGAAATGGAAGGAAAACTTCCAAACTCATTCTATGAAGCCAGAATTACCTTGATTTCAAAACCAGACAAAGACCTCTAAAAAGGAGAATTACAGGCCAATATCCTTGATGAATATGGATGCAAAAATTCTCAATATATTACTAGAAAATCAAATTCAACAGTGCATTTAAAGAATTATTCACCACAGTCAAGTGGGATTTATTCCTGGGCTGCATGTATGGATCAATATTCATAAATCAATCAATGTGATATACTACAGTAATAAAAGAAAGGATAAGAACCATAAGATCCTCTCAATAGATGCAAAAAAAAAAAAGCATTTGACAAAATACAGCATCCATTCTTGATAAAAACCCTCAACAAAGTAGGGATAGATGGAACATACCTCAACAGCATAAAAGCCATATATGAAAGACCCACAGCTAATACCATCCTCAATGGGGACAAACTGAGGCCTTTCCCCTACAGTCAGGAATAAGATAAGGATGTCTACTTTCACCATTACCATTTAACATAATACTGGAAGTCTTAACCTCAGCAATCAGACAACTAAAAGAAATAAAAGGCATCCAAATCAGCAAGGAAGAAGTCAAATTTTCACTATTTGCAGATGACATTATACTCTATGTAGAAAACCTAAAACACCCCACCAAAAACTCGCTAGAACTAATACATGAATTCAGCAAAGTTGCAGTATATAAAATCAGTGTGCAGAAATCTGTTGCTTTTCTGTACACCAATAATGAAGCAGCAGAAAAAGGAATCGAGGAATTGATCCCATTTGCAATTGCACCAAAAAACAATAAGATACCTAGGAATAAATCTAACCAAGGTGGTAAAAGATCTGTACACTGAAAACTATAAAACACTTATGAAAGAAATTGAAGAGGACACAAAGAAATGGAAAAATCATTCCATGCTCATGGATTGGAAGAGCAAACATTGTTAAAATGTCTATACTACCCAAAGCAATCTTCCCACTTAATGCAATCCCTATCAAAATATCACCAGCATTTTTCACAGAGCTGGAACAAATAATCCTAAAATTTGTATGGAACCACAAAAGACCCTGAATAGCCAAAACAATCTTGAAAAAGAAAAACAAAACTGGATTTCAAGCTATATCACAAAGCTATAGTCATCAAGACAGTATGATACTGGCATAAAAACAGACACATATATCAATGGAACAGAATAAAGAACCCAGGAATGGACCCTCAACACTATGGTCAACTAATCTTTGACAAACTAGGAAAGAATGTCCAATGGAAAAAAGACAGTCTCTTCAACAAATGGTGTTGGGAAAACTTCACAGCCACATGCAGAAGAATGAAACTGGGTCACTTTCTTACACCATACACAAAAATAATCTCAAAGTGGATTAAAGACCTAAACATGAGACAGGAAACCATCAAAATCCTAGAGGAGAACACAGGCAGCAACCTCTTTGACCTCAGCTGTAGGAACTTCTTGCTAGACACATTGCTGGAAGCAAGAGAAACAAAAGCAAAAAGGAACTATTGGGACTTCATCAAGATAGAAAACTTTTGCACACTGAAGGAAACAATCAAAAAACTAAAAGGCAACCTACAGAATGGGAGAAGATATCTGATAAAGGGTTAGCATCCAAAATCTATAAAGAATTTATCAAACTCAACATACCAAAAATAAATAATCTAGTTAAGAAATGGGCAGAAGGCAAGAATAGACATTTTTCTTTTTTTTTAAGATTTTATTTATTTATTTGACAGAGACAGAGATAGCAAGAGCAGGAACACAAGCAGAGGGAGTGGGAGAGAGAGAAGCAGGCTTCCCGCCGAGGAGGGAGCCAATGTGGGGCTCGACCCCAGAACCCTGGGATCATGACCTGAGCCGAAGGCAGGCGCTTAACAACTGAGCCACCCAGGCGCCCAGACATTTTTCAAAAGAAGACATCCAGATGGCTAAAAGACCCATGAAAAGATGCTCAACATCACTCATCATCAGGGAAATACACCTCAAAACCATGATGACATACCACCTTACACCTGTCAGAATGGCTAAAAATAACAACACAAGAAACAACAGGTGTTGGAGAGGATGTGGAGAAAGGGGAACACTCTTACATTGTTAGTGGGAATGCAAACTGATGTAGCCACTCTGGAAAACGGTATGGAGGTTCCTCAAAAAGTTAAAAATAGAACTACCCTACAATCCAGCAATTGCACTACTAGGTATTTACCCAAAGTATACAAAAATACAGATTCAAAGGGGTAGGTATAAACCCTGATGTTTGTAGCAGAATTATCAATAGCCAAACTATGGAGAGAGCCCAAATGTCCATCGACTGATGAATGGATAAAGATGTGGTATGTATGTGTGTGTGTGTGTGTGTGTGTGTGTGTGTGTGTGTGTGTATTGCAATGGCATGGATGGAGCTAGAGTTTATTATGCTAAGTGAAATAAGTCAGTCAGAGAAAGACAACAGCCATATGATCTCACTCACATGTGGAATTTAAGAAAGAAAGCAGACGAACATATGGGAAGTGGGGAAGGAGAAAGGGAAACAAATCATAATAGACTCAATAATAGAGAACAAACTGAGCATTGATGTAGGGAGGTGGTGGGGGGATGGGCTAGATGGGTGATGGGTATTAGAGTGGGCACTTGTGATGAACACTGGGTGTTGTATATAAGTGATGAATCACTGACTTCTACCCCTGAAAAATAAAAATAAATAACAAAATAAAAGAGATGTCTAACATTAAAAAAAATCCAAACATAGACTCTTAACTATAGAGAATAAACTGATGGTTACCAGAGGGGAGGTGGGTGGGGTGGATGGGTGAAACAGGTGAAGTGGATTAAAAGTACATTTATCTTGAGGAGCACTGAGTAATGTATATAATTGCTGAATCATATTATTGTACACCTGAAACTAATATAACACTCTATGTTAACTACACTGAAATTAAAATCAAAAATAACAAAATAAATGAAATAAAAATAAAAACTCCCAAAGTGAGCCTATCATACAATACATACTGAGAACTACTGCTTTATATAGCACCTTAAATTTTACATTCTGCTCTTACATTTATTTCTCTACATATCTTATCTTTGCTGTTACTCTACTCTTGTATTTTTGAAATTCTTAAGTTAGATATCTAACATTACTTTTCAGTTTTTTATAATTTCTAATATAAGCATTTCAGACCATATATTTTTAAGTACCAATTTATCTGTAATTCCCCATTCGACATTGATATGCATTTTTTATTAATTTACAGATGAATTCTAATTCTGTTTTGTTCTTTTACCCATGAGTTAAATAGTAATATGCTTTCAAATTTCCAAATATATGGGAGTTGGTTACATTTTTGTTACTTACTTCTTACTTAAATACATTTTGGTTAGAGAATATAATCTGTATGATACTAATTCCTATAAATTTTTTAAAATTTGTTTCAAAGCATAGGACATGGTGGGTTTGTTGTGTGCTTGAAAAGAATATTCTCTAATAGTTGAGAAGAGTATTCTAATTGTATACATCTACTAGATCAAGCTTATTAATTTTGTTATTCAAGTCTTCTCTATCCTTACTAAGTTTTATATGCTTGATCTATCAATTGGAGGGGTATATAAAATACTCTTGCTAATGGAGTGGTCAATTTCTCCTAATTCTGTAAGATTTACTTTATCTTCCCTATCAGCTCCCTTTTGAGTTGCTTTTTACTTAGGTGATCCAGAAGGAGACCTCTAAAGCACGGGATCCAAGACAGTCACACCTGGGATCCACATTTGGAATGTCTCTTTGCCTAGTAACTGTGTCTTTTGAAATTTACATATGCAGGTGGGATGTCAAAGCCTCTATTGGAAGGGGGTCGTGAAAGTGAGTAATCAAGGTATTTTAGCAGTTCCTCACAAACCACAGAAAGAACTACATATTCACCTACATCCCTGGCTATGATCCAATTCAGGACCCAAATTCAACGTAAACTCCACAGTATTTAGTCAGTGTTGTTTCAAATAAGGAAGTTATTTTTTCAGATGCTACAAACAATCCAAGAAATAAAAAAAGAAAAAAACTAAACCAGGAAAACCAAGGTGTCACTGATGTAGAAATCTAAAAATACATCTAGACCAAAATAACAAGAGATTGGTGATTTCCATAAAATAAAGATAGAATGCCTTATGCACATGTATGTCAAGACATCAGCTCAAACATCACGCACCTCAGTTCTGAAGATAGATTTAACTACTGGCAACCTCAAATTAATTCCAAGCTGCTCATCCCAAAGACAGACATTCAGTTTTAAAGGGCAAGTTCTAAAACTCATGGACGTACTAAGGAGATGGAGATGGAACTCTGGCTGCTGTTGATGCTGATGTATATTCAAATGACCCATACATCCTCACCTCCTTTCTCAAACTTTGACTTTCCTTTCCCCTCTACATACATCTCCCAGGCTCCATGTGTCATTTATTCCTCCGTTAAGATAGCTTCTGGTGTTCATTATTTCCAGTAGATCTAACCTTGATAGATATATATAGAGAGAGATATCTATATGCAGATATAGATATATATGACATAATATGTGTACATGTAAACATTTATACATATAATATATAATAATATAACATATTATTAATACAATAAATAATAATATGATATAGATTATATATTTTATTTATAAATGTTATACATAAATATTGTGGTATATGGGAGTGGCAGAGAAAGCCATATGTCCCATCCTCAATTCCTCCCTGACACCAAGTTTAAAGGCAAGAAATTTAACATTAACTACTTTTCCTTGTGGGGGGGGGGAGGAATAAACATCATTCTGCCACCTCCCGGAGTAAACTTCATTCTGACACTTTTATTAGAATTGGCTTCTTGACTCCACCTGACAAAAAGAACCCACTAAGTCATTCAGCACCTCACAAAATACATGGGATGGCAGCAAGTTTCCTTTTACCTTTCTCAGAAGAAGAAAGGAAAAAAAAAACCTTGACAATTAACTATGAAGAACTAAGGCTGGACTGTCCTATATTTGAAACTTGAGCTGGTCTCCTTTGGGGGGAAAAGAGTAGAATGAGGCAGCCAGAGAGTAAATGGTGCTGCTGCAGGGAAGGGAACAGCCCACACAGCCTTGAGAGACCTCACTAATAGAGCTCGTAAGCTAATATGTGTCATCCTTGGGCAAGAAGTTTAATCAAAGGGGACCAGTTCCTCCTAATGTCCCAGGTTCCATAAATCATCATATGTACTAATTAGAATCATCTCTCAGTAGACTCCACAGATTACTCTGACTCAGGAATACAGAAGGGAAACCAAAAATAATGAGACTGCAGCTATTCAAGTCACCTCTGCCTCTCATTTCTATAAATCTCCATTTTTCACTAAACCAGTATTTACTGAGTAACTACTACATGCAGACATTGTGTTTAGCACAGCAGTGAATGAGTCCTGTTCTCAGAATTTACTAAGACATGAGCTCTATTGTCAAGGAGTTTACTAAGGGACAGATAAAAGGCCCTGAGAATTTAGAAAATAGAGATGAGAGGATCTATATTTTGGGTTTTTTTAAAGATTTATTTATTTGAGAGAGAGAAAGAATGCATGTGAAAGAGAGAGTGGGGGGCGGGGAGGGACAGAGGGAGAAGGAGAGAGAGAAATTTAAACAGGCTCCATGCCCAGCGCTGAGCCCCACAATCCTGAGATTACAACCTGAGCCAAAACTAAGAGTCAGACACAACTTATTGTGCCACCCAGGTACCCTAGATCTGTTTTAAAAAGGGAAAAAAAGGAGCTATGATAGTTTACATAGTAACAACTTCCCTGCTAGAGTTACCAGGTAAAACACAGGGTGCCTTGTCAAATTTGAATTTCACATAAACAACAAACAATTTGTTTTTAATAGAAATATGCCACAATTATTAGGAAAATGTATACTGAAAAATTATTCAGAGGAGCATGGAAGATAGAGGAGGAGTAGGGGACCCTATTTCAACCAGTCCCATGATTTTAGCTGGATATCTACCAAACCATTCTGAACACCCATGAAATCAGCCTGAGATGTAAAGAATATATATCTGGATTTCTACAGAGTATCTCCGGAAGTCTTGAGGTATGATGAGCGGAGCCATGATTCTGCAGGCAGATATCAGAAGATAAACAGAAGGGGGAGGGAGCCACCATAAGCTGATGCCAGGAAGATGATATAACACTTGAGTGCAAAAGCATCCCGCACTGGGGACTGGGCACGGACTCCGAGACCAGTAGCGGCAGGGAAAGGAATTTAGTCCATCGCCCAGACAGGATCCAGGAGCTGTGGGTGCATGGTCACAAATCAGGGGCAGCTTGTTGTTTTAGAAGCACAAAGGGCAGAGACTTGCATGGCCCTGGGATCGACTTCTGGGAGAGTTGCTGTGGGGCACACAACCAGGGAGGCTGTGGTTTTTAGCACCACAGACAGAAATGGAGACTGTTTGTCCTGGAGAGCAGAGTGAAGAGCAGACTGTGATTTCTCTGTTCTGAAACAGAGTTTTGGATGTGGTAACTTCTGCTCTGACTCTCAGAAGAGATGCAGAAAGCTGCAAGGGAAAGCCACCAGAGAACAAAAGCCCCCAAAATTGTTTTTCACTGAGCCAACCCCCCCGACAGGTGGCAGGACAACTCTACCAAGCAGGGTTGCCTGAGTAAGAGTGTGGCAGGCCCCATCCCCAAAGACAGGCTGGAAGAACAAGAGGACGACAAACCTAGGGTCCCTATAAAACAGGTGCATCTTGCTTAGGTCGTGGTTAATACTTTGGACTCTGTACATTCCCTTGATCACCCCTCAACAGAATGACTAAGAGGAGGAACCCCCAACAAAGAAAAGAATCAGAGACTATGGCCTCTGCCACAGACCTAAAGGATATGGATATAAGCAAGATGTCAGAGATAGACTTCCGAGTAGCAATTATGAAGTCAATATCTAGTCTTGAGCAAAACATTAGCAACAATATAGAATCTCTAAGGGCAGAAATGATATCTAATCAAGCCAAACTTAAAAACACTATGACTGAGAGGCAGTCTAAACTGGATACCCTAACAGCCAGGGTAAATGAGGCAGAAGAAAGAATTAGTGAGCTAGAAGATAAGATAGAAAAGAAGGTAACCTAGGAGGCCTGGGAAAAACAGTTTAAGCCCAAGAGATCAGACAGAGAGATTAATGACACCATGAAATGTTCCAATGTCAGAATTATTGGGATCCCAGAGGGGGTGGAGAGAGAGAGAGGACTAGAAGATATATTTGAGCAAATCGTAGCTGAGAACTTCCCTAATCTGGGGAAGGAAACAAGCATTCGTGTCCAAGAGGCAGAAAGGACCACTCCAAGATCAATGAGAACAGATCAATGCCCCAACATATAATAGTACAACTTGCAAATATTAGAACCAAAGAAGAAATCCTGAAAGCAGCTAGGGGGAAAAGATTTCTTAGGTACAGAGGAAGGAACATCAGAATAACGTCAGACCTGTCCACAGAGACCTGGCAAGCCAGAAAGGGCTGGCAAGACATATTCAGGGTACTAAATGGGAAGAAAATGCAGCCAAGGATACTTTATCCAACAAGGCTGTCATTCAGAATGGATAGAGAGACAAGGAGCTTCCAGGACGAGCAGAAAATGAAAGAATATGTGATCACCAAGGCAGCCCTACAAGAAATATTAAGGGGGGTTCTATAAAAGAAGAAAGACCCCAAGAGTAATATAGACCACAAATTTAGAGACAATATATAGAAACAACAACTTCACAGGCAACACAGTGGCAATAAAATCATATCTTTCAATAATCACTCTCGGGGCGCCTGGGTGGCTCAGTTGTTAAGCGTCTGCCTTCGGCTCAGGTCATGATCCCAGGGTCCTGGGATCGAGCCCCGCATTGGGCTCCCTGCTCAGCGGGGAGCCTGCTTCTCCCTCTCCCACTCCCCCTGCTTGTGTTCCCTCTCTCACTGTCTCTCTGTCAGATAAATAAATAAAATCTTAAAAAAATAAATAAATAATCACTTTCAACATGAATGGCCTAAATGCTTCCAAGAAATGGCACAGTGTTGCAGATTGGATAAAAAGATAGGACCCATCCATATGCTGTCTACAAGAGACTCATTTTGAACCTAAAGACACCTCCAAACTGAAAGTGAGGGGATGGAGATCCATCTTCCATGCCAACGGACCTCAAAGGAAAGCTGGGGTAGCAATTCTCATATCAGACAAATTAGATTTTAAGCAAAAGACTGTAGTAAAAGATACAGAAAGACACTATATCATTCTTACAGGGTCTATCCAACAAGAAGATCTAACAATGGTAAATATCTATGCCCCCAACATGAGAGCAGCCAACTACATAAGCCAACTGTTAACCAAAATAAACATATTGATAATAATACATTAATAGTAGGGGACCTCAACACTCCACTCTCACCAATAGACAGATCATCTAAGAAGAAGATCAACAAAGAAACAAGTATTTTGAATGACACACTGCATCAGATGAACTTCGTAGATACATACAGAACATTCCACCCTAAAACAACAGAATAATCATTCTTTAATGTACATGGAACTTTCTCCAGAATAGATCACATACTGGGTCACAAATCAGGCCTCACCCAATACCAAAGGATTGAGAATATTCCCTGCATATTTTCAGACCACAGCTTTGAAACTGGAACTCAATCACAAGAAAAAAATTTGGAAGGAATTCAAACACTTGAAAGCTAAAGACCATCCTGATAAAGAATGTTTGGGTCAACCAGGCAATTAAAGAAGAGCTTAAACAATTCATGGAAACCAATGAGAATGAAAACACATCGGTCCAAAACCTATGGGACACTGCAAAGGCAATCCTAAGGGGGAAATACATAGCCATCCAAGACTCACTCAAAAAAGCAGAAAAATCCTGAATGTATAAGCTAACCTTACACCTAAAGGAACTGGAGAAAGAACAGCAAATAAAGCCTAAATGGAGCAGGAGAAGAGAAATAATAAAGTTTAGAGCAGAGATCAATGAAATAGAAACCAGAAAAAGAGTAGAGTGGATCAACAAAACTAGAAGCTAGTCCTTTGAAAGAATTAATAAGATCCATAAACCACTGGCCAGACTTATCCAAAATAAAAGAGGAAGGACCCAAATTAATAAAATTATGAATGAAAGGGGAGAGATCACGACTAACACCAAGGAAATAGAAACAATTAGAAATTATTATCAGCAACTCTATGAAAATAAATTAAACAACCTGGAAGAAATGGATGACTTCCTGGAAACCTATAAATTATACAGACTGAAACAGGAAGAAATTGACAATCTGAATAGACCAATAACCAGTAATGAAATTGAAGCAGTGATCACAAATCTCCAAAAAAAACAAGAGTCCAGGACCTGATGGATTCCCAGGGGAATTCTAGCAAACATTTAAAGAAGAAATAATACCTATTCTACTGAAGCTGTTTCAAAAAATAGAAACAGAAGGAAAACTTCCAAACTTGTTCTATGAGGCCAGCATTACCCTGATCCTAAAACCAGGCAAAGATCCCATCAAAAAGGAGAATTACAGACTAATATCCCTGATGAATATGGATGCCAAAATTCTCAACAAGATCCTAGCCAATAGGATCCAACAGTACATTAAAAGAATTATCCATCACGACCAGTTGGGATTTGTTCTTGGGAATGCAAGTGTGGTTCAACATTCGCAAATCAATCATTGTGATAGAACACATTAATAAAAGAAAAAACAAGAACCATATGATCCTCTTAATTGATGCAGAAAAAGCATATGACAAAATACAGCATTTTTCCTTGAATAAAACTCTTCAGAGTATAGGGATGGAAGGAATATTCTTCAATTTTATAAAAACCATCTATGAAAAGCCCACAGCTAATATCATTCTCAAAGGGGAAAAGCTGAGAGATTTTCCCTTAAGTCAGGAATATGACAAGGATGACCACTCACCACTACTGTTCAACATAGTGCTAGAAGTCCTAGCCTCAGCAATCAGACAACAAAAAGAAATAAAAGGTATTCAAATTGGCAAAGAAGAAGTCAAACTCTCTTTGCAGATGACATAATACTTTATGTGGAAAATCCAAAAGACTCCACCCCCAAAATTACTAGAACTTATACAGCAATTCAGTAATGTTGCAGGATACAAAATCAATGCATAGAAATCAGTTGCTTTCCTATACACTAACAATGTAACTGTAGAAAGAGAAATTAGAGAATCAATTCCATTTATAATAGCACCAAAAACCATAAGACACCTAGGAATAAACCTAACCAAAGAGGTAAAACATCCATACTCTAGAAACTACAGAACACTTACGAAATAAATTGAAGAAGACACAAAAAGATGGAAAAATATTCCATGCTCATGGATTGGAAGAATAAACATTGTTAAAATGTCTATGCTGCCCAGAGCAATCTATACTTTCAACGCCACCTCGATTAAAATTCCAATGGCATTTTTCAAAGAGCTGGAACAAAGAATCCTAAAATTTGTATGGAACCAGGAAAGACCCTGAATCACCAGGGGAATGTTGAAAAAGAAAACCAAACCTGGGAGCATCATGTTGCCTGATTTCAAGCTATAGTACAAAGCTGTGATCACCAAGACAGCATGGTACTGGCACAAAAACAGACACATAGATCAATGGAACAGAATAGAGAGCCCAGATATGGACCCTCAACTCTGTGGTCAACTAATCTTTGACAAAGCAAGAAAAAATATCCAATGTGAAAAAGACAGTCTCTTCAATTAATGGTGCTGGGAAAATTGGACAGCTATATACAGAAGAATGAAACTCGACTATTCTCTTACACCATACACAAAGATAAATTCAAAATGGATGAAAGACCTAAATGTAAGAGAGGAATCCATCAAAATCCTGGAGGAAAACATAGGAGATAAACTCTAAATGGATGAAAGACCTCAATGTGAGACAGGAATCCATCAAAATCCTAGAGGAGAACATAGGCAGTAACCTCTTCAACATTGGCCACAGTAACTTCTTTCAATATATGTCTCCAAAGGCAAGGGAAACAAAAGCAAAAATGAACTTCTGGGACTTCATCAAGATAAAAAGCTTCTGCACAGCAAAGGAAACAGTCAACAAAACTAAAAGGCAACCCACAGAATGGTAGAAGATATTTGGAAATGACATTACTGATAAAGGGTGGTATCCAAGATCTATAAAGAACTTCTCAAACTCAACACCCAAAAAACAAATATTCAAGTCAAAAAAATGGGCAGAAGACAGGAACAGTCACTTCTCCAAAGAAGACATACAAATGGTGGTTAACAGACACATGAAAAAATGTTCAACATCATTAGCCAACAGGGAAATTCCAATCAAAACCACATTGAGATACCACCTTACACCAGTTAGAATGGCAAAAATTAACAAGGCAGGAAACAACAAATGTTTGAGGGGTTGCGGACAGGGGGAATCCTCTTACACTGTTGGTGAGAATGCAAGTTGGTACAGCCACTTTGGAAAACAGTATAGAGGTTCCTCAAAAAGTTAAAAATAGAGCCACCCTATGACCCAGCAATTGCACTACTGGGTATTTACCCCAAAAATACAGATATAGTGAAAACAAGGGCCACATGCATCCCAATGTTCATAGCAGCAATGTTCACAATAGCCAAACTGTGGAAGGAGCTGAGATGCCCTTCAACAGATGAGTGGATAAAGAAGATGCGGTACATATAGACAGTGGAATATTACTCAGCCATCAGAAAGGGTGAATACCCACCATTTGCATCAACATGGATGGAACTGGAGGGGATTGTGCTAAGTGAAATAAGTCAAGCAGAGAAATACAATTATCATATGGTTTCACTCATATGTAGAACATAAGGAATAGCACGGAGGACATTAGGGGAAGGAAGGGAAAACTGAAGAGCAGCAGCAATCAGTGGGGAGACGAACCATGAGAGACTCTAGACTCCGGGAAACTATCTGAGGGTTTCATAGGGGAGGGGTTAGGGGGATGGGGTAGCCAGGTGATGGGTATTAAGTAGGGCCCATGTTTTAATGAGCACTGAGTGTTATACGCAAATAATGAATCATGGAGCACTACATCAAAAACTAATGTAGTACTGTATGGTCACTAACATAATAATAATAAAAGAAAAAAGAAAAATTATTCATTATCTGAAATGCAAATTTAACTGGGCATCCTGTATTTTTATTTGCGAAAGCTCACAACTTTACTCCCTATTATTTCTCTTTGTGACTATCCCAACACATATTTCTCTGGGATGGAAAGCAGCAAACCAGTATATGGGCCTCTTTTTAATTTTGTCAGCACCAATGTTCCTGGCCAGAGGACCTTTTAAAGCATATATCAAATCACATCATTCACATGCTTAAAACACCCTCTTTAATTCTTCTTTAATTCCTATCATATTAGAATAAAACACAAATTCTTTCCCAAACCCTATAAAGCCTGTACATGTTTTCTCCTGCCTACCTTTCTGAATTTCACAACAGCCCTATGAAGAGGACATCATTATTAATCCCATTTTACATGTGAGAAAAATGAAGCCTAGAGAAGGAGCACATGCTCCACTAGATATCAAAATTAGCTGTCTTATATAAAAACAATTATGGCATTAGTGTAGAGAGTATAAAAATAGATTAGAAAAATTAATAATTGTAACATCCAATGTTGGTTAAGGATGCGGTCCAGTGGGCATTTTTATGCACTGTAGTGTGAATTGATCATGTTGTTTTAGAGAGAGATTTGGAAGTGTTCATGACCATTTAAAAATATGTGTCCTCTGACTGAGCATTCATACTCTAGGTATTATCCTAGTTACATGTATGCATACATTCACATATATATGTAAATGTATAAAATAAGATCAAAGAGTATGATCTTTTTCAGTAGTTACCTCTTTTCATAGATACCCCTAGGGAAGAGAGTGAAAGTGGGGTAGGGGTGGGAGTCAAGAGGGACTTTCACTTTCTATTCTATTCTTTATTAAAAATTTATGGCTAGGATGTATTCATGGTTTTCTTGTACAATTTAAATTAATATTAAAAAAATAAAGGCAACATGTTAGCTAAACATACTCCAAAAGTCTTTAATGATTACAGGATTATAAGTAACTTATTTCTTTTTTCTCTTGAAACAGGATAACCTTACCTTGACTGAGAACTGGCTCTAAGAAATCTTGATGGAAACAAGAGGGGAAAACTGTCATGTTAAGACTATAAGCTATTTTCTTTCTCTCACATAGTAAGAACTCAGTCACCTTTGGGGCAAGCTGCTCTTTTGTTTTGGGGAAGGTTCCCTGTGACACAAATTTTAAAAATCTATTTTTTCTTGGAGAAAACTATAGTGTAACCTGAATGTAGACATTTTAGATGCAGAAGTAACTATTTTCCTCCATAATGTAAATTGTCATGTGTGATTGAATTAGGGCTGTATCTGCAGACTTTATTGCTTTGAGGGTTGTAGGGTGGTGGTTTTCTATGAATTTAGACTACACTGTGCTTGGGTTGTTGCTTGTAAACTTAAGATGTGGAAGTGTTCAGCAATTTCTTGATGGTTAACTTTAGTTGAGACCTAGAGAACTATAAGAAAAATGCACAGATGTGATTTTACCTGCTGCATAACTCTAATTCCTATAAAAAGAGAACCACAACAGGTTTATGTGGCTTAAATTATATGAGATTGGTAGTACTCTATGCATTATACTTTTTAATTTGAAACCAAATGACCAAAACTTTAGGAAATGTATTGATACTAAATAAATCGTCTTCTAATTTCACTGTCTTTAGGGTTAAAGAGTAAAGGTACAATTCAACAAGACCTCAACTAAGAGAGAGTGGGGGTTGCCCTTTCAGAAAAGTTGACATTCTCATTAACAGTAATCCTTAAAAATGACAAGGCTTGGGGAAGAAATGAGAACATGAGAATTGGTCCTCACTTGGAAGTAATGGGAAACTTCTCCTCTTTCTGGACATGGAAGGAGCTGGAGCTTAACCTAGAATGCATTGTGTAAACATGCTAATACTATTTGTTGCTTGGGGCAGGGAGTGGCAGTTAGCTAGGTCCTGGCCACACAGAAGCAAGCTAAGAGCTAGTAGAGCAATGCCTTTTATGAAACCCTGATTATAGATTTGTCCCTATGGGCCATGAGAGAGCCACATGTACTACTAGTGGTGATGGTGAAGTATCCTCTATGCTGTATTTTCCTTCCATGATCCCCAAACACTCAGTAAAATGTCATGAAAAGTATGTAACACGTGCAGTGCACACTTAGAAGGGTTGTACAATTGTTTCAATGCTCTATGACTGCCACCATGAAAGTCTTAATTTTTGAACAAGGAGCTCATAATTTCTTTTTGCACTAAGCCCCCAAAATTAATTATATAGCCAGTCCTGCTCAAAATTTCAGCCTTTTATCAGCTGTGAGGCACATGGGATATCTTGCAAGGTCTTTACTCCATGGTTGAAGTAGTGGTAGGAACAGTGGACATGAGTAGAACATAACCATATAGAGCAAAGCCACCAATCCCGAGGACCTTTGGTAGCAGGGGCAGAGCACTTGACAAGGACGACTCTAGGGCACCCTTGAATATTCTCATAAAGTAGGGGCACTTGCAAGAAGAACTGGGCAGATTGAAATCTCAAAGTCTCCATAATTTAATTAAACAAACAAAAATGTGACTTCACTAAAAGTCCATTGTCTAGAATTATTGGTATATCCCTTTGGTTTGTTTGCATTTTTTACTTTTTAACAGGCTTATATTAATCATGTAAAAAATAGAGGTGTAGTACCATCAATCCTAAGAGTTATGAGAAATATTAATGTACATTTAGTCTAGCAGTTCCTATTCTATGTGCTAAAGACACCTGAGGTAAGGTGCTATCACAGGAATCTATGTACACTAGGATAATTTGTAGTCAGAATAAATAACATGCCTTACTGTCCTCTCAGCTGAAATGCCTTTTACCCCTTCTCTCCTTGCCTGGATAACTCCTACTGATGTTTTGGGCCTTAGCTTAGACATGACCTCCACAGGAAAGCCTTCTTTGATGATCTCAGGCTGCATTAAGTGTTCCTTCTTTAAGCTGCCAGAGCACCACACTATCTATCACCCTACAACTGTCTACTTACTTTGTCTCCCCTAATGGACCATGAGTCTTTGAAAGTAGAGACCTTGGCTCTTTCATCTTTGTTTCCCTACCACTCAGCAAGAAGGCTCCTGCCACATGCTAGTCAATTGTGAATAAATAACTAAATGAATTAACAAAGTACTATATTTTTTCAAACTGTATATGATGCTGTAATTATTAAAGAAAATTTTCACATTATAGTCTAACTGTTGTTAAGTATTCAACTCACAGATACATTAAGTACACATTACTATCAGGGCAATCTGTGAAATTCTTTGATAATAAAAAGAGTCCTTCATCATTGAAAATACTGAGAATCACTTATCTAGTTTAACTTTTTTATTGTATAAATAAAGATACAGAGAAGAGATTGCATTCACTTGCCCAACGTCTCAAAATCTACCAAGGGCAGTGGAGCCAACAGCCAGCACCTGAGCCTCAGTCTTTTCCTGACTTTTCTAATTCTCTCTCGTTTCTTCTTCCCAAATGTGGCAATGCAGCCTACACAAACAAGATTGATACAAAATGGCTTTCTGTACTGGTGCTCCCCACCCCCAACATCTGCAAAGCAGCAAAAGTGTCTCAAGGTCCATGTCTGGAACCCAAGAGGCTAAATGCAAATGTAAGGCAAGCCAGTGAGCAGGCAGGGTGAAGGGGTCAGCATGAAGTCAAGTCACAGGGCAGGACAAAGTGGTCTTTTGTCCAACTTAGGGTCTGGCAACATCAGAGGCTAAGCCAAGTGATGAAGGCTTGAGAAACTTCTGCGGCCAAAATTCCAGTCATATATAATCCCCAAGAAGGCAGGCCCTGTCTCATTCACTGCTATATCTCCAGTGCCTAGCAGTGTGCCTGGAACATAGCTACTGCTTAATAAATATTTGCTGACAGAATTAAAAAATGAAAAATGGAAACTGAACTCCTCCTGGTCCTGAAGTAACTTCTCCAAAAGCTACCTAAAGCAGTAAGCCTTGCAGATCCACTCATGTGGTTCTAAATGAGTACTCAGTGGTCTCAGTTATGCTTTAAATTATCAGACAAGCAACATTTAAGGAAAGAGGGGAATACCCAAGGGAAGCTGGACCTTAAGGTTGTAGCTGAGGGGAGAAGATGGATCCCATCTGACGCTAAAATAAAGGAAACCAAGTCAGAACCTCACATGCATAAATAGGCCTTTAAAGCTCATGACCCAATTAAAATGAAGGGACTGTTCCAACTCCTTGGAACTACACCCACAGGAAGAAGGCTTTTTGTGAATAATTTGCTTCATTTGGTTTTCCTTTTAGCTTTTTATTTCATGTACCTTATAATGTGGTTCTGTCTGGATAAATAGGGGGAAGGAGGTCAGTAGAATATGATAGGTAGATAGTAGTGTGATTGTTTCTGAGCTCCACAAACCCCAGGGATAAACCCTGAGCTCTGCTTACTCCTGAGAAGTCCTGACTGATCTTATAAATTTATCTTTTCTCCATAATGGGGTTGGAGACCTTGAGATTTTAAAATAATTACTTCAATTGTCCATTTCCCTTTACTTGTTTAGACAGATTTAGTAGCCATTTCAAGATGGAAATTTTCTGATTTCTTTCACTTGCCTGGATGCCATTTCATGACACCTTTTTATTCAAGTTTTCAAGTCATTAATTCCCCCTCTTTAATCCTGTTAGGAGCCAGTGTCCTTTAATGTCATCCATTGAGTTTCCCAAGAGTGAACACTTTTTTCTCATCTTGCAAACATCTCCTAATTAATGGTCACTACTGCCTTCTCATTAATGCTCAATAGAGGAGGCAATTAATGATCACTCATGCACCAGATGAGATTTTCAGGCACGGCTCACTCCAGTAGTGCTGTAGCTTTTTTGACCTCAGTCAAAATTTCATTTCTATGTCCTTTCTATAAAAGGGAAGATGCCATAATCTCACTTTAACTTCTCCCAAGCAAGAGACTCTTTCCATCAGTCAACAAATATGTTCAAGTCTTCTCCATATATATCTTTATATATATCATATGTATGTTATATATAACATATATATATAAAATCTGGTTACTGAAAAACTCTTGCTATTAAAATTATCTCCCTAAGCTCAGTAATTACCTCTAAATGCAAAAATCTTTGATTTCTGTGTGCCATATATTTCCACTGACCATCAGTTTATTTTTTTTTAAGATTTTATTTATTTATTCATGAGAGACAGAGACACAGAGAGAGAGAGAGGGAGGCAGAAGGAGAAGCAGACTCCCCGCTGTGCAGGGAGCCCGATGCGGGACTTGATCCCAGGACCCCAATATCATGACCTGAGCTGAAAGCAGACGCTTAACTGACTGAGCCACCCACATGCCCCATCAGTTTATTTTTTAGTAATTATTCTGGTGATGTTTGCAGCACCATTTTTTTTTTTTTTTTTTTTGGTCTTGGTTCTCATACTGTTTCTCCTCATTGTCCTTTGCTGGCTCATTTTACTTCATCCATCACTTAAATATTGATATACTACAGGCTTCTTCCCTGACTCTCTTTCCTAAATTCATCCTAGGAGATACCATCTACTCTTCTGCCCTTTGTTAATCATTTTCCAAATTGGTTTTTTGCCCCATTATACTTCCCGAGGCCCAGGTTCATTATCTGGCTTCCTACAGAAAATCTCCACTTGGATGACACACAGGGAACTCATACTCAACATTTTTCAAACTAGACTTATCATCTACCCCACCTCAAATTTATTCCTCCCCCAGGGTTCTCAGTGAATGACAGACACCACTATTCATGCAGTTGTTTGTGACAGAAATATACGAGTCAATCTTGATTCCTCTATCTCTCTTATTCCTTCAAACACAATCAAGTCTTGTCAACACTCTCTGCTAATTATCTCTTAAAATCTTATCTTATTTTCAACTCCCCACTAATAGTTTATCACCACCAGTATAAAATCTAAAATCCTTATCACAACTGTCCAATGCTCATTTATTTAATCAATATTTATTGTGTTGCCAACTGTGTTCTAAGCATGGTAGAACACGCTTTTCATATTTAAGCCCCTGGCTACTACTGTAATGTCGTCTCTTTCAGCTTGATCCAACCTCCTTGCCACTTTCCTTGCTTGAATCATAACTTACTTACGTCTCATTAAATACATAATACTACTGTTCTATTGCTTCTCTATTTTTGCAGAGACTGTTTACTGTAATTGAGTTTTAAGATTCAGTTTAATTATTAAGTGGATATAATTAAATACCAAATGACTCTATACTCTTTGTGACCACACAAGGATACCCAGATATGTTACTTGATTTTCTTCCTTGGGAGAGTCCATCTGCATTTTTATCAGTCAGACCCATTGCCATTACAAGGAAGTAACTAAACTGGCCTGAGGAGTTTTTGCTAGAGGTAGGAAATCATAGGTTAGATGGACTTTAGTTGAGGAAGGGAACCAAGGGTAACATGTCTGCCCAGGATGTCTTTCAGCCCAGTCAACAAAAGCTAGACTAGATTAGGCTTGAGTTATTCAAAAAGTTTTGGAGTACACTTACTTGATACTTTAACCCAAAGAAATTCTTTTATGGTACAGAATCCAAATCCTGAGTTAGACCTATAAGATAACAATTTTGAGGTTCAAATATTTCTAACCCTCATTAAAACATGGGGATGGGCCCCTTGTCTTTATAGGTAGTGTGCTAGCACTGAAAAGGGGAGAGAGAAGAGCAAGGGATTCTAACATCTTTGTATTGTTTTGTATTTCTTTAAGCTTTTCATTGCCGAACTCTCCTCCTAACTCACTGACTTTACTAAAAATCAGCTGTTTTCTCAATATATCCTTCAGTGGGTGTTCCCCACCTGCTGCAACTACTATCTTTAAAGAGATTATTTTTCAATCTGATTTTCTAGCCTAATACTCCTCTCTGCCTATTCTTGACTTTCTTGCTGTTTTATTCCTCTTTCACTTGGGAGATCTCCCCAGGATTTGAAACTTAGTATGGAAATAAAACATATCCATTTCCTACTCCCCCTGGAAAGCCATGCTAAGTCCCAAGTGTAAAACATGCAACCTGATTTTTGTCTCTTTCCTCTAACATATCACAGGTATTCAATCATCATCAAATCTTTGTTTTTTAAACCACTGCTTCTGCTGCTCATAACTTATAAAAGCTGCATTGCTGGTAAACGACTGCCTTAAAATCAAGTTTCCAAACCACTATCCTCCAATTTTATAACAAGACCAATAACAACAACAATAAAAACAAACATGTATACAAGACTTACTATGCACTGGGTACTATTTTAAATTCTGTGTGTGTGTGTGTGTACATATACATATTTTTTTCTCACCTAATCCTCACATGATAGAGAAATAGTCACAGAGTAACTAAGAGACTTACCCAAGGTAACACAGCTAGTAAATACTAGAGGCATGCTTTTAACCTAGGTCATCTGGCTCTCAAGTCCATGCCCTTAACTATTTTATACTTGTCCCTTTTGGCTAAAAGGCCAGAGATAAAATTCATCTAACATTCCACATTCTCTTTCCAACAGACTTTCAAGATGCTATAATTAAACATACATTTGATAATGTCCTAGTCTAGACTCCATATTTGAGCTAGATAATACAATAGCCACTAGCCACATGTGTCTATTAAGTTCCTAAAATATGGCTAGTACAACTGGGTCACTGAAATTTTAATTTTATTTAATTTTAATTACTTTTAATTTTAATTACTTTTAATTTTAATTAAAATAGCCATATGTAACAGTGTTTATTATCTTGGACAATATAGTAGCATTGGCTGTTCTTTAGTAATCAGAAAATAGATGTTGACTAAACATACTTGCCACTAAACAGAACAACAAATGCATAAGGGCATGGCCTTTTCTTCCCAATAGAATAGGACATACTTGGGAATGTAAGACACTGGGAAGAGTAACTAGCAATTCAATGTTGGTGTTGAATTGAGAGTTATACTAAGACAAGGCAGGCCAAGAGAAGTCAGGACATTGAGCCAAGTCACAGATAGTTCATGTTAGGTTCATGGTAAACAGGTAGAGGCTAATAGCCAGAGTGCCAAGGAGTTAGGTCAAGAGAGTACAGGTTGACTAAGAGGAAAACACATACCATAATTTTAGATATTAACTTAAACAAAAAGCAGATGAGCTGTGGTATCAAACCTGAGGAAGAAGTCTCAACTAGGCAAAAGGGCTCAGGCATAGCACAGACTGAGTGTATATGCAGTAATTAGTTCACACTGGGCACCAAGCAACAAAGAATAAAAGTGAAATAGGAAGACAGATAACACATTTAAAAGGAAGACAAGTGCAAGCAAGTGGGTCTACCCTACAGATGGACCAAGTTAGGACCTTTGAGCCTAATAGTAATAGCTACTATCTAGTGAGCACCTACTATGAGCCAGACATCATTCTAGGTGCTTTACACATATATAATTCAATATTCTGAGGTAAATACTATTATCTTCATTTTATAGATGAGAAAACCAAACCTCAGTGAGGTTCAGTTATCTTCCATAATTTACACAGCTATTCTGTGGTAGAGCCAGGATTTGAAACAAATTCTGTCCAATTTCAAAGTCCATCTAATTTGTACTACTCTACCAGATATCTATAAAATAAATAGCTTTAGGCCTAGGCAGAAGTAAAGATTCTTGGGAATTTGCCAGGCCTAACAGGGAAGAGTAGCTCCCTTCAAAGAGGAGACAAACCATGAGAGACTCTTAACTATAGGAAACAAACTGAGGATTGCTGGAAGACAGGTGGGAGGGGAGGTGGGTAACTGGGTGACCGGCATTAAGGAGGGTATGTGATGTGATGAGCATTGGGTGTTTTTTTTTATTATTATTATTTATTTATTTGAGAGAGAGAGAGCGAGAGACCACAAGCAGGGGAAGCAGCAGAGAGAGAGGGAAAAGCAGGCTTCCTGCTGAGCAGGGAGCCCAATGTGAGGTTCTATCCCACCCCAAGATCATGACCCGAGCCAAAGGCAGACATGCAACCAACTGAGCCACCCAGGTGCCCCAAGCACTGGGTGTTATATGCAACTGATGAATTATTGAACTCTACATCTGAAATTAATGATGTACTATATGTTGGCTAATTGAATTTAAATTAAAAAAAAGGAGTCAGAACCTGAACTATAGGCATATAATGGCATATTAAAGAGGAAAGGAGAGTTTCCATTGAGGGAAGGCCTGACAGCTTAAGCAGGTCAAAGTTTAAAAGTATAAAACTGTAGAGGCTATTCTGGAGGTAATAGCAGAGGATGGAACAATGTTAATATTAGCTCCCATTTACCCACATACAAGCCATTGAACTAGATGTTTCCCACAGAACCTGATGATTTATAGCTATTATTTATAATTCTAACTTAAATTATTTATGGTAGATGGAATGAGCTCCATTTTCATAGATGAAGTCTTGAGTACATGAAAAGGCATGGATTATAAGCAAGGCCTGTCAGGTTCTAAAGCCATACTTTTTCCTTTAACAAATAGCTTCCATGAAAACCCATATGAAAGGCTTTGCTCTTTCCCTACCCTTCAAATGTTCCTTTCTGAGACTTCCTTCTATTCTTTAGATCCCCTTTTAGATTGGGTGCATGTTTCAATGGTCCAATATCCAGACCATCCAGGGATGTCTTGGCCTCTGAAGATCATGTCCTCTTTTCAGCTATTAATTTCCACAGGAGTCAACCCAGTGGCAACTCCAGAATTTCTGTGTGATAAGAGAATTTAGGTATGGTGATCTGGTTAAAGGCCTACCTAGGGAGCCTGTCTTGAAGCTGCATCTCCATATCAAGCTACTAAACACATGGTTCTTGCTCTGCTTTATATGAAAGGTTCTACTTCCTAATTCTATTTTTTTTAATTTTGCTTTTATTAAAGTAAAATTTATGTATAAAGAAATGCACATCTTGGGACACCTGGGTGGCTCAGTCATTAAGCATCTGCCTTCGGCTCAGGTCATGATCCCAGGGTCCTGGGATGGAGCCCCACATCGGGCTCCCTGCTCGGCGGGAAGCCTCCTTCTCCGTCTCCCACTTCCCCTGCTTGTGTTCCCTCTCTTGTTGTGTCTCACTCTCTGTCAAATAAATAAATAACTAAAATCTTAATAAAAAAAAAAGAAATGCACATCTTAAGGGTACAAATTTAATGAGTTTTGACAAATGTATATATTCCTGTAAGCACACCCAAATCAAGATATAGAGTATTTCTATCATCTCGACAAAGGATGAAAGTTTCCTTGTTACCCCTTTCCAGTCAATCCCTCACTACAACCCCCAGGCTGGGCAACCACTGTTTTGCTTGTCTCTTCTCAAAATTCATTTAAATGGAATTATATACTCTTTGGTTCTGGTTTCTTTCATTCAACCTTGTGTATGTAAGATTGATCAATTTATTGAAGAGAACATCCTTTCTCCATTTATATTCTTGGCCAGCCTTAAAAAAAAAAAGAAGGAAATCCTGTCATTTGCAACAACATGGATGAAACCTTATACAATATTATGCTAAGTGAAATAAACCAGACACAAAAGAAACAATACTATATGATCACACTTATATGAAGAATCTAAAATAGTCAAACTTACAGAAGCAGGGAGCGCAATGGTGGTTACCAAAAGCTAGGGGAAGGGGAAACAAGGAGGTGTTGGTGAAAGGGCACAAAGTTTTGATTATAAAGAATGAATAATTCCTAAAGATCTACTGTATATCACAGTGCCTATAGTTAACAACACTGAATTGTATACTGAAAAATATGCTATCACAGTCAATCTTATGTTAAGTGTTTCTACCGATAGACAGATGATAGATAGATGATAGATAGATAGATAGATAGATAGATAGATAGATAGATAGATAGATGATAGACAGATATAGATAGATGATAGATAGATAGATAGATGATAGAGAGATAGATGGTAGATGACAGATAAGGCAGGAGGAAACTTTTGGAGGCAATGCATATGTTTATGGCATTGATTGTGATGATAGTTTCATGGATGTATACTTATCTCCAAACTCATAAATTGTACACATTAAATACACATGCATTTTATATGTCAATAATACATCAATAAAGTGGTTTTAGAAAGATTAATCTATGTTTTATCATGTATCAGTAATTCATTCTTTTTGCTGAGTAGTATTCCAATAAATTGATATATCTTAATTTGTTCATCTATTCTCCTGTTAAGAGACATTGGGCTCTTTCCATCTTGGGGATATTATAAGTAAAGCTGTTTTAAGCATTCTGTACAAGTCTCTTTTGTGGACATATATTTTCATTTCTGCTGGGAAAAGTGCCCAGAAGCCAAAATGCTGGGGCACAGGGTAAGTGTATGTTTAACTATAAGGAAGTGCAAAATTGTTTCCCAAAGTGGTTGCAACATTTTATACTCTTACTAGCAAAGTACTAGAGTCTTGGTTGCTTCACATACTCACAAAGCTTTGTTGTTGTCAATCTACTTAATTTTAGCCATTCTGGTGGGTGTGTGGTTATATCTCGCTATGGTTTTAATTTGAATTTCCCTGATGACTAGTGACATTAAACATCTTTCCATGTGTTTAGTAAGGTTGGTCTATTTTTATAGTGGTAGACTACACATATCTTCTACCAATTAAGCTGAGACACTATTAACCTGAAGTGTTTTTGTACTGAGTAAGGCAGGGCTAATGGAGATTATAGGATGGCCTGATGCCCTTCTATGAAACAATCTCTTACCATGATCACTGTGTCTAACTCAGGCAAAGACTGTTGCTGCTGCCACTGCTGCCTTTAAAACTGCAAAATAATGAATTTTTTGAGCAATTACTTTCTCAGGTTTCATAATTGTACTACTTTTTCAGATATCTTACAAATCAACCCAAAGGTTATTGTTCCTCCTTCCAGGACTTAAACTTTAATTTCCACACAGAAAAAAAGGGGAGTCAACTTTTGAAATCCACTGTTTATAGATTTATGTACCTATAGTCAGCCCACAATACTAGAGATCATCTTAATACTGTATAACTGTATTATAATTTAGGTCTCACTGATTTTGATAAATGGCACCTCCAAAAAATAATTTAAAAATTAGGGGACAAAGAAAGAGTGACAAAGAAATAGAGAAAAATAAAAATGATGAAGACAAAGTAAAAAAAAAAGTACAGAAATGCCCACATTTGGTATGAAGGAATCCAGTTCAAATTAACTTGGTATGATTTCATTCTTTTCCAGCCAAATGAATTTTGTACAGTGATGCTTAAAGTGTGGAAAGGATTAACAATCAGCTGGATACATTTCAGAAGCTTGAATGGTGTAAATTGAAGGAATCGGCAAGGCCATCTAATACAACTCCCTGCAGAGTGCAGGAATCAACTCACAGAACCCAGAAATGTTTCTATCTTCTAAAGTCCACTGGTCATAGTGAGAACCTCTGGAGCCACACAAAATATATCTATTGTCTTCTACACATCAGCACTTAATAAGTTACAAAAAGACTATATGCCCTCTACCCTCAACTCAGGTTTGACACTCTGTTCCTTCAACCCTTGCTTATAGAAACTATTAACCATCCTGGTCACCTTTGTTTATTACACTTCAATATTCTCCTTAAAAGATCCCCCACAAACAGTGTGTTATGTAAGTGATCTGACTAGCACAGATAATAGTGTTACTGTAACCTTCCAAAAAAATTACAATGTACTATCAGATTAGATTAGCTTTTTGGTTACAACGTCAGCATTGACTGGTTTTGCCACTACAGCCAACTAAAAACCATAGGCTTTTTTCACAAGCAGTCACTTCAGCCTTGGCTTTCTCACTTGAGTTTTTTTCTTTTTGGAGGTGGAAAGGAAGTTGAGTATAGAACTTTTGATTAGCACTTATTATACTTCATCTTGTTAGTTTCAGTCCACTATTCTAACCTGCCAAGATTCGGTCATACCCTGTGAAAATTCTTCATAATTTCACCATTTATTTTTGTTGGCAAATCTTTCCATAAGATCTCAGTACACTTCTCTGCATTAGAACTTAGAATCTAAAGGATAAACTGAATCATTCCTTTGTGCCTCAGGTTCATAAGGAGTCATCATTCTGAGCTTCAGTATTTACTGTCCATGACCTTAGGAACATAGAACAAAAAAGAGATACAGGACACTGTAGTAATTGTACTGAGCTCAAGACTTCCTATAGAGATATTTTTGTTTTACCAAATACCCAATACGACATCATTTTACTTATTTTTTTTCTTCAGGAAGGGACATTTAATGACAATAAATGACAAATCTGTATAACTAAGGGTCCAAGTTAATTAGATTTAATTTAATTGAGATTTTATTGGACTGTAACTTAACTAAGTCACTAACTATGTAACTTATTCAAACCAACTGATAATATTATCTAACACTAAGAAAAGAAAATATCAGGTTAAAAATGTTCTATCAGAAACCAATGTCCTCACCATACCCTTGTCAGGAGGGAGTGGGGTAACTTTGCTCTTTGATCTAATCTCCTCACTCCCTTAACATCAGAACTTTCTAAAAGGCTAACTTTGTATTTTATGTTTACTAGAATAACACAGATGAGTAAGAGTTTACTGAAAAATCACCTATGCAGAAAAGATTTTAAATGTTATAATGCAAGTATTCTTCATAAAGATTTGACATCTCTCACATTGCCACTCAAGAAAGTACATTACCAAAGAATAATTCATGATGAATATGTCAACACTCTATAGCTGCTTTTTACAAAAGCTATAATGTACACCCCTCCCCACTTGCCTTTAAATCTAAATTTTCACTGTTTGACTAGAACTCTCATTGCCTGAAACTAATCAGAAATTTCTCTGAATCTTAGTTCGTATCTACTTTATGTGCCCCCCTTTATTCTTATCTTTATCCAAAACCTTGGTTTAGATAAAGGTCCAGTAACTACATGTACTCAATCAAAGGGGGTTTAAATCTGCAAAGTAACTGCTCTCTGAGGAATACTAATCAGGCAAAATATCCACTCTTTGATCAGAAACAACTGAAGACCTCAGACAACCTCATTAAAAGCAAATTTTTACTTTGCTTATATTTTGATCTCTTAAACTTTATTCATTATCTACAATATTTGTCATACACCAAAATAGTTTTTAAAATAATCAAACTGTTTGGAATTGTTGCCCAAGGTTTTTTTGGGAAAGCTCTAGCTCTCTCGCCCTACTCCAAATGGTCAGAATCTAAACAGAATACTTCAGAATGTCTATATACTATTTTATGGTAAGAACATGAGGTGACTTAGACAGATCTGCTTTCCAATTCTATCTCAGCCTCAGTTATCTCATTTTAATATTGATATAATACATATTTCATAGGACTGTTGTAAGGATAATTTCTATAAACCGTATGGTGTATAATAGGTACTCAATAAAGACCAGTTTCTTTACCACTTATACCTATTCTTATTCCATGTCAAGGTTAAACACTAAATAATATCAATACAAAGGAAATTCAGGAATAAGATCACATTTTCACCTTTACTGTCAGGTGAGCATTTGTTTTAAGTAAAATGATCTGTCTCCATCAAAATTATCAGAGTCCACATCAAATGAGAACAATATTTGAATTTCAACACACCCTACATTATGTAGGAGAAATTCAAGTTCAGCTAGCTGCCTCATTTAACCAGGATATATGGGTTTGCTTAAACACATAATACTTTTCAAAATAATGTAAAACCCAAATTCATGGATTTACTCATTTCAGTTCTTTGTTATAGATATGTTACAATTTGGTATATGCATATGTGACTGTGATGTATGTATGTGTGTTTGCATGTGTGTTTTATATGTATATTTTATGTTTTCTGGGTGTTTTTTTTTCTTTCTAAATCAAGCCAGAAACCTTTTGATATCAGGGATTGTATCTCTATTACAGTAAGACCCCCACCATTAATAGCATGTTTGCCTTCCCCATTAGACTAAGCTTTCCTGGCAAACAAGGACCAAATCTCCTCCAACCCAGCTCAGAGTCAACAAATGCTGCTGACTGTCAATCCCTTGTTGATTAATTATGTGAGCATAGAGCAGAGCCTGGAGATTACTGATAGATGCTAAGAGCAGCTGAATATGTATCTCAGAGACCTGTGTCACACAACATTGGGCCCTAGATTTAGGATATTCATAATGAAGTCATTCTTGAGTGAAGTGCTTAAATGGCTAAGGAAACTGTAGATGTTCCCTTTACATTAATAAAATCACAATCCAATGGCCAATAAAATGCAGCAACAAAGAAGCACACCAAGAACATGACTGGATGGGAAAGTTTCTTAGAATGTAAACAACACTGGGCTGGAATTCAGAGACCACCTGGGTTCCTGTCCTGACTCTACTACTGACTTTGCTGTGATCATGGCTCATTTACTTTATCTGTCTGGGTCTCAGATCCTGGATCACTTATGAAACGAGCAGACAAGACCCTGAGTTCCCTCCCAGGTCTAACAGTCTAAAGCTCAACATTAAATGAAAATTGATACTTCTGTCTCAGAACTCATGCTATTAGAATCTATATGATACAGGTTAGCGTATGATCAATTGCTGCTTTGGTCTTGAATTGTTTCTTATACATTCAGCTTGTATCCCTGATACAGGAATCATGGACTACACATCTGTATTTTAGGCCAAAAGCTAGGTCATGACTGCTCAAACTAGTATATGCTTTTAAAAATATCTGTGTTGATCGATTGAACTGGAAAATGAGAAATCTGACTACTGTTGTAGCCTCACAGCTGGGATGTCAAGATTAGCAAGGTAATATACATTAACTCTGGCACTGCTTTCAGCTTGCTAAATAAGAGATGGTATAAGTTCAGAGTAAATGCACAGATCAGGATCAATTTTCTATTTCCTTATAAACCTTTCCAGTGCTTAGCAAATATAAAATAACCTGATGAAATCTGCTGGCTCCTTTGAAAACCCATTTTTTTCCAAGAAGTCTGGTATTTCTATGTCTGACCATAGAAGAGTAGTTAAAAATACCTTCTTGGAAACCTTGCTCAGTAGTAGACACTGAGATCAGTCCTATGTGGTTTGCTGCGAGTGATTTTAGAGATGCTCTTAGTCCCCAATTCTGCTCAAAAACCTCTTTACTTACAGCTTTTTATGATTACTGAGATTCTCATTTTGGAGTCACCTCTGTGAAGAGAAGTAGTAAGACTTAGGTAGTTTGGATGATGGAAAAAGGGAGCAAGAAATATGTGCTGGGCATTGAAGGAGAGCAAGCCCAGGAAAGGGACAAGAAGAAGGCACTCAAAGAGAAAAAAGATGCTTACAGCATTTTTTTTACAATTGTATCAGAACTAGAACCAAAGTGGGGAGGGGTGGGTAGAAAAGAAAACATACATTCTCTCCTTCAGACAAATAAAATGACTATTTAAATATGATTTGTAAAGGTAACAGCTGTCATTTCATTAGACCCTGGGCATATTCTTGCAGCTTTTGACTTCTGCAATGAAATCCAAACATTTTCACCATCTTTACTGCTACAACCCTAGTCCAAACCAATATCACCCTTCACCTGGATCTTTTATCAGCCTCCTAACTGGTATCTTTGTTTCCACATTTGCCTCTTACATCCACCACACAGCGACTAGAGTCATCCTTTCAAAGCATAAACTAGATACAGGACTTAAAACTCTCCAATGGCTTTCCATTGAAAGTGTAATAAAATCAGGGTACCTGAGTGGTTCAGTTAAGCATCTGCCTTCGGCTCAAGTGATCATCTCAGGGTCCTAGGATCCAGCCCCGTGTTGGGCTCCCTCCCTGCTCAGCGGGGAATCTGCTTGTCCCTCTGCCCCTCCCCCTGCTTGTACTCTCCCTGTCACTTTCTCAAATAAATAAATAAATTCTTTTTTTAAAAAAAAGAAGGGGGAATAAAATCCTAAGTCTTTTTCATGGTCTCTTGCCTATCTCTGTGACCTTACATCCTATCACTCTTCCTTTCCCTTTGAAGTCCACCTACACCAACTTTCATTCTGTCCCTTGAACACCCTGAGCTTGTTCTTATCTCTGGTAGTCTTACACTTATCCTTCTGCACAGAACTTTCTTTTAAGAAATTGCTTTTTTTAAAAACATGCTTATTTTCCACAGTCCTTCATTAAATGATAAACTCCATGAGGGAAGAGTTCTTGTCAGTCCTGAGCATCATTGTATCCTCAGTGTTTTGGCCACAGATAAAATATAATAATTGCCTAATAAAGGTTTGTCAAAAGAATGAGTAAATGGTAAAGGGAATCAGCAAGTCATGAAAAGAAATGTAGATGAGTAGCTAAGAAGGCTCAGCTGAAATTACCTAGCATGGCTATAGGGGATAATACAGTCATGATTTCGTGACTTTCCTTAGAAATATTCAATACCTCAGAAGCAAAAAAGAAATTGGTAGAGGTTATCCAGGGTTTGGATTGACAAGGCAACAACTTTGACAGATTATTAAGGGGCTAAGGAATCCCAGGATGTTAGTGAGCACATCTTCAAAACAGTGCCAACAGAGCCTAAGTGAATATGAAGGCAAACCACAGTGGGAGGTAAAGGACTGGGAGAACTGGAATTACTTAAGGGTTTGAAGGAGATGATGGGAATAATAAGAGAGCATTCCATGGGTAATAAGGGGTAAAGAGCCATAGAAGCACAAGAGATTGTGGTCAGAGAGGAGGATCAGAATTCAGGATCATGGAACAGTGATGATAGAATGTATGTTATAACTGAATTACTCAGAACTGTCTTACTTAGCTATAAAATCTCTCCCTTGACAACACTGTGAAACTAATAGACCATTCCACTTTACAATGGACTCACTACTCCTTTCAAGTAAAGTCTAGCTCGTCATACAAGGCTTATCTGGAAAAGTCTCTGATAGCATCTGACCACTGATTTTGGAGTACCTGGGCCAAAATTAAGGGTAAGAGGACTTTTCTCTGGCTTTTTTTCATTTGGCTTTTCTCCAGATCTTAGGCCCTATCCCTAGTTTTCAATCTTTTCTATATCAAAAAAGATCCAACCTCTATCAGAGGGTCCTAATGGAGCTGATAGCTAATCTAATTCACAGTAAAATGAGAATGGCTGAGAATGACCTAAAGCCTTACCAATCCTGGGTTAGATGAAAATTTTGATTGTGTCCTTCCTGTCTTAACTCAAATCCATGCATAGTAAATAAGGTGGAAATTTAGGGCCATTGTCAGTAACACTTTTGCTAGACTTAAGGTCATCTCCAGCAGACAATATCTTCAGGCTCCTCTGCTGTGCTATTGAATATTGGTGTGGAATTAGGATCTCATGGCAGCACTGCCATCTATTTAGATTAAACTTGGATTACAGGCTCTCTGACTCCACAGGATCAGAAAGGACAGCAAAATCTCAGAGCAAAGAAAACGACTCTGATTCCCACACATCTATTTAGCTATTGACATACCCTCCAAGGGAGAAAGTGTCCCTCTAGCAGCATGAAGCCCTTAGGGACAGATTTCCCAGTGCATCATTTTTAGATCCATTAGTACTAACATGCATGATGGTTGCTAAGATACTATAAATTGGGAAAGAAAATACCACATAACGGTAGGTGCAGAGAGGCAGGCGCTAGCCTGCTTTGCAGACTACGTACTAGGCTGTTACTTATTAGCATCATGAATAGGATCATTTCCAACAGCTCCTGTCTATTTTCCTTCTGGAAACTAGGATGCTGTTGCATTTCAATTGGTAAAGAGTGTTTATAATTCATATTTTTGAGGAGTAATTGAATTTGTGAAAGTTGAGCCTCATAATTGCTACTGAGGAATCTATTAATGAGTAAGAAGGTGGTTGGAGTGTGCATGTGTGTGTTTTTTCCCTGACTATTAAATAATAACTTCAATTTGGGAATGAAATCACCCTCCATTGATTTCCAGTGTATTCTGCCATCGTTCAGATAGCACTTTCAAGGAGTTCTGTAAATGAGATTTGTAGCTGAGGTAATTGCTGCTGCAAAAGCATGCAATAGAAGGCAAGCTTTATAACCGCCACTTTCTTGATGTTGTAACTTAACTACCTCCTTTCCAAACAAAGCTGAGTTGGATAGAAGATGAAGTTCTCTTTGATTTTTGACTTGCCTCTTATCTCCTAGAGAGAGGAGACACTCCAGACAATATTTTGATCCTCATCTCACTTTATGATGTTAATAACCTAACTGAAAAAAAAAAAAACTGGAAAAAAAAGCCTTTTCAGCAAATTGCTTGGTATTAATGATAACACCTTGATTATCCTTAAATTTGGTTATTTTCCCTTAAAACTAACAAACAATAATCATTTTGCAATAATTTCCAATGGTGTTGCCCAAGAGAGGATAAGTAGCTCCTTCCCAGAGGGGACTTATTACTTCTAAGTGCAGTGTTTAGTAAGAGTTGTGAGAAAGACAAATATTCTTCTCCACAGACTGGCTGCCTATCTATGTGCCTGAGTGATAGCCATTGACAGTGAACAACCTCTACCTGGGTCAGTGCTTAAAAAGCAGGCTCCTCATCAACCACCAGTCTCTGTGCCTGAAAGGCTGGGGAGGGCTCATTAGGAAAACATCATGCGCCTGGGACAGGCCCTTCACCACCACCAGTATCATAATTAGAACCATGAGGTAGCCTGATACCATACTGAGTCAATATCATATCTCATTATGCATCACAAGTTTCTATTATAAGTAATTAATACCTTTCTGCCTCTTTCTCTATTTTCTCTCACCCCACTTTGAGATTTAGGGAGGGAGGTATATGCTATTTCTTTATCTTCCCACAGTCCCTATAGACTTTTGCACCTAGCAAGTGTTTAATTAATGTATTAAAAAGTTTTGATGCCATAGTAAATATTAACAATCAAGTAAAAAGTATTTTGGGGCACCTGGGTGGCTCAATCGGTTTAGTCCGGCTCTTGATTTGGGTTCAGATCATGATCTCAAGGTCCTGGGATTAAGCCCCACATCGGGCTCTGCGCTCAAGATCCTCAAGAGTCTGCTTGAGGATTCTCTCCCTCTCCCTCTGCTCCTACCCCCTCAAGTAATAAATCTTTTTAAAAAAAGAATCAGGTAAAAGTATTTTAAGTGTCTTTACTGTAATCTGAACATGGTTGGAGGAGTCAAAACCTCCTATAATCTAAAAATAAAATTTAGCCAGCTTTGAAATCTTTAGATTCTTTTTATAAAGAAAAGGGAGAAGACAAAAAGATTTTTAAAATTTTTAAATTTTATGGAGAAAAGATTCTAATGATAGTGATGATAAAAAACTGCCATGGATGAAGGTTACCATTTGCCCAGACTCAGATTTCCTACCCACCTAGACCCTTTGCTTGCTGTAACTTAAGGTCCTACTATTCTCCCCTTAACATTGTCAGAATTAGCTGGGTCAGATTTCCTATGAAATACAGTCCTTCAGTAGTGCTTAATAGGGAACTGTTCCCAAGGGAACTGTGCAGCCACAGTGAAGAGCCATAATAAATGGAACAAAAATGTCAGCCTTAAATTTATCTGTCATAGTAAGCTATCTACCATGAAACTTGCCTGAAGGAAGAGGAAAAACTGTGCTATTTCATTTGTTTTTTCCATTATTGGTACAAGCTGCTAAGAATGACTGAATATTTCCAATCCCTGAAAGTCATAGGAGATGACCATTGATTGCCAAGAATTTAGTAATGATTCAACTCATCTTGACACAATAGTGGGAGAGCAACCTCACTGAGGATTTGCTTTCTTGCAAGGAGACACCTTTACTATCCTCTATTTTATCAATCTTAATTCTTATTTCTTCCTACCAGCTGTCTCCCACCATTCACCGAATTTGCTGGGCAAACTTCAAATAGAGAGTAAAATTAACAGATAACTAGATGTAGGGCCAGGCTGAGGCAGAAATTCAAGGGTTTCTAGAAGAAATTCATGTTGTAAGAAGTCAAGGGAAAAAGTTAACCTTGAGTCAGGGAGCTCTTAACTTCTGGACTTGGGCACAGTTTTTGTTTTGTTTTGGACATGCAAATAGTGTCTGGACATGCAAATAGTGTCTGGATGTGAGCATGGACAGCCTGGAGAACCAAATCTGTAAAACAAGGGAGTCAGATGGCTGCAAGTCAATCATGCTCATGAGACAGAAGTGAGAGATAAGATTTCAAAAAAGTGTAATTGTTCCCAAATAGGACAAAAATAAAGTAAATGGTTTTGTTTGCAGTTTTTAAAGGGCGGTTAGCCCGTGATGGGTATTAAGGAGGGCACTGGGTGTTACACACAAACAATGAATCATGGAACACTACATCAAAAACTAATGATGTACTGTATGGTGACTAAAATAACATAATAAAATAAAAAATAAAAATAAAAAAAAAAGTGTGGTCCATGTATTCCTGGTGGTTCCTGAGATCTTTTCTTGGAATCTGAAAGATCAACACTATTTTCATAGTAATACTAAGATATTCCTTGCCTTTTTCCCGGTGTTGACATTTTCACTGATGTTGCAAAAGCAATGGTGATAAAATTACTGACCCCTTAAATTAATCATGACAGGGGCACCAAACTGTTACTACTACTATGTTAACTATGGGCTGTCTGCAATATTACTAATAAATACTGCTTATATAAGTTCATCAATATACCTTCTTTTTCAAAAAAATCTTGAAAAATAAGAGTTTCTCTCTTTATCAAAAAATTTTATGCCCATGAGCAAATGTTTGACTTTGTCATACATGTTTGAATTCCATGTATCTTTCATATCACAATAGGAATCTCAGATATATTCTTGTCTATATGGACATCTATTATATATTAAAGTACAGTTAATAGTCATAGCTATGCTAACAGTGAGTTATTCTTCATAATTAAACTATTAAATGCATATATGCTATGGATCATGACCAAAGAAAGGCCAATGTTTATACGAAGGAACAGCCATTTTCAAATTCCTTCCATGGAGGCAGAATAGCTTAATAATTCCAGTACAGACTCTGCTGCCAGCCAGCCTGAGTTTGAGTGCCAGCTTTGACACCTCCTACAAGAGTGACCATGGGTAATGCACTTAACCTCTCTGTGCTTCAGTTTCTCCATTTTCTTAAAGGACTATGAGCATTAAAAGAGTTAATACATGCAAAATATTTAGAACAGTGCTTGGCACATAGTATGTGCTCTGTAAGTGTTAATATTCAATATGATTGCTAAATTGTTTAAAACTGAGATCATGTGTGAGTATCAGACACAACATTGTTAGAGATATTTGATGTGAGCTTATGGAGGCCAACTGCTTGTCTGTACTTTAGCAGATGTCAGTAAAATCTAATTAACTCATGTCTCAGACTAAGAAAGTGTTACTTTTTGTTGACCTGTCACTTTTCTACTGAGCTTTGCACAGTTTGAAACTGAGAATTCCCTGGGGTGGGGTGGGACAAGTTCAATACTCAGTTGCATATAAGATTTTCTTTTGGGTTTATGCCACTTTTACCAACACAACGATCTATTTTCTTCTGCCATCAGATTTAAGTTTCAAAGGTTAGTTCCCAATTTCAACTTCAATCATACAGTATTTTTTTTTATTTTGTTATGTTATGTTAGTCAGCATATAATACATCATTAGTTTTTGATGTAGTGATCCATGACTCATTGCTTTTATATAGCACCCAGTGCTCCATGCAGTACGTGCCCTCCTTAATACCCATCACTGGGCTAACCCATGCCCCCACCACCCTCCCTTCTAAAGCCCTGTTTGTTTCTCAGAGTCCACAGTCTCTCATGGTTCGTCTCCCCCTCCGAATTCCCCCCCTTCATTTTCCCCTCCTTCTCCTAATGTCCTCCATGCTATTCCTTATATTCCACAAATAAATGAAACCATATCATAATTGACTTTCTCTGCTTGATTTATTTCACATAGCATAATCCTGTCCAGTCCCATCCATGTTGATGTAAAAGTTGGGTATTCATCCTTTCTGATGGTTGAATAATATTGCATTGTATACATGGACCACATCTTCTTTATCCATTCATCTGTTGAAGGGCATCTCAGTCCTTTCCACAGTTTGCCTATTGCAGACATTGCTGCTATGAACATTGGGGTGCATATGGCCCTCCTATTCACTACATCTGTGTCTTTGGGGTAA
The DNA here is from genome assembly GCF_964656455.1 of Halichoerus grypus. Classification (NCBI taxonomy): domain Eukaryota; kingdom Metazoa; phylum Chordata; class Mammalia; order Carnivora; family Phocidae; genus Halichoerus; species Halichoerus grypus. The sequence continues at coordinate 22,373,498 of NC_135727.1, read as the reverse complement.
ATGCCCAGGAGTGCAATTGCTGGGTCATAGGGTAGCTCTATTTTTAATTTTTTGAGGCACCTCCACACTGTTTTCCAAAGTGGCTGTACCAACTTGCATTCCCACCAACAGTGTAAGAGGGTTCCCCATTCTCCACAACCTCTCCAACATTTGTTGTTTCTTGCCTTGTCAATGTTTGCCATTCTAACTGGTGTAAGGTGGTATCTCAAAGTGGTTTTGATTGGAATTTCCCTGATGGCTAATGATGATGAACATTTTTTCATATGTCTGTTAGCCATTTGATTGTCTTCTTTGGAGAAGTGACTGTTCATGTCTTCTACCCATTTTTTGACTTAATTATTTGTGTTTTGGGTGTTGAGTTTGAGAAGTTCTTGATAGATCTTGGAAATCAGCGCTTTGTCTGTAGTGTCATTTGCAAATATCTTCTCCCATTCTGTGGGTTGCCTCTTTGTTTTGTTGACTGTTTCCTTTGCTGTGCAGAAGATTTTTACCTTGATGAAGTACCAATAGTTCATTTTTGCTTTTCCTTCACTAGCCTTTGGAGATGTATCTTGAAAGAAGTTGCTGTGCCTAATGTCAAAGAGGTTACTGCCTATATTCTCCTCTAGGATTTTGATGGATTCCTGTCTCACATTGAGGTCTTTCATCCATTTTGAGTTTATCTTTGTGTATAGTGTTGGAGATTGGTCGAGTTTCATTCTTCTGTATATAGCTGTTCAATTTTCCCAGAACCATTTATTGAAGAGACTGTCTTTTTTCCATTGCATATCTTTTCCTCCCCTGTCGAAGATTATTTGATCACAGAGTTGAGGGTTCATATCTGGGCTCTCTATTCTGTTCCATTGGTCTATATGTCTGTTTTTGTGCCAGTACCAGGCTATCTTGATAATCACTGCTTTGTAATATACCTTGAAATCAGGCAACATGATGCCCTCAGCTTTGTTTTTCTTTTTCAATATTTCCTTGGCGATTTGGGGTCTTTTCTGATTCCATACAAATTTTAAGATTATTTATTCCAGCACTTTGAAAAATGTCATTGGAATTTTGATTGGGATGGCGTTTAAGGTATAGATTGCTCTGGGTAGCATACACATATTAACAATGTTTATTCTTCTGATCCATGAGCATGGAATGTTTTTCCATTTCTTTGTGTCTTCTTCAATTTCTTTCGTTAACTGTTCTGTACTTCTTAGTGTGTAGAATCTGTACATCTTTGGTTAGGTTTATTCCGAGGTATCTTATGGGTTTTGGTGCTATTGTAAATGCAATCTATTCTCTAATTTCTCTTTCTACAGTTGCATTGTTAGTGTATAAGAAAGCAATTGATTTCTGTGCATTGATTTTGTATCCTGCCACATTACTGAATTGCCGTATGAGTTCTAGTAATGTGGGGGTGGAGTCTTTTGGGTTTTCCACATGAAGTATCATGTCATGTGTGAAGAGAGAGAGACTGACTTCTTCTTTTACAATTTGAATACGTTTTACTTCTTTTTGTTGTCTGATTGCTGTTGCTAGGACTTCTAGCACTATGTTGAACATTAGTGGCGAGAGTGGGCATTCTTGTCGTGTTTTTGATCTTAAGGGAAAGGCTCTCAACTTTTCCCCATTGAGGATGATCTTCACTGTGGGTTTTTCATAGATGGATTTTATAAACTTGAGGAATGTTCCCTCTATCCCTATACTCTGAAGAGTTTTAATCAGGAAAGGATGCTGTATTTTGTCAAATGCTTTTTCTGCATCAATTGAGAGGACCATATGGTTCTTCTCTCTCCTCTTATTAATGTGTTCTATCACACTGATTGATTTGTGAATGTTGAACCACCCTTGCATCTGGGGGATAAATCCCACTTGGTTGTGGTGGATGATCCTTATAATGTATCGTTGGATCCTATTAGCTAGGATTTTGTTGAGGATTTTGGAATCCATATTCATCAGGGATATCGGTCTGAAATTCTCCTTTTTGATGGGGTCTTTGCCTGGTTTGGGGATTAAGGTAATGCTGGCCTCATAGAATGTGTCTGGAGCTTTCCTTTTGTTTCTATTTTTTGAAACAGCTTCAGGAGAATAGGTATTATTTCTTCTTTGAACGTTTGGTAGAATTCCCCAGGGAATCCATCAGGCCCTGGACTCTTGTTTTTTGGGAGGTTTTTGATCACTGCTTCAATCTCATTACTGTTATTGGCCTCTTCAGGTTTTCAATTTCTTCCTGTTTCAGTCTTGGCAGTTTATAGGTTTCCAGGAAGGCATCCATTTCTTCCAGGTTGCTTAATTTATTGGCATATAGTTGTTGATAATAATTTCTAATATTTGTTTCTATTTCCTTGGTGTTAGTGGTGATGTCTCCCCTTTCGTTCATAATTTTATTAATTTGGGTCCTTTCTCTTTTCTTTGGGATAAGTCTGGCCAGAGGTTTATCGATCCTATTAATTCTTTCAAAGAACCAGCTTCTAGTTTTGTTGATCTGCTCTACTGTGTTTCTGATTTCTAATTCACTGATTTCTGCTCTAATCTTAATTATTTCTCTTCTAATGCGTGGCTTAGGCATCGTTTGTTGTTTTTTTTTCTAGTTCTTTAAGGTGTAAAGTTAGTTGGTGAATTCGGGATTTTTCTTTTTTTTTGAGTGAGGCTTGGATGACTATGTATTTCCCCCTTAGGACTGCCTTTGAAGCATCCCATAGGTTTTGGACCTAAGTGTTTTCTTTCTCATTGGTTTCCATGAATTGTTTAAGTTCTTCTTTGATTTCCTGGTTAACCCAAACATTCTTGAGCAGAGTGGTCTTTAGCTTCCAAGTGCTTGAATATCTTCCAAATTTTTTCTTGTGATTGAATTCCAGTGTTAAAGCATTATGGTCCGAGAATATACAGGGAATAATCTCAATCTTTTGGTATTGGTTGAGACCTGATTTGTGACCCAGTATGTGGTCTATTCTGGAGAAAGTTCCATGTGCACTCAAGAAGAATGAGTATTCTGTTGTTTTAGGGTGCAATGCTCTGTATATATCTATGAGGTCCATCTAGTCCAGTGTGTCATTCAAAACTCTTATTTCTTTGTTGATTTTCTGCTTAGATGATCTGTCTATTGCTGAGAGTGGAGTATTGAGGTCTCCTACAATTAACATATTATTATCAATATGACTCTTTATTTTGGTTAACAGTTGGCTTATGTAGATGGTTGCTCCCATGTTGGGGGCATAGATATTTACAATTGTTAGATCATCTTGTTGGATAGACCCTTTAAGAATGATATAGTGTCCTTCTGTGTCTCTAACTACAGTCTTTAGCTTAAAATCTAATTTGTCTGATTTAAGAATTGCTACCCCAGCTTTCTTTTGAGGTCTGCTGGCATGGAAGATGGATCTCCATCCCTTCACTTTCAGTCTGGATGTATCTTTAGGTTTAGAATGAGTCTCTTGTAGACAGCATATGGATGGGTCCTGTCTTTTTATCCAATCTGCAACCCTGTGCCATTTTATGGGAGCATTTAGGCCCTTCACTTTGAGAGTGATTTTTGAAAGATATGAATTTATCGTCATCATGTTGCCTGTGAAGTCCTTGTTTTTATAGATTGTCCCTGTAAATTTCTGTTCTATATCACTCTTGGGGTCTTTCTCCTTTTATAGAAGTCCCCTTAATATTTCTTGCAGGGCTGGCTTAGTGGTCACATATTCTTTCAGTTTCTGCTGGTCTTGGAAGCTCTGCATCTCTTCATCCATTCTAAATGACAGCCTTGCCAGATAAAGTATTCTTGGCTGCATGTTCTTCTCATTTAGTACCCTGAATATGTCTTGCCAGCCCTTTCTGGCTTACCAGGTCTCTTTGCATAGGTCTGACGTTATTCTGATATTCCTCTCTCTTTACATAAGGAATCTCTTCCCCCTAACTGCCCTTAAGATGGTTTCCTTGGTTCTAAGATTTGCGAGTTTTACTATTACATGCCGGGGCATTGGCCTGTTTTCCTTGATCTTGGGAGGGGTCTTCTCTGCCTCCAAGACATGAATGTTTGTTTCATTTTCCAGATTAGGGATGTTCTCAGCTACGATTTGCTCAAATATATCTTCTAGTCCTCTCTCTCCACCCCTCAGGGATCCCAATAATTCTGACACTGGAACATTTCATGGTGTCACTTATTTCTCTGATTCTGTTTTCATCAATTTTGAGTTGTTTCTCCCTGGTCAACTCGTTATCCTTCTCTTCTATCAATTGGTCTTCTAGATCACTAATTTGTTCTTCTACCTCGCTTACCCTAGTTGTTAGATTAGATTAGATTGGATCTCATTGATAGCATTTTTAAGTTCTGCCAGTTCAGCTTTCATTTCTGCCCTTAGAGACTCTGTGTTGCCATTAATCGATTTCTCCATTCTAGCTCTTGTCTTCACAATTGCTACCCTGAATTCCATCCCCGACATCTTGGTTATATCTGCATCCATTTGTAAATCTGTGGCAGAAGTCAGTCTCTGAGTCTTTCCTATTTTGGGGGTTCCTCCTCCTAGTCATTCTGTTGAGGGGTGGTTGAGGGAATGTACAGAGTACAAATTATTGACCATAACCCAAGCAAGATGCACCTGTTTTATAGGGACCTTAGGGTGGCTGGCCTCTTGTGCTCCCAGCCTGTCTTCTGGGGGAGGGGGCTGGCGTGCTGTTACTCAGACAACCCTGTTTGGGCAGGTTGCCCTGCCCCTTGTTGGGAGGCTGGATGGGCTCAGTGAAAACCAGTTTTTTGTGGCTTTTGTTCTCTGGCGGCTTTCCCTGGGGGCTTTCTGTGTCTCTTCCAAGAGTCAGAGCAGAAGTGAACTTTTCCAACCCTCTGCCTCAGAACAGAGAGCCGCAGTCTGTTCTTCAGTGAGCTCTCCAGGCCACACTATCTCTGTTTCTGTCTATGCTACTAAAAACAGCAGTGTCCTGGTTGTGTGCCCCTCAGCAGTACTCCCAGTCCTTGCCTCCAGGTCGGGGCACGTCTTTGCCCTTTGTGCTTCTAAAACCACCAGCTGCCCCCAGTTCGCACGCACAGTCCCACTGCTCCAGGTTTCAGTCTGGGGGGGGGGGGCTGCCCTAAAGTCCTTTCCCCACCACTACCGATCTGTGAGTCTGTGCCCTGTCCCCACTGTGAGAGGCTATAGCACACTGGCAGTGTAGGATCCCGATGGCTCGGCTCCCTCCCCCTTCCATTTATCTTCAGATATGTGCCCGTGGAATCACAGCTCCTGGCTTCATATCTCGAAACCAACCACCTCCAATATTCTCTTTGTAGAGATCCAGATATATCTTCTTACTTCTCAGGCTGATTTTGTGTGTTTTCAGAGTGGTCTGATAGATATCCAGCTCAATTCCAGGTACCGTTTGGAATAGGTTTCCCTACTTCTCCACCATATTTTCTCTCTCCCTCCTATCATACACTATTTTCTAAATATGGTTTCATAACAACCCCCTTCCTCACCAAAATATCTTTATTTCTCAAATTATCACAAAATCACTTAATAAAATTAACTGCAACACAATCTTTGAAAAGAACAGTCATGGAGGGTCTCTGGGGTGTTGTAAATGTTCTATTTTTTTTTTACCTGGGTGGCCGTTACATGGGTGTGTGCTTTGTGAGTTTATTGAGCTGTACATTCATGTTTTGTACACTTCTCTGTATGAGTTCTACTTCACAATAAAAAGATATTTATTCAAACATTTATCAGAGTTACCTTTCTACATCTGTACAAGTAGATAGTAACACCCACTCTGATAACTCATTTTTTCCCACAATTCAATGTTGATATATATGAATTTTCTTCCCCAACAGTAAAACATTATAGGAATTTCTGTCTCTTATTTTTAAAAATAAAATCAAAATCAAATAAAAAAAGAGATTTAAAGAAGAAACAAAAGAAACAAATAGAGGGGAAAGGTGATGTATGTTCCTTTATTAAGAGATATAATATGGTCACAGGTTTTTTTTAATTCTTAAATTATGAATTATGTTAGGACACTGCTTTAAAAAATAGTAGGTATTCCTCCTTTAACTTTTGACACAGCGCTACATCTTTCACACAGAAGGTTCCATTTCAATGGAAAGTCAGTTGTTTCCATTGTTTTAAAATTCCATTCAAATGGGTAGCTCATTTCCAGAAGACAATATCAAGACAAGGTACAGAGAATGGTAACATATTATTTCAAACTGTTCAGCAGCAGCCTAAGCTGGCACAGTCTTTTCCCTCCAAGTACTGCCCATGGTCACTGAGAGAGGTGACTCTGGTCTGATCTGGGTACCTAGGATTAACACCATTTGGTTGAGGAGAATATTGGTTTTGAATCTGCATGGCTTGCTTAAGCTCACCTGTAATGCTGACTTTGAAGTCCACGAAGATGATCTATAAATAGCAAATGACAGCTGGCATTTGGCTATTATCCTTCTTTGTAAATCAATTAAGAAATTCATTTAATACTTCAATAATTTTGCCATCTTCTTTGATCATGTTTTCATTTCCTCTTACAATTCTAACGTCTGCCTTCACTGATCTCTGCCTTTTACAGTTATGAGAACTATACATTTCAATGATGCTAGATTTTTTGGAGGTGGCTATATTTCTTCAATTTTCTTTCTTCTTTATCCATTATTCACATGCCTTAGTGTCCTTGACTTATGTTTTTGGAAAGAATTTTTGGGCAGACTTCATCTGTGAGTCTTTTTCTTTCATAATTTGACTTTTACATATCATATTCTATCTCCTGATATTGCCCAATATGCAACTTCCACTTGTAATCAATTATTCCAAGTCATGTATTTTCATTAACATTTTTAGTAGTAACCATGCTGCATGAACAAGAAACTGTATAAACTGGACCCTATAAGTTGAGTTTAGTGATGACTTTAAAATTTAAAAAAGATGACATCATTAGGAATGGAAAAATGAGTACCTTTGAAAATCTTCTCTTCTCCAAAATCAATGAGAGCATTGGCAAAATTTTAAGAATCATTTTTTTTCAAAACTCCAGAAATCAAGCAAATGGCTACAATAATCTCATGAGGATTAACTGAAGAAAAATGGTTGAATAGTGATAAGAGCAGTAAGCTTTTTGGTGTTTTAACTTGGTCTATTCTATCCTTTCTCCAGCTCCCGCAGTTAGCCTTAAAAACCAATAATATATAATCAGAATGAAAATCAGTAGCCCAGGGCGCCTGGGTGGCTCAGTTGGTTAAGCGACTGCCTTCGGCTCAGGTCATGATCCTGGAGTCCCTGGATCGAGTCCCGCATCGGGCTCCCTGCTCGGCAGGGAGCCTGCTTCTCCCTCTGACCCTCCCCCCTCTCACATGCTCTCTCTCTCTCATTCTCTCTGTCTCAAATAAATAAATAAAATCTTTAAAAAAAAAAAAAAGAAAATCAGTAGCCTGACAGCCACTGGAGGGGGACTAGAATGGGGTGGGACCTCCCTCAAAGCCCCATTCCCAGAGACCTATCATTATTTGATTTATCTGGTGATTTTCTAAAATATCCCATTAGTAAGTCTTTTCTTTAAGACACTAAAAGATCACTCAGTTTGAATAGCCTTTTCCTTTATTTTTTTATTTGTTTATTATTATTTTTTTATTGAATAGCCTTATCCTGAGGGGGATTTGTTTAAAACTATTATTGGCAATTGTTTAACACTGAAGTTGCCTAATGCAATGGATAACAGCTGGACAAATGATAGGCTAACCAAAAAGCTTAAAAGGAAAAACTGGGGGATTATATATCCATAGAAGGCTTTGAAAAGTTCCTATATATTCCCAGAAATCTATAAGACCACACTCATGCATAAGTCTATACACATGTCCAAAGCTGTGTGCATGCTCAAGAAATACCTGAGAATTCCTTAAATCATCACTTCTGGATGACTTTGAGGCTCTGCATAACCAGAAAGTGAACACTAAGGCAGAGTCATAAACTGCCTAGCTGAGTGTTGAAGATGTGCCTCAGCAGACACAAAGAGCCACTCAGCAAAGACTAGGAGTCTCAGTGGTTCCAGGAATTTAAGGAAATCTCTGTCCAATCATTAGCTGATCACTAAGATCACTGAGCAGAGACCTTAGCACCCATATATAATAGACTTTACAGAATTAGTTCAGAAAAGTAAATAAATTAACAAACAACAATTAGCAACAAAAACAAGCCTTGCGAAGAGGGAAAATCTAACTTCTAGAATTTTCATATAATCTAAAATGTAGTTTTCAGCAAAACACACACATATGACAAGCAAAGAAACAAGAAAGTATGACACATATACAGGACAGAAAGAAGTGAACAGAAACAATCTTTGAGAAAATCTAGATATTGGCCTTACTAAACAAAAATTTTGAATCAGCCATTATAAATATATTTAAAGAACTAAAGGTCATAATGCTTAAGAAGTAAAAAATGTATGAGAACAAGCTTTCACTACATAGAAGATATCATTAGGAGATAAAAATTATGAAAAAGATATATATATAAGAATCTGGAGCTGAAAAGTAAATAACTAAAATGAGAAATTTGAGACACCTGGGTGGCTCAGTCAGTTAAGCATCTGCCTTTGGCTCAGGTCATGATCCCAGGGTCCTGGGATTGAGTCCTGCATTGGGCTTCTTGCTCGGTGGGAAGCCTGCTTCTCCCTCTGCTTGCTGCTTCCCTGGCTTGTGCACTCTCCCCCGCTTTCTCTCTTACAAATAATTAAGTAAAATATTGAAAAAAAATAAAATGGAAAATTTACTAGTGATGCTTAATAACAGAGTTATGCAGGCAGATGAAAGAATAAGAGAATTTGAAGATGGATCCATTGAGATTATGCAGTCTGAGAAACAGAAAAAAAAAAAAGATGAGGAAAAATGTAGGGTCTCAAAGACCTGTGGGAGAGCATCAAGCATACCAACATATACATAATTGGAATCCCAGAAAAGAGAGGGAAGAAAGAAAAACGCAGAAAGAATATTATAAAGAAATAATGACTGAAAATTTCCTAAATTTTACATAAAATATTAATCAACACATTCAGGAAGCTCAACAAATTGCAAGTATTATAAATGCAAAGAGACCCCCATTTGGACAAATCATAATTAAACTGTTGAAAACCAGACAATAAGACAATCTTAAAAGCTACGAGAAGCACTCTTCATGCACAAGGGAACCTCAATAAGATTAATAAATGATTTCTCATCAGACACCATGGAGTCCTGACAACTGAAATGAAAGGACCCTGGACAGTAACTCAAATCCACATGAAGAAATAAAAAGCACTGATAAAAGTAAATACATAGGTAAATATAAATGATGGTATAAACATATTTTAACTTTTTCCTCCTATCTGATTTAAAAGACACGTATATAAATCAATAATTATAAACCTAGATTGATAAGTATACACTGTATAAAGATGTAATTTTATTACAATTGCAGCAAAAAAGGAGTATAGAGAACAAAGATATATAAGAGCAAAGGTTTAATATATATTTAGGAGTAAGTATATTGAATGTAAGCAGATTAAACACTCCAACCAAAAGGAGAAGATTGGAAGAATCAATTTTAAAAATCCAATTATATGTTTCTACATGAGACTGACTTCGATTCAAAACACAAATAGGATGAAAGTAAAACAATGGAAAAGATATATTATGCAAATAATAGCCAAAAGAAAGCTGAAGTGGCTATACCTCTATAAGACATAATAGACTTTGAGACAAAAATTGTTACTGGAGACAAAGAAGGACATCTCTAGATGATAGATGAGTCAATCCATCAAGAAGACATAGAAACAATAAACATAAATGTACATGACACTAGATCTCTAAAATACATGAGGCAAAAACTGATGTAATTGAAGGGAGAAATGGTCTATTTAACAATAATAGTTGGAGACTTCAATATGCCACTTTCAAAACTGAATAGATCAACTAGGCAGATGATCAACAAGGAAATAAAAGATTTGAACAACAGTATAAAACAAGTGAACTAAACAGACACCTATAGAACACTTCACCCAACAACAACAGAATACACATTCTTCTCAGGTATACATGGAACATGTTCCAGGAAAGATGATATGGTAACAGGCCATAAAAGAAGTCTCAATATATTGATAGGGGTTTAAATCACACAAAATATCTTCTCCAATTATAAGAGAATGAAATTAGAAGTCAATAACAGAAGAAAACTTGGGAAACTCACAAAATATGTGAAATCTGAACAACAGAGTCCTAAATAGCCAATGAAACAAAAAGAAATCACAAGGGAAAACAACAAAACTAAAAGTTGGTTCTTTGAATGGTCAACAAATCAACAAAACTTATTTAACTACATTGACCATGAATAAAGAGAAAATGTTCAAATTACTAAAATCATGAGTGAAAGGGGGACATTAGTACAGATGTCACAGAAACAAAAAGAATTGACTATAAAGGAATATTATGAATAATTGTATGTCAACAAATTGGATAATCCAGATGAAATGTACAAATTCTTAGAAAGAAACAAACTACTTACACTAACCCAGGAAGAAAGTTCCAAATAAAGCTTTAAAAAGTAAACAAGTTGGGGGTGCCTGGGTGGTTCAGTCAGGTGTCTGACTCGATTTCGGCTCAATTCATTATCTCAGGGTCAAGTTCCATACTCAGTGGAGAGTCTGCTTCTCTCCCTCTCTCTCTGCCCCACCCCCTGCTTGTGCTTTTTCACTCTCACTCTCTCTCTCTAAAGTAAACAAATAAATCTTTAAAAAAAAGTAAACAAGTTGAATGAGTAATAATTTTTAAAAACTACTCACAAAGGATAGACCAGGACCAGATGGGGTCATGAATAAGTTCTACTAAATGTTTAATAAAAATTATCACCAATCCCTCACAAACTATTCCCCAAAAATATAAGAGCAGTGATTATTTCCCAACTCATTCTATGAAGCCAACCTTACCCTGATACCAAACCCAGACAATGAAATCACAAAAATATTATAAATCAATATCTCTAATGAATATGGATATAAAAATAATCAATAAAATACTAGCAAATAAATTAAGCTGCATATTAAAATGATTATACACCATGATCAAGCGTGATTTATTCCAGGAATTCATGGTTAAACATACAAAAATCAATTTTTAGATTATACACATTAATAGAATGAAAGGGGGAAAACACTATATGATCATCTCAATTGCTACAGGAAAATCATTTGACAAAATGGAACACCCTTTTGTGATTTAAAAAAAAAAATACTCAACAAACTAGAAATAGAAGGGAACTTCCTCAACATGATAAAGGGCATCTATGAAAAATCCACAGCTAATATTTAATGGTGAAATATTTAAAGCTTTCCCTCTAATATCAGGACAAAAGATGTCTACTTATCCCACTTCTATACAACATTATTCTGGACGTACTAGTGAAGACAGATGGAGAGAAAGAGAGAGGAAGAGAGAGGGAGGGAGAAAGAGAGAGAGAAAACAAGTATCCAGATTGAAAAGGAAAAAGTAAAACTATCTCTATTTGCAAATAACATAATCTTATGTACAGGAAACCCTAAAGATCCCACACACAAAAAAAACAAGAGATAATTAACTAGTTAAAGAAAATTTCAGGGTACAAGATTAATATGCAAAAACACATTCTACTTCTACACACAAGCAATAAAAAAACCTGAAAATGAAATTAAGGAAACAGTCTTATTTACATTAGTGCCAAAAAGAATAAAGTACTTAGGAATAAATTTAACAAAAGAAGTATAAAAGTTATATTCTAAACAAAACATTGTTTAGAGAAATTAAAGAAGATATAAATGGAAAGGGATTCCATATTCAAAGACTTGAAGACTTAATATTATAAAGATGACAACATTAACTCAAGTGATCTACAGCTTCAACACAACCCCTATCAAAATCCCAGCTGTCTTTTTTGCAGAAATTGGTGAGAAGGTGCTAACACTCATTTGGAAATACAAAGGAACCATAATATCCAACACAATTTGAAACAGAAGAACAATGTTCCTGGACTCAACACATCTTATTTTCAAAACTTACACAAAGCTACAGTAATCATAGTAATCAATACTGTGTGGTATTAGAATATGGATAGACATATAGGTCAATGAAATAGAATTGTTTCTAGAACAAACCCTTACCATTAGAGTCAACTTATTTTTTTTTAATTTAACTTTATTATGTTATGTTAATCACCATACATTACATCATTAGTTTTTGATGTAGTGTCCATGACTGATTGTTTGCATATAACACCCAGTTCACCATTCAATACGTGCCCTCTTTAATACCCATCACCAGGCTAAGCAATACCCCCACCCCCCACCCCTCTAGAACCCTCAATTTGTTTCTTAGAGTCCATAGTCTCTCATGGTTCATCTCCCCCTCCGATTTCCCCCCTTCATTTTTCCCTTCCTACTATCTTCTTTTTTTTTTTAACAATGTATTATTTGTTTCAGAGGTACAGGTCTGTGATTCAACAGTCTTACACAATTCACAGCGTTCACCATAGCACATACCCTCCCCAGTGTCTATCACCCAGCCACCCCATCCCTTGCAACCCCCACCACTCCGACAACCCTCAGTTTGTTTCCTGAGATTAAGAATTCCTCATATCAGTGAGATCATATGATACATGTCTCTCTCTGATTGACTTACTTCGCATAGCATAGTACCCTCTAGTTCCATCCATGTCGGTCCAATGGCAAGATTTCAGGTTTTTTTGATGGCTGCATAATATTCCATTGTGTGGGCATATATATATATATATATATATATATATATATATATATATATATAATATTCCATTGTGTGGGCATATATATATATATATATATTTAATATGCAGCTTAATTTATTTGCTATATATATATAATCGTCATTCTGAACTCTAGTTCTGACATCTTACTATATATATATATATATAGATGAATAGATAAAGAAGATGTGGTATGCGTGCATACCACATCTTCTTTATCTATTCATCTGTTGATGGAAATCTTGGCTCTTTCCATAGTTTGGCTACTGTGGACATTGCTGCTATAAACATTGGGGTGCACATACCCCTTCAGATCCCTACATTTCTATCTTTGGGGTAAATACGCAGTAGTGCAATTGCTGGGTCGTATGGCAGCTCTATTTTCACCTTTTTGAGGAACCTCCACACTGCTTTCGAGAGCAGCTGCACCAGCTTGCATTCCCACCAACAGTGTAGGAGGGTTCCCCTTTCTCCGCATCCCTGCCAACATCTGTCATTTCCTAACTTGTTAATTTCAGCCACTCTGACTGGTGTGAGGTGATATCTCATTGAGGTTTTGATTTGGATTTCCCTGATGCCGAGCGGTGTTGAGCATTTTTCACGTGTCTATTGGCCATTTGGATGTCTTCTTTGGAAAAAATGTCTGTTCATGTCTTCTGCCCATTTCTTGATTGCATCATTTGTTCTTTGGGTATTGAGTTTGATATGTTCTTTATAGATTTTGGATACTAGCCCTTTATCTGATCTGTCATTTGCAAATATCTTCTCCCATTCTGTCAGTTGTCTTTTGGTTTTGTTGACTATTTCCTTTGCTGTGCAAAAGCTTTTCATCTTGATGAAGTCCCAGTAGTTCATTTTTGCTCTTGCTTCCCTTGCCTTTGGCGATGTTTCTAGGAAGAAGTTGCTGCGTCTAAGGTCGAAGAGGGTGCTGCCTATGTTCTGCTCTAGGATTTTGATGGACTCCTGTCTCACATTTAGATCATTCATTCATTTTGAGTCTATTTTTGTGTGTGGTGTAAGGAAGTGGTCCAGTTTCATTCTTCGGCATGTGGCTGTCCAATTTTCCCAACACCATTTGTTGAAGAGACTGTCTTTTTTCCATTGGACAGTCTTTCCTGCTTTGTTGAAGATTAGTTGACCAGAGAGTTGAGGGTCCATTTCTGGGCTCTCTATTCTATTCCATTAGTCTATAGGTCTGTTTTTTGTGCCAGTACCATACCGTCTTGATGATTACAGCTTTGTAATAGAGCTTGAAGTCTGGAATTGTGGTACCACCAGCTTTGCTTTTCTTTTTCAACATTCCTCTGGCTATTTGGGATCTTTTCTGGATCCATACAAATTTTAGGATTATTTGTTCCATTTCTTTGAAAAAAGTGGATGGTATTTTGATAGGGATTGCATTGAATGTGTAGATTGCTCTAGGTAGCATTGACATCTTCACAATATTTGTTCTTCCAATCCATGAGCATGGAACGTTTTTCCATTTCTTTGTGTCTTCCTCAATTTCTTTCATGAGTATTCTATAGTTTTCTGAGTACAGATCCTTTGCCTCTTTGATTAGATTTATTCCTAGGTATCATGGTTTTGCGTGCAATTGTAAATTGGATCAACTCCTTAATTTCTCTTTCTTCTGTCTTGTTGTTGGTGTATAGGAATGCCACTGATTTCTGTGCATTGATTTTATATCCTGCCACTTTACTGAATTCCTGTATGAGTTCTAGCAGTTTTGGAGTGGACTCTTTGGGGTTTTCCACATAAAGTATCATATCATCTGCAAAGAGTGAGAGTTTTACTTCTTCTTTGCCAATTTGGATGCATTTTATTTCTTTTTGTTGTCTGATTGCTGTGGTTAGGACTTCTAATACTCTGTTGAATAGCAGTGGTGATAGTGGACATCCCTGCCGTGTTCCTGACCTTAGGGGGAAAGCTCTCAGTTTTTCCCCTTTGAGAATGATATTTGCTGTGGGTTTTTCATAGATGGCTTTTATGATATTGAGGTATTCAATGGGTCTTGTTTTTTTATCCAATCTGATACCCTATGTCTTTTGATAGGGGCATTTAGCTCATTTTCATTCAGGGTAACTATTGAAAGATATGAATTTAGTGCCATTGTATTGCCTATAAGGTGACTGTTACTGTATATTGTCTGTGTTCCTTTCTGGTCTATGTTACTTTTAGGCTCTCTCTTTGCTTAGAGGACCCCTTTCGATATCTCTTCTAGGGCTGGTTTGGTGTTTGCAAATTCTTTTAGTTTTTGTTTGTCCTGGAAGGTTTTCATCTCTCCTTCTATTTTCAATGACAGCCTAGCTGGATATAGTATTCTTGGCTGCATATTTTTCTCATTTAGTGCTCTGAATATATCATGCCAGTCCTTTCTGGCCTGCCAGGTCTCTGTGGATAAGACAGTTGCCATTCTAATGTTTCTACCATTGTAGGTTACAGTCCTCTTGTCCCAAGCTGCTTTCAGGATTTTCTCTTTGTCTCTGAGACTCCTAAGTTTTACTATTAGATGTCGGGGTGTTGACCAATTTTTATGGATTTTGAGGGGGTTCTCTGTGCCTCCTGGATTTTGATGCCTGTTTCCTTCCCCAAATTAGGGAAGTTCTCTGCTCTAATTTGCTCCAATATACCTCTGCCCCTCTCTCTCTTTCCTCTTCTTCTGGGATCCCAATTATTCTAATACTGTTTTGTCTTATGGTATCACTTATCTCTCGAATTCTGCCCTCGTGATCCAGTAGTTGTTTATCTCTCTTTTTCTGAGCTTCTTTATTATCCATCATTTGGTCTTCTATATCACTAATTCTCTCTTCTGCCTCACTTATCCTAGCAGTTAGAGCCTCCAGTTTTGATTGCACCTCATTAATAGCCTTTTTGATTTCGACTTGGTTAGATTTTAGTTCTTTTATGTCTCCAGAAAGGGTTTCTATAGTATCTTCCATGCTTTTTTAAAAGCCCAGCTAGTATCTTTATAATCGTCATTCTGAACTCTAGTTCTGACATCTTACTAGTGTCCATATTGATTAGGTCCCTGGCAGTCAGTACTGCCTCTTGTTCTTTTTTTTGAGGTGATTTTTATCCATCTTGTCATTTTGTCCAGAGGAGAATAGATGAATGAGAGAACAAAATGCTAACAGGGTAACAACGACCCCAGAAAAATATACACTAAACAAATCAGAAGAGACCTGAAACCAGGGGAAAGGGAAAGAAAGAAAAAAAAAGAAAAAGATAAAAAAAAAGAATATGCTCAAATATGATCGGGCTGGTGAATAGATCAGTGTCACACACTAGATTTTGGGCACATTTTGGTCTGTTAGAAGAAAGTGCCTGCCAAAATTTTAAAGAAAGAAAAGCTTATATATGTACAAAAATAAGGGTAAATACGATGAAGGGATGGAATATGACTGTAAAGATGAAAATTATAAAAGATTTTATAAAAGGAATTGATAAGAAGTTGCTTGAAAAAAGAAAGAAAAGAGATTTAAAAAAAAATAAAAGGGTGAGAATGTGACCAGGCAGGAGACAAGAACAAAGCCATACACTAGAGATTTAGGGTATATTTTGGTCTGTTAGAAGAAACTGTATCCCCAAATTTTAAAGAGAGAACAACTTATATATATATATACCAAAAATAAGGTTAACTACTATGAAGGGATAGAATATGACTCTAAAAATGAAAAATAAAAAAGATTTTTTAAAAAGGGATTGATAAGATGTTGGTTGAAAAAGGGAAAAAATTTTCAAAAAAAAAATAGAAAAAGAAAATTAAAGAAATTAACTTTGAAAGACTAAAGAATCAGAGGGAAAAAAGCCATGAATTCAATGTGCTATAGTCCCTTAGTGTTGTAGTTCTGCCGTTTTTATTAAGTGGTAAACTTGGTCTTGGCTGGCTGTTCTTGCTGATCTTCTGGGGGAGGGGCCTGTTGCAGTAGTTCTCAAATGTCTTTGCCTGAGTTGGAACTGCACCACCCTTGCAGGGGCCAGGCTAAGTAATCTGCTCGGGTTTGCCCTCGGTAGCTTTTGCTCCCTGCAAGCTTTCCATACAGCTTTGGAGGATGAGAGTGAAAATGGCAGCCTCCCAATCTCCACTGCAGAGGAGCCAAGAACTCGCAGCCCCACTCCTCAGTGAGCCCCCAGAGGAAAGCAGTCAATCACTCCCGTCTCCCTGGTCTCTGGCAGCACTCTGAGCTCACCCAGCCTATGACCGAGCATTTCTATCTCTGGCACACGACCCCATTTGGTCTCCAAACCCAGCAGATTCCTGCGGTGCACTCCCACACTGTTCCTCCTGGGGGAGAAAGGGGAGTCTCCCCGGATCTGCCACTTGTTGGGTCCCTGCTGGAAGAGCAGCTCCCCAACTGTGCCGCAGACCATGGTTTATGGCAACCCCGAGCTGAGAAACCACTCTTTGGCTCTGTCTTTACAACCAGCTTCCCCGCTCTGATACCTGGGAGCTCTGCCGCACTCAGGCACCCCTGGTCTTTCTGTGACCCCGAGGGTCCTGAGACCACGCTGTCCCAGTGAGTGTTCCACCCCCCACTTAGCCACCGGAGCAACTTCCCTCAGCGGAGCAGACTTTTAAAAGTTCCGATTTTGTGCTCCACTGCTCTATCACTTGCCAGTAGCTGGCTATGGAGGCTCCCTCCCCCCATGGTCTATCTTCCCATATATCGCCTCGGATTCACTTCTCCACACGTCCTACCTTCCAGAAAGTGGTTGCTTTTCTGTTCATAGCATTGCTGCTATTCTTTTCTTCGATCTCCTGTTGATTTTGTAGGTGTTCAGAATGTTTTGATACCTATCTAGCTGAATTCCTGGGACCAGATGAAATTTAGGTCTCCTACTCCTCTGCCATCTTGCTCCTCCTCCTCAAGTCACCCAGTTGGCTGATGGAAGAGTCAGAAATAAAATCAGTTCTTCCCCAAAGTTTGTAGATAACAGCATTAACTTTCTTCTCTTTTCATGGCAACCTTGGCCAGCTTCTGTGTTTTTCCAGAATCCTGTCTTCAGTCTCCAGGGCAAGCGGATAGAGTCAACTTATTTTTGACAAAGGTTGCCAAGACAATTAAATGGGGAAATAGCCTTTTCAAGAAATGGTGTTGGTATAACCAGATATGCAATGATTTTGAACCTTTATTTCATACCACAGACAGAAATAAACTCAAAATGTAACACAGGCCTAAATATAAGAGCCAAAACTATAAAAGTCTTAGAAGAAAATAAAGCAGTAAATCTTTATGGCCTTGAGTTAGTCAAAGTTTTCTTAGACGTGACACAAAAGGTGGGAATGCAAACTGGTGCAGCCATTCTGGAAGATAGTATAGAGGTTTGTCAAAAAGTTAAAAATAGAACTCCCCTACAACCCTGCAATTGCACTTATTAGGTATTTATCCAAAAGATAAAAACACAGTGATTTGAAGGGGCACATGCACCCCAATGTTTATAGCAGCAATGTTCACAATAGCCAAAATATAGAAAGAGCCCAGATGTCCATCAACAGATGAACAGATAAAGATGAGGTGGTATATATATGCAATGGAATATTATTCAGCCAAAGAAAGGAATTAGATCTTGTCATTTGCAATGATGTGGATGGAACTAAAGGGTATTATGCTAAGCGAAATAAGTAAGAGAAAGACAAATAGCAGATGACTTCACTCTTATGTGGAATTTAAGAAATAAAACAGATGAACATAGGGGAAGGGAAGGAAAAATAAGACAAAAATAGTGGAGAAGAACCATAAGAGACTCTTAACTATAGGAAACAAACTGAGGGTTGCTGGAGGGGAGGTGGGTGGGGGGATGGGGTAACTGGGTGATGGGCATTAAGGAGGGCACTTGATGTGATGAGCAATGGGTGTTATATGCAACTGATGAATCACTAAATAACCTTTGAAACAAACAAACAAGGATATGACACCAAAAGCATAAGTGACTATAGAAAAAAAAGCAAATACTTCATATATGTTAAAAAGTATATATAGTTCAAAGGATATCATCAGGAACATTATAAAGATAACACAGAATTAGAGAAAATATTTGCAAATCATGTATCTGTTAAAGAATTTAATATACAATTTGTAAAGTTTTCTTACAACTCGGTAATAAAAAGACAAAAAAATTTAGATCAGGTATTTGATCTGAAAACAGTTCTCTGAAGAAGATATGCAAATGACCAATAAACATATTAAAGGTTGTTTATTAGCCACCAGAGAAATGCAAAACAAAAGCACAACAAGATACTTTATTATGCATCAAGATAGCTATTATCAAAAAGATGCATAATAACAAATGTTGTTGAATGTGTGGAAAAATTTAAAGCCTCATACATTGCTGGTGGGAATTTAAAATTATACAGCCACTTTGAAAAATATTTCATAGTACCTCAAAAACAAAACAAAACAGAATTACACAATAATCCTGCAATTCCACCCCTAAATATATACCCACGAGAATTAAAAATATATATTAACACAAAAATTTGTACACAAATGTTCAGAGCAGCATTATCCATAATAGCCAAAAAGTATAAACAACCCAAATGTTTGTCAGCTGATGAATGGATAAACAAATTGTGACATATATATGCAATATCATTCAGCTATTAAAAGGAATGAAGTAATACTACATGCTATAATGTGGATGAATCTCAAGAACATAACACTAAGGGAAAGAAGCCAGTCACAAAGGACCACATATTGTATGATTCCATTAATATGAAATGTTCAGAAGAGGCAAATATATAGATACAGAAAGCAGATTAGTGGTTGCCAAAGACTGATCAGATGGGTAGGATGGAATGGGGAGTGACTGCTAACTTGTATGGTGTTTCTTTTTTGGTTGATAAAAATGTTCTTAAACTGTATTATGGCATGGTTGCACAGCCCTGAGAGTTATTAAATGCCATTGAACCTAAATTTTAAATGTACAAAGTTTATGGTATATGAATTATATCTCAATATAATTGTTAAAAATGTATATTGGATAAGCAGCCTATAATTTACTTAATGAAAAACCAACAAAGACAAGGAAAAAAATAAGACCACACAGTTTTAATTAGCAGAGCTGGTATTCAAACCTATATATGTCTGGTTCTAATATTTATATTAATAACCAATATGATATAACACCAAAGAGAGGTGGAGCCACAGGAATGATTTAATTGTTGGCACAGTTGGTGCCACGATTTAAAGGTATTTACAGAAAACTTTTCATGCAGGTACTAGAAGATGAAAGTTCTGTTATTAAAATGGCATACATTTGGCTTAAAAATAACTCTCTCCAAATCAGATCTTTTGAACATAAGGACTTTTGTTGAAGAAGTTGCTTATAATAGTTTAACAAATTCTAACTTCTTAGTGTAAAAATCACTAAACTGAATGTAGAAAGATCTAGTTCTGGTCTCAGTTCTGCCATTAATTTACTGTATTTCCTTGGCTGAGTCACATTACCTCTGTGCACCTTAATTTCTTTACTTCTAAATGAACATTGAATGTGATGACCTCAAAAGTCACAAGTCCTATTATAAACAATGTTACAGTGAACATAGGTGAGCCTATATCTTCTTGAGTTAGGATTTTAATATTCTTTAGATAAATACCCAGAAGTGGAATAGCTGGATCAAATGTTCACTGCAACATTATTTACAATAAACAAATTATGGAAGCAACTCACATGTACATCAATGAATGAATGGATAAACAGGATGTGGTGTACAATGGAATACTACTCAACCATAAAGAAGAATGAAGTCTTGCCATTTGCAACAACATGGATGGACCTCAAGGGTATTATGCAAAGGGAAGTAAATCAAAGAAAAACAAATACCTTATAATTTTACTCATATCTGGACTCTAAAAGCAAGCAAACAAAACAATATTAAAACAAACTCACAGATACAGACAACAGATTGATGGTTATCAGAGAAGGGAGTTGAGGGGATTGAAATGGGTGTAGGGGATCAACTGTATGGTAATGAATGGTAACTAGACTTTTGATGATGATCACTTTGTAGTGCATACAGATGTCAAACTATAATGTACACTTGAAGCTTAAATGTTTTTATATACCAAATTAACCTCAAAAAAAAGAACAATCACAATTCCTTCCCTCTCTAATATTATGTTTATTAATTCATTTATTCAACAGGTATTTACTGGCCACAAGTTATGTGCCAGGCATTGTGTTACATTCTGGGGTTCATGTAATATGACAAAGACCCCACCCTCATAAAGATTACATTCTAGTAATGGGACATAGATAATACTGTACTGTGAAGAAGATAAACTAACTGAACAGTGTGACTGGGGTCTACTCTACATTTGGTGGAGGCCTATATAAAGAGGTAACATTTGAGATCTAAATGGTAAGGAGGAACCAGCCATGTGAAACATTTGAAGGAAGAGCTAAGGTTGTTTCTGAAAGAAGAAACAGCAACTATAAAGTTTCTGAGATGGGAAGAAGTTTATAGCAAGACAAGCAGAAAAAAAAGGTCAATGTGAGTAGAGTGTGGCATGCAAAGGGTAGAGTAGAAGTGGAGGAGATTGGAAAGATGGTTAGGAGCCAGATTACACACAGTCGTGTAAATTGTAGGTACACATTTAGATAGTAGGTTATAATGGGAAACCATTAAGAGGTTATAAGAAGGGGTATGACAAGATCGGTTTTACATTTTTAAAAACATTACTCAGGCTGCAGTGTGAAAAAATGGAAGAAAAGAATAGGAGAGGGACACCAAATATGGAGACTATAGCCTGCAACACACTATGTTAAGGACATTATGTGCTAACCTGATAGTCAAAACTGGTTAATATAACTTTCTAAAAGGTATAACTCTTCAAGATGGAATATGTAATGGGTAAGGAGCAAGTTGATGTGACACAAAATAAAACTGCATTCCATATGGAAAGAAAAAAGTTTATATACCTTATAAAAGACTCTATATCAGTTCATCAGGCTGCCTTTCAGAATGTGTATATATAGGCAAACTCTAGCCAGAAATACAAAGACAACATTATGATGATGTACAGTTTTCTGTTTTTAAAATAGCGTGAAATTTTAGAGTTGGGAACAAAAAAGCAGCAGTGATACAATTTATCAGTCATTTAGTAATAAGTTAACATGCCTGACTAAAGACTAGAGCCCTCATGGTTTAGTGTTTCAATAAACAAGCAATTAGGTTGGGGAGAAAAGATAGGCCCAGCTGGCATCTATAGATATATTGGTCCTCAACTGTCATTAGACAGAATTCCACAAGCTGTCAACAAAACCTTCTAGGGGTAAATCTCAATTACCTGGAAGATTCACTTTTATGGAAAAATTCATAGCCCAAAAATGCTTTACATTCTTCCCATGATAGTAAGAGAAAAGAAAACTGAAGTACCACTGGCAGAAAAAAAAAAAATCTACCAACAATATCAGGCATGATTTATCTGCACAGAAAAAAAAAAAAAAGATAATAGTTCTTATTTTGTTTACCTCTCTCAATGGGGGATGACAGAAAAAAGCCAGAAGACAGACAGTAGCCTACTAAGGCTTCCTACCTCATAGCTTTAAGCTTTATATTGAAGAGAAAAGCCTTGCAACATGCTGTATGTATGTAGTTCAAAAAGAGAGGCTGATATTATTAAAGATAATAAATTCTGAAATTCCCATAATATTCCAATCATTCTATATTTTAAAAATGCAAGATTTTAGCTAAAAATCAACATAAGAATATGATGCTGAAACAAGTTACCCATTTTGTGCTGTGTAATACAGCTCAGAAGAAAAACATTCCATAAAGGTTGCTGGGCACAAAGATTGGCTTTTATCAGAAGTCAAAAGGCCTGGTGAACTTCATTTGGGAATTCAAAAAATGAGGCAGCATGTTTGCATATATACAAAGGGTAACAAAACAGCATGCTGTCTTTGAGAACAGTGCCACTAAATGTATGTTTAAGCTGAAATGTTGCCAAGAATTCAATTTGTGAGAATCAAGATGACTGTCAATAGTATGTCTGACAGGGTTGCCTGGGTGGCTCAGTCTGTTGAGTGTCTGACTCTTGATCTCAGCTCGGGTCTTGATCTCAGGGTCATGAGATCAAGCCCTGTGTTGGGCCACATTAGGCCTGGAACCTACTTTAAAAAAAGTGTGTCTGACAAAAATAATCAAACCAAGAGAATGGTCTGTTATTGAATTCCCCAATTTTGTGGGAATTACAACATGCTAAGGCTATTTATTTTTGTGAAGCTGCCCACGGGGAGAAATTCCTGAACATTTCATACATATCTTGGAAATTATTGGTGATACCCTTAGGTTCCACAAAAGAGTAATTTGTACCCATGTCTTTGCTTGTGCTGTTTTGTCAACCTAGTGGTTGCATCTACCTCAAGACCCATCTCAAATGTAGTTCCCTTTTCCTGAAAGTAATTGTCCTGGTTCACTTGACTCTCCTCCTCCTCCACAAGCAAATTAATTGCCTCTTATGTATATGTTTACGTGGGCTTTATGCTTATCTCAAATACCAAACCTTTCAAAGAAGTAGTATGGCTTAGAGGTTAAGAATATCGACTTTGGAGATAGGCAGACCTGGATCCAAATTCTAGCTCTACCATTTACTGCATGTGAGATCTTTGGAAAGATGCTCTCTGAGGCTCATATCCCTTAGCAAGAAACATGGATATTTCCAACACCTACTTCATGCTGTTCTCTAAATGCTTTATGCTGTTTGATACCACTAGGCAACATCCTCTGCCAATTCTTCCAGCTTTCTGCATTTTATATGCAAATGTAGTCATGTTCTTTCATCTTTTTTTTGCTTTAATTTTTTTTTATTTGAGTATAGTTGACATACAATATTACAACAGTTTCAGGTGTACAACACAGTAATTCAACATCTGTATACATTATTCTATGCTCACCACAAGCGTAGCTACCATTTGTCACTATATAATGCTATCACAATATCATTGACTATATTCCCTATGCTGTACCTTTTATTCCTGTGACTTATTAATTCCATAACTGGAAGCCTGTAACTCCCACTCTCCTCACCCATTTTGCCCATGCCCCCACACCTCCAGCCACTATCAGTTTGTTCTCTGTATTTATAGGTCTAATTCTGCTTTTTGTTTATTCATTTATTTTGTTTTTTAGATTCCATATATGAGTGAAATCATATATTTCTCTTTTTCAGTTTGATTTATTTAGTATAATACCCTTTAGGTCTATCTACATTATCATAAATGGCAAGACATCCTTTTTGTGGCTGCATAATGTTACATTCTATATACATACCATTTCTTCCCTTTTCCCCCCAAGTTTTTATTTAAATTCCAACTAGTTAACATACAGTGCAATATTAGTTTCAGGTGTAGAATTTAATGATTCATCACTTACATACAGCACCTGGTGTTCATCACAACAAGTGCCCTCCTTAATATCTTCCTTAACCATCATCTACTGATGAACACTTAGGCTTCACTTTTTTTATTACATGTGTGATTTTTTAAATTGAAATATATTTGACATATAACATTGTATAAATTTAAGGTATACAATATGTTGATTTGATACATTCATATACTGTAGTATGATTGGCACTGTAGTGATAGTTAGCTTCTCTATCATGTCATATAATTATCATTTATTTTGTGGTGGGAATTATTAAGATCTATTCCCTTAGCAATTTTTATGACTATAATGCAATATTGTTGTCTATGTTCACTATATTGTACATTAGATCTCCAGGACTTATTTATCTACTAGTTGCAAGTTTGTGCCCTTAAAAAACATCTCACCTATTCTCCTACACACCAGCCCCTTTTTACCAACATTTTACTGTCTGCTTTTTACAAGATAGGCTTTTGCAGATTCCATATATAACTGATATAATACAGTATTTGTCTTTCTCTGTCTCATTTATCTCAATATAATGTCCTCGAAGTCCATCCATGTTGTCACAAATGGCAAAATTTCATTTTTTTCTCATGGCTGAATAATATTCCATTGTACATGTATTTACAACATATTCTTTATAATTCATCCATTATGAGAACTTAGGTTGTTTACATATCTTGTCTATTGTAGATAATGCTGCAATGAACATGAAAGTATATGTGTCTCCTCAATATCCTGTTTTCATTTCCTTTGGGTATATTCCCATAAGAGGAATTGCTGGATCATATGGTAGTTCTATTTTTACTTTTTTGAGGAAACTCCATGTTGTTTTCCATGGTAATTGAGCCAATTTACATTCCCACCTACACTATACAAGAATTTCCTTTCCTCCATAACCTTGCTAGATATCTCTTGTCTTCTTGATGATAGCCATTCTAACTGGTATGAGATAATATCCTATTGTGGTTTGATTTACATTTCCTTGATCAGTAATGATATTCAGCATCTTTTCATGTACCCAATGGTCATCTGAATGTCTAATTTGGAAAAAAATGTCTATTTAGTTCCTCTGCCCATTTTTTAATCACATTGTTTTATTTGTTGCTGATGTTGTTATTGTTACTATTGAGTTGTATGAGTTATTTATGTATTTTGGATATCAACCATAATCCTTATCAAAATTTCAATGATATTCTTCACAGAAATAAAAAATAAAATTTCTTAAAATTTGCATCAAACCACAAAAGACTGAACAGCCAAGCAACCCTGAGAAAAAACAAAGCCAGAGGCATCACACTTCCTGATTTCAAACTTTACTACAAAGCTATAGTAATTAAAACTGTATGGTACTGGCATAAAAATAGATGCATAAACCAATGGAACACACTACAGATCCCAGAATTAAACCTCCACCTATACTACATCATTACTACCAACTAGCATTTGACAAAGGAGCCAAAAACACCCAGTGAAGAAAGAATAGTCCCGGAAAATCATGGGGCAGGAGCAAGATGGCAGAGGAATAGGAGACCTAAATTTCTTCTGGTCCCAGGAATTCAGCTAGATAGGGATCAAACCATTCTGAACACCTAAGAACTCAACAAGAGATTGAAGAAAAGAATAGCAGCAATGCTCTGAATAGAAAAACAAGCACTTTCTGGAAGGTAGGACATGTGGAGAAGTGAATCTGAGGCAATATTCGGGAAGATAGATGGTGGGGGAGGGGGCCTCTGTTAGCCGCTACTGGCAAGTGATAGAGCAGTGGAGCACAAAATTGGAAATTTTAAAAGTCGGCTCTGCTGAGGGACATCGCTCCAGTGGCTAAGCAGGGGGTGGAACCCATGCTGGGACAGTGTGGTCTCAGGACCCTCGGGGTCACAAAAAGACCGGGGGTGACTGAGTGCAGCAGAGCTCCCAGGTATCGGAGTGGGGAAGCTGGCTGCAGAGACAGAGCCGAGGAGTGGGGTCTCAGCTCAGAGTTGCCATAAACTGTGATCCATGGCACAGTCAGGCCACTGCTCTTCCAGCAGGGACCCAAAAAGCAGCAGATGTGGGGAGACTCCCCTTCCCCCCCCCCCAGGAGGAGCTGCACGGGAGCGCACCTCAGGGATCTGCTGGGTTTGGAGACTCCACACGGGGTCAGGTGCCAGAGATAGAAAGACTCGGTCACAGCCGGGTGAGCACGGAGTGCGGGCGGAAACTGGGGACACGGGTGTGACTGACTGCTTTTCTATGGGGACTCACTGAGGAGTGGGGCCCCAAGATCTCTGCTCCTCTGGGGCAGAGATTGGGAGGCCGCCATTTTCACTCTCATCCTCCAACGCTGTATGGAAAGTTTGCAGGGAACAAAAGCTCCCAAGAGCAAACCCGAGCAGATTACTTAGCCCGGACGGGCAAGGGCGGGGCAATTCCACCTTCAGCAAAGACATTTGAGAACCACTGCGACAGGCCCCTCCCCCAGAAGATCAGCAAAAACAGCCAGCCAAGACCAAGTTTAGCGCTCAATGAGAACGGCAGAACTCCAGCATTAGGGGAATGCTGCAGATAGAATTCATGGCTTTTTTTCCCATAATTCTTTACCCTTTCAAAGTTAATTTTTTTAAACTTTTTTGTTTTGAATTTTTCTTTTTCCCTTTTTCAACCAACATCTTATCAATCCCTTTATAAAAAAAATTTTTTTTTATTTTTCATTTATAGAGTCATATTCTATCCCTTCATAATAGTTAACCTTATTTTTGGGTTATATATATATATATGGGGTTCTCTCATTAAAATTTTGGGATGCAGTTTCTTCTAACAGACCAAAATATACCCTAAATCTCTAGTGTATGGCTTTATTCTAGTTTCCTGCCTGATCACATTCTCTCCCTTTTTTTTAAATCCTCTTCTTTCTTTTTTCAACCAACTTCCTATCTTATAAATTTCATCTTTACATTCATATTCCATCCCTTCATTGTATTTACCTTTATTTTTGTACATATATAATTTTTCCCTTCTTTAAAATTTGGGGAGGCACTTTCTTCCAACCAAAATACGCCCAAATTCTAGCGTGTGGCACTGATCTATGCACCAGCCTGATCATATTTGATCATATTCTGTTTTTTGTCTCTTTGTTTTTATCTTTTTCTTTTTCTTTTTTTTACTTTTTTCTTTTCTTTCCCTTTCTTTTCCCCCGGTTTCAGGTCTCTTCTGATTGGTTTAGTGTATATTTTTCTGGGGTCGTTGTTACCCTGCTAGCATTTTGTTTTCTCATTCATCTATTGTCCTCTGGACAAAATGACAAGACAGAAAAAATCACCTCAAGAAAAAGAACAAGAGGCAGTACCGACTGCAAGGGACCTATTCAATATGGACATTAGTAAGATGTTGTAACTAGAGTACAGAGTGACGATTATAAAGATACTAGCTGGGCTTTAAAAAAGCACGGAAGATACTATAGAAACCCTTTCTGGAGACATAAAAGAACTAAAATCTAACCAAGTCGAAATCAAAAAGGTTATTAATGAGGTGCAATCAAAACTGGAGGCTCTAACTGCTAGGATAAGTGAGGCAGAAGAGAGAATTAGTGATATAGAAGACCAAATGATGGATAATAAAGAAGCTCAGAAAAAGAGAGATAAACAACTACTGGATCACGAGGGCAGAATTCGAGAGATAAGTGATACCATAAGACAAAACAGTATTAGAATAATTGGGATCCCAGAAGAAGAGGAAAGAGAGAGAGGGGCAGAGGTATATTGGAGCAAATTAGAGCAGAGAACTTCCCTAATTTGGGGAAGGAAACAGGCATCAAAATCCAGGAGGCACAGAGAACCCCCTCAAAATACATAAAAATAGGTCAACACCCCGACATCTAATAGTAAAACTTAGGAGTCTCAGAGACAAAGAGAAAATCTTGAAAGCAGCTTGGGACACGAGGACTGTAACCTACAATGGTAGAAACATTAGAATGGCAACTGTCTTATCGACAGAGACCTGGCAGGCCAGAAAGGACTGGCATGATATATTCAGAGCACTAAATGAGAAAAATATGCAGCCAAGAATACTATATCCAGCTAGGCTGTCATTGAAAATAGAAGGAGAGATGAAAACCTTCCAGGACAAACAAAAACTAAAGGAATTTGCAAACACGAAACCAGCCCTACAAGAAATCTTGAAAGGGGTCCTCTAAGCAAAGAGAGAGCCTAAAAGTAACATAGACCAGAAAGGAACACAGACAATATACAGTAACAGTCACCTTACAGGCAATACAATGGCACTAAATTCATATCTTTCAATAGTTACCCTGAATGAAAATGGGCTCAATGCCCCTATCAAAAGACACAGGCTATCAGATTGAACAAAAAAAAAAAAAAAACAAGACCGATATGCTGTCTGCAAGAGACTCATTTTAGACCCAAAGACACCCCCAGATTGAAAGTGAGGGGGTGGAAAACCATTTACCATGCTAATGGACACCAAAAGAAAGCTGGGGTGGCAATCCTTATATCAGACAAATTAGATTTTAAACCAAAGACTATAATAAGAGATGAGGAAGGACACTATATCCTACTTAAAGGGTCTATCCAACAACAAGGTCTAACAATTGTAAATATCTATGCCCCTAACATGGGAGCAGCCACTTATATAAGCCAATTAATAACAAAAGCAAAGACACATCGACAACAATACAAAATAGTGGGGGACTTTAACACCCCCCTCACTGAAATGGACAGATCATCTAAACAAAAGATCAACAAGGAAATAAAGACTTTAAATGACACACTGGACCAAATGGATTTCACAGACATATTCAGAACATTCCATCCCAAAGCAACAGAATACACATTCTGCTCTACTGCCCATGGAACATTCTCCAGAATCGATCACTTCCTGGGTCACAAATTAGGTCTCAACCGGTACCAAAAGTTTGGGATCATTCCCTGCATATTTTCAGACCACAGTGCTTTGAAACTAGAACTCAACCACAAGAGGAAAGTCGGAAAGAACTCAAATAATGGAGGCTGAAGAGCATCCTACTAAAGAATGAATGGGTGAACCAGGAATTTAAAGAAGAATTAAAAAAATTCATGGAAACAAATAAAAATGAAAACACAACTGTTCAAAATCTTTGGGACGCAGCAAAGGCAGTCCTAAGAGGAAAGTATACAGCAATACAAGCCTTTCTCAAGAAACAAGAAAGGTCTTAAATACACAACCTAACCCTACACCTAAAGGAGCTGGAGAAAGAACAGCAAATAAAGCCTAAACCCAGCAGGAGAAGAGAAATAATAAAGATCAGAGCAGAAATCAATGAAATAGAAACCAAAAGAACAGTAGAACAGATCAACGAAACTAGGAGCTGGTTCTTTGAAAGAATTAACAAGACTGATGAACCCCTGGCCAGACTTATCAAAAAGAAATGAGAAAGGACCCAAATAAATAAAATCATGAATGACAGAGAAAAGATCACAACCAACACCAAAGAAATACAAACAATTATAAGAACATATAATGAGCAACTATGTGCCAGCAAATTAGATAACCTGGAAGAAATGGATGCATTACTAGAGATGTATCAACTACCAAAACTGAACCAGGAAGAAATAGAAAACATAAACAGACCTATAACCACTAAGGAAATTGAAGCAGTCGTCAAAAAACTCCCAACAAACAAGAGCCCAGGGCCAGATGGCTTCCCAGCTGAATTCTACCAAACATTTAAAGAAGAATTAATACCTATTCTTCTGAAACTGTTCCAAAAAATAGAAATGGAAGGAAAACTTCCAAACTCATTTTATGAGGCCACCATTACCTTGATCCCAAAACCAGACAAAGACCGCATCAAAAAGAATTACAGACTAATATCGTTGATGAACATGGATGCAGAAATTCTCACCAAAATACTAGCCAATAGGATCCAACAGTACATTAAAAGGATTATTCACCATGACCAAGTGTGATTTATCCCTGGGCTTCAAGGTTGGTTCATCTTCTGCAAATCAATCAATGTGATATAATACATTAATAAAAGAAAGAACAAGAACCATATGATCCTCTCAATAGATGCGGAAAAAGAATTTGACAAAGTACAGCATCCTTTCTTGATCAAAACTCCTCAGAGTATAGGGATAGAGGGTACATACCTCAATATCATAAAAGCCATCTATGAAAAACCCACAGTGAATATCATTCTCAATGGGAAAAAAACTGAGAGCTTTCCCACTAAGGTCAGGAACATGGCAGGAATGTCCACTGTCACCACTGCTATTCAACATAGTACTACAAGTCCTAGCCACACCAATCAGAAACAACAAAGAAATAAAGGCAACCAAATTGGCAAAGAAGAATTCAAACTCTCACTCTCTGCAGATGATATGATACTTTATGTGGAAAACCCAAAAGACTCCACCCCAAAACGCTAGAACTCATACAGGAATTCAGTAAAGTGGCAGGATATAAAATCAATGCACAGAAATCTGTGGCATTCCTATACACCAACAACAAGACAGAAGGAAGAGAAATTAAGGAGTTGATCCCATTTATAATTGCACCCAAAACCATAAGATACCTAGGAATAAATCTAATCAAAGAGGCAAAGGATCTGTACTCAGAAAACTATAGAATACTCATGAAAGAAATTGAGGAAGACACAAAGAAATGGAAAAACGTTCCATGCTCATGGATTGGAAGAACAAATATTGTGAAGATGTCAATGCTACCTAGAGCAAGCTACACATTCAATGCAATCCCCATCAAAATACCATCCACTTTTTTCAAAGAAATGGAACAAATAATCCTAAAATTTGCATGGAACCAGAAAAGACCCTGAATAGCCAGAGGAATGTTGAAAACGAAAAGCAAAGCCAGTGGCATCACAATTCTGGACTTCAAGCTCTATTACAAAGCTGTAATCATCAAAACAGTATGGTACTGGCACAAAAACAGACACATAGATCAATGGAATAGAACAGAGAGTCCAGAAATGGACCCTCAACTCTCTGGTCAACTAATCTTCAACAAAGCAGGAAAGAATATCCAATGGAAAAAAGACAGTCTCTTCAACAAATGGTGTTGGGAAAATTGGACAGCCACATGCCGAAGAATGAAACTGGACCATTTCCTTACACCACACACAAAAATAGACTCAAAATGGATGAAAGACCTAAATGTGAGACAGAAGTCCATCAAAATACTAAAGGAGAACACAGGCAGCCACCTCTTCGACCTCAGCCACAGCAACTTCTTCCTAGAAACATCACCAAATGCAAGGGAAGCAAGGGCAAAAATGAACTATTGGGACTTCATCAAGATGAAAAGCTTTTGCACAGCAAAGGAAACAGTCAACAAAACCAAAAGACAACTGACAGAACGGGAGAAGATATTTGCAAATGACAGATCAGATAAAGGGCTAGTATCCAAAATCTATAAAGAACTTCTTAAACTCAACACCCAAAGAACAAATGATCCAATCAAGAAATGGGCAGAAGACATGAACAGACATTTTTCCAAAGAAGACATCCAAATGGCCAACAAACATATGAAAAAGTGCTCAACACCACTCGGCATCAGGGAAGTCCAAGTCAAAACCTCAATGAGATACCACCTCAAACCAGTCAGAATGGCTAAAATTAACAATGTCAGGAAACAACAGATGTTGGCGGGGAAGCAGAGAAAGGGGAACCTCCTACACTGTTGGTGGGAATGCAAGCTGGTGCAGCCACTCTGAAAAACAGTATGGAGGTTCCTCAAAAAGGTGAAAATAGAGCTATCATACGACCCAGCAATTGCACTACTGGGTATTTACCCCAAAGATAGAAATGTAAGGATCCGAAGGGGTATGTGCACCCCAATGTTTATAGCAGCAATGTCCACAATAGCCAAACTATGGAAAGAGCCAAGATGTCCATCGACAGATGAATGGATAAAGAAGATTTGGTGTATATATACAATGGAATATTAGCAGCCTTCAAAAGGAATGAAATCTTGCCATTTGCAACAACGTGGATGGAACTGGAGGGTATTATGCTGAGCTAAAGAAGTCAATCAGAGAAAAACATGTATCATATGACCTCACTGATATGAGGAATTCTTAATCTCAGGAAACAAACTGAGGGTTGCTGGAGTGGTGGGGGGTGGGAGGGATGGGGTGGCTGGGTGATAGACATTGGGGAGGGTATGTGCTGTGGTGAGCACTGTGAATTGTGTAAGACTGATGAATCACAGACCTGTACCTCTTAAACAAATAATACATTATATGTTTAAAAAAAAAAAGAAGAAGAAGATAGCAGGAAGGGAAAAATGAAGGGGGGAAAATCGGAGGGGGAGATGAACCATGAGAGACTATGGACTCGAGAAACAAACTGATGGTTCTAGAGGGGAGGGGGGTGGGGGGATGGGTTAGCCAGGTGATGGGTATTAAAGAGGGCATGTACTGCATGGAGCACTGGGTGTTATACACAAACAATGAATCATGGAACACTACATCAAAAACTAATGATGTAATATATGGTGATTAACATAACATAATAAAAAAAAAGAAACTCAAAAAAGGAAAGAATAGTCCCCTCAACAAATGGTAATGGGAAACACCATTTTTTCCATGTACTTAACTTTAATTGCTGTATAATGTTTTATTTTGTGAATGTACCAAAATTTATTTATACATTCTACTATTGATGGATATTTGAGAGATTTTTAGGTTTTGATTATGTATAGAGCTACTTGAACAATCTACTACATATCTTTTGGTAAACATATGTTCACTTTTCTGTTGTATATATACCTAGGAATAGAACTGCTGAGTCATAGGATAGCATATATTCAAATTAATAGTTACTGCCGGAAGTTTTCCAAAGCACCAATTTACACTCATCCTAAAATGTAGGTGCATTCCAGTTACTCTACATCCTTAGCAACACTTGGCATTGTCAGGGTTTTTCTTCCTTAGCCATTCTGGAAGGTAGACTGCACTTTAATAGATGGAAAATAGAGAGATATAGAGTATATCCAAGAACAACAAATAAAGGCATTTATTTGGGGAAAAGTAAAACTGTTTCATGTTTGTACCTCATTGAATTCATACTATTTAATAAATCAGTTACATTTTTTTTTTTAAAGTTTTATTTATTTATTTGAGAGAGTGAGAATGAGAGAGAGAGAGAGAGCACATGAGAGGGGGGAGGGCCAGAGGGAGAAGCAGACTCCCCGCCGAGCAGGGAGCCCGATGCGGGACTCGATCCAGGGACTCCAGGATCATGACCTGAGCTGAAGGCAGTCGCCTAACCAACTGAGCCACCCAGGCGCCCCTCAGTTACATTTTTTTAAGCATTGGTATTACTTCTATACCAATTACACTCAGATCGCAGAAACCATATGTTGCCAATTGGCAACTTACGTGGAGCCTGAATCATATTATTTATGATATATATCAATATTTGTTAAATGAATGAATAAATGCTCAAGACCTCCTGTTATAAGAGACTTATTTCAACCAATGGCTGTAAAAAGCAAAGAATGGAAGTACTTCATAGGGCAATAGAGTCTTTTTTTTTTTTAACTTAAAAAAAGGTTTTGAGTATAGCTGACATACAATGTTACATTAGTGTCAAGCTTACAACATAGTGATTTGACAAGTTTATACATTACGCTATGTTCACCATAAGTGTAGCTACTATCTGTCACCATACAATGCTATTACAATATCATTGACTGTATTCCTAGTTGCGCCCTTTGTTCATGTGACTTATTCATTCCATAGCTAGAAGCCTGTAACTCCCACTCCCCTTCACCCATTTTGCCCATCTACCTACTGCTCTCCCTTCTGGCAATCATCAGTTTGTTCTCTATTTATAGGTCTGATTTTTACTTTTTGTTTGTTTATTCACTTATTTTTTAGATTCCACATATGAGTAAAACCATTTAGTATTTGTCTTTCTCACTCTGATTTATTTCACTTGGCATTATATCCTTTAGGTCCATCCTTGGTCACAAATAGCACACTCTCACTCATTTTTATAGCTGCATAATATTCTATTGTATACATATACTGTATCTTCCTTTTCCAGTTGCATATCAACGGGCACTTCGGCTGCTTCTATACCTTGGTTATTGTAAATAATGCTGCAATAAACATAGGGGTGCACATATCTCTTCAAATTAGTGTTTTCATTTTCTTTAGGTAAATGCCCAGTAGTGGAATTCTTGTATCACATTTCTAGCTTTAATTTTGTGAGGAAACTATATACTGTTTTCCACAATGGCTATACAAATTTACATTCCCACCAAGAGTGCACAGGGCTCCCTTTTTCTCCACATCCTCACCAACATTTGTTATTTCTTCTCTTCTTTATTTTAGCCATTCTGACAAGTGTAAGGTATTATCTTCTTGTGGTTTTGACTTGCATTTCCCTGATGATCAGTGATATTGAACATTTTTTCATGTATATATTGACCATCTGTATGTCTTCTTTGGAAAAATGTCTATTCAGGCCCTCTGCCCATTTTTAAATTGGATTTCTTGGGGTTTCTTTTTTTTTTTATGTTGAGTTATATATGTTCCTTATGTATTTTGGATATTAACCCCTTATGGGATCTATCATTTGCAAATATCTTCTCTCATTTAATAGGTTGGTTTTTTAAATTTTATTTATGATTTCCTTCAATGTGCAAAAGTTTTCAATTTTTATGTAATCCCAATAGCTTATTTTTGTTTTTGTTTCTCTTGCTTTCAGAGACATATCTAGAAAAATGTTGCTACGGCTGATGTCAGAGAAATTATTGCCTGTGTTCTCTTCTAGAATTTTTATAATTTCAAGACTTACGTGTAGGTCTTCAATCCATTTTGAGTTTACTTTTGTGTATGGTGTTAGAAAGTAGTTCAGTTTCATTCTTTTACATGTTGCTGCCCAGTTTTCCCAGCACCATTTATTGATGAGACTGTCTTTTCCCCATTGTAGATTCTTGACTTCTTTATCATATATTAATTGACCATATAAGCATGTGTTTATTTCTAGGCTCTCTATTCTGACTTATTGCTCTATGTGTCTATTTTTGTGCCAGGATGATACTAGTTTGATTACTACAGCTTTGTAGTATATCTTGAAATCTGGAATTGTAATACCTCCAGGTTTGTTTTTCTTTGAGTTACAGGCTTCTAGCTATGGAATGAATAAGTCACATGAACAAAGGGCGCAACTAGGAATACAGTCAATGATATTGTAATAGCATTGTATGGTGACAGATAGTAGCTACACTTATGGTGAACATAGCATAATGTATAAACTTGTCAAGGGTTGCTTGGTTATTTGAGGTCTTCTGTGATTCCATACAAATTTTAGAATTATTTGTTCTAGTTTTGTGAAAAATGCTGCTGGAATTTTGATAGGGATTACACTATTCAGTGTATAGATTGCTTTGGGTAGTATGAACATTTCAACATTAATTCTTCCAATCCATGAGCATGGACTATCATTCCATTTGTTTGTGTTATTTTCAATTTATTTCTTCGGTGTTTTAGTTTTCAGAGTACATGTTTTTTTACCTCTTTGGCTAAATTTATTCCTAGGGATTTTATTCTTTCTGGTGCAACTGTAAATGGAGTTGTTTTCTTAATTTCTCTGTCTGCTACCTTGTTATTATTGTATAGAAACAATATCAATCTCTGGGTATTAATTTCACATCCTGTGACTTTACTGAATTCATTACTTCTAGTAGTTTTTTGGTAGAGTCTTTAAGATTTTCTATGTATAATTTCATGACATCTGCAAATAGTAACAGTGAACTTCTTTATCAATACAGATGCCTCTTATTTCTTTTTCTTATCTGATTGCTGTAGCTAGGACGCCAAGGAGTGTGATGAATATGAGTGGTAAGAGTGGACATCTTTGTCTTTGTCTTGTTTCTGATTTTAGAGGAAAAGCTCTCAATTTTTCACCGTTGAGTCTGATGTTAGCTGTGTTTTTTTCACATATGGTCTTTATTATGTTAGGCTATGTTCCCTCTAAACCCACTTTGTTGAGAGTTTCTATCATGAATGGATGTTGATTGTGTCAAATGTTTTTTCTTCATCCATTGAGATGATCATATGATTTTTATCCTTCATTTTGTTGTGGTGTATCACATTGATTGATTTGGAAATGCTGAACAATTCTTGCATCTCCAGAATAAATTTCACATGATCATGGTGAATGATCTTGTCGAATACAGTTTGCTAACATTTTGTTGAGTATTTTTGCATCTATGTTCAGCAGGGATATTAAGCTGTAGTCCCCTGCTATTATTGTATTACCATCAATTTCTCTTTTTATGTCCATTAATATTTGCCTCATGTATTTAGGTGCTCTAGTGTAAGGTGCATAGATATTTACAACTGTTACATCCACTTCTGGATTAATCCCTTTTTAAAGCTTATTTTGCCTGATATGAGTATTCCTACCCTGGCTTTTTTTTCCACTTCCATTTGCATGGTAAATAAAGAGAAGATGTTTTTTTATCCATTCTGCCACCCTATGTCTTTTGATTGGAGCATTTATACCATCTACATTTGAAATAATTATAGATAGGTATGTACTTATTGACATTTGTTATTTGTTTTCTGGTTGTTTTTGTAGTTCTCTGTTCCTTTCTTCTTCTCTTGCTCTCTTTGTTTGTGATTGATGAGCTTCTTTAATGTTATGTTTGGCTTTCTATATATTTTTTGTGTATCTATTATAGGTTTTGGGATTGCCATTATCATGAGGTTCATATATAACATCCTAAGTATACAGTAGCCTATACCCTGTAATTTGATGTCAGTTCAATTTGATGGGAATTTAAGTTCAAACACATTTAAGAATGTTTTTCTCTTTTTTTACTCCCTCCAGGTTTTATGTATATGCTATCATATTTTATATCTTTTTATTCATAATTTCCTTACTTGTAATTACAGCCATTTCTTTTCCATGTAAAGTTCCTTAACATTTCTTATAAGACTGGATTAGTGATGATAAACTCCTTTATCTTTTGTTTGTCTGGGAAACTGCTTATTTCTCCTTCAAATCTAAATGATAACCTTGGTGGGTAGAGTATTCTTGGATATAGGTTTTTTTCCTTTCAGCACTTTGAATATATCATGTCACTTACTTCTGGCCTACAAAATTTCTGCTGAAAAATTCAGCTGATAGCCTTATAGTGTTTCCTTTGAAAATAATTTTTTGCTCCTCTCTTGCTGCTTTTAAGATTCTCTCTTTATCTTTAATCTTTTACATTTTAATTACTATATTTCATGCTGTGGCGCTCCTTGGGTTCATCTTGTTCCACACTCTGTGTTTCATGGACTTAGATGTCTACCTCCTTCTCTAGGTTAGGGAAGTTTTCAGCTATTGTTTCTTCAAATAAGTTTTCTACTCCTTTCTCTCTCTTCTTCTGGGACCCCTACAATGCAAGTATTTGCATGATATTATCCAAGAGACCCCTTAGCCT
Organism: Halichoerus grypus; assembly: GCF_964656455.1. Lineage (NCBI taxonomy): Eukaryota > Metazoa > Chordata > Mammalia > Carnivora > Phocidae > Halichoerus > Halichoerus grypus. The sequence goes on along the minus strand of NC_135727.1, from coordinate 22,335,962 downwards.
GTCCTCATTTTTAAAACTTCTCTTTTTGCTGTTTAGCTTGGGTGCTTTCTATTACCCAATCTTCCAGATCACTGATACATTCTTCTCCATCCACTAATCTACTGTTGATACACTCTAATGTATTGTTTATTTCCATTATTATATTCTTCAACTCTGTTTTTTCTAAGGAGAAATAGAGTATTAAAGGATATAGGAAGAAGAAAATAAATAGTGAACACAAAGGTGAAAAGATGAAAATGGGAGACATGTAAAGGAGAAAGAAGAGAGCAAAGTCTGAAAAAGTTGACCAAGGACTCTACATTTAATAGCATGGTATAGAGAAAGCCCTGTTACCAAAGCAAGAAAGAGGTAAGTATCTGCAAGATACTGAAAGTCTTCTTAGAAAAAGAGAGAAGCAGACAACAACAACAACAACAACACCCTAGACAGAGCCTTCAAAAAGTCAAGGTCCATGGCATTTTCTACTTAAAATATGCATGGCCTTAACCAGGCCTAAGTTTCAGCCAGAGCTCCTTTCCAATCTCCCAGTACAATCCAAACTGAAGATTTTCCCATTCCATTTGCTACAGAGACATTTGCTTCCCTTTAAATCAATAGCTCAAATCCACAGTGTCACAGGCCCACCCAATTCCATGCCAGCCTGAGTCATATCAGCAAGCAGAGTTTGATGCTGACCTTTTCATATTCGGTGTTTGACTGCCTGGTCCATAAGTGGGTCTCATTTCTCTCTGTTTACAACTTCACTAAGCTGCAAAGAGGGGACCGTCAGTCAAAATACCAAAAGCTAAAAGGTCACAGAAGACAGCTTACTATTTGCTGATGATTTTTAATCATTCACTCTGCAATACACCCGAGACTCTACAGTTAATTCCATTTGTTATTGACAGAAAGAATTTCACCCAGCCTTCATTTCTAGGATTTAACAGAAACCAGAGACAAATACCATAGAATTATGGGGATTGGGGATGATTCAATTCAATTCACCAGGCTTTTCTCCAATACCTTTAACATGCCCAGCAATGTGTTGATTATTATGGGAACACAAAAGAAGCAAAAATGATGCACATTATTTTACTGAGTTTTGAGAAAGTATGTAGAGACAAGGCATACCCATATAACTCACATCTTCTCAAGCTCTTCAGAGCCTGTGGGTATTAAATGAAGTCACCAAAGCACATTGAATAGATTGAATGAAATCTAATACTGTCTTAGAATCAAACACTATGTATCCCTCTAAAACAGAGTTTCTCAACCTCAGCACTATTGACATTTGGAGCCAGATAATTCATTGTGGGGAGCTGTCCTGTCCATTTTAAGATATTTAGCAGCATCCCTAGCCTCTCCTCACCAGATGCTAGTAGCACCTCTCCCAGTTGTGACAACCAAAATAAGCTCCAGATATTGCCAAACGTCCCTTGTAGGGCAAAATCATCCCTTGTTAAGAACCACTGCTCTAAAAAAGGAAATAGATTTATATTTGTTGACATATTATTAGTGAAAAGTGAAAGATGCAGAAGATTCTCTCATATATATATATGAAAAAATCTTCTATATCTTAGGCTTTTCACTAATAATATATAATATTATATATATGTATATGTTTTGTATATGTATATGTATATAGAAAGCCTAAACCAATGACTCTTAACCCTGTCAACACATTATAATTACTGGAGGAACTTCTAAAAAATCTCTGGAGGTAAGACCTGGGCGCTGGAATTTTTTTTCAAAGTTCCTCTGGTGCTTCTATTATTATTCAACCAGGGTTGTAACTACCCAGAGACTTGTTAAAACACAAATAGCACAGCCACATCTCTGGAGTTTCTAAGTCAGTAAATCTGGGATGAGGCCAAGTAATTTGCATTTCTAACAAGTTCCCAGGTGATGCACATAGTGCCAGTCCAGGGACCACACTGAGAACCACTGATCTAGAAGGATATACCCCAAATTATTGACAGTGCTCTTTTCATCTCTTAAATGGAATTGTAGAGAAGAGGAAAAGGGACAGCTCTATTCCTGATCTTATATTCTTCTGTATTGTTCCAGAGTTTATGATAGGCATGTATTGCTTTTATAATAGTTTTTTAAATTTCCAAAACTAAAGAGCACATTGCCAATATTTGAAACCTCCTTTATGTTTCTTCTAATTGCCTCCCTATCCTTTCACCAAAGAGATTTACAAAGAGTCAATCTCTTTTACTATCCTGAATATTTTGTTAATCATTCTCTCACTTTTTAAAAGTAGTTTTATCACTCGGGCGCCTGGGTGGCTCAATTGGTTAAGCGACTGCCTTTGGCTCAGGTCATGATCCTGGAGTCCCTGGATCGAGTCCCACATCGGGCTCCCTGCTCGGCAGGGAGTCTGCTTTGCCCTCTGGCCCTATCCCCTCTCATGTATTCTCTCTCATTCTCTCTCTCTCAAATAAATAAATAAAATCTTTAAAAAAATAAATAAATAAAAATAAAAGTAGTTTTATCACTCAAATCCATATCCCTAAAAAATACATCACTTATCAATTTTTAAACATTACAAAACTAAAATTATACTATCTGTATTTATCTAGGGCATGCTATTTTTTTGGTAAATGCCATGATTTTTAGATGTACCTATGTTGATGTGTATAGCTGTGGCTTACTCATTTTTCATTCATTGCATGATTTTCCCCAATATATTTATACATATTATTTGTACATTCATATTTTTCCAGGTTTTTCCACTTACAAACAATGCTGCTATGAACATTCATGTACATGCACATGTTTGCATTTACTGGGTAAAAAAATTATACCAATCCACATTCCCAACAACAGTAGATTAGGGTTTCCATTATGCCATGTCTTCACCAATACTTGATATTAACTGATTATAATTATTTCTCAGTTGATTATTGCAAAATGAGATCTCTTTGCTGTTTTAACTTGCATCTCCATGATACAAGTTAGTTTCTAAAGGAAATAACTTTATGCTTCAATCAGACATGTGTAATATTAGAGGTACAAATATTTAACTCCCTGACAAACTCCTTGGGGCACTCTTCACAAACACCCATAGGTGGGAAGGAATGAATCCTGTGTTTGCTGACCAAGGGCTTAATGAATTCAATTACATAATAATGATATTGACCATATGTCTGCTTTGAGTATTTTAAGTATTTTAAGTTAATTTCACATTCATTTCACAGAAGAGACAATGGAAACTGAGTTTAACAAATCTTTCCCAATCACACCACTGGCTTTTTGACAAAGATGGGGCCACAAAATAATTAAAAGGCAAAACTAAAAGCAAGCTTGGAATTTGCCTCTCCCAACCCTTCACTTTTGAATAGAAAAAATATAGAAAATAGCATAGAAGTGATTTATTCAAGGTCATATAGCCAGTTTATAGTTGAGCTGAAAATAGAATACAAATCCAGTCATCTTTTCAGTATACCCCAACCCTCTGAGAATAAGCCTGTGAAAGAGATTCACGATGGAAATCTATGACATGGGGATGGGGGTGGATAAAAGAAATGGGCCTTAGAAACAGGAAATTAATCAGTAGGCTCAGGACAAAAAGGCCATTGCCCTGGAGTGCTTTTGACATCATTGAGAGATGGTCTCAATGTTCCTGTCCACAGTTGAGGCACTAAACCCCCAGGAGTGTACCAAGTTAGACTGATCAATGAAGGATCATGCTTTCTAATGGGGGAGTCACCAACTATAGAGTAACCTGCCAGCCACCTTGATGTGGGTTTCTAAAAGTCATTGTTTTAAAGCAGGCACCATTGCACTGGCTGAAAATACCTCAGTCAGATTATCATGCTCTTAATTAGCCATGCATGATGGCAATCAATTAAGGATGGCATAAAAGCCAATAGAAATAATGCAACTCTCATTAGGGATTTCTCATTTGTTATATGAGTGTATCTACTGGGTGAGTTCCCATTAAAGCAAACTGGGGCCTATTATTTAAGCTATTTCAGGAGAGTGCTAGGTTATCTTTCCATTTGACATTTATTGTACCTGGCATAAAGGTTAAAAACAATTATGTTCATTTGGAATATTTATTATCTTATGATATTCAAGCAGGGCCATTATGTTTGTTTTCTTCTCCTTATCAAAGCTGGTCAAGGAGAGACTTTTTAATGAGCTTGAGCTAAATAGTAAGGAAATTTTCCCTTTCCTGCACTCAGAGAGATAAACCTGGAAATAAACCTGGTAATAGAGATACTCTGTAAAAGATTTAGCTCTGAGACTTATTATTTATCATTTGCATATGCTGCAGCTGCACATGCATTGGGCCAGTTTTCACTGTCTGAAAGAGTCATATTAGCATTCCCCAGGAGAGCACAATCAAATTGGGATTTAGAGGGGAGTTAAAGGGAGTTAGAGGGCCTGGCTTCAAGACCTTGCTCTTCTACCAACTTCCTGTATGACTTTGACAACTTCATTCTTCCAGTTACTCAAGCCAAAAAACCTTGACTCCTCTCTTTCTCTTATACCCTATAGTCAAGCCTTTAGCAAATCTTGTTTGGTTCTACCTTCAAAATAAATCCAGAATTTGATAACTTCTCATCTCATCCACTGATACCAAGATGGTCCAGGCCAACATCATCTCTAAGCTAGATTAATATCAGAGCTTCATAACTGGTTTGATTAGTCAGGGTTCTCCAGAGAAACAGAACCAATAGGAAATATATAAGATATACAGGAAGAAGCATATTATGAGGGATTGACTTACTTGATTATGGAGGTTGAGAAGTTGTATGATCTGCCAACTGTAAGCTGGAGGCCCAGGAATGCTGGTGGTGTAGTTCCAGTCCAAGCCTGAAGACTTGAGAACCAGAGGGCCAGTGGTGTATGTCTCAGACTAAATTTGAAGGTCTGAGAATCAGGAGTGCCAATGTCTGAGGGCAGAAGATGAATGTCTTAGCTCAAGCAGAGAAAGTAAATTTGCCCTTCTTCTCTTTTGTTCTATTCAGGCCCTCAACCGATTGGATGATGCCCACTACAATGATGAGAGCAAATCTTTACTCAGTCTACCAATTCAAATGCCAATCTCTTCCCGGGGCACCCTCACAGATACATCTAGAAATAATTTTTTTACCAGCTAATCTGGGTATGCCTTAGCCAAGTTGGCAAATAAAATTAACCATCACATTGATCTTTTACTTTCACTTTCACCCCCCTAACTATCTTCAACAATGGAGCTAAAATCTTAATCCTAGTCAGATGCCACTTCTCTGCTCAAAATCTACATATATTCCTCATTTTACTCATAGTTTTCCAATGGCATTATAAACCCAGTGGCATCTGGTATTCCATTACCTCACTTCCTTCATCTCCTACTATCTTCCTCCTCACTCACTTTACTTCATTTTGTCTGTTGCTGGAACATGTCTGCTCAGGCTTTTCATGAACAGTTCCCTCTGCCTGAAAATGTTTTCTCCTGGGTGTATCGAAGGCTCACCCCACCCTTTTCAAATCTTTTCTAAAATTTCAACTTCTCAATGAAGCCTACTCTCATCACCTTATTTAAAGTTTTGACTCTTTCCACCTCACACTCCCGATTCCCCTTTAACCTGTTATCCATTTGTTAGTCTTTTTCCATGGCATTATAAATTGCTAGAATTAATATGTGAGTATAATTGTTAGTATAATTAGTCTGCATTTTTTATCTGTTTTGTTCACTGATGTATCTCAAGTGCCTTCAATAGTGCCCAATACAAAGTAAGGTAGTTATTTGCCTAACTTAATGATATTTCTCCAATTTGGACTTCAATTTCTCCATCTGCATAATGATATAGTTGAACTGGTCCAGAGGTCAGCAAACTTTTTTCTGTAAAGGGCCAGATAGTTAAGTATTTTTGCAGCCATCCAGTCTCTGTCACAACTATTCAACTCTGCCACTGTAGCGTGAAAGCAGCCATAGACAATAAATAAATGAATGGGGCATGGCTGTTCCAATTACAATTTATTTACAAAAACAGGCAGAGGGCCAGATTTGGCCCCAAGACATAGTCTGCCAACACCTGAACTAGATGATCTTTAAGAGCTAATTTGATTCTGATCTGTGGCTTTGGCATATGAAGGAATAGATTTGTTGTTATGAGATTTCTTTTTCTGTCCTTCATGTCACAACACATAAAAACTACCTCCCTACTTGTGATTAGACTTGGACAGCCCTACAAAGAAAACAGGATAAACTAAGCAAAGTGCCAGGATGCCAAACCACTAAACAGTATTTTATGTGCTTAAATCACTATCTCCTTTCTATAAGATAAAAATAATATCAGCTTCCTCAGTGGTTTCCTTCATAGCACACCACATGCTGGTACATAATCATCAAGGGGAGGTTCCTACTAGATAATGTACCTGTAGAGTAAAGAATGTACCCTTGATCAGAAAGAGGTCTGGCCTTTGCACTTGGTTTCTGGGAGGTAATCTCTAAGCCCCTGGAATATCATGCCTGATAAGAGTGTCTTTGTTTACCTGGGGGTCTTGGCCACTGGACAGACTAACAATGTGATTTATGACAGGGACTTTGGGCCTTGCAGTGGACACTTTACCTCAAGAGGGAATGCAGACTAAAGGTCCTCTATGCAGTATCAGTTCTATCTATGGAGGGCCTGGAAACTAAGGGTCCATCATGTGGGCAGACAAACATGGAGCCCTAATAAAATCTATACACCAAGACTCAGGCTAGCTTCCCTGGATGAAAACACTCTGTGCATATTATAACATATTGATGCTGATAAAATAATACTGCCAATGACTCCATGGGAAAGGACAAATGGAAGCTCTGCATTTGCAGCTTTCCTGGACTCTGCCTCATGTATCTCTTCCTTTGAATGATTTTAATCTTAATCCTTTCCCTGTAATAACTCATAATCTTTACTACAATAGCTTTCAGTGAGTTCTGTGAATCCTTTTAGCAAATCATTGAGAGTGGTTTTGGAAACCCCTCAAACTTGCAGTTGATGTCAGAAGTGAGGGCAGATGGGTTGGCCTGGTGGTGGGTATTAAAGAGGGCATGTACTGAATGGAGCATTGGGTGTTATAAGCAAACAATGAATCATGGAACACTACATCAAAAACTAATGATGTAATGTATGGTTAACATAACAAAACAAAACAAAACAAAACAACAAAAAAAGTGAGGGCAGTTTTGTGGACTATGTTCCTTCAAACTCTACAGTAATCTATTCTCTTAGCCAAGGAAAGGGGAAGATCTTTCTTAAGCTTCACCTGCCCTCTCACCCTCAGGTCCCGAAGTCCTGATGTTGAGGTCATGATACAGTAATGCAGGATCTCTGATTGACCGGTAGCCACCAAAGGAGATCTTGGGGGCATGTATCCCAGCATTATATCACAGAAGCAGATTTAGCCAGATCTAGGTGTTTTCATTCATTCTCATTCTCTCATTCAACCTCTCTCTCTTTCTCCAACCCCCCACCCTGCCACCTTTATCTCCCTCCATTTCTCCCTCTCTATTTTCTTAAGGTCGATTAGGCCATTTAAAGTACCACAGCCAAACTCAACTGTTTATCCACCCCAAACATTTGAAAAATATGTACTATTGGAAATGTCTATCAATTAAGGAACAATTGAATAAAACAATCACTTAATGCAATTTAGCTTTTAATATGATGTTTATGGTGTTTTTCATGACATGGAGAAATAATTCTAGCTTACTGGGGCAATGCAGAATTGGAAGTTTATATATAGTGCATCAACTGTGTATGTTTACATATATTTATATAATGCAAATAAAAATGAAGGAAATAAAACTATTAACAGTAATTATCTCTGGTTTTAGGATTATAAATTATTTCTTTTATTTTACATATTTTCCGAATTTTTAGCCTTTGTTACTTTTACAGACATAAAATTTTATTTTACAAAGTAGAAAGCTTATTGCTGTCCACAAGGAAGATAGTACCTGTCAGTGGCACAAATCCTTTCCCCTTTAGGAGACATATCACATAGTGTGATATGTTCTGGTCAGCCACTAGTGTGTCTGTTTTTGGAGGGTCAGGGGCCATGTCTCTTTCTTTCACTCTTGAACCCTATCACCTCACACAGAGCATAGTACAGAATAAACATTTCCTCAATAAATTTCTGCTGAATTGCAATTACAATGGTAAGAAATGCCAACCTGGTTTGCAAAGGACACAATGACACTCCTCTAAGAACCTTGCCACTGCTCTGCTGGCCTGAATATATCCAAGATGACTACTTGTCAATTTATTAAGTGAGAAGTGTTACATAACACAGAAGAGAAACACATTGCTTAGTGCAGCCCAAATTATCTTTTTCTGTTGAAAGCACCATGTCTCTCTGGACTGCCTAGTTACCTTCTTCCCTACTACCCAATTAACAATGTGTTAAACACCATTCCTGTAATAGCTTTAACATCAATCACTGATTGCCCTGTGGCTTTCAAACCCTTTCCACTTACACAAATGCCAAGTCATATTGTTCTATTTCTTGGAAGTACTCAAGTAGAACAAAATATGTTTACTGCTATGGGAGCCAATTCTTAACATTTCCTATGACCCCCCTTGGGGTTTCTGGCTCAGTGACCTCACACTTACACACAATGTTGCTCATTTGTAAGGTCCTCTAAAGCCCTAATGAATCTCCTGTCCATCTTCCAGAGTGTTGGCCATGTGACCAAAATAGGCACCACTTTCCACAGGCTTTGTGGACAGTTTTGAGAAACTTTCCAGCAAATTCTTGGCCCTTTATCACCTCTCTCTCCTTTAGAGAAGCAGCAGGAAGTACAAGGATTGTTTTTACATCTTTCCTTGAAGAAGTTGGCAGTACTCTAGGGATATAATGAAATGGCTAGTTAATAACTCAACTTGCTCCCAAATGACCAGTGTGTGAAAAATCAATTTTAGGTACTTTAGAGGGGACACAAAGAAAATAGAAGATGGAAACCTCCCTTGTCCATGCCCCTGAGAACCTGACAATCTAATTTTTGCCCAAGTACATAAGTACAAGAAAAAGGTTGATTGTTCCTCTCCAAGAACTGGAAAATGCATAATTAGAAAGTCAACTGAATGATATTTTCTGGGGAAAAGTACAGTCAATGAGAAAGAAGAATAACCATGCTACTAATCAAGACAGGTTTACTGGAGAGGTGACTCTGTGTACAGAGCTTAAGGGAGGGAAGGGAAATGATGTGATAGTGAGTAGCATGTGGTTTAACATATAATGATCAGGTAGAAAAAAAAATGTTGAATTAAGAACGTTATTGCCCAGAGAGCTCTGGTGGAGTGCCACAGGTAGAGACATGGCCTAGCATCAAACAGCAGCAATACCAGAAATTTTCTAGAACTTACAACATAACAGTAAGACCTGAACAAGACTGTATGGGAGTGCCAGAGCTCTCTGAAGGTTAAAAGAAAGCTTACTGTATTGATCAGTGTTATAAAGGTTTATAGAAAACTATTGCCTCTTTCATTGCTACTTCTGAATGGGCATTTACCTATCTCAACCCACATATATCTTAACTGTGTCTACTTCTCATGCCTCTAACTCCTCACAGACCAACTTGTGCTCTGCTTACCAACATGATGCTACTATTATTACTAATCATAATAATACAGTAAGTTCCAAAATTAATAACTTTACACTAATCTTTTCATTGACTCATTACAGCAACACTTTGAAGTAGGTTCCATTATTATACTCTATTACACAACTTGGGTAAGAACACCTAGCTGAAGGTAGAACTGAAACTTGAGTCTGTGTCTGTCTTACATCAAAGTCCAGCTTCTTATTCACTGTTGTATAGGTTTCCAGTTACATCAAGGAATCATAATTTCAACATCTTCCCATATCCACTCCTAGAAATTATTATAAAATCAAAACAAAACAAAACAAAACTTTATAAGCTCAATTTTTAGAGAAACCAGTATGGTAGAGACTGCAAAGTCTATTTCCTTTCCAAAATGTATTTCCTTTCCTTTATGGACAAAAAGCTAGACTATATTTCCAAGGCTTACTTACAGTGAAATATGAGCATATGATTGTGTTCTGGACAATGGGTGGTGGATATAATTGATATACACTACACCTAGGCCCAACCCACAAAATCCTCCCATGTGTCCCTACTTTTTCATCCGATAACTGTCAATAGGAGGCAGATGACCTATTCGAAGATTCAGAGGCCCTAGTAGATGGCAAAGTCACAAAATAGAAGGAGTCTGGGGCCTTAACAAGCACACAGAAGTCTGTCCACCGATCAGAAATACCTATATTGGGCTCTGCATGCATAGGACATTTTTACCGTGTTAGACCACTACAATTTGGGAGTTTGTTAAGGAAATAACTGCCTAAAGATTAGATTTTGTTTTAATTATGAGGCCACTTATGTAAATAAAAATGAAAGCCAAGATGAAGTAAATAATTTTCTATAAAAATGTAATTTATCAAAACTGACACTAGAAGAGAGAGAAAAATCCAAGCAAGCTGATTTCCACTAAGGAATTAGGGAAAGTTATCAAAGACCTGCCTCTCCACTCCCCTAAAAGTAAAATAAAATAAAATGAAACTGGAACACATAGTTAAAGAACAGATCATTTTAAAGGGGATAAAGAGAACATAAAATTCCAAAATCTTGCATACAGAGATGTTTTAGAAATGTATACTTAATTTCATTATAATTACAACTTCTCCTAAGTTATTTTATAAATTTAACATGTCTGAATAAAGTTAGCATTTTTTATGGAGAAAACTAGACAAGTAGTTTCCAGAATTCATATAAAATTAAACAAACAAGATTTCCTGGGGAGAAAAAAAAAACTCTGAAAAATAAGAACTGTGAGTAAGGGACAGACCTATCATATATTCAAAGTTTTTATAAAACTATGATAATCAAAAGTGTAGTACAGTTATACAAATAAGCAGATCATTGAAAAAGAATATAAAGTCTATAAATAAGCCATAATGCATGGGGGGAAAACTGTTCAATAAATAATTCTAAGACAACTGAATAGTCATCTGTAAAAGTTAAATTGGAACCATACTTCATGTATATATCCAGATAATCTCCAAATGGATTAAATATTAAAATATAAAAAAACACAAAAAATGGAACAAAACATTCAATCCACTTATAAATTTAGCTGAAAAATTCTAACTATAACTCAATCCAGAAGCTATAAATTTGACTATATTAAAAAATTATTAAGTATTTTATTCTTTTTGATGCTCGTGTAAATGGAATTGTTTCTTAATTTCTTTCTCAGATAGTTTATTGTTAGTGTATGGAAATGCAACTAATTTTTGTACATTCATTTTTTATCCTTCAACTACTGAATTTATTAGTTCTAACAGTTCTTTTTAATGTGGTCTTTAGAGTTTTCTTTATATAAGATGATGGCATCGCAAACAGGGACAATTTTACTTCATCATTTTAATTTGGGTTCCTTTTATTTCTTTTTCTTGCCTATTGGCTCTGGCTAGGATTTCCAATATTATTTTAAATATAAGTGGTGAGAGTGGGAATCTTTGTCTTATTCCTGGTTATAGAGAAAAAGCTTTAACTTTTCTCTATTGAGTATAATGGTATCAGTAGGCTTTGGGTTATATATGACCTTTATTATGTTGAGATACTTTCCTTCTATTCCTAGTTTGTTAAGAGTTCTTATCATGAACAGGTGATGAATTTTGTCAAATGTTTTTGCTGCATCTATTAAGATAATCATATGATTTTTATTCTTTATTCTGTTAATGTTCTGTTTGGCATTAATTGATTTTCGTATGTTGAAAGATCCTTGCACATCAGGAATAAGTCCCATTTGGTAATGGTGTATGATCTTTTTAACATGCTATTGGATTTGGTTCTCTAGTATTTTGTTGAAGATTTTTGCATCTATTATTCATTAGAGATACTGAGCTGTAGTTTTCTTTTCTTGTGCTGTATTTGTTTTGTTTTGGAATCAGGGTAATGCTGGCCTTATAAAATGAGTTTGGAAGTATTCCCTCCTCTTCAATATTTGGACAAGGATTGGCATTAATTTTCCTTTAAATGTTTGATAGAATTCACCCAGAAGGCCATCTGGTCCTGGGCTTTTCTTTACTGGGATTTTTGATTACTGATTCAAACTCCATACCAGTTACAAATCTGTTAAGATTATAAAATTTTGATGAAAGAAGTTAAAGACATAGACAAATGGAAAGACATTCTGTGATCATTGATTGAAAAACTTAATATTGTAAAAAATATCCATACTCTCCAAAGAAATCTACAGATCTAATGGAATCACTATAAAATACCATTTCTTATAAAAATGGAGAAACAATTCTAAAATTTATATGAAACCACAAAAGACCATGAATAGCCAAATCAATCTTGAGAAAGAAGAAGAAAGCTGGGGGCATAACACTTCCTGATTTCAAAATATATTACAGAGCTACAGTAATCAAAACAGTATTGTACTGGCATAAAAACACACATATAGACCAATGTAAATGAATTCAGAGCCCAGAAGTAAGTCCATGCAAATATAGTCAACTGATCTTTGACAAAGGTGCCAAAAACACACAACAGGCAAAGGATAGTCTCTTCAAAAAATGGCATTGCAAAAAGTGGATAGCCACATGCAAAAGAATGAAACTGGATCTTGATCTTACCCCATACACAAAAATTAACAAAATGTGTTAAAGACTTAAACCTAAGATCCAAAACTATAAAACTCTTAGAAGAAAACCTAGGGGAAAGCATCACGACCTTGGTCTTAGCAATGATTTCATGGATTGGACATAAAAAGCAAAAGCAAAAACAACAACAAAAGTAAACAAATGGAACTAGATCAAATTAAAAAGCTTCTGCATAACAAAGGAAACAACCGTCAGAGTGAGAAGGCAATTTATGGAATGGGAGCAAATATTTTCAAAACATAGATCTGATAAGGGGTTAATCTTCAAAATATGTAGGAACTCCTACAACTCAGTGGCAAAACAAAACAACAACAACAACAACAACAACAAAAACTCTAATAATCCAATTTAAAAGTGGGCTAAGAACTTTGGATATTTCTCCAAAGAAGACATAGAAAGGCCAATAGGTGTATGAAAAAAATACTCAGTGTTACTAATCATCAGGGAAATGCAAAGCAAAACTACAATGAGATATCATCACACATCTGTCAGGATGGTTACCATAAAAAATACAAAAGAGAAGAAGCATTGGCAAGGATGTGGAGAAACTGAAACACTTACACACTGTTGGTGCAAATGCAAAATGGTGCTAACACTATGGAAAATAGTATGGAGATTCTCATAAAATTAAAAACAAGAATTTCTTTATAGGCCAGTAATCCACTTCTGAATATTTATCCAAAAGAATTGAAATCAGAATCTCAAAGACATTTTGGCACTTCCATGTTCATTGTGGCACTACTAAAACAGCCAAGAGGTGAAAATGTATGGACAGATGAATGAATAAAGAAAATATGGTATGCTTTCCAACCAAGGCCCAGCAGAATGGCTCCTGCAAAGAAGGGTGGCAAGAAGAAGAAGGGCTATTCTGCCATCATTGAGGTAGTGACCAGAAAACATAGCATCAACTTTCACAAGCACATCCATGGAGTGGGTTTCAAGAAGCATGCCCCTCAGGCACTCAAAGGGATCTGGAAATTTGCCATGAAGGATATAGGAACTCCAGATGTGCACATTGACACCAGTCTTGACAAAGCTGTCTGGGCCAAAGTAATAAGGAATATTCCATGCCATATCCATGTGCAGTTGTCCAGAAAATGTAATGAGAATGAAGATTCACCATACAAGCTCTATACTTCGCTTACCTATGTACCTGTCACCACTTTCAAAAATCTACAGACAGTTAATGTGGACGAGAACTAATCACTGATTGTCAAATAAAGGTATAAAACTGAAAAAAAGAAAAGAAATTGTGGTATATTCATACACTGTAATATTATTAAGCCTTAAAAAAGAAGCTAATTCTGCAAAATATAGCAACATGGATGAACCTTGAGGACATTATGCTAACTAAAATAAGCCAATCACAGAAAAACAAATATTGTATGATTCCACTTAAATGAGGTATCTAAAATAGTCAAAATCAAAGTGTTGAATAGTGGTTACCAGGCCTGGAGGAGGGGGAAATGGGGAATGACTAATCAATAGGCATAAAGTTTCAGTTAAGCAAGATGAATAAGCTCTAGAGATCTGTTGTACAACATTGAACCTATAATCAACAACACTATATTGTTCACTTAAAAATTTAAGTGTTCTTACCACAATAAAATAAAAATTATTTTTTATTTTTGTACTTCAAAACCCTCTTACTCCTGCAGTCATGGGAAACACATCAGGCACTAGTCAGTTACCACCCTCTGACCCAGGAAGGTATTTCACTTCCTTTAGAAAATCCAACCTAGGCTATTGAGACACTCAAAATTCCCTGAAGATCCCATCCTATTTCCAGAGATGTTTGAATGTGTAGAGATTGCCGCTGCGGTCGCACCTACAATCCTGAAATGTTAACGTGCCTCTAAGTTTCACTGAACCACCATGTCTGAGGACTAGTGGGAGGGCAGCAGCTTCTGAAATGGGAATTCAAAAGATTCATCTGGATAACAAAAAGAGGCAGGAAACTAGTTCCAGAAGATTGCTACTGGATCCAAAGTATACCATTTTTGTATGCGGGGGGGTGGGGGGGGTGGGGGGGGTAGAGACGGACTTTCTTTTCTTTGTTCAGCAAAATGTAAACATCTCCAGAGCCCCCCATCCTTACTTCTGGTGGCTCAATCTGTGCTCTCCACTTGTAATGACTTTGGCTTTAGGGATTAGCACAGGTTTAAGGCTACTGAGTTTGTTTATTTCTGTTTTATTTCCCTTGGAATCATACAGAATGTGCATAGAGAACAGTCCTGACCTTTGAGCTGCGTAATGCTTTTATGATCAGTACCATAGGAAATGCATAGCTTTATCATTTCTAACATTTAAAACAATCTTATACACACCACTGGTAATGTTGCTGTTGGCCTGTAAATGAAGAGATTGAGGCCATTGCTACTGAATCTGTAATGGTCCTCTGGTATCTTTCTGGAGAAAAAATGTTACTTCTAGATAATGGCAATAGAGCTTAAATCTCTGGGATCTGAGCCCAGTACCTGACAGAAGCCTCTGTAATCATAATTTTCACTTCCAGCTAATCTGATTCTCACAACCAGCCTTGAGGCATATAGGGTAAAGTTTAATATACTTCATTTTTTTTGGAAGTATAATGATTAATTTTTTTTAATTTTATTTTATTATGTTATGTTAATCACCATACATTACATCATTAGTTTTTGATGTAGTGTTCCATGATTCATTGTTTGCGTATAACACCCAGTGCTCCATTCAATACATGGCCTCTTTAATACCCATCACCAGGCTAACCCATCCCTCCACCCCTCTCCCCTCTAGAACCCTCAGTTTGTTTCTCAGAGTCCATAGTCTCTCATGGTTCATCTCTGCCTCCGATTCCCCCCCTTCATTTTTCCCTTCCTACTATCTTCTTTTTTATTAACAGATAATGTATTATTTGTTTCAGAGGTACAGGTCTGTGATTCATCAGTTTTACACAATTCACAGCGCTCACCATAGCACATACTCTCCCCAATGTTTATCACCCAGCCACCCCATCCCTCCCACCCCCCACTGCCCAGCAACCCTCAGTTTGTTTCCTGAGATTAAGAATTCCTCATATAAGTGAGATCATATGATACATGTCTTTCTCTGATTGACTTATTTCGCTTAGCATAATACCCTCTATTTCCATCCATGTCATTGCAAATGGCAAGATTTCATTCCTTTTGATGGCAGCAACGTCTTCCTAGAAACATCACCAAAGGCAAGGGAAACAAGGGCAAAAATGAACTATTGGGACTTCATCAAGATAAAAAGCTTTTGCACAGCAAAGGAAACAGTCAACAAAACCAAAAGACAACTGATAGAATGGGAGAAGATATTTGCAAATGACATATCAGATAAAGGGCTAGTATCCAATATACTTCATTTTTAAGGAGAGAAAAAAAGAGAGAAGTGACATGCCCAAGCTCACACAGCAGTTTTTTGATAATACAAAGACTGTCTTGGGTCTTGTGATTCTCACATGTAGCTCATTTCAGCAAACATTTGTCTGGCCGGTTTGCAGCAGTTGCTCAGATGAGATGGAATTTCATTCAAAATTAGTAGTGTCTCCATGAGTCAACCATACTCTCCTTCCTCTTGGGATGAATGTATCTTTAAGAATGCCCAGGTTCCTATAGGTGCCAAGATTCTTGGAGATTAACTGAATTGGGAGAATTTACCAAGATGCCAACATTGAGATCAAGCAGTTTGGTGAGACTTTCCCACCTCTACATTTCCATTTCCTTATTTATCATTTCTCCCCCTTCATTGTTCACTGGTTAGCAAATAAATGTGTATATTTTCTTTTCTCTCATTTTGTCTCCCACTGCCTTTAACTGTTTGTCTCAGTGCTCAGACTTCCAGGGGCATTTTGTAATCTCTCTCGGAGACATAGATAAGTCTTTCTCCCTGTCCCCAGCTCTTTTCTTCATTATTTCCTGCAGAAATTAATTCCAATTTATTATCTTCTACTGGCACCAGTGACAGCCAACAATCCCACATCAAGATACTACTCTTTCTTTAGAACCCAGGGATCTCTGTATATATCTACTTTGAAATTTGTTGACTCAAAGGTTTATAGCTCTCTTTCTTAGGATTGTTTCCTTAAGTCCTGATAGAGTGGAGATTATATTTAATTTCCATTGGAAAATTATTCACAAGCCAGCCAGATAATGACTCAGATGTGAAACCAAAAAGCAAAAAGGGCAGCCCTTCAAATCTGAGAGGGAGGCCAGTATGTGAGCAAAACTGAAAATGAAAATACTATCCCTCACCCATGCCCTCCTCCAAATCAGAAACACATAAGGAGGTTCTTAACCTTTATCCTATTATCAGAAAACTTCAAAAAGAAAGGTAATCAAAAGAATAATTGGTCAAAATTTTCAAGCACTTCCCAAGACATACTAATTCTACAGCTTGTTAAAATAGAGCCCTAAAGTTAAATAAAAAGGGAATTAAAAGATCATCCTTGGGCTGCCTGGCTGGCTCAGTCAGTAGGGCATATTACTCTTGATCTTGGGGTCATATGTTCAAGCCCCACAAAGGGTGTAGAGCTTACTTTAAAAAAAAAAAAAAAGAATAAACAGATCCAAAAAAATTTTATAAAATAAAATATCATCCTTGTCTACACCCTAGTCTTCACACAGTATAGTCCTGTATATATGAGAATTACTTGCCCATTGTCAAAGATGTTCAGTAAGGTTCATTATGCAATTTTCTGTGGGATTGTCTGCAATTAGGCAAAGACATGAAAGTTGACTTATTTTTTTATTAGTTTCAGAGGTAGAGTTTAGTGATTTCAGTTGCATATAATACCCAATGCTCGTTACATCAAGTGCCCTCTTTAATGTCCATCACCCAGTTACCCCATCCCCCCACCCATCTCCCCTCCAGGAACCCTCAGTTTGTTCCCTATAGTTAAGAGTCTCTTGTGGCTTATCTCCCTCTCTAATTTCATTTTATTTTATTTTTACTCCCTTCCCCTATGATCCTCTGCTTTGTTTCTTAAATTCAACATATGAGTGAAATCATATAATAATTGTCTTTCTCTGATTGACTTATTTCGTTTAGCATAATATCCTCTAGTTCCATCCATGTCATGGCAAATGGTGAGATTTCATTTTTTATGGCTCAGTAACATTCCATTGTATATATATACCATATCTTCATGAAAGTTTACTTAAATCACATCAGCTATATGGACAAAAACTCCAAACATAAATCTTATCCAGACTGATAGAAGACTAGTTTTAGAAATAGAATTATGTTTATGTTTAGAAATAGAATATGTTTCTTTGTTGAGTGACAGGCTCAGTCACAGGATTCAGAAATAATAAAGAGGAGTAAAACAGAGCCTTGTCCCTAGGGGCTCACAATCTATAGGGGGAGATCCATATTAAGAGTCTGATAGGATGGGGCACCTGGGTGGCTAAGTCGGTTAAGCATCTGGCTCTTGATCTTGGCTCAGGTTATGATCTCTTGGGATAGAGCCCCACACAGCAGGTTCCATGCTCAGCAGGGAGTCTGCTTCAAGATTCTCTCCCTCTGCCCCCCCCCACCCTAGCTCGTGCTTGCGCTCTCTCTAAAATAAATAAATAAATAAATATTTGGAAAAAAAGAATGTGATAAGCATTGTAATAGTAATTTGAACAAAATTCTGTGAAAGTAAACAGAAGAATCAAATCCAGATAAGAGAATTGGAGAAAGATTTGTGGCTGGATCTTGATGACTACACTAGTGTCTGCTAGGTAGAAGAGTAGGAGAAGATGCACCATGGTTCAGAAAAAAACAAAAAGTGTGGGTTTCTGGGGAACCAGCACATCTATGTGACCCATTTTTATAGATTATTTCAGTGGCAGAGATGAAATCTGATTGATGATAGGAACCATACTGTGGATGGCCTTGTATTCCATGATAAGGATTTAGTATTATATACCATAGGCAGGTTTATGACAGAGAATTACATAGTCATATTTGCATTTTAGAAAAATCACTCTGACTTCCAAATGGAGGCAGGACTAAAGGAAAGAGATTAAAGAATGTATCACAGAGGCCAAGTTGTCAAGTACCTGCCTAGAGCTGTCCAGTGGGTGAGGAAAACTAGCAATGCTGAAGGATGGAGTTCAGTACTGATGAGGACAAGATTCAGGAAAAAATAATAAGAAAATATGAGGTAGAAATAAAAAAATGCAAGGAAGAAGGACAGGAGAAAATAATAATGCTAAAATTAAGTGTTTACCATGTGCTAGGCACAGAACTAAATATTTTATGCATATTATCTCATATAATCTTTTTTTTATGTTATGTTAGTTACCATACAGTACATCATTAGTTTTTGATGTAGTGTTACATGATTCATTGTTTGCATAAAACACCCAGTGCTCCATGCAATATGTGCCCTCCTTAATACCCATCACTGGGCTAACATATCCCCCCCACTAAAACCCCAGTTTGTTTCCTGGAGTCCATAGTCTTTCATGGTTCATCTCCCCCTGACTCTGCCCCCCTTTGTTTTCCCCTTCCTTCTCCTAATGTCCTCCATGCTATTCCTTATGTTCCACAAATAAGTGAAACCATATCATAATATATTTTCTCTGCTTGACTTACTTCACTTAGCATAATCTCCTCCAGTTCCATCCATGTTGATGCAAATATTGGGTATTCATCCTTTCTGATGGCTGAGTAGTATTCCATTGTATATATGGAACCCATCTTCTTTATCCACTCATCTGTTGAAGGGCATCTCGGCTCCTTCCACAGTTTGGCTATTGTGGACATTGCTACTATGAACATTGGGGTGAATGTAGCCCTTTTTTCACTACATCTGTATCTTTGGGGTAAATGCCCAGGAGTGCAATTGCTGGGTCATAGGGTAGCTCTATTTTTAACTTTTTGAGGAACCTCCACACTTTTCCAAAGTGGCTGTACCAACTTGCATTCCCACCAACAGTGTAAGAGAGTTCCCCTTTCTCCACAACCTCTCCAGCATTTGTTGTTTCTTGCCTTGTCAATTTTTGCCATTCTAACTGGTGTAAGGTGGTATCTCAATGTGGTTTTGATTTGTTTTTCCCTGATGGCTAATGATGTTGAACATTTTTCCATGTGTCTGTTAGCCATTTGTATGTCTTATTTGGAGAAGTGTCTGTTCGTGTCTTCTACCCATTTTTTGACTTGATTATTTGTTTTGGGGTGTTGTGTTTGAGAAGTTCTTTATAGATCTTGGATATCAGCCCTTTATCTGTAGTGTCATTTGCAAATATTTTCTACCATTCTGTGGGTTTGCCTCTTAGTTTTGTTGACTGTTTCCTTTGCTGTCAGAAGCTTTTTATCTTGATGAAGTCCCAAAAGTTCATTTTTGCTTTTGTTTCCCTTGCCTTTGGGGATGTGTCTTGAAAGAAGTTGCTGTGGCCAATGTTGAAGAGGTTACCGCCTATGTTCTCCTCTAGGATTTTGATGGATTCCTGTCTCACATTGAGGTCTTTCATCCATTTAGAGTTTATCTTTGTATATGATGTAAGAGAATGGTCAAGTTTCATTCTTCTGTATATAGCTGCCCATTTTCCCCAGCACCATTTATTGAAGAGACTGTCTCATATAATCTTTTCAACAACCTGATGAAGTAAGTATGATTAGCCAAATTTACAGATGGATAATCTACAGCACAAAGAGACTATCTTGGGGTGCCTGGGTGGCTCAGTCAGTTAAGCATCTGCCTTCAGCTCGGGTCATGATCTCAGGGTCCTGGGATCTAGCCCCTCCTCGAGCCCTATATCAGGCTCCACACTCAGTGGGGAGTCTGCTTCTCCCTTTCCCCTGCCCCTCTCCCCGCTCATGCTCACTCTTGCATGCACTCTCCCTCTCTCAAATAAATAAAATCTTTTGCCCAAGGTCATGTAAGAAGCGAGTGGTGAAAGCAGGATTCCAATCTCCACTCTTAACTACTTACCTAGAGAAAGCAAGAGTAACAGCAAGAGTACAAAGAAAAATGTGACACAATAGAGGAAAAGGAAAGAATCAAAAGGGAAAGTGAAAAGATGAAAAATTCAAGGAAAAAAATAGTGAAAGTGAGACAGATTCTATTAATGGATAACACTCTTATGTACAAACACTAGGAGAGATGTCATTAAACCTTGCCTTTAAGTCTCTGTCCATAGTTCCAAAGACTAGTGACCAATGGCATGAATAAACAGTGGTGTGTACCTGAGTCCAGACCCAACTGTTATTAGGTTAATCCATATGAAATTTCAATATTTGTCCATTTTTTACTTACAAAAACAGCATCCTAATAGCTTGTCACCATGCTAACTTTAAGATGAAATATATTCTCAACCAAAGGTCATTTCCTTACCCAAAAGTCATGTCACTCTGAGTCTTCCTACTACCTTGCACAGGGAAGCTGGACCTATGCCAAGCTGAGTGACTATCCATCAACCTTTGTGAGCCCTTAGGATGTGCCTCACAAGTGGATCAACCTAGTTTAAAAGGCCAAGGGGCAGTAATGCTAGGGAAATGCCACCTCTTTTGACCTTATTTTGCTGTGGGGAGTAGAGATGGTGGAGTGAGAGAGAGTTGTCAGAGTCCTAACTAAATTGAAAATAGGACCTGGGATCATTGAGATGTGCATGGTCTCTCTCATCAGGGCTGATAACAGGATGCTATTAAATTTTTGCAAATGGTAACTGCATTTAAGCTCACTTCAATCTTGTTTTATAGGTCTCAAAAAGAAAGTTACTTTAAAACTTCATATCAATTAGTGGGTTAGTTAATAAAAGCTTTCTCTCCACAAAGAAGATTACTATCTCCTTGGATAGACTGCATTTTTAATTACATGAAATGATCTACAAGTAAAGCTGCACTGAGCTGAGTCTCTGCACCAGACAATCACCTCTGCTGTTTTGCAACCAGTGGTCTTTAAGGATCTTTATTTTTGAGAGCTTTCATTTTCTTGAGCACTGATGAAATGGTGTTGGGAAGGCAGATGAAAAATGAAGATAGGAAGCATAAAAACAAACTGCTATATGTTTGAATTTTTTCTGATTATCAGAAACCAATGAAAGGAGGAGAGGAAAAATCTCACTTGGCAGATATGAATTACATTCTTTATTTTTTTTAATAAACCATCTTTTACTGCAGAAGGATCTCATATTCAATATTGAATACTAGCACTTTAGAGCTGGAAGAAACGTTAGATATTATTTAGTTCTACACCTCATTTCATAGTTAGGAAACCAAGAATCAGAGAGGATATATACATTGGCCAAGGTGAGTGAGTGGCAGTCAAGACTAGAACCTAGGTCTTCTGACTTTCCAGCTTCTGTTCATTACACTGGGCCATATTATCTTATGGTGTACTCTTACATAATAATGATAACTAACATTTTAAGCACTTACTAAGCTCTCTCTCTATAGTAACTCTTTAATCCTCATAACCAACCTTTCACTATTATTATCCACTTTTACATCTGAGCAATCTGAATCCCAGAGAAACTAAATAACTTTTCCAGGATCACCCAGCTAGTAAGGTGCATTGATGATTCAAAGCCAGCCAGTCTGGCTCCAGAGTCTTTTGTTCTTAACTCTATATATAGCATATATTATGCTATATATTGTGGTATCTATCATCTTATGTACATATTCTATCTCCCCAACTACATATAAATAACAGTACCATTTGTATTTGAGGTATTGTACAACTAGACAATATGAAACATACAGTTATCCTGTGGAAGGCAGTAATGAAGATAAAAACAAAATGAAGCTTGGCAGGTGACAATATGAATTTATATCATAACAACCTCATTGGTTCTATCTGCAGGTTCCTATTGCCTGTCCTGGGCCTCTCCTCCTGGCAGTGTTAAAAATATACTTTGACTCAAGTTTTTCCCAAATTTCCCTTTTCAATACACAATGGGTTCTTATAATAACTTTACAATAAATAGTGCCTGATGGCTTCAAGGAGAAAGGTTAAGGATTCAACAACTTGGGTTTTTCATCTTAATTGTCTCAATACAGGAAGGGAGTAGTCTGATACTCCACTTTTCTGATCCCATTAGCAGAAATGTGGTTGGTGCTCACAATAAGCAAGTTATCACCACTTGTATCACAGGAGAAAACTGAGGACTCTATCAATTCAAGTCACCAACCATTCACTGCATACTTCCTCTCTTTCAGTCACTGTGCCATGTGTTGTGGTAGAGACAGAGATGAAAAAGACACAGCCTTTGTCTCTGAAGATCTCTCACAGACTAGTGGTGACATACTTGTAAAAAACTAATGTTTGAGGCAGAATAACATAAATGTAGAATATGGGTACCAACAATATGTTATGGGCATACATAGAAGTAATTCCTTTTTACTTAGAGTCAGAGAAGCTTAAGATAAGGTAAAATTTGAGCCGAGATTTGAAGAATGAGTAAATTCCACAGACAGTGATTATGGAGAGGGGAAAGAGGGAGAGGGGAAAGAGAGAAGTATTCTAGAGTGGGCAGTAAGAGCAAAATACTGTAGGTAAGAAATTTTCAGGCATATTATGATGAGCCTCCAGTTTGTTAACACTGGTAGAAAGGAAGGGCCTGGGTGGCTCAGTTGGTTAAGCATCTGCCCAGGTGGCTCAGTTGGTTAAGAATCTGCCTTTGGCTCAGGTCATGATCTCAGGGTCTTGGGATTGAGGCCTGCAAGGAGTCTGCTTCTCCCTCTCCCTCTGCCCCTCCCCCCTGCTCATGTGCACACTTGCTCTCTCTCTCTCAAATAAATAAAATCTTCAAAAAAAAAAAAAAAGACCGGTAGGAAGGTAAAACTGAAAAGGAATTAGAAGCCCAAATATGGTGAGCCTTCTGTGTGTAGCTAAGGTATTTAGCTTTATTATTTTGAAAATGTTGGATCATTTAAGAATTTTGAGCAGAAGAATGGCAAGAGTAGAACTGGTGCTTTAAGGAAGGTGATCTGGCATCACTGTAGAGAATGGATTGAAAAGGAGAGGCTGAATGCAGTAAGACCATTTGGGAGGTTGTTATGATAGAAAATAAAATGATAATACCTGGGCAGAGTGGTGCTAAGTAAAGTCTATCTTTGGGGTACTTCCAGAGGTACCCACAAAACACCTCGCTCACGTTTGCCTGCCTCTGCCAATAGCTGTCTCAACATATGTCCTATTCCCTAAAAATCCTTCTAGCTGAATAAGTGTTGATCATTGAAGCTCCAAGCCTAAATATCCAAGAAAACAGTCTTCTTCACTACTACAACCAGTATATTCATTGAAATGAATCCCATGAAGACAATTACTAGATGTCTACAATCACCGTGAGCCAAAGTGAGACTGTGGTGACTCAACTTCATGACAAGTAAGTGGTTAGGCACAGATCTCAACCACCAGTTGTGCCAAGTGTGTAGCAAGATTTAGATGATCCCCCAGAGTATAGACCAATCAGGAAGAAAAAGAAAATCATTTGTGAGTTGTGCTTCTGTAGTCTCTTGTTGTCCTAAGAAGGTGAATAGGTATTTAAAATATCTCAATGGAACTAAAGCCAAAGTGGAAAAGTGTTGCTATAATTTGCATGTATGTTTGTATTTGCCCATTCTTATATTTCAGAGTGAGGATTTAGGCTAGAAATCATTCTCATCACCCCCAGCAAGTAAATCAAACTGATTTACAAATTTTCTGATGCTCTGTTCATGCTCTTCTATTATAGACATGATCAATTCCAGTTGCTCTGAGGCCAGAGTGAAGGTCAGAGTTCCAATAACATTAGGGGTATAATTAGTACATTAACATTGCTACAGGCCTTTCCTCCTTCTGTATAGGTGGGAAGAAAAACATTAGAGGGGCAACTGTCTTCAGGAAGCATTATGCTTCACAGTGGCTTGCATTACTCATGTGGGGCATTAGAAGAATGACGGCAGTTAAAATTTGTTTGCAAATCTGTTGTTTCCTGGTTTGCTTCTAAGAAAACATACCACCATCTGTCTCACTGTTCTTAAATCAAATCCTGTCACTATAGCACTAGCACTCTCTGCCTCTTTGTAATCTGCTTTCTAGTTTAAGCTTTGAAGAAGTTCAAGGTTTGGGCTTTCAGAATCTATATTTCCCAAGAATCCCACACAACTCCAAGTCATTTTTAAAAGACAAAGACATATGGTTGTGCTACAGAAGATGCTATTTATATAGACTATAATGTGAATAGTGCTGCCTGGAGTTGGGTAGCACTAAAGCCCTGAAATTGCACATGTCCTCCTAGACCTTGATCTGAGAATAAAAAGGAATCAAGTAATGATTACTATGGGTAGCCCTCTGTCACCTTCTTCATTCTGCCTTCTTCCTACCTTCTGTTTTTCTCTATGGCAGAGACAGTGGTATATGCCCACCAAGATCTATGTTCTTCTTTTCTTCCTGAGTACTCCACTAGACTATATTTTCCAAGCCCCTTACATCTACATGGGATCATGTAACTAATTCTTAGCAATAAGCAGAAGTGATCATGGTCACCTCTGGGCCAAAGAGCTTAAGAGTAGATGTGCCTTTGTGTCCCCTCCCTTTAGATGTCAGAAGGATCCAGTAAAAGATACTGAGGCCCTAGATGATGGCAGAGCCACTAGATGGAAAGAGACCAAGATCCTGATGACTGAGTAGAGCAGAGCTCTCCTTCAGTCCTGCACGACAGTGACATGAAAAAGACATATTCTGAATGTGGTATGCCAATAAGATGTGGGAATTCTTTTGTTATAGCAGTGACCATAAGTTTACTTACACATATTCCCAATGACCTCTAACTTAACCTTTGTCCTAACTACTCAGATCCTCACCCAAACCTGACCCTCTCATCATCTAATTGGAATATTTATGCTTCTCTGTGAGCTGAGAGTTTTTGACAAACCTAGAATCTCATGTAATAGCTGTTGAGTTATTGCATGTCAGCTCCCCTGGAAATAAGGGAAACAGATGAGGGCAAGTCTCTGGATGGTTCATGTCTGTCACAGTCATTTGGTATCCAGTGAGGACCCCTGAGCCAGAACTGAAGAAAGAATCTAATGGTTTTGCCAGTTAGATGCATTAGACTGAGAACCCTATGAAGCCAGGAACACAACTTTGCCATCCACTAGCTCTGTAATCTTAGATTATTTCTCTGAGTTGCAGTTTCCTCATTTTAAAAACAGGAATGGTAATATTAGCTACTTCTTTGGGTTTTTTAAAGATTAAATGGGATTAGATATGCAAAGTGCTGAGCATACTGCTTAGCACATAAGAATCACTCAGTAAAAGGGGGCTATTATATTAGGATGCATACATGTTAGAACCTGTCAAAACCTCAGGATCATTTCATCCACCTCATGTACAGATGGTGAGCTAAAGGCCCAGGGGAATAGTAGGACTTTTCCTTCTCTGAAAGCTTAGCCCCAAATAGACCAATTCCATGAAACCTTCAGAGATTGTTTTCACCTGAATTTCCTTGTCACTTGGACGTTGGATTTGTCTTTTTTTTTTTTTTTCCTCTGGAGGTGCCTCTTTTTAAAGATGCCACTATGGTGATACCTTCTTTGGTGGTTTATTGGAGGTAGATGGGGAACAGACTTGCCCTACTTCTAACTCTCCCAGGAGAACTATGAACAGCTCAATGGAACACAGCTTTTTCTACCTCTAGAATCTTGGGGCTCCAAAGAGCAAACAGTGGGCTCTCTATCCGTGTTCTTTGCTGGCTGGACTCGTGGCCTGAAGTGGACATTCAAAAGTGTCTAGTTTAACTTTTATTTCCAAAGAGAAATACTCATGGCATACTTCATAAATCAAACCTTAATGAACTGCTTAGTTACCGTCAAAGAATTTATTCAGTACAACACATGAATCTGACCTTTTTTTCCCCACATGTATTTCAATTCCTGCCTTCTCTATCAATTATTCAGTTTTGTACTCAGTTTCCAGATTAATCATTTCAACTGGTTCCTAATCTAACAGAGGTATAAGACGCTTTCCTCCCTCTTTTCTTCCCAGAGCTGTAATCAAATCAATAGCCACAACCGACTTCCTGGCCTGGGGCTGAGCCAGCCACAGCCACTAGAATGGCAATGCTGAGGGCTTTGTTATTTTTCATAGAAAGAGATCTCACTATTGATCACTAAGGCAAAGAAAAGCTGGTGGCAGGATGGGGGAGCTAATGGAAATAGAGGAGATAAAATCCAGCTGGGCATCCCTGAGGTCATTCTGTGGATAACTGAAGGAAGTTTGAGTGAGAATATGAAAAAGCAAATAAAAGAGCTCCTATCCTGCAAGCACTGCACAGAATATCTGACGGCTCTTGCTGTCTTGGTGTATGTTTTTTATTCCAGCCGAACTACCTAATGATCAAACATGACACACCTCATGCTTACTAGCCTTTGTTCAGGAAATATCCTGAAATTTGCTACCCAGCTGGAGTGCTAAGATTGTGTACATTCTTTCCACATTTCCAGAAGACACTTTTTCAACAGAAGTGCTTCTGTTGTTGTTACTGCTGTGCAGATGTGCCTTGCTTTATGAAAGTAGGTTCCAGAAGAGTTCCCTAAATTGAATTTTTGTAAATCAAATTATATTTCTTCCCTGCAAAACAATATAATCACAGAGCAGCTTTATCATCATTTGGGTTCTAGCCTCAACTGATAGAGGCTTGAAGATTTTTGCCTGCTTCTGACCCCCCAGTCCAGTATTTAATGACATAATAAAAGGGTCCTAACACAAGGAAACCTATTTCCCAAAATACCTTTAGAAATAACATCAACAGCTGCAGCTGCCATTTGGTATCACTGCCTATGCATCACACAGGGAAATTTACATGTGTTACCACATTTAATCTCAGAAGTACTTTTTGAGGTAGGTACCCTTATCTCTATTTCACAAGTGCAGAAACTGAGTCTCAGAGAGATTAAACAATTTAACCAAGTTCACATAGCTATTAAGCAATAAAGCAGAGCTTCTAACCCATGCCTGCATGACTTTAAAGCTTTGCTCTTTCAACTACTCTACTGCTTCCATAATTTGGAGTAGCAATGTGAAATTTGCCACCTATGTATCTATAGTTTTAAAATGGTGGAGGGATACCCCAATACTTTAATCACTGCCTGGAGTTTCATCTTCACTCTGCCACTGACTTGCTATGTGAATTTTGGCAAGCAGTTTTCCTTCTCTTGTTCTCTCAGTTTTGCCATCTGTAAATTTAGGAGACCAATTCAGGTTATCTCTAATGTCCTTTTCACCTCTAGAAGTTCATAGCTACATACTTTTAAGTTCCTAAGAGAAACACATTAATCCTTAAAATCCACTTAGGTGTCATTTGATGCCAGTTTTTCACAAGTTCTTCCCAAATGGTTATTTTTCTGCACTGATCGGCTATGACATGAAACTAATCACTATGAAGTCTTTTTACTCATGTCTACACATGCAAACCCTTTTAGCCTGATACTTCAAGCTAGTACATTTTGTCCTGGCCTCAGCAATGCCAAATGAACAGTTTGACTGAATTTTCACTTTTCAGTGGGTCATTTTGATTTCCCTGTCTCAATGTCTTGTCTTTGTCAACAAAACGATATCCTACCTGGAAAATGGTTTTTGTTTCCAACTGGCCTATTTGAAAGTAATAAAGAGGCTCTGGCAGACCTGTTATTAACCCTAGGGTAGTTAAAAGCAAGATGTCAGTCACATCTCAAGCACCACAGACACACTGTGCCTTGGGTTTGGTTTTCTCCCAGCTCTGGTTGCACTTTCATGAAATGGTCTGGAACACTAACCTCTAAAAGGAGCTGTGCTCCTGCATACCCAAATGTGGTTCAAAAGCCATGTAAATAAATATACATGAACTGAACTGGAACAGCTGGGGAGTTCTCAACAGGGACCTCTAATGACCTCTGAATTGGAAGGGACACAGCTGATCAAGGAATCATTACTAAGATTAAAGGCTTATACCAAAATCACTGTGAGACTTAAGCTACTGAATTTACAATGTTGATGGCATAAACTGGAAAGAACTAACTAGTCATACTAATGTGCTGCTTAGAAGTCAGAGGAAACAAAGGAATCTGGGTTATTTCTCCATCCTATTCTGCATTTGCAACAGAAACTAGGCAATTGAGCTTTAGGAGATAAATTGTTTTATTTCACAGCCTTACATTGTTTTTGATGTAGGGAAACCTTCTTGTCCTTTAGGTAAGTTGTATATAGCACAGTGCTAAAGAAGTGAATATTTGAATTCAACCAGCAACGTCCATTTTGGAAAATTTGGACACCAGATATGCCAGGATCAGTGAGAAAGCAGAGAAGGCTGGAATAGGTTAAATTGGAGAAAAAGGAAATGACGTGGCTATGTGGCTTAGTCCATAAACTGTGGTTGTGGAGTAGGAGGGTGCTTACTAGTCCAATAAATTTTCAAACTTCAGTTTGATGTGGGCTATAGTTGTTATCTTGGAAAGGATAGAAGGTGAGGTCTACAGAATGGTGCACAACATTAGAACTCTCCATACAATGGCAATACCCAAAGTCAAGCACACAGCAATAGGAATCATGGCTCCAGGCAGTTTGAAAAAAAGATTCTAAGAAACTAGCAGTTGAGTGACAGGTTTTGTCTCCCAAGAGGAAAGGGATAACACCTGGACTAGGTAAGCAGTAAGGGTCACAAAGTGAGGTGGAATTTAGAGAATGCAAGTTCTAGCAGGGTAGCTAGGGAACTAGTCAGAAATCATAAGGTCTGCAGTGGGCACACCTGGTGATAGGAAGAAGGAGCCTAGGTCAATGACATGTGAATGGGGCATAACACATACACAGGAAATTTTTTGCACTATTTGTCAGGAATGGATCAGAAATTGAGCTTGGCAGAATCATTAGGGTTGAAGACATCAGATGAGAAAGGCTTGGAAAACTCCCACCAGAGGGAGCAGGTATTAGTATGCAGATAGCTTAGGGCAGCCTATCTCTGGCTATTGGGCAAAACACTGCTCAAAGTCCTAGCCTCACTACAAGCAACAACACATCCCATTAGCATTAATTAAGTTTTCTAGTATGATTTTTGTAAATCAAAAGGTGAGGACCTTTACTATCTCCTCAGATATAACCCATAAGCAAAACCACTTAATATGCCATCAATCCCAACCTATGTATTATCTGAGGGCTTACACATAAAAGTATAAGACCTGGGCCAGAGATACATCTATTTTAAATCACTACTTTAATGACTAAATACAATCATTCCTTATATCTGCTCCTACATATGTCCAGTCATACTAGATTTAGGAGTCAAATTTTCTGTATGACCTTGGGCATGATCTTTAACCCTCTGAGTTCCCTCAAATTCAAAACAGGATGATAATAACTGAACCTGTTCTCATAGGGTTGCTGTGAGGATTAAGTGATCTAATGCATGTAAATCACTAGCATAGTAACTGGCACAGAGAAAATGATGAAAGAATATTAAAAACAGAACATCTTAGGCTGTTAGACAAAACCTCTGCCTCTTGAAGATAGGGTTAATGAAAGTTGACTGGGCTACAAAACCATCTAACATCTAATAGGCAGCCCACTGACGCCAGCAATCTGCCATCAAGCATTAAGGAAACATGCATGGAATAAAAGAAATTACCAAAGTGAAAAGGCCTTCCTTGTCAACAACAGCAACCAAAGGTAGAAATGACAATAAGAAGCATAACATACATCCCTCTCTGTCAGAAATAAAGAAAGCAATAAGTGGGAAATAAAACTAGTGTCAGAAAATATATACAAATGTGAAGGAGAAGTGGGTTTAAGTTTAGTGCTCTGGCAGGGAGCAAGGGGAGGGGTGCTCTGGCAGATCTTTGCTAGGACACAGTGGGCTTCTGATTTTGGAGAAAATCAGGAAGAATGAATTCCCCCCACCACTCCTGCTTCCTATCAAGTCCAGGCCTCAGTAACCTCAGCAGAACCAACATGGGCTTATCTTTCTTAGAAGAGCAATGTGCCAGGGGAAGGGACAGAGTGGAGGGGGAGAGGTGGTGAATAGATTAGGATCAGTCACGAGCCATTCTTCCTCTCTCTCCTCTAACCTCAAAAAGTCTAAGATTTGCCTTCAATTTCACAGGACTAAACGTCTATTAAGATCTTAGGGGTCCTCTTGAGCCACCCAAAAATTTCCATATTGCTTGCTGAAGCCTGAAATCCCTTTATAAACATCAAAGCTCATTGTGGAATGAAAAGCTTAAACTACGAATGCTTATAGGCAAGGAGATACTTTGCAATAGATAAATTTCTCAATTAATCCCAGAGTCTAAAGAATGGCATCAGTTCCTTTCTTGTTTGGATAATGGGAGAGATTGGCTATTCAGCAAAATGGCAGAGGGAGCCTATGGGATGGGGGTGGATAGGCAGACAAGTCTATCTCTCAGTGGAAAAAAAAAATGGTTCAGAAAGAGAACATTCCCACTTATGTATGTTGAAAAATGTCCTTCAGCTGAAGGGAAAGACTGAAGTAGGAAGTGGAGATGCACAAAGGGAAGCTGTACACCAATATATTTCTGTCATAAAATTAAAAAGCAAACTGTTGGGATGCCTGGGTGGCTCAGTCAGTTAAGCATCTGCCTTTGGCTCAGGTCATGATCTCAGGGTTCTGGGATTGAGCCCTGCATCGGGCTCTCGGCTCAGCGGGGAGTCTGCTTCTCCCTCTCACTCTCCCTCTGTTCTCTCTCTCAAATGAATAAATAAAATCTTTAAAAAATAAAATTAAAATAAAAAGCAAACTGTTTCACATGACTTATAAAGGCTTTGGTGTTTTGCCTTTTAATCATCAACCTTCAAATTATGGAGCTTCATAACCAAGGGTTTTGTTACTAGAAGTAACTCTGGGAATACAAAAAGAAACTATCACACACTTCACAGCATTCAGAGTACTACAAAAATGGAAATATCCTGAGGCCTAATAAAGCCTTCCTCTGTGCATACAAGACTTATACTGTTTACAATGTAGTATATGATCTGGAGCAAGGCCTTGAAATCTGTGAAAGTTTTGGTTGACTGTAATGAGCCTAGTATACATTCTACTCCTAGTAATGGGATGTTCAAAAAAACAAAGCATGGCTGTAAGATTCTCGCATGGGGCAGGATACAGAGGGAACAGAAGCCTAGAGACCAAGAGAGTGGAAGAAGTAGTGGCCAAAACAGTTCTTCCTTGTTTTTAAGTACTAATCCCGATTTATGCCAAAAGAGAGAATAGGCAGTGACTGATCTACAACTGTGCCTACCTTTCAGTCATATCTTTTTGGTTTGATCTCATTCCTTAAAGCTTCATTTGATAGGTATACCCCTGAGATGGTATCTGAGTTGAGCATAATTATTTATTGCATGAGGATTCATATGCACTTTCATATGTTCATGCTGCTTTAATGTGAGTTTGCATGTGTTTCCTGTGCTTACTTGAGCTTCTTACCTGAGTTGGTGAGATGTTCTGGTGGACCAGATACTGCCCAAAGAGGAGCTCAGGACCCCAGCTAGGTTTTGTAGGCAACATGGTCCCTGTACCCAGAATTGATAAGTGCCTATCCAGATGAGGCCCCTTTGGATTCCAAGCCTTATGTAGAACAGATACAAGATAGTTTAAGCAGTAGTTTTTTTTAAACTATGTGTCAGAACTAGCATTTTTTAATGGAATGCAATGGAAAATAATAGAATATATTCTATGGAAAATCTAACAATGTGTCGCATAAAGTTAAGCTTTGTTGGGTAAAACTTTTGTTTCAGTTAGATATATGTACATTAGATCACAATAGAAAATATATGTCTCACTGTGCGCCACAGTTGAAAGTTTGAAAAACACTGGTTAGAGTTTAACCACGAAGTAGGTTGGCACCAAAATTGACTTCAGCCATTTCCTTCTGAAGTCCTTCCTGAACCAAATAAAATCAAAATCTTAAATTAGCAAGATCCCTCTCGAAAGACAACAGTGCTTGGATCCAAAAACATCAATGAATATATACTGGCAAAGACATGTTATTCCTCACATGTTTTTGTATTCCTTTGTTACTACAGTAAACATTTGCCTACCCACCTAATAGAAATCCCTTGTTTCAGAAGTACTTTGAGCTCTAGCTCTCAGTTTTCCCATATAGAAAATGGAAATAACAGTAACATCTAGTTCAAAGAATTGTGAGAAATACATGAGACAATGTGATCATGATGGTGATGACAACATTTATTGAGTTTCTGCTGAGCATTAAGCACTAGAGATATATGGGAAATAAAGTAGCCATAGTTACAGGTGCATAATAAGCAGTCACTAAATACCAGGCCCTTCATCTTGCCCTTCTCTAAGGTCTTTTCCAAACACAATAGTCTATGACATCAGGAGAACCAAATCAATGGGGAATGCAAACCTATCCCTGTATGGGGTCCAGGCTCATGTTAGGCACCCAATTTCTTGGTGGGGTTGAAAGCTGTTACAGTGAACAATGAGACATCAGTGATAGAAAACAGCCTTGGTGGAGAGTGGGGGGACTGTAGGAGAAACCACAGTAAGAGAAATTTAATTGTGATAGTAGTAGCTATAGGATGGACTTATTAAGTCCTGCTCAACTAGAGCAGCAGTGTGACCATGTCCTTATCCTGCTTATAAAATTTCAACAGTTCCCCACTGCCTCTGAAAGAAAATTCAAGAGCCTTAACATATCCCACAAGGCCCTCCTTGTTATGGCTTCTGCTTGCCTCTTCAGCTTCATCTGAGCCACTCTCGTTCAGGTATGCTATAGTCTAGACACAACATGCCATGGCTATTTCACCAATGGCAATGAGTGTTCACCCTCCATGACTTTGTTCATGTTGGTATCCTTATCAGAAATGCCTTTCT
The DNA here is from genome assembly GCF_964656455.1 of Halichoerus grypus. Classification (NCBI taxonomy): domain Eukaryota; kingdom Metazoa; phylum Chordata; class Mammalia; order Carnivora; family Phocidae; genus Halichoerus; species Halichoerus grypus. The sequence goes on along the minus strand of NC_135727.1, from coordinate 22,302,507 downwards.
CAGCTCTTTCCAGTGAACTCAAAATATTTCTTCAAGACCCAGTGGTAAGAACATATTTTCCAAAGAGCTTTTACTGGTATCATCACTTCCAGGAGAGGCTGCACACTTACAATCTATGTTCCTATAGCACTTTGGCCACACCTCTATTAAAGCTATTATCTAGTGCTGCAATTGTTTAGTTCCATGTCAGTTTTTTCCCACTAGACTAAGGTTTATTAGAACAGGGATAATATCTGGCTTAAGCATCATCACTTCCTCAATAAGATATCTGGCTTGGAGTAGTTGTTTAATCAATGTCTGTTGTATGAATAGTCATGGGGAATTGTGGCAATAAATAAAAGGAACTTATTACTGCTTGTTTATTTTCTGTCTCCTCCATTGTAAATTTCATGAGAGCAGGCACCATGTTTGTTTTATCACTATATCCCCAGCACCTAGCATAGTACCTGGAACATAGGAGGTGCTCTGAATGACTTCATGAATGAATAACCTAAGCAAGGTTTCTCAGCCCCAGCACTATTGAAATTTGGGGCTGGATAATTCTTTATTATAGGGTATCTGTCCTGTGCATTACAGCATGTTTAGTAGCATTCCTTGTCTCTACCAGTAGATATCAGTAACACAACCCCCCACCCCAAACGCCCAGTTGTAACAACCACAAATGTCTTCAGACATAAGCAAATGCCCCCTGAGGAGCAAAGCACCCTCTGCCTGAGAACCACTGAACTGGAGAGAGAGCTGTTAGAAGAGAGCAAAGATAAATTCTACCTGCTTCTCAGAGAGTGGAACTTTTAAACATTTAAATTAGTAAATCTCTCCCCTCTCCTATACCTACATACCAGCAGCACACAGAAGACCAAGGGAGGTTAAAAAAGAAGAAGAAAAAAAGGCCTGAAATCATACAGTTTTCTCAGGAGCTAAGCATACCTGTTTCCATTCTTTCGCCCCTCTTTTCAGCCAGCTGAAAAGCACAGTATCTTGACCAGCACAGTATCTCTTCAGTTTACCTTCTACCTCACTCCGCATTGTACTTTCCTGGCTATAAAGACCATTTTGTGTTGGCTGTGAATATTAGTCTTTATTGTCTAAGTAGCTGTCTACTATGCATTCAGTTTTCCACAGGACATTTAATTAGCATTGTGTTTGGTGAGCACCCACTGTATTCATTAAGACATGACTTGTTAGAGGTAGCAACTATTCTTTAGGTGGAAGAACAATAAATTATCACAAAGGTTTCCTCCCTTTGTTTTACTAAGCCCCTGATTTCTGTGGCTTTAATTCAGGTATTTCTGTGTTTTTCATTCCTGAGTTTCACATTCTTGAGATTTAACCTTCAAAGGATACTCAGGAAATGAAAGCCATAAGAGGAACCACTTTTGCTCACAGTCTTCACTTTATATTCCATGTCCTCCCCTTTCAAATCTGATATTTAGTGAGTGAATGAATAAATGAATGAATTATGGCCAAAAAGTCATGTGACCAAAGATCAATCAAGATAGAAGAAAAGCCTTAACGATTTCAAGGCAAAAGAAAAAAATTTAAGGAGAGATATGATTCACTCAAGATGATAGCCAGAGAATGGTAGAGCTAGAACAAGAACCCAGATACCCTGATGCCTGCAAATACTTTTTATACTGAATCAGCCTCATGGTATAGACAGAAAAAAGGAACAGAGGTACCCCTGCAGGCAATCAGTGAAACTTACCTGCTGAGATCAGGCTTATCCTTGTTATAAGCTGAACAGTCAGGATTTTGATGCCTCACACAGTCTTTTGTACATGGCAGGTGCTTGATAAATGTCTGTAGAATAAATAGTTGACTGACATAAGATGTAGTTGTGGTGTTGGGGGCTTTGCTAAAAACTCCACGTTGCAGCCCGTGCTTTTTCCATACCTGTAATTCAGCCTGTCTACTTTCTGAAGGCAATCAAGTCTAAAGTAATATCACAATTGGAGTGACCACCTTATCAGGAAGTAGGATCTGAAATTAATCTGACAACCAGAAACCTGGAATCTGGTGTGCTTAGAGTGAGCTGCAGCCATATCCTGACAATTTGGGCACAATTTATAAAATTAGTCCCGTGCCTTGCTTTATGTTTAAGTGGCATTTCTCCCTTAGGACTCCTGTCTGAACCTCAGGCCACTTGGCTGGGGCCCTGATTGACTTCTACCTCTTCCCAACACCCTTGCCTTCCATGGCTCCAATGACTGGCCTGTGTAGTATTCTAACATAGATTGATATCTGAAATATGACCCCATCCTTGAGATTCCTGTTCTTCTTTACCCATCAGCTTCCCCTCATCCTCCATTTAGATACTGATGCTACTCCCTAGATGAGCCTTGACATATTGCTAGTTTCCTCTCCTTCCCCCAACTGACCATGCAAATAAAACCTCAACATGCTTACAGACAGGTCTACTCATTTAAGTTACAATACCTTGACTCTAGAATATTGCATCAAATATAAACAAGATCCAAATCTTTGGGTAAATCATTGGATTTCTAGAAAACCTTTGAAATAAACATATTAAAAGGAGAAAAAGCTGTACATTAAATTATTATTTCCCAAAGACTAAAAATAGATAAGGATCACCAAAGCCTAGGCCCTGAAAGCAGAGAACCTCCAGAGACATGGAGGTTCTAGTACATAAGAAAGAAGTGACAGAGACTAAACATGAGAAGCCGTGTAGGAAGGCAAGAGTTAGAGAGGCATCCATCATCAAGGGAAGCCACAGGCAGCTACTAAGATAAAATTTAAAAGATGGTTGAGTTAGGGACACAAGGAGATCAAATTTTGTGAATGGTCTTGGGACATAAATTTTACCTCCTCACTATCAGGAGGTTAACCCTATCCCTAGTAAAGAGAGTTTACACTTGATCATGATTAGGTTATAGAGCATGAATCTGAGGCAGGATTTGCCTGTGGTTCTACTTGGGGATCTATGTCTATGGCTTGTCTCTGTGCCTTTCTCTTCCTTTTTACCAGCATGTTTTCTGTCTTCCTTCAGCTCTCCACCAGCACTCACAATTATCAGGTTTAACATGATGCCTTAAAAAATCCCAAAGGCATTTACTCTGCTTTAGTGTAGCCATTCCATTCTTGGGGGCCATTCTGTCCATTTTCTAACATATATGCTTTTAAAGGAAGTAAAGCCCACAACAAAAGCGTATTAATAAGTAACACACAGAGGGCCCATACTAATTCAGTGGGTAAGCAAATTTATTACATCACTCTTGATAGATAGCCTCATTAAGTTTTCATAAAGGATCTGCATTAATAAAGTCACTACCTTCTTTGAAGGAGAAATGGTGGTCATGATAGCACAAGCTGGGATAATGTCCCCGCTTAATAAAACATACTGTGTTAAGTCCCATTTTTAAGAGGGAGACAAGTAATGAGGTAGGTGACCTGTTTTGAAAAAAACACAGAGCCAGAGATCAAGAAGGCAGCCATTAGACCATTTCCCCATGGCAGACATTCAGTTCTGTTCATACCATGTCTGGAGGTGTTTGCTGCCTGGTTGCCTCACCCCTAAAACATTGTCTTGAAGCTGATAGACCAAGACTAAATCATAAGTGGATAAAGATTTAGGCTTTGTTAATCCTCTGCTCTAACTCCAGATACTCAGTGGCTTCATGTTTCCGGTACTTAAAGCCCCACACTATGGTGCCCCATTTAGATTTGTTCAGTATTGTCTATAGTCTAGACTTTTCCTTTATACCCATCAAAACATTTCTGTCTTGTGTCATATTATCCTTACCCCAGCTTTCTGCTAGGGTTCTACTTATAAGACTGGTGTTATCATTTTTTTCAGGTGGCAGAGTACCTGAAAGTCACAGTTCTCTTTATGAAACACTATGGAAGGCTGATGTGTTAAACCTAAATATCAGATTTGATGCAAAATATAATACATAGTTAACCATACAATTACAGCATTTTCTGGACATGCTGCATGTATATGGTTGGCCTCAGCTCACAGGATTGTTTCAAGACAGTCTTGTAAAGGGGAGAGGATGTACTCTGGAGCAATGACAATTTACCAAAAGGGAAAGGTCCTCAGAAGACAGTATCCCTTCCTCTGGTACTCATTCTACTTGTGCTCCAGCTAAGGAATCCTTTTTTTCCTCTGTGTGGGCAAAAGCAGAGAGGCTAACCTTCTGAATATCCTTTCTCTGGTACATAATGACTTAGGACTCAATCAAGTCATTATTTTGGAAGATAAAAGTCAAAGTAGGTGCTGACCAATGGGTAAAAAGCCATGAGAATATATAGAGAGCAGGACATACTTTGTGGAGTAAGAACTGGTTATGGCCAGAGTCAGAGATGCCTTAAAAAATTAGACCCCAAAGTCCATGCTGTGCAAAGGATCCAAAGTCTGTGAGTCATTCCAGTATCAAAGCCAGTGGAAGTAAAAAAAGATAAAACCCAAGAACTAAAATGAGGGAGACATTGTAGTAAATGACCATGAGGGAGAGCTGCCTGTTTACGTGTGTGTGTGTGTGTGTGTGTTCATTTTATAAAGAGCAAAACAATAGAAGTGGAGAGAAAGTGCTATTCATCCAAAGCACAAGTAATGGCTAACATTTACAATGTGGAAGACCAATTAACTTAATGCAAATTTGCATATCTATATTTCATACTAAGTATGATGACTTTTAGCTGTATAGCCTCAGGAAAGTTATTTAACTACTCAGTTTCCTTATCTGTAAAATGGGGATTATAGTTATAACTAATTTCTAGGATAGTTGTGAGGATTAAATAAGACAACACACATAAAGCATCTAGCATAGTCTAGTACATCATAGATACTCAATAGATATATGGTTATTATTACTATATTTGTAAACAATGAATCTAAATAGGCCAGTGAACTCTGATTATAAGTCTTAGTACAAAAATCATTTGCCCAGCCTAGGACACCACTAATACTATATCAAATGTATCTTTGAGGAGTCAAGTGTATTTTCATTTACTCATGGACAATTATGGATTTAAGAAAGGGATACAAACTTTTTTTTATTATGTTATGTTAGTCACCATACATTACATCATTAGTTTTTGATGTAGTGTTCCATGATTCATTGTTTGCAAGGGATACAAACATTTAAAAAAATAGTCTCAGCAATAGAAGTTTGGATAAGACCCTAAAATAAAATAAAAATAAAAAATAAAATAAAATAAAATAATCTAAAAATATCTTTCATCTGTGTAAGCATTCACAGGGCTCTCTCTGTTCTTTAGCATAACACACCACCTGACCCCGTCTCACACACCCCCAAAAAACAACCTGGCTCAAAACTCAATCTAATTGACTACTGCTCAGGAGGTGGACTTTTTAAAAAGGAGAAAGAAAAAAGCTTACTTGACGAAATTCAAGCATTTATGGTTGGTTTGTTGAATTAAATTTACTGAAATTGTGTACAGAGCCACAATTCTAGCAAACTCTAAAATAAAGGCTGTTAAAAGTCCAAATTAGGAAAAAGCTGAACTAACTTGGCAATCTCTGAAGTGCCAAAAGTGTTGCTGAGAAGCAGCAGTACTAAGTGCCTGTTAAAAAATCAGAAATCAGACAGCGAACCATGTGGTAGACAAGGTTAAATACCATCAAAGAGAAGGATTGAAAGAAGGTCAATAATTGCCTGGACAGGAAAAGAAGATGAATAGAATTTTTTTTCCTGTCCCACACCACCATAGACCTATGCCAGATGGAAAGGTATTGATGGAATTTGACGTGACCAGGAAAAATGCAGAAGGTGTACCCTCAGCTTCACAACTTGAACCATGAAATGTAAAAAGAACTGGGAGGGGGCAGGGGATATCACTCTTAGCTCCCCAAGTCTGAGCATAGCCAATTGAAAATACACAGCTCCTACACACAGACATATGTGATGTACATGGAACTGATATTTAACATGAGATTTTCAATCATCATAAAAAGGTTTGTTAATACATAGGGGATAGGAGTTGAGTTTAATGAAATGTGCTAAATAAATGACATTTAAACCTAAAACCATTGTTTGCTGAAAATGTTTCAGAATTCATTTGTCAGTTTTCTGTATGTGTGTGCCTACTCCCTTCCAGACACTATGCTACATGTTACAATAACCATAAACATTAAGTTACTGCCTCTGCCTTCAATGAATTCACAATCTCTTAGGTGAACTATTAGAACCCATTATTCTGACTAAAAACAAAGGGCTAATGGAGTTATAGTAACAATAGCTAACATGTGCTTAATATATGTTGAGTTAATGTCTTGAGACATTAACTCATTTAATCTTCCTAATAACTCTAGCACATGAATATAACTAGTATCCCCATTTTACAGGATAAGAAACTAAAGCACAGAGTAATCAAAAAAAATGTCCCAAGTTCACATAGTAACGGTGGAACTGGGAATTGATCCAAGGTCCAGGCTTTTCAGTTTGATACTCTACTGCCTCCCAGCAGGAGAATTTGCTTTTGATTCAGAGAAGGTAGAAATCCATTTGCTATAGGAGTTGACAGAAGGTTATCTAGAGACATATGAAAGGTTGCTGAGTAGCATTCAGAGCAGCATCCAAGATCAGATGACTCTCACACTGCCCAAAACCCATTCTGCCATGCTCAAGTTCAGCCTTTGTTTCAAGCCTGCCTTCTTTTGACTCATTTTGGGCATGGTCCTTCCTTCCCCACCTTTAAGCATTCTCATGGGCCATCTCAAATATCTAAACTTTAGATTCTAAAGTAACCTTCCTTCTTTTATTTTCAAACATTTTACTTCTCTTCTTTTACATTGGAATCCACAATCACCCTTCACAACTATGCAATATGGCCAAAAGGGTTTCATCAAAGCCAAAAGAAGGGGGGAAAATGGATCCAGGTCTTTATAAAATTATACCTAAAATAATTTCAGTATTTTCATAGGAACTAAATCTCTGATCTACCAGGACAAAGCTTTAAATTGTGATACCACTTCACAACATGTTGTTTTTATAAGGCATCTTACAATTATTCAGTCCCATTACACTAAATTAGGATTGGGATCTTGAACCCCTTTCTATTAATTCTTATTGTCAGTCTCAGTTTCCCCATGACCACACATTATCCAGTACTTACTATTTTGCCCTTTCTTTGTGTAAGAATATTTTATAAAAGTCTGGGTTTTCTGGCAACCACAAATAGCTACCACCAATGCTATGGGAACAATTTTATAGAAACCACATGGCTAATTAACAGGATGCTCATAAAACAGGAGAGTACTAAAACACTTAAATAGAACACTGGCTACTAAACTAAGAAACATTGGGAAGGGGTGGGAGAAAGAAGAGATTTCTTACATGGTGCCTGTTCCTTTCATTGCATTATCTCAGAGTTTACCACTTCTATTTTGGAAAAATTTTAAATGTTTAAAAATCTCTGGATGGGGCACCTGGGTGGCTCAGTTGGCTAAGCATCTGCCTTTGGCTCGGGTCTTGATCCCAGCATCCTGGTATGAGCCCCACATCAGGCTCTGTGCTCAGCGGGGAGTCTGCTTCTCCCTCTCCCTCTGCCCCTTCCCCTGATCATGCTCTCTCTCTCGTGCGCACTCTCTCTCTCTCTCAGATAAATAAATAAAATCTTTTAAATTTTTTTTAAAAATAAAAATCTCTGGCTATAATGAAGCCATCATTACTGTCTTCTGGCTTTCATCTATGAGAGAAAATAACATGGCCCTCTAGTGGTTAAACTTCAAAAGACCTATAAACCCCAGAAGCTGTGAGTAACATTCTTAATGTTTTTGTGTGGGGAGAAGTTTTCAGGGCTGGCTTTTCTTAGCTTTTCAATGTGATCCTGCCCCAAACTACTGCTCTGAGAAAGGTTGTGAAGCCTAATAAGAGAGTATTTCTTAGGTGATATTTGAAACCACAGCCAAACTAGCAATCCAAATTTCTTCTGTTGACACCATTACTACTTAACATTTGCTGGAATAAATTTCGGAGTCATATTAAACATGGGAAGGTTTGGTATGATATATTTCATTGCAGTAGAATTTTACTTCTGGTATTTTAGTAATTGTGGCCAACTAGGTAAAACTACCAACAAGCCATCATTCTATTTAAAATACCATAGAAAAATGGAACTCCTGGAATGAACAATGGGTCCAATGGACTACTGTTTTGGGTTGGAGTCTTCTTTCTTCCATGGTTTTCACACATGCTTTTGGGTTCTATCTTAGAACCCACTAAAGGACACTCAGAGAAAAGGTCAACTCAAGACATTTGCAAAGATTAAGGAAGCTCAGAATTTGTTTACATGGCATTATTTGTACCACACTGTATATTCACTGTCATGAAAGCAGAGAAGAGTTGAATTAATCCTCACAAAGCAAATTAGGACAATATTGTGCTGGGTCACGTTTGTGGATTATCAGACTTCCATCTATCAATCTTGAGCTACTGCACTGCAAATACTCAAAACCTAATTTGAAACTCTACATAAAATTGTGACAAGCCAATAAAAAAGAAATTGAAATAATTATATGATACAATGCTTATAACTGCGTATTACCAGATAACTTTCTTTTTAGGTACAATCCTTCCTGGTTAATTCATAGGTAAAGAAGTGCTGAGGACAAAATACCATAGCTTAGTGGGCCAGGGAAGGACTGCATTCAGTTTCCCCTGAAACACAGCATGGTTGTCATCACTTTTATCTCAGGAGGCTGGTACACCATCAGTTTACACATTGACTGCAGCCACTATTCCAGAGGGAGAATCAAATCCATTGTAGTTGGTTACAAAGGAAGTTCAGATCATAGAGCTACCTCCTGGTGAAACTGACCAGGCTGTCAGCAACCAGTGTCAAGCACCCACTGTGTACAGAGCTCTAGGCCAAAAGAATAATACAGATAGGTCCATTTGTGAGGGTATGATCATTAACACTGACAAGTGACTCAAACTCCACATGGGTGAGAGCAGGCCACAAGATTTAAATCATCCTTTCTCTTGTCTAAGGGTAATACTTGTTATTGTATTCCTTCAACTCAAACCCTCCCCTGAGTTTCCCAAGCCACTTATTTGAACATCATTACTTCTCCCACATTAGAAATAACAGCAATCTAATAAAATGGGTGTGATTTTCTCACATGCAGGCAGACAGAATGCCTGTCATTTGGGCTCTGATGGAGTGTTGGCCCTGAGAAGTAGAAAGGGACTAGGAAGACAACTCATCTATTTGTGCAAGGCATTGTGGTGGACCTCATTGAGATTCACCTGCCTTCTCACTTTTCTACCGCCTTTGCACGTAATTCCCTCTCCTAGCCTCCAAGAATCACCATCATCAACACTGCCTCTGAGACTGGAAAGTCAGACTGCTCTCTGATAATGTCATGGGGTTATCTTCACTTCTTCCCCATTATACACAGCTTGGGCAGGGATAAGGAGGAGGGCACTTATTTTTAATATCCTCTCTCCATTTCAGCCATTTCAGAAAAAGCCCACAGTGAATATCATCCTCAATGGGGAAAGGCTGAGAGCTTTTCCCTTAAGGTCAAGAACACAACAGGGATGCCCACTCTCACCACTATTGTTTAACATAGTGCTAGAAGTCCTAGCCTCAGCAATCAGACAACAAAAAGAAATAAAAGGCATCCAAATTGGCAAAGAAGAAGTCAAACTCTCCCTCTTTGCAGATGACATGATCTTTATGTGGAAAACCCAAAAGACTCCACACCCCAATTACTAGAACTCATAGAGCAATTCAACAATGTGGCAGGATACCAAATCAATGCACAGAAATCAGTGGCTTTTCTTTCTTTTTTCTACAGATTTTATTTATTTCACAGAGAAAGCACAAGCAGGGGGAGCAGCAGAGGGAGAGGGAGAAGCAGGCTCCCCACTGAGCAGGGAGCCCAATGCAGGACTTGATCCCAGGACCCTGGGATCATGACCTGAACTGAAGGTGGCAGCTTAACCGACTGAGCCACCCAGGCATCCTGATCAGTTGCTTTTCTATACACTAACAATGTAACTATAGAAAGAGAAATTAAGGAATTGATTCCATTTACAATAGCAACAAAAACCATAAGATACCTAGGAATAAACCCAACCAAAGAGGTAAATGATCTATACTCTAGAGACTACAGAACACTTACGAAAAAATTGAGGAAGACAAAAAAAGATGGAAAAACATTCCATGCTCATGGATTGGAAGAATAAACATTGTTAAAATGTCTATCCTGCCCAGAGCAATTTACACTTTCAATGCCATCCCTATTAAAATGCCATTGGCATTTTTCAAAGAGTTGGAACAAAAATCCTAAAATTTGTAAGAAATCAGAAAAGACCCCGAATCACCAAGGGAATGATGAAAAAGAAAAACAAAGCTGGGGGCATCACGTGGCTTGACTTCAAGCTATATTACAAAACTGTGATCACCAAGACAGCATGGTATTGGCATAAAAACAGACACATAGACCAATGGAACAGAATAGAGAGCCCAGATATGGACCCTCAACTCTATGGCCAACTAATCTTTGACAAATCAGAAAAAATTATCCAATGGAAAAAAGACAGTCTCTTCAATAAGTGGTGCTGGGAAAATTGGACAGCTACATATAGAAAAATGAAACTAGACCATTCCTTTAAAACATACACAAAGATAAACCAAAAATGGATGAAACACCTAAATGTGAGACAAGAATCCATCAAAATCCTAGAGGAGAACATAGGCAGTAACCTCTTCAACATTGGCCACAGTAACTTCTTACAACACATGTTTCCAAAGGCAAGGGAAACAAAGTGAAAATGAACTTTTGGGACTTCATCAAGATAAAAAGCTTCAGCACAGCAAAGGAAACAGTCAACAAAACTAAGAGGCAAACCCAAGGAAGGGGAGAAGATATTTGCAAATGACATTGGAGATAAAGGGCTGATATCAAAGATCTATAAAGAACTTCTTGGGGGAGGAGCTAGATGGCAGAGGAGTAGGAGACCTAAATTTGCCTGGTCGCAGGAATTCAGCTAGATAGGGATCAAACCATTCTGAACACCTACGAACTCAACAGGAGATCAAAGAAAAGAATAGCAGCAACTCTCTGAACAGAAAAGAGACCACTTTCTGGAAGGTAGGACGTGCAGAGAAGTGAATCCGAGGCGATATTCGGGAAGATAGGTGGGTGAGGGGGCCTCTATCAGCCGCTACTGGCAAGTGATAGAGCAGCAGAGACAAAATTGGAACTTGTAGAAGTCGGCTCCACTGAGGGACGTCGCTCCAGTGGCTAAGGAGGGGGTGGAACCATCACTGGGACAGTGTGGCCTCAGGACCCTCGGGGTCACAGAAAGACCGGGGGTGCCTGAGTGCAGCAGAGCTCCCAGGTATCAGAGTGGAGAGGACAGTGGCAGAGACGGAGCCGAGGAATGGGCTCTCCGCTCAGGGTTGCCAAAAACCGTGATCCGCGGCACAATCAGGCCACTGCTCTTCCAGCAAGGACGCAACAAGCGGCAGATGCAGGGAGACTCCCCTTCCTCGCCCGGGAGGAGCAGCGCAGGAGCGCACCACAGGGATCTCCTCGGTTTGGAGACTCCAAACGGGGTCATGAGCCAGATATGAAAATGCTTGGTCACAGGCTGGGTGAGCACGGAGTGCAGCCAGAGACCAGGGACACAGGAGTGACTGGCTGCTTTTCTCTGGGGTCCCACTGATGAGTGGGGCCCCAAGTTCTCAGCTCCTCTAGTGTGGAGATTGGGAGGCTGCCATTTTCACTCTCATCCTCCAAAGCTGTACGGAAAGCTTGCAGGGAACAAAAGCTCCAGAGAGAAAACCTGAGCAGATTACTTAGCCCGGCCCGGCCAAGGGCGGTGCAATTCTGCCTCCAGTAAAGGCATTTGGGAACCATGGCAACAGGCCCCTCCCCCAGAAGATCAGCAAGAACAGCCAGCCAAGATCAAGTTTACTGATCAATGAGGACGGCAGAACACCAGTGCTAGAGGAATACTGCACATAGACTTCAAGGCTTTTTTCCCATGATTTTTTAGTCTTTCAAAGTTAATTTTTTAATTTTTTTCTTTATTCTTTTGAATTTTACTTTTTCCCTTTTTCAAACAACATCTTATCAATCCCTTTTTTAAAAAAAATCTTTTTTAGTTTTCATTTTTAGAGTCATATTCTATCCCGTCATAGTAGTTAACCTTAGTTCTGGTATATATATATAAGTTGTTCTCTCTTTAAAATTTTGGGATACAGTTTCATCTAGCAGACCAAAACATACCCTAAATCTCTAGTGTATGGCTTTCTTCTAATATCCTGCCTGATCACATTCTCTCCCTTATTTCTTTTTTTTTCCCCTAAATCCTCTTCTTTTTTTTTTCAACCAACTTCTTATCAATTCCTTTTATAAAATCTTTTATAATTCTCATCTTTACAGTCATATTCCATCCCTTCATCGTATTTACCCTTATTTTGTACATATATAAGCTTTTCTTTGTTTAAAATTTTGGAGGCACTTTCTTCTAACAGTCCAAAAAAAGCCAAAAACCTAGTGTGTGGCACTGATCTATGCACCAGCCTGATCATATTTGATCATATTCTGGTTTTTGGTTTGTTTGTTTGTTTTTTATCTTTTTCTTTTTCTTTTTCTTTCTTTTCTCTTTCTTTCCCTTTCTTTTCCCCTGCTTTCAGGTCTCTTCTGATTTGTTTAGTGTATATCTTTCTGGGGTCGTTGTTACCCTGTTAGCATTTTGTTCTCTCATTTATCTATTCTCTGGACAAAATGACAAGATGGAAAAAATCACCCCCAAAAAAAAGAACAAGAGGCAGTACCAACTGCCAGGGACTTAATCAATATGGACATTAGTAAATGTCAGAACTAGAGTTCAGAATGACGATTTTAAAGATACTAGCTGGGCTTGAAAAAAGAATGGAAGATATTAGAGAAACCCTTTCTGCAGAAATAAAACAACTAAAATCTAACCAAGTCGAAATCAAAAAGGCTATTAATGAGGTGCAATCAAAACTGGAGGCTCTAACTGCTAGGATAAGTGAGGCAGAAGAGAGAATTAGTGATATAGAAGACCAAATGATGGAAAATAAAGAAGCTGAGAAAAAGAGAGATAAACAACTACTGGATCACAAGGGCAGAATTTGAGAGAAAAGTGATACCATAAGACGAAACAACATTAGAATAATCGGGATCCCAGAAGAAGAAAGAGAGAAAGGAGTAGAAGGTATATTGGAGCAAATTACAGCACAGAGCTTCCCTAATTTGGGGAAGAAAACAGGCATCAAAATCCAGGAGGCACTGAGAACCACCCTCAAAATCAATAAAAATAGGTCAACACCCCAACATCTAATTGTAAAACTTACGAGTCTCAGAGACAAAGAGAAAATCCTGAAAGCAGCTCAGGAGAAGAGATCTATAACCTATAAGGGTAGAAACATTAGATTGGCAACAGACCTATCCACAGAGACCTGGCAGGCCAGAAAGAACTGGCATGATATATTCAGAGCACTAAATGAGAAAAATATGCAGCCAAGAATAGTATATCCAGCTAGGTTGTTGTTGAAAATAGAAGGAGAGATAAAAAGCTTCCAGGACAAACAAAAACTAAAGGAATTTGCAAACACGAAACCAGCGCTACAAGAAATATTGAAAACAAAGAGAAAGCCTAAAAGTAACATAGACCAGAAAGGAACACAGACATTATACAGTAACAGTCACCTTACAGGCAATACAATGGCACTAAATACAAATCTTTCAATAGTTACCCTGAATGTAAATGGGCTCAATGCCCCAATCAAAAGACACAGGCTATCAGATCGGATAAAAAAAACAAGACCCATCATTATGCTGTCTGCAAGAGACTCATTTTAGACCCAAAGACACCTCCAGATTGAAAGTGAGGGGGTAGAAAACCATTTACCATGCTAATGGACACCAAAAGAAAGCTGGGTGGCAATCCTTATATCAGACAAATTAGATTTTAAACCAATTAATATAATGAGATGAGGAAGGCCATTATATCATACTTAAAGGGTCTATCCAACAACAAGATCTAACAATTATAAATCTCTATGCCCCTAACATGGAAGCACCCAATTATATAAGCGAATTAATAACAAAAGCAAAGAAACACATCAACAACAATACAATAATAGTGGGGGACTTTAACACCCCCCTCACTCAAATGGACAGATCATCTAAGCAAAAGATCAACGAGGAAATAAAGACTTTAAATGACACACTGGACAAAATGGACTTCACAGATATATTCAGAACATTCCATCCCAAAGCAACAAAATACACATTCTTCTCTAGTGCCCATGGAACATTCTCCAGAATAGATCGCATCCTGGGTCACAAATCAGGTCTCAACCAGTACCAAAAGACTGGGATCATTCCCTGCATATTTTCAGACCAAAATGCTTTGAAACTAGAAATCAATCACAAGAGGAGTGTCAGAAAGAACTCAAATACATGGAGGCTAAAGAGCGTCCTACTAAAGAATGAATGGGTCAACCAGGAAATCAAAGAAGAATTAAAAAAATTCATGGAAACCAATGAAAATGAAAATACAACTGTTCAAAGTCTTTGGGATGCAGCAAAGGTGGTCCTAAAAGTATGTAGCAATACAGGACTTTCTCAAGAAACAAGAAAGGTCTCAAGTACACAACCTAACCCTGCACCTAAAGGAGCTGGAGAAAGAACAGCAAATAAAGCCTAAACCCAGCAGGAGAGAGAAATAATAAAGATCAGAGCAGAAATCAATGAAATAGAAACCAAAGAACAGTAGAACAGATCAACGAAACTAGGAGCTGGTTCTTTGAAAGAATTAACAAGATTGATGAACCCCTGGCCAGACTTATCAAAAAGAAATGAGAAAGGACCCAAATAAATAAAATCATAAATGAAAGAGGAGAGATCACAACCAACACCAAAGAAATACAAACAACTATAAGAACATATTATAAGAAACTATATGCCAGCAAATTAGATAAACTGGAAGAAATGGATGCATTCCTAGAGATGTATCAACTACCAAAACTGAACGAGGAAAAAACAGAAAACCTGAACAGACCTAAAACCACTAAGGAAATTGAAGCAGTAATCAGAAATCTCCCAACAAACAAAAGCCCAGGGCAGGATGGCTTCCCAGGGGGATTCTACCAAACATTTAAAGAAGAATTAATACCTATTCTTCTGAAACTGTTCCAAAAAATAGAAATGGAAGGAAAATTTCCAAACTCATTTTATGAGGTCACCATTACCTTGATCCCAAACCAAAGACCCATCAAAAAGGAGAATTATAGACCAATATCCTTGATGAACATGGATGCCAAAATTCTCACCAAAATACTAACCACTAGGATCCAACAGTACAGTAAAAGGATTATTCACCACGACTAAGTGGGATTTATCCCTGGGCTACAAGGTTGGTTTAACATCCGCAAATCAATCAATGTGATATAATACATTAATACACTTGATCTTAGCCAAAAGGATGAGAAGCGATTGATATAATACATTAATAAAAGAAAGAAAAGGGGCGCCTGGGTGGCTCAATTGTTAAACGTCTGCCTTTGGCTCAGGTCATGATCCCAGGGTCCTGGGATCAAGCCCCACAACGGGCTCCCTGCTCCACGGGAAGCCTGCTTCTCCCTCTCCCAATCACCCTGCTTGTGTTCCCTCTCTCGCTGTCTCTCTCTCTCTGTCAAATAAATAAATAAAATCTTAAAAATAAATAAATAAAAGAAAGAACAAGAACCATATGATCCTCTCAATAGATGCAGAAATAACAGTTGACAAAGTACAGTATCGCTTCTTGATCAAAACTCTTCAGAGTACAGGGATCGAGGGTACATACCTCAATATCATAAAAGCCATCTATGAAAAACCCACAGCGAATATCATTCTCAATGGGGAAAAACTGAGAGCTTTCCCCCTAAGGTCAGGAACATGGCAGGAATGTCCACTATCACCACTGTTATTCAACACAGTATTAGCAGTCCTAGCCACAGCAATCAGACAACAAAAAGAAATACAAGGCATCCAAATCAGCAAAGAAAAAGTCAAACTCTCACTCTTTGCAGATGATATGATACTTTATGTGGAAAACCCAAAAGACTCCACCCCAAAACTGCTAGAACTCATACAGGAATTCAGTCAAGTGGCAGGATATAAAATCAATGCACAGAAATCAGTGGCATTCCTATACACCAACAACAAGACAGAAGAAAGAGAAATTAAGGAGTCGATCCCATCTACAATTGCACCCAAAACCATAAGATACCTAGGAATAAATCTAACCAAAGAGGCAAAGAATCTGTATTCAGAAAACTATAAATTACTCATGAAAGAAATTGAAGAAGACACAAAGAAATGGAAAAAATGTTCCATGCTCATGGATTGGAAGAACAAATATTGTGAAGCAGTCAGTGCTACCTAGAGCAATCTACTCATTCAATGCAATCCCTATCAAAATACGAGCCACTTTTTTCAAAGAAACGGGACAAATAATCCTAAAATTTGTATGGAACCAGAAAAGACCCAGAATAGCCAGAGGAATGTTGAAAAAGAAAAGCAAAGCTGGTGCCATCACAATTCCAGATTTCACGCTCTATTACAAAGTTGTAATCATCAAGACAGTATGGTACTGGCACAAAAACAGACACATAGATCAATGGAACAGAATAGAGAGCCCAGAATCAACTCTATGGTCAACTCATCTTCAACAAAGCAGGAAAGAATGTCCAATGGAAAAAAGACAGTCTCTTCAACAAATGGTGTTGGGAAAATTGGACAGCCACATGCAGAAGAATGAAACTGGACCATTTCCTTACACCACACACAAAAATAGACTCAAAATGGATGAAAGACCTAAATATGAGACAGGAATCCATCAAAATCCTTGAGGAGAACACAGGCAGCACCCTCTTCCACCTCAGCCTCAGTAACTTCTTCCTAGAAACACTGCCAAAGGCAAGGGAAGCAAGGGCAAAAATGAACTATTGGGACTTCATCAAGATAAAAAGCTTTTGCACAGCAAAAGAAACAGTCAACAAAACCAAAAGACAACTGACAGAATGGGAGAAGATATTTGCAAATGACATATCAGATAAAGGGCTACTATCCAAATCTATAAAGAACTTATCAAACTCAACACCCAAAGAACAAATGATCCAATCACGAAATGGGCAGAAGACATGAACAGACATTTTTCCAAAGAAGACATCCGATTGGCCAACAGACACATGAAAAAGTGATCAACATCATTCGGAATCAGGGAAATCCAAATCAAAACCTCAATGAGATACCACCTCACACCAGTCAGAATGGCTAAAATTAACAGGTCAGGAAATGACCGATTTTGGCGGGGATGCGGAGAAAGGGGAACCCTCCTACACTGTTTGTGGGAATGCAAGCTGGTGCAGCCACTCTGGAAAACAGTATGGAGGTTCCTCAAAAAGGTGAAAATAGAGCTACCATACGACCCAGCAATTGCACTACTGGGCATTTACCCCAAGGATACAAATGTAGGGATCTGAAGGGGCATGTGCACCCCAATGTTTATAGCAGCAATGTCCACAATAGCCAAACTATAGAAAGAGCCAAGATGTCCATCAACAGATGAATGGATAAAGAAGATGTGGTATATATATATATATATATATATATATATATATATATATATATATACAATGGAATATTATGCAGCCATCAAAAGGAATAAAATCGTGCCATTTGCAACAATGTGGATGGAACTGGAGGGAATCATGCTGAGCAAAATAAGTCAATCAATGAAAGACATGTATCATATGACCTTACTGATAATGAGGAATTCTTAATCTCAGGAAACAAACTGAAGGTTGCTGGAGTGGTGGGGAGTGGGAGGGATGGGGTGGCTGGGTGATAGACACTCGGGAGGGTAAACGCTATGGTGAGCGCTGTGAACTGTGTAAGACTGTTGAATCACAGATCTGTACCTCTGAAACAAATAATACATTATATGTTTAAAAAAAAAAAGAAGATAGCAGGAAGGGAAAAATGAAGGGTGTGAATTGGAGGGGGAGATGAACCATGAGAGACTATGGACTCTGAGAAACAAATTGAGGGTTCTAGAGGGGAGAGGGGTGAGGGGATGGGTTACCCTGGTGATCGGTATTAAAGAGGTCATGTACTGAACAGAGCACTGGGAGTTATACGCAAACAGTGAATCATGGAACACTCCATCAGAAACTAATGATCTAATGTATGGTGATTAACATAACATAATAAAATTAAAATAAAAAAGAACTTCTCAAATTCAACACTCAAAAAACAAATAACTTGGGGTGCCTGGGTGGCTCAGTCATTAAGCGTCTGCCTTCAGCTCTGGTCATGATCCCAGGGTCCTGTGATTGAGCCCTGCATTGGGCTCCCTGCTCAGCAGGAATCCTGCTTCTCCCTCTCCTACTGCCCCTGCTTGTGTTCCCTCTATCGCTGTGTCTCTCTGTCAAATAAGTAAATAAAATCGTAAAAAAAAATAACCCAGTCAAAAAATGGGCAGAAGACATGAACAGACACTTCTCCAAAGACATACGAATGGCTAACAGACACATGAAAAATGTTCAACATCACTAGCCATCAGGGAAATACAAATCAAAACCACACCATTTAGAATGGCAAAAATTTACAAAACAGGAAACAACAAATGTTGGCAAGGATGTGGAGAAAGGGAAACCTGCTTACACTGTTGGTGGGAATGCAAGTTGGTACACCCACTCTGGAAAACAGTATGGAGTCTCCTCAAGATGTTAAAAATAGAGATACACTGGAGGTTGGAGCAAGATGGCGGAGGAGTAGGAGACCTGGATTTCATCCGGTCTCAGGAATTCAGCTGGATAGGGATCAAACCATTCTGAACACCTACAAACTCAACAGATCGAAGAAAAGAATAGCAACAACTCTCTGAACAGAAAAGCGACCACTTTCTGGAAAGTAGGACATGCGGAGAAGTGAATCCAAGGTGATATTCGGGAGGATAGATGGCGGGGGAGGGGGCCTCCGTCGGCCGCTTCTGGCAAGTGATAGAACCACGGAGCACAAAATCGGAACTTTTAGAAGTCGGCTCCGCTGAGGGACGTCGCTCCAGTGGCTAAGCGGGGGGTGGAACCCTCGTGGTACAGTGTGGTCTCAGGACCCTCGGGGTCACAGAAAGACCGGGGGTGCCTGAGAGCGGCAGAGCTCCCAGGTATCAGAGCGGGGAAGCCGTCTGCAGAGACAGAGCCGAGGCGCAGGCTCTCAGCTCGGGGTTGCCATAAACTGTGATCCGCGGCACAGTTGGGCCACTGCTCCTCCAGCAGGGACCCAACAAGCGGCAGATCCGGGGAGACTCACCTTCCTTCCCCGGGAGGAGCGGCGCGGGAGCGCACCGCAGGGATCTGCTGGGTTTGGAGACTCCACACGGGGTCGGGTGCCAGAGATAGAAACACGCGGTCACAGGCCGGGTGAGCATGGAGTGCAGCCGGAGACCGGGGAGACGGGAGTGACTGACTGCTTTTCTCTGGGGGCTCACTGAGGAGCAGGGCCCCGAGTTCTCGGCTCCTCCGAGGCGAAGATCGGGAGGCCGCCATTTTCACTCTCCACCTCCAAAGCTGTACGGAAAGCTTGCAGGGAACAAAAGCTCCCGAGAGCAAACCTGAGCAGATTACTTAGCCCGGACAGGCAAGGGCGGGGCAATTCTGCCTCTGGCAAAGACATTTGGGAACCACGGCAACAGGCCCCTCCCCCAGAAGATCAGCGACAGCAGCCAGCCAAGACCAAGTTTACCGATCAATGAGAACGGCAGAACTCCAGCGCTCGGGGAATACTGCACATAGAATCCATGGCTTTTTTACCATGATTCTTTAGTCTTTCAAAGTTAATTTTTTCTTTAACTGTCTTTTTTTTTTTAATTTTTCTTTTTCCCCTTTTCAACCAACATCTTATCAATCCCTTTTTTAAAAAACATTTTTATTTTTCATTTTTAGAGTCATATTCTACCCCTTAATAGTAGTTACCCTTATTCTTCGCATATATATATAAGTTGTTTTCTCTTTAAAATTTTGAGATAGTTTCTTCTAACAGATCAAAACATACCCTAAATCTCTAGTGTATGGTTTTGTTCTACTCTCCTGCTTGATCACATTCTCTCACTTTTTTTCTTTTTTTTCTTTTTTTAAAATCCTCTTTTCTTCTTTCAAACAACATCTTATCAATTCCTTTTATAAAATTTTTTATGATTTTCATCTTTACAGTCATATCCACCCCTCATCATACCAACCCTTATTTTTATACATATATAAGTTTTTCTTCCTTTAAAATTTTGGGAGGCACTATCTTCTAACAGACCAAAATACACCCAAAATCTAGTGTGTGGCATTGATCTAAGCACCAGCCTGATCATATTTGATCATATTCTGGTTTTTTTTGTTTTGTTCTGGTTTTTTTTTGTTTTTATCTTTTCTTTTTTCTTTCTTTTTTTTTTTTTTTTTTTGCTTTTTCTTTTTTCTTTCTTTCCCTTTTTCCCCCGGCTTCAGGACTTTTCTAATTTCTTTAGAGTATATTTTCTGGGGTCGTTGTTACCCTGTTAGCATTTTGTTCTCTCATTCATCTATTCTCTTCTGGACAAAATGACAAGATGGAAAAAATCACCTCAACAAAAAGAACAAGAGGTAGTACCGACTGCCAGGGACCTACTCAATACGGACATTAGTATGATGTCGGATCTAGAGATCAGAATCATCACTTTAAAGATACTAGCTGGGCTTGAAAAAAAGCATGGAAGTTATTAGAGGAATGCTTTCTGGAGAAATAAAAGAACTAAAATCTAACCAAGTCGAAATCAAAAAGGCTATTAATGAGGGGCAATCAAAAATGGGGGTGCTAACTGCTAGGATAAATGAGGCAGAAGAGAGAATCAGTGATATAGAAGACCAAATGATGGAAAATAAAGAAGCTGAGAAAAAGAGAGATAAACAACTACTGGATCACGAGGGCAGAATTCGAGAGCTAAGCGATACCAAAAGACGAAACAACATTAGAATAATCGGGATCCCAGAAGAAGAAGAAAGAGAGAAAGGGGCAGAAGGTATATTGGAGCAAATTATAGAAAAGAACTTCCCTAATTTGGGGAAGGAAATAGGCATCAAACTCCAGGAGGCACAGAGAACCACCCTCAAAATCAATAAAAATAGGTCAACACCCCGACATCTAATAGTAAAACTTACTAGTCTCAGAGACAAAGAGAAAATCCTGAAAGCAGCTCGGGAGAAGAGATATGTAACCTACAATGGTAGAAACATTAGACTGGCAACAGACCTATCCACAGAGACCTGGCAGGCCAGAAAGGACTGGCAGGACATATTCAGAGCACTAAATGAGAAAAATATGCAGCCAAGAATACTATATCCAGCTAGGCTGTCATTGAAAATTGAAGGAGAGATAAAAAGCTTCCAGGACAAACAAAAACTAAAGGAAGTTGCAAACACAGAACAAGCCCTACAAGAAATATTGAAAGGGGTCCTCTAAGCAAAGAGAGAGCCTAAAAGTAACAGACCAGAAAGGAACACAGACAATATACAGTAACAGTCACCTTACAGGCAATACAATGGCACTAAATTCATATCTTTCAATAGTTACCCTGAATGTAAATGGGCTAAATGCCCCAATCAAAAGACACAGGCTAACAGATTGGATTAGAAAACAAGACCCATCAATATGCTGTCTGCAAGAGACTCATTTTAGACCCAAAGACACCCCCAGATTGAAAGTGAGGGGGTGGAAAACCATTTACCATGCTAATGGACACCAGAAGAAAGCTGGGGTGGCAATCCTTATATCAGACAAATTAGATTTTAAACCAAAGACTATAATAAGAGATGAGGAAGGACACTATATCCTACTTAAAGGGTCTATCCAACAACAAGATCTAACAATTGTAAATATCTATGCCCCTAACATGGGAGCAGCCAATTATATAAGGCAATTAATAACAAAAGCAAAGAAACACATTGACAACAATACAATAATAGTGGGGGACTTTAACACCCCCCTCACTCAAATGGACAGATCATCTAAGCAAAAGATCAACAAGGAAATAAAGACTTTAAGTGACACACTAGACCAAATGGACTTCACAGACATATTCAGAACATTCCATCCCAAAGCAATGGAATACACATTCTTCTCTAGTGCCCATGGAACATTCTCCAGAATACATCACATCCTAGGTCATAAATCAGGTCTCAACTGGTACCAAAAGATTGGGATCATTCCCTGCCTATTTTCAGACCACAATGCTTTGAAACTAGAACTCAATCACAAGAGGAAAGTCAGAAAGAACTCAAATACATGGAGGCTAAAGAGCATCCTACTAAAGAATGAATGGGTCAACCAGGAAATTAAAGAAGAATTAAAAAAATTCACGGAAACCAATGAAAATGAAAACACAACTGTTCAAAATCTTTGGGAGGGAGCAAAGGCAGTCCTAAGAGGCAAGTATATAGCAACACAAGCCTTTCTCAAGAAACAAGAAAGGTCTCAAATACACAACCTAACCCTACACCTAAAGGAGCTGGAGAAAGAACAGTAAATAAAGCCTAAACCCAGCAGGAGAAGAGAAATAATAAAGGTCAGAGCAGAAATCAATGAAATAGAAACCAAAAGAACAGTAGAACAGATCAACGAAACTAGGAGCTGGTTCTTTGAAAGAATTAACAAGATTGATAAACGCCTGGCCAGACTTATCAAAAAGAAAAGAGAAATGACCCAAATGAATAAAATCATGAATGAAAGAGGAGAGATCACAACCAACACCAAAGAAATACAAACAATTATAAGAACATATAATGAGCAACTCTATGCCAGCAAATTAGATAACCTGGAAGAAATGGATGCATTCCTAGAGATGTATCAACTACCAAAACTGAACCAGAAAGAAATAGAAAACCTGAACAGACCCATAACCACTAAGGAAATTGAAGCAGTCATCAAAAATCTCCCAACAAACAGGAGTCCAGGGCCAGATGGCTTCCCAGGGGAATTCTACCATTTAAAGAAGAATTAATACCTATTCTTCTGAAACTGTTCCAAAAAACAGAAATGGAAGGAAAACTTCCAAACTCATTTTATGAGGCCACCATTACCTTGATCCGAAAACCAGACAAAGACCCCATCAAAAAGGAGAATTACAGACTAATATCCTTGATGAACATGGATGCCAAAATTCTCACCAAAATACTAGCCAATAGGATCCAACAGTACATTAAAAGGATTATTCACCATGACCAAGTGGGATTTATCCCTGGGCTGCAAGGTTGTTTCAACATCCGCAAATCAATCAACATGATACAATACATTAACAAAAGAAAGAACAAGAATCATATGATCCTCTCAATCGATGCAGAAAAAGCATTTGACAAAGTACAGCATCCTTTCTTGATCAAAACTCCTCAGAGTATAGGGATCGAGGGTACATACCTCAATATCATAAAAGCCATCTATGAAAAACCCACAGCGAATATCATTCTCAATGGGGAAAAAGTGAGAGCTTTCCCCCTAAGGTCAGGAACACGGCAGGGATGTCCACTATCACCACTGCTATTCAACATAGTATTAGAAGTCCTAGCCACAGCAATCAGACAACAAAAAGAAATAAAAGGCATCCAAATCGGCAAAGAAGAAGTCAAACTCTCACTCTTTGCAGATGATATAATACTTTTATGTGGAAAACCCAAAGGACTCCACCCCAAAACTGCCAGAACTCATACAGGAATTCAGTAAAGTGGCAGGATATAAAATCAATGCACAGAAATCAGTGGCATTCCTATACACCAACAACAAGACAGAAGAAAGAGAAAGTAAGGAGTCGATCTCATTTACAATTGCACCCAAAACCATAAGATACCTAGGAATAAATCTAACCAAAGAGGCAAAGGATCTGTATTCAGAAAACTATAAATTACTCATGAAAGAAATTGAGGAAGACACAAAGAAATGGAAAAACGTTCCATGCTCATGGATTGGAAGAACAAATATTGTGAAGATGTCAATGCTACCTAAAGCAATCTACACATTCAATGCAATCCCCATCAAAGTACCATCCACTTTTTTCAAAGAAATGGAACAAATAATCCTAAAATTTGTATGGAACCAGAAAAGACCCCGAATAGCCAGAGGAATGTTGAAAAAGAAAAGCAAAGCTGGTGGCATCACAATTCCGGACTTCAAGCTCTATTACAAAGCTGTAATCATCAAGACAGTATGGTACTGGCACAAAAACATACACATACATCAATGGAACAGAATAGAGAGCCCAGAAATGGACCCTGAACTCTATGGTCAACTAATCTTTGACAAAGCAGGAAAGAATTCCAAAGGGAAAAAGACAGTCTCTTCAACAAATGGTGTTGGGAAAATTGGACAGCCACATGCCGAAGAATGAAACTGGACCATTTCCTTACACCACACACAAAAATAGACTCAAAATGGTTGAAAGACCTCAATGTGAGACAGGAGTCCATCAACATCCTAAAGGAGAACACAGGCAGCACCCTCTTCCACCTCAGCCACAGCAACTTCTTCCTAGAAACATCACCAAAGGCAAGGGAAGCAAGGGCAAAAATGAACTATTGGGACTTCATCAAGATAAAAAGCTTTTGCACAGCAAAAGAAACAATCACCAAAACCAAAAGACAACCGACAGAATGGGAGAAGATATTTGCAAATGACATATTAGATTAAGGGGTAGTATCCAAAATCTATAAAGAACTTATCAAACTCAACACCCAGAGAACAAATGATCCAATCAAGAAATGGGCAGAAGACGAACAGACATTTTTCCAAAGAAGACATCCAAACGTCCAACAGACACATGAAAAAGTGCTCAACATCGCTCGGCATCAGGGAAATCCAAATCAAAACCTCAATGAGATACCACCTCACACCATTCAGAGTGGCTAAAATTAACAAGTCAGGAAACGAGAGATGTTGGCGGGGATGTGGAGAAAGGGGAACCCTCCTACACTGTTTGTGGGAATGCAAGCTGGTGCAACCACTCTGGAAAACAGTATGGAGGTTCCTCAAAAAGTTGAAAATAGAGCTACCATACGACCCAGCAATTGCACTACTAGGTATTTACCCCAAAGATACAAATGTAGGGATCCGAAGGGGTATGTGCACCCCTATGTTTATAGCAGCAATGTCCACAATAGCCAAACAATGGAAGGAGCCAAGATGTCCATCGACAGATGAATGGATAAAGAAGAAGTGGTATATATATACACAATGGAATATTATGCAGCCATCAAAAGGAATGAAATCTTGCCATTTGCAATGACGTGTATGGAACTGGAGGGTGTTATGCTGAGCGAAATAAGTCAATCAGAAAAAGACATGTATCATATGACCTCACTGATATGAGGAATTCTTAATCTCAGGAAACAAACTGAGGGTTGCTGGAGTGTTGGGGGGTGGGAGGGATGGGGTGGCTGGGTGATAGACACTGGGGACGGTATGTGCTATGGTGAGCACTGTGAATTGTGCAAGACTGTTGAATCACAGATCTGTACCTCTGAAACAAATTATACATTATATGTTAAGAAAAAAAAAAAAGAAGAAGAAGATAGCAGGAGGGGAAGAATGAAGGGGGGGAAATCGGAGGGGGAGACGAACCATGAGAGACGATAGACTCTGAAAAACAAACTGAGGGTTCTAGAGGGGAGGGTGGTGGGGGGATGGGTTGGCCTGGTGATGGGTGTTGAGGAGGGCACGTTCTGCATGGAGCACTGGGTGTTATGCACAAACAATGAATCATGGAACACTTCATCAAAAGTAATGATGTAATGTATGGTGATTAACATAACAATAAAAAATTAAAAATTAAAAAAAAAATAGAGCTACACTGTGACCCAGCAATTACACTACTATTTACCCCAAAGATACAGATGTAGTGAAAAGAAGAAGCACATGCACCCCAATGTTCATAGCAGCAATATCCACAATAGCCAAACTGTGGAAGGAGCTGAGATGCCCTTCAACAGATGAATGGCTAAAGAATTTGTGGTACATATGTACAATGGAGTATTATTCAGCTAACAGAAAGGATGAATACCCACCATTTGCATCGACATGGATGGAACTAGAGGGGATTATACTAAGTGAAGTAAGTCAAGAAGAGAAAGACAATTATCATATCGTTTCACTCATATGTGAAACATAACAAATAGCACAGAGGACCATAGCAGAAGGGAGGGAAATCTGAAGGGGGAGATATCAGAAAGGGAGATGAACCATGAGAGACTATGGACTCCGGGAAACAAACCGAGGGTTTCAGAGGGGAGGAGGGTGGGGGGGTAACAGGTTGATGGGTATTAAGGAGGGCACATGTTGTGATGAGCACTGGGTGTTATACGTAACTAATGAATCATTGAACACTACATCAAAAACTAATGATGTACTATACAGTGGCTAGCTGAACATAATGAAAAAAAAAGAAAGAAAGAAAAGAAAATGATCAGGAAAGAGGCCAGGATTTGCATAGTTCTCTGGAGAGTTGTTTAAGTCAGGGTAGACTGAAAAGGAAAAAAAATACAGGGGCCTAAGTTTACCTAAAATATATTCAACTAAATATGCAATTATTTTCTATTTTATGTTAATTACTTCTCTTGTATGAACAAACATGAGATGAATGAATAGTTTTCTATAAAATCTGAAGCATGTTAATTAGTGAGTGCACAGTTAACAGTATAACACACTAATGTTAACTGCCTGGCGACCAGATTCTCAACCATTGCTAACTCAGAAAAAAGTGTTACAGTAGTGTTTTAATGCCTTTATGATTTCGTTTTCCTCATATACTAAAAGCAGTGCTCTTTTCTCATTCTTTCATAAGGATGCTGTGAATATATGTCTAATTTCATCGCATACAGTGTCATTATTACAAATACTTTGCCTTTAAAAAAAGTAAAAGAAGAAGAAGGGGTGATGGTCGCCTTCTTTAAAGTATCTTTCATTCATTCAGTAAACATTTATTGAGTGCCTACTATGCAGGCACTTCACATAGCAATACCACATAAGTTCCCCATCTTCAAGGAGCTTGCAATTTCTTTTTTTTTTTTAAAGATTTTATTTATTTATTCATGAGAGACAGAGAGAGAGAGAGAGAGAGAGGCAGAGGGAGAAGCAGGCTCCCAAGGAGCAGGGAGCCCGATGCGGGACTCGATCCCAGGACCCTGAGATCATGACCTGAGCCGAAGGCAGACGCTTAACCATCTGAGCCACCCAGGCGCCCGGAGCTTGCAATTTCTAAGGAGGGAAGACATGAAAAAATTAATACAAACTAGTATGGGATAGTTTCCCTGAGAGTGGTGCAAAATGGTTTCAAAATTCAAAAGGGAGTTACATCTTCCCTGTTGAGGTAATTACAATGGAAACAGCTACCTTTTACTGAGTGATGACCATACGCCAGGCATGTGGCAAGTCTTTTATGCATCAGTTTATTTCCTCCTCACAAGAATAATAGTACCTATTTCACAGGGCTGTTGCCATCTTCCAGGTTAGGAAACTGAGGCTCTGAGAGGTTATATAACTTGCCCAAGGTCACAGAACACATGAGATAACTCATCCATATTAGAGCTATGGAGTATTAGAGCCATGATTTAAGCATGGCATATATGCCTTCAAAGCTTGTAGATGAGGAGATGCCATGTGGACTGCATCCTAAAGGATGGGAAGGTTATTGTCAAGTGGGGATAAGAAAGATGCTTCTATAAACAAAGAAAATTTTGAATAAAACCACAGAGAGAAGAAAAGGCAAGATGCATTCTAAAATGCATTAAAAAATTTTTGTACTAAATTCCATAGGGAATTGATGGGACAGATAAGGTCTGGGACAGATTGTGGTAGACCTTGAATGCCAGTTTATGTTCAGTTGGCAACTGGGCACCACCAAAGCTTCTGAGCAGGGAAATGAAGTGATTAACACCAGTGGTTTAGGCAGATTCATCTGGAGAGGTGACAGGATGCACTGAAGGGGACAGAAGCTGGAGGCAGGGAGATCAGTTAGTAGACTCTAAAGCATACAAAGAGACAATTGAGGACATGAAGTGGTGACTACTGAAAGGAGGAAATACTGTCAAGTAATAGTCAACAGACTTGGTGAAAATCAGGAAGAGGAGCTGGTTTGGGGGAAATGATGATGTTTGTTTTCCAATAGGGTTGGACTGGAGCTATCCAGCACAACTAAGAAATTCAAAGCAGCAAATACATTTCTACTGGACCTTGCACTTGACTGTTGTGGATTTTCACACATGTAAGTTAGATGTCACAGCCAATATCCTTCAGAGCTTTTTGACCAAAGTAGCCATATTTCAGAAGGGGATACCTAAGCGGGAAGTGGGTCACCTTCCCATAAATCCACATTCAATTGGTTCATTGCATAGCCATTTCAAGAAATGTCCCTAACTAAAAATTTTAAAAAGGGATGCCTACCTCACACAAACATTCCCTTTTATAAGCCTGGTAACAATGAGTCATAATTTATTTCCAACTTTTTCTTTGTCAGGACATAATGTAATGTTGGCTGGTCATCTTTGCAGCAGTACCTTTCTGAATGGAGTTATATGGTTTCCTTGGCATTGTGGCTGTTACTTAACATTCTTTAATCTCATCTAAAACATCAAATAATAACAAAACGTCCTAATAGAATTTGTATAGTACATTTTAGTTCACAAAGAATATCCACATGTATATTGTTTCATTTAATTTTCATAGCAGCCCTACTGATGCATATATTATTATGCTTATTTTATCAATGTAGAAATTGGGGTTCAGAAAGTTTTATAATTCCCCCAAGGTCACAATCTTTAATAAATTACAGAGCAGGAATTTGAGCCCAATTTCTCTGATCTACTGTTCTTTCAATGCCACAAATCATCCTTCATGTGTAACTAACATAATTACTTTTTATCCAAAGAATGACTTTTAACCACCACCACAATTCCTGGAAGCTACTGCAAAATCAATAGAGTTCTAGTTTATCCTCAATGAAGTTAACTACAATGGTTTATTTGAACTATCCTTAGTGTATCATTAAAATAAAGGATTGATTCTGAACAGACATTAGGAATCACTAATTACTAGCAATTTATTATCAACTCTTTCATAATGCAATACTAATATTAGCTGCTATTTATTCATTCATCCATTAGACAAACATTGAGTGAGCACCTACTAGGTCCATGCACTGTGCTAGTTGCTGGGGATAATATGGTGCCTATTATTAGGTAGAGGAAACACTTGAATTAGGAGTCAGGAACTATGACTTCTA
Organism: Halichoerus grypus; assembly: GCF_964656455.1. NCBI lineage: Eukaryota > Metazoa > Chordata > Mammalia > Carnivora > Phocidae > Halichoerus > Halichoerus grypus. The sequence goes on along the minus strand of NC_135727.1, from coordinate 22,273,204 downwards.
GTCTGGTTCGATCACTAATTATTTATGTCACCTTAGGTAAGACATTAACTGTCTTCTGAGCCTCATTTATTTACATGACTATGTATAATTCAAATAATAAAATATGTATGAAATAATTCTGAAAACTCTAACATCTAGAAAAACGTGAGATTAGATAAAGAAAAAGAGGACCACAAATTTACAGACTAAGACAAATAGGGATGGGGTGGCCAGTCTAATTAATTAGTAATTTAAACAATACAGTTTTTAAAATAACATATCTCATGGGGTGCCTGGCTGGCTCAGTCAGTAGAGCATCTGACTCTTGATCTCAGGGTTGTGAGTTCAAGCCCCATGTTGTGCATGGAACCTACTTAAAAAAATAAATAAAATAACATATCTCATTATTGCTGGGTACACACAAGTAACAATAATAGTATCTGCCTACACTCTAACACTGGCTACACATACACACACACACACACTGAATTAAGTCAGAGAAGAAATACCCTATTTCTTACTAGTGCTTTGAAAATAACTTTTTAATTGAATGACTTCAACATTTGCTTTTTTTCTAACTAATCTCTGTGCAGAAATAGACATTGAAAAAATTCATAATACAGTCCTACCAGACTGCTTTAATGAATTTTTGGACATTTTGAAAGAACATTAATTCTTTATTTCTAAATAATCTCAAATTTAACCCCTCTTCCTCAGCTCCACTGAAAAATGCTTTAAGTTCATGTCACCTCTAGCGTATGCTACCACAACATCGTGGGCTTTGGAGTCAAACAGAACTGAGTACTGGCTCTGCCACTTACTACTCATATGACCATTGATGAGTTATCTAACTTCTCTGAACTTCAACTTCCTCCTCTTTCAAATGGGGGCATAACAATAATAAATACTTTGTGGGATTGCTGAATAATTAAAATGGGAAAATACATACAAAGTACAGAAGAATGTGATACCCAGCACATAGATAACACTTTTTAGATATTGAGATACATGGATATATAAAAATAAGAGCAGAGGTGACTTCAGAATTTCTATTTTGGAGGGGGATGGGGACAGTAATCTGGTTAGAAAGAGGCTTGAATTTGTTTGCACATCACTTTTCACTAGATTACAGAAATGGCAAGCAGGGGAAGAGCTGAAGATCGTAGGGGTGTTAAGCATTTCCCAACCACTCCTTAATACAGCCTATGATATAAACATAAAAACACAGAAACATAATCACAAGGAGAATGCATCATTGCTCTGCTCAAAAGCTTTTGATAACTCACCATTGTATATTGGCTAAAATTCATACTTTTTATAATAACTTACAAAGCCTTCTATAATTTATTCACTAATTCCTATTCTAGTTTCTTCTTCTGAAATTTCATCCCCTTGTTATATTAGGGGCTATATACACCTGCATCCTAATTAAATTAGACTGCTTACTCTTCTCAAAATATGCTATGCATCCATGTTGTTGATCATGTTATCCCTTCTACCTGTATTGCCTATCCCCTTCTATGTGTGGCAAATTTCTATCCATCATTCAAATCCCACATCAAAATGTCACTTTCCTGAAGAATCCTTTCCCAACAAGAGTACTATAAACTAAAATGGTAATTAAAATGGTAAATTAAATCATCAAGAAACAATATATATTTGGGATATTCAGTTTAGTAAGGTAGGATCACATTAATCTAATTTCTTTTTTTAAGTTTTTATATTTAAGTAATTTCTACACCCAATGTGGGGCTCAAACTCACGACCCCAAGATCAAGAGTTGCATGCTCCTCTGACTGAGCCAGCCAGGAGTCCCAAATCTATTTTTTTAATTGGGAAAGTTATCTCCCCAAAATGACCAAGTTAACTAGTTTCACATTTCGAATGAGTAAGTTTCCGTTATCTGGAAATTCATTTGTATGTAACACCCATTGTCTAATTATTGAAAATAAATGTAACATTAATATACCTTCCTTTCTTAACATTCAAACAGAAAACAGACACACACTATATAGAATAGTAAAATTATATGTAATAATTAACATATATAATATGCAAATTCCAGAAATATATAATATTCCAGTACTTCATTCATTCATCCAACATACAAATGTTTGACACTCATACAAATGGGCACTCATACCACCTTACACCAGTTAGAATGGCAAAAATGGACAGGGAAAGAAACAACAAATGTTGGAGAGGTTGTGGAGAAAGGGGAACCCTCTTACACTGTTGGTGGGAATGCAAGTTGGTACACCCACTTTGGAAAACAGTATGGAGGTTCCTCAAAAAGTTAAAAATAGAGCTACCCTATGACCCAGCAATTGCACTTATGGGTATTTACCCCAAAGACACAGATGTAGTGAATAGAAAGGCCATATGCACCCCAATGTTCATAGCAGCAATGTCTGCAATAGCCAAACTGTGGAAAGAGCCGAGATGCCCTTCAACAGATGAATGGATAAAGAAGATGTGGTCCATATATACAATGGAATATTACTCAGCCATCAGAAAGGATGAATACCCAACTTTTACATCAACATGGATGGGACTGGAGGAGATTATGTTAAGTGAAATAAGTCAAGCAGAGAAAGTCAATTATCATATTGTTTCACTTATTTGTGGAACATAAGGAATAGCATGGAGGACATTAGGAGAAGGAAGGGAAAAATGGGGGGGGGGGGAATTGGAGGGAGAGATGAACCATGAGAGACTATGGACTCTGAGAAACAAACAGGGTTTTAGAGGGGAGGGGGGAGGGGGGATTGGTCAGCCTGGTGATGGGTATTAAGGAGGGCACATACTGCATGGAGCACTGGGTGTTATATGAAAACAATGGATCATGGATCACCACATCAAAAACCAATGATGTATTGTATGGTGACTAACATAACATAATAAAATTAAAAAAAAAAAAGAGGTACAATCTTCCAATTATAAAATAAAAAGAGACACAGATATAATATACAGCAGAGAATATAGTCAATAATACTGTAACAATTTTGCATGGTGACAGCTGGTAAATGCATTTACTATGGCGACCATTTCATAGTGCATATAAATATTGAATCACTAAGTTGTACACTTGAAACTAATACAATATAGTATGTCAATTACTCAATTTAATAAATCAATAAATGAATAAATTTTAAAAAAAAAGGGCACTCATTCCACATGTGTCACTCCCAAAGGACTTCAAAGAGTTCACATGTTTGTTTCACTCCACTTTGGAATGCCACTCTTCCTTCCACTATTGGAATTCTGTTCCAGCATTATGTTACAGAGCTTCCCTAATACCTGCCTATGGGAATGTGGGTAATGGTGCCATCTGACACTTACCATAATTTCATTCAAACTCATATTGCTTTTACATTGTATTTCCCTTTGCCATTCTGGCTCCTAACTGCCAGCAGCAGGCTCAAATTTTACCTAAATAGGAGCATTTTGACTTGGGGAGAGAACATTGTTTGGTGCCATTTGCTAAATAGTATACATTACTGCAGAGCGAGGGTTCTGACCCAGGGCCAAGTCCCCTGCATCCAGAGCATGGGAATTTTCAAGGGCAAGAAAGCAGCCCCTGAAGAGATGTGAAAATCCTTGCTGAGCAGCAAAAGTGGGAGTGGAAGAGAATCTCAATGGAAACTGTCACCCCAAATCAAGGCTGGGCCTGAAGCATTTAGTTAGAATGAAGGAAGGAAGGAAAACAAGTGTCCCCTCAGTTGCCAGATAAATGCATCTTAACAATCCCTCTCCCCAAATGTCCTCTCTACAAGTAATGCTAAGTAACTTCTAAGTGTTAATCAAAGAGACGGCTCAAAATAAGGTTTTAAAGAAAGCAGAAGATACATGCAGGATAACAAGAGCCAAGAGACAGATAAATGGTTTTAATTTGCCCAAAGATATGTTCTATAAATAGGACCTGGAAACAGAGACGTCTATATGATAAGGGAAACAATAAGCCAGCCCTATGAGGAGGTGTAATTGAAGATGTAGAATAATGACGTAACCTGAAGTAAAGAAGAAAGCGTATCAAACTGTGAATTTTCAGGAAGCATTCAGGCTCCCGGCTGTCAAAGAAATTCAGGATGTTTTTAGCATAGGGGTAAAGAGGCAAGAAATCAAGTCAGCAGAAAAGAAAAATTTAGTTGGTGGGGTGATGTGGGGTAGGCAGGAAATAGAGTGAAGAGGGAACATAAACAAAACAGAAGCTTCTTGGATATATGGAAAGTGTGATGTCAGTCCACATAGTGGCCCCTATTCCTTTCAGCATCTGTTCATATCGTTCATACCTAATCAACAGTCACCTCCTGTCCTTTTCACTCCTGCAGGTCCTCACAGCTGCATACCACCTCTGATTTCTCAGGGTTCCCACTGACTGTCCCACCAAGGTTGGCCCTATCCTATCAGACCAAGTTTCCCTCCCAGTTAATATCATATTCCTTCCCAGAGAGCTTTTTAGGTGTCTGAGAGTAATGTGTTTTTCTCAGAACTCTGGTTTCATAGAGTGCTTCAGAAGAGTGAGTGAGCTCAGCATCACTCTGCTTCAACTGCTTCAGCATCCCTCTGCTTTAACAGCTTCAATGAAAAGCTCCACTTGTGTCCATTTTATATAGTGAGGCACAGAATAATTTTCTTCGAAATGTTGTGACTGTTAATATAGATCTGAAAACTACTGTGACACACAATGAGTCACTCCTACTAGAAACTACCCCTTGAATGAAGCACCTGACTAGCTGACCAGCCTCTTGACCAGGACTCACAGGAAGGATGATAGCTTTTGTCAGAAAGGTCTATCAGGGCCTTTCCCAACACATTCTATATGCAGCTGTATAAAATTCACACTAGCTCCAGATACAGGACTCCCAAGATTAGATTTGGTTGGTGGGTCCTGCTTAAAAAAAAAACAACAACACATCATTCAAGGCCCTCACAAAGATGGATTGGCTAAAGAGCTTCACACAAAATTTTGTCAGAAGCTCCCTCCAGGACTGCCAGGCATTCCAATATAATTTATCATCTTCTCTTGTGTATTTTTCTGGAGTTGTACATTCCTAGTTTCACCATAGCTTCTTACAGTCCTTCTTGGATCTTTTACAGATATGCATAAGAACTTTAAATCTCCAAGGCTGCAATTTGAAGGCATCCAAACATACAGTGTATATCTCTGAACATCTTGCCCTCTAAATCTACCTCCCCTGCTGCAAACCAGCACTTCATCACAACTTCCAAGTATTTATTGTCCCAAATTACAGAAGATCAAAATCTCTCTTTTGCAGCTTTTACATTTTATTCTCTCATTGAGCTAATGTCAAAAGATCAACACAACAAAGACTTAATAAAGGATTAGATTAAAATGATATCTACAGGGATCTCCATATTTAAGTGGCATTTATTTTTATGTATGTATGTATGTACGTATTCATTCATTCATTCATTTATTGAATGCTTATTACTTCCTTTCAAAATTCAAACTCCCTAGCACTACATTCAAGGTCCTCCCTGATTTTGATCCATCAAAATTGCCAACCTTCATATCCCATGGCATCCTTCTATTAGTCTCTATTCTAAACACCCTGGACTATTCACCAGTGTTTAAACTTTTAGGCCTCCCTTTCTTTGTTTATGTTGTTTCCTCTAGTTATAATGCCCTTATCCACATGTTACACTTACCGAAATGATAATCCTTTCTCAAGGCCCAGGTCAAAAGCCACCTCTTCATAAAATTTACCTGATCCCTCTACTGAGACTCAACACCTCCTTCCTCTGTGCCACTATGGTATGTTTTTGCTTATAGCACTACTGAGCACTTACCACACTCTACCTTCTGGTTGTGTAATCTAGATCCTGCTACCTAATAAATGATAAGTCCCAGAGGGTTGAAGATAACTCTAGCTTATTTCAGTCTACCCACTACAGCCTCACAAAAAATGCCTCTTCTTTTTTTTTCAGGATTTTTTTTATTATGTTATGTTAATCACCATACATTACATCATTAGTTTTTGATGTAGTGTTCCATGATTCATTGTTTGTGTATAACACCCAGTGCTCCATGCAGTACGTGCCCTCCTTAATACCCATCACCAGGCTAATCCATCCCCTCATCTCTCTCCCCTCTAGAACCCTCAGTTTGTTTCTCAGAGTCCATAGTCTCTCATGGTTCGTCTCCCCCTCCAATTTCCCCCCCTTCATTTTTCCCTTCCTACTATCTTCTTCTTCTTTTTTTTTTTAACATATAGTGTATTATTTGTTTCAGAGGTACAGGTCTGTGATTCATCAGTCTTACACAATTCACAGTGCTCACCATAGCACATACCCTCTCCAGTGTCTATCACCCAGCCACCCCATCCCTCCCACCCCCCAACACTCCAGCAACCCTCAGTTTGTTTCCTGAGATTAAGAATTGCTCATATCAGTGAGGTCATATGATACAGGTCTTTCTCTGATTGACTTATTTCACTCAGCATAATACCCTCCAGTTCCATCCATGTCATTGCAAATGGCAAAGATGTTATTCCTTTTGATGGCTGGAACTGCCTCTTTTAAATGTGAATCACTGGTCATAACCATGTTCATTTTAGCTTTTGACTGAAGAGAGCCTTAAAAAATATGATTTGTACACTTGATTGTATATATATTTTGAAGAACACTGTTGCCACTTATACTTTAATGATTTGAGAGGACTGGGCAAATCCTTTAGTCCAGAGCTTGATTATAATGAGCGCACCATTGGCAGAGGCATAGAAATCACTTATGTGGAAAAGAGTTGTAATGGGACTAGACTGTATAGTGTGAAATTCTTCTTTTGTTTGTAATTTTTTTCATGGGATACCTCGAGTTGACAGCATATGTGAAGAAATTGCTTTCCTCTTTTCCCTACTGCTTTGAGAACAAAAGATCTTAACTTTGGAAATTCCATTTCATCAGCTGATATAACTATTCACATATCCTTCTAGTTCAAGAAAAAAAATTCCCACAAATTGACTTCATTCACTTAAAAATTCACTTAAAATATATTTTCCCAGCACAACATTTTCATAAGGCTGTTATTTAATTATGCATTTATTTATATTCTACCTCATTCCACAGGGGTAGTTTTTTTTTTTTTTAAAGATTTTATTTATTTATTTGACAGAGAGAGAGAGCACATGAGAGGGGGGAGGGTCAGAGGGAGAAGCAGACTCCCTGCCGAGCAGGGAGCCCGATGCGGGACTCGATCCCGGGACTCCAGGATCATGACCTGAGCCGAAGGCAGTCGCTTAACCAACTGAGCCACCCAGGCGCCCGAGTTTTTTTTTTTTTTTTTTTTTAATTTTATTTTATTATGTTATGTTAGTCACCATACAATACACATTAGTTTTTGATGTAATGATCCATGATTCATTGTTTTCGTATAACACCCAGTGCTCCACAGAGGTAGTTTAGAATAAGAACACATTTAGTAAGCTAATAATAAATATAAAAAGGGAATTGGGAATACAAAAAATATAAATTATACATATTTATTTGTTTACCTATATACTGTCTGTCTGAATATCCTGCTAGACTGTAAGTTCCTTGAGGGCAGGGCTTATGTCTATTTAATTCACCATTGTATACTCAGCACCTGGAATATAGTTAAGCACTCAATAAGTACATGCTGAATTAATGAATTTCGAAATAATATTCTATATAGACCATAGAGCAAAATCTATTTGCTATAATTGAGCCTCAAATTAGCATATGAACTTCCTGATAGTCAAAGCAAAAAAGAAGGTGGGTTTAATCATAAAAAAATAAAAATCATACCAGTTTTTCAAATGAAGCAAACCTTTCTCTAGAATTCAGTTCTAAATATATTATTCAAATGGGGATCATAAGAAGTACCAGGGGATATACAGATTGATATCCTCAACAGCTTTCCTTAAGCTGTTTTTTGTTTTGTTTTGTTTTTCCTTTAGCTGTTTCTTATTACATTCTTTGATAACAGCAGAGGCTAGAACATTAAAACGCAAGTTGGGTAGAAGGGTTGACTCTGTGAGAGACTAAGAAAATAAAGGTATCTTGATATTTAGCTTTCTGGAGGTCTGGCTTGATTCAAGCATAGAATTTATATTCCTTCAGAAACTCTATAGTGCCAATAGACTAACTTGCATATATCATATACTTATTGTCAAATGATCAATCATTTTAAATAACAAATTGCATCTACAGAGTCCCACTTTTACTTCTTTCTTACTTGTGTGTCTTTGCTTTTGTTGCTCCCTCTATCTGAAAAGTTTTCTCTATTTTATCTCCATTTGTCAAAGTATAACCTAACTTACAAGATTAACCAGAAATGCTACTTATTTTTTCAAACACTTCTTGATCTTCTCAACCACCTGTGATTCTTTGGAACCCCAAGGTATGATTTACCTCCTCTACTTTGTATTTATTTGATTCTGCTTTGTATTCAAATCATCTAGAAATTTTGTCTTTATGACCAGAATCCTGTCCTTCTCATCTCTAAACTGTCCAAAGGACCTACCATCCTATATTTCACTAGCTAGGCATTTATAAAGTATTCAGTTGAATAGCAGTGGGTTGGTAAATGTGAGATTTGGTTACTCTTATTCAGTTAAACTCATTTGGATAATCTATTGGCAATTAGGATCAATCCATAAATCATGGAAATTCTTTAAACTATATGTTGAAAGTAATAGTTGGTATGTTGGGTGTAAACAGGAAAGAACATTTATGAATATGGAAACTAATGTACAGGACAAAATTCAGGATTCTACCAAGTTCTGAATTTAATCACTGTGTGAAACAATAAATCTTACTCAGTTTTGTATTCACAAATTAGAATCCTGATCCTGACCCTGGCCATCTGCCTCATTTGGGAATTTATGGTGCAATCTATATAACATTAAATACATTGAGATGAGAGCTGTTATTCATTTTCCTCAATCCACAGTCTGGTATTGGCTTTGGTGAACTTAGTGGCCAGACAAACTGCTCTTTGTTCAGTCACTCCAAGTTTTGCATTATGTGCAATCTCACCATAGGAAGATTTGTGGTATATCATCATCAGCAGTCTCAGTTTCTTGAGCAGAATATGCTCTGGGCAGCATATGCTCAGTTTTCATTTTGTTTCTATAACTAGTGGTGAACATCAAGATCTGACCATTGCATCTCAAATTCATCCTGCCAGTAATGCCTCTTGGTTTCTTCCAGTTAGGCTTAATTTTGATAGAAGTTGGGGACTGGTATCAGCTGAATGTATTGTTTCTCTTTTTGGCAAACTTAGGTTACATGAGGGATCTGAGTGGCCATAAGGCCAGTCAGAAGATGCTGCTACCTCTGGAGGCAGTACTGAGTAAGAGAATGGGGAATAAGAATTGAAGGGACTGAGTGACCCTTTTAACTGTTTTAAAAATAAAGATTAACAGCTTTATTGAGATATAGTTCACATGCCATAAAATTCTCCCTTTTAAAGTGTCAGTTCAATGATTTTTAGTATATTCACAGAGTTGTACAACCATCACAACAGTCTAATTTTAGAACATTCCCAACTGCCTTTTGATGAATGCTTTTGGTCACAAATGGGACTGAGAAATAGAGTATGCAATATGAGCCTAGCCCTACTGTAGGAGACACAACTTAAAGTACAAAAGCTTATAAACCTCAACATAAAATAGTAACATATACACTAGTCCTAAATTATGTTTTTTTGATTTGTATTGAAGTGGCACACCATCCTTTTTTATACCTGAAAAAAAGTAATTATGTAGCACTAATACATTCAGATATCTGAGTAATTAAAGCCACAAAGAAGACAAGCTGAATGTGTATGCTAAATATAGCAGCTGAAAATTAGATTTGTGTTAGGTGCCACCCACATAGTTTTATATTGATCAGAGAAACAAAGACTTATTGATGGTATCATTTTCCTTTTTTTTTCTAATCATCTTTCAAAATTACCACATGAAGTATTTTTACTAATAAGCATCTTATTTTACTTCCATGTTAAGGATTCTAGTTCTATCTCCAGCTGTAAAATCCAGAGTTCCTATGGTTGCTAGGGAACCAACAAGTATAATTCTTCAAGCTTTTATAGTATAAAGGTATAATTACACATTTTCCTACAGAAAAAAGACATCCAAAGACTATTTTCTCTAAAATGATATTAACTAATGCAATCATCTCTACATGGGAAATAAAGTTACACAGGAAAATAGCAGTAAACATGATAATAGTAGAATCATCTGAACTTCCTATTGTTCTCTCCCACCCACTACCTCTTCAGGTCTATTCTTTGTGTTGAAATAATCTTGATTTGAACCCCAATGCAAAATACATTCTCCTGTTTCTGCCTTCAATATTTCATTTAGCTCCCCTCCAAAATTAGAAACAAGAAGCTCATTATAGTGGGTTATGAAATTTACTCCTGATAGATTCTCAAATTTGTTATTAATATTTCATTATTGTGATTGCTGATGGTCTCAGGTTCAGGGGGAAGCTTTTCTGGAATAATCAATCTCCTGTCTTTATGAGAAACATTATTCATAAACTTACGTAAAAGGTCTGCTCTTTCATTATAGTATAACCAGCTAACAATCTATCCGTGTGTGCCCATCTGACCTTGCAATTACTGGCTTATCTCAATGATGCATTGCAATGGAGTTATTAATTCCACTTCCTTAAGATTTTTATTCTTTTGTTTTGTAGGTCAGTGAGGGAGAATGATAGAAATCCCACTAATAAAAATTTTCAGAAAGTCAGGAAGCATGTGGAAAACATTCTTTCAAAAGGTGAAAATTTGCTCTTGAAGAGAAGCAAATTTAGTTACCTCTAATTCTAGGAAAACCCTTTAATTCAGGAACATCAACTCAATGGTAACAATTACCGAATGAGGAAATTAGAACAAGAAAATTCAACAGTATCAGAGTTCTCAGCTGTAAATAGATCATCTGTTTCTCATGAGCCTCTGGCAAAATCCCCATCTATTGCCTTTGCTCTGTTCACAATGGTCCTGCTTGTTGCGTGATTTACTGTTAGCCCACTAGTAAGGAAGAGAAAGGAGGCATATCTCCAGATCACCCTAAAATATCAGCCTTACAAACACTAATGCCCCCTGCTCCAACAGTGCTAGAACCACATTCATCCAACTTTATTTACTGTCTATGTGTCTATGTGTCTCAGTCAGAAATGCTCTTAGAATCTCTCCTGCTTCAGGGAAGCAAGATTTGCTTGGAAGTTGGAGATGATTAAATCACAGCATTAGAGCATCATACTCCTGAAAAAGACACACAAGATCATCTTGCTCATGATATTGCCTGAATGAAGGTTGTGGAAAAACATTCTGAGCTAATTATGTCCACCTTCTCTTACATCTTTTTGGGCAGGAAGGATGGGAATAGAAGGAATTCTGTAGAAAATGAGGATGGGGGTCACATCACTGATTCTGGATTCTCCCTTTTTGCTCTATTTATTCCTGCTACCAACCTGGACCAGGTTCTGTTTGCTCATGATAGGAGAGAATTACTGCAAGTGCCACCTTAGTGGCTTCACCTGTTCTAGCCAACCAGCATCACTATCCATGCCTTCAGAATATTTCATTTTGTCATGACTCAATAATCTAGAGCAACTCCCTTCCTGGTTCTTAGTTTGGTTATTCACTCAAGAACAAGTATTTAAATATCTGCTATTACCCAACACCATTCTAGACACTGCAGACAGCACAGAGAACAAAAGAGACCAAAATACTAACTCGGATGCAACTCACATTCCAATTAGGAGAGTGAAATAATAAATAAAATAAACAAATAAATATATGGTATGTCCAATGGCGGTGCAAGCTATAGACGAGAATAACATAGAGATGCAAGATAACAATTGCTAGGGCAGGGATTAGAGAAGAGAGAAGTAGTGATAACTATATCTTGATCTCTCTTTCAAAATTTGTTTTTATTGCCCTGTTATGTGTGTTTACCTGTACCCTTCTTGTAAATGATTGGGCAGGATATATAGTATAAATACATTTATCCTATCATTTAATTCTAAATTCCTCCACCTGGTTTTCAGGGTCTTCCCTATTCTGATCAAAATATAACTTTCAAACTGTCAGTCCCCCATCACAGACTGAAAAAGCTAAGTTTATTGTATCACCCTTGATGATAGGCCTTGACCAGTTTGGCATAAACTTCTGTCTTCAAATTCCCTAACATATTTTCTCTACAGTAATATCACATAAGGAGTCCAGTACACTCTGCCATTTTATTTGAAGATGCTCCAGATAAGATCTGCCTATAAAGTTCTGGAAGCTGAAGATGGAGGGAGTAAGAGCCCACCCCCATTATGAGCAGCCCAACAGGGTAAGACTTAAGTTAAATGGAAGGGAATGGGAAAACTACAAGCTAATGACCTATTAGATAAGAATGCGTTCCCATCCTGGGGGTCAGTATGCATTAGCTATAAGGGAACAGTGAGAAGAATACTCAGGAGGGAACATTTCACTTCATGCCACATCTGTCCAGAGCGCACCAGAATGTGGATTCAAATGATCATACACTAGACATGCTTCTTGCTTTCCATTGAACTGAGAGTATACCAAGTTAAAGCAAGAAGCAAAAGAAAGACATCTATGACCTGCTGAGAGTTAAGCCAGCCCTCTCTGGGAAACACAGAAGAAGGGCCACAGCAAAGAGAAAAGGTATACTCATAACTATAAATGATTTGACTCTCTCTAATTTGTGCCCCAGAAAAGAAAAAGTTATCAAAAGAGTGAGAAAGAAGAAACCTCTTACAACAAAATATCATAGCATGTATGAGAAAGAAGACTTAGAACTTGACTTACCAATTCCAAGACTGGTGAGTCAGCTAGGAGAAATAATTTCACTAATATCTGGATTATAGAAGTATTTATTTTTAAAAATAGAATTCCTAATAAAAATATTTAAAAAAACACCTGAATATACATGACATATATGGATGAGGAAAGGCACTTCAGAAAGATGTTATCATGCCTGGAATGAATGGTGCTCTATGTTTCTAATATTGATAGTGATAAGAGTTATAAGAAAAGAAAAACTGTTGTTGTGATATACTTGTATCCAATCCAAATCATATAATGATTAGGTTGCTGTTAGAGTTTAACATATAAGAAAATGATATTAAATTTCTTCAGCATGGGAGAAAACTAATAAGGGTCAATTGACCAAGGGCAATAAACCCTCTCCATTTACACTCAAAGCATTCTAGGGAACTTTGTATAGAATAAAGAGTGGGAGTTGTTAGTTTCCCGGGGCTGTCATAATAAAATACCACAACTTGATGGTTTAAAATGACAGGAATGTATTCTCTCACAGTTCTGGTGGACAAAAGTCTGAAATCAGAGTGTTAGCAAGGTTGGTTCCTTCTAGAGGTTCTGAGAGAGAATCCATTCCACATCTCTCTCCTAGCTTCTGGTTACTGCCAGTATCCCTTGGTACTCCTCGGCTTGCAGCTCCAACACATTAATCCCTGCTTCCATCTTCACATAGACTTTCCTTCTCTCTGTATCTCAAATCCTTCCTCTCTTTTTTGTTGTAAGAACACCAATTACTGGATTTAGGGCCCACCCAGGATGATCTCATCTCAAGACCCTTACTTTAATTACATCCACAAAGATCATATTTCCAGATAAGGTCACATTCACAGGTACTGGAGATTAGGACTTGGACCTATACTTTTGGGGAACACAATTCAACCTACTTCAGGAGTGCTCAAGAGGAGAGAGATAAACCTCCAACACCTGCTCAGGGGAGGCAGTTCAACAACTAAATTTACTCTTTATCAAAGAGCTATGCATTCCCTTCTCTAGGGGGGATTCTTCATTTTTTAGGGGCTTAACTCTTCCAAGGCCGCCTTAGAGGGGGAGAGTCACTAACTCTAAAAATGCAATTTATCCAGAGTTCTGTCCTTGAGGCTGTTACATCTGCATCCTGCCCCATCTCTCTGGTTCTAAGAGATGCATACCCTGTTTTGCCAAAGTTCATTATTTTGCTCGACAAAACCTAGAACAAAAGCCCAAATGGGTGCATACATCATGGTACTAGTAAAGAAACAAATTGTGGTGGTGACATTAGTATCTTAAATAAAACTAGAAGTGCCAAACTGTCTGGCACATAGTAGGTGCTTAATAAATACATATTAACTCTGAATGAAACACAGATTACTGTGTTTAAGCCCACACTCATGGTTCAGTTGTGAGAGTAGGGCACCAAGAGGCCACAGCTGCAAATCAGATTTCTAGGCAGGATGGGTGGTTATGCTCAGAAAAGTTGTACCCCACTAGCAAACAATTTGTCTCTCATGTCCTAATGTAAAGAAAAACAGGGTCAAATATATCAATGAGTGCATGCATGACCAATTAAATGAATGGTGCTTTGGCTGCTGAGTGTGGAAACCTAAGGAATATAGCAGAAGGAAAGTATATATTCCAAAATGTGGCAGTAAGCTAGGTATAGACATGCATGATATCTGAAAATAAGTTCCCTTCACATCACATTTTATATTAGCAAGACACACCCATTCCCATTTCCACCAGTGCCAATGACACATGTGATCTATGATCCCAACACATACACATACACTTTACTCTAGGGTAAAAGTATTACAGGGAAGTAGCCAATACTCCTCATACTTCCTATAAAGCCTCAAAAGATGTATTACCTCTTCAGACAGGAAGGCTGTGATAGAACACAAAACTAAATAGCCCATTAGCCCTTTCTATAACATTATATGACATAAACCAAAACATTCTCTATCCTGTATCCTGCAAGTCTTAAATGGAAGAGAAACTCCAGAGTCCCTTATCAAACTCTTGTCACTTTCCCTTGGGTGTAAATAACAATAATGAAGAAGGCTTAATCTCCCCTTCATAACTATATGGTCTATGGGATTGCTGCTCTTATGGTTTCTGTGTAAGTAAAAATGTGTAAAAAATTAAAGGACTTCAAGTTGACCTGGTGAAGAAAATTGGTAGCCTGAAATTGAAAAACACGCTTTCGGTATTACCCAGGCTGTACCACATTGTAAAAATCTGGGCTTTTCCTTTAAAATGCTTGCAAATCAGAATAGTCCTGGCTAGAAAAGTCACTGATCCATAACTAGAAGGCAACAAAATGTAATAAAATGTTCTTATGCCCCAGAAAAGTATGTGTGTGTATGGGGGTGTAGATTGAACCCTATAGATCCTGCAGTGAAAGTGCTATGATGAAACACAAATTATGTTGACTTTGAGCAATAAACGGGAGGGCTGACACCTTAACTTGCCTGTTTCTCATTGTGTGCCTCTTTCTAGCAATTAACCATGATAGTTTTATTATGGTCCACAGAACAGCTAATCAATAGGGTGAGATGCTAGTTACAGTCCACAGCCTGTCCTGTGTGCCTAGATAATGCCCACGATTTTGCCCCCAGCTGTTCAGTCTAATCCATTTATGACTGTTTATGGCTCACAGTCAGAGAAATCTTCTATTTACAGCTCATTCACCATTCTTAACATTTTCACAAATCCAGGCCGAATGTTCTGAGGGTGGGAAATAAACTCAGACTTCCCCAGTGCCCTTTTCTATCTCAGCACATCAAACTTCCTTCTTCCTCTTAAAGGTTCACAAACCATAATTTTTTACACTCCAAATTTACATTAAACTGGTTTTACCTGACCCATGAGATTATGCTACTAGAAATTTAAAAGGCAAATGTGTAATTCTAATTTCTCTTCTACTTTACAGAGAACTAGATGATTCTAAAGTGGTTGTCCTAGTTCTTTGGAAATGGAGTAAGGATGAGCACAGATGAAAGTCAATAACCAGTTGTGAATATTGCCATAATGTTAATGGAAAACCAGACTAGAAAATTAATACCAGCTAAGAGTGTCATCAATACAGAATCAACTAAATCTCCTAAAAGTAGTCTAAGTTCAACCTTTTCCCTATTCTTTTTGACAGAGTGCCATTACACTCCCATACATATGTACCTCATTAGTGACAATAAGTCACGGAAATGTTCAGATCCATGCTTTTTGAAACCAGTCCTCTCAAAGCCTGTTGAAAATTTTTAATAAAACTTACAAGACAAAATTGGTCTTAACTGGGGAAAAAAATGCAATTGTATGTCATCCAGGAGTCAATGCCCTCCATCCAAAGGCCACCAGAAACACAACCTATCATTGAACAAATTTATCAGTTCATTGCAATGATGGGACAGTACACAGTGGGGTACCATGGGGGCATTTTAGTGAAAGAAACTTATTACAGGATTTGGGTTTGTGTTGAGTTATTCTGGGGATGGTTTAAGTACACAAGGTCTTGCTCAGGATTAGGCCCTTTCAGGAAATAGTGGTAATTCTGTTTTGAACTCAATACTTTTTTTTATCATGTTCAGTTAGCCAATTAGTTTTTGAACTCCACTTTTTTTGTAGGAGGCATAAGAAATGCATTGAGGCTAAAATTGTAATTGGTTAAGAAGTAGCAGTCACTCATTCACCAGAATAGTAGATGTTTGTTCATTTTTGTGGTTTGGAAAGTGTTTTTGTTTTTGTCTGTGTTCAGACATGATTACAAAGTAGTCTTTTTTGTCTTGCGCTCTCATGGTCACAGAGTGACCTTATCTAATGTTGGTATTCTGAGAAATTTAAGTTCAACAGAACACCCAGGTCTACTTATAGTGTCATGTCAGCAATAAGCAGACAGCAGTAAGGGGCCACATTTTTTTTCTCACAGATTTTGTGGAGGAAAGAAAATTGTCATGAAATCACATAAACAATAATAAAGTTTCTCAATGCTCCCAAAAATTATATACCACAGTACCTGATACCAAGTATAATAGCTCATGCTTTCTAAGAGAATCCTGGCCTGCTTTCATGGTCTCTGAAAAATTGACACAGATATTTCTAATTATCATAGTTTTGACTTTTTGGGACTTGTTTCTGGCTACTGATATGAGCTTCCTTTCACTTGCTCTCTTGTGTAGAACAAAGTCCAAAAGTAAAAAAATATTAAAAATAAAAAGAAAACTAATGATGTATTGTATGGTGACTAACATAATAAAATAAAATTTAAAAAATTAAAAAAATAAAAATATACATATCAAGAATAAGTCATATTTTGAATTTAGGGAGGCTGAGTTTTTTCCCCATACCTTTACTACTCCAAATAATTCCATACTCTGATAAGTATTTTAAAAATGCACACACATTCTAGGGGAAAATACTAGGAAAAAAAAAATTTCCACCCTCCATACATCCATCCCAGAATCCTGGCACAGAGTTCTAAGAGCCATTTCAGAAGAAAATTTCTTGTTTTCTCTGACATTTCTTTATTCAATAAATATTTATTGAATACTTAATATACAAAAGTAGACTCTACCTCCATTACTATGAAGAGTGGATAATCTGAAAAGCCCTTCTCCTTCAAAACACCTACACTGTAGGTAAATGACAACAAATATAATTGTAAATGAATACATTCATTGAGCTTGAGGTAAAGGAAAATCTCTAAGGGTGGGGGGGTCAGAGGTGGGGAGACAGACAGTGAGATAAAGTAGGAGGTAGAGAAACAGAGACAGGCTGAAAACAGAGCCCTGAACAAAAGCAAAGCCCAGGACTGGCTGAGGGGCTATGCAGGTACCAGAAACCCAGATTTGGAGGAATTAACATATGCTTTAGTTAATGAAAATTAGGCCTTGGGCCAAAGCAAGAACAAGTTGGGTACCTTAACTGATATACCTGCTGAAGCCCAGGAGATCACACCCTTAATAAACATTAAAAAAAAAATTGCCTGAATGTAACAAAAGCCCAGAAGAAAAACTGCCTCTTTCCTTAGTTCCAGATGTAGATAAATGATCTCTCCTGAGATTAGAAACAATAGGCCTTCCCTCAGTTATGTCTGGGGTTTATATTTATACCATTCTCAGAAAACCTTAAGCCAAGAAGTTAAGTTAAAGACAGCTCAGGTTGTTAACACATCTTGGCACCTGGAAGAAGCAAACACAAATCTCCTCTGGCGGAAAGCACCCTTAACCCGGACCCTCAAAATTCACACAAAATTAATTCAGCCAGAGCAAAATCATGTTTATAATTAGCAGAAACAAAAAAAAAATATTTATTTAGTCAATCAAAGATCTCAGATATAAAAACTTAATAAGATAAAAACAGGCAAATTTCAAAAGAAACAAAATAAAATATCTAGAACTAAAAATGTGATTGAAACTAAAACTCACTGGATGGGTTAAACAGATTAGATGAAACTAAAGAGAATAAGTGAACTGAAAAATTAAACAGATATAAATACCAGAATAAAATACAAAGAGAAAAGCATAAAAAACATGAAACAGAAATTCAGAGGTACAGAGGATATAGTAGAAAGACTTTATATGTGTCTGATTGAAGTTCTAGAAAGAGAGAATTAAGAACATGATGGATGCAATATTCAAAGAGATAATGGCTGAGAAGATTCCATAATTCAAGACATGCATCCTCTGCTTTGGGAAGTACAGCATATCCCAAGCACACTTAGACACATCATAATGAAACTGTAAAACATCAAAGAGAAAAGATCTTAAATACAGTCACAGAGAAGAGAGGGGTAACTTATAAAGATATCTGGACTGAGATTAGGACTCTCCATAGCAACAATGAACTCCAGAAGATAGTGACACAATATATCCAAACTGCTGAGGAAAAGCAATCAATCTAGAATTATGTAGGTATCAAAACTATCTTTTAAGAATGAGAGCAAAAATTCAAAGTAAAAATGTTTATCATGAAAAAAAAAAAAAAACCTCACTAAAGCAAAGTCTAAAAGATGTTCTTTAGGAGGAAAGCAAATTACTCCAGAAGTATAACTTAGTTTCAAGAAAAAATGGTGAATAAAGAAATTGGTAAACAAGTAAAAAAAATCTAAATAAGCATAGACAGTAAAAATGATAATTACTAATTATTGGGATTAAAAAAAATAACAATTAGTAGACAACCATAGTATATAGGATCAGAGAGGTGTTTGACTTTCAAGTTCTATAAGATCTTTATATTGTTTGGTGGGAGTTTAAAGACACTGTTTAGAATTTGATAAATATGCATGATGAAATTTTAAGGCAAATCAATAATACAGGAGAACAAGTATGTATGATTTCCAAACAAGTAGAAGGGACAAAATGGATTTTTTTTTAAAAAGTTAGTCAATCCAAAAGAAGACAAAAAACAGATAAGAAAATAAGCATAGAAAAAGTAGACATATAGAAAACATAAAATAAGATGGTAAAAGTTTATTTAAATTAATCATGACCACAAGAAATGTAAGCAGCTTAATACACACAATGCAATGAAATAAAGTATATTATGAATTAATAAAAATTCATAGTAGTGAGAAACATCGTTTTCCTCAGTTATTCTAGATCTATCATTGAAATGTTTATCTAAGTCTTTTTTGAGATTTTGTTCCCTGACTTACTCATATGTCAGTGTAATGAGTTCTTTAAGTTTGCCCCCTGCTGTGCAAAGGTTTGCCTTTCATTTATCCTAAAATGACCTTTCAAGAGTCAAGAGGAGCCCATTGAGGTCTAAGCATCTAGGAGTCTCAAAACATTTCTTGATTCCCCTTTCCAACAATTTCATTATTCGACAGACATCAACCCTATTACCTGGCAGCTTTCCCTTTCTCATAGGGAAAAGATCTTGTCAGTCTGTTCTGTCCAGGAAGTTAGGTGTCCACTCCCACTCTATTTCATTTTGGGAATAGGGAAAAAATCCAGATGTTGATTCCTTGATAAAAGACTCAAATTCAGGGGCACCTGGTTAGCTCAGTCGGAAGAACATGTGACTCTTGATCTTGGGGTCATGAGTTTAAGCCCCACATTGGGTGTGTAGCGATTACTTAAAAATAAACTTTATTTTTTTTAAAGATTTATTTATTTATTTGAGAGAGAGAGAGCATAATGGAGAGGGGCAGAGGGAGAGTGAGAGAGACAATCCCAAGCAGACTCCCCGCTGAGCACAGAGTCCAACACAGGGCTCAGTCTCAGGGCCCTGAGAACACAACCTGAGCCAAAACCAAGAGTCAGACACTTAACTGACTGTGCCACCCAGGAACCCCAAAAATAAATAAACTTAAAAAAAAAGAAACTCAAATCAGAAAATGAAGCCTCATCGATCTCAGAACAATTACTTCAATTACATAAAACATACCAGCCACCAAATGCATAAATAAAACAATTTGTCAGACTAATTTCTTATGTAATTTCTTTTAGAAAACTATTTTCCCCCTTTTTTGACCTAAGAAATCATTCAGAAAATACTTTAAAAATATTTTTGTTGTTGTTTCTATGAAGTAATAAGGAAAACATTTTAGGCAAAAAAAATACTCTATTTTGATCAGTATATTGTTATACATATTAACATGAAATTTATTTGTAACATAATGTTTAATTATAATCATAATTTAATAAGGAATGATAATTTACTTTATGTAATATTAGCATAATGTCAACCTATAAATTCCTAAATGATATGCCATTTTGGGTTTGAGAATCAAATGTTTATATAAAGGAAAGTTGAAATGTTGCTAAATGTTATAGCATCAAAAATAAACAACTGACTTTTTTTAACTCTTGCATTTTGCATTTAAAGATAGAATTGCTTTATTTTTATAATTTCTTGCTCTTTTTCTAAATCACAACTTAAGAAAGAAGGTTTTGGTATTTTATTCACTAGCTTTTCTCTCCCACATAATTTACTGTGCATGTGGTCTTCATCCTCAAAAAAAGGAAAGAAAAAATGGATATCATTAATATTCTATTTCTTCATTATAACATTAGTCTGCCTTTCAAAAGCTTGTAATATACTGAAGAAGAGGAGCACCTAGGTGGCACAGTCAGTTAAGCATCCAACATTTGGTTTTGGCTCAGGGTCATGAGATCAATCCCCATGACTGGCTCCACACTCAGCAGGGAGTCTGCTTGAGTTTCTCACTCCCTCCCCCACTGCCCCTCCCCACTGTGCACTCTCACATGCACTCTCTCTCTCAAATAAATAATATATATATATATATATATATATATATATATATATATATATATATATATATATATATATATTGAGGATGGCAGAGGAGTAGGAGCCCTGGCTTTCGTCTGGTCCCAGGAATTCAGCTACACAGGGATCAAACCATTCTGAACACCTATGAAATCAACAGGAGATCAAAGAAAAGAATAGCAGCAACTCTATGAACAGAAAAGTGACCACTTTCTGGAAGGTAGGATGTGTGGAGAAGTGAATCCGAGGTGATATTTGGGAAGATAGATGGCGGGGGAGGGGGCCTCCATTGGCCGCTACCAGAAAGTGATAAAGCAGCAGAGCACAAAATCGGAACTTTTAGAAGTCTGCTCCACTGAGGGATGTCCCTCTAGTGGCTAAGTGGGGGGTGGAACCCTTGCGGGACAGGTCTCAGGACCCTCGGGGTCACAGAAAGACCGGGGGTGCCTGAGTGCAGCAGAGATCCCAGGTATCAGAGCGGGGAAGCCGGCTGCAGAGATGGAGCCAAGGCGTGGGCTCTCAGCTCAAGGTTGCCATAAACTGTGATCCACGGCACAGTCGGGCCACTGCTCTTCCAGCAGGGACCCAACAAGCAGCAGATCTGGGGAAATTCACCTTCCACCCCTGGGAGGAGTGGCGTGGGAGTGCACCGCAGGGATCTGCTGGGTTTGGAGACCACACAGGGTCAGGTGCCAGAGATAGAAATGCTCGGTCACAGGCCAGGTGGGCAGGAGTGCGGCCAGAGATGAGGGAGATGGGAATGACTGACTGCTTTTCTCTGAGGGCGCACTGAGGAGTGGGGTCCCATGTTCATGGCTCCTCCAGGGCAGAGATTGGGAGGCCGCCATTCTCACTCTCGTCCTCCAAAGCTGTACGGAAAGCTTGCAGGGAACAAAAGCTCCTGAGAGCAAACCCCAGCAGATTATTTGGCCCACCCCTGGCAGGGGCGGGGCAATTCCGCCTCCGGCAAAGACACCTGATAACCACTGCAACAGGCCCCTCCCCCAGAAGATCAGCAAAAACAACCAGCCAAGACCAAGTTTACCTATCAATGGCAGAACTCCAGTGCTAGGGGAATACTGCACATAGAATTCATGGCTTTTTTCCCATGATTTTTTAGTCTTTCAAAGTTAATTTTTTTTAATTATTTTTCTTTTTTTATTATTTTTTTTTTTAAGATTTTATTTATTTATTTGAGAGAGAGAATGAAAGAGAGAGAGAGCATGAGAGGGGGGAGGGTCAGAGGGAGAAGCAGACTCCCTGCCGAGCAGGGAGCCCGATGCGGGACTCGATCCCGGGACTCCAGGATCATGACCTGAGTCGAAGGCAGTCGCTTAACCAACTGAGCCACCCAGGCGCCCTATTTTTCTTTTTTTAAAAAAATCTCTTTTATTGCTCATTTTTAAAGTCATATTCTATCTCTTCACAGCAGTTAACCTTATTTTTGGTACATATATATAAGTTGTTCTCTCTTTAAAATTTTGGGATACAGCTTCTTCTAACAGACCAAAATATACCCTAAATGTCTAATATATGGCTTTGTTCTAGTCTCCTGCCTGATCACATTCTCTCCCTCTTTTTTTTTTCAATCCTCTTCTTTCTTTTTTCAAGCAACTTCTTACCAATTCCTTTTATAAAATCTTTTATAATTTTCATCTTCAAGCCATATTCCATCCCTTCATCGTATTTACCCTTATTTTTGTACATATATAAGTTTTTCTTTCTTTAAAATTTGGGAGGCACTTTCTTCTAACAGACCAAAATATGCCCAAAATCTAGTATGTGGCAATAACCTATGCACCAGCCTGATCATATTTGATCATATTCTGATTTTTGTTTGTTTGTTTTTATCTTTTTCTTTTTCTTTTTTTTTTCTTTTTCCTTTTCTTTCCCTTTCTTTTCCCCAGGTTTCAGGTCTCTTCTGACTTGTTTAGTGTATATTTTTCTGGGGTTGTTGTTACCCTGTTAGCATTTTGTTCTCTCATTCATTTATTCTCCTCTGGACAAAATGACAAGACAGAAAAAGTCACCTCAAGAAAAAGAACAAGAGGCAGTACTGACTGCCAGAGACCTAATCAATACAGACATTAGCAGATGTCAGAACTAGAGTTCAGAATGACGATTTTAAAGATACTAGCTGGGCTTGAAAAAAGAATGGAAGATATTAGAGAAACCCTTTCTGCAGAAATAAAAGAACTAAAATCTAATCAAGTCAAAATCAAAAAGGCTATTAATGAGGTGCAATCAAAAATGGAGGCTATAACTGCTAGGATAAGCGAGGAAGAAGATAGAATTAGTGATACAGAAGACCAAATGATGGAAAACAAAGAAGCTGAGAAAAAGAGAGATAAACAACTACTGGATCACAAGGGCAGAATGCGAGAGATAAGTGATACATAGATGAAACAATATTAGAATAATTGGGATCCCAGAAGAAGAAGAAACAGAGAGAGGGGCAGAAGGTATATTGGAGCAAATTATAGCACAGAACTTCCCTAATTTGGGGAAGGAAACAGGTATGAAAATCCAGGAGGCACAGAGAACCACCCTCAAAATCAATAAAAATAGTTCAACACCCCAACATCTAATAGTAAAACTTAACGAGTCTCAGAGTCAAAGAGAAAATCCTGAAAGCAGCTCGGGAGAAGAGATTTGTGACCTACAACGGTAGAAACATTAGACTGGCAACAGACCTATCCACAGAGACCTGGCAAGCCAGAAAGGACTGGCATGATATATTCAGAGCACTAAATGAGAAAAATATGCAGCCAAGAATACAATATCCAGCTAGGCTGTCATTGAATATAGAAGGAGAGATAAAAATCTTCCAGGACAAACAAAAAGGAAAGGAATTTGCAAACAGGAAACCAACCCTACAAGAAATATTGAAAGGGGTCCTCTAAGCAAAGAGAGAGCCTAAAAGTAACATAGAACAGAAAAGAACACAGACAATATACAGTAACAGTCACCTTATAGGCAATACAATGGCACTAAATTCATATCTTTCAATAGTTACCCTGAATGTAAATGGGCTAAATGCCCCCAATCAAAAGACACAGGCTATCAGATCGGATAAAAAAAACAAGATCCATCGATATGCTGTCTGCAAGAGACTCATTTTAGACCCAAAGACACCCCCAGATTGAAAGTGAGGGGGTGGAAAACCATTTACCATGCTAATGGACACCAAAAGAAAGCTGGTTTGGCAATCCTTATATCAGACAAATTAGATTTTAAACCAAAGACTATAATAAGAGATGAGGAAGGACACTGTATCATACTTAAAGGGTCTATCCAACAAGAAGACCTAACAGTTGTAAATATCTATGCTCCTAACATGGGAGCAGCCAATTATATAAGCCAATTAATAACAAGAGCAAAGAAACACATCGACAACAATACAATAATAGTGGGGGACTTTAACACCCCCCTCACTGAAATGGACAGATCATCTAAGCAAAAGATCAAAAGGAAATAAAGACTTTAAATGACACACTGGACCAAATGGCCTTCACAGATATATTCAGAATATTCCATCCCAAAGCAACAGAATACACATTCTTCTCTAGTGCCCATGGAACATTCTCCAGAATAGATCACATCCTAGGTCACAAATCAGGTCTCAACCGGTACCAAAAGATTGGGATCATCCCCTGCATCTTTTCAGACCACAATGCTTTGAAACTAGAAATTAATCACAAGAGGAGTGTTGGAAAGAACTCAAATACATGGAGGCTAAAGAGCATCCTACTAAAGAATGAATGGGTCAACCAGGAAATTAAGGAAGGATTCAAAAAATTCATGGAAACCAATGAAAAGGAAAACACAACTGTTCAAAATCTTTGGGATGCAGCAAAGGTGGTCCTAAGAGGAAAGTATATAGCAATACAAGCCTTTCTCAAGAAACAAGAAAGGTCTCAAATACAC
Organism: Halichoerus grypus; assembly: GCF_964656455.1. Classification (NCBI taxonomy): domain Eukaryota; kingdom Metazoa; phylum Chordata; class Mammalia; order Carnivora; family Phocidae; genus Halichoerus; species Halichoerus grypus. The sequence goes on along the minus strand of NC_135727.1, from coordinate 22,248,264 downwards.
AACCTAACCCTATACCTAAAGGAGCTGGAGAAAGAACAGCAAATAAAGCCTAAACCCAGCAGGAGAAGAGAAATAATAAAGGTCAGAGCAGAAATCAATGAGATAGAAACCAAAAGAACAGTAGAACAGATCAACGAAACTAGGAGCTTGTTCTTTAAAAGAATTAACAAGGGCGCCTGGGTGGCTCAGTTGGTTAAGCAACTGCCTTCGGCTCAGGTCATGATCCTGGAGTCCCAGGATCGAGTCCTGCATCAGGCTCCCTGCTCAGCAGGGAGTCTGCTTCTCCCTCTGACCCTCCCCCCTCTCATGCTCTCTCTCTATCTCATTCTCTCTCTCAAATAAATAAATAAAATTTTAAAAATAAATAAATAAATAAAAAATAAAAGAATTAACAAGATTGATGAACCCCTGGCCAGACTTATCAAAAAGAAAAGAGAAAGGACCCAAATAAATAAAATCATGAATGAAAGAGGAGAGACCACAACCAACACCAAAGATTTACAAACAATTATAAGAACATATTATGAGCAACTATATGGCAGCAAATTAGATAATCTGGAAGAAATGGATGCATTCGTAGAGATGTATCAACTACCAAAACTGAACAAGGAAGAAATAGAAAACATAAACAGACCTATAACCACTAAGGAAATTGAAGCAGTCATCAAAAATCTCCCAACAAACAAAAGCCCAGGGCCAGATGGCTTCCCAGGGGAATTCTACCAAACATTTAAAGAAGAATTAATACCTATTCTTCTGACACTGTTTCAAAAATAGAAATGGAAGGAAAACTTCCAAACTCGTTTTATGAGGCCACCATTACCTTGATCCCAAACCAGACAAAGACCCCATCAAAAAGGAGAATGGCAGACTAATATCCTTGATGAACATGGATGCCAAAATTCTCACCAAAATACTAGCCAATAGAATCCAACAGTACATTAAAAGGATTATTCACCACGACCAAGTGGGATTTATCCCTGGGCTGCAACGTTGGTTCAACATCCGCAAATCAATCAATATGATACAATACATTAATAAAAGAAAGAACAAGAACCATAGGATCCTCTCAATAGATGCAGAAATAGCATTTGACAAAGTACAGCATCCTTTCTTGATTAAAACCCTTCAGAGTATAGGGATAGAGGGTACGTACCTCAATATCATAAAAGCCATCTACAAAAAACCCATAGCAAATATCATTCTCAAAGGGGAAAAACTGAGAGCTTTCCCCCTAAGGTCTGGAACATGGCAGGGATGTCCACTATCACCACTGCTATTCAACATAGTATTAGCAGTCCTAGCCACAGCAATCAGACAACAAAAAGAAATAAAAGGCATCCAAATCGGCAAAGAAGAAATCAAACTCTCACTCTTTGCAGATGATATGATACTTTATGTGGAAAACCCAAAAGAGTCCACCCCAAAACTGCCAGAACTCATACAGGAATTCAGTAAAGTGGCAGGATATAAAATCAACGCACAGAAATCAGTGGCATTCCTATACACCAACAACAAGACAGAAGAAAGAGAAATTAAGGAGTAGATCCCATCTACAATTGCACCCAAAACCATAAGATACCTAGGAATAAATCTAACCAAAGAGGCAAAGGATCTGTACTCAGAAAACTATAGAATACTCATGAAAGAAATTGAGGAAGACACAAAGAAATGGAAAGACGTTCCATGCTCATGGATTGGAAGAACAAATATTGTGAAGATGTCAATGCTACCTAGAGCAATCTACACATTCAATGCAATCCCTATCAAAATACCATCCACTTTTTTCAAAGAAATGGAACAAATAATCCTAAAATTTGTATGGAACTAGAAACGACCCTGAATAGCCAGAGGAATGTTGAAAAAGAAAAGCAAAGCTGGTGGCATCACAATTCCGGACTTCAAGCTCTATTACAAAGCTGTAATCATCAAGACAGTATGGTACTGGCACAAAAACATACACATACATCAATGGAACAGAATAGAGAGCCCAGAAATGGACCCTCAACTCTATGGTCAACTCATCTTCGACAAAGCAGGAAAGAATATCCAATGGAAAAAAGACAGTCTTCAACAAATGGTGTTGGGAAAATTGGACAGCCACATGCAGAAGAATGAAACTGGACCATTTCCTTACACCACACACAAAAATAGACTCAAAATGGCTGAAAGATCTAAATGTGAGACAGGAGTCCATCAAAATCTTAGAGGCGAACACAGGTAGCAACCTCTTCGATCTCAGCCACAGAAACTTCTTCCTAGAAACATCGCCAAAGGCAAGGGAAGCAAGGGCAAAAATGAACTATTGGGACTTCATCAAGATAAAAAGCTTTTGCACAGCAAAGGAAACAGTCAACAAAACTAAAAGACAACCGACAGAATGGGAGAAGATATTTGCAAATGACATATCAGATAAAGGGCTGGTATCCAAAATCTATAAAGAACTTATCAAACTCAACACCCAAAGAACAAAGAATCCAATCAAGAAATGGGCAGAAGACATGAACAGACATTTTTCCAAAGAAGACATCCAAATGGCCAACAGACACATGAAAAAGTGCTCAACATCGCTCAGCATCAGGGAAATCCAAATCAAAACCTCAATGAGATACCACCTCACACCAGTCAGAATGGCTAAAATTAACAAGTCAGGAAACGACAGATGTTGGCAAGGATGCGGAGAAAGGGGAACCCTCCTACACTGTTTGTGGGAATGCAAGCTGGTGCAGCCACTCTGGGAAACAGAATGAGGTTCCTCAAAAAGTTGAAAATAGAGCTGCCATACGACCCAGCAATTGCCCTACTGGGTATTTACCCCAAGATACAAATGTAGGGATGGATCCGAAGGGGTATGTGTACCCCGATGTTTATAGCAGCAATGTCCACAATAGCCAAACAATGGAAAGAGCCAAGATGTCCATCGACAGATGAATGGATAAAGAAGAAATGGTATACAATGGTATACCATTTATACAATGGTATACAATGGTATACCATTTATACAATGGTATAAATGGTATACAATGGAATATTATGCAGCCATCAAAAGGAATGAAATCTTGTCATTTGCAACGACGTGGATGGAACTAGGGGGTATTATGCTAAGCAAAATAAGTGAATCAGAGAAAGACATGTATCATATGACCTCACTGATATGAGGAATTCTTAATCTCAGGAAACAAAGTGAGGTTTGCTGGAGCGGTGGGGGATGGGAGGGATGGGGTGGCTGGGTGATAGACATTGGGGAGGGTATGTGCTATGGTGAGTGCTGTGAACTGTGTAAGACTGCTGAATCACAGATGTATATCTCCGAAACAAATAATACATTATATGTTTAAAAAAGAAGAAGAAGAAGATAGCAGGAAGGGAAATATGAAGGGGGGGAAATCAGAGGGGGAGACGAACCATGAGAGACTATGGACTCTGAGAAACAAACTGAGGGTTCTAGAGGGGAGGTGGGTGGGGGGATGGGTTAGCCTGGTGATTAGTATTAAAGAGGGCATGTACTGAATGGAGCACTGGGTGTTATATGCAAACAATGAATCATGGAACACTACATCAAAAACTAATGATGTAATGTATGGTGATTAACATAACATAAAAATGTGTATATATATATATATATATATATATATATATATATACTGAACAAGAATTTGATCATATGTGGGCAATTTATGAATCTAGGAAGAAAAGCATCTTAAGAGACATGCATTATTATTTTTTCATTCTTTTTGACATGTTAAATTTTAACATTGGTGTTTTTGTTGCTTCCTGCCTCAAATTAATATTTTATTAAGTGTATAAATTTTTGTAACTATATGAATAACAATAGAAACAAAATTGTGTAATGATCATAACCATCTTGGAAATTTGTAGTATTTGAGCTGAATGATAGCCAACACAGAAACTAGGACTTGAGCATACCCATCTGATTATTTCTTATCAAGAGACATGTTCTTTCAGTGTATGCTAGATACCTCTCAAACTGAACTGTATTAAGGGGAAATGTTTTAAACTAAAATTTGTTGTTTTTGTTAATTAGATATTGAGACAGATGCCAGTTGTTTTTGCCTTTAACAAAATGGATACTTAACTAGAACACATTGGCCAACATGAGGATTCAAGACCAGCACTTGGAAAACACTGCCATAGTCTAGGATTGTTTTAAGTTCAAATGAAAATATGTTAATTTGATTATTCTTTCAGTTAAGCTTCCCTTAGAAAAACTCATAGCTGAAAATGCATGCTTACTGATATGAAGGAAAGAAATGAGAAATGGGGAAAGCCAAACAGGATTATTATGGATAATTTACAATGTAAGAACTTAAAGGGAGGCTAAGCAGAGTCTGGCCATGATATACTAAGACCAATTTTCTCTAATAGGAATGGTTTCCTTTTCACAGTGATCAGACTGGGAGGCTGTAGCTTGTTGCAAAAATGCCATTCAAAGTGCTGTTTTAAAAATATGCCTAGTAAAGAGATTTCAGCACCATTTTATAAGCACACAAGTAGTGTTTTGTTGACTCATAAGTGGCATTTATTCAGTTTAATCAGACATATTATTCATAAGGTTTGCATTTAAATGGCTTTTATTTATGTATAGTATTTAAATATATCCTTAAAGAATAAAGCCTTGTCACAAAGGAGATTTAAAAAGTTGAGTCACAATGTTAGAAGACAATTCCCAAGGCTGAGTTTCAACAATGTTGAGAACTCTGACAGCCTCATTATAACAAGATTTAGTACTGCAAGGAATTCATGTAAATGACAGTATCATTCATTTGGTTATACCAACTTTAGTATTTTTAATTAAATCAAACTATTTATATATGGTCATATATCACACAAGGTAGGACCATCACTTTTATGTTGCCTCATCCTGTTAGATTCTAAGCATACACTACTTATGGCTATGGAAGGAATTCTAGCTCTCCCGAATTTGGAAATCCTCTTCACACCTCCTGTAATTAAGGTACTACACTTTTTCTAGTTAAGACTGACTCTAAAAAAATTGTATGGAATCAAAATGTGTCTTCTCTACCTTCCTATCTCCCTTTCAGTGTTACTCTCTGCTATAAAAAGGTCTGTAAAATACTCAGGGTCTCCATTCTGTCCTGGATTTCCAAGGAGATGTGTCACCCAGATCTGCCATCAAGCCTGGCATTAATTACTCAAGGGAAAAATAAAAGAATCAAGTTCCATGTCTTTGGCAATGACATAAAAACATTTTCTCCTACAGTTGGAAAGGAAACCATCTTCAGGCTTTGTGGAATGTCCACTGATCTACCCAGGCCCAGCCCTCTGCATAGTACTGGTTTCAGACAACAAGCAAGCAAATAGATATAACTAAAGAAAAATCCAGATTGCTTAGTTGTTAAAGATGTACCTCTTACAGAGATTATGAATAAAAAGAGTATAGCCTACTTTTCAAAGAAGTTACGTAAATGTCAGAGTAATACTAGGATGAAGAATGGCCCTTGCAACTAGGATATCACACTGTTCTTTATATATAAAAACCTGATACAGCTTTTGACACATAGTAGGCAATTAATGCATGGTAGGTAACAATCTTTAAGCTACCTAACTCTCAGAGAGATGGAATCCAAAATACCCTAATCATCTACAGTAATAAGTCAGTCTTCTTCCTCTCTCCAACTGTCTCTTCTCTTCTGTACACACAAATACACACAGAACAGCAAGGAGAAGGGAGGAAAGAGTAGAGTTCAAGAGATCAGGAATCCATAAATACAGGTATGAATGCCTGTAAATAGTGTAATTTATCCCTTCTATCTAGCCATAAATTCAGTTTTGAACTTAGCAACCTCACCTCGCAAGGGATTTCCATGTTATTTAGAGGGACCAATCTCTAATATGGCTTTGGTTTCTGTCTTAGCAATAGATAAAATATAAAGAGGACGAGAGGAAAGAAATATAATAAATGAAGAATCAAAGTAGCAAGAACTTTAGAAATGAAAGCATGGTGTGGCCGGAAGAGCACAGAACTAGATGTCAGGAGACATGGGGTATAGTCCAATTGCGGCCACTCACTAGTTATACAAGTTTACATAAGTCACTGAATTTTTTTCTGAGCCTACATTTAAACAATGAAAAATAGTCTCTGTCAAACATTCTTCTCTGGATTATGCTGAGGATCAAATGAGATAAGGGATAGGAAAGTGTCTGACCAAATATAAAGCTGTGAAATGAAGGTGATTAATACAATGATGCTTTTTAAAGAGTCCCATGAAAATTGCTGACTAACTCCTGATTGATAAGGACATAAAAGGTGAAGAGTAGAAGTTGATGGTTCACGAAATAGGACATATATAGTAACAGCATGGAGAAATAAGGATTCATTAACCAGCTTGATTATAACTACCAACACTACCAAATACCTTATTTTTAACAATCCAGTGTTCATGATCCCCAAAATTTTAGCAGCTAGCAGCTTAAGAACTCCATTCAGTTAATGCTGTTAATGCATTGTTACACAGCATCTCTGAATTCTCTTCCATGTTCTCTAATGTGCATTTTAAAAAATCTGTATCTGTATCTGCTTTTACTGTGGTAAATATAAAATTCTACTGTGTCTTTATAGGAGCTGTCATTTACCTAGCATTGCTTATCTTTGATAAATTAGAACCAGTCCTTAGAAGACATAGGTTTTTAGTCACAATCTATGTAATGAAAAAAAAATCAGGACACTGACTGTGTCATGGAAAAGTCACTATTCCTCCTGAGGGTCACAATGAGCTGAGGCACAGCAGTAAAATGCTTGAGAGACCCTAGTTGATCCCATCACAGTCAGATGGTAGTTTGCCCCTCAGTTTGTCATCTCTTGTTTTCCTAAGTTTTAACTTGGTGCTTTGTTGATACCATATTGCCACTTTCTTCCTTTTCAATTCCCCTCACCAATTTCATATGCCATTATCCTCTTTTATGAGAAACTCCTTTTCTGAGAAGCTGGCCTATAATCACCTCACCATTTCTTTGCCTTCTTTCTGACATGTGAAATGCCTACAACCAATTCACCTTCACTCATTTCTGCAATTTCTTCTTTTTGCCTTAGCTGCTCATTTTCTATACCATCTTCCATTCTCATTTATATGGGATTTCCCTTTCCCTTTCACTAAATGTTGGCATCACTTACTTTGGTGACCTCAGGAAGCCTTGATCCTGACACTCATGATTGTGAGCTGTTTATTCCTTTTCTAATATAAATAATTTTGAAAGCTTAGGAGGGGGTCTTTTTTCCTCAGGTTAACTCCTTTAACAGAGGCTGAAGTTTAAAAGAGTTTAATGTTGCCCAAGTGTTTTGAAAATGGTCATCCCAAGTGATGCAAGGAATGGTCCTAGGTCAAGAATTAGTTGGAAAATGCAAGCTTGAGCTAAAAGAGAGTTATTATCACCTACAGATTCAATACAAAACATACTGGCTTTCCAAAAAAAATATTGAATATCTTTCAGTTATCCATAATTCTAATTTTAGTCATAATGCTATTATTATTGAATGCACTTAGATTTGACTATATATTGTTTCAAAATAGTTCTTCCAATTGAAGAAGCAGTTAATGATGGCACTATCCACAGATGTAACACAAAACCATTGTTACTTAAATATCATGTATATTGTGATTTTACTTCCAATTTTATGATAATTTTATGTGTTGTTTTTCAAATATCTAGATCTCAGTTTGATCAAACGAAATGAACTTTAGCCACTGATCCCCTTAGTAAATGTTACACCTTAAGTGAAGACCTAAGGTTCACCTTTAAGGAATATTTGTATCATTTAGTAAAAGGTCCAATAAACTATTGAGCCCCCCAAAAATAACCATTGAAAATCACCATCCTCTATTCACAATTTGACCCTTTCAGACAAACTGTACTAATTCTTTGTGATGGACTTGTTTTCATTCATATAATAGCTGTTCGAAGAATCATTTCTTACCTAAAATTAGTGTGATATTTTTATGGTAATTACATCTAAACTGCATGATAGCATAACACAGACAAATCTGAACTTATGAGCATTCTACAAAATACCTGACCAGTAATCCTCAAAATTGTCAGGGTTGTAAAAGAAAGGAAAGTCTGAGAAACTGTCACAGCCAAGAGCCTAAGGATATATTGCAAGTAAATATAACATGTTACCCTAGATAGGGTGCTGGAACAGATAAAGGAAATTAGGTAACAACAAAGAAAACTGGATATAGTATGGACATTAGTTAATAATAATGTATCAATATTGATTCATTAATTGTGACAGATGTGTCATATTTAAAAAAATATTAACAACAGGAGATAGTGGATATGGGCTATAGAGGAACACTCTATGTTATCTTTGTAATTTCTCCATAAAGTTAAAATCTATTCTAAAATTTTTGAAAAAATGTTTATTAAGAAATACAATGTCCAGCAAACTATCAAAGATAACCAGGCACAAAAGAGACATTACAATGTGAGAGAAAAACAGCACAAACAAAAGGTAGAAGAGGAAATCCACAAAACTTATAGAACATAAGTTTAAAAGGTATAACACAAATATGCTTAATATTCTTATGTGAATAAACACTCAAATTGAAATTTTAGCAAGGAACTTGATATTATAAGATGTATACAACATTATTATTTTTTATTTAAATTACCCAACGTACAGTGCAATATTGGTTTCTGGAGTAGAATTCAATGACTCATCACTTACATACAACACCCAGTGCTCATCATAACAAGTGGCCTCCTTAATACCCATCACCCATCTAGCAACATTAACTATAGTCATCATACTGTACATTAGATCTCTAGAACTTCATCTTATAATTGAAAGTCTGAACCCTTTAATCAATTTCTTCCATTTCCCCCCATCCACCAGCCTCTGGTAACCACCATTCTAATTTCTGTTACCATTAAATTTGCTAAGAGAGTAGCTCTCAAGTGTTCCCACCACAAAAAATGACAACTATGGGAGGTGATGGATTTGTTAATTAGTTTGATTGTGGTAATTATTTTACAATGTATACATATATTAAAACATCACATTGTACACCAAGTATATGAAAATTTTCTTTGTCAAAAATAAATTATTTTTAAAAAACAATGCAAGCTTGAAAAAATCAAATAGAAATTCTAGAACTGAGTAGTTCAATAACCAAATTCAGGGATGATGCAATGTATGAGCTTAACAGATGAAAAGAAACTAATGAAATGAAAAACATTATCATAAAAAACCCTTTCCAGGATGAGACAAATTGAAAGATAAAATGGAAAGCAAATAAGAGAAAAGATATAAAGAATACACAAGAAAAGCTAACACATGTGAAAGCTGAATCCCATAAAGAAAAACAAAAAAGATGGATCAAGCAAAAAAAGATTCGATGAAGTTCAAGACAGGACATTTGACGTTATTCTATCAGAGGAGAAAAAAGAATGAAAAAGGCTGAAGAAAGCCTACATGAATTATGAGATACCATTAATATAAACAATCTATGCTTTATTGGAGTCTCAGAAAGAGAAGAGAGGGAAGAAAGAGGAAAAGCACATTCAAAGAAATAATGGCTCCTTTCCTACACAATTCACAGTGCTCACCATAGCACATACCCTCCCCAATGTCTATCACCCAGCCACCCCATCCCTCCCACCCCCCACCACTCCAGCAACCCTCAGTTTGTTTCCTGAGATTAAGAATTCCTCATATCAGTGAGGTCATATGATACATGTCTTTCTCTGATTGACTTATTTTGCTCAGCATAATACTCTCCAGTTCCATCCACGTTGTTGTTGAAGGGGGGGAAATCAGTGGGGGAGATGAACCATGAGAGACTATGGACTCTGAGAAAAAAACAGGGTTCTAGAGGGGAGAGGGGTGGGGGATGGGTTAGCCTGGTGATGGGTATTAAAGAGGGCACATACTGCATGGAGCACTCGGTGTTATACACAAACAATGAATCATGGAACACTACAACAAAAACTAATGATGTAATATATGGTGATTAACATAACATAATAAAATAAAATGAAATAAAATAAAATAAAATAAAATAAGAAATAATGGCTGAAAACTTCCAAAATCTGGGAAGATTTGAATATCTAAATTCATTAAGCCAAAAGGATACCAAAAAGTTTCAAATCAAAAAGATCTCCAAGACACATTCCAATGAAACCAGCTAAAAACAAAGACAAAGAGAATTTTAAAGGCAGCAAGAGAAAAAATTCCTCAAATACAAGGAAACCTCCATATGGCTATTGGTGGATTTCTCAGCAGAAATCCTGCAGGGTAGGAGAGACTGCTTTGATATATTTGAAGTGTTGAAGCTGCCAATCAAAAATAATTTACCTAGCAAAATTGTCCAGAAATAAAGGTGAGATAAAGAATTTCTCAAACAAAAGCTGACAGAGTTCAACACCTGCCTTATAAGAAATGCTAACAAGAGTTTTTCAAGCTGAAATGAAAGGACAATAAATAGTAACATGAAAAATATAAAAATATAAAACACATTGGTAAAGATTAGTATAAAATGAAATTCAGAATATTCCAATACTGTACTATGGTGTGTGTTAATCACTTAATTCTAGTATAAAGATTATAGGACAAAAGTATTAAAAACAAGTACAGGTAAAATAATGTGTTAATGGGTATACAATATAAAAAAATGTGAACTGTGGCATCAAAAACATAAAATGTTGACGGGGGAGTAAAAGGGTAAGGTTTATTTAATGCAACTGAAGTTGTTATTAGCTCAGTTATATGTATAAGATATTTTATGTTTGTAAGCCTCATGGCAACCTCAAAGCAAAAACCTATAGTAGATACAACAAAGAAAAAAGAAGGGAATAAAAGCACACTGCTATGGAAAATCATCAATTCACAAAGAAAGCAAGCAAGAGAGGGACAAAGGGGGCGCCTGGGTGGCTCAGTTGGTTAGGCGACTGCCTTCGGCTCAGGTCATGATCCTGGAGTCCCTGGATCGAGTCCCGCATCGGGCTCCCTGCTCGCGAGGAGTCTGCTTCTCCCCCTGACCCTCCCCCCTCTCATGTGCTCTCTCTCTCATTCTCTCTCTCAAATAAATAAATAAAATCTTTAAAAAAAAAAAAAGAGAGGGACAAAGGAACTATAAAATAGCTAGAAAACAATTAATAAAATAGTATTAGTAAGTTCTTACATGTCAGTAATTACTTTAAATGTAAATAGAATAAATTCTCCAGTCAAAAAGCATGGCTGAATGGATTAAGGAAAAAACAAAACAAAACAAGAAAACATGATCCAACTAAGTGCTGCCTATAAGAAACTAACTTCAACTTTAAGGACATATATAGGCTCCAAATGAAGTGATGGAAAATGTATTCCATGCAAATGGAAACCAAAAGAGAATGAGGATAACTATTCTTATGGGACAAAATAGACTTTAAGTAAAAAAATGTAAGAGAAAAAGAAGGTCATTATATAATGATAAAGATGTCAATTAATCAAGAGAATATAACAATTGAAAATATACATACATCCAAATTGGAGCCCCTAAAGATATTAAGTAAATTATACAGAAATAGACAGCAATATAATAATAGTATGGGACTTCAATACCTCATCTACAACACTGGCTAGATCATCCAGAAAGAAAATCAATTAAAAAATATTGGACTAGACCTACACTTTAGACCAAATAAGCATAACAGATGTCTGCAGAACGTTCCATACAACAGCAATAGAATACACATTCTTCTCAAATACACATGAAACATCCCCCAAGATAGAACATATGTTCAATCATATAACAAGTCTCAACAAATTTAAGAATACTGAAATCATACCAAGTATCTCTTCTGACCACAAGGGTATGAAACTAGAAATCGGTAACAGGAGGAAAACTGGAAAATTCACAAATAGGTGGAAATTAAACAATGCAGATCTAAACAAGAAATGGATAAAAGAAGAAACCAAGAGGTACCTGGGTGGCTCAGTCGGTTAAGCCTCCGACTCTTGATTTTGGCTTAGGTCACAATCTCAGGGTCCTGGAATCAACCCCACATCAGGTTCCATGCTCAGCATGAAGTCTGCTTCTCTCCTTCTCCCTCTCTCTCTGCTCCTGCCCCCACTCCTGAGCATGCTCTCTCTTTCTCTCTCTCTCTAAAATAAATAAATAAATCTTTAAAAAAAGAAGAAAAAATCAAAACAGAAATCACCAAATATCATGAAACAAATATGGAAACACAACATATCAAAACTTACGGGATGCAGCAAAAAGTTCTAAGAGAGAATTTTATTGAGATAAACACCTACATTAAGAAAAAAGAAAGATCTCAAGTAAATAACCTAAATCATAATAAGTAACTAGAAAAAAGAATAAACTATGCCCAAAGTTAGCAGAAGGAGGGAAATAACAAAAATCAGAGAGGAAATAAAAATAGAAACCAGAAAAACAATTTTAAAAATCAATGAAACAAAGACCTCGTTTTTTGAAAAGAAAAACATTAACAAACTGTTAGCTAGACTAATAAACAAAAAGAGAAAATTCATGGGGCACCTGGGTGGGTCAGTAGGTTAAGCATCTGCCTTTGGCTCAAGTCATGATCCCAGGGTCCTGGGATCAAGCCCTGCATTGGGTTCTCTGCTCAGCGGGGAGCCTGCTTCTCCCTCTACCTCTGTCTGCTGCTCTGCCTACTTGTGCTCTCTCTCTCTCTGTCAAATAAATAAATAAAATCTTTAAAAAAGAGAAAATTCATTAAATAAAATTAGAAATGAAAGAGGAGACATTACAACTAGTAATACAAATAAAAAGAATCATGAGACTACTATGAATAATTATATGCCAATATATTAGATAACCTAAAAGAAATAGGTAAATTCCTATAAACATACAACTTACTAAGACTGAATCATCAAGAAATAGAAAATAGAAAATCTGAACAGATCAACAATAAGAAAGGAGATTGAAAAAGTAATCAAAAACCTCTCAACAAAGAAAAGCCAGGAGCAGATGACATCACAGGTAAATTCCAACAAACATTTAAAGAAAAGTTAATGTGTCTGAGAAACAAACAGGGTTTTAGAGGGGAGGGCGGAGGGGGATTGGTTAGCCCAATGACGGGTATTAAGGAGGGCATGTACTGCATGGAGCACTGGGTGTTATACGAAAACAATGAATCGTGGATCACCACATCAAAAACTAATGATGTATTGTATGGTGACTAACATAACATAATAAAATTTAAAAAAAAAAGAAAAGTTAATGGCAATCCTTCTTAAAACTCTTCCAAAAATTTGCAGAGGAAAGAGCACTTCCAAATTTATTTTATGACACGAACGTTACCTACATACCAAAGGCAGATAAGAACACTACAGGAAATGAAACTGCAGGCTAATATCCCTGATGAATATAGATGCAAAATTTCTCGACAAAATAGCAAACTGAATTCACCAACACATTAACAGGATTATACACCATGATCAAGTGGTATTTATCCCTCAGGTGCAAAGATATTTCAACATAAATCAATAAGTGTTATATACCACATTAACATAATGAAAGAGAAAACATATGATCATCTCAATGGATACAGAAAAAGCATATGACAAAATTCAACATCTTTTCATGCTAAAATCCCAACAAAATTGGTATCAAAGAAACACAACATAATAAAAGCCATATATGACAAGCTCTCAGTCTGCATTGTACTCAATGGTAAAATGTTGAAAGTATTCCCTCTAACATCAGGAACTAGACAAGAGTGCCTACTCTCACCATTCCTATTCCACATAGTACTAGAAGTCCGATCCAGAGCAATTAGGCAAGAAAAAGAAATAAAAGGCATCCAAATCAGAAAGGAAGAAGTAAAATTGTCTCTGTTTGCAGGTGACATGATCTTATATATTAAAAAACCCTAAAAGATGTCATCAAAAAACTGCTAGAACTAATAAACAAAGTCAGTAAAGTCGCAGGATACAGAATCAGAGTATAAAATCATTTGTGTTTCTATATACTAACAACAATCTGAAAAAGAAATATAGCAAAACAATTCCACTTAAAATAGCATAAAGATCAATAAAATACTTAGGAATAAGTTAAACCAAGGAAGGGAAAGATATTCACAGTGAAAACTGTAAGACACTGATGAAAGAAATTGAAGAAGACACAAATAAATGGAAAGATATCCCCTGTTCATGGATCAGAAGAATTAATATTGTTAAAATGTCCACACTACCTAAAGCCATCTATAGATTTAATGCAATCCCTATCAAAATCCCAAAGGCATTTTTCACAGAAATAGAAAAAACATAGGGACTACACAAGACCATGAATAGCCAAAGTAATCCTGAGAGAGAGCAAAGCTGGAAGCAGCCTGATTCCAAAATATATTACAAAGCTATAGTAATCAACGAGTATGGTACTAACCTAAAAACAAGCAAATAGACCAGTGGAACAAAACAGAGAGCCCAGAAATTAACCCATGCATATATGGTCAACAAATCTTTGACAAGAGAGCCAAGAATACTGAACAGGGAAAAGATAGTCTCCTCAACAAATGGTGCTGGGAATGCTGAGTATTCACAATCAAAAGAATGAAACTGGACCCTTATCTACACCACTCAAAAATATTAACTTGAAATGTATTAAAAATCTAAATGTAAGACCAGAAACTAAAAATCCTAGAAGAAAACATAGTAAAGAAGCTCCTTGACATTGGTCCCAGCAATGAGGTTTTTATTTTTATTTTTTGGATATGTCAGCAAATGCACAAACAACAAAAACAAAAATTAAAAATTAAAAAATAAAGTGGGATTACATCAAACTAAAAAGCTTCTGCAAAGCAAAAGACACAATCAATAAAATGATAAGGCAATCTATGGAATGGGAGAAAATATTTGCAAACCACTTATCTCATGAAGGGCTAATATCCAAAATATATGAGACTCATACAACTCAATAGCAAAATTAATAATAATAATAATAATAATAATAATAATAATAATTCATTTTTTAATGGGAAAAGGACATGGATTGACGTTTTACAAAAGAAGATATACAAGTGGCCAACAGATAGCTAAGTGGTGTTCAACATCACTAATCATCAGAGAAATGTAAATCAAAACCATAATAAGATAACAACTCACTGGTGTTAGGAAGATTGTTATCAAAAAGACAAGAGATAATAAGTGCTGGCAAGGATATGGAAGAAAAGGAAACCCTTGTGTACTCTTTGTAGGAATGTAAATTGTTACAGCCCCTATGAGAACAGTACAGTTGTTTCTCACAAAATTAAAAACAGAATTACTATATGATCCATCAATCACACTTCTGAGTGTGTATCCAAAGGAAGCAGAATCACTATCTCAAAGAGGTATCTGCATGCCTATATTCATTGCAGTATTATTCATAATAGCCAAGACATGGAAACAACCTAAGTTTCCATTGACAGATGAATGAATAAAGAAAATGTGGTATATATACACACACATATACATGCAATAGAATATTATTCAGCCATAAAAAGAAGTAAATCCTACCATTTGTGACAACATAAACATTGAAGGCATTATGCTAAGTGAAATAAATCAGAGAGATAAAGACGAATACTGTATGATCTCACATATATGGAATCTGAAAAAACCAAACTGATAGAAATGAAGATTAGGTTGGCCACTACCAAGGGCTAAGGCATGGGGGAAATGAAGAGATGTTGGTCAAAGGGTAAAAACATCCAATTATAAAATGAACAAGTTTTAGGGATCTAATATACAGCACTGTGACTATAGTTAACAATACTATATTGTATAGCTCTGTTGCTGGGAATGCAAAATGGTGCATCCACTATAGATAACATCAGGGAATTTCCTCAAAAAATTAAAAATAGAACTATAATATGATCTGGCATTTCTACTTCTGGGTATTTAATAAAGATTAAAATTTAAATTATTTAAATTAAATTTTTGGGGGGGGGCGCCTGGGTGGCTCCATTGTTAAGCATCTGCCTTCAGTTCAGGTCAGGATCCCAGGGTCCTGGGATCGAGCCCCACATTGGGCTCCCCACTCAGCTGGAAGCCTGCTTCTCCCTTTCCCACTCCCCCTGCTTATGTTCCCTCTTTCGCTGTCTCTCTCTGTCAAATAAATATATAAAATCTTAAATTAATTTTTTTAGTTTTATTTTATTATGTTATGTTAGTCATCATACGGTGCATCATTAGTTTTTGATATAGTGATCCACGATTCATTGTTTTCGTATAACACCCAGTGCTCCATGCAGTACATGTCCTCCTTAATACCCATCACCAGGCTAACCCATTCCCCCACCCTCCTCCCCTCTAAAACCCTCAGTTTGTTTCTCAGAGTCCATAGTCTCTCATGGTTCATCTCTCCTTCCAATTTCCCCCCCTTCATTTTTCCCTTCCTTCTCCTAATGTCCTCCATGCTATTCCTTATGTTCCACAAATAAGTGAAACCATGATAATTGACTTTCTCTGCTTGACTTATTTCACTTAGCATAATCTCCTCCAGTCCCGTCCATGTTGATGTAAAAGTTGGGTATTCATCCTTTCTGATGGCTGAGTAATATTCCATTGTATATATGGACCACATCTTCTTTATCCATTCATCTGTTGAAGGGCATCTCAGCTCTTTCCACAGTTTGGCTATTGTGGACATTGCTGCTATGAATATTGGGGTGCATATGGCCCTTCTTTTCATTACATCCGTGTCTTTGGGGTAAATACCCAGTAGTGCAATTGCTGAGTCATAGGGTAGCTCTATTTTTAATTTTTTGAGGAACCTCCACACTGTTTTCCAAAGTGGTGTACCAACTTGCATTCCCACCAACAGTGTAAGAGGGTTCCCCTTTCTCCACAACCTCTCCAACATTTGTTGTTTCTTGCCTTGTCAATTTTTGCCATTCTAACTGGTGTAAGGTGGTATCTCAATGTGGTTTTGATTTGAATTTCCCTGATGGCTAATGATGACGAATATTTTTTCATGTGTCTGTTAATCATTTGTATGTCTTCTTCAGAGAATTAAAATTGGAATCAGGATCTCAAAGAGATACCTGCACTCTCCCATTCATTATAGCACTATTCAAAATGTCCAAGAAGTGGAAACAATCTAAATGTCCCTTGAAAAATGAAAGGATAAAGAAAATGTGGTATATACATACAATGGAATACTATTCAACCTAACAAAAAGGCAATTCTATAATATGTGATAACATGCATGAACCTTGAAGACATTTATGCTAAGTAAAAGAATGAAGTCATGAAAAGGTAAATACTGCATGATTCCACTTATATGAAGTATCTAAAATAGTCAAATTTACAGAACCAAAGAGTGCAATGGTTGCCAGTGACTGAAGGCAGGGATAAATGAGAAGTTACTAGTCAGTGGACATAAAATTTTAGCCAAGCAAGATGAACAATCTCTAGAAATCTGCTGCACAAAATTGTACTTAAAGTCAACAATGATGTATTGTACACTTAAATTTTTTAAGAGGATAAATCTCAAGTATTCTTACTACAGTAAAATAAGTCAAGGTTGAATGTTATAATTTCTAAGTTAATTACCTATAGAATAACAAAAGAATATATAAATATCAATGGGAAAATAAGAATAAAAAATCAATCAACACAAAGTATGTTTAAAAATGAAAGAAAATTGAAAGTAGAACAGGAAAAACAAATAAAAAGCACATGGTAAGATAATAGATTTAAACCCAAATATATCAGTTTTTTTTTATTATGTTGTGTTAGTCACCATACAGTACATCATTAGCTTTTGATGTAGTGTCCCATGATTCATTGTTTGTGTATTACACTGAGTGTTCCATGCAATACATGTCCTCCTTAATACCTATCACTGGGCTAACCCATCCCCCCATCCCCCTCCCCTCAAAAACCCTCAGTTTATTTCCCAGAATATATCAGTTTTTACACTTACTTGTCAATGAATTCAACATATCAATTGAATTCAACATATCAATTAAAAGAAAAAGACTCAATAAGCTGTATCTATCTATCTATCTATCTATCTATCTATCTATCTATCTATCTATGCTATGTACAAGAGACATATCCAAAACATAAAGATACAGAACTATTGAAAGTAGAATGATTAGAAAAGATATACTATTCAAATGACAACCAATAGGAAGTTGATGTAGCTTTATTATCAGCAGACACAATAGATGTTTATGCAAAGAGCATCATTACAGATAGGAACAATAAGTAACATAACAAATCTAAATGTATCACTAATAATACTGTCATTAATATACAAAGCAAAAGTGACAGAACTCAAGTAATTCTTACATATGCACAAAGCAAAAATCCAAATAGCTAATAAATGTTTGAAAAAGTACTCAATCTCAATTGTAATCAAGGAAATTAAAATTAAAATCATAATGAAATGCTGCCACACACCCACCAGAAGAGCTAAAATTAAAAAGACTGAAGGAAACAAGTATTAATGAAGATGAGGAGCAACAGAAAATACCACATTGCTGATAATGGATATAAATTGGTATAACCATGTTGAAAAACCACTTGGCATTATCTTAGATTTGAACCATCTTAAATTTGAACATTCAAAATATATCCCATGTTTATGATGTCCTATTTCATCATTCAAACAAAGATATTTTGAGAATGAAATGGAGTACTATAAATAATTACAGGACAATAGGGTTTTTTTTCTTTTAAGAATTTCAACACTTTTTTTTTTTTAAAGATTTTATTTATTTATTTGAGAGAGAGAGAATGAGAGACAGAGAGCATGAGAGGGAGGAGGGTCAGAGGGAGAAGCAGACTCCCCGCCGAGCAGGGAGCCCGATGCGGGACTTGATCCTGGGACTCCAGGATCATGACCTGAGCCGAAGGCAGTCGCTTAACCAACTGAGCCACCCAGGCGCCCAGTAGGGTTTTTTTCATCCTGAACTTTTTATTGTGAAATTAAAAAATAAAAGATACTTAAATAGAGGTAAACATATAAGGCAAAATAGAATCATAAAATTCAATTTGAATTAAGCAGTAGGCTGAATGTTTGGGTCTCCAAATGGTCTTGAATTCAAAACTGCTTAAAAATGGGTAGATTCACAGTTACTGGCAATTGGTTTATAGGTGAGAGAATGGTCAAAGTTGTTCCACTTGAACTTCCAGAAAAATTCTCTCCTCAGTAACATCCTTTAATTGTTGCTGCAATTCACTATTCAATCTGGCCAAAACTGTTTTGGTTCCCTTGTTGCATCTATCTGATGCCTGAATAACTTTCTTATCTTTCCCAACAGACCTAGCAATAGAAAGCTATGATGCAAGAACAGCAGCTAAGACACCTGCCTTAGTCTTAAGTATATGTCCAACAGAAATGCATGCACTTATACAACAGAAGTATTACTGATAATAGTTAAAAACAGAAGGAACCCAATACCTATTTACTGGAGGAGATTGTGGTATATTCACCAAAAAACAACAAAAAAGAATAAACTATACCAACACACAACATGGATGAATCTCAAAAACATAATATTGAGGAAAAAAGACAGATACTAAAGAATATATAACATATAATTCCATTTATATAAGGTTCTAAAAAACAGGCAATACTATAGACTTTAGGAATATAAACTTAGATGGTAAAACTATAAAGAAAATTAAGGAAGTAATGATCATAAATATTAGGATAATAGTTATCTGTAAGGAGGAATGAGTAATTGGAAAGGGTACAAGGTGGCTTCTGGAGAGCATGGTGGTCTTCAATCTCTTGGTCTGAACTCTGTAGTAGTTACATGTGAGTGTTTAGTTTGTGAAAATTCATGAGCTCTGGATTTTGTACACTCTTCTGTATGTCTATTATATTTTACAACAAAAAAGGTTTTTTAAAAAAGGAAGAAAACACCAGGTACTAAGCAAAGAAGTACCAAGTAATAATGTATAGAGGTAGCCAGGGATTGGTACTAGAATATGTAGTCTTCAGTCTCAACAAAGAAGGCTTCTTGAACAACAGCAATATCTTAGCTCTATTTTGCTTAAAAAAACAATTGTAAAACAAACAGCATTTGTAAGACAAGAAGAACCTCACTAGAAAGATGTAACTTGTGAAGCTAATTCAATATAACACTGGAGCACTAAGAACATCCCCCCAAAGTTTTTACCCAACAAATATATCAAAGGAACCTG
This sequence comes from Halichoerus grypus, assembly GCF_964656455.1. NCBI lineage: Eukaryota > Metazoa > Chordata > Mammalia > Carnivora > Phocidae > Halichoerus > Halichoerus grypus. The sequence goes on along the minus strand of NC_135727.1, from coordinate 22,228,115 downwards.
TTTATAGTATAATGTGGCCCTTCATAATGGGCCTCAATGGCCATGTCAGAATAAGACAGAGGTGTGCTTTGCCCATTTTTCTGAATAAACAATAGTAGACTTAAATATTTCCAATTGTAATATGGCTAAACAAAATAAACCAAAGACATGTACAAAAGGGGTCCTTTCTCTTACACATCCCCATTTACATCAGTTAGACTCAGACAAACCTCTGAAGGTGTTCTAAGAAATGGTACTGCCTTACATTTGCTAGGTAAATAGAACAGATTTAAGTACTGATTGTATGAGTTTTATTTTTGTTTCCAACAAGAGTAAAATGTGCCAAATTCTTACTTCATTTTCACTCTGAGGTTTAAATATGAATAAACATTCATCTAAGTGTTGGACCACACTGTACAGAACCACTTAAAGCCCAGGAACATGTCACTTGTGCTAATGGCTTCCACTAGCCTATGAGGAGATATTATTTGCATCTTGCTGACCACTTTGGATTGATGAAGACAAAGGAAAAAAAGAAGATATTTCAAAGGAAATTCACCTCTGTCCTTAAAATGCATGGAGTCAGCATGTTGAGGAGTTTAGAAGTACATTTCATTAGGGAATCTTAAAAACCTACTGGAGACAAGTTCCCCATTAAAAACTAAATTTGTACTCTCAAGGAACCAACCAAGAAATGTCACTACAAAGGACATTAGTAAGACAACTGGTAACATTTGAATAAGGATTATAGATTAAATAATCCTATATCAGTATTTATTTTTTATTTTGACAATTATACTATGGTTATATAAGAGATTCTCCTTGATTTTAGTAAACACAAACTGAAGTTTTAGGAGTAAATGGACATCATAACTTACTCTCAAAGAGTTCAGAAAAAAAGTCTATATGTTTCCATGTACAGGAAGAGAAAAAGATTTAGAGAGAACAAATTCAGTAAAATGTCAACATTTGGGAAATCTGAATGAACGGTATTATGGAAACTTTTGTACTATTTTTGCAACTTTTCTAAAAGTCTGAATTTATTTCAAAATAAAGAGATAAAAATAAATGAGCTCATGATCCAAGATCTAGAGTTAAGAATCATTATGTGACTCTGATAAAAAAAAAAAAAAGGTGCACAGGCTCCGGTCAATAACAAACTATATGATTGTGGACAAACTACTTGATTTCCCTGTGTCTCAGTTATAGCACCTTTAATAAAAATGAGCTGATTAGATGGTGTTTGAGTTCCATTCCAGTTCTAAAATGTCATGGTTCAATGTCCTCTTACTTGCCCTCCATAAACTCCTCCTCTTCAACTGGCTGATTACCTCTTACAAGGAAATAATGGAATAATGTCAACACCTAACATTTATTGAATAAGAATTCTGTGGCAGGAACCTTTCTAAAATTCTTAATATAAATTCATTTAATCTTCACAGCAACCATATTTGTAGGTGTTATTGTCATCCTCATTTTGTAGAAAAAGAAACTAAAACACAGAAAATGATAAAATATACTTTAGGTGATGGAATTGTTAAGTGGGCAGAACTGATACCAGAGGCTGTGGTCACATCCCTTATACCAGGGGTCAGCAAACTTTTTCTGCATGTGGCCAGATGGACAGATGGTAAACATTTCAGGCCTCGTGGACCACATAGGTCTCTACTGAATATTCTTCCTGTTTTGTTTATATAACCCTTTAAAATGTAAAAAAAAAAAAAATACTCTTTGATTGCAAGCAGTACAAAAACACATTTTGGGCCAGATTTAGCCCACAAATTGACTGATATCTTATACTACCCTACCTCTTAGAAAGGGACTAATTAGTCACCAAATGACACAACTGGAAAGAGCCCTGAGTGATCACCTCATCTAACTCCTTCATTTTACAGATGAGGCACTAAGATATCACCTCATTTGCCTAAGGCCATCAGATTAAAACCTTGGTCTTCTGACTCCTCATCCAGTTTAAATTTTAGATGCATCCTGGGGAAACCCAAAGTATGCTATTAACTTATATTTGTATTTATGGCCACTGGTAACCAATAATCAACTTTAAATCAAACTAGAATGCAAGACTTATACAAAAGTTTTCAATGATAGCAAATGTTACACAAGAATATACTTAGCTATATTAAATTAATTCAAATCAAATTGAATTGAATAGCATTAGAAAAGAACAAAAAATATTAAGCAGATTCTACCTTTAGAAAAAACTCTTGTGGAGAACCATAAAAATGTGAGCAAAAGACAAGAAATGAAGATGGGGAGGGATCAATGAGAGTCAGAGCTATCCAAGCAGTTTTCAAGAGAATTAGAACTGTAGATAGAGGGATACCTGGGTGGCTCAGTCAGTTAAGGGTCTGCCTTTGGCTCAGGTCATGATCCCAGGGTCCTGGGATTGAGCCCTGCATCGGGCTCCCTGCTCAGCAGGGAGTCTGCTTCTCCCTTTCCCTCTGCCTGTTGCTCCCCGTTTGTGCACGTGCTCTCTCTCTCTCTCTCTCTCTCTCTGTGTCAAATAAACAAATAAAATCTTTAAAAAAAAAAACTGTAGATAGAGCTGGAGGGAATAAGGTAAGCCCTCTGGGGAAGCCTTCTGTACTGCACTTGCATGGACTTCAACTCAACAAATACCAAACAAGAGCTAAGTGAAAGCATGTGCTATGGGATACAGGATTAAGAAGGCATTGTCTCTGCCCTCAAGGACCTTAAAATTTTGTGAAGACCACATGATTTCACTTGTGGCATCTCTAGAGATTTGAACATGTGCCTCACAGTAGTTCTCCTAGAAGCTATCAACTTGACATCTAACACAGAAGAAACAGAGCTAAAATAGGAATGAAATGTGGTGGTTGCTTAGGAAAATGGTGGCTTTGGATGAGACTGATTAACTATACTCCCAATAGCTCCCTCCAGGGTTACCGCTCTGATTTATCTACAAGGCTATTTTCTCTGAGACAAGAAGAACAGTGTTCAGATTTCAGAGAAGTCCATGTGAGCTAAATCTGTTCTCTTTGTCACTGTGTAAAATTCAATATGATGTATATTTGCTGTCTTGTTGTCAGTATAAACATCACTTGAGTATATTAATAGTACCAAAGCAACCTTTAACCATCAAAGTCCATGAGCTTTCTTCAGCCTTACTCTGTTCAAAACTTTATCCCAAAATTATGAGATATTGTAATGCTAGCTATAAAACTGATGTGATATCAATTTCATTTAAATATTCATCAGTTGTTCATACCTGCATGTTACTGTCATGTTCCTACAGCAATATTTGTAAGCTATAGAGATAATAACAATATTTATATAGTGGCACCAGAAATTAAAGGAGTTGATTTGGTGAGTAAAAGAGGGAGGGGATGAAAAAGTCTTAAGTCTATGAAATGACTACTATTGAAGTATGAGAATGTAATACAAAAATTACTAGATAAGAAATTAAAAGATCCAGATTTTGGTCTTGGTTCTGCCACTAATAAGTTATGAGATGGTGACACAGGAACTTCTCTGACCCTCAATTTCTTCATCTGAAAGTAAAGGACTGGATGAAATGACCTCTAAAGGCCTTTTTAATTCTAACAGCATATTATACAATGGATTATACACATTTTGGTGTAAATGTGAAAGTTGAAAGAGAAATAAAACATAGTCTGTCCATTAAAACAATTATAAATCAACCAAGGACTAGAATAATAGACTGTCAACATTGAAAACGACCTAACTGGTCATTTATTCTGAGGAATGGCAAACTTTGTGAAGAGCTAGATAGCAAATATTTTAGGCTTTAAGGACCACCTATGGTCTTTCTCAAATATTTGTCTTTTTTTAAAACAGCCCTTTAAAAGCCATTCTTATCTTGCAGGTTTACAAAAAGACCAAAGTTGAGCTGTGAAACATATTTACCACCTCCTGGTCTAGTCTAACATTCATTTTACAGATGAAGAGATTATGGTCTAGAGATGTCAAGTGACTGTGTATAGTCACAAAACTAGTGAATAACAAAGTCAGGACTAGTTGTCAGGTCTCACAAATCCCAGTCTAGTGCTCTTTTCTGCCTCCCTAAAATATGACTTATCTTAGACTTTAAAAGCCCTTCATCATAGAATTTGTTAGGTCTTTTCTATACTCATCTTCCTCTTGGCATATATCTTCATGACATGACTTCATGATACTTTCTGACTATCTAAGGCCCCCATATGGTACCATATCCAAACCTGACCTTTTCCAGACAATATCTTTTGACTAAGACTTGTATTACTTATCTCTTACATTCTATCTAAATTTACCCACCCAGCATCTCTTTCCCTCAAGGTCCTATTTTCTATAATAGGATAAACTTAATCTAACCATTATGAAAATGTGGGTTACTGAAACAAAGTTGTTCAGTTTCAGTTTGATCTATCTCTATAGTCATACTGGCAATTTAACATACTGACCTTAAATCACCACACATCTAGAAATATCATCTCATTTAATACCTTACAAAACCATATTATGTCAATACTATTATTCTCATTTCACAGCTTAGAAAATAATAAATTTGGTCAATTGCCTAAAGTTACACAGCTAGTAAATGATAGAACAATGATTTGAAATAAAAGTCTGACTCTAAGCCTCTTGAGCAGTAAAGTTTGTAGATTCAGAACAATTCAGTGACAGAAGGGTAATACAGTATGTCACAAAAGATATGTTCTCCAGAACCCCCAAAGTACATCAGTAGTTCCAGTTTCCTTTCCCCAAGAAAACATTAATCATGGGTCTGAAACTTAGGCATGACCATTTGCCTTGTCACCCATGCTTTCAGTCTGGATTTCTCAATCAATATGGTAGCTCCAACAATACTAAATATCTCTAGTCTAACCCAAAATAGTGATGAATAGTGATGGCCTTTGGAATTGGAGTGCACTGGACAGCCACATAATAGAATATCCGTTAATTAAAATAGAGAGATTCTAGTCAATGCAGCATTTGGAAATTAAAGAAAACCACTGAACAGGTGGTAAGAGGTACTTGATCACTCCCATCTCATGTCTAAATTTAATCATCTCCCCAGCTGGGCCACCCACAGTGGACACAGTATAGAAGGTCTTCTAGTTGCAAAGGACCCCAGTGCCCTGTGGTACTGCTTTTCATCAAAGTAGTCACTACCAGACATTTGTTACCCCAAAAGCCTTCAGGAGTTACTCCTGAACATCTGTTAGTAAGGAATTCATCTTTTATGTTTAAATAAGCATATAGCAGCTAAAAATGCACGTATCTTTGTCACTTTCTCACTTTCATAATATAGCAGAAAATACAATGATATAGCAATCAGAAAGCTTCAGTTTTCTCCATAGCTATGTCATAAACTGGTTGGGTAACCTTTGGGCAAGTTATTTCTCCTCCCTGGGGCTCAGTTTCTTCCTCCAGAAAAAAGAGGTGGGGGGTTAGGTTTAATGTCATCCAAAATCCTTGGGTAGGATTACCCATTATTTCACAAATGCACATCCTTCCCTTACTCCAGAATCTTGCTCTCTATGGTTAAAATGTAAACCTGATATCCAAGCTTCTCTGTGATTCAAGATAACCTTGTCTATCCTGTTCCATCACCCAGTCTTTCTTAAAAACATATTGTCTGTTTTTATTAAGCTGCCTGTGAGGTGGCCAAGCACACTGCTCCTGCACACGGCAGCCACAGCCCACCCCACCTCAACCAAGCTGGCCAAACACCCAGCCCCCATGCACTGTAGCCATGGCCCACTCCACCACAGCCATTGGGTACACACAGCCCACACAGGGGACACTCCTTGAGCACCTGGCTCTGGTGGCCAGAGGGGAATTGCATTTCAATCCTTGTCAGGTTACCACCCCCAGGGCACTATACAAACAGTAGACTGAAAACCACCTAGTATTCATTTGAAAAAGGCCTGAGGTGCCTGAGTGGCTCAGTTGGTTAAGCAATTAAGTGTCTATCTCTTGGTTTTGGCTGGGGTCATGATTTCAGGGTTATGGGATCAAGGCCCTCATCGGGCTCCACACTCAGCATGGAGTCTGCTTGTCCCTCTCCTCCCCCTCCTCCCCTCCCCCTGCTCGTGCTCTCCCTCTAAAATAAATAAATAAAATCTTTTTTAAAAAAGAAAAAGACCTATTTTATTATTCTGGGGTTTCAACCTGAGGGGCAGGCTTCAGGTTTGCCATATATCAGGAGGATACAGAGATACCCACAGGGAACAAAGGAAGGGAGACATCATATTAGCACCCTCCCTTGGCCTTGTCACAGCTCACTAATACTTCCCAGATAAAAAAAGTTTATATACATATCCAAAACCACAATTTTTGCAACTGTTGCCCAGGGCACACCTCCAGATATCCTGGTCTGGAAGTCAGCAGAGTTTATGATTGCAAACCTACAACACTATATATACTTACATACCTTGAAAGCTGCTGCCTGAGGATCTAACTTATAATTATCCTAAAACTAGGCACTGTCTGAGATCCCTCCCAGTGGAATACTGATAGTCTTGACACACCCTCAAAAACTGGGACCCATAAAAAATAAATTAGGCTACTTAGACAATCATAAAAGTTTGAGAAACAACCACAAGCTAAGGCAAGGTTGAATGAAAAGGTTTATTTCCTACCCAATGCCGCTCCTTAAAGATTGGCAGAGATAGCTGTTTCACCTAAGATATAGAAACAAATACGAGAGTCAAGCACACAAGGAAACAGAGTAATATGTCCCAAATGAAACAAGAAGACAAAACCTCACAAAAAGACCTTAATGAAACTAAGGTAAGTAATCTACCTGATAAAGAGTTCAAAGTAATGATCACAAGAGGCACTAACTAGTAATAAGGAAACACATAAAAGTTAAAACCTCACTTGTAAATACAAATATATAGGAAAGGTAGTGGATTAACTACTTGAAGAACAAACACAAAAGCTAAAAGACAAAAGAAGTAAAATTAACTATAACTATAATAACGAGTTAAAGGATACACAAAATAAAAAGATGTAAAATAGGACATAAAAAACAGAACATATGTTGGGGGGTATTAAAAATGTAGAGTTTTTAGAACACTCTCCAGGTGGGAGGGGCTGGCAAACATAATCTATGGTCCCCACCTACCTTGAAAGCACATATCACACTGGGTGTTATACGAAAACAATGGATTGTGGATCACCACATCAAAAACTAATGATGTATTGTATGGTGACTAACATAACATAATAAAATTTAAAAAAAAACAAACCTGTGATAGCCTAGCCTGGGTACCATACTGACCCATCATGAAAAAAAAAAGAAAAGAAAAGAAGAAAGCACATATCAGTGAATAGTCCAGATTCCCTACAGCCTGCCACCTCAGTGAGGCCTGGGGCCCTAGCCCACACCAGCCCCAGCCAAGCCACCAAGGCAGCCACAGGGCAGTACACACAGAACACCCTGCTTAGAGATCACTACACCACCACCCTTGATGCCAAAGTGGCACAGAAGCAAAGCACCCTGGAACACTCCAGGTCCATACCACTTTGGCTCCAGATGGCTTGCTAGGGCACTCTTGATACAAAATACCAGAAGCTCCTGGCTGATGTCTGCTTCGATCCAGCAGCCCGCCAGAGTGCCCCACCAGGAACCACCAGCCCATGCCTGCATCACTTTCAGTCACCCCCTGCACAGAATACCCTAGAACACTCCCACCTGCACTGGCCTTAGCTCTAGCTACCCAGCCAGGGCACCCCTTGTGCTGAGCACACCTTCAGACCCCCTGGCTTGCACCCAATTCAGCTTCAGCTATCCTGCCAGGTCATACTCATTGTGGAGAGCCCTGGGAAAACCCAGCTTCCAACCACTTCAGCTTTAGCTCTCCTGCCAGGACACAGTTTGCACAAAGAAATTTGAGACCACACCAGCATGTGACCACTTTAAATTTAGGTATACTTCATGAAGCACCCCAGGACCTCCCAGCCTGTACCCTACCTTGGCCTCAACTTCTGTATCAGGGAACCCTCTATGCAGAGAATACTGGAACACCCCTGTTTACATCCACTTTAGCTTCAGCTATTCTGCAAAGGGGCCTTCTGTACATACAATGCCACAACTTGCACTGACTTTAGTTTCAGTGATCTTGCCAGGGCACCTCTGAGCAGAGAGCTCAGGGACCTCTAGCCCACACACTGCTTCAGCTCCAGCCACCTCACCAGGGAACCCCCTATAAAGATTGACCCAAAACCCCTATTTTTACCAATTCTAGCTTTACTTGACTCTCCAGGGTGCTCTCAGCACATAGAACACCAGAACACCCTAGCCTGCATCCACTTCAGCTTTAGCTATTTTGACAGCGTGCCTGCTATGCAGAGAGCCACAGAATCCCTTGGCTTGCACTCACTTAAGCTTTAGCTGTCCTGTCAGGGTGCCTTATGCATAAAGAACCCAAAGACCTCCTGGCCTGCATACCACCTCAGCTCCAAAGGCCCTTCCAGGGTACCCCCAATACAGAGCACCCCAGGATCCAACAATCATCACTCATGTCAGCTTCAGCTGTCCTTCCAGGTTACCCTCAGTGCTTAGAACCCCAGGACCCCCTGACATGCACCCACCTCAGCTTTAGCTGTCCTGCCCAGGGTGCCCACTGTGTGAAAGCCTCTGGACCTCCCAGCCCACATGCCACCTAGCACCAACCACCCTGCCAGGGCACCCTCTGTGTGGAGGGACCCAGGACACCCTGGATAAAACCCACTTAAACTTGAGCTATCCTGCCAAAGGGCATTCTGCATATAGACCCTTGTAATATCGAGGAAATCGACAGTAGACTAGCAGATGCCAAAGAATGTCTCTGGTAACTGGAAGACAGGGTAATGGAAAGCACCAAAGATGAACAGGAAAAAAAAATTAATGAATATAGGCTAAGAGATCTCTTGGACAAAATCAACTGAACAAATACTAGCATTATAGGAGCCTCAGAAGAAGAAGAGAAAAAGAGGGATAAAACTTTGAAGAAATAATAGCTGAAAATTCCCCTAACCTAGGGAAAGAAAAAGACATCCAGGTTCAAGAACCACAGAGTGTGTCAAACAAGATGAACCCAAGGAGGACCACAACATGACACGTAATAATTAAAATGTCAAAGATTAAAGATAAAGAGAGAATTTTTAAAACAGCAGGAGAGAGGTAAAAAGTTACCTACAAGGGAAAACTTATAAGGCTATCAGCTGATTTTTCAGTAGAAATTTTGCAGGCCAGAAGAGAGTGGCATGATACATTAAAAATGCTAAACAGACAAAAACTACAACCAAGAACACTCTACACAGCAAAGTTATCATTCAGATTGGAAGGAGAGATAGTTAACAAGATAAGATTAAAGTTTATCACCACTAAACCAGCCTTACAACAAATGTTAAAGGAACTTCTCAAAGTGGAAAAATAAAGTCATAATTAGAAGTACAAAAATTAGGAATAAAAAAGATGTAAAATATGACAGCATATATATAAAAGATGAAAGAGAAAGAAAAAGAAGAAAAGTTTTCTTTTAGATGTGTTTGAACATAAATGACCATCAACTTAATAGAGAATGCTATATACTCAGGATGTTATATATGAAGCTCATACTAACCATGAACCCAAAATTTATACTAGGTATATAAAAAATAAAGAGAAAGAAAGCCAAACATAACATTACAATCACAAAAAAATCACAAAGAAAGAGAACAAGAGAAGAAAGGAACAGAAAAGAACTACAAAAACAACCAGAAAACAAATAACAAAATGGTAATAAGTATATACCTATCCATAATTACTTGAAATGTAAATTGCCTAAATGCTCCAATCAAAAGACATAGGGAAGCAGAGTGAATAAAAAATATCCACCTATTTGCTGCCAACAAGAGACTCACCTCATACCTAAAGACACATAAAGACTAAAAGTGAAGGGATGGAAACACATTTACTATGCAAATGGAAGTGGGAACAAAAGCCAGAGTAGGAATACTTACAACAGACAAAATAGACTTTAAAACAAAGACCGTAACAAGAGATGAAGAAGGGCATTACATAATGATAAAGGGATCAATCCAACAAGTGGCTATAATACTTTTAAATATCTATGCACCCAACACTGGAGCACCTAAATACATAAAGCAAATATTAACAGACATAAAGAGAGAGATTGATGGTAATACAATAATAGTAGGGAACTTTAACACCCCACTAAGATCAATGGAAGATCATCCAGGCAGAAAATCAATAAGAATATGGAGTCTTTGAATGACACATAAGACCAGATAGACATAACAAATATATATAGAACATACCATACACATTCATTTCAAGTGCACATGAAACATTCTCCAGAAGAGACGACACATTAGGCCACAAAACAAGTCTCAATAAATTTAAGAAGACTGAAATCATCCCATGCATCTTTTCCATACACAATGGTATAGAACTAAAAATAAATCTCAGGGCACCTATGTGGCTCAGTCATTTAAGCGTCTGCCTACAGCTCAGGTCATGATCTCCAGGTCCTGGAATCGAGCCCCACATTAGGCTGCCTGCTCAGCAGGGAGTCTGCTTTTCTCTCTCTCTCTCTCTCTCTCCCACCCCATTGCTCATTCTCTCTCTCTCAAATAAATAAATAAAATTTTTAAAAAGTAAAAATAAAAATAAATCACAAGAGGAAAACTGGAAAAAAAACACAAATACATGGAGGCTAAAGGACATGACACTAAACAATGGGTCAGTGAAGCAATCAAAGAAGAAATAAAAAAATACAAAGAGACAAATGCAAATGAGAAAACAATGGTTCAAAATCTTTGGGACACAGTGAAAGTAGTTCTAAGAGGGAAATACATAGCAATACAGGCCCACCTCAAGAAACAAACAAACAAAAAAAGCTCAGATAAATAATCTAACTTTATAACTAAAGAAACTAGAAAAAGAATTATAAACAAAGCCAATGATGAGTGGAAAAAAGGAAACATTCGGATCAAAGCAGAAATAAATGACTCTGACACTAAAGAAACAATAGGAAAAAAATCAGTGAAACCAAGAGCTGGTTCTTTGAAAAGATAAACAAAATTGATAAACCCTTAGCCAGACTTATCAAGAAAAAAAGAGAGAATTAAATAAAACAAATAAAAATAAAAAATCAGAGAAGAGAATAAGTGACACCAAATAAATATGAAGGATTATAAAAGAATTATATGAAAATTATATGTACCAACAAATTGGACAACCTAGAAGAAATGGATAATTGCTAGAAACATACAATCTTCCAAAACTAAATTAGGAAAAAAAAATCTAAACATACCAATTACTAGTAACAAAATTGAATCAGCAATCCTAAAACTACCAAAAAATAAAAGTCCACAACAAGATGGATTCACAGGTGAATTCTACCAAACATTCAAAGAAGAGTTAATACCTATTTTCCTCAAAGTACTCCAAGAATTAGAAGAAGGAAAGCTTTCAAATACATTCCAAAAGGCCAGCATTACCCTGATACCAAAACTAGACAAAGATACTACAAAAAAAAAAAAAAGAAAGAAAGAAAAAGAGAAAACCACAGACCAATATCCCTGATGAACACAGATACAAAAATGCTCAACAAAACATAAGCAACTGGAATTTAACAATATATTAAAAGGATCATTCACCACGATCTCATGGAATTCATTCTGGAGATGCAAGGACAAGTAAATATTCACAAATCAATGTTATACACCATATAAAAAAAATGAAAGATAAAAATCACACGATCATGGGTGCCTGGGTGGCTAAGTCATTAAGCGTCTGCCTTTGGCTCAGGTCATGATCCCAGGATCCTGGGATCGAGCCCCGCATTGACTCCCTGCTCCGCAGGAAGCCTGCTTCTCCCTCTCCCACTCTCCCTGCTTGTGTTCTCTCTCTCGCTGTGTCTCTCTCTGTCAAATAAATAAAGTCTTAAAAAATATATCACATGATCATCTCAATAGATGTAGGAAAAACACTTGACAAAATTCAACATCCATTCATGATAGACACTCTTAACAAAGTGAGTTTAGAGGGAACATACCTCAACATAATAAAGACCATATATCAAAAACCCACAGCTAGCATCATACTTAATGGTAAAAAACTGAGAGCTTTTCCTCTAAGATCAGGAAGAAGACAAGGATGTCTACTCTCACCACTTTTATTCAACATAGTACTGGAAGTCTTAGCCACAGCAATCATACAAGAAAAAGGAATAAGAAGCATCTGTACTGATAAAGAAGTTCACTGTTACTATTTGCAGATGTCATGATACTATACATAGAAAATCCTAAAGATGCTACCAAAAAACTACTAGAAGTAATAAATGAATTCAGTAAAGTTGAAAGATACAAAATTAATATCCAGAAATTGGCAGCATTTCTCTACACTAATAACAAAGTAGCAGAAAGAGAAATTAAGAAAAAACTCCGTTTACAATTGTATAACAAAGAAGAAAATACCTAGGAATAAACTTAATCAAAGAGGTGAAAGACCCATACTCTGAAAACTATTAAACACTGATGAAAGAATTGAAAACAATACCAAAAAAATGGAAAGATATTCCATGTTCATGGATTGGAAAAATTGATATTGTCAAAATGTCCATGCTACCCAGGGTGCCTGGGTGGCACAGTCAGTTATGTGTCTGAGTCTTGGCTTTGGCTCAGGTCATGATCTCAGGATCAGCCCACATTGGGCTCCACACTCAGTGTAGAGTCTGCTTGAGATTCTCTCTCCTTTGTCTACCCCTCCCACTTGTTCTCTCTCTTTCTCTCTCAAATAAATAAATCAATCTTTAAAAAAATGTCCATGCTACCCAGAGGAACCTACAGATTCAATGCAATCTCTATCAAAATACCAATAGCGTTTTTCACAAAACTAGAACAAATAATACAGAAACTTGTATGGGACCACAAAAGACCCTAAATAGCCAAAGCAATCTTGAGAAATAGAAACAAAGCTGGAGCTATCACAATTCCAAATTTCAAGTTGTATTACAAACTGTAGTAACCAAAACAGTATGGTACTGGCACAAAAATAGACAGATCAATAGAACAGAATAGTGAGCCTAAAAATAAACCCACACTTAGATGGTCAGTTAATCTATGATAAAAGAGGCAAGAATCTACAATGGGGAAAAATAGTTTTTTCAATAAATGGTGCTTGGAAAACTGGACAGCTACATGTAAAAGAATGAAAGTGGACCACTTCCAGATAAAGATACCACCCCCCCACACACACACACACATTACAGTCCAGGTCGGAGCTAGAAGGTATTATGCTAAGCAAAATAAGTCAATCAGAGAATGAAATCATATGGCATTTGTCTCTCATAGGTGGAATTTAAGAAACAAATCAAATGAGCAAAGGAAAAAAAAAGGGGGGGTGGCTAAACCAAGAAACAGACTCTTAACTATAGAGAACAAATTGATGGTTAGCAGAAGGGAGGTGTCTGAGGGAGTGGGTGAAATAGGTGATGGGGATTAAGGAGTACACTTGTTGTGATGAGCACCAGGTGTTATATGGAATTGTTGAATCACTGTATTGTACACCTGAGACTAATATTACACTGTATGTTAAACAACTGGAATTTAAATAAAAACTTTTTAAAAATTAGAGGCCAATATCCTGAATGGATATAAATGCAAATATCCTCAACAAAGTATTAGCAAACCAAATTCAACAATGTTAAAAGGATCAGACACTGTGATCAAGTGGGATTTATTCCAATGATGCAAGGATGGTTCATTATCCACAAATCAATCAACATGGTATACCACACTAACAAGATGAAAGATAAAAATCATATGATCATCTCAATAGATGCAGAAAAAGCATTAGACAAAGTTTATGATAAAAACCCTAATGATGTACTATATGTTGGCTAATTGAGCATAAAAAATAATAAAGAATAAAGAAGTAAATAAATAAACAAAACAAAAAAACCCTCAGCAAAGTGGGGATAGAGGGAACATACCTCAATATAATAAATGTCATATATGACAAACCCACAGTTAACATGATACTCAAAGGTGACTTATGGTGGTGATCACTTTGTAGTGTATACAAATATTATAATGTTATACACCTGAAATTTATATCATGTTATATACCAATTTTCCTCAATAAAAAAATAAAAAATAAGAGAGTGAAACCTTTAAAAAAAAAAAAAAGCCAGCTGGTCTGCTTCTTTTACATACATCCTATGTTCCTTTCCATGTCCATGCCTTAATTCAGGCTCTTCCCCCAGACTAAAAGTCGGTTATGATTCAAAGCTTGTCCCACCTTTCAAGGCCCAGCTCATTCTCATGTTCTCAAAAAGACCTTCTTTCAGAGAAGAGAAGAGAAATAATACAATAGTTAAAAAACCTCTACTGCAGAGTTTATTCAAAATATTACAGCCCCATATTGTGGTGGCTATAATTCACCTCAGAGAGCCAAAAGTTAGCAAAAAGTAAATGAACCGTAATTGTGGACACATTCTACTGTGTCTAGTATATCAATGGTGATACCCTGATCTCACAGTTTTCCACAGACAAAATGGCATGCCTTTTAAAACATGAGATAACCTTGAAATCCTCTTGAAATTTATACATCTCTAAGAATACTAGGTTGCATATATTTAGTATTCTTACTAGATCTCAGAAATCATAAAATATCCGAGTTCAAAGGATTCCTAGAGGTCATCAAGGTAACATTCACATGTAATGCAAGATCTCCTTGATAGACAGTCATCTTACCTCTATTTAAACACTTAGAGGGGTGGGAAACTCATTATTTCACAATATAGCCCACATATAATTGTAAATCATTAAATTTATTAACTCATTAAATATATAATTATTGGGAACAAACTATGTGCTAAGTACAATTTTATTTTTATTTTATTTTATTTTATTATGTTATGTCACCATACATCATTAGTTTTTGATGTAGTGATCCACAATTCATTGTTTTCATATAACACCCAGTGCTCCATGCAGTATGTGCACTCCTTAATACCCATCACTGGTCTAACCCATCGCACCACCCCCCTCCCCTCTGAAACCCTCAGTTTGTTTCTCAGTGTCCATAGTCTATCATGGTTTGTCTCTCCCTCCGATTTCCCACCTTTCATTTTTCCCTTCCTGCTCCTAATGTCCTCCGTGTTATTCCTTATGTTCCACAAAGAAGTGAAACCATATGATAATTGGCTTTCTCTGCTTGACTTATTTCACTTAGCATAATCTCCTCCAGTCCCATCCATGTTGATGTAAAAGTTGGGTATTCATCCTTTCTGACAGCTGAGTAATATTCCATTGTATATATGAACCACACCTTCTTTATCCATTCATCTGTTAAAGGGCATCTCGGCTCTTTCCACAGTTTGGCTATTGTGGATATTGCTGTTATGAACACTGGGGTGCATATGGCCCTTCTTTTCACTACATCTGTGTCTTTGGGATAAATACCCAGTAGTGCAATTGCTCGGTCATAGGGTAGCTCTATTTTTAATTTTCTGAGGCATCTCCACACTGTTTTCCAAAGTGGCTGTACCAACTTGCATTCTCACCAACAGGAGGGTTCCCCTTTCTTCACAACCTCTCCAATATTTGTTGTTTCTTGCCTTGTCCATGTTTGCCATTCTAACTGGTGTAAGGTGGTATCTCAATGTGGTTTTGATTGGAATTTCCCTGATGGCTAATGATGATAAACAATTTTTTCATGTGTCTACTAGCCATTTGTATGTCTCCTTTTGAGAAGTGTTTGTTCATGTCTTCTGCCCATTTTTTGACTTGATTATTTGTCTTTTGGGTGTTGAGTTTGAAAAGTTCTTTATAGATCTTGGATACCAGCCCTTTATCTGTCATTTGCAAATATCTTCTCCCATTCTGGGGGTTGCCTCTTTGTTCTGGTGATTGTATCCTTTGCTGGGCAGAAGGTTTTATCTTGATGAAGTCCCAAAAGTTCATTTTTGCTTTTGTTTCACTAGACTTTGGAGATGTATCTTGAAATGAGTTGCTGTGGCCGATGTCGAAGAGGTTACTGCCTATGTTCTCCTCTAGGATTTTGATGAATTCCTGTCTCACATTGAGGTCATTCATTCATTTTGAGTTTATCTTTATGTATGGTGTTAGAGAATAGTCAAGTTTCATTCTTCTGTATATAGCTGTCCACTTTTCACAGCACCATTTATTGAAGAGACTGTCTTTTTTCCATTGCATATTTTTTCCTGCTTTGTTGAAGATTATTTAACCATAGAGTTGAGGATCCATATCTGGGCTCTCTATTCTGTTCCATTGGTCTATATGTCTGTTTTTGTGCAGTACCATGCTGTCTTGGTGATCACTGCTTTGTAATATAGCTTGAAATCAGGCAACGTGATGTCCCCAGCTTTGTTTTTCTTTTTCAACATTTCCTTGGCGATCTGGGGTCTTTTCTGATTCCATACAAATTTTAGGATTGTTTGTTCCAGCACTTTGAAAAATGTCATTGGAACTTTGATCAGGATGGCATTGAAGGTATAGATTGCTCTGGGTAGCATAGACATTTTAACAATGTTTATTCTTCTGATCCATGAGCATGGAATGTTTTTCCATCATTTTGTGTCTTCTTTAATTTCTTTCATGAGTGTTCTGTAGTTCCTAGAGTATAGATCCTTTACCTCTTTGGTTAGATTTATTCCGAGGTATCTTATGGTTTTTGGTGCTATTGTAAATGCAATCGTTTCTCTAATTTCTTTCTACAGTTGTGTTGTTAGTGTATAAGACAGCAATTGATTTCTGTGCATTGACTTTGTATCCTGCCACATTATGAATTGCTGTATGAGTTCCAGTAATTTGGGGGTGGAGTCTTTGGGATTTTCCACATAAAGTCTCATGTCATCTGCAAAGAGAGACAGTTTGACTTCTTCTTTGCCAATTTGAATACATTTTATTTCTTTTTGTTGTCTGATTGCTGTTGCTAGGACTTCTAGTATTATGTTGAACAATAGTAGCGAGAGTGGGCATCCTTTTCATGTTCCTGATCTTAAGGGAAAGACTCTCAGCTTTTCCCCATTGAGGATGATATTCGCTGTGGGTTTTTTATAGATGGATTTTATGAACTTGAGGAATGTTCCCTCTATCCCTATACTCTGAAGAGTTTTAATCAGGAAAGGATGCTGTATTTTGTTAAAGGCTTTTTCTGCATCAGTTGAGAGGGGCATATGGTTCTTCTCTCTGCTCTTATTAATGTGTTCTATCACATTGATTGATCTGAGAATGTTGAACCACCATTGCATCCCAGGAATAAATCCCACTTGGTCGTGGTGGATGATCCTTTTTATTTTATTTCTTTTTTCACATAAATTATTTTTACCCTTTTTTAAATTTTTTTAAATTTTATTTTATTATGTTATATTAGTCTCCATACAATACATTGTTAGTTATTGATGTAGTGAGCACTGGGTGTTATAGGAAAACAATGGATGATCTTTTTAATGTATTGTTGGATCCTATTAGCTAGGATTTTGTTGAGAATTTTGGAATCCATATTCATCAGGCATTATCAGTCTGAAATTATCCTTTTTGATGGGGTCTTTGCCAGGTTTGGGGATTAAGGTAATGCTGGTCTCATAGAATGAGTCTGGAAGCTTCCCTTCTGTTTTGATTTTTTGAAACAGCTTCAGGAGAATAGGTATTATTTCTTCTTTGAATGTTTGGTAGAATTCCCAGGGAATCCATCAGGCCCTGGACTCTTGTCTTTGGGGAGCTTTTTGATCACTGCTTCAATCTCCTTACTGGTTATTGGCCTATCCAGGTTGTCAATTTCTTCCTGTTTCAGTCGTGGCAGTTTATAGGTTCCCAGGAAGGCATCCATTTCTTCCAGTTGCTCAATTTATTGGCATACAGTTGTTGATAATAATTTCTAATAATTGTTTCTATTTCCTTGGTGTTAGTCATGATCTCTCCCCTTTCATTCATAATTTTATTAATTTGGGTCCTTTCTCTTTTCTTTTGGATAAGTCTGGCCAGTGGTTTATTGATCTTATTAATTCTTTCAAAGAACGAGCTTCTAGTTTCATTGATCTGCTCTACTGTGTTTCTGGTTTCTAATTCATTGATCTCTGCTCTAATCTTAATTATTTCTCTTCTAATGCGTGGCTTAGGCACCGTTTTTTGCTTTTTCTCTAGTTCTTTAAGATGTAAAGTTAGTTGGTGAATTCGGGATTTCTCTATTTTTTTGAGTGAGGCTTGGATGGCTATATATTTCCCCCTTAGGACCGCCTTTGCAGTATCCCATAGGTTTTGGACCGATGTGTTTTCATTCTCATTGGTTTCCATGAATTGTTTAAGTTCTTCTTTGACTTCCTGGTTGACCCAAACATTCTTGATCAGATTGGACTTTAGCTTACAAGTGTTTGAATTTCTTCCAAATTTTTTCTTGTGACTGAGTTCCAGTTTTAAAGCATTATTGTCTGAGTATATGCAGGGTATAATCTCAATCTTTTGGTATCGGTTGAGACCTGATTTGTGACCCAGTATGTGGTCTATTCTGGAGAAAGTTCCATGTGCACTCAAAAAGAATGAGTATTCTGTTGTTTTAGGGAGGAATGTTCTGTATATATCTATGAGGTCCATCTGGTCCAGTGTGTCATTCAAAGCTCTTGTTTCTTTGGTGATTTTCTGCTTAGATGATCTGTCTATTGCTGAGAGTGGAGTATTGAGGTCTCCTACAATTAACATATTGTTATCAATATGACTCTTTATTTTGGTTAACAGTTGGCTTATGTAGATGGCTCCTCCCATGTTGGGGGCATAGATTTTTACAGTTGTTAGATCTTCTTGTTGGATAGACCCTTTAAGAATGATATAGTGTCCTTCTGTGTCTCTAACTACAGTCTTTACCTTAAAATCTAATTTGTCTAATATAAGAATTGCTACCCCAGCTTTCTTTTGAGGTCCGTTGGCATGGAAGATGGATTTCCATCCCTTCACTTTCAGTCTGGATGTATCTTTAGGTTCAAAATGAGTCTCTTGTAGACAGCATATGGATGGGTTCTGTCTTTATATCCAATCTGCAACCCTGTGCCATTTTATGGGAGCATTTAGGCCTTCCAGGTTGAGAGTGATTATTGAAAGATATGAATTTATTGTCATCATGTTGCCTTGTTTTTATAGATTGTCCCTGTAAATTTCTGTTCTATATCACTCTGGGAGTCTTTCTCCTGTTATAGAAGCCCACTTAATATTTTTTTTTAAAGATTTTATTTATTTATTTGACAGAGAGAGAGATAGCAAGAGCAGGAACACAAGCAGGGGGAGTGGGAGAGGGAGAAGCAGGCTTCCCGCCGAGCAGGGAGCCCGATGTGGGACTTGATCCCAGGACTCTGGGATCATGACCTGAGCTGAAGGCAGACACTTAACGACTGAGCCACCCAGGCGCCCAGCCCACTTAATATTTCTTGCAGGGCTGGCTTAGTGGTCACATATTCTTTCAGCTTCTGCTGGTCTTGGAAGCTCTGCATCTCTCCATCCATTCTAAATGACAGCCTTGCCGGATAATGTATTCTTGGCTGCATGTTCTTCTCGTTTACTACCCTGAATATGTCTTGCCAGCCCTTTCTGGCTTGCCAAGTCTCTGTGGATAGGTCTGACACTATTCCGATGTTCCTCCCTCTGTACGTAAGGTATCTCTTCCCCCTACCTGCCCTTAAGATGATTTCCTTGGTTCTAAGATTTGTGAGTTTTACTGTTACATGCCAAGGCGTTGGCCTATTTTCCTTGATCTTAGGAGGGGTCCTCTCTGCCTCTAAAACATGAATGTTTGTCTCATTCCCCAGATTAGGGAAGTTCTCAGCTACAATTTGCTCAAATATATCTTCTAGTCCTCTCTTTCTCTCTCCACCCCTCAGGGATCCCAATAATTCTGACATTGGAACGTTTCATGGTGTCACTTATTTCTCTGATTCTGTTTTCATGGATTTTGAGTTGTTTCTCCCTGGCCTCCTCTTTATCCTTCTCTTCTATCAATTGGTCTTCTAGATCACTAATTCGTTCTTCTACCTCTCTTACCCTAGGTGTTAGATTATCTAGATTAGACTGGATCTCATTGATAGCATTTTTAAGTTCTGCCAGTTCAGCTTTCATTTCTGCCCTTAGAGACTCTATGTTGCCATTAATCGATTTCTCCATTCTAGCTCTTGTCTTCACAATTGCTATCCTGAATTCCATCTCTGACACTTGTTTATATCTGTATCCATTTTTAAAACTGTGGCAGAGGTCACAGTCTCTGAGTCTTTCCTATTTTGTAGGTTCCTCTTCCTAGTCCTTCTGTTGAGGGGTGGTTGAGGGAATGTATAGAGTCCAAATTATTGACCACAAACCAAGCAAGATGCACCTGTTTTATAGGGACCTTAGGGTTGTCGTCCTCTTGTTCTCCCAGCCCGTGTTCTGGGGGAGGGGCCTGCCATCCTGTTACTCAGGCAACCCTGTTTGGGCAGAGTTGCCCTGCCACTTGTGGTGGGGGATGGGCTCAGTGAAAACGGGTTTTGAGGGGCTTTTGTTCTCTGGCAGCTTTCCCTGGTGGCTTTCCGCGTCTCTTCTGAGAGAGCAGAAGAGATCGTTTCCAACCCTCTGCCTCAGAGCAGAGAGATTGCAGTCTGTTCTTTAGTGAGCTCTCCAGGCCACACTATTTCCATTTCTGCCTGTGCTGCTATATACTACAGTGTCCTGGATTGTGCGCCCCTCAGTAGTGCTCTCAGTCCTCACCTCCAGGTTGGGGCACGTCTCTGCCCTTTGTGCTTCTGAAACTGTCAGCCACCTCCAGTTCACAGGCCCGGCCCTGCTGCTCCTGTTTTCTGTCCAGGGGGCTGCCCTAAAGTCCTTTCCCCACTGCTACCAGTCTGCGAGTCTGTGCCCAGTCCCCAGCGCAGGAGGCTATCGCTCACCAGTGGTGTAGGATTCCAACAGCTTGGCTCCCTCCCCCTTCCATTTATCCTCTGATATATTTCTGCAGAATCACGGCTCCCCACTTTGTATCTTAAATCCAACCACCTGTGATATTCTGTTTGTAGAGATCCAGATCTATCTTCTTACATATCAGACTGATTTTGTGGGTGTTCAGAGTGGTATGGTAGATATCCAGCTCAATTCCAGGGACCAGCTGGAATAGGGTCCCCTACTCCTCCGCCATCTTTTTTTTACATCCCAGGTACCGTTTTAAGTATGATGGAGAGACAGTGGTAAATAAGACTAATACGATCCTTACTCTCATGGAGCTTATATTCTATTTGTAAGGAAATAAATAACTAGCAAGTAAATGAGTACATAAATAGGATAATTCCAGACTGAAATATGCAATTAAGTAAAAAAGGGGTTATGAGATAAATAATGAAAAGTAGGAGGCACAAGGATTAATAATAAGAGATTGGTTGGTCAGGGAAGACTTCTCTGCAGAGGTGACATTTGAGGTGAGACTTGAATACAAGGAGCTAACTACACAACTATTTTTTGGGAAAAGTGTCCCATGGAAGAAGAGGAAATAGTAAATAAAAAGGCCCTGGGGTAAGATTATGCCTGATGTGCACAAAGAACAGCAAGGAGACCAATGTGGCTGCACTGCAGTGAACAAGGAGACGTGGTAGGCAATGAGGTAAGAAAAATAGGCAGAAGCCAATCATGTAGGGCCTTGTAGGTCAGACTTAAGAACTTGGTATTTATTCTAAAGGGAATGGACTGTTCTGCCTTCCAAGATGACATACATCAATGTTATACCTCTTCTATATGAAAGCTCTTTACATATTTGAAGACCTTGCATATATCCTTGCTATGTCCTCTCTTCTGTAGACCAGAAGTCACTAAATTTCTTCAACCATTTCTCCCAGGTTGTTTTTAGATTTCTATTTTCTTTTCCCCTTCTAGTTATACTGTAGTTTGCTAAACTGTACATATTAAGTGAGAAATAAATGTTACCTGAAGGAATGAACAAATGACATACCATGCTCAATGCAAAGCACAGTAGGATGATTTCTTTTTGTACTCGACATTACAGTTCTTTTATAACCCAAGTAGCATTCATTTTGAAAGTAACATACTTCACTTCTCAGTGTATCAGCAGTTAGTTTCATGTGTATCAAAGATAACATGAAAGCCGATTTTCACTGATATGTAGACAAGCAACCACATTCATGGACCATCATCAATTTTGCTTCAAAAGATTCTATATACTATAAGAACATGGTAGATGGATTGCAACAAATGGCTCAATTCTTCACCTATCTGTGGATCCAGAAACTTTGCTATGGGACTTTGCAGTATTTTCCCACTCTAGGTGAGGTGTTATTCCCCATCCCTTCATTTTGGGCTTGGACATGTAACTTCCTTCCCATAATTGAATGATAGCTAATATGACATAAGCAGAGTCTTTACTTGTTTACGCTTGCTCTGTTAGACTCCTCCCATCATTATACAAACACACCACAATACCCTGCTAGAGAGTTGCAAGATAATGGGTAGAAGAGCCAAGTCACCCAAGCTGACGCCATCCTAAACAAGCCAGCCCCTAGGTGACTCACAGATGATTGTAAATTCATGAGTGAGACCAGACAAGACCAGAAGAACTGTTCCACTAACTCACTGACTCAAAATCAGTAATACATGGTTGTTGTTTAAAGCCACTAATTTGTAAGGTGGTTTGTTTGCAGCAATAATTTACTGATACAAAGAATTTTTAGTCTCTAGTGTTCAGTCATAAATCCTCCTCCTCCAACACATGTATGCATATACATATATGTTCCAGCAGAAGAGTTTAAACTTTGGTGCATTGGTTTTGGAAGGTTTGGGTCTTTGGGTCTAAAACATCATAAGTATAATGATGCTTTGTGTCTATGTAATACACATCATATTCATTTAGCTACCTAAATATCACCACCTCTTTTAGACTCACTCTACATAGCACAGGGCTTTGCATGGTATGTAAAATGCCAAGTCAATCAAAACCCAAAACAAATGTCATATACACAAAGCCTACACCTGCTTAAAATGTGTTTTCTCTATTTTCTCTCAGATCTATATGAAATTATGGACCTACTGCAGAGCAAAACTGATTTCTTGGAAGAGCTGGGTTTCCTATTGTGTCTAAGGTAATAGAAGGGATATTACTGCTCTGCTAAATCTTCTTGCAGTTGACTTGCTGTGAATTGCTACAGTAACATAAAAGAAAATCATTATTAGGGTTCAAAAAATAAGTTGTTTTAAATAAAGTTTACATTAATTTGCAGATATGACAAACCAAAAAAACTCATTTACAATTCCCAATAATTGGTCAGGGCTTATTAGATGTTTGTATATTTGGATTTACACAGTTTAATACATTTTTTCTTTTGGTTGGTTATTTTTGTCTCATTGGAAAAGAAATTTAAGACAAATTAAATTCAATCTTGTTGCCAGCAATGTGTCTGGACTGCAATAACTGACTTTTTAAAAACTACATGTTTCAAGAAAACAAAATAAAATGGCTCCATCTTGAGAAGTCTTTCTGGCTATAAAAATGTAGAATGTGTCATAGAGAAATAAGAACATGTGTTCTCAAACTTTGTTTGTGAAAAGTACATAACATTTTATTCTCTAGAACCTTAGGATCGCACAGAGGGTCATGAGTATGATGCTGAGAGAGGCCCTTGAGAAGGGATTAGAAGTAGAGAAATCATTGCTTAGTGTAAAGACATGGAGTGTGGAAAGGAATACCTAGGCTCATTCTACTGCTCTCCTACCTCATATTGGTGAATCCTGGGAAAACTTTATACAAGAGGATGCAGTAAAATTAGGACATAATTCTACTTAGAATTCTACCAGGCATGACTAGCCTGGTTCCCTAGGACCATGTTCTACTACTCTTGCAAGCTCAATTCTGGAACCCAAGTTATTCCTAATCAGGAAGGATTTATAAAGCCTAGTTTAGTATTCAAGCAGCCCATCATTGAACCACCTTTACTACTAGTCATATTCTGATCACATGGCCCCATTCTAGTACCCAAACTTATTAAACTTCTCTGTGCCTCAGTTTCCTCGTCAAAAAATTGAGTGATGTGAGACTTAAGTAATATAATGCATGTGCCTGACACATAGTAATAATTCAATAAATTCAATTACCATAGCTGATATCAAACAACTAATGTGAAGTCACTGAACATGTAGTTAGGAAGAGAAGTACACATGGTCAGCTCTCATGAGATAGTATGAGCCTGCTCCACCACACTAAGGCATGACCAAGTCTCTACCTTATAACTCACTTCAAGTAATCACCTCTATTATTTCCCCCATATCTTAACCCCAATAATCCTAAAATTTGGCCCTATCTTGCTCTCAAACTACAATCCCATTCCTGCACCCCAGAAGTGATCCCAGCACATTTTATCTACCAGTCCTCTCTGATAAGACAATCTCCCTCTTCATCTGGGTCTTGGCATACCTCCTACTCCCAGAATTTATTTCATCATGTCACAATTCCTGTCAAGCCACTCTGTCCTTGAGGGAACTCTCTAATTATAGTCATCTGCATGAACTGCCACTGTCTTTAGTTATGGTTGTGGTTAGGGCTCTATCTGGAGCCAAAGAGAGCTTACTGAAACAGGAGTGCAGTTTATGACTAGGAAACAAAGAGTTCACTCACCCACAGAAACAAAATATATTCCCTTCTTCTGATTAGTACTTTATTTTCACTATCTGTATGCCAAGCAGTACTTCTAGGCACTAGTGGTTGAGTAAGCCACTATAAACATACCAAGAGTTTGAAGATGCTATAGACACAGCCCATTCATAAACAGAAAAAAGGTAACATCCATTTAATGAACAACTCACAACATATAATCACACCCAAACCATTAATTCTGAAGTTGGTCCATTACATAAAGTAAATCAGTGCCAATAATTTATTCATACTCTCATATGGCTATTGGACACATTACTTGGTAGCTGGTAAAACTGCAGGCATACTGATGGAATTATCTGTGCAAGTGAGTAAGCAATCCAGTTGTGTATATAATTATGGACAGCATTAATGCTGATAATGATGAGAAAGGTGATCCCATAATGACTGAGCCAGAAAGAGAAAAAGGGTAATTTGATTTGGAAAACATGATGCCACTGAGAGCATCTGTAGGCAACTGATAGCTCATAGATATTCATATGATAGGGGTCACAGGGCAGAGGAAAGGACTTGCCCAGTAAATTTTATTCAGTAAATAGGAAGAGAAGTATATATCTTACATAGATTATAAAATGACAAATATTTAGGATTGAAATTTATGCAGCAGAGAATCTGAATCTGATTATACAGTCTTGTTCTAACATCTCAAAAGATCTCAGCATCATCATATGCCTATGAGTTTCCCCTGAACTATAGCTGTGCAGAAATGCTGAGTGATTAAAAGGCTCCTGGATTTCTATTCCTCATGGGAATATATGCCCATAACCAGCCTGGGACATCTCTTAAGGCCCTACATTAAAAGAGATGAAGTCACTGAAGTCTGCATAAAAAGGCTTCTATAGAAACACAACTAAGTCTCACCCCAAAAATATCCAGCTTCTCTTATTTACACTACAATGTACAATCTCCCTCTTTATTTATCTGGCTAGCCATCTTAGCCCTGAGGCTAGATTACTTGCTTGCTTGCTGATTCTTACATCTATATTATTGTTTAAGAAATAATCATTATTGAACATATATTATGTGGTAGACACTAACGGGTTTGGAATTAACTACATACATATACACATACACACCAGGGTCTACGTCCTCAGAGCACACACAAATCCAGTGCAAGAGACAGACTGGTAAACATAAAAGAATGTGAGGAGTTTTCTTTTGTGTTATCATGGGGCAAAAGAGTAGCCCAGAAGAAAAACATTAATCTAGACTAGGGGAGTCAGAAAAGATTTTCTGGAGGAAATAACATCTGAGACCAGGACAAGTAGGAAGTAGCTAAACAGCAATAGAGGAGTAGACAAAGCAAAACCCTTGCCTCCCTGGATCCTCCATATAGGGAAAGACAAATAATAAAAATAATACATATATATCAGTGTCTAGTATGAAGAGAAATAGGGCAGAGTGTGGAGACAGCATAATAGGGATGCACTTTAGACAGATGATCAAAGAAGGCCTTGCTGAGATACTTTAGTAAACTTGAATGACATGAGGGAGCAAGACATGTGGATATCTGAGGTAGAAATGATCCAGGCCCTGAGGCAAGCGCATGTTTAAAAAGTTCAAGGACTAACAGAAAAAGCAATGTAGCTGAAGCTGAATGTACAAAGATAAGAGAGACAGGAAATTAAATCAGAAGGGAAGCCAAAAGCCAGATCACATAGGATTTTGTAGGCTACAGCAAGGTGTTTATTGTTTTGGATTTTGCTTGAACCTCAAGTATACGGAATTGAATTAATCATAATTCTTGGTTCAGGTTATACTATCACTGCTTTATAAATTATTCTTTTCATCTATTTACTTTAGTGTCCTAATAAACATTCATGAACCCACTGTCCAAAGCCCAGACTGGAATATTACCTATATTTGTCTATTATACCACCTCCCACGACTCCCTGGAAATAACCACTATCCCATATTTTATGTATATCATTCCCTTCCCTTTTTATTAATTTTATCAAGTATACATGTATTTCTTTAAAATGTTTTGTTTTACTTGTTTATTCATTTTACAAAATGATTATTATATTCTATGCTGTTTTCTGGTTCTTTTTTTTTTTTTTCACTTAGTATCATATTAGTAAGGTTTATTCACATTGTTGTATGTAGGCATAGTTCATTCATTTTCACCAATATAATATCCCATTATGTAAACATTCCACAAATCATTTACTCATTTTCTTATTCATGGACATTTGAATGATTCCCCAAATTTTCTTTTATTATGTTATGTTAGTCACCATACAGTACATCATTAGTTTCCCCAAATTTTGCTATTACAAACAATGCCACCACAAACAGTCTAATTAGTACATGTCTCCTTGGGTACATGAGCTAAAATTTCTCTTGGAATATACCTAGAATTGATGCTAGGTCATATGTTGTGCAAATGTTCAACTCTACAAAATAATGCCAAATTGTTTTTCAAAGCAGTTGTATCATATTATATTCCCACCAGCAATGTAAAAGAGAGCTCACATACACATCCTCTCCAACACTTGGTATTTTTGGGCTACCTAAATTTATCAATCCAGTGGATATAAAATGGTATCCCATTGTGGTCGCAATCTGTATTTCCCTGAGTATAAGTGAAGTTGTATATCTCCTTATGTTTATTAGACATATATGTTTCCTTTTCTCTGAAATGCCTAGTCCTATATGTTCACTATATTTTTCTATTGGGATATTTGTCTTTGTCCTATTAGTAGAATTTCTTTATATATTCTTATACTAAGACTTTTTTGGTTCTATGTGTTACAAATACATACTTTTTTCCAGGTGTGTAACTTGCCTTTCAATTCTGTATTTATTGATGATCAACATATCTTTAATTTATCAATCTTTTATTTTATGGGTTAGGTACTTCATGTTTTATATTCTTACTCCAAGGTCAGGAAATTAATCACCTATATTTTCTTTTAAGTCTTAAATTTTTGATTTTGGCAGTCAAGTTCTTGATCTTCCTAAAGTTGATTTGTTGTGTTTTTTTAATATGGCATAAGGTAGGTATCAAATTTCATTTTTCCTCATATGTACAGATTTTTTGGTTTCATTTGTTGAATAGTTCCTCTTTTTCCTTGTGATTTGCCATATCACCTCTGTTATATGTCAAAGTTCATTACATAGATCTATTACTGAAATCTCTCTTCTATTCCACTGTCAACATGTCTGCCCTGTCCTGATTCCATACTGCCTTCCTAACTCCCATTTTAGATCATTCCTTCTTGTCCAACATCACCCAAATCAACTACTATTAGCAATCTTTTGTTTGGCAAGTCCTAGAACATCCTTCTTTTTATATACTTCTTTATAAAGTGAATAATTTATATACCTCACTGGCAGTACCTGACTAGGTCATGGCAAAACTCCAATTACAGGTTCATATGGCACATGTGTCATGGTAGAAACATATCTGATTTTCCATGCTTTGTAATTGAAATCTTGGTATGTATGTTCCTCTTTGTCTTTTCCCTTCCTGTCTGTCTTTACCAAGACATCTTGAACAAAGATACAGACAAAGAACAGGTAGAGGGATATATTTTGTGTTCTTGAAGTCAAAGTGTAGCAAGTCAAACCTTATTTGAATATATATTCAGAGAGTTCTCTGCCTAAGGGAATTCTATTGTGAAAGCTTTTATAAGGATCAATCTTTCCTGTACCACTTACCTCACTGACATCATTTGTATATCTGAATTTTCATTTAACATAATTGTTTTTGTAACAAAGTACTCCTGTAGGAAAAACAACAGTTGCTCTCAATTAGAATAAATTATTTAATTTTGTTTGGTTTGCTTTGGCAAGGGTCAGAGAAGGAATATAGGGAGCAAGGGAGGTTTAGTCAGGCCCAGCCTTAATCTTTCAAAGCTATAGAGAGCTTTGGTGATTACCAAGCCAGACATCATATGTCACTTTGGACTCTTGGAATAGTAGATTAAAAAAAAAAAATGTAATGTAAAGAATCATCATTTCAGAGGGATTCTCCCAAGGAAAGGTAATCTCAAAATGACTTAAACTTAGGAGAAAACATTCACAATCAAGTGATGGAGAAAACAAACCATTCCAACTGCCACCTCTTTTGAATCTGAAACTTGTCTATTCCTGAATTTCCCATGCAGTGACAGTCCTACCTTAGTATCTGTGGCTGGAACTTCTGATACCAATTACTCACCTAAATCCTAGAGTATTACCTGTCATTATACTTGCCAGATATCATACTTGCCACACATCTGACAGTTCAATCCTGTGGATACCTGCCACACACTACTGGCATTTCATTCCATTTTCTAGACCATCTGTTCTCCCCCATTTGCAGTTGACTCTTATGTGGCCTACAGTACTACATCAATAAGATCCCCCCTTTTTTAAATTTTATCACATTTGCCTCTTTTACTTTTTTTTCAGACAAAATAATCCTGCTCATTCTATATGGGAAGAAAAATGTCTTTGCCTATAAAATGATGAATTATTTATTTTCTTTAGGGAGCAAATGTAAATACATTGCCCTTTACTGTATTCAGAACCACCACCTATAGTTATGCAATGAACAACATATCCATCCATAGAGGCCCTGAATCACTTACCAATACATTTGTGTGTTAATGTCCAATGGAACCAGCAAACCTCAGAGAGATCATTGTGAAGATAGTTAGTTCTAATTGGGCGAGGAATTCCAAGGGACCACAAGCCACGAAAACGCAAGATGACTGTGGCCCCATGGTGCTTAAGTGAATGACATGTTTAAATATAAAGTATCAAAATGGATAATCACAGTAGGAAATTCATTAAGTCTAATTAACTATATTTTGATAAGATCCTTAGAAGAATTAATTAACTTTAAGAGGACCCCAAAATACAACCAAATTTCAACTCCACTTATTAACTAATGTGTGTGGGACCCAGTTGGTTCAGGCCATAAGTGGTATGAAATTTTGAAAGTTTATACAATACCGTTAAGAGCCTCTCATTTAATACTCCAGAAGGTAGTCAAAAGGAACAAACTTCCAGTTATAATATAAATAAGTACTAGGGTTGTAATGTAAAACATGATGACTACAGTTAACCCTGCTGTATGATATATAGGAAAGTTGTTAAGAGAATAAATTCTATGAGTTCTCATCACAATTTTTTCTTTTTTCTTTTATTTTGATTTTATCTATGTGAAATGATGGATGTTAGCTGGCCCTATTGTGGTAATCACTTCACAATATATGTAAATCAAACCATCGTGCTATATACCTTAAAGTTACACAGTGATGGATGTCAATTATTTCTCAATAAAACTGGAAAAAAATCCCCTCCAAAAACATCTTCCTTCCACCCCCCCCCAACTCACATGGCTTTTATTTTCCCCCAAATCCTGTCTCTCCCTAAGTCCTTTATCATGTAGCTTGGTTTAACATCCCTGGATAATGTATTCCCCTCCTCCTCAGGTCTTTCTCATATTACTCTTCTTTCTATGCCTACTCTATGACTATGCCTCACAGATGTCTAGGAACCAATCTACCAAAGAGAGTATCCAGGAGGGTAGAAGGCTAAGAGAAAGAGGAAAGTATATGAAAACTCCTATGTTCATAACTGTTTTCTTCATCACACATGAAGTACAATTCAATGCATTTTTTTCGAGAATAACTTGAGCACTGTGTCTGCAAATAGCTGCTGGGGTATTTGACTGGACCTAATTAGGTTACTGTTGGTAGCAGCAGTCCAAATAACCATCCCTTGACCAAAGACAGTCTAACATTTTATGTATTTCTGTTTTTATTAACATATAATATATTATTTACTTCAGGGGTACAGGTCTGTGATTCATCAGTCTTAATTCACAACGCTCAACATAGCACTTACCCTTCCCAATGTCCATCACCCAGCCACCCTACCCTTCCAACCACCCACCCCTCCAGCAACCCTCAGTTTGTTTCCTGAAATTGAGTCTCTTATTGTTTGTCTCCCTCTCTGGTTTCATCTTGCTTCATTATTCCCTCCTTTCCCCTATGATCCTCTGTCTTGTTTCTCAAATTCGTCATATCAGTGAGATTATATGACACTTGTCTTTCTCTGATTGACTTATTTCGCTTAGCATAATATCCTCTAATTCCATCCACGTCATTGCAAATGGCAACATTTTGGTTTTTTGGTGGCTGCATAATATTCCATTGTATATATATATACCACATCTTCTTTATCCATTCATCTGTTGATGGACATCAAGGCTCTTTCCATAGTTTGGCTATTGTGGACATTGCTGCTATAAATATTGGGGTGCACATGCCCTTTCGGATCACTACATTTGTATCTTTGGGGTAAAACCCAGTAGTGCAATTGCTGGGTTGTAAGGTAGCTCTATTTTCCACTTTTTGAGGAACCTCCATAATGACTTCCAGAGTGGCTGCACCAGCTTGCATTCCCACCAACAGTGAAGGATGGTTCCCCTTTATCCACATCCTCCCCAATATCTGTCATTTCCTGACTTGTTAATTTTAGAGATTCTGACTTGTGTGAGATGGTATCTCACTGAGGTTTTGATTTCTATTTCCCTGATGCCGAGCGATGTTGAGCACCTTTTCATGTGTCCATTGGCCATTTGGATGTCTTCTTTGCAGGAATGTCTGTTCATGTCTTCTGCTCATTTCTTGATTGGATTATTTGTTCTCTGGGTGTTGAGTTTTTTTTTTTATTGTGTTAATCACCACACATTACATCATTACATTTTGATGTAGTGTTCCATGATTCATTGTTTGCATATAACACACAGTGCTCCATGCAGTATGTGCCCTCTTTAATACCCATCACCAGGCTAAGCCATCCCCCCAGCCCCCTCCCCTTTAGAACACTCAGTTTGTTTCTCAGAGTCCATAGTCTCTCATGGTTCGTCTCCCCCTCCAATTCCACCCCCTTCATTCTTCCCTTCCTGCTATCTTCTTTTTTTTTTTTTTAACATATAATGTATTATTTGTCTCAGAGGTACAGGTCTGTGATTCAACAGTCTTACACAACTCACAGTGCTTACCATAGCACATACCCCCCCAATGACTATCACCCAGCCACCCCAACCCTCCCACCCCCCACCATTCCAGCAACCCTCAGTTTGCTTCCTGAGATTAAGAATTCCTCATATCAGTGAGGTCATATGATACATGCCTTTCTCTGATTGATTTATTCACTCAGCATATTACCTTCCAGTTCCTTCCACGTCATTGCAAATGGCAAGATTTCATTCCTTTTGATGGCTGCATAATATTCCATTGTATATATATACCACTTCTTCTTTATCCATTCATCTGTCGATGGACATCTTGGCTCTTTCCATAGTTTGGCTATTGTGGACATTGCTGCTATAAACATCAGGCTGTACGTACCCCTTCGGATCACAACATTTGTATCTTTGGGGTAAATACACAGTAGTGCAATTGCTGGGTCATAGGGTAGCTCTATTTTCACCTTGTTGAGGAACCTCCATACTGTTTTCCAGAGTGGCTGCACCAGCTTGCATTCCCACCAACAGTGTAGGAGGGTTCCCCTTTCTCTGCATCCCCACCAACATCTGTCAATTCCTGACTTGTTAATTTTAGCCATTCTGACTGGTGTGAGGTGGTATCTCATTCAGGTTTTGATTTGGATTTCCCTGATGCCAAGTGGTGTTGAGCACTTTTTCATGTGTCTGTTGGCCATTTGGATGTCTTCTTTGGAAAAATGTCTGTTCATGTCTTCTGCCCATTTCTTGATTGGATCATTTGTTCTCTGGGTGTTGAGTTTGATAAGTTCTTTATAGATTTTGGATACTAGCCCTTTATCTGATATGTCATTTGCAAATATCTTCTCCCATACTGTCGGTTATCTCTTGGTTTTGTTGATCGTTTCCTTTGCTTTGCAAAAGCTTTTTATCTTGATGACATCCCAATAGTTAATTTTTGCCTTTGCTTCCCTTGCCTTTGGCGATGTTTCTAGGAAGAAGTTGCTGTGGCTGAGGTCAAAGAGGTTGCTGCCAGTGTTCTCCTTTAGGATTTTGATGGACACCTGTCTCACATTTAGGTATTTCAACCATTTGGAGTCTATTTTTGTGTGTGGTGTAAGGAAATGGTCCAGTTTCATTCTTCTGCATGTGGCTGTCCAATTTTCCCAACACCATTTGTTCAAGAGACTATCTTCATGTGAGACATTAAAGAGAATGTCCATTGGACATTCTTTCCTGCTTTGTCGAAGATTATTTGACCATAAATTTGAGGGTCCATTTTGGGGCTCTCTATTCTGTTCCATTGATCTATGGGTCTGTTTTTGTGCCAGTACCATACTGTCTTGATGATGACAGCTTTGGAATAGAGCTTGAAGTCCGGAATCGTGATGCCACCAGCTTTGCTTTTCTTTTTCAACATTCCTCTGGCTATTCAGGGTCTTTTCTGGTTCCATATAAATTTAAGGATTATTTGCTCCATTTCTTTGAAAAAAGTGGATGGTATTTTGATAGGGATTGCTTTGAATGTGTAGATTGCATTGACATCTTCACAATATTTGTTCTTCCAATCCATGAGCATGGAACGTTTTTCCATTTCTTTGTGTCTTCCTCAATTTCTTTCATGAGTATTTTATAGTTTTCTGAGTACAGATTCTTTGCCTCTTTGGTTAGATTTATTCCTAGGTATCTTATGGTTTGGGGTGCAATTATAAATGGGATCTACTCCTTAATTTCTCTTTCTTCTGTCTTGTTGTTGGTGTATAGGATTGCCACTGATTTCTGTGCATTGACATTATATCCTGCCACTTTACTGAATTCCTGTATGAGTTCTAGAAGTTTTAGGGTGGAGTCTTTTGGGTTTTCACATAAAGTATCATATCATCTGCAAAGAGTGAGAGTTTGACTTCTTTGCCGATTTGGATGCCTTTGATTTCTTTTTGTTGTCTGATTGCTGTGGCTAGGACTCCTAATACTATGTTGAATAGCAGTGATGATAGTGGACATCCCTGCCATGTTCCTGACCTTAGGGGGAAAGCTCTCAGTTTTTCCCCATTGAGAATGATATTCGCTGTAGGTTTTTCATAGATGGCTTTTATGATATTGAGGTATGTACCCTCGATCCCTATACTCTGAGGAGTTTTGATCAAGAAAGGATGCTGTACTTTGTCAAATGCTTTTTCTGCATCTATTGAGAGGATTATATGATTCTTGTTCTTTCTTTTGTTAATGTATTGTATCACGTTGATTGATTTGCGGATGTTGAACAACCTTGCAACCCAGGGACAAACCCCACTTGGTCGTGGTGAATAATCCTTTCAATGTACTGTTGGATCCTATTGGCTAGTATTTTGGTGAGAATTTTGGCATCCATGTTCATCAAGGATATTAGTCTGCCATTCTCCTTTTTGATGGGGTCTTTGTCTGGTTTTGGGATCAAGGTAATGCTGGCCTCATAAAATGAGTTTGGAAGTTTTCCTTCCATTTCTATTTTTTGGAACAGTTTCAGAAGAATAGATATTAATTCTTCTTTAAATGTGTGGTAGAATTCCCCGGGGAAGCCATCTGGCCCTGGGCTTTTGTTTTTTGGGAGATTTTTGATTATTGCTTCAATTTTCTTAGTGGTTATAGGTCTGTTCAGGTTTTCTATTTATTCCTGGTTCAGTTTTGGTAGTTGATACATCTCCAGGAATGCATCCATTTCTTCCAGATTATCTAATTTGCTGGCATGTAGTTGCTCATAATATGTTCTTATAATTGTTTGTATTTCTTTGGCATTGGTTGTGGTCTCTCCTCTTTCATTCATGATTTTATTTATTTGGGTCCTTTCTCTTTTCTTTTTGATAAGTCTGGCCAAGGGTTTATCAAGCTTGTTAATTCTTTCAAAGAACCAGCTCCTAGTTTCATTGATCTGTTCTACTGTTCTTTTGGTTTCTATTTCATTGATTTCTGCTCTGATTTTATTATTTCTCTTCTCCTGCTGGGTTTAGGCTTTATTTTCTGTTCTTTCCACAGTTCCTTTAGGTGTAGGGTTAGGTTGTGTATTTGAGACCTTTCTTGTTTCTTGAGAAAGGCTTGTATTGCTACATACTTTCCTCTTTTACTGCCTTTGCTGCATCCCAAAGATTTTGATCAGTTGTGTTTTCATTTTCATTTCATTCCATGATTTTTTTTAAATTCTTCTTTAGTTTCCTGGTTGACCCATTCATTCTTTAGTAGGGTGCACTTTAGCCTCCATGTATTTGAGTTCTTTCCAACTTCCCTCGTGATTGAGTTTTAGTTTCAAAGCATTATGGTCTGAAAATATGCAAGGAATGATCCCAAACTTTTGGTACCGGTTCAGACGTGATTTGTGACCCAGGATGTGATCTATTCTGGAGAATGTTCCATGGGCACTAGAGAAGAATGTGTATTCTGTTGCTTTGGGATGGAATGTTCTGAATATATCTGTGAAGTCCATCTGGTCCAGTGTGTCATTTAAAGCTTTTCTTTCCTTTTGATCTTTTGCTTAGATGATCTGGCCATTTCTCTGAGGCAGGTGTTAAAGTTCCCTATTTTGTTGTATTATTTTCAATGTGTATCTTTGATTTTTTTATTAATTGGCTTATATAAGTGGCTGCTCCCATGTTAGGGGCATAGATATTTACAATTGTTACATCTTGTTGGATAGACTCTTTAGGTATGGTATAGTGTCCTTCCTCATCTCTTATTACAGTCTTTGGTTTAAAATCTAATTTGTCTGATATAAGGATTGCCACCCCAGCTTTCTTTTGATGTCCATTAGCATCGTAAATTGTTTTCCACCCCCTCACTTTCAATCTGGAGGTGTCTTTGGTTCTAAAGTGAGTCTCCTGCAGACAGCATATCAATGGGTCTTGTTTTTTTTATCCAATCTGATACCCTTTGTCTTTTGATTGGGGCATTTAACCCATTTATATTCAGGGTTACTATTGAAAGATATGAATTTAGTGCCATTGTATTGCCTGTAAGGTGACCATTACTGTATATTGTCTCTGTTCCTTTCTGGTCTATGCTACTTTTAGGCTTTCTCTTTGCCTAGAGGACCCCTTTCAATATTTCTTGTAGGGCTGGTTTTGTGTTTGCAAATTCCTTTAGTTTTTGTTTGTCCTGGAAGCTTTTTATCTCTCCTATTTTCAATGACAGCCTAGCTGGATATAGCATTCTTGGCTGCATATTTTTCTCGTTTAGTGCTCTGAATATATCATGCCAGTCCTTTCTGGTCTGCCAGGTCTCTGTGGATAGGTCTGTTGCCAATCTAATGTTTCTACCATTGTAGGTTATAGATCTCTTATCCTGACTTGCTTTCAAGATTTTCTGTTTGTCTCTGAGACTCGTAAGTTTTACTATTAGATGTTGGGGTGTTGACCTATTTTTATTGATTTTGAGGGGGTTTCTCTGTGCCTCCTGGATTTTGACGCCTGTTTCCTTCCCCAAATTAGGGAAGCTGTCTGCTATAATTTGCTCGAATATACCTTCTGCCCCTCTCTCTGTTTCTTCTTCTTCTGGGATCCCAATTATTCTAATATTGTTTCATCTTATGGTATCACTTATCTCTCGCATTCTGCCCTTGTGATCCAGTAGTTGTTTATCTCTCTTTTTCTCAGCTTCTTTATTTTCCATCATTTGGTCTTCTATATCACTAATTCTCTCTTCTGCCTCACTTATCCTAGCAGTTAGAGCCTCCATTTTTGATTGCACCTCATTAATAGCCTTTTTGATTTCGACTTGGTTAGATTTTAGTTCTTTTATTTATCCAGAAAGGGTTTCTCTAATAACTTCCATCCTTTTTTCAAGCCCAGCTGGTATCTTTAAAATCATCATTCTGAACTCTCGTTCTGACATCTTACTAATGTCCGTATTGATTAGGTCCCTGGCAGTCAGTACTGCCTCTTGTTCTTTTTTTTTGAGGTGAGTTTTTCTGTCTTGTCATTTTGTCCAGAGGAGAATAGATGAATGACAGAACAAAATGCTAACAGGGTAACAATGACCCCAGAAAAATATACACTAAACAAATCTGAGGAGACCCAAAACCAGGGGGAAAAGAAAGGGAAGGAAAGAAAAAAAAGAATATGATCAGGCTGGTGAATAGATCAGAGCCACACACTAGATTTTGGGTGTATTTTGGTCTGTTAGAAGAAAATGCCTCCCAAAATTTTAAAGAAAGAAAAATTTATATATGTACAAAAATAAGGGTAAATACAATGAAGGGATGGAATATGACTGTAAAGATGAAAATTTAAAAAGATTTTTAAAAAGGAATTGATAAGAAGTTTGTTGAAAAAAGAAAGAAAAATTAAGGAAAGAAAAAAGGAGAGAATGTAATCAGTCAGGAGACTAGAACAAAGCCATACACTAGATTTAGGGTATATTTTGGTCTGTTAGAAGAAACTGTATCCCAAAATTTTAAAGAGAGAAAAACATATATATACAAAAAATAAGGTTAAATACAATGAAGGGATAGAATATGACTGTAAACATGAAAATTAAAAAAGATTTTTAAAAAGGAATTGATATGATAAGATGTTGGTAGAAAATGAAAGAAGAAAAATTCAAAAAAAGAAATAGAAAAAGAAAAATTAAGGAAAATTTAAAAAATTAACTTTGAAAGACTAAAGAATCATGGGGAAAAAGCCATGAATTCTATGTGCTGTATTCCCCTAGCACTGGAGTTCTGCAGTTCTCATTGATCAGTAAATTGGGTCTTGGCTGGATGTCCTTGCTGATCTTCTGGAGGGGCTCATTGCAGTGATTCTCAAATCCTTTGTCAGAGGTGGAATTGTACAGCCCTTGCCAGGGGCCAGGCTAAGTAATTGGCTCAGGCTTGCTCTCAGTAGCTTTTGTTCCCTGACAGCTTTGGAGGATGAGAGTGAAAATGGCGACCTCTCAATCTCTGGCCCCAGAGGAGCCAAGAACTCAGGGCCCCACTCCTCAGTGAGCCCTCAGA
The DNA here is from genome assembly GCF_964656455.1 of Halichoerus grypus. Lineage (NCBI taxonomy): Eukaryota > Metazoa > Chordata > Mammalia > Carnivora > Phocidae > Halichoerus > Halichoerus grypus. The sequence goes on along the minus strand of NC_135727.1, from coordinate 22,190,567 downwards.
GAAAAGCAGTCAATCACTCCTGTCTCCCTGGTCTCTGGCTACACTCCGTGCTCACCAGGCCTGTGACCAAGTGTTTCTATCTCTGGCACACAACCCTGTTTGGAATCTCCAAGCCCAGCAGATTCCTGTGGTGCGCTCCTATGCCCCTCCTCCCATGGGAGGAAGGGGAGTTTCCCCGGATCTGTCACTTGTTGGGTTCCTGCTTCAAGAGTAGTGGCCCGACTGTGCCGCGGATCATGGTTTATGGCAACCCCAAGCTGAGAGCCCACTCCTCGGCTCCGTCTTTGTGGCCAGCTTCCCTGCTCCAACACCTGGGAGCTCTGTTGCACTCAGGCACCCCTGGTCTTTCTGGGACCCCGAGGGTCCTATGCCCTGCTTAGCCACTGGAGTGACGTCCCTCAGCGGAGCAGACTTCTAAAAGTTCTGATTTTGTGCTCCACTGCTCTATCGCTTGCTGGTAGCTGGCTGATGGTGGCTCCCTCCCCCCGTGGTCTAGCTTCTCATATTCCCTCATATTCACTTCTTGGCATGTCCTACCTTCCAGAAAGTAGTTGCTTTTCTGTTCATAGAATTGCTGCTATTCTTTTCTTTGATCTCCTGTTGATTTTGTAGGTGTTCAGAATGGTTTGATAACTATCTAGCTGAATTCCTGGGACCAGATGAAATTTAGGTCTCTTATTCCTCCACCATCTTTCTCCTCCCCCCATATATCTCATTTTATGTATTTTAAGTCTTTGCTCCACAATAACTTTTAAAGAAGTTCAATGATTTTGCATATATTTTTATACTATTAAAAAGCATTTAATTATAAAATAAGAAGGTACTAAATGGCATTAATCACAACAAAAATTTTATTTGAGGGAAAATGTTGATAACTAAACATACTTCTAAACTCACTACCATGAGAAGGTAGGATGACTTTTGATCTGGACAAATAATTCAAGTCTTGACTTTTTTCATTACAGAATATCAAATTTGCCATCTTTGGTCCTATGGAAGAGACTAATTGTTCCCCCAATATCCATTTCCCCTTCCTCCTTTAACACCTCCATGTTTTTGCTGGGCACATGGTGATCCAGAATTAAGATTACATTCCTCAGACCCCCTTGCTGTCAAATGTGGCCATTCAAATGCATTCTGGTTGAAGCATTTAAGCAAAAGTAATATAAAGCTTTCAGTAAATGCCCTTAAATGAAGGATATTTCCTTCTTTCCCTGTTGCCTACTTCCTGCAACCTAGAATGAGGATGCATTATCTGGAACTAAAGCAGCCACCAGAAATATGGAATGACCTTGGAAATAAATACTGCACACAACTGAGCAACAAGATGGGAGGATCCTGGGTCTTGAGGTTGTGGAGCATCCTAACAGCTCTGTAACAACTAGCTCCAATTTCTTATATGAGTAAGAAAGAAGCTGTCATGTTCAAACCCTATAGTTTGAATTTTCTGCCACTGGTAGCCAGACCTAATCCTAAGTAAAACAACTCCCATTAACTAAAACTTATACATCTTGCTTCAATCAGCAATACAAAAATCTCTGCAGTTGAGGCACTTGCCAGATATTTCAAGCTTAAATCAATAGCTATCCAGTTCCTGCCAAAAGCCAAGTTAAAGCAACTAATAATCAAGAACTGAATAAAAGACATGCTATTCATTCATTCCTCAAGGTCTTCTACACTATCTACATTCACTTAAGTCACTAGAAAGCACTATAACTTGGCTGCAATTTTAGTTCTCTGATAAAATGTTTTAACTGAAGTATGAGTTAATGATATGGTCTCTCATCTAGAGGAATGGGGATCAAAAGGAACTGTGTATAAAGCCTCATTACAAAGCAGGAGAGTTAGCTGAGTTCCCTGTAGATTTTTTTTCGATGTTGGCTGGATCAGGATTACCTATAGAACTGACATATAGGGCAAACACGTTGATTTTCCAAATCAGGGCACTTTAAAGGGTGAAAAATTTACTATTAATACATACATCAGGAAAACAGCATAAGCCATAATTATCTCAGGGAAACAAAAATGTATGGTCACCCTGTATGGATAGTTAGCTCTCTTGGTCAAACTGACCAAGTGAGTTTATGTATTTTTTTTTACTAAAATACCAATGACACTACCTTAAACACTGTTTTAATTCTTACATTGTGACCAAACCATTGGAAACCAAAACTACCAGGAAAAGTGATCTGGTCAGTCAGCAAAGCTCAAGTTAGATAGATTTAACTGCAATTGTTAAATATAAGGGAATTATTCCAAGGTTGAGAAAAGAGGCTTGCCATATGTATGACTGATGCAGTGTGCAGATTTGAACATTTATTATCTCCAACAAGCTATGTAAGTTCATTTAAATAGTACATTCATTTAGTTGTTATTCACGAACTCATTCAGAAGTTATTTACTAAGTGCCAGAGTGCATGGGTGGTCAATTCCATGCGGGATAAAATAAGGAAAACAGCTTTTGGAAGCTATACATGTTTATGAAGTAACAATTTCTTCTTTCTCCTTCCCCTTTTCCATTCTGCTCCTCTTCTTTCTTCCTCCTTTTTCCATTCTTCAAACAAGTCCAGTTTGAACTTGTTTTTTTTTAATGCTATCTAGCATTAATCTGGTTATGACTACTTACCACCTCTGTCTTCACAGAATAAATATAGGCTTATCAAATATGTTAGATGGGTTATCTGACTTTGGACTTACGCCCCAGTAGGCTGGTGTCTAACACTGTTCTCCTCTTATCTTCCAGCAGAAGCTCATTGATAGACACTGATGTGCATCTTTCTTCTGATGAATCCATCAACAACAGAAGTAATTTTGTCTATTCTCCTTCCCTATTATCATCAGCCCTTGTTTTGATCCATACATCTTTGGTAACCATACTATCTAACACACACCCCTCCTAAGTATTCTGTGTGCACAATGTTTTTAATTGATTCTATACTTAAAATGATCTTTACATAGAGGCCTATAAAACATACTAAGGTGAACACACAATTCAAAGTACCAGTAGTTTATTTAGCCAATATTGATACTAAGTACTAACCAATTTGATAGTTTATAATTCACTATTTGGAAATAGAGACCCTTATAGAGCTCAGGCTCCAGGCCCTCAAGAAGAGAATTTAATGAGAAGTATTTTCTGATGCTTTAACTTTAAAATGTTCTCCCTTCAACCCCAGCCTGTCAAGTTGTTAATGATCATAAACAAATGCTTGGATGCACTCAAAAGATTGTTATTTAAAGCAAAATTACAGTCAATCTTCTGGTAGAGCAAAAAATTTTCTTGAAATGGCAATAATCATCCCCTAATTCATATGTTTTGAAAAAGTTTTATAGACACTGTTTCTGAAAGTTTCAACCTTCCTTCAATTCTGGCCACCACATATTTACTAAGTACTTAGAAAAATCTTCCCTCTCTTTCTCGTGTAAGTGGGCAGAGGAAATTTGCCCGCCTTGGGTCAGGGGCCAGTTCCTCAAACAATCTACTATGACCAAGAAGTGGGATCACATTGTACTAACGTGGTGATGCCTGTGGAAACTGTGTAGATGTGGGTGGAGTAAGGAAAAGAATGGAACCTGGAAAAAGGGAGGAAGGGGTCTGGGCATAAAATAATAGGTGTCTACTACAGCATAACATACAAAAGCAGCTGAAAGCACAATGCTTACACCTTTAAGAAACTTACAATTTCATTTTCACATTCCAAAGATTTTAAAATTTAAAAATCAGAGTAGAAAGAGGCAAGAATCTTGACCTTCAATAAGGAGAATCAAGGTTACACTCTTCTAACTACTGAATAAGATGGCTATTTCCTCAGGGCTTCAGTTGTTCCTCTATCAAAGCAAGGAGGTTAAACTAGATTTTTTTTAATCTGTCATATTTCCTACCTAAGGAAATTGCACCCTCATCCACCCAATTGCTCAAGCCAGAAATCTAGGAACCACTCTGAATTCTTCCTTTTCCCTCACCCTCTAAATCTAATACCCTTCCCCACCAAAACCTCTGCTCCTAGTCTCCCTTCTCTCCGTATATGGCAATTTTAGTTCCTTCTAGCTGTTCAAACTATATAATCATCTTTGATTCCTTTCTTTGTCTCACAACTCACATGCAATTATTCAGTAAATTCTATCAACTTTACCTTCAAAATGAATACAGAATCCAACTACTTCATAATACCTTCACTACTGCCACCCAAATCCAAACCACCATCATCTCTAGCCTAAATTATTGAAATATCCTCCTAAGTGATCTTTATGCTTCCTCTCTTGCCCCCTTACAGTCTATTATCAACATAGCAGCCAGAATGATCCTGTTGAAATGTAAGCCATTATATGGCTTTTCTCAAAATCCTCCAAGAGCCTCCCATCAAATCTCTTACAATGGCCCAACATGAGCTTTGCAGAACAGCTCTAATATCATTCCTTAACACTCCCAGCCTCACACATTCTACTCTAGACACACTAGCTTCTCCACTGTTCCTCAAACTACCAAGTACATTCCTGATTCCTGATACTGTATTTACTTAAAATACTTTCCCCAATAATCATACAGGTTGCTCCCTTATTTTCTTCAAGTATCTGTTCAAATGTGACCTTTTCAGGGAGCTTTTCTCTAGCCACTCTTTATAAAACAGGAACCCCAAACTCATCCCAGTATTCCCTTCATGTCTTGCCCTGCTTTAGTACAGTCCATCACTCTTATCATCATTGGGCATATTATATTTTACTTGTTTATTTATTGTATGTATCTTCTCATTAGACTACAGGCTCCATGAAGGCAGAAATTAAATTTGGTCCCTGCTGTATCCTCAGTACCTACAAAAATGCTTGACACAGAGGAGGTACTAGAATATTTGTTGGATGAATGAACAAATCCAGTTCATCAGCAATTCTTGTCAATTTTCTATCTCTAAAATATATGTCCAATTGGTTTCTTTTTCTCCATCCCACTGTTGCTACCTAAGTTTAAACCCATATCATTCTCATCTGGATCTGTTCAGTAGTCCTCTACCTGGTCTTCCACCTCCATTCTCAGTCCCACCCCCTACATTTTTCACAGAGTGGTCTTCTAACAATGTATATCAAATCACATTCTCTCCTACATAAAACTCTCCAATGGCTTACCAGTGCTTTTAGGATCAAATTTAAACTCCTTCAAAGCCCTACGTGATCTAGTTTCTGCCAAAATTACCAACCTCATTTTATATCACTATTTTCAATGTTTAAATGTTTCCATTCCTTAGAAATAACCATCTTAGTGCTTTGCACGTGCTGTTTGTTCTGCCAGGATATCTTCTCTCCTGCCTCTCTTGTTTCTGTTTGTCATCTTTTCAAGAAATATCTTCAACTTCTTATATAAGCAAGACTCTTTTCATCATTGTCTCACAAAAAATCTTCCTTTTCTTCTTAGAATGTATTAAATTTTATAATAATATTTGTATTTTTACTTAATGCCTGCCTGCCCAGCTTTTCTAAGTTCTGTGAGGTCCTTGTTTGGAACTCATTTGTTTTGTTCACCACTAAATATCTAATGTTTAGCAAAGTGTTTAGAATATATTGAATATAAACATGAAATGATTTTGTCTAAACCAATGAAATTTAAGTCTATGTTATTTGCTAATGTATATAACTAAGTTTCTCATAAGGTTTCCAGTTTTGATGTTCAGCTCCAGATAATATCTTACAAACCTAAAGGAACTATAACTTTCTTATTCAACCCTGCTCTTTGCAGGTAAAGACTCTACTGGGAAATAAAGTGCAGTATTGGGAGTAACAAGCAGTCAAACTCTTAACTCTTCAGTCAGGGCCACTTTTGGGATGGAGGAAAATATGGAAAAAATTTTATGGAGTTCTTGTCTATATAAACAATTTGATTTAAAAATGGATTATAAACTACTGGGACTTTATCAAAACAAAAAGCTTCTGTACAGCAAAGGAAACAATCAACAAAACTAAAAGGCAACCTACAGAATGGGAGAAGATATTTGCAAATGACATATCTGACAAAGGATTAGTATCCAAAATCTGTAAAGAACTTATAAAACTCAGCACCCCAAAAATGAATAATCCAATTTTAAAAATGGGTAGAAGACATGAATAGACATTTTTCTGAAGAAGACATTCAGATGGCCAACAGAGAAATAAAAAGATGCTCAACATCACTCATCACCAGGTAAATGCAAATCAAAACTACAATGAGATATCACCTCACACCTGTCAGCATGGCTAAAATCAACAACACAAGAAACAACAGGTGCTGGCAAGGATGTGGAGAAAGGGGAACCCTCTTACACTGTTGGTGGGAATGCAAACTGGTGTGGCAAGGAAAACAGTATGGAGGTTCCTCAAAAAGTTAAAAATAAAACAGCAATTACACTACTAGGTATTTACCCACAGGATACAAAAATACTGATTTGAAAGGATCCATTCACCCTGATGTTCATAGTAGCATTATCTACAATAGCCAAATCATGGAAAGAGTCCAAATGCCCACTGATTGATGAATGGATAAAGAAGAAGCAGTATATACATATACAATGGAATATTACTCAGCCATAAGAATGAAATCCTGCCATCTGCAATGACATGGATGGAGCTAGAGAATATTATGCTAAGCGAAATAAGTCAAAGAAAGACAAATACCGTATCATTTCACTTATCTGAGGAATTTAAGAAACAAAACAAATGAGCAAACGGGGAAAAATGAGAGGCAAACCAAGAAACAGACTCTTAACTATAGAAAATAAACTGATGGTTACTGGAGGGGAGGTGGGCAGGGAGGGGAGGGGGAAGAGGATGAGTTAAATGGTGATGGATTTAAGGAGGGCATTTGTGATGAGCACCAGGTATTGTATGTAAGCACTAAATTCTACACCTGAAACTAATATTACACTTTATGTTAACTAACTGGAAGTTAAATAAAAACATGAAAAAATGGATTAAAAAATTAATGCATCCATGTGAACTATAGTAACTTATCAGTGAAGATTTAGAATGATGGGTAGAAAATAGGTACTTATATACTTGTCTCTTGTCTAATTTATGCACATGAAGATTCTTCTTAATGTTTGAGCTCCATCTCTTCATGTGCTTTAGTGTCAAATATGACATTCTTGGCTAACTTCATCATGAGAAAAACATAGCAATACCATTATTATCCACAGTGCCATGGCTCTTCAGAATTTCCTTGTAGATATTCTTCCCTTACAGTTCCTTTATACTATCTATTTAATGGTGATTACATCATTATTCATGATGCTGTTTCATCCATGGCCCACTCCCCATTAATGTTGGCTTCCAATTACTCCTTCAGAAATTGTTATTGTGTTTTATTCAGAAAGACCACAAATGGAAAGCTTGCCCAGGGTATGTAGTAAAATGTGAATGATGATTTGTCTCCTAGTTATGTTAAAATTTTACCATTTGAGGTTTTATAGCATAAATACAGAACAACGTATCTTCCAACCACATCTTCTTTTGAATACTTTAGGCCACCATTATTGCATTCCTAGAATATGATTGCTTTCAGTTTGACTACACCCCTGATTTTCATATACCTCCACCAGCTGGGAGAATAAGCATAGGACCAATAGGAAGACTGAGAAGAGTGGTTCTATTCATGCAATCCCTCATCTGAGATAGCTTAAGATCAGCCTCAGAAAACATGACATCACCACGTCAATCAGAGCCAAGAGAGGATATCAATAAAAATAAATATTTTGCAGTGCAGAGCAATAGTCTCAAAAGTCCTGAGAAGAAATAGGTGTGACCATCTACAGAGGACTTTTTGACACATGACATAGAGCCTGTGGAAAGAGACTGGGTGATTGTCTTGGGTTCCAGCAGTGGTGGAAGGGGTCAAAAGATGCCTGAAGATACTCTCACTGCCCTCTGGTAATATAGGCAGAAAGCTGATTCATGGTTAAAATGCAGATGGTAGAGAACCGATGCTTAGGTAAACAGTGCTCTAAATTCATCCTGTGTTCAATGTGTGAGAGAGTTGCCCCAAATCAACATTTCAGTACCAATCTGGCAGCCCAATCTTGCACAATCCTGAGAAAGAAATACTTCATCAGCCAGAGGGAGTTGTTGGCTTCCAGGCCACCCTTTTATGATAGGGTTCCATTCACAAGTCTGTGAAAAGATTTCATGAGAATGAGCCTTGGAGCTTCTTGGGGCATCTGGTTGACCCCATGCCCAGAACAGAGGAGTGGATAGTGCCCTAAAGTAGAGAAATGGGAACTGAGATCCACACAGGTAATAGCTTAATTTTCTTTATTCTTTGCCTCTCCTTATTTCCCAATGGCAATGATATTCTTCAGGGTGGCCAATTTCTTCAGCTAGTCCTTTGACTAGTATCCTAAAGCAAAGCCCAAACACTCGCTGTCCCAGTTGATCAGTAAATAACAGCAATTTCCTGACTTTATATACATTATATACTATGTCCAAGAGACTCTAACTAGTTTAGGGTTCAATTGTATATACGTATTACAGATCTTTTATATTGTCTTTTAGAAAATATGCCAAAGGTGCTAATGAAATAACTGGCAATCACCAATATCTTCTTCATTTCTAATTTCCATGTCTTCTTTTCAGCCCTCAATAGTTGGACTAGCAAAGCAGATTCTTTGCTCACAAAGGCCTAAGGACATGGAGATGGTTTGGTGAAAGACATCTACTCCAGTTGAAAAAAAGTACAAAAATAAAGCAAACAAATTGAAAAGCTTGGGCATCCCAATTAGATTGCTTTCTATCAAAGATCATCGCCTTCACGATAAACTTATTTTTATAAAATGTTAAGATTAGCAGAAAATCAAGCTGTCCCTTTGAGTGCATTTTCCCCTCTTGTCTAAAGCCTGTGAATTAAAGCCACTATTTTTGGCAGATTTGAAAATAGGATGTGGGTATTAGAAAATATGCCATGGTTTTTCTTCTTGAACCATTTGAAAGGAAGTGCTGAGGAAGGCATCATTTTTAGTGTGCTCTTTTAGCAACTTGGGAAGAATTCGAATGCTTTATTGCTTGTGAATACACAGGCCCCAGGGGCCTATATTCTTAGGGTAAAATGAGGTTTGAGACCTGAGGAGCCTCCACAGAGTCCTCTTTTATTTCTTACAAACTTCCTCTGTGATTAAGATCCATCCCAGACTTCAGCAGTTAGGTAGCACCCCACATCTGCATATCTGCTGGCCAATTTCCCCTCTGCTTAGGGGTTCTCAGACAAGTGCTAGAATTGGGTGGTTTTATTTCTTTTGGAAATGAATTTTAAGACTAATATCCAGAATCTATTATAATAAACACCTTAGGTCTGCTACACAATGGTCCTTTGCAAAGTGGTTTCTCTTTTAGGCAAAGGCAGTTGTGGCTTTAGAAAGTTTTTTTTTCCAGGGCACCTGGGTGGCTCAGTCGTTAAGCGTCTGCCTTCGGCTCAGGTCATGATCCCAGGGTCCTGGGATCGAGCCCCGCATCAGGCTCCCTGCTCGGCGGGAAGCCTGCTTCTCTCTCTCCCACTCCCTCTGCTTGTGTTCCTTCTCTCACTGTGTCTCTCTCTGTCAAATAAATAAATAAAATCTTTAAAAAAAAAAAAGAAAGTTTTTTTTTTCCTTCTGTATATATTCTTCAATATACTATGAGGAGAGAAGAAAAATAGAGATCTTGTTTCAATACAGTCAGAATGGCTAAAATTAACAAGACAGGAAACAACAAATGTTGGTGAGGATGGGGAGAAAGGGGAACCCTCTTATGCTGTTAGTGGGGATGCAAGCGGGTGCAGCTACTCTGGAAAACAGTATGGAGGTTCCTCAAGAAGGTAAAAATAGAGCTACCCTACGACTCAGCAATTGAATTACTAGGTATGTACCCCAAAGATACAAATGTAATGAACCAAAGGGGCACATGCATCCCAATGTTTATAGCAGCAATGTCCATAATAGCCAAACTATGGAAAGAGCTGAGATGTCCATCAACAGATAAATGGATAAAGAAGATGTGGTATATATATACAATGGAATATTACTCAGCCATCAGAAAGGTTGAATACTTACCATTTACATCAACGTGGTTGGAACTGGAGGGTATTATGCTGAGTGAAATAAGTCAGTCAGAGAAAGACAATTATCATATGGTTTCACTCATATGAGGAATATAAGAAACAGTGCAGAGGATCATAGGGGAAGGGAGGGGAAACTGAATGGGAAGTAATCAGAGAGTGAGACAAACCATGAGAGACTCTTAACTATAGGAAACAAACTGAGGGTTGCTGGAAGGGAGATGGGTGGGAGGATGGGGTAATGGGCTTTAAGGAGGGCACGTGATGTGATGAGCACTGGGTGTTATATGCAACTGATGAATTACCGAACTCTACATCTGAAACTAATGATGTACTATATATTGGCTAATTGAATTTAAATTTTAAAAAAATGGGGCACCTGTGTAGCTCAGTTGGTTAAGCATCCGATTCTTGATTTCGGCTCAGGTCATGATCTCAGGGTCCTGGGATTGAGTCCCACATTGGACTCCCTGCTCAGCGGGGAGCCTTCTTCTCCCTCTCCCTCTACCCCTACTCCTGCTTGTGCCATCTCACTCTTTCAAATAAATAAAATCTTAAAAAAAAAAAAAATGAAGGAAGGGCAGCAGGGTGGTGGGGGAGGAGGATAGGGTCTACACTCTCTTATACAAGCAACTGGATGCTGTAAAAATCATACACAGTCAGAAAAAGAAAGAAATTTTACATTTCACATGAGTTTCTATGCCTCACATGTGAGTCAAAGATAGTAAGAGGTAACTTTGATTTCCTTGGGAAGGCAAATATAGCAGCAAATTTCTATAAAGGACTATTCAGAGATGAAAATGTTAACTGCATTTCATTAAAGGAAAGTAGAATTCACTAATCTATGATTGAATTTTAACAAGGATAACCAACAGGTTTCTGATTTGATTGAATTTTAAATTCTCCCTCAAACTCTTAATTTTTTTTCTAGAATATGTCTACACAGATACTGAGTCACTGTTTGCAAGGGTCATCAAATTAAGCCACAGACCTTACTACCTGTGATGCAGTCCCACTACAAAAGCAGTAGAGCGTTTGGTTGCATATGTATATAAGACCCAAGGCTTATTCCTTCTTCCAAATTAATGATAATCTCTTCCCCTTTGCCAGTTGTAGAGCAGGATGGGTAGAAAGGTTAAGGCTACATCTCAACCTAAGAAATGTGGCTTTTGTCCTCGCCTCTCCAATAAAGCAGCTCTGGGAAATGTTCTCAGTGTCCTAATTTCCAATTCAGCTGGACCTCTCAAGTGAATTTGAGATTACTTCCCTCTTTCCCCTTGAAACTCCCATTCCTTAGCTCTGATAACACCCACCCTTAGTTTTGTTTACTTCATGCCTTTGACTATTCTTACTAAGTTTTCTTACTTTGTTCTTCTTCCTCTGCCTACCATTTAAATATGTTGGTGTCCTCAGGATTCTGTTTTCAGTCCTCTTTTCTTATAGTTTTACATGTTCCTTTTAGATAATCTCATCTAATACTATTTCATCTACTATATTTTCATCAACAACCACCTATTTCCATCTGTTTGCTAAATCAACATCTAGATAGAGATAAAGATATATCATTAAAACATACAAACTTGACAAAATTTCCAAAAACAGACTCAGCGCCCCCCCTCCACACACACACAAATAAAACAAAACAAAACAAAACCCCATACTCTGGTAATCCCCATTTCAGTTAAAGATATCACCATTCCCTCCAACTACTCAGAATCATCTATGATTCTATCTTTGACCATAATTGTTCTTACCCTTATAGATCAAGAACTAAGAAAACAATCCTCTAAATTCCATTGAACTCCATTCCCTCAGACTGTCCTCATCTCCTTGTTAAAGAAAAGATGATTCTGACACTTGTCAATACAGTAAGGAAGACTTTATTCAAAAGTACTGCAATAGCAGTATTGTAATAGAGGGGAAAGATAGGACTCAACTCCAAATACAACAAATACAGCTGGGGGTTTCTAGCTATGAGCAGAGTGAGGGGCTCAATGGATGGAAACTACTAAGACAAGACATCAAGTGTGGGGAAAATTCTTGCTGAAGGCAGGCCAGGGCAACCAGATATCAAGGGTGAGGGATTCTCTCTACTGACTTAGTAGAATTCCTGCTAAAACCAGATTCAGCAAGGACAGACATGGAAGTCCAAGGATCAAAGCCTAGTCAAGAATAGGACTCAGAGGAGCCTAACTAAAATTTGGTCAGGGAGAGAGTCTGTCACTCAGCCCCAATTTTTCCCAGACCCTTGTTATCTCTTTCCTTAATTGTTGTACCAGTCTCCTGACTATGCATTCTACCTCTACTCTCTAACCCCTAAAATCTCTACTCCTCTCTCTAGTCAGAGTGTACATATCTGATCAAGTCACTCCCCTTCTCAAGAATACAAGTTCAACAGGTCCCCACTGCCTACATACACAATTCGATTTCCTTTACATAAGAACAATAGTTACAACTTATTGAGCACTTACAATGTCTCAGGTCTTGTACCAAGCACTTGACAATCATACTTAACCTAAATTAATCTTGCTATAATCTCATGAGGTTGATACAATGATCATTCCTATTTTACAGGTGAGAATCCAAGATACAGAGAGATTAAATAACTTGCCCAAAGTCACATAGGTAATAAGTGGCAGAGCCCAAATTTGAACCTATTCTATCTGATCCAGAGCCATGGGGTTATATAGCTGCTGTCCTTCACCACCTCCCCTAACGTGTCTTTCCAACCTCACTGTCATGATGTTCCCTTATATATTCTCAGCACTTCCAGACACCCAAACTACTCACCCTTTTTTGAGGACACAATATATCCATCTTTCATGTTTCTGTGTCTTTATACCTGATATTCCTTCTGCCTACAATTTTTTTTTAATTTCATGGACTTGAAGAATTTCTACTCATCCTCCCAGATCTAGCTCAAAAGTGATGATTATTGTGTAGACCTGCCTGACCTTCCTGGTTAAGTCATTCCCTTCTTTATTGGACCATACTGCCTTGTATACAGGAGAATGGAAGCTCAATGAGGAAGGAGACTGCCTCCTTTATTCACTGTTATTTCTCTAGTATCTAGGACAGTGCCTGACATATGGTAGGCAGTCAAAAACTATGTATTGAATGAACTAATCAGAAATACCTTTCTCATAACACTTATAACAGTACATTGAAATTATTTTACCATTGCCCATCTCTCATACTGTACTATAAGCTTCTAAAGTGGAACTACATTTTATTATCATACCTATTGTTCCTAATGCAATATCTGACTCATAGTAGGCATGCATTAAATATTTATTAAAAGAATCAATGTCCAAAATTCATACCATAAAGAATCATTCCTTGGGGATGCCTGGGTGGCTCAGTAGGTTAAGCATCTGCCTTCAGCTCAGGTCATGATCTCAGTGTCCTGGGATCAAGTTCTGCATCAGGCTCTTTGCTCAGCAGGGAGCCTGCTTCTTCCTCTGCCCCTCCCCCTGTTCATGCTCTCTCTCTGACAAATAAATAAATAAAATCTTTAAAAAATAATAATCATTCCTTGGAAAATAGTTTTATGGTTCCAAAAATTTCCTTTTCAAATGCAAATATGCCTGAGGGAAAGGACAAAAGCCATACTTTGGCAATTATCAGGTACTAGAACCTTAACAGAAATTAATTTGCCAGATTGATTTCCAGCATGACAGCTGTCAGCAGGTGGATACTTGGATAGGACGGAATATCATGCAGTACAACGGATCCATAGCCAGGGACACGGTAGAGGCCCCTGAGCTGTCTAAGGGTTGCCTATAGGCACTCAGTGTCCTGAAGAAGAAGAAAGGCCAATGTGCTTGTAAATGTCTCTATGTATAAGGTGCCTAAAAGTGGAAAGTGAAGCAATGGTCAAATTGATTGCTAGTTGGATGAGGAAAAAGTTAGTCTGGGAAATCCACAGTGGAAAAAGATTTTACCATTCTAAACAGACAACTCTTACATGGAAACACATAGATAGCACTCACTGAATAACAGATATTAAGTGGATATTCTGAATAGAGAGTAAAGTATCTCCATTTTGCTTAGCTGGCTCTGGATAAGGCTTTGTGCCACTTTAGGCACTGCAGATGGTGAGCACTCAGGTCTGTGATTGTTGGCAAGGGCGGACACTGTTTGAAACCAACAGGGCCACTGACACAGTCCCTACACCATAGAAGATGCATATCAAAAAAGCCTAACCTTGACATTTACATTCCTTAGTGAGCACCTGAAGTTCTTTGGCTGGAGGAAAGAAAATGGATGGAAAAGCTCAGTTTTCAGCCTGTGTAAGAATTAGATTTATCTGATTATACAGTTTTTCATGCAGAGTTAAAACCACTTAATGGGTCTATTTTCAAAGCTTCTTTTCATTGGTTTTAGGGAGAAGTACCTTTCTAAGTTTCTTTGCAAGATTTAGCTTATTTATGCCTCAAGCAGGCTGGAGTATAAAGTTTCTGAGGAAGAGAAAAAAATAACCACACAATTCACAGAGGCCTAAATAGATGGGCCACAGAGTAAAAACTCAAGAACTTTCAAGTTGTTGTACCAAGAAATTTTGGGTGTCATTACTTCTAGGCCACAGGGAACCAGGGCTAATTCCAAGTACTCTGGAAAACAAAATCAGGTCTGCACCTCAGTGAAATCAGCAGCAGTTGTATGTCTTACTGGTTTAATTTGAGGTCCAGGAAGCCTTTCCTTACTTTCCTTTCTTTACTCTAGAGCTTCCAATTCTCATCATTACAGTCAGTTTTTTTCCTTTGGGGTAAGTGAAATGGAAAAACCCCTGGGAGCATGAAGACATTAACTTCTTATTAGATTTGACTACCTTAGCACCCATTCACTTAATAGCTATCAGGGGAACACCCTGGGAAGAAGAGAGTAAGGCCTTGGAGGCAAAGAATCAGTGTTGGAATAAAGGAAGGAAAAAGTTTAGAGCAGAGCCTGGCCAGAGTTTGGAGCAGGGATGGTTATTATAAGCAGCCCTGGTTAAACAGGAAGTGGTGCGAGGGCCCTAAACACTGTGGGTAGGCAGCAATGAGGCCACCTAGAGGAAAGACAGGGAAATACCAAGTACTGTGAACAATTCCTCCTCTGTCACTATTTTTCAAGGCTGACTTAGAGGGAAACCTAACAAAATGAGCTCAGCTCCTTCTCCTCCCTCCTATACCCCCCAGTTCTGAAAATACTCTTTTATTTATGTTCATACAAAGGCATTGGGAGGCACTGCCAATCCACAGGGATAGGGAATCCAGCCATCCCCAGAAATTGTATTGGGAGGACACTTTGCTCTTCTCCTTGAATAAAAGTCTTTGATGTGGGATGTCACAACTCAAAAAAAGCAGTACTGTCATCATTAGTCAGGAGCCTAGATAAGCATATCTATGCAACTCTAAACTCCAGCACAGCCCTCAGTCTCACCAAGATCTCAAGGGATGTTTAGCTAGCTCTTATCAATTACACCAGTTTCCTTCCTCCTAGGGCAGAAACTGCCTACCCCTCAACTGGGTCCCAGTTTGAAGTCTTGGTGTTTTGTGCCCTTCATTCCCATTACCATCAGTCTTGCTCACAGAATAAAACTGTTGAACCTAGTGTTGCTTACTTTATTTCCAGCTGTCTCCAACCTGGTACATCCCCTTTTGTCACATTCCTTTGCTTTCTGTAGTTCCTCTGGTCTATTTCACTGTACCCTCTGGAGCCTTTCTCTACTGTCAGTAGCATTTATTATATATTCTGCCTTTCCCCCCAGAGTACTCCCTATGCCCTGTGATTTACCTACTGCCTGCTAGCTTCCCCCTGAGATCTCTGCTTCTCTTGTGACCATTCCAAGAGGATGTCCCTCTTCCTTGTCCTCTCAGAGCCAAGACCACAGTGCTGCCTTCTCCTCATTTATCTCAGCTGCTTGCCTTCTATTGTTCTATCACCTTCCATCATCTGCCAATTTCTGAAGTTCTTGCTGTAGTCCAAGTACACCTTCAACTTCTCATCTTCCACATTAGCATCCCTCACCCCAGGTCCCTCCCCCACCCTGTGTTTCTAATATTTCCTTCCATACAGACTTCCGTCCAGGGTGACATTTTCGATTTCTGTATGTGTAATCACACCCTGGCCTAGAAACTCCTTAATTCATTCTACTCTGAAGACATTCACTTCCACTTTTTTCAAACCTCACTCTCTTTTGACCAAAATTTTTAACAGTCTCACCTGGAACTCAGACTAAGAACCCACCTTCTCCCTTCTAGGCACAACCTATTTTGCTCCCTCACCCCCACTAAGTCAGTCCTTAACCTGATCATGACTCCCACTCTCAACTTCTCCCCCATTCTTCCAGTCTGTAAGGGTTTTCCTGCTTTCATTCTCCTCCTTTGCCAGCCTGGTCCCCCAACCCTCCTGCTCCCAGGTAGCACAAATCAAAGAAACACCATAAGACAAGTCCATGTTAACTCTCCTCAGGGGGGGCCCTCAGTGCTTCTGGTCACTTTCTTATTTCTTTGTTACTGCCTATCCCAACCCTCTCAGCCCAAGTCCCACATTTCTCAGGCTCCTGGTTTCACCTCTTCGTCACACTTACAAACAAAATAACAATATTTTTAAAACTTCATTTGGACACTGCATTCTTCTCAAGTAATTCCCCATTTCTCATTCCTGTCTTTGACAAAAATTGATGAGTATATTTTGTTTTGTACATCTCTTCACAACATACTCCCTTGTTAACTCTTACCACTATACTCAAATTGTTCAAAGATAACTAATTATCTTCTAATTGCCAAAAGCATCAGCCTCTTCTCCAGCTTCATCCTACTGAATCTCTCAACAGCATTTCATAGTTTATCACACCCATATCATCTCCTATTCTTAACATAAGTTAGAAAATCTTTTATAAAATTTCTAAGAGTCCTCCGTATTCTAATATATAATGTGAAAGATCTACTATGATTAATTTCCCAGCATATCTGCCTTAGAAACATTTTTTTCATTGTCTCTTGGAATAATATTCTGAGGGACACCATTTACTAAAATACTTCAATTTCACATTCAGCCATTTCCATTTTCTCTTATCAAATTTTCTCATTCATCCTATTCTCAAAATGTCAAAGGCATTCTGGGTCCCCTCACTCTTAGATGAATTTTGCCTTCTACTTCACTAAGAAAAATATAAACATTGTATGTGAAATCCCTAACTTTTTAATTTGTTTAATTCTCCTCTCTTCAAGATAAATGTAGTCCTCCACTGCTATAGAGCTAAACCTTGGTTTGTGCTTCTAAATTTCTCATCATCTCATAAGCTTGCTCTTCCCACTATTATCACCTTCTTCATTCTTCCAGGACTTATACCCTCTGACCCAGACATGTCCTCACCCAAGTCCTCCTACCTTAAAATAAACAAACCTACATCCCCTGAAAGCTACCATTTACTTTCCTTTCATTCCCTTCCTGCCAACTTCTTGAAAGAGTAGTCTAAGATTGCTGCCTCTTTTTCATTATATGCTCACATCTTTACCTCCACAGTCAGCTTCCACCCTCATCATAACCAATGTGCTCCTAAAGGTAAACAGCATTTTCATAATTGAGAATCCCAAGGCCTCTTCTCAATATTCACCCTAATGACCACTGTAGAGCATCAGTCATGTGTTCATCATCTACTCCTCCCAAGGTTTATAAAGTTCTGCCTTCTTTTAGTTCTCCCCTTAAATCCCTATGCCCTTCTTTTCAATCTCCTTCACTGACTCCTCTTACTTTACTCACTCCCTAAATGTAGTGGTTTCTCAAAGTTCTTTCCTTGGCTTCTTTATCTTCTCACTCTATCCTCCTCACCTAATTGAGATCATTCCTTCTTATGCTGCTAGTCTTGATCCCTCTTCTGGTCCTCAGACATGACTTTTAAATAGCTACTAGTCACCTCAATTAATTTGACCATAATTTTCTTAGTCATAGATTCTAACAATTTCCAAGTCATTTTTTATTCTTCCCTTACTTGGCCACACTCCACAAATATGCTTCTGCGCACATACAATCCAAAAAGTCACTAAATTCTACTAATTCTCTCTCTAAAATGTCATTTGTATCTGGCCCTGAATTCAAAACCTATTTCCAGTGCTTTAGTTGAAGCTTCCATCATCTCTTGCATTATGTGAAGACATCCCAGTTCAGTTCCTAGCAATATGCCATGCACATCATGTAGCTTAATTTAAATTCATTGCACAACATGATGAAACCACCCTGCAAAGAACAGCCTGTCCAGTTAAGATAATAGGCTTTGGAGCCAGACTTGTCTGTATTCATATTATAGTTGAACATGAAGTGATAAGTTACTAGTTTTTTTTTATTTTCGGCAACTGAAATAATTACTTCTTTGTACTTCAGTTTCCTCATCTATAAGATGAAGATAATGATGGTACTTACCTCATAAGCTTATATGGATTAAATAAGTTAATACATGAAAAATGCTATAAAAAGTATATGGTAAATAGTAAGCAACCCAGAAATGGCTATGGTTGTTATCATAATTACCTCCTTATACATTCACTGCAATACAGGCTGAATCATAAAACATATCTATGGACTTTCTAGTTCCTATTTTCCCTGACACAGGTTGGTATCTGCTTTAACAGAAAAGGCCTTCTCTAGACCAAGCTAATCAAAGATACTGTTTCTATCAACAAATCACTTAAGGTGACAACACTTAAGGTGACAACATCAATACTGATTTGAAAGCAAGATTTGGCCCAGATAATTTCTAATCCACTCAAACTACCTCTAGAGAATTCAGTGTTAAATGTTATTAAGGATCTGCTTATTCTTGGTGTGATATTGTTTTATCACAGACCAGATCAGGAGTTGGCCATAAAGGCCCATACATACAGTGTTAAGATTTGGAGGATGGAAATTAAAGACAAGAAGCCCAGTGATGTAGTGCTAAGTTCGTCCAAGACCAGAGGCAGAGCCTGAGGGCCGAAACAAAGTCTAGTACTAGGGAAGCAGTGGAGGTTACTAGTTAGAATTGGGCTCAGGATTCACACTGCCTACTTTCAAAGTCTTACCCTTCCATTTGCTGAAGTGTGACACTAAAGAAGTTACTTCACCTGAGACCCAATGTCCATGTCTAAATCATGGGATTATGATACAATAGCACCTATATCATAAGGTAGTTGAGAGGATGAAATGACAAAATCTATGAACAAACCTTGGCACAGTACCTGGCACAACTATTACTTTTAGCATCATAATTATTTTTATTAACAGAGCTTAAGTCCAAAATACCAGCCCATAGTTAGAGACCTCAACCAGAGTCACAGGCAAGGAGAAGTTGTAAGATTCCTATAACAGAACATCCTAGTAAGACTGTATTGGACTTCCTTTATCCTGCTTTGTTCCCTGCTCCACTCCACTCCGAGTTCTTTCTCCTAGAAGTTAGGATCCTGTCCCCATGAATGACTATATGGATTTTCTCTCCAGAGTGGAACTACAGAGAGTGCAAGTGCCTTTACAAGGTTTTCCATAACCTTTACATTCCTTTCCTCTTCATTCTCATTCTTACATTTTATCCTCTAGGTATGCTGAATTGTTCATAATCTTCACATACTCTCTTGTGCCTCTGTGCCTTAGTTCAAGTTGTTCCATCTGCTTAGGAAGCCCTCATTCATGCAGCAAATAATTGAGAATGTCTGCCAGCACTGTTTCAGATTCTGAGGAGACAGCAGTGTACACAACAGATAGAATTCACCTACCTTTGTGGCACTTACATTCTAGTGGGGGGATTGATAATAAATGTGTAAATAAAACAAAAAATACAATGACAGATTGTGACAAGTGCTAGAAAAATGAAGAAAGTAATGAAATAGAAAATAGGGTATTATTTTCAACAGGGTAGACAGGAAAGTCCTCTCTGAAAGGTGTCTTGTGACTTATTATTTGTATTTCTATCCTGCCCATCCTTAAGGTGTCAGCATCAGTCTTCACCTCTCCAGGAAGCCTGCTCTGAATCACCAGGTCAGGATAAATACTTCTCTTCTGGGCTCTCACAGAACCCAGTATATGCTGCACACAGTGCCTGACTCATAATAGGCACCCAGTATAGTAAGGGTTCCTAAGCAGGGAACTATGGACATTTAGGGAATCTACAGGAAGACTAACTTGCATTCAAAAGTTAGTATACATGTGCACTCATGTATTTTTCTAGAGCAAGTGTTCAGAGATTTTATCATATTCTCAAAGAGTAAATGACCTCATCAAAGGGTAAAACCTACTGCTGAGTTGATGGTCAGTGAGCCATCAAATTTCACTGCCTCCTTATGAGTACTGCATTAGCTCTCCTTGGATGAGCTCTGTCTCAGAGGTATGTATGGCTTTATGCTGAATTAGTACCCACACTAATTCATTTATTTAATGTATTTAATTCCCCTTTATTAAGTGGCAAAAATATAAAAGGCACTATGTTAAGCACAGTGGGGGCTAAAGGGATGAGGTCCAAACAGAGCAAAGGCCTCATGCCATTTCCTCACATGTATCCATTCTCCTCTATTTGGTCATAAACTCCTGTAAAGACAGAACCCCTTGCTGTGCTTTCTTCTATATCTCCCTTTAGTTCTTAATGTGAACTCCTTATGTAAATGGTACTCAGTAAAAAGCTATTCATTTCTTGGTCATTTTTGTCAGAAGACAGGGTAGTGAGCTAAATTCTATCATATCCAATTAACAACAGGTCTGAGTGTACTTTCAGCAACGTAGTTATATACGATTTATGAAAGATAGCAATAGCTCAGAAAATACAAATCCTCCTGAATTAATGGTGTAGTCTCCTCAATTGGAATAGTGGTACCCATGCTGTGTTCTATGGGAAAATGAGTGAGTCCCCTGGAAGAGAAATAAAATAGTCATAGAAATGTATCTTAGGGCTAATTTTTTCCTATCAGAGGCCACAACACAGCAAAAGGGCACATAATTCAGAAAGCAGCAGGATTATCCAAACTAAGGACAGCTTGATGAGGGAGAACTCAACATCCAGAAATAGGGAAAAGGTGGAAGATGGAGGAGGTAAAAGGAAGAAAGGAAAGGGAACAGCAAACTTGTGTTGCTGGTGTCCACTGAGAATCATTTGGTCTTTTCCAATGGGAAATAGTTTCATTTTAGTCAGTTGAAACTGTCTCTGAAGTGATAATTCTAAATTCTTTTCTGCCTAATTCCTTTCTAACATTCTGGGTCATACCTAGCTGAAAAAGCAAATTACATTCCTTCAGCCATGAGTAGTCTTCCTTAGAAGAATAATTGGAACCATGTCTCAAAATATTTTCCATTTTTTCCAGACCCTATTAAAGCATCATTTTTATCCTCTCTGTTTTGTTAAAGGGCCAGTGGGGGAATCCAAGAAAAGGGATATTTAGAGTTGCCTTTTATAGGAATAAAGCTTTGCCAAATTAGATTATTTAGGAGTAGGATTAATCTGAATCTGTGCAAAGTCTACCTTTTCGAGAAAGATTAAAGAAAAAGAACTCTATCAAGTATGAAATGTAAACTAACTGCTAATAAACTGCTTTAGTAAAAGACTCCCTTGGACCAGTTTTAATTAAGATATATGATTCATTTGTAATTAGTATATTATTTCTAGGAAGGTGGGTGTAAAAAAAAAAAGGCTATCCAAGAACTGTTTTTTAAAAAGAGTTCAGTTTCTTAGGTAGACTTGGCATTCCTCCTACAATCTTGTTTTACTGTCTATTTGTGCATGCAAAGATAATCAAAGTCCAGTGTTTTACAAATGATCTTAAAATCTAAATTTTCAGGGGGGGGAATATTAAAATGAGCACTATGGTGCACACCTGAAAAGGAACGTGGGACCCTAAATGTTCAAGAAAGCCATAAGCATCTGTGGAAAACCAAACTTCACATGGATGGCAACATCTCATACAGGCTTCTGCAGTGTAAGATCCACATACAGGGGATGCATGTGGCAAATGTTCCAAACTGACAAAGGTCTCCCTACATATCCACATAGATTTCTGTAAATCATCTCCTAGTCTAGAACAAAACATCCCATCTGTAGATATTTTAATTTTTTAAACATATAAATCATACTTATTTTAAAGTCTGTATCTGATAAATCCATTATCTGGGGCGCCTGCGGGTCTGTTTCTATTATCTGTGGTTTATGTTCAGTTTTGGTCATGAGATCTTATCTCTTTCTACACCTTATTATTTTTGACTGAATGTCCAAGACATCATGTGTAAAAAATTATAAAACTAATTTGAGGCTTTAGATGATACTGTCTTCCTTCAGAGACAATTTACATTTGTTTTTGGCAGGCATTAATAATCCAAGGGCACTAACAACCCCAGATCATTTTAATCCAATCAGATATTAGAATAATATCTATTATCATATTAGGTATGGGATGTGGGCTTCAGTCTTTTTAGGGGCTAACTATCTCCAGTTTTCCCTTACACCTACTATGTTGCCCTTCAGCGTCCCAACCCAAAACTGAGGGCTTTACCAGAAACCCTTCTCTTTGATGAGTCCTGACCTTCAATTCTGTCCCTCAGACCCTGGGAGTTATAAGCTCGGCTCAGTTTCTTAGTCTCTCAGCTGCACTTTTGGAATCATGAAATATGCTAATGAGAAATGAGGCACCAAATGTGGCACATCTCTGAGTTTCTCTCTTCTTTTGGTGTTGGTCAACTAATTCTTCCCTTGTTTAATTTTAAAATAAATATTATTTATACTTTGAACAACTGTTTTTGCTATTCTCAGTTGGAAGGTTGGTCCAAACCAGTAGGACTGACTTATTCATTAGGCACAGTAGAGATTGTGCCTAAGACCCACAATATTTTTAGGGGCCCATAAAAATGTTTTCTTTTAAAATCAAAACAAAAAAATAAACTTTTAGGTTGGAGAAGATGTTTTCATATGTAATATTAATATGTTAATCTTTATACCAATTCAGTTATAAAATAGAATTTTTAAATATTTTTTAATGGAGGAAAGAGTTCGTGAAGGCAGAAGTGCCTAAAAGCCATAATGTGGCCCTAAAAGGCAGTAGCCTTCCATTGCTGAAAACAAAACTTCTCTGAGGTATTTTAAAGGCATTAATACTGCTGTAATCTCAACTGCATAATATTTTATACTTTGCAAAGCACTTTCCCATCCACCACCTTGTTTGAGACTTACAAGAATCTGGTAAGTTAAGTGAGACAGGTGTTAGTTTACCAGTGAGGGAAATGAGATACAGAGAGTTTAAGTGACTTGCTTAAAGTCACACAACATGTCAGTAATAGACTCAAGATTGAAGCCCATATCTGGAGCTAAACAGTATTCCACAAATGTGTCAGACAATATAATCACAGAACCTGTGAATATTTTGAGAATAATTATGACATGAAAACCCATTATCAAAAAAGTCATGAAAACACTTCCTTACACCAATAAGCATACTGTTCTAGGAGTTATAAGATCTGAGTTCTAATCCTGGCTCAGCACTAACTTATTGTTTAACCTTAAACCAGTCATGTCTTGGTCCTGGCATCTAAAATGAAGCCCTTAGAGAGATCAATCTGAAATTCCCTACCAGCTCTATTTTTTTTATTATTATTCAATGAACCTAAAATGCCAAAACACTCAGTCTACCACATAATAGTCAAAAGCACCCAGTCCTCTTTATGTAACAAACTAAAGCATATGGGGGAAACAGCCCTAACAATGGAACAAGACCATGTCAGATAAACGCCATTTCCCCTATTATCCGCAGGGTCTCAGAGACAAATCAATTAAGTGCGGAGCCAGGTCCTTGTCCACAGTGCCACTATCTTTATTAATATTGCTTTTTTCAATTCCATTAATATTGCAAATACCAGCAAACAATTTGTGTTTAAACCCTCTACACTTTTTTTTTTTAACTACGAGAGTTTAAAAGCAGAGAAAGTTATATTTGTCTGAATCCTATATACTTGGATTCTAGAATAATCCTCGACAGCAAAGTAATTTCCTAGCTAAATCACTGAGTTACTTAGATCACATTTGATCTAAGGAGAACAGAAAGTATACAAGTAGAAAGAAAGTTCAGGGGACTGGGCTTTAAATAGTGCTGTTTCAGGTGAGACTTACATTCAGTTCCCTTCAGACCTATATAATGCCTATATTCAGAAGGTAGAGAAATAACCCTCCTCTGGGAGGTGGGACACCAGGGTTTAGGGACTACTCTGGCATAGACACTCATTGTATATGTCTAGTAAACCCCTTCACTCTCTGGGCTTCAGTCTCCTGTTTGTATACAAACAGGGGGTTAGATTAATGATTTCTAAGAGTCCTTTCAGTTCTAAACATTTATAATTCTATTCTCAATCAGCTTTGCAATGTATGGGCTCTTTATAATCTTTCTCACTTTCCATGCCACCAGAATTGCTTTTTCTACCTGTCCCTTGGCTTTACTGGGTGCCACTGTGTGACATCAGGATGCTAACATTGCTAACATAGACTCCCTGACATTTTGCCAGCTGTACTGCCCACATGGGTGGCTAAAAGGATTTTAAGAACATCATCTACTGACAAGTCAAGATCTCTGGGGGGGATTGGGGTGAGAGTGGAGGAAGGAAGGAAAAACCTCAAGATGCAACATACAAGCCACACATTTTCCTTTCAGACCATCCAAGCCTTGCTTTGCGAGGAGCAGAATGCTACTGGAGCACCTGGTGGCCCCTTTTCTGAGAAAACATGTTCTTTCCATGATGATGGCCCATCGTCTTCTGTAAGATTCAGACAGCATTGGTTGTTCACTGCCATGCAGAGAATGGCACCAGTTCCCAGAATGGAGATGCCCAAAGTAATACACACAAAGAATTAAGTAGGCTCAGCAACTACTAATGGGGCTACAATGCTGAGGCACACTGCTGAGACAGGGCAGTGGAAGAAGAGGGTGGTGGGGAGGAACCTAAAGGCTGGAAGGAGGACAACAGAGAGCAAAAGGGAAGAAGAAAAAAGAAAATTGTATAGAGAAATATAAAAACAAATGTAACAGATACTCTATTAATAAAATCAGTACCTCTTTATGTTCAAATTAAGGAGCTTATTAAATGTAATTTTGGGGACCAGAAAATTTATTGTGAGTCATATTAAAAGTATTTAAAATTTTGACAGGGAAGTAATTCACTCATTCCTTGCATACAACACTAGACCACATATTATTCTCTTTCAGATTTTCAACTAACTGCTACCGTCACTTTAAGCAACTGGCAGTTCTGAGGATTGGTGGCAAGGCCTCTGGTACTTCATGCAACTTGTATATGTATTGCAAAAACACTCAACAGATATATGTTAAACCTGGTAAGTGGTTGTTTTTATTTTCTTTCAAAGCCTATGCCTGCTTTGGATGGAGTAGGGCCAATAACATGGGTTCACGTGTGGAAACCTGAGTTAATTGGTTCCACACTTCCAAACTGTCCAGTGCTACAGCAATACTCCATATAGCCTGATGCCTTGGGCAGCTACCAGGTTGTTCTGCCCCACAAACCAATTCTGCTTCCAGAGAATTCCAAGCACATTACTTCCATTGCATGACCCTTTTCTGAATGGATAGTCTAAAGAGCATGTGCTTTGGACAGAAATAGACTTGAGGTTGAGTAGGTATTTAAGCAATGTTAGTTGTCATTATATTCATTAGAACACTAACAATAATGATAACTGCTGTTGATGTTATTATAATTGTTACCGCTATCCTCCTACCAGCCTAGTTCAGCTCATTCCTACATCCAACAGTTAAGTCAGCCCCCAAACCTCTGCCTCACCAACTGGCCACTGCTAGTTCCCAGATCCCCTCCCCCTCCCTGTCCTGTCCTACTACCCACTGTGTGCTCTAGGCTTCTGTTCTGACAAACAAGCAGGCAGCAAGCCAGAACTCACCAGCAGGGACAAGGCGCTAATGGCCCTACCAGCTTCAGTACCTAACCCCAGGGAGGAAAGAAAAATGAAAGCGCCAAATATATAAATGGCCCCTGTCTGGCCAGCTCATGAGAATTATCAATTAAGAACTGAGGATGCTTTGTATGCTCATGTCTTCTTAGTTATGGGAATGATGGTTGCGATGTAGCATATCACTCTTAATTGTTTCAGCCCATCAGTTATCTGCAAGGGAGGGGAAGGAGCATGGACTGCTGCCAGGCAAGATCTGTAATTGATGGTCACCTGAACAGCATTGATCAGGACTTACATTAAGTATGAGCAATTAAAAAGAAAGTTCCACTGGAATCAGGCAGGAGCTACACCAGGTTGGATTCTCTCTCACATTTCAGAACTTGACCCTAGCCCTGCAATTTGGGAAGGCATTATCTGATATACTTATGGGCAAGGCATACTCACTTAGGAGGGGTTGGGCAGCCATCCTTAGGCCTTAGGTTTAAAGGCTCCTGCCCCTTAGGAAATCTTGAGCCTTGAGGTTTCATCTCAAATCATGCCTTTGGAAGGAGTTGCTGAGAAATATGAGATACTGAGAAATATGAGGTGACATCTTCAAATGCCCCCTCACTAATTCCTCCAAAGCTAACATGCCAGATTGTTCAATAAACTCTTACGTGTCACAGTAACCTGTACTAGGACATTAAATGCTCATGACCAGAACCTCAAGCAAGCAACATATTCTTACATTTCAATTCCCTACCTGACTGACATTATGTCCCTAATTGTTATCCTTTGATACATCATGATTCACTGGGCCAACCTGCCACCTCTTCCTTATCCTTTTCTTTTCCATCACTGCCACCTCCTCTCCCACTGGTCCTGGGCCTTTCCTGCTCCATTATATACCAGTATGTGGCAATAGAAAGCACTGGGTGTCTGGGTTAAGGCAGCAGTAGCAGCTAAAGTACATACATTTTCCTTATAGAGTTCTTTTAGCATCTGTCACAGAGCTACTGTTTCCCTCCTAGGGCTGTGAGCTTCTTGAGGGCAGGAAGCATGGCTTACATAGTATCCACTATAAAAGTTTGTTGTAAGCATTACTGGTAAATAAAAGGCTTCACATAAGCACTTCATAGTGCCTAGCATGGAGCAAGTACTGTAAAAGTGTTTGTTGCATTATCATCATTCTCATCCATGTCACATTCCCAGCTCCTCACACAATGCCTGGCATAGGAAAGGTACTAAATATGTATTTATAGGTCCAGAATCACTCATCTAAAACTTTTGGGTCAATTAGCACTTCATAATTTGAAGTACTTTTCAGATTTGAGAAAGAGAATATGGGGCACATACTATAAATTGCACCCCAGCAAGATTGGAAACAGCATCCCATAATCAAACACATTAATACACCTGTAGTGAAACAAAGAAATATTCACTCTAAGTTGGATTAATAAAGAATATAAAAGGCCTCATAAATCAGACCAGGAAAGATTTTGCTATCAAATGTGTTTGGGTGTCAATTTACACACATACACACACACACATACACACACACAGCTCAGTTTTCAGACCTCAGATTTTGGAACTGTGGATAGTACACTGTGCACCTGTATTAAATAAAGAAATGGGGGCACCGGGTGGCTCAGCTGATTAAGCATCTGACTTTGGCTCAGGTATGATCTCAGGGTCATGGGATCAAGCTCCACATAGGGCTCTGAGCTCAGCAGGGAGTCTGCTTCTCCCTCTCCCTCTTTCTCTCTCTCTGCCCCTCCCCCTGCTTGTGCTCTCTCTCTCTCAAATAAATAAAATCTTTAAAAGAAGGAAAGAAGGAAAGGAAAGAAATGAGTGGAGGACAGTCTTTAACCTCAGCACCCCTTTCAGGGTAGGGAGACATTAACCATCCTCCTCTAACTCTTTGGGCAAGTTTGCCTTCTGTGTCTTGTGTCAAAATTGAACAATTACCCTATGGTAATGGACACACCCTGTACAAAATAATTTCTTTTCAAAGATTTATATATTTATTTTAGAGAGAGAGAGAGCCTGCGCAAGTGGGAGGCAGGGGGAGAGAGAAAGGAAAAGAGAAAGAATCTCAAGCAACCTCCCAGCTGAGAGTGGAGCTTGACACAGGGCTCAATCTCAGGCCTGAGATCATGACTTGAGCCAAAATCAAGAGTCAGATGCTTAACTGACTGAGCCACCCAGGTGCCCCTGTGCAAAATAATTTCTAAGGAAGCCAGTTCTTCTCCCCTACCCCATTCACAAAGCTTTTAATAGTACATAGGCAAAGTACATTGGGTACATTTGTAGAGCTGGCAGCTCTGCCATCCATAGGGCCATGGCCTTAAGCAAATGCCTTTACCTCTCTTAGTTCCAATTTCCTCTTCCATAAAACTAGGAAGGGGCAAATTTAGGGGTAAATGCTAATATTTAGTGAGAACCTGGCAGGGTATGAATCTTTTTTTTTAATCACATATATAATTTTTTATTATGTTATGCAGGGTATGAATCTTGCCTATATTTTATTCTTGCCTATATTTTACAGATGAGGGAAATGAGGTTCAAAGAGTCAAGGTAAGAGTAGCCCTTTCCCCTCTGTTGAGTGAGAGAGAATTGAGAGAATGGGGTAGGGGGAATATTGGAACAAACCAAAGTGCTAACTACACACACACACACACACACACACACACACACAGATACCCTAAAGATATTAATATTGTAACAAATTGCAAACCTGATGCCTCTGCCCACCTCCCTACTAGCGTTTTGTGCCACAGCAGCTGTAGCAGGAACAGAGTGTGAAATTCAGAACTAAAAGAGGAAACCAGGGAGATGGAAGCACCCAAGTGTGAGGGAGAAGCAAGGGCCACTTAATTGCAGAGATCAAGGTGCTATATTTTACTCCTAGTTGAGAATGTAAATGATGCCATCATCAACTATTCTTTGGCAATATTTCTTAGTATTCAGAGTACAGTTGTGTGGTCTGAAAACAATTTAAATTGAACAAAAACTAGTGCTGCTTTGACTGATTCTGATATTGGATTCTTCCCTTCCCGTCCCCCCAAACAGAGTCTCTTCTATGAATACACAGTGAGTCAATCTGGTGTATCTTGATGGTTGAATAAGCTCTTTGATTTTTGAATTATTCTGAGATTAACTGAATTTGAAATGTGGGCTGCTTGCAATGTCTTGCTGGCACAAAAAGATGAGCTTTGTTATTGACAGAAAAGACTTGCACATGACATTTTTTATCATTATTTGCCTGTGCTGAACTCATGTTCACTTCAGCCTGGCCTGCCCGCCTGGATCGGTGCTGTGAGGCCAGGTTCAAAAGTGCAATTTACAATATTCTCTCTTAACTCCTGTGAACTGCCATGCAGCACGGGGTGACAGCTGCCTGGAGGACCAGACACGTATTTCTTGCCACAATCAAAGAAAATTGTCCATTATATTAGGGTTTTTGAGAACTTGCCTAATATCCCAAATGAATAAAAGCTGTAATCTAAGAATCATATTATGGGTAAATTGAATCAGAATATCTCTGGAGCTGTTTAAGAGTTTGTATGCAAGCCCTACAATCCTGTCCTTGGTCCCAAAGGAAACCTAGCAATTTCACATCAGCCTTAGGGCCTTAGTCTATGGACTCCAAGGTAATCAAGCATCCTCTATCTCCTTTATTCCCGTAGTAGCTCCCAAGCTTTCTCCTCTCTCCTCTTTGCTCCCTGTATTTATTTTCTTAATCCAAGACTCTGCTATCCATTTAAAATGATTATGTCTCCATACACATTGCCACCTCTACCACCCTACTATCCCCGCTCCCTTGTTACTTGCTCTTAATTTTGATATTCTTTTATTTTCTTTATTCTTCCTGGGCCAGTTTGTCCTATCCTATTCTTTCTTCCTTCAGGTTTTCTTCACCTTATTTCCCTAGATTTATCATCTTCTACCTACCCCATAGCAAAAAGCTAACCTGGCCAGTCCTACAGAGAGTGGCATTAGCACAACACATAATGAAAACACCCGTGAGTAAGCACAATGACTAGCTGGTCCATTCACCAACTACTAGGAATCCTGCCTTAATACATAGATAGGAATTATTTTAAATAACCATGCAGCAATTTGCAAAGGCTACTGCATCTGAAGTGTTTATACTTTTTGCATTTCTGTTATACAGGGTAAGCCTTATATGCCAAGTGTTTATAGAACCAACAGCCTGAGGACACAATAGCACTATAAAATAAAAAAAAATACATAATAAGAGGTAAAAGCCAACAGGCTTCACAAAGGCCCCTTGGGAAATAAGCTAGCAATCAGTCAGGCAGTCCTTGAGCATGATGGCAAGCAAGAGGGAGGCCCAATTACAAACACAACAATCCCAATATCTACTGAAACCCTAGCCCTTCCAGATTTCTCTCTCTGTCTCAAATTCAGGGTCAGGAAGAGTAGTGATTCCCCTGGGCAACTGACAAACAGCAGCCTTCCTGCACATTCCCACAGGACCTCTGTGCCATCACTGCTGCCCAGTCAACATGCATAACACTGTGAAATGCTTCCTCCTTATCATTATCCCTGTCAGCCCCCACAGGCTCCAAGCTAAAATCAGTGGGGAGAAACCCCTCTTCTCTGCCAGTTATACACTGCTTTTAGCTCACACAGCAGTGATAACTTGTGCTCTTCTGGTCATACATAAACTCTACAGATAGGACTCTTTTTGCTATTATCCCTACCATTAGTATAACTACAACCAGCCTGAGGCAGGAGCTGTGTCATTTTTTATTGCCTGGTAGCTCTAACGTGATGCCTATCACATAGTAGATGCCCAATAAATATGTATTGGATTGAGTTGTACTAGTCAGTACCATTATCAGTATTAAATTATTCTGTTTCCCTCTTTATGCACTACAGACATCTGCAGTCCTCTCCTTCTACTTGGTCTTTGTTTCATTGGTAAGACAAAAAATGAAACTGTCATTTTAAATCCAGTGGCCTTCCTTTATTGAAAGCTAATCATCCACAAGGTTTTTCTCTCCCACTGATACCATATGAGGAAACAATTAGCAATATTTTTTCTGTTGTCAGTAAATGACCTCAATATTAATCTTATCAGGCTTGCTTCATTGGGGAGTTTATTCAGAAATCAATTCAGGTTGCATTATATATCAAAAAGAAGAAAAAGCGATTTCTACCTTTCTCTTCTAATGTGAACACATCAGCTAGGTAATATCCTGATTAAAGTCTCATGATTGTGTCACAAATGATCTATTCAATTTCTTTTCCTTTTCAGGTGTATACTTAATTTCCTAATCTGTTGAAATCATTTGTTCCAATAACTATTTCTTTTATTTTTAATTTAATTTAATTTTACTATGTTATGTTAGTCACCATACAGTACATCATTAGTTTTTGATATAGTGTTCCATGATTCATTGTTTTCGTATAACCCAGGGCTTCATGCAATACATGCACTCCTTAATACCTATCACTGGGCTAACCCATCCCCCCACCCCCATCCCCTCTAAAACCCTCAGTCTGTTTCTCAGACTCCATAGTCTCTCATGGTTCGTCTCCCCCTCCAATTCCCCCCCCCTTCATTTTTCCCTTCCTTCTCCTAATGTCCTACATGCTATTCCTTATGTTCCACAAATAAGTGAAACCATATGATAATTGACTTTCTCTGCTTGACTTATTTCATTTAGCATAATCTCCTCCAGTCCCATACACGTTGATGTAAAAGTTGGGTATTCATCCTTTCTGATGGCTGAGTAATATTCCGTTGTGTATATGGACCATCTCTTCTTTATCCATTCATCTGTTGAAGGGCATCTTGGCTCTTTCCACAGTTTGGCTACTGCGGACATTGCTGCTATGAACATTGGGGTGCATATGGCCCTTCTTTTCACTACATCTGTGTCTTTGGGGTAAATACCCAGGAGTGCAATTGCTGGGTCATAGGGTAGCTCTATTTTTAAATTTTTGAGGCACCTCCACACTGTTTTCCAAAGTGGCTATACCAACTTGCATTCCCACTAACAGTGTAAGAGGGTTCCCCTTTCTCCACAACCTCTCCAACATTTGTTGTTTCTTTCCCTGTCCATTTTTGCCATTCTAACTGGTGTAAGGTGGTATCTCAGTGTGGTTTTGATTTGGATTTCCCTGATGGCTAATGATGTTGAACATTTTCCATGTGTCTGTTAGCCATTTGTATGTCTTCTTCGGAGAAGTGCCTTTTCATGTCTTCTGCCCATTTTTTGACTTGATCATCTGTTTTTTGGGTATTGAATTTGATAAGTTCTTTATAGATCATGGAAATCAGTGCTTTGTCTGTAGCGTCATTTGCAAATAACTTCTCCCATTCTGTGGGTTGCCTCTTTGTTCTGGTGATTGTATCCTTTGCTGGGCAGAAGGTTTTATCTTGATGAAGTCCCAAAAGTTCATTTTTGCTTTTGTTTCACTAGACTTTGGAGATGTATCTTGAAATGAGTTGCTGTGGCCGATGTCAAGAGGTTACTGCCTATGTTCTCCTCTAGGATTTTGATGAATTCCTGTCTCACATTGAGGTCTTTCATCCATTTTGAGTTTATCTTTGTGTATGGTGTTAGAGAATGGTCGAGTTTCATTCTTCTGTATATAGCTGTCCACTTTTCACAGCACCATTTATTGAAGAGACTGTCTTTTTTCCATTGCATATTTTTTCCTGCTTTGTCGAAGATTATTTGACCATAGAGTTGAGGGTCCATATCTGGGTTCTCTATTCTGTTCCATTGGTCTAGATGTCTGTTTTTGTGCCAGTACCATGCTGTCTTGGTGATCAGTGCTTTGTAATATAGCTTGAAATCAGGCAACATGATGCCCCCAGCTTTGTTTTTCTTTTTCAACATCTCCTTGACGATTCGAGGTCTTTTCTGATTCCATACAAATTTTAGGATTGTTTGTTCCACCACTTTGAAAAATGTCATTGGAATTTTGATCAGGATGTTGTTGAAGGAATAGATTGCTCTGGGTAGCATAGACATTTTAACAATGTTTATTCTTCTGATCCATGAGCATGGAATGTTTTTCCATCATTTTGTGTCTTCTTTCATTTCTTTCATGAGTATTCTGTACTTCCTAGAATATAAATCCTTTACCTCTTTGGTTAGATTTATTCCAAGGTATCTTATGGTTTTTGGTGCTATTGTAAATGCAATAGTTTCTCTAATTTCTCTTTCTACAGTTGCATTGTGAGTGTATAAGAAAGCAACTGATTTCTGTGCACTGATTTTGTATCCTGCCACATTACTGAATTGTTGTATACTTCTACTAATTTGGGGGTGGAGCCTTTTGGATTTTCAACATAAAGTATCATGTCATCTATGAAGAGAGAGTGTTTGACTTCTTCTTTGACAATTTGAATACCTTTTATTTCTTTTTGTTGTCTGATTGCTGTTGCTAGGACTTCTAGTACTATGTTGAACAATAGTGACAAGAGTGGGCATACTTGATGTGTTCCTGATCTTAAGGGAAAGGCTCTCAGCTTTTCCCCATTGAGGATGATATTCACTGTGGGTTTTTCATAGATGGACTTTATGAATTTGAGGAATGTTCCCTCTATCCCTATACTCTGAAGAGTTTTAATCAGGAAAGGATGCTGTATTTTGTCAAATGCTTTTTCTGCATCAATTGAGAGGACCATATGGTTCTTCTCTCTCCTATTAATGTATTCTATCACACTGGTTGATTTGTGAATATGAACCACCATTGCATCCTGAGGATAAATCCCACTTGGTTGTGGTGGATGATCCTTTTAATGTATTGATGGATCCTATTAGCTAGGATTTTGTTGAGAATTTTGGAATCCATATTCATCAGGGATATCAGTCTGAAATTCTCCTTTTTGATGGGGTCTTTGCCTGGTTTGGGGATTAAGGTAATGCTGGCCTCATAGAATGAGTCTGGAAGCTTCCCTTCTGTTTTGATTTTTTGAAACAGCTTCAGGAGAATAGGTATTATTTCTACTTTGAATGTTTGGTAGAATTCCCCCGGGAATCCATCAGGCCCTGGACTCTTGTCTTTGGGGAGCTTTTTGATCACTGCTTCAATCTCGTTACTGGTTATTGGCCTATACAGGTTTTCAATTTCTTCCTGTTTCAGTCATGACAGTTTATTTTATTTTATTTATTTTATTTTTTTATTTTTTTTATTTATTTGACAGACACAGCGAGAGAGAGGGAACACAAGCAGGGGGAGTGGGAGAGGGAGAAGCAGGCTTCCTGCGGAGCAGGGAGCCCGATGCGGGGCTCGATCCCAGGACCCTGGGATCATGACCTGAGCCGAAGGCAGACGCTTAACGACCGAGCCACCCAGGCGCCCTCAGTCGTGACTGTTTATAGGTTTCCAGGAAGGCATCCATTTCTTCCAGGTTGCTTAATTTACTGGCATATACTTGTTGATAATAATTTCTAATAATTGTTTCTATCCCCTTGGTGTTAGTCGTGATCTCTCCCGTTTCATTCATAATTTATTAATTTGGGTCCTTTCTCTTTTCTTTTGGATAAGTCTGGCCAGTGGTTTATCAATCTTATTAATTCTTTCAAAGAACCAGCTTCTAGTTTCATTGATCTGATCTACTGTGTTTCTGGTTTCTAATTCATTGATCTCTGCTCCAACCTTAATTATTTCCCTTCTAATGTGTGGCTTAGGCATCATTTGTTGCTTTTTCTCTAGTTCTTTAAGGTGTAAAGTTAGTTGGTGAATTCGGGATTTTTCTATTTTTTGAGTGAGGCTTGGATGGCTATGTATTTCCCCCTTAGGACCGCCTTTGCAGTATCCCATAGGTTTTGGACCGATGTGTTTTCGTTCTCATTGGTTTCCATGAATTGTTTAAGTTCTTCTTTGATTTCCTGGTTGAACCAAACATTCTTGAGCAGATTGGTCTTTAGCTTCCAAGTGTTTGAATTTCTGCCAAATCTTTTCTTGTGATTGAGTTCCAGTTTTAAAGCATTATTGTCTGAGAATATGCACGGAATAATCTCAGTCTTTTGGTATCGGTTGAGACCTGATTTGTGACCCAGTATGTGGTCTATTCTGGAGAAAGGTCCATGTGCACTAGAGAAGAGTGTATTCTGTTGTTTAAGGGTGGAATGTTTTGTATATATCTATGAGGTCCATCTGGTCCAGTGTGTCATTCAAAGCTCTTGTTTCTTTGGTGATTTTCTGCTTAGATGATCTATTGCTGAGAGTGGAGTATTGAGGTCTCCTACAATTAACATATTGTTATCAATAGGACTCTTTATTTTGGTTAACAGTTGGCTTATGTAGATGGTTGCTCCCATGTTGGGGACGTAGATATTTACAATTGTTAGATCTTCTTGTTGGATAGACCCTTTAAGAATGATATAGTGTCCTTCTGTGTCTCTAACTACAGTCTTTAGCTTAAAATCTAATTTGTCTGATATAAGAATTGCTACCCCAGCTTTCTTTTGAGGTCTGCTGGCATGGAAGATGGATCTCCATCCCTTCACTTTCAGTCTGGATGTATCTTTAGGTTCAAAATGAGTCTCTTGTAGACAGCACATGTTTGGGTTCTGTCTTTTTATCCAATCTGCAACCCTGTGTCATTTTATGGGAGCATTTCTGTTCACGTTGAATGATTATTGAAAGATATGAATTTATTGTCATCATGTTACCTGTGAAGACCTTGTTTCTATAGATTGTCACTATAAATTTCTTTTCTATATCACTCTTGGGGTCTTTCTCCTTTTATAGAAGCCCCCTTAATATTTCTTGCAGGGACAGCTTAGTGGTCACATATTCTTTCAGTTTCTGCCAGTCTTGGAAACTCTGAATCTCTCCTTCCATTCTAAATGACAGCCTTGCCGGATAATGTATTCTTGGCTGCATGTTCTTCTCATTTAGTACCCTCAATATGTCTTGCCAGGCCTTTCTGGCTTGCCAGGTCTCTGTGGATAGGTCTGACGTTATTCTGATGTTCCTCCCTCTGTACGTAAGAGATCTCTTCCCCCTAATTGCCCTTAAGATGGTTTCCTTGGTTCTAAGATTTGCGAGTTTTACTATTACATGCCAGGGCGTTGGCCTGTTTTCCTTGATCTTGGGAGGGGTCCTCTCTGCCTCTAAAACACGAATGTTTGTTTCCTTCCCCCGATTAGGGAAGCTCTCAGCTATGATTTGCTCAAATATATCTTCTAGTCCTCTCTTTCTCTCTCCACGCCTCAGGGATCCAAATAATTCTGGCATTGGAACGTTTCATGGTGTCACTTATTCCTCTGATTCTGTTTTCATGGATTTTGAGTTGTTTCTCCCTGGCCTCCTCTTTATCCTTCTCTTCTATCAATTGGTCTTCTAGATCACTAATTCGTTCTTCTACCTCACTTACCCTAGGTGTTAGATTATCTAGATTAGATTGGATCTCATTGATAGCATTTTTAAGTTCTGCCAGTTCCGCTTTCATTTCTGCCCTTAGAGACTCTATGTTGCCATTAATCGATTTCTCCATTCTAGCTATTGTCTTCACAAGTGCTACCCTGAATTCCATCTCTGACATCTTGGTTATATCTGTACCCATTTGTAAATCTGTGGCAGAAGTCACAGTCTCTGAGTTTTTCCTATTTTGGGGGTTCCTCTTCCTAGTCATTCTGTTGAGGGGTGGTTGAGGGAATGTACAGAGTCCAAATTATTGACCAGCAAGATGCACCTGTTTTGTAGGGACCTTAGGGTTGTTGGCCTCTTGTTCTCCCAGCCCATCTTCAGGGGAGGGGCCTGCTGTGCTGTTACTCAGGCAACCCTGTTTGGGCAGAGTTGCCCTGCCCCTGTGGTGGCGGATGGGCTCAGTGAAAACCAGTTTTTTGGGGCTTTTGTTCTCTGGCGGCTTTCCCTGGTGGTTTTCCGTGTCTCTTCTGAGAGAGCAGAAGAGATCGTTTCCAACCCTCTGCCTCAGAGCAGAGAGATCACAGTCTGTTCTTTAGTGAGCTCTCCAGTCCACACTATCTCCGTTTCTGTCTGTGCTGCTATAAACTGCAGCGTCCTGGGTTGTGCACCCCTCAGCAATGCTCCCAGTCCTTGCCTCCAGTTCAGAGCATGTTTCTGCCCTTTGTACTTCTAAAACTGCCAGCTGCCCCCAGTTTGCATGCACGGCCCCACTGCTCTGGGTTTCAGTCCAGGGGACTGCCCTAACGTCCTTTCCCCATCGTTACCATTCTGTGAGTCTGTACCCTGTCCCCATCACAGGAGGCTTTTGTGCTCCTGTGTTATTTCACCTTCCTGGTGCCAGTGCTTATGGCAGCTCCCTTCCCCTTCCGTTTATCTTCCAATATCTGACCGCAGAATCACCCCTCTCTGCTTCATACCTCGAAACTAACCACCTGCGATATTGTTTGTACAGATCCAGATCTATCTTCTTACATTTCAGGCTGATTTCGTGGGTGTTCAGAGTGGTCTGGTAGATATCCAGCTCAATTCTGGGGACCGGTTGGATTAGGGTCCCCTACTCCTCCACCATATTTTCCTCTCTCCCCGATAACTATTTCTATATGTCCTGTTTGCTCACCCACTCATGTTCACACATGTTCTTTTTCTCAAGATACTGGATGTATGGATCAGTATCTACATTTCTGCCTATGTGCTTGCCATCCAATAATTGGATGATTTGAGAACTGAGTTTGGATTTAGAAGATCCAAACTCAGTTCTCAAATTAGGCAGTTCATTAAACATTTTCATTGGAAATTCCATTTATTTCATGTTCCTTTCAGATTCAGCCAATAATTGTGGCTACTCTGATGACCTGCATAACTTATCTTAAACCCTATTATTTTCCTGTACACATATAAACTCAGAACATAAAGGCCCCAACCGGCCCTTATCAGTGCACTCAATTTAGCAAATTTTCATCCAGATCACTTCCAGTTATTCATCTGGATATCCATGACCTCTCTGAATCTTTCCACAACAACATGTTCTACTTCAAGATTGAAATAAGCCCAGAGTAAATGAAGACATAAACTCTGCATTCTCTATTAAACTCTAATTCTCTAATTAGAATTCTCTAGTTAATTGGTAGTGATCCTGTTTGTACAGTTTCCATAATTTCCACTTCTACTGACGTCCTTTTCTCCTCAACCTCTTGGTCTCTGACACATAACACATTTCACTTCCCCAAGTCATATAATAGAAAGGCTATTTTTTATATCTTTGTATATCCTTTACCTTCTCTGATCAATATCACAAAGAATTAGATCAGCCTTTCTGGAGCCTATTCCATTTGTTAAGAACTTCTGTCCATTTTCTAAGCAACAGATTTGTTAAGCAGCAAGTATTCTATGCCATAACTTGGTTAGAGACTTCCCAGTCAGTGTTACATGAGAATCCTGGGTCAAATAACTCAGCTACTGAAAGATTTTAACCCTAAGGGTACTATGACTTGGTTTATGTTCTAACAAGATCACATTGACTGCTGTAAGGCAAATAGGCCATACAGAAGAGTAGAAGCAGAAAAACCAATTAATAGGATCTTTCAATAATCCAGGTGAGAATAGATTGTGCTTTGGATGAAAATCATAGCACTAGAGGTGGTGAGAACTGGCCAGATTCTGGATATCTTTTAAACGTGGTAACAACAAGATTTCTAATGGGAACTGCAATTACTAAAATGGGAAAGAGGGAAAAGTTTGGAGCAGGATCAAGAGTTATATTTGGATATTTTAAATTGAAGATGCTTTTTAGAAATCCAAGTGAAAATTAATACCAGATAGTTAGCTAATATGATTCTGGCCTTCAGGGAAGACTCTAAGCTAAAGATATAAATTTATGGGTAGAGATGGTATTTAAAACCATGAAACTAGATGAGATCATCAAGGGAGTAAGAATAGATGGAGAAGAGTTCCAAGGATTGGGGACTAGAACACTCCAGCAATTACAAGTCACAGAGATAAAGAAGAACCAACAAAAAAGATTACTAATGAGTGACTAAAGAGAAAATACAATCAACCTATACCTTGGAAGTCAGGTGAATAAATTGTTCCATGGAAGAAGGAATGATCAGCTATGACAAATACTGCTAAAAAGGCAAATAAGATGAAGACTGAGAATTAACCACTGAGTTTGGCAAATTACTGATTATTGGTGACCATGATAAATCATTTCAGTAAAGAGGTGAGTATAAAAGCCTGATTAGAGTGGGCTCTCAAGAGAAACTGTCCAGAATCTATATCTTATCCTACTAGTATCCCAGTTTGGGAGAAAACATCTCTCCCCCATTATGGGTAGGCTCAGCAGAAGAGTAATTGTTAGCTTCAACTCTTACTCCCTACCTCTCACTATGAATACCCAGGGATCCTGGTCCTTCTTCTACTAGCCCTCTGATACACTCAGGGAGCACTCAGGTACAAGATAAGCCAATCATATGTTCTATTAGGAATTGCATTTTTAATAAAAGAAACAAGGAAAAAGAAGGTACAATTATGGCAGAAGTAGTGGCAGTGGCAGCAGTGCCTTAACTAAGTGATTCCTGCTATGACACAGTGTTACTATGTTCCCTGGAGCTTCTTCAGATTTTTGCTCTTTGCAAACTTGGTTCCCTAGCCTTCCTTCAATTATATGAGTGTCTGATGTCCTTCACATACATCTCCCTTAGTTTAATGTAGCCTGAGTGTGTTTGTGTTCCTTACAGCCCAGAATCCCAACTTACACAGTAATATAGTGTCATCAGGAAGACAGACCACCAGCTGTAGTATTAAGGGTTGGGAGGGTAACTCACATTTTAGATAATTAGGCCTGAGTTTTCTATCCTTAAGAGGCCAAGGGGGTCAGGAAGATTTTTTTCCTTGAAGTTTTTGCTGTAGAATTGGCTCAGAACCAAGGGCATTATCTACCATTCAGTTTGATAAACATGGATTATACCATGTACCTGATAAGTCAAGTAAAAAGAAGAAAAAAAACCAGTGAGGGGTAGACTGTGATGACAACAGTTGGGGAAGTCCATAATGTGTGCCCAAATGTGTGGCCAAACAGGATTTCCTCATCTATTTCTTTTCCCCAACACGTTCTTTGACATTTTTTAAAAGATTTATTTATTTTAGAGGAGGGAGGGGCAGAGGGAGAGAGAGAGAGAATCCTCAAGCAGACTCCCCACTGAGTGTAAAGCCCAACGCAGGTCTCAATCCTAGGACCCTGAAATCATGACCTGAGCTGAAACCAAAAGCCAGACGCTTAACTGACAGAGCCACCCAGGCACCCTGTCCTTTGACATTTTAAATACTCTTGATGGAGTTAGATTCAGTCAATTCTTTTTTTTTTTAAAGGAAGAAAAATTCTGTCCACTGAAGATCAACCAGAAATGAAAATAAAGTAGCTCTTAAATGTCAGTGTCAATCAGTGGGGAAGTTAATCAATTTACATAAGACTTTTCAAGGCTATATTAAATGTTCATTGTAAACCTATGCTTAAACTATCTTATTTCCTGGGACTATACATCTCTGTTAGACTACTTCTCAAATCTAGAGTCCATACCCAAAGACTCTAACTTAGTAAGTCTGTGCTGTAAACCCTAAGCTCCCTGAGGGCAGTTCTCAGCACAATGCCTGACCTATGGTTAGTATTCAATAACTATTTGGTAAATAAATAAATTAAAATAAAGGAAGGAAGGAGGGAAGGAAGGAAGGAAAAGGAAGGGAGAAATAAACTGATTTTTAAAAACTTCTCTAGGAAAATAGACAATTTTGCATTGAATTTTTAGGGTGCCATGATTTCTTAATTCTTTGAGAAAATGTTTCTTTCTTAGTACTTGACAATCACTCAGAGTAAGTCATAGTTTGAATTCTGTTGACATGAATTCTGTTGACATGAACAAGATAACTGATTACTTTATCCCAGCCTAAGGCAAAAGAGAAATAATATCTTTAAAATCCAAAGCAACTCTTCTTCTGTCCCAAGTGTGAACCAGCACATATAGAGGACAGTATTGCTTTAGGATAATTATAATAAGCATCACTTTTTGAATGCTTACTGTGTGCTAGGAAATGTTCTAAGTGCTGTACATAGTATCTGATGATCTAGTTCAAATGTCAAGAGGAAAAAGCCAGATAGGGAAAAATATGAGGGATAAGAATAATTATTATAGGGTGCCTAGGTGAATCAGTAGGTTAAGCGTCTGCCTTTGGCTCAGGTCATGTTCCCAGGGTTCTGGGATCGAGTCCCACATCAGGCTCCCTGCTCATTGGGGAGTCTGCTTCTCTTTCTCCCTCTGCCTCTCCCCACTGCTTGTGCACTTACGCACTCTCTCTCTCTCTCTCAAATAAATTAAAAATTAAAAAAGAATTATTATTATAATAGCAGTAATGATAATAATAACAATAATAATGTTGGGTATTTACTATGTGCAAAGAACCACTGTGTTTTTGCATAAATTATCTATCTCATATAATCCTCATAACAACCCTATGAGGTAGGAACTATTGTTATTCCAACTTTATGGATGAGGAGAGCAACACTTTGAGAGGTTAAGTAACCTAACACAAGAGCATACACCTAGTGAGTGGTGGAATCAGGACTCAAGCTAGGTCTGTATCACTGCAAAGCCTAAACTCTTACTCCATCTGCTACGTTGCCTCCCTTTTAGATAGCTGTTTGTCCTCAATTTGACTTTGTCAATTCAAATAAGACAATTATGTGGCAAATAACTTTACAAACAGAACAATGATATAAAATTATGTGTTTATTGTCATCATTCGTTTGTATATTGAGCATTTAGTGCATTCCTTTTTAGATGCTAGAGATGACACTGGATGTTGAGGATAGAGCTGTAAGCAGGACATGGTCCCTAAACTTAAGGAGATCACAGTCTAGTGGAAGGAGCAGAGATATAACCAAAGCATTACAATTAAATAGAGGAGGCAAAATAGGATATGTGTGCACAATTACGGTACAAATGGGATCACAAAAAAAGAGGTATTAACCTACTCTGGGAATGGGGAGAGCAGACAGGGACTATTTCCTAAAGAAGATAGATCCAAGCTGAATCTTAAATATATGTCAAGTTATACAGGCCAAGAAAGTATAGGGAGATAAAGGCATTCTAGAAAAAGTAGAATATACAAAGTATAAAAGCAAAAAGTGACAAGGTATAGGGAAGAAATGAAGAATATTTCCCAGGTAAGGCTGAAAAAGTAGGCAGGATAAGATCTGGGAGGGCCTTAAATGCCATATTAGATAGGTTGGGCTTTATTCAGTAGGAAATGGGGAGGTTTTGCATAGTTTTAACCATAAAAGTAACAAGATCAGGTTTCATTATAGAAGGATCTCGCAGGAAGCAGTATGAGATAAAATAGAGAGCATAGTAGGGATAGAGTAGAAAGAACAAATGCAAAGAATATTTAAGAGAGAAAGTCAGCTGGACATAGTGATTTATTAGATGCATGGTGAAATAGAGAAAAAATATGACTTTTCAACTGGGTAAAGAAATAGAGACATCAAAAGGAGGAATGGGTTTAGCAAGGAAATTATGAGTTCCATTTAGGACATAAAGAGTTTGAATTGCCTGTGAGACACCCAGCTGGAGATGCTGGCAGACCACCGAATATGTAATCCTGACATTTTAGGGAGATGCTGGGACTAAAAATATAGATCTGGGAATCATTAGGACATAGGTGATAAGTGGATGGCATTGCCCAGTGAGAGTGTTGACCTTGGCAAGAGTAGTTTTCATGGGTAATGACAGCAGAAGCCAGGTTATAGTGGACTGAAGAGGGACTAGATGTGTAAAAGTGGAGACAAGGAATGTAATTTATTTAAGGAATTAGGATGAAAACAAAAAATAAGAAGGAATGGGACTATGGGAAAGAAGGAAGAGATTTTGTATGTTTGTAGAATGAAAGAAACTGAAACATGTTAATTGTTGCTTGTAAACTCGTTCAAGGTCCCTATTGAGATAGCAGTCTGATTGAAAATAGGCAAGTTAAATCCCTAGTAGTGGATCATAGGAAAGAAGCCTAGCTCCCCAATTTCTGAGAAATTTAGTAATGATGATTCTGAAAA
Source organism: Halichoerus grypus (assembly GCF_964656455.1). Classification (NCBI taxonomy): domain Eukaryota; kingdom Metazoa; phylum Chordata; class Mammalia; order Carnivora; family Phocidae; genus Halichoerus; species Halichoerus grypus. The sequence goes on along the minus strand of NC_135727.1, from coordinate 22,147,622 downwards.
ATAAAGTTGACAAAGAAGGATTATTTAAGAATAAGACAAATAAATTGGTGATCCACATGTTGGTATTTTTGGATTGTAATAAATGTTTAACAAAATGGGGTTCAATAATTCACCATCACATTAAGCCATAAAATATTTTAAAGCTGTCTGTAATTGTCCATAAATTGAATTATGCAGCATGTGATTGACTTCCTGCCAAGAACATGTGCTTGTTCCAACTTAGTCTGCTTTATCTAGATACAGTAATTATTTCATTTTGGCAAAGATGCATGTTTGAAATTAACACTGACCCCTACATTTTCCCCCCTCTGAGCTCTCCTCATCTCCCATTGTCTGCCTAATAAGTCTGTTTATGACCAGGTCTCAACATTAAAGGAATTCCAGAAAACATTTGCCTCCACATAGTGACTCCTAGAGGGGAGCCACAGTACTGGTCACACTGGGTCTGGTACCCAATAAGCAAAGGGCCATGCAGCCAAGTATCTGATTCATCTGCAAGCAGTTTCTGAGCAGATGATGGCTGCTGCCCTTCTTTGCCCCATCCAAGATTCTGGGCCTAATCACATTGGGTCATGTAAATAGAGCAGGCAGTGCTGGGAGGAGCTTGGCAAGCCAAAGCAACTTGATTTCGTCCTGATAATTTGTTGTCACTACTTAGGAGTCCCTTCTGCCTCCGTATCCTGAACTCATGGAGGCACATTCCAGATAAGAGTACAGCTTGCCTGGGATGCCTGGGTAGCTCAGTCAGTTGAGTGTCTGATTCTTGGTTTCAGCTCAAGTCGTGATCTCATGGGTTGTGGGATCAAGCCCCACATGGGGCTCCATGCTCAGAGGGGAGTCTGCTTAAGATTCTCTCCCTCTGCCCCTCCCCCCACTCTCTCTCACTAATAAATAAATAAATGTTTTTTAAAAAAATACAGCTTGCCTGCTTAAGAGACTATTTCTTAGTGTACACAAAGCTGCAAAACCCTTAAGATACCAAATGGCACCTCTTGGTGCCAAACCCCCTCTCCCCAGCTGCGTATTATATTTTGTCACCTGAGCCCAGAACAGTGTTACTGGTACTTAGTCTCACAAAGACCCTTCTAAAAACAACACCTTCAGCTTCTGTCTGTAGTCTTCAGGTCCCCAGGGGCAAAGAAACTAGTCCACAGTGTCAGTAAAGGTAATAGATACCATAATAGCATTAGTTACCATGTTTTGAGGCACCAATATGTTGGACACTGTTTTAAATGCTTTATATATATTGGTACTTTTAATCCTTTCTACAACTCAATGAAGCTAGTACTTATTATTATCATCCCCATTTTACATGTAAGGCAACAGAGGCACAGAAATGTTAAGTAATTTGCCCAAGGTTACTCAGCAAGTAAATGGTGGAGCCAGTGCTCAAATCCAGGCAGCTTGACTCCAGAGCCCATGCTCTTTGCTACAGTGTGCTATTGCCTTTCTAGGCATAATGTCCTCACCATTAACCATTCTCTTTCTCTGACTCTAGTCACCTAAGCAAAGAAACTTATTTTTCTTGGGTCTCCTTCCTGCTATACACTTTAATTAATGCATTGTGAAACCATGTGGACCACTGATTCAATATACAGTCAGATCATTTATCCAAGATCAGGCTGAGCTAGGATACCTACTATGCCTAATTGAGATCATGTAAATAAAGCACCCCAAAGCAATGTTTGGTATACAGCAGGCATTCAATAATATGTGTTTGCTACATTGTTAAAAACAAACAAAAAGAACCTTCTAGTGCCCAAGCAAACCAAAAGAGGAAGTTAGCCGATCAACCTGGAATAAAGGCTTCAAGGAGGTGGGAGAAAGGGGACAACTAATTCACTTTAGGCACCCTCTCTTACTCCTCTTTCACCTACTCCCTACCCCATCTACACATAGATAATGTTATGGAGAAGAGCCATCTGAGTCTCTCCCAGGTGTGAGGTTCCTTTAAGAAGCGTTAACAGAACAACAGCAAATGTGGACATAGAAAGAAGGTGGGGAGCGGAAAGGAAATGACACAATCAGTAACAAAAACTGTTCTGTCATACAAAGCAAGCCTCCACCACTACCCTCCTACAGAGTTAAAATAATTAAACCTCAGCTTTATTAATCATTTACATCTTACTACAAATGATCCTTTCCTAAAGGAGGGCTAGCTGCTAGTTGGTTTCCCTGGAAAGTGGGAGGTATTTGAAGGGCCTGATGATCTAAGGTTGGAAGAAAGAGCAACAAAAGCAGTCTTCCCAGACTTCATAATATTGTAATGTGCTTGATACACAACTGCCTCCTGTCACAAGGCGGGTTTCTCCATTAGGCACAATAGGCACAGTGCCTGAGGCCCAAAAAACTGCTTTGTATTCTTTCACAATGAAAAGGAAAACATGAACTTTCAGGTAGAAGAAAAAGTTTTAACATTTAATATTAATATATTCATCTTTATACCAATATAGTCATAGGATCTAATTTTTAATATTTCTTATGGAGGAAGAAGCCCATGAAGGCAAAAGTGAATAGGGCCCACAAAAGTCATAATGTGGCACTGGTCACAGGTTGTGTTTCCAGGGAAGCAGACACTGAGAGTTTAGCATCCAGGATGTTCTTTAAGAAGGGCCTATGGACTCTGAGAAACAAACTGAAGGTTTTAGAGGGGAGGGGGGTGGGGGGATGGGTTAGCCCGGTGATGGGTATTAAGGAGGGCACGTATTGCATGGAGCACTGGGTGTTATACGCAAACAATGAATCATGGAACACTACATCAAAAACTAATGATGTAATGTATGGTGATTAACATAATAAAATAAAATTAATTTAAAAAAAAGAAGTGCCTGTGGTAGCAACACTTGTAAAAGAAAGGAATTTGAAAGGAAGGGGAGGAGGCGGGCATTGAGTTGCAAGTCAGGCTCAAGGACAGACTAGGCTAGCTCCACAGGGAATTCTGGAGCCTCTCGAGCTAGAATCGCCCTTCAGAGTTGTTCCAGGTTGGACCAAGATGACAGGCCTTTTTATTCCCGCAACCATCATAGGATATGGATGATCTGGGAAGGAGTGTGACTTGGGGATGAGGCGAGCCTCTGCAGCTGGAGGCTGTCTACTAACCTCACTCCCAGTAGCAGAGCAGGTGCCCTTACTTGAAGGAGGATCTAGGCAGCGCCTCATGGCTTCCACTACATCTCTTACACTCACCTGAGGGGAAGAGTCTTTTTTGGTAAGGGATCAACACCACCTCTGCTGGCTGAAAGCAAAGCCTACGGGCATTATAGCCCCACTTCCTTCCAGTCTGTTAAGAACAGCCACAAGAAAGATATCATAAATTAAATCAAATACATTATGTAGTGCATTTATTTTTATCTCAGTCTACAGCCCTTGGGTTATTTTTATCACCTTTTAAAAAAGAAAATTCAGCTCTCCCTGGCCATCCCATCAATTTGTCAAGTTTGAATTCTGAAATCTATACACCCATATAAAATTTACACCCCCTCCAAGCATATTTTTATCCCCACATAAAATTTATGTCAGCAGTGTTTTGCCAATATGGCCACCATAAAAGTTTTTGTTTAGATTGAGAGAGTGAGCTCTATGTGTTGTAGATAACAATTTCCTTGGTGCAGAACAGCCAATGATATAAGTTACAGGATAGTGTGTGGCTGTCTTACGCACACATTTATTAGCATAAATGTGTTCAACTTCTGACTAGATAAGAAACAGGCCAGGTGCCATCTCATCTATGGTGCCTTTCTCACATCTATTTTGCATAGGTAGCAAAACCCAGAGAAGGAACAAAAATCAGCATCAACCCAAATAAAAGTTAGCTGAATAAAATCTGTTTGAGGAAGAGAGAAGGGGTTACATTTGAGAGTTTGAACAAAGGTGGAGGTGTTAGGAAACATTACTCATTGATTTCTCACTTGCAAGTGGTGGAGGGAAGATCTCGTGCTAGATTTTTTTTTTAATTACTATTATTATCACCATTATTCCAGGGAAGAAACAATAAAGTAAAAATGCCTATTTTCTTCTTTAGTGAAATACCTGTCACTTCCTGCTTCACTCCTCTCCTCCCTAGATTTGATTATTTGGAGATAACTTATGAAAAGCAATTTCAAAGTCTGTATAGTACCATGCTCACTCTCCCAAGTATTCCTTTTAATGGGTTTTGCATGTCCTCAGTTTCAGATTATGTAATCGTAGACAAACTCCATGATCTGGCTCTAGCAATTGACAGACACAGATTTGATTATACAATCGTGAACCACTAGGGAAATCTTTTATTCTTCTTGCAAACCCATAATTGCCTGAGCTTTTCTTTGCAGCTGCCTGCCTCTCAGCAACCCAGTTGGGTTTCACTTTGCAGACTACTAACTCCCAATCACAATCTCCAGTGTTCATGATAGAGAAAACATCCATCCAGCACTAAAACAAGATGAAAAGACCATCCTTTCCTGTCATAAAAATGGCCCAAATACAAAGTCCTATTTCTACCTCACAAAGGTCTCCATCTGGGCTTTGCATGGCCCACTTACTCTATATTAACAAAATCCACTATAAGAAATCACAAATTTGTAAAGCACTGGGGGTAGATGATATGGGTGGAGATAGGTGAGAAGGTAGAAACTGACAGGAAATGTAAAATCATGTATTTGCTTTAAACAAAGGTTTATACCAACACTCCACAACACTCATACCTGGTACATTTAAGTGCACCTGTACTTTTTGATTAGTTGACTTACAACCTTCTGCTTGAACCTTTCATTTCCTTTATGTCTCTTTAGTTTCACCAATACAATCCCCATCCTAGAGCATGGTAGAGTAGCCTGTATGTAGTTGGTTCTCAATATGAGTACATTACTTATTAAAAGAATGAATGAATGAATGAATGAATGAATGTGTATTGAATACCTCCTATAAAATGGAGCATCAGTGGAGTCATTGATCGCTAAAAGTGAGAGAATACATGTGAAAATACTTAACACAGGGCCTGGTACTCAATACATGTTGTTTTTACAAAGTTCACTTTTTAGGGCAAAATATATTAGAAACATACTTGGTAGAAGAGAAGATGCAATCAGAACCTCAATTTTGATTCCTAACATGCTGAATATTTTCTCCAAAATATTCCCAGGCTAATCAGTAAAACCAGGAAGCTTGCTGTAGGAGTATGAGTAATATATTTAGCCAGTATCTCAATTAAATTGAAGACGATGAAATAATCAAATTAAGAATATTTTAGTGACTGAGAACAATACTTGTGTACACACACACAAATGAACAAAGGGGATAGGATTACCATCATGAATATGGATTTATAGAATGCAAAAAACATGGTTTTCCTTATTATGAAAAATAAAGATCTTAATCTAAATCTTATATCTATATTCAGTTCCCCATATTCTCTTAGGAGGACACAGTGCAAGCAGTGACCACCAATTGTTCAATGAAAGGGGAAAATGAAAAGGCTAGGGTTCTCCTTTGTCCAATTAGTTGTGGTTTCTGGAAAGAATAGGGATTATAGAGAAAGTGGAGCAAGGTGCAGCCAGGCCAATGTTCAAACTGAGATATCGCTACCATCTTGTTAAGAACAGTCATTTTCTCATATTTGAAGTTTCTCAGACTGTACAAATGATATTCATGTATGTTCCTCCAAAGATCTGGATTTTCTACAGTATTTATTAAAATGTTAGGATAATATAACAATGTTGAGACACCATAGCTTATGTTCAGGTACTAAAATATCAAACAAGAGACAGATTTCCATGTTTGTTGGTTCACTAAACTAATATTTTTATGACCCTAGGATAATATTAGCTAGTTCCTTCCCTAGCTATAAAACTAGAAAGATGGATAAGATAAACTTGATGCGTGACCTTGACATTTGTAAGAGTAAGTTTAAAGCTTGTCAAAAGACTGACAGTTCCTCTTTAAAATAAATTGTCCAGAATATTAAATGATGTCTTATGTACAAGTGCATTCAATTTGATTTTTGCAGTATCATAGAAATTACCAAGCATAGTGTTAGAGTTTTTAGGGGAAACAAACCTTTTGATCTTTATTCTGAAGTTGGATTCTGAAACCATGAGGATGGCTTCTTTTGAAATATCTTTCAAGTTATAAAGGTCTTAAAGGCTTCGTTAAGAAGTCTGCTTTGAAAGCATAAAACATAGGTAAAAGTATCTGGCCTTGAATCTAGTAGGCTCTCAAAAAATATTGTTGAAATGTGCTATGACTTTGTCTCCTTTTGAAGATTCATTACATGGGGAAACAAGGAGGAAGACCTCTTGACTCCAAAAGTTAGAGATCTATTAAGAAGCTTTGACATAGCTTTTCTACTACACAGTTAAGTGGAGGAAGTAAGCTTGCCATGGAAGAAACAATGCTGGAGCTGGCGATTTGTAGCATCAGTGCCAGTGTTGGTGAACCAGAAGATTCTGAATGGCAGTGTTCCAAGGCTGAGACCCAGAGCCAATTTGGAAGTAAGGAACATAGGCCTCCTGGATGGGGATGAGAGAGATCTGAAATAAACTAATGTTTACCTTTTACCTTATTGTGATCCTTGGACCACTATATCAAAATCACCTGGGGAGTTGTTACAAAAGAAGATTCCTGAGCTATACCCCAAATCTACCAAACCAGATTCTCGACTGGGGAAATACCTTGGAAACTGCAGTTTTAAGCAATCACCCCCAAGTGATTATTATAAATAGTAAAGTTTCAGAACCACTAAACTGATGCTTCTGCAAGTGGGCTAACATCCCAAGGTATAGATCTTCCAAGGATTCTTTGAATTTGAAAAGGACTTTAACCAACTATATACTCTCTCATGAAGCAAAACCTGAAAATAGGAGCCAAGACTGTAGAAACACAGTTGAGCAGATGCATAGGAGTTTGGAAAGAAACTTCAGAACCACAGGTTTTCTTCTCCCTATCGACAGAGCTTACATATTACCCAATGTATTTCCAAATGCTTCGGCCCTTTTCAGCAGAGAAGCTCAGGACTGTGACTGAAAGTAGCTACCACCATGGCCCTGGACACACCCACTTACTTAGTAGTCACTTCTGAAAGCTTCATGGAATCAATATTGGAAAGAGGGGGGCTTAGGGTCATTTATAATTTCTAGTTAACTACAGATTAGGCAGAATTTAGATGCAACTTCCAATGTGGAAAATCTTTCTAAACTGTGATTACTTTTCTGTATCTGAAAAAGTCTAGAATGGTTAATAAAGCCAACTTCCTTTTTGAGTATTCAGAATTCTGCTGGGCCTCAGGGTCTCCTGAGCATATCAATGGCCAATAACATAAGACCATATCTGAATCAGAGATAGGAAACTGGGCTAAATTATTCTAGCCCAACAAATTCCATAACAACATAGTTGTTGGTTTTATTTTAATTAAAACAATTCTGAATGTTTTTATATCCTCTATCTCAGCCTGTTTTATTGCCATTTGACTCTTTTTCCTCACAGTGGGTTGGGGGCAGGGTAGTGGGAAGGGGAAGATTCAACACAGACTTTCCTGTAATTATGGGTTCTAAATTACTGGACTTTAGTTAAAGAAGGACTTCTCTGTATTTGAGACCTAACATGACTTATCACACTTTGTCCTGTGTTTCCCAAAAAGAATACCTCCTTTCCTGGAATATGAATCACAGAAAAAAGTCATCAAGTAAGTTTGAGAAACACTGAGCTATACAAAACTGATTTCTTTCCTGCAGAACTTCTAAGAGCCTTTACTATATAAGCTTCATTGAAAATCTCTAGGAATAAAATAGCATGTAGCATCTCACAAACTTATATAACTATCAATTCCTTTTTTGATAGAGCATCTTATGCAAGTAGTTTCTCACCCTCGCTTATGTGACACCACAGCCACCTAAACAAGTCCGGCTTGAATGGTATCTAATCAGAGAGACTGTCCTGGCCATTTTCTCTAGGGTAGCCCCAATCCCACTCCATTCTACCTCTTTAGTTGCCTTTATTTGTTTTCTAGCACTGATCACTACCCAATAAAAATATGGTATTTTTTGTTTACTCATTTGTTTTTATCTATCTCCCCTATTAGATCATAAGCTCCAAAAGAGCAGGAGTTGTGTCTATTTGATACAATTGCTATATATCTAGTTTCTAAAACAGTGCCTAGCATATAGTAGGCTTCCAATAATATTTGTTGAAGTAAAAAAAATCAAACTAAACATCTAATGTAACTCTCTTTTGGTCACCTGATACCAAGAAACATTAACCTTGAGACGAAATGACCAAACCAGTATCACTGCCCAATATCATACAGAGCAGAAAGTATGTTTGAAAATTCTTTTGAAGGAGAGAGGCAGCCTTTTCTAACTCCCTTATGGGCAGGTCTGAATTATGCTGCCCTGTAATGTCAGTTGAATTATCTCATCTTTCCAAATCAAACCTTTCAGATTTATTCTACCCAGAGAAGTCCCCTGCAATATTTCTGTGTCTTACATCCCAGGACTATCATTTAGAAAATATGGCAATAAGATATTTCTATGTTTGATAACAGAATAATAAACTGAACTGTCTATACTGTTAACTTAATTTCTAGTGGCTATTCCTCACAAGGCAAGGCCATCCTAGTATTGGAATAAGTACCCTAAACTACATCACAGATTTAAAAATGTAAGCTTTGGGCTACACTGGACCATGGGAATGGGTAGAGATACAGAACCAAGAACTATAGCACTTCATAAACAAAAATAAAGCTAGACAAATAAGACAACACAAATGAACTCTAAGGGTGAGATGGTGGAGCGAGGTTTGTTCACACAAAATCTGTTCCCAAAATTTAATGAAAAGAACAGTAATAAAGAAAAATTATGAAAAAATAAGCAGCAATCAAACAAAAAGGGCTCATACTCATACTCATGCCACAGTCTTTGAAAAATTGTAGCCAAGGGAAATGAGAAATAGAAGTTTCTCAGATTTGATACAGCTTTCATCAAGCCCCTCTCTCCCATGAATTAGTACAGTGGGAAGAATGTGGGTAGATAAAACTCTTGAAAGTAGATTGAAAGGAACAGATTTGGAAAACTTCTCAAGAGGAGAAGTCACTCCTTACTAATTCAGTATCTTGCAAGGATACTGAGAAAAGTACAGAAAAGTCTATGCAGCTTCATTTTGGTTTTTGCAGGATAGGACAGATGTTGGAGTAAGAAGACAAAGCAATCACTATCATCCACAACTAATTTTTTCTAGCAACAGCTGAGAGTAGGCAGAATATAAAACAAGAAATTAAGTAAGATAAAATTATTTGGAGGAGTGAGAAGCTCAGAAAGAAGAGTCACATGCACATGCCCTGATGAATCCCCCACCCCTAGCAAACAGGATAAGTACTGTGGCCAGGGGTACCTGGGTGGCTCAGATGGTTAAGCATCAATTCTTGATTTCGGCTCAGGTCATGATCTCAAGGTTGTGAGATGGAGCCCCACATTGGGCTCTGTGCTGGGCATGGAACCTGCTTAAGATTCTCTCTCTCCCTCTCCCTCTGCCCCTCCCTCCTCATGCTCTCTCTCTCTCTCTCTCGTCTCTAAAAATTAAAAAAAAATTTAAAAAAGTGCTGTGGCCAAAACCCAAATGTTTCACATATTGTTTTCTCTATCATTGATTATATTTATTGGAAGGGAAGGTTCTAGTCTTATCCTGAGTTAGAGGACAACCTGAAGCTAAAGGTATCTATGTGGAATCAATGGTGCTGTCGCTTGGGTCAGTGCTTTCCAGTCCTAACTGTGCATTCAAGTCACCATTTGGGGAGCTGCTAAAAAGTGCCAATTTGTAAGCCTCAGCCCAGACAAGGTGAGCCAGAATCTTTGGAGGCAAGGGCCAGGCACTGGTATGTTAAAGAAGTTTGCCCAGATGATTGTAGTGCCTAGTGAGGATAATAACTGAACTAGGTGGAATAAATCTTATTAAAGATATATGAAGAAAATTACAGATATGAAAGTAGGGACACACTAACTGTGACTGCCCTCAGTCAGTAAAATGTGACTAGAACACCCAATGCCTAGTCCTCAAACTGAAGCTCTTAAAGAGATACAAAGTAAAAATGGAGTGAAGATGAATTCATAACACTATAAATAGAATTTCTCAGGTAAGTCTTTAACTTAAACATGAATAAATGAAAAGATGTAGAATGACAGCTCTACAAAAACACTAACTACAGGAGAGAGCACGGGAGAAAGCAAGGGAGAGAAAGGAGGAGAAAAGGGAATACAGATAATGAATCCATGCTTGAAGTAAACATTAACCATTAAAGAAAAGTTTCAAGAGCATGAAGAGTCATTGAAACAAGACATCAAAGACAAATGATAAAACAATGGAATAAGAAGAATGAGATGAAAAGGGGGACTACAGAGATTTGAAAACCAAAAGAGCATTACTGAACTATGAAACATATTATATACCATGAAAATGATGAAAAAAGAAAGCAGAGGTCATGATATTAATATCAGAGAAGATTGAATTCAAGGGGAAAAAACATGTTTTGACAAAGGATACCAGCCACAATGAGAATATAACTACCATAAATATTCATACACTATATAACACAATTAGAATACACAGAACATAAACTACATAAAATGCAAGGAGAAATATCCAGAAACCATAGTAAGAGTAGATCTTAACACATTTCTGTCATCTAAGACAGATGAGATAGACAAAAAAAATAAAAAATAAGCAAGAATAGCCAAGACAATTCTGAAAGGGGAGCATAAGAGAGCAGAATTAAAAACATTATGAAGCTGCAAAGAGTAAAAGAGTTTAATAATGTAGAAGAAATAGATAAATGGAATCCAGTGGAGTCCAGAATTAGACTGATACACATATGAAAAAGGTGGCATTTCGTATAAGCAAAGAAGATATAGATAATTCAATTAATGATGTTGGGACATGTGACTGTTCCAGAAAAAGACTGAATTTCTTTCTCATTAAAATAAATCTTCAATAGATCAAAGATTTCAACAATATAAAAAAAACACAAAATTACTAAATGACTAAATGCAAACATAGGGGGATTAATTTATACATTTGAAGTTAGAAGCACTTTCTAAGCAGGATACAAACCTCAGAATCCAAAAACAAAACAAAACAAAAAAGACAAAATTGACCACAAATAAATGTAAGCCTTTTTATTGAAAATGTCAAAAATAAAAACAAAAGACAGACTGGAAAAGTGTTGCAGTATATATGATAAACAAACAAGTATGTTCCTTCATTTACAGTAAGCTTGTACAATGACTAAAGAATGAACAACCCCAAAGAAAAACCAGGCAAAGAATAGTAGCAGGCATCTCTCAGAAAGAGAGAGATACAAAAAAGAGGCCATACAAACGGCCATTAAACACATGAAAAGATGTTCAACCTTATTCATGATTAATGAAATGCAAATGAAAACAGCAATGAAGATGTCTTTTTCACCCATTAGATTCTCAAAAATTCAAAAGCCCACCAAGATGAGGAGTAATAGGCATTCTTATAATTCTCATACACTGTCGGTAGAAATGCAAATTGGTCCCACCTCTGGGGAGGATAATTAGGCAATAGAGGCAAGCCATGTACCCAAGAATAACCACTACTGGAAAAGGGGCCACTTAAAGGAAATCTACTTAAAATGAGAACCAGAATATCATAGGTTCTTTAGTTGGAATTTTATCTTTAAAAAATAAATTACAATGACAAAAGTCTACTACATCTTGTTTTTTTAAAGAAAATTTTAATGTAACTATGTGTGTATTCTTCAAACAAATAACTCAAATGTTGATTGCAGCTTTCTTTGGTTTCACTTTTTTGACAAAAATGGCATGATAGCACAATAAGGCATCCTTCTCATTATTTCATAACAAGATTATTAAGAGTAAGATTTACAAAATATTTAAGAGCTTCAATTTTCCCAAGGACTTCTCTTGATTCCTGATATTCCAATTATTCTCTTTCATCCTATCTATCTTGTCACTATCTGTGCAAATTTATTCTTTTCCTCAAAAGTTAACTTTTCCATGTCCTCACCTGCCAATGGCTTTATGGAAGTCAAGCAAATCTCCATTACTTTCATCAGTCTCAGTAAGTCTTGTGTCTTTTACAAAATTTGAAATTTCCCATTGCATTTGATTTGTACTCTCTTTTCATTGTACAGACTGTCAAAAACATTTATATGCTAGGCAAGGATAGGCTCCAGTGCTGAGTAGGGTAGAGTGTTAAGTGAGAAACCATTTCCTAAGTGGTCAATTCACAAAAGAATATTGTTGTGCTCTAATGACTTTTGCTTCTCCATAAAATCATGTAGCTGTGGGGGTTAAAATTAATGAATATTTAGATAATAAGGATTTCCTGTTGCATATCAAAATTTTAAAATGCATCTACCCTTTGTACTCTGCCTAGAATGTTCTTTTCCCCTCTTTGTTAACTCCTGATCATCTTTCACAAGTCAGTTCAAGCATGAATTCCTCAAGGGAGCCTTTCCTGGCCTCCCTGACTAGGTCAAACGTCCTATTACAGGTTCTTATTGCAACTTTGGAACATGTATCATGGTTCAAACCTACATTTCTGTAATTTAATTAGTGACCGCCTTTCCCACTAGACCGTTTACTTCACAGAAGCAAAAGTTATATCTTGCTCAGAGTAGTCCTTCAATAAATATCTATTTAAAGAATAAGAATAAAGAACTAGAAAGCACCCAAATGTCCATAGTATTAAATAGCCACTTAAAAAATGAGCTATGTCCTGATACAAAATGATTTCCAAGATATATTAAAATGTAAATAAGCTAGGTGCCAAAAAGTCTGTAAGATTCTATTTGTTCAAAGACTACATATGTATGTTAGTGGGTGCATAAAATATTTTTCGAGAAGAAATTAACAGAGGTTACCTTTGGGGAGACAGACTAGGAGTTATGGGGAGGAAGATTTTAAGTTCCCTTTTAAACATTTCTATACCGTTTGAATTGTTTTACTACATTCATGTGCTATTTTTAACTTAATAAAAATGCATTGCTTTTTGATAGAGGGCACAATGCTGACCAGCAGAGTAAGACAAGAAGTTAAATGTCCCTGCAAGCAGTCAGCAACTGGAAGCCATAAAGAGTTGAAACAACCTACTATAGTCCCTATCTCTTGGTTGGTGGCTACCATTTCCCCAGTAACCAAGCCAGAAAACTAAGTCATCTTCTACTCCTTTTTCTTAGCCCTTAGATTTAATCAGTTATTAAGTCCTATTGGCCCTATTACCTAAACAACTTTCCATTCTATTCTCTCCTCATCATTCCCACTGTCGTTGCCCTAAATCAACTCCTTATCATATCTCCCTTGGACTACTGCAATACTCTTTTTATTTCCTGCTTCCAGTTTCTACTCCTACAACCCATCCCCTATTCTGCTGCTAGAATAATCTTCCAATCTAACTCTTCCAAAACAAAGACTAAGAAACCAACCCAGCCTCTTCTACTCTTTCCCATGACTCTTTACATTTCAACCATCCTGGTACCTTCATTTACCTGAAACACCTCATTAGTTTCTTCCTCAGGGGTCTTACATATATCCCTCATTTCTTTGATATTCTCCTCTTCCCCATTTGCTTGGTTAACTTCTACTAGTATTTCATCACTTCTTCCCCAACCCCTTAGATTAGATCAGCTCCCATAGCATTTTTCCCTTATCCTTCAGAGCACTTATTGCACTTATATTTGCTTTTCCCTTATCTGTCTTCCCCACTTCCATTAAGAGAAACCCACAGTGCCTGACTGAGAGTTTGGCACATAGTAGCAGCTCAATAAATTATTAACTGGCTGACGCTTGAATGAATAAATGAATGCAAATTGTTTAAATCCCATCACTGGCTCCTTACCACGTGAAAAAAAGAAGTATATGACTTTACTTCATGATTGGGCTTCTGCCTGCCTCTCCAGGCTCATCTTCACTAATGTAAGCCTTTGCAGCTCATGCTCTAGCAATCTGAATTACAAAGTTCTTGTAACAAAACTTACTACTTCTCCTTGCCCCTTTATATATACAGATCCTACCACATCAATTATCTCTCCTTTCTTCTCCTTCATGTATACCTACTGAATAACCTACTCATTCATAAAAAGTAGCTAGAAGTATCTCTTCAAAGAAGTCTTCTCTGATTTCCTAAATAAAGTTCATTCATGCTTCCTCTGTGCTTATTCTATACCTTGTATGTTTTCTCTTTTATTGCATTTATCATACTGTGAACATTCTCCAGGTAAGAATTTTTGTCTTACTTATATTTTTCCTCTAATACCTAACACATAACTAGTACATAGTAAACACTAAATGTCTGAAGTTAATTGAACATGGATTGTGTGTGTGAGTATAAACTGTTAACAGTATATCTATAATACCTGCATGCTCGTGTATAATTTTTCCTGGGCAACAGAAAATATTACCAAGATTTTATATATAGTAACTCCATTAACTGCCCTGAAAGAATAGCAAATGCATAGTTTTTTTTACATCTAATAAACCTTCATGCTGCTGGTTGAAAAGCTGTATAAAGCTTTGTCTCCCTGGGACACAGCCAAATCTAGGGCAAACAGACTTTTTTTCTCACGTCTAAGGTTTCAAATCCATGTGGCAAGGAAGGCAAAGCAAATGGCCTTTACAGACTATGCAATTTAACAGCAGTGAACAAACCGGCCATTTGGTGCCCATGCAAGCATTCCATGCCATCTTTTCAGGTCACATGAAGGAATTGGGCCTAGCATAGCTAATGACAGGAAAAAAAGAAGAGCAGAAATAGCTTTTCTTTCTCCATAGGGACACAGATAGCAATTCTGAATTAGCAAAGCCTAGCCAGCCACTGTCATTTAGTCCCAGCATTTAGATTAACAATCACTAGGGTCATCCTCCAGGTGCACAGAAAGGTTAATAAAATAATAACTAAAGCCTTTTCTGGCTTCCTAGGGCCTCTCTAAGGTATACCAAATCATTCATCACTATTAGGCTTAGTCAGCATTAAATAATTTCTGTTCAAAGGCCTTTTTGACACAGTCAAGATTTAGCCCATTTGGGGATCCCCATCTTCACCCTAGGGATGTTGAAGTTACATCTAGACTTATCTACGGCATTGCTGAGGTCTGTAAGAAGTCTCTCTGGAACGTTTTGTTTGGAACACCAGGGGTCAAAAGCAAACTCTACCCATTCTTCAAGGCCACGTCAAATTCTATCACCTTCATGAAGCTTTCCTAGTTAATTCCACTCCTACCTAAACAAAACTTTCTCTGCATTTTTATGGTACTAAGAATCTATGTCCCATGACCGAAGGTTTGATGATATGGTGCTGTGCATTGTTTTCCAAGTGTTTCATGTAGGATATTTTTTTCTTCCCGAAAGAGAGTGGTAGGAAGATCCCTTAGGGCAGAAATCAAGACTTCCCATTTGAGCCCAGTTTAACAAATGTCTTCTAGCACTTATTATGTTCTATATTGTGTTCGTTAGGATGCTTTTGGTTGCAAACCACAGAAACCCACTTGAGGAGCTTAAGCATAAATGGTGACTTAACTAAATGATATAGAAGTATCTTATGTGACCCATTGAGAGAAATACAGCTGGACCTAAGGAATGGACTTTTGTCCCTCTATCTTTCTTTGCAAACCAGTTTCCTCTACCTTGGGGACCAACATGATAAAAAACATAGTTTCAGATAATCCCTGAGCATACATTACTAATCTGGCCATGCAAAGGCAGGATCTTTCTCAAAGTCCCAATTCAAATTTCTGTAGCATAGACTCTGGCCCAGGTTAAGTCAGATGATCACCCTTGAGCCTACCAACTCTACTGCAATCTAGGTGGGGAGACAGACATATAATGAGATAATTTTTGAGATAATTTGAATATAACATGGTTAAGTGTTTTTAAAAAGAGGTAAAGTTATGGTTCCATCAGAGCAGAAGAAGGGAAAGGGGGGTTCAAAGAATGGTATTGAAAAAAGAGTTAACAGGTAGGAAAGGCATTCCAAGCAGAGGGGACATCATGAATAAAGACATGGACATATGAAACAGAATGGTGTATCTGAACATCTCCAAGAGCATTAAATAAGAGCCATAACATGTTTAAAAAGAGGCTGGAGAGGTAGGCAGCGGCAAGATCATGAAAGTCCTTGAGTGACATATAGGAAAATTGGTTCCATGTAGAATATGGTATAATCTGATTTATGTTCTAGATCACTCTGACAGCTGTGCAGAGAATGAATTGGAAGAGAATATGCCCCAGCAACTCAGCATGAGACATACATTTGGTCATACTGTAATAAAGTCTGATTGAATAAATGCAATTCATGACATCCTGTTTCTGGCCAAAAATTCCCTAATAGATCATTATCTATTTGATCACTACAGCTCTTTACTCACCTCCTAGGTTCCAGGTGGGTTTGTTTAGTATTCCAGTGACTACATCAGTAGTTTTAGATTCCAGGCTGTTCTGGAGACCTCCATAAGGCACAACAAAGCCATAATTAGGAATCAGGGACCTGGGGCTTGAGAAAGAATCTCTATCTTGGGACAATGTGAACTCTGAGACCAGTTAGGCTGGGGGCTTATAAAAAAGCTTATCAGAAAAAAAAATTGCTTATCAGGTCACCTAGTGAGATTGGGTAAAAAAGCTACATGATTCCCAAGACTTGCCTTCTCACAGCACTTCACAGGTGCATTCTCAGCCATTTTTCTCTCTCCTTCCCTTACTACCTCCTACTACATCTACCCCATCAGGTTGCAAACAGCTGCAACATTACTTCAGTGATGGTAATCTCTGACTGTGAGTCAGTAACAAGAAAAGAGAGGGGATAATCCAACTGAAATTATTATGGACTATATGAGGAAACATTTGCTCAGAGCATGCCTGTAGAGCTGGTTTTCAGTACATAACACTCCCCTGTCATTCTCTTAATCCTATCAGCTAACACATTCCGTTATAGTTACCATTTGAGAAATTGTTTTAGCAAAGCAAACCTGGCCCTCCAGCTCTCCCTTACTAGAAAAGTTTTCAAGATCTCATTCATTCCCTCTTTTTCTCTCACTCTCTCAGCAGAACAACATTTTATTTGAGAAAAAAAATCAACTCAGTTACTAAAGTTTACCACTCAAGAGACACACGCAAAGGTCACCCAAAGTTACTGCCTGGCATTTGCTGTCACAGACAGTGGCTTTCATGTGGAACCACACAGAGTTTTTAGAGCTGGCACTGTCTGTGGTCTGTAAAATCCCTATTTCCTGGAATGGAGTCCTGAGGACACATGTCAGAGTCTAATTCCCTGCCTCATTGCCCCTTCTCTCTCTGCCTTCCCTTCTCTCCCAGTGTAGTCTACCCACTTGTGATTAAAATATCTAAGGATCCTCCTTCCACACCATCCACCCCAACTCCCACAATCCTACCCCCAGTCACTCCTTTTCTTCCTGCCTACTGCCATTACCTCTCCAAGCTAAAATTGATCTCTCTCAGCAGAGGAGCTGTTTCCACTCAAAGGACAATGGAGAGAAATTCTCAGCCAACTCAGCACCAAAGCTGAAAGCTAACTAATTAGACCTTTGCTATATTTTCACACTTACTCCCAAAATAGAAACATATAGGCATAGAAATATGGCCATAGAAATGATGACTATATGTGTGTATACATTCATGCAAACACATAAGCATTATTTCCATGACTATTGCACAGCAAATAAATTTAAGAACTGAGTCAGAGAAAGAATGAGATTAGGCCAATCTGGGTATTTGGATTCTCACAATGGATAATGACTTATTCTCAAAGGAAACCTTTGTGCAGAGAGAAAAATACAACTCTTGTCTACTCTTCTTCAAGAGAAGGTGCAAACATCTAATTGGTTAGTAATTCAAAGCCAGAGGAAGGCAGAGGCTTTGTAGCAAGTCTCCCTTTCTTTTCTCCTACAGGGAACCTTCCTCCTTCCTGCTCAGGCTCTCTGTACTCTTGGGAGAACCTCAACTCTGAGGGATGAAGGAGCTAATGAAGACCTTCAGACTGAAAGCTTAAAGACATGTTATTCTTTCCCAGGATGTTTGCATTTCAAAAGAGAGTAGAGGATATAACCCTAAAGAATGAATCCCTAATACTGGAATTTCAGAAATATGGTAGTTGGGTAAAGAAGTTATAAGTGGTAAGCAAATAGGGTGGAGGAGGGTTTCCAGCATCTTCAAATTACACAAATAATTTTTCTTGCCTATATGTAAAAACAACATGATGTTGACACTCTCTCAAAGTACTTCATTTGTCCCCACTGTCTATAAAATCAAGCCTATACTCCTTAGTCTAACATTCAAATTGTCACAATTTTTCCAGGCTCATTTTCCAGTGTTCCTCTGTAAAACTTTTTACTCCACTCATTATCTCCCAAACATTCCTTCACTTACTAATTTTTGCTCTCATGAGGCTTCTTCTCCCTAGAATTCCCTGAAACTGAATTCTTCCAACTTCAGCCCCACTCATTGTTCAAGGCACAGCTCAAATCCTACCTCCTATAAAAAACTTTCCCTAGGCATCTCAAGCAAAAGTAATCTCTCACCAAATATATATTTGCCTTCCTGCATTATAACTAAAATGCAGAAAAATACAATACCACACAGTGATTAGAATTG
This sequence comes from Halichoerus grypus, assembly GCF_964656455.1. Taxonomy (NCBI): domain Eukaryota; kingdom Metazoa; phylum Chordata; class Mammalia; order Carnivora; family Phocidae; genus Halichoerus; species Halichoerus grypus. Next base: position 22,129,011 of record NC_135727.1, on the reverse strand, counting down.
GACAGGTTTGGCTTCATAACCATCCTCTATCATTTTCTATGAAATGTGTGAACCTGGATAAGTAGCCTATCTCTGTGAAACTTATATTCCTTATGCTTAAGAGGTAGATAATAATAGTAACTATCCCACAAAGTTGTAAGCATTAAATAAGATAATTCATAGAAAGTACTAATCAAGGACCTGAAAGAATAATAGCTATTATTGTATGCATGACTTCAAATAATTCTGAGGACCCTGGAATATTTAAACAAGGCTTCTTTGTCCTTGTTTTATCGACTGCTTACATATGGCTTCCATCCTGCCTTCCTAACTTGAACTACCAGAGTATGTTAGATATTATTACGTATCCACCAAAATCCATTCTTTTCTTCTTTCAGAAACATGGACAGAGACTACTATCTATCTATCTATCTATCATCTATCTATCTATCTATCTATCTATCTATCTATCATCTATTTTTTTTAACATATAATGTATTATTTGTTTCAGGGGTACAGGTCTGTGATTCATCAGTCTTATATAATTCACAGCGCTCACCATAGCACATACCCTCCCCAATGTCTATCACCCAGCCACACCATCCTTCCCACACCCCTCCACTCCAGCAACCCTAAATTTGTTTCCTGAGATTAAGAGTCTCTTATGGTTTCTCTCCCTCTCTGGTTTTGTCTTGTTTCATTTTTCCCTCCATTCCCCTATGATCCTCTGTCTTGTTTCTCAAATTCTTCATATCATTGAGATCATATGATACTTGTTTTTCTCTGATTGACTTATTTTGCTTAGCATAATACCTTCTAGTTCCATCCACATCATTGCAAATGGCAAGATTTTGTTTTTTGATGGCTGCACAATATTCCATTGTATATATATACCACTTCTTCTTTATCCATTCATCTGTTGATGGACATCTAAGCTCTTTCCATAGTTTGGCTATTGTGGACATTGCTGCTATAAACATTGGGGTGCACATGCCCTTTCGGATCACTACATTTGTACCTTTGGGGTAAATGCCCAGTAGTGCAATTGCTGGGTCTTAGGGTAGCTCTATTTTCAACTTGTTGAGGAACCTCCATACTGTTTTCCAGAGTGGCTGCACCAGCTTGCATTCCCACCAACAGTGAAGGAGGGTTCCCCTTTCTCCCCATCCTCGCCAACATCTGTCATTTCTTGGTTTTTTTTGTTTGTTTGTTTTTTACATTCTTTACGGTTTTGTACAAATAGGATCATGTCATCTGAAAATAGATAATCCACTCTTTTTTTCCAATTTGGATTATTTTTTATTTATTTTTTCTTATCTATTTGTTTTGGCTTGAACCTCTAGTTAAGTGTTAGAAGTGGCAAGAGTAGACATGCTAGTATTTTTCCTGATTTTAGGAGAAAGGTATTCAGTTTGTCATTATTACTTGCTATATCAGCTATGCATTTTGTATAGACCCTCTTTATCAGTTTGGGATAATCAATCCCTTCTATTCTTGTTTGATTATTGTTTTTCTTATGAAGGGGTACTGGACTTGTGAAATCATTTTCTGCATCTATTGAGGTGATCACGTGGATTTTGTCCTTCATTCTATTAAGATGGCATATTACATAGGTTTTCATATGTTAAGTAAAACTTGCATTCCTGGGTTAAATCTTATTTGAGCATGATGTATAATCCTTTTTATATGTTACTGGATTTGCTTTGCTAGTATTTTGCTGAGGATTTTTAGGTCTATATATGTAAGGATATTGCTTTGTACTTCTTTAATCTTGGGATGCCTTGGATGGTTTTGGTGTCAGGATAATGCTGGCTCCATTGAATCAGCTGGGACAAATTCTCATCTGTTTTCTTTGGGAAGAATCTGTGAAGGATTGGTATTAATTCTTCTTTGAATGTTTGATAGCCCCAGTGAATCCATCTGGGCCTGGGCTTTTCTTTGTGGGAAATTTTTTTTAAAATGCTATTTCAATTGCTTCACTTGTTATAGGTCTATTCAGATTTTCTATTTATTCTTAAGTTTCAGTGGTTCATGTCTTTCTAGAAATTTATCAAATTCATGTAAGTTATCTAATTTGTTGGCATACAGTTCATAGCATTTTTTTAATAATCCTTTTTATTTCTCTAACATCAGGAGTGATCTCCCCCCTTTTATTTTTCATTTTAGTAATTCTTCTCTTTTTTTCATCTCAAGAGTACTTTTTGAATAATGGAAATTGGATATTTTATTGAATCAGTGAAGAAAGATGATTCACTTATAATAACATTCATTTTAGTTATAATTAGGGTTGACCTTTGTGGATATTAATTCTAATGCAATATAGTATAGTTTATGTGAGATTTAAAGGTGAAGACAAAAGTATTCTTGACTTTCTTTCCTAATTATCTGAGGTCATGTATGTCATCTAGGTCCTCCTTTGTTGTTTGGCCAAGTTTACAGATCCCCTTATGGTTATGAAATATTTCCATGTATTTAGGAACAGTTAGGAAATAAGGGACCTGGTACCTGTATTTGGGGGCAGAGTATATAGAAAGAAGATCATTTCAGAGACGGTAGTCACTACCATTTATTATTCCCATCTCACAAATGATAATAATGAGATCAAGGGAAGTAAAGTGACTTTTGCAAGGTTTTATAGAAATTTACTGAGAAAGATGAAACTGGAACATGTCTCTTACATCTACAGTCACATAGGAACAGCTAACTGCATGAAAGTGTAGATAATGTAGTCTCTGTCCTCAAAGGAAAGCTGGGGTGGCAATCCTTATATCAGACAGATTTTAAAACAAAGACTATAATAAGGGATGAGGAAGGACACTACATCACACTTAAAGGGTCTATCCAACAAGAAGATCTAACAATTGTAAATATCTATGCCCCTAACATGGGAGCAGCCAATTATATAAGCCAATTAATAACAAAATCAAAGAAACACATCGATACAATAATAGTAGGGGAATTTAACACCACCCTCAATGAAATGGACAGATCATCTAAGCAAAAGGTCAACAAGGATATAAAGGCTTTAAATGACACACTGGACCAGACGGACTTCACAGATATATTCAGAACATTCCATCCCAAAGCAAAAGTATACACATTCTTCTCTAGTACCCATGGAACATTCTCCAACAGATCACATCCTGGGTCACAAATCAAGTCTCAACCGGTACCAAAAGACTGGGATCATTCCCTGCATATTTTCAGACCGCAATGCTTTGAAACTAGAACTCAACCACAAGAGAAAAGTTGGAAAGAACTCAAATATATGGAGGCTAAAAACCATCCTAACAAAGAGTGAATGGGTCAACCAGGAAACTAAAGAAGAATTAAAAAAATTCATGGAAACAAATGAAAATGAAAACACAACTGTTCAAAATCTTTGGGATGCAGCAAAGGTGGTCCTAAGCGGAAAGGGTATAGCAATACAAGCCTTCCTCAAGAAACAAGAAAGGTCCCAAATACACAACCTAAACCTACACCTAAAGGAGCTGAAGAAAGAACAGCTAATAAAGGCTAAACCCAGCAGGAGAAGAGAAATAGTAGAGATCAGAGCAGAAATCAATGAAATAGAAACCAAAAGAACAGTAGAACAGATCAACAAAACTAGGAGCTGGTTCTTTGAAAGAATGAATAAGATTGATAAACCCCTGGCCAGACTTATCAAAAAGAAATGAGAAATGACCCAAATAAATAAAATCATGAATGAAAGAGGAGAGATCACAACCAACACCAAAGAAATACAAGCAATTATAAGAACATATTATGAGCAACTATATGCCAACAAATCAGACAATCTGGAAGAAATGGATGCATTCCTAGAGATGTATCAACTACTAAAACTGAACCAGGAAGAAATAGAAAACCTGAACAGACCCATAACCAGTAAGGAAATTGAAGCAGTAATCAAAAATCTCCCAAAAAACAAGAGCCCAGGGCCAGATGGCTTCCCAGGGGAATTCTACCAAACATTTAAAGAAGAATTAATATCTATTCTTCTGAAACTGTTTCAAAAAGTAGAAATGGAAGGAAAACTTCTAAACTCATTTTATGAGGCCAGCATTAGTTTGATCCCCAAACCAGACAAAGACCCCATCAAAAAGGAGAACTACAGACCAATATCCCTGATGAACATGGATGCAAAAATACTCATGAATATACTAGCTAATAGGATCCAACAGTACATTAAAAGGATTATTCAAAATGACCAAGTGGTATTTATTCCTGGGCTGCAGGATTGGTTCAACATCTGCAAATCAATTGATGTACTACAATATATTAATAAAAGAAAAAACAAGAACCATATGATCCTCTCAATAGATGCAGAAAAAGACTTTGACAAAGTACAGCATCCTTTCTTGACTAAAACTCTTCAGAGTGTAAGGACAGAGGGTACATACCTCAATATCATAAAAGCCATCTATGAAAAACCCACAGCGAGTATCATTCTCAATGTAGAAAAACTGAGAGCTTTCCCCTAAGATCAGGAACACGGCAGGGATGTCCACTATCACCACTGCTATTCAACATAGTACTAGAAGTCCTAGCCTCAGCAATCAGACAACAAAAAGAAGTAAAATGCATCCGAATCAGCAAAGAAGAAGTCAAACTCTCACTCTTTGCAGATGATATGAGACTTTATGTGGAAAACCCAAAAGACTCCACCCCAAAACTGCTAGAACTCATACAGGAATTCAGTAAAGTGGCAGGATATAAAATCAAAGCACAGAAATCAGCGGCATTTCTATACACCAATAACAAGACAGAAGAAAGAGAAATTAAGGAGTTGATCCCGTTTAAAATTGCACCCAAAACCATAAGATACCTAGGAATAAATCTAACCAAAGAGGCAAAGAATCTGTACTCTGAAAACTACAGAATACTCATGAAAGTAATTGAGGAAGACACAATGAAATGGAGAAATGTTCCATGCTCATGGATTGGAAGAACAAATATGTGAAGATGTCTGTGCTACCTAGAGCAATCTACACATTTAATGCAATCCCTATCAAAATACCATCAGATTTTTTCAAAGAAATGGAACAAATAATCCTAAAATTTGTATGGAACCAGAAAAGACCCTGAATTGCCAAGGTAATGTTGAAAAAGAAAAACAAAGCTGGGGGTATCACATTGCCTGATTTCAAGCTATATTACAAAGCTGTAATCCTCAAGACGGCATGGTACTGGCACAAAAACAGACACATAGATCAACAGAACAGAATAGAGAGCCCAGAAATGGACCCTCAACTCTATGGTCAACTAATCTTTGACAAAGCAGGAAAGAATGTCCAATGGAAAAAAGACAGTCTCTTCAACAAATGGTGTTGGGAAAATTGGACAGCCCCATGCAGAAGAATGAAACTGGACCATTTCCTTACACCACACACAAAAATAGACTCAAAATGGATGAAAGACCTAAATGTGAGACAGGAGTCCATCAAAATCTTAGAGGAGAACACAGGCAGCACCTTCTTCGACCTCAGCAACTTCTTCCTAGAAACATCTCCAAAGGCAAGGGAAGCAAAGGCAAAAATGAACCATTGGGACTTCATCGAGATAAAAAGCTTTTGCACAGCAAAGGAAACAGTCAACAAAACCAAGAGACAACTGACAGAATGGGAGAAGATATTTGCAAATGACAGATCAGATAAAGGGCTAGTATCCAAAATCTATAAAGAACTTATCAAACTCAACACCCAGAGAACAAATAATCCAATCAAGAAATGGACAGAAGACATGAACAGACATTTTTCCAAAGAAGACATCCAAATGGCCAACAGACATATGAAAAAGTGCTCAACACCACTCGGCATCAGGGAAATCCAAATCAAAACCTCAATGAGATATCACCTCACACTAGTCAGAACAGCTAAAATTAACAAGTCAGGAAATGACAGATGTTGGCGAGGATGTGGAGAAAGGGGAACCCTCCTACACTCTTGGTGGGAATGCAAGCTGGTGCAGCCACTCCGGAAAACAGCATGGAGGTTCCTCAACAAGTTGAAAATAGAACTACCCTATGACCCAGCAATTGCACTACTGGGCATTTACCCCAAAGGTACAAATGTAGTGATCCGAAAGGGCATGTGCACCCCAATGTTTATAGCAGCAATGTCCACAATAGCCAAACTATGGAAAGAGCCAAGATGTCCATCAACAGATGAATGGGTAAAGAAGAAGTGGTATATATATACAATGGAATATTATGCAGCCATCAAAAAACAAAATCTTGCCATTTGCAATGACGTGGATGGAACTAGAGGGTATTATGCTAAGCGAAATAAGTCAATCAGAGAAAAACAAGTATCATATGATCTCAATGATATGAAGAATTTGAGAAACAAGACAGAGGATCATAGCAGAAGGGAGGGAAAAATGAAACAAGACGAAACCAGAGAGGGAGAGAAACCATAAGAGACTCTTAATCTCAGGGAACAAACTTAGGGTTGCTGGAGTGGAGGGGTGTGGGAAGGATGGGGTGGCTGGGTGATGGACCTTGGAGAGGGTATGTGCTATGGTGAGCGCTGTGAATTATGTAAGACTGATGAATCACAGACCTGTACCCTGAAACAAATAATACATTATATGTTAATAAAAATAAATAAATAAATAAATAAATAAATAAATAAATAAATAAATAAAAAGAATGTAAAAAAAATTCTTAGAACTAGCAAACAAATTCAGTAACGTTTCAGGATGCAAAATCAATATATAAAAATTAAGTTATTATACACTAGCAACAAACCATTCAAAAAATTAAGAAAACAATCCAATTTATAAAAGCATCAAAAAGAATAAAATATTTATTAAAAAAAAAAAAACTTGACCAAGCAGGTAAAAGATCTGTACACTGAAAACTAAAAAATATTGATGAAAGAAATAAAAGATGACACAAAAGTGGAAAGACATCTCATGTTCATTAAATGGAAAATTAAATATTTTTTAAATATCAATACTACCAAAAATAATTCCAATTCAATATTACTGCCATCAGAAGCCAGTGGCATTTTTTATAGAATTTTTTTTAAATCCTAAAATGCATGCAGAACCACAAGGCCCAGAATAGCCAAAGTGATCTTGAGAAAGAACAAAGCCTGAGGCATCACACTTCCTGATTTCAAAATATATTATAAAGTTATGGAATTAAAAGAGCATGGATAGGGCGCCTGGTTGGCTCAGTTGGTTAAGCGACTGCCTTCAGCTCAGGTCATGATCTGGAGTCCCTGGATCAAGTCCCATATCAGCCTAACTGTTCGGCAGGGAGTCTACTTCACCCTCTGACCCTCCCCCATCTCATGTGCTTTCTCTCTCTCATTCTCTCTCTCTCAAATAAATAAATCTGTTTTTTAAAAAAGAGCATGGATAAACCAAAGGAACAGAATAGAGAGCCTAGAAATAAACCAACACATATAGAGTCAAGTGATTTTTGACAATGGTGCCAAGAACACACAATGGGGAAATGATAGCCTAGTATTTGGCAAGGAAGCCATTAATACTCAATGAGGAAAGGGTAGTTTGTTCAATAAATGATGTTGTGAAAACTGGATATCCACATGGAAAAAAAAAATGAAATTGGATCCCTACCTTATGCCATATACAAAACTTGACTCAAAATGGATTAAAGACAAATGTAAAACCAGAAGTTAAAGATCCTTGAAGAAAACATAGTAGAAAAGGTTCTTAAAACTGGTCTTATAATAACTTCTTGGATATGGCACCAAAAACACAGAAAACAAAAGCAAAAATAAATGAGTGGGACTACATCAAACTAAACAGCTTATGCACAGCAAAGGAAACAACAGAATGAAAAGGCAATCTACAGAAAGGGAGAAAATATTTGCAAACCATCTATCTGATAAAGGGTTAATTTCCAAAATCTAAAAGAATTCCTGTAACTCAATAACAAAAAAAAAAAAAGCATATAACTAGATTCAAAATTGGCAAATGACTTGAACAGACATGTCTCTAAAGAAGTCATACAGGGGCACCTGGGTGACTCAGTTGCTTAAGCATCCAACTCTTGATTTCAGCTCACATCATGATCTCAGGGTTGTGTGACTGAGCTCCACACTGGGCTTCCTGCTGGGCGTGGAGCCTGCTTAAGATTCTCTCTCTCTCCATCTCCTTCTGCCCCTCCTCTCTCTCCCTCTCAAAAAAAAAAAAAAAAAAACTAAAAAGAAGACATACAAATGACAACAGGTATACGAATCAATGCTCAACATCATTAATTATCAGGGAAATGTAAATCAAAACTATAATTAAATATCACCTTACACCTATTAGGATGGCTATTATTTAAAAAGCAAAAGATATGAAGTGTTGGTAAGTTTGTGGAAATATTGGAACCCTTGTACACTGCTGTTGGGAATACATCAGCTATAGACAACAGTCTAGAGATTCCTCAAAAATTAAAACTACCATATAATCCAGCAATTCCACTTCTGGGTACATATCCAAAGGAATTGAAATCAGTATCTTGAAGAGAAGATCTGCACTACCATGTTCATTGTAGGGCTATTCACAATAGCTAAGATACAGAAACAACTCAGGTGTCCATCAACAGAAAAATGAATAAAGAAAATGTGGTACATACATGCAATGGAACATTATTCAGCCACAAAAAGGAGGAAATCTTGCCATTTGCAACAACATGGATGAAATTTGAAGAAAGTATGCTAAGTTAAATAAGTCATAGAAGGACAAATACTGCCTAATTCTATGTATATGAAGTATCTAAAATAGTCAAAGTCATAGAAGCAGAGAATACAATAGTGATTGACAGGGGTTGGGACAGAGGATGATGGGAAGCTGTTATTCAACAAGTATAAATATCCCATTATGGTAAATGAATAAATTCTAGAGATCTGTTATACAACATAGTTCTTATCATTAATATTAAGGAATTGTGCACTTAAAAGTTTGTTAAGAAGGTAGATCTCATGTTAAGTGCTCTTACTACACACACAAACACACACACACACAAAAATGACACAAGAAAACTCTGGGAAGAGTTGGATATGCCTATCACATTGTGGTGATTGTATCACATGTGTGTGCATATATCCAAACTCATCAAATTGTACACATAAAATATGTACAGTTATTTATATATCAATTATATATCAATAAAGTTGTTTAAAAAAAGAGTATGGTACTGGAAAGGGTAGACATTGATCAATGAAATAGAACTGACAGCCCAGAAATAAAACTTACATTTATGGTTAATTTTACCCAAGAGTGCCAAGATAATACAATGAGGAAAATATAATCACTTCAACAATAGTGCTGGGACAGCTAAATAGCCACATGCAAAAAAAAAAAAAAAAAAAAAAATGAAGGTGGACCACTACTTTGCACTATATGCAAAAATTAATTCAAAATGATCAATGAACTGAATAAAAGAAATATCTCATAAAACTCTCAGAGTAAGCATAGATTTTAACCTTCACTGCCCTGGATTTGGCAATGTAATCTTAAATATAACACTAAAAGCATAAGCAACAACAACAAAAATTGATAAATTGTACTTTATCAAAAATTTTGTGCTTCAAAGGACATTATCAAGAAAGTTAAAAGGCAACTCACAGAATGGAAGAAAATATCTGAAAATTATGTAACTGATAATGAACTTGTATACAAAATACATAGAGTATTAGTATAACTCAACAATAAAAAAAATAACCCAATTTAAAAAGGGACAAAGTATGTGAACAGGTATTTCTCCAAAGAAAACACACAAATGGTCCAAAAGCACATGAAAAGATGCTCAATATTTATCTTAGTCAGCTTAGGCAGCCATAACAAAATACTATAGACTGGGTGGCATAAACAACAGAATTTTATTTCTCATAGTTCTGAATGTTGGGAAGTCCAAGATCAAGATGCCAACATGGTCAGATTCTGGTATGAGTTCTCTTCCTGGTTTGCAGATGGTAACCTTTTTGCTGTTTCCTCACATGTCCTTTCCTAACTGCATAGGCATGCATGCAGAGAGAAAGCTCTCTGGTGCCTTTTCTTATGAGGGCATTAAACCCATCACAAGTTACCACAACCTCATGATCTCATTTAACCCTAACTACCTCCCAAAGTCTCCATTTCCAAATACCATAATGTTAGAGGCTAGGGCTTCAACATATGAATGGGGGGGGACACATTCGGTCCACAATAACATCATTAGTCATTAAGAAATGAAAATCAAAACCATAATGAAATACCACTTCCCGTCTACTGGTATAGCTAAAAGTAAAAAAGCAGATGATAAGTTTTGGTGACAATGTGAAAATTGGAACCCCTCCACTGCTGGTTATAATGTAAAATGATGTTGCTGCTTGGAAAACAGTTTGGCAGTTCCTCAAAATGTTAAACACAGAGTTACCCAGTGATTCACCAATTTCATTCCTAGGTATATACCCAAGAGAAATGAAAACATACATCAACACCAAAACTTGTATACGAATATTTATAGTAATTTTCATAATAGCAAAAGTAATGGAAAAAAAACCTAAATCTTCCTCAACTGATGAGAAGATATATAAAATGCAGTATATCCATACAATTGAATATTATTCAGGTATAAAAACGAATGAAGAATGATATAAGCTCTAACCCAGATGAACCTTGAAAATATGGCAAGTGAAAAAAGCTAATGATGAAAGATCACATATTGTATAATTATTTTTATATGAAATGTCTAGAATAGGTAAATCTAAAGAGATAGAAAGTAGATTAAAATGCCTAAGGCTTAGAGGCAGTCTGTGGGAGAATAGTGACCCCTAAGGGGCACAGGGTCTATTTTGGGGAGGATAAAATCAGTGTTCTCTAAAAGTAGATTACGATGATGGATGCATAACCCTGTGAATATACTGAAAAACATAGAACTGTACTCATTAAATGGATAAATTATATAGTACGTAAATTATATCTCAATAAAGCTGATAAAAACATACACACTATTAAATACAATTCCAGAACTGATTGTTTCCAGAAGAAGCAAATGATACAGATTATACAACCTTCTTGAGAGGAACCTTTCTGCCAGGGTACCCATCCCCATTCCCTTCAACACTGAACACTCATGGAGAATTATCCAGTTAGGAAAATTCAACTTTGTTATTACTATTTATGAGACTCATTATTTATAAGAGACTTGTGATGACTTCTAAATTGCCACTCTCAATACCCAATATTTTATTGTGTTAACCTTCTGGAGCTTGATAGTTCCATAGAAGGAAATAAACAGGTTTATTTATAATTTATATCTGTAAATTATATTATATATATAATATATATATAACATAAAATTATATTTATAAATTATAAACAATTTATAAATAAACTGTATATTTATTTGGGGCCTGTCTTCATTCTTTGGCCTCGTACTTCATTATAATAGTCATTATTCAGCCATGGAATAGATTGTGGTTCCTGGCAAGGGTGTGTTCACTGTGGTAGAAGCTGAAGGATTTCCTCCAATGCAGAGTAAGTGGAGAAGGTAACAGGATTGGGATATGGGTAGGGAGGTTGTCTTAACAGTTTTTGGAGGAATTCATGAAAAGCTGGTATGAAGAAGAGATTATCATGAGCTTTCATGTCACACAAACCTGAGTTCCCAGGTTCACCACTTACTAGCTGGGCTATGTTGGACAAATGACTTAACATCTCTGAACCTTAGCTTCTTAATCTACAAGATAGCGATACTAAAGGCATTGCCTCATGGAATCATTTCAAGGATTAAATGGGATAACACATGCAAAGTTTCGAACGATACATAGTAAAGACTCAATTAATGACCATTATTATTTTGTGCATATTAAATCCATTTTAAGGACAATATCACTCCTTGAAATACTAACGCAAAATATTGCAATGTTTTTTAATCAGATGTAATATTTTTTTTAATTTTATTATGTTATGTTATTCACCATACATCATTAGTTTTTGATGTGGTGATCCACGATCCATTGTTTTCGTATAACACCCAGTGCTCCAAGCAGTACGTGCCCTCCTTAATACCCATCACTGGGCTAACCAATCCCCCCTTCCCCCTCCCCTCTAAAACCCTGGTTGTCTCTCAGAGTCCATAGTCTCTCATGGTTCATCTCTCCTTCCAATTCCCCCCCACCCTCATTTTTCCCTTCCTTCTCCTAATGTCCTACATGCTATTCCTTATGTTCCACAAAGAAGTGAAACCATATGATAATTGACTTTCTCTGCTTGACTTATTTCACTTAGCATAATCTCCTCCAGTCCCATCCATGTTGATGTAAAAGTTGGGTATTCATCCTTTCTGATGGCTGAGTAATATTCCATTGTATATATGGACCACATCTTCTTTATCCATTCATCTGTTGAAGGGCATCTTGGCTCTTTCCACAGTTTGGCTATTGCAGACATTGCTGCTATGAACAGTGGGGTGCATATGGCCCTTCTTTCACTACATCTGTGTCTTTGGGGTAAATACCCAGAAGTGCAAATGCTGGGTCATAGGGTAGCTCTATTTTTAAATTTTTGAGGCACCTCCACACTGTTTTCCAAAGTGGCTGTACCAACTTGCATTCCCACCAACAGTGTAAGAGGGTTCCCCTTTCTCCACAACCTCTCCAACATTTGGTGTTTCTTTCCCTGTCCATTTTTGCCATTCTAACTGGTGTAAGGTGGTATCTCAATGTGGTTTTGATTTGAATTTCCCTGATGGCTAATGATGATGAACATTTTTTCATGTGTCTGTTAGCTATTTGTATGTCTTCTTCAGAGAAGTGTCTTTTCATATCTTCTGCCCACTTTTTGACTTGATTATTTGTTTTTTGGGTGTTGAGTTTGAGAAGTTCTTTCTAGATCTTGGATACTAGCCCTTTATCTGTAGTGTCATTTGCAAATATCTTCTCCCATTCTGTGGGTTGCCTCTTTCTTTTGTTGACTGTTTCCTTTGCTGTGCAGAAGCTTTTGATACTTTATGTGGAAAACCCAAAAGACTCTCCACCCCCACATTATTAGAACTCATACAGGAATTCAGTAATGTGGCAGGATACAAAATCAATGCACAGAAATCAGTTGCTCTCTTATACACTAACAACGCAACTGTAGAAAGAGAAATTAGAGAAACGATTCCATTTACAATAGCACCAAAAACCATAATATACCTCGGAATAAACATAACCAAAGAGGTAAAGGATCTATACTCTAGGAACTACAAAACACTCATGAAAGAAATTGAAGAAGACACAAAAAGATGGAAAAATATTCCTTGCTCATGGATCGGAAGAATAAACATTGTTAAAATGTCTATGCTACCCAGAGCAATCTATACCTTCAATGCCATCCCGATCAAAATTCCAATGACATTTTTCAAAGTGCTGGAACAAACAACCCTAAAATTTGTGTGGAATCAGAAAAGACCCCGAATCGCCAAGGAAATGTTGAAAAAGAAAAACAAAGCTGGGGGCATCACATTGCCCGATTTCAAGCTATATTACAAAGCAGTGATCACCAAAACAGCATGGTACTGGCACAAAAACAGACATATAGACCAATGGAACAGAATAGAGAACCCAGATATGGACCCTCAACTCTATGGTCAAATAATCTTTGACAAAGCAGGAAAAAATATGCAATGGAAAAAAGACAGTCTCTTCAATAAATGGTGCTGGGAAAAGTGGACAGCCACATGCAGAAGAATGAAACTCGACCATCCTCTAACACCATACACAAAGATAAACTCAAAGTGGATGAAAGACCTCAATGTGAGACAGGAATTCATCAAAATCCTAGAGGAGAACATAGGCAGTAACCTCTTTGACATCGCCCACAGCAACTTCTTTCAAGATACATCTCCAAAAGCTAGTGAAACAAAAGCAAAAATGAACTTTTGGGACTTCATCCAGATGCAATATTAATTCGAAAGGTATTATTGCCCACGGAGGTTAACAAGGAATGACACAGTCTCAGCTCTCAAGGAACATTTACTAGAGTTGAGGGAAACAAAATCTACCAAAGACAATGTTAAATAACCACAAAAGAAGGGAATAAAGGAGAGGTCAAAAGGCAACTGAGTAAGTGGCAAAAGAATGGTCCAGATAATAAGTCAAGAGAAATGCACTAAGTAAGACAGGTCAGGAAATAGAGTGTTTTACTAAAATAGAGACTGTAGATGTTTCTGAAAAAAAAAATGTTGTAACTACAAGTGAGGCTCTGATAAATATAGAAGTATTTCTATTTACATTAAATAATCCAAACAAGATTCAAACTGGACTACCACAAACTGACTAGCTATTTAAGAAGTAAAAAGGGTCTGAGTTAAAAGTTCAGGGTTCACTGGTATGCATCACCTGCTGTGACTTTCAAACCATGACTTCAAGGAGGAAAACTGAATTTCTCATTATGCTGGTTACTCTCTGCACCCACAAGAACATCTGCTGGCCTTATCTGACAATACTACAAGCAACTAAAATGAAAAGAAGTCAGTCAACTGGTAGCTCTGTCTATATGTCAGGGTTTTTTCCCAGGTTTATTGAGATATCATTGGTATATAGCATATGTAAGTTTACGGTGTAAAAAAATACACAGATATATTGAAAAATGATTACCCCAATAAGGTTGGCTAACACTTCCATCACCTCACGTAATTACTTTTTTTCCTTCAGTGAGAACATTTAAGATCTACTCTTAGTGACTTTCAATTATATAATACAATATTGTTAATGATAGTCACCATGCTATATATTAGATCCCCAGAACTTATTCATCTTATAATTGGAAGTTTGTACCCTTGAACAACATCTCACTATTTGCCCCACTCCCCAGTTTCTGGCAACCACCACTTTACTGTCTGTTTTACAAGTTTGGCTTTTTCAGATTCCAGGTGTAAGTGAGAACATGCAGCATTTGTCTCTGTCTGATTTATTTCATTTAGGGTATTGCCCTTAAGGTCCATCCATGTTGTCGCAAATGGCAGGAATTCACTCCTTTTATATTTTTATGACTGAATAATATTCCATTGTATGGAGGAGAGGTAGGGAAGATGGCAGAAATAAAGGGGACCTCATTTCATCTGGTTCCTTGAATTCCACTAGATATCTATCAAATCATTCTGAACACCTGTGAATTCAACCTGAGATCTAAGAAAAGAATTGCTGGAATTCTACAAATAGAAAAGTGACCGCTTTTTGCAAGCAGTGCAGAAAGCCTTCAGGGAACAAAAGCCACATAGAGCAACCCAAAGCAGCTTACACTAGGCCCAGCCCCCTGGCTGGTGGGGAGGGGGGTGCAACTCTGCCCAGGGAAAGACA
The DNA here is from genome assembly GCF_964656455.1 of Halichoerus grypus. Lineage (NCBI taxonomy): Eukaryota > Metazoa > Chordata > Mammalia > Carnivora > Phocidae > Halichoerus > Halichoerus grypus. The sequence goes on along the minus strand of NC_135727.1, from coordinate 22,113,745 downwards.
GTTGAGAATCAGTGCAGCAGGCACCTCCCCCAGAAGGCCAGAAAGAAAATTAGTCAAATACAAAGTTTATGGATAACTCAGAACTGAAAAACTCCTGCACTAGGGGAAAATACTATATAGAATTCAAGGTTTTTTTCTCATGAAAATTTAGTATTTCAGTTTAAAATTTTCTTTTTCTTTTTCCTTTTTTTCCTTTTTAACTAGTTTCTCATTTTATCAACTCTGTCTTTAAGTCTTTTTTTAATTTTCATTTTTACATTTACATTTTTAAAAGATTTTATTTATTTATTTGAGAGAGAGAGAGAAAGAGAGATAGCAAGAGAGAGCATGAGTTGGGAGGAGAGGGAGAAGCAGGCTCAGCAGGGAGCCTGATGTGGAGCTCAATCCCAGGACCCTGGGATCATGGGCTGAGCTGAAGGCAGTTAACTGACTGAGCTACATAGGTGCCCCATACATTTTATAGATATATTCTTCATTATTGTCTTCCTTTCACTGTATACAACATTATTTTTAAATATATTATATATATATAGTATATATAGAAATATATATATATTTCTTTACCATTTTGGAAATTACTATCTGCTAACAAACAAACCAAAATACCCCCAGGACCAAGTGGATTGCCCTGTTCTATCCACTTGTGGATTGCCCTGTTCTATCCACTTGTGAGATTATATTCCCTCTTTTTCCCCATTTCTTTTCTTTTCTTTTTTGGTTTCTGGCCTCTTCAGATTTGTCTACTATGTATTTCACTGGGGTTGTGGTTGATATTTTTGAAATTGTCCTCTCGTTCATCTATTCTTCTCTGGACAAAATGACTAGAAGGAGAAATTCACAGCAAAAGAAAAAACCAGAGGTAATATTCTCTGCCATAAATCTAATCAATATGGATATAAGTAAAATGTCAGAAACTGAACTCAGAATAATAATTATAAAGTTACTAGCTGGGCCTGAAAAAAGCATAAAAGACACTAGAGAATCTTAGTGCAGATATAAAATCTAATCAGGGCAAAATTAAAAATGCTTTAACTGAGATGCAGTCTAAAATGCATGCTCTAACAGCTAGGGTTAAAGAGGCAGAAGAGAGAGTCAGTGACATAGAAGACAAAATGGTGGCAAGGATGGAATCTGAGGAAAAGAGAGAAAAACAACTAATGGACCATGAGGGGAGGCTTTAAGAAATCAGCGACACCATAAAGTGAAACAATATTAGAATTATTGGGGTCCCAGAGGAAGAAGAAAAAGAGAAAGAAAGGGACAGACGGTATATTTGAGCAAATCATAGCTGAGAACTTCCCTAATCTGGGGAAGGAAACAGACATTCAAGTCCAGGAGGTACAGAGAACCCCCCTCAAAATCAATAAAAATAGATCAACACCCTGACATATAATAGTGAAGCTTGCAAATTTCAGATATAAAGAGAAAATCCTGAAAGCAGCTTGAGATAAGAGGTCCTTAACATACAACGGTACGAACATTAGACTGGCAGCAGACCTAACCACAGAAACCTGGAAGGCCAGAAAGGGCTGTCATGATATATTCAGGATACTAAATGAGAAAAACATGCAGCCAAGAATAATTTATCCAGCAAGGCTGTCATTCAGAATGGAAGGAGAGATAAAGAGTTTCCAGGATAAACAGAAACTAAAGGAATTTGCAAACACAAAACCAGCCCTGCAAGAAATATTAAAGGGGATCCTGTATGTGAAGAGAGAGCCCAAAAGTAGCATAGACCAGAAAGAAACAGAGACAATAAACAAAAACAGAGACTTTATAGGTAGTACAATAGCACTAAATTCATATCTTTCAATAGTTACTCTGAATGTAAATGGACTAAATGCCCCAATCAAAAGACACAGGCTATCAGATTGGATAAAAAAGCAAGACCCCTCTATATGCTGTCTACAAGAGACTCACTTTAGACCTAAAGAAACCTCCAGACTGAAAGTGAGGGGGTGGAGAATGATTTATCATGCTAATGGACATCAAAAGAAAGCTGGGGTGGCAATCCTTATATCAGACAAATTAGATTTTAAACCAAAGACTGTAGTAAGGGATGAAGAGGGACACTATATCATACTTAAAGGGTCTATCCAACAAGAAGATCTAGCAATTATAAATATTTATGTTCCTAAATTGGGAGCAGTCAATTATATAAACCAATTAATAACAAAATTAAAGAAACATATTAATAATAATACAATATGAGTAGGGGACATTAACACCTCACTTACAGCAATGGATAGATTGTCTAAGCAGAAGATCAACAAGGAAATAAAGACTTTAAATGACACACTGGACCAGATGGACTTCACAGATATATACAGAGCATTCCATCCTAGAGCAACAGAATACACATTCTTCTCTAGTGCACATGGAACATTCTCCAGAAAAGATCACATACTGGGTCACAAATCTGGTCTCAACCAGTACCAAACGATTGGGATTATTCCCTGCATATTTTCAGACCAAAATGCTTTGAAACTTGAACTCAATCACAAGAGGAAATTTGGAAGGAACTCAAACACTTTGATGTTAAAGAGCATCCTACTAAAGAATAAATGGGTCAACCAGGAAATTAAAGATAATTTTAAAAATTCATGGAAACAAATGAGAATGAAAACTTATGACAGTTGAAAACTTTTGGGATGCAGCAAAGGCAGTCCTGAGAGGGAAGTACATAGCAGTACAAGCCTTTCTCAAAAAATTAGAAAAGTCTCAAATACACAAGCTAACGTTACACCTAAAGGAGCTGGAGAAAGAACAGCAAATAAAGCCTAAAACAAGCAGGAGAAGAGAAATAATAAAGATTAGACCAGAAATCAATGAAATGGAAACCAAAAAAAAAAAAAAAAAAACAGTAGAACACATCAGTGAAACCAGAAGCTGGTTCTTTGACAGAATTAATAAGATCTATACGCCCCTAGCCAGACTTATCAAAAAGAAAAGAGAAGGGACCCAAATAAATAAAATCATGAATGAAAGAAGAGAGATCATGACCAACACCTATAAAATACAACTTTAAGAAGATATTATGAGCAACTATATGCCAACAAAATAGGCAATCTGGAAGAAATGGATGCATTCCTAGAAACTTACAAACTACCAAAAACTGAAACAGGAAGAAATAGAAAACCTGAACAGACCCATAACCAGTAAGGAAATTGAAGCAGTAATCAAAAATCTCCCAACAAACAGGAGTCCAGGGCCAGATGGCTTCCCAGCAGAATTCTACCAAACATTTAAAGAAGAAATACTACCTATTCTTCTGAAGCTGTTTCAAAAAATTGAAATGGAAGGAAAACTTGCAAACTTGTTCTATGAGGCCAGCATTACCTTGATCCCAAAACCAGACAAAGACCCCACCAAAAAGGAGAATTACAGACCAATATCCCTGATGAACATGGATGCCAAAATTCTCACCAAGATACTAGCCAAAAGGATCCAACAGTACATTAAAATGATTATTCAACACGACCAAGTGGGATTTATTCCTAGGTTGCAAGGGTGGTTCAACATTTACAAATCAATCAATGTGATACATCACATTAATAAAAGAAAGGACAAAAACCATATGATCCTCCCAATCGATGCAGAAAGATCATTTGACAAAACACAGCATCCTTTCTTGATTAAAATTCTTCACAGTGTAGGGATAGAGAGTACATACCTCAACACCATAAAAGCTATCTAAAAAAAAGCCCACAGTGAATATCATTCTCAATGGAGAAAAACTGAGAGCTTGGCCCCTAAGGTCAAGAACATGACAGGGAACAACACTGTTATTCAACATAGTACTAGAAGTCCTACCCTCAGCAATCAGACAACAAAAAGAAGTAAAAGGCTTTCAAATTGGCAAAGAAGTCAAACTCTCACTCTTCGCAGATGACATGATACTTTATGTGGAAAAACCAAAAGACTCCACTCCAAAATTGCTAGAACTCATACAGGAATTCAGCAATGTGGCAGGGTACAAAATCAATGCACAGAAATCAGTTTCATTCTATACACTAACAATGAGACTGAAGAAAGAGAAATTAAGAAATTGATCCCATGTACAATTGCACCCAAAACCATAAGATACCTAGGAATAAACCTAACCAAAGAGGTAATGGACCTGTAATCTAGAGACTACAGAACACTTATGAAAGAAATTGAGGAAGACACAAAGAAATGGAAAAACATTCCATGCTCATGGATTAGAAGAATAAATATTGTTAAAATGTCTATGCTACCCAGAGCAATCTACACATTCAATGTAATCCCTATCAAAATATCATCGACATTTTTCATAGAGCTGGAACAAACAATCCTAAAATTTGTATGGAAACAGAAAAGACCCTGAATAGCCAAAGTAATGTTGAAAAGGAAAACCAAAGCTGGGGGCTCACAATGCCTGACTTCAAGCTACATTACAAAGCTGTGATCATCAAGACAGCATGGTACTGGCACAAAAACAGACATAGATCAATGCAACAGAACAGAAGGCCCTCAACTCTATGGTCAACTAATCTTTGACAAAGCAGGAAAGAATATCCAATGGAAAAAAGACAGTCTCTTCAAGAAATCGTGCTGAGAAAATTGGACAGCAACATGCAGAAGAATGAAACTGGACCATTCTCTTACACCATACACAAAGATAAGCTCAAAATGGATGAAAGACCTCAATGTGAGACAGGAATCCATCAAAATCCTTGAAGACAACACAGGCAGTAACTTCTTTGACCTTGGCCACAGCAACTTTTTGCAAGACACATCTCTAAAGGAAAGGGAAACAAAAACAAAAATGAACTATTGGGACTTCATCAAGATGAAAAGCTTCTGCACAGCAAAGGAAACAATCAACAAAACTAAAAGGCAACCTACGGAATGGGAGATGATATTTGCAAACGACATATCAGATAAAGGGCTGGTATCCAAGATCTATAAATAACTTATCAAACTCAACACCCAAAAAAACATAACCCAGTCAAGAAATGGGCAGAAGACATAAATGGACATTTCTCCAAAGAAGACATACAAATGACCAATAGACACATTAAAAAAATGCTCAACATCACTCGGCATCAGGGAAATACAAATCAAAACCACAATGAGATACCACCTCACACCAGTCAGAATGGCTAAAATTAACAAGACAGGAAACAACAGATGTTGGCGAGGATGTGGAGAAAGGGGAACCCTCTTACACTATTGGTGGGAATGTAAACTGCTGTAGTCACGCTGGAAAACAGTACGGAGGTTCCTCAAGAAGGTAAAAATAGAGCTACCTTATGACCCAGCAATTACACTACTAGATATTTACCCCAAAGATACAAATGTAATGATCCAAAGGGGCACATGCACCCCAATGTTTATAGCAGCAATTTCCACAATAGCCAAACTATGGAAAGAGCCCAAATGTCCATTGACAGATGAATGGATAAAGAGGATGTGGTATATATATACAATGGAATATTATTCAGCCATCAGAAAGGATGAATACTTGCCATTTACATTGACGTGGATGGAACTGGAGGGTATTATGCTGAGCTAAATAAGTCAATCAGAGAAAGACAGTTTTCATATGGTTTCATTCATATGTAGAATATAATAAACAGCACAGAGAATCATAGGGGAGGGGAGGAAAAAAGGAATGGAAAGAAGTCAGAGAGGGAGACAAACCATGAGAGACTCTTAAACATAGAAAACAAACTGAGGGTTGTGGAGGGGGGAGGGTGGGAGGATGGGGTAACTGGGTGATGGGCATTAAGGAGGGCATGTGATGTGATGAGCACTGGGTGTTATATGCAACTGACGAATTACTGAACACTACATCTGAAACTAATGATGGGGCTAATTGAATTTAAATAAAAATATTCCATTGTATGAATATATATATCTTCATCCATTCATCTGTAGATGGACACTTAGGTTGTTTCCATACCTTGGCTATTGTGAATAATGTTACAATGAACTTGGAGGTGCAGATACCTCTTCAACATGATTTCATTTCTTTAAGATATATACACCCATAAGTGGAATAGCTAGGTCATACAGTTCTATTTTTAATTTTTTGAGGAAACTCCACACTGTTTTCCATAGTGCCTGTACCAATTTACATTCCCACCAACACTTTGCAAGGGTTCCCTTTTCTCCACATCATTGCCAGCACTTGTTATCCCTTGTTTTTTTGATGATAGCCAACCTAACAGGTGTGAGGTGACATCTCACTGTGGTTTTGATTTGCATTTCTCTGGTGATTAGTAATGTTGAATACTTTTCGTGTACCTCTTAGACATTTGTATATCTTGTTTTAAAATGTCTATTCAAATCTTGTGCCCATTTTTTACTCAGATTATTTGTTTTTATACTATTGAGTTGTATGAGTTCCTTATATATTTTGGATAGTAAGCCCTTATCAGATATGTGGCTTACAAATATTTTCTCCCATTCTGTAGCCTGTCTATTCATTTTGCTGACTGCTTTCTTTTACTGTGCAGAAGCTGCTTAGTTTGATATAGTCCCACTCATTTATTTTTGCTTTTGTTGCTTGTACTTTTGGTGTTATATCCAAATAATCATTGTCAAGATCAATATCAAGGAAATTTTCCCCTATGTTTTCTTCTAGGAGTTTTACTGTTTTAGGGCTTACATTTAAGTCTTTAATCTATTTTGAGTTAATTTTTGTGAGTGATATAAGACAGGGGTCCGATTTCATTCTTTTGCATGTGAATATCCAGTTTTCTAAATACCATTTATTGAAGACACTATCCATTCCTCATTGAGTATTCTTAGCTTCCTTGTCAAATATTAGTTGTATATTTGTATATGCATGGGCTAATTTCTGGGCTTTCAATTATGTTTCATTGTTCTGTATGTTGCAAACAACCAGTTTTACTGGGTTGCCACCAATGTCCGCTCACTGAGCTGCCTTAATTAGCCACTTGTGTTGACACTATATTAAAATGGTGTGACCAAGTCCTTGCTCTTTACTGTTTGAAAATTCAAATTGATATGACTCACATCAATCATGCCTTCTTCTGGAACATTAAGCAGCACAGGGTTAAAGCAGCCAATTTACCTTAGGTTACCAATACCAGGCTTTTGAGTCTGAATGCGCTGTCTAGCATTGACTGAACTCTGGCTACATTGGATCCACCCTCCATTCCCCTTCCAAAACAAGGTTCACATGTAAATAAAGGCAAGTCTTGAAAACAGGGCAAGTTCAAATCACACACAGGTAATTTACAAATGGGATATGATCTTGTTGGGGTAGCTATGGTGTCTAAAGCTCCCATCATGTAAGTCTCTGTTAAATATCAATATTATACCTGAGCAAAAGAGCATACAAAGTCATAACTATTACATTATTACATTAGTGTGATTTAGTATATTAAATTGCCTACCTCTGTACCCTTGAGCCATCCTTCCATTCATTCATTTAATAAACATTTAATGAGTACCCACTAAATTCAAGCTCTATGTAAGTTCTATTGGTAAGGCATTCAAGGTGAAGAGTTGAGGGAGCTAGTATGGGGACCACTGCTTGAGAAAGGCAAGTGCAAGCAGGATTCCACAAGTAAGACAAGAACAACCTCTAGGTTACCACTAGACACTGAGTTTTGTATTAAGTTGTCATCAGTTATTACTCTGCAGCCTGGTGTCCTACCCAACTAAGTCAACTAAACAGGATCCAAAGTTCTGCTACACCCCAATGATGGTAATAGGTAAAAGTATCTGACCTTTGTAGAAAACATGAAAATTTGCATTCATGGAAGAGGTAGAAAGATCTTCTTCAACAGAAAACCATAATATATAGTAAAAACTGTAGCCATTTCCCAAAAGAGCAGTCATCAGAAGTTACGAAAGATGCACAGAAAAAACCTGATAAATAAAAAACATATATATCATCAGCCAATTTGGAGAGGCATAAATCATATCTCAAACCTAATGCCTTGTTGTTGTTGTTGTTGTTTTCAATGTAAACTTTGCAAAAAGGGAAACATAAAACTTCAGTGAATCAAGCCTTAAATGTTACTCCTACAGGGAGTTTCAACAATCTACTGGTAATATACAAAGCCGTATAGCTAACATAAAATATAGAGGCAGGGACAGACATTCTTGTAAGGGAAAATGTAAGGAAGTCAAATTTATGAGCCAACTTGCTCTTTAAAGGTGAATGAACTTCAGCCTTAACTATCGTATCTCCCTAACTAGCAAACACTCTCCCCTGGTGTTAATTGTACTTGTTGTCACAATAAGGATCCTGCCAGCTTTCCAGCCAGCAGTGTACTCTGATATCAGTGTTCGATGAATATCACCCGGCCACCACATTTAGAAAAGAAATGTGGCTCATTCTTCAACTGCCTCTAATCAATACCTCCAGAATTTATATTCTGTAAACATCCACACTTTGCTTCTAAACAAATAATTTCATCATAAGCTAGTTCTCAGTAAAAACTACAATAAGTTTTCACAATATATTATGGAAGCTCTGGCCATTCAGTTCTAAATAATGGCTCCTTTTGCTGGACAAGTAAATTGAAATTGATTTGTTTCAGCAGCCTGTGCTAGAACACACAATGCCTGCTTACAACAAGGCTATTGACTCCTGCAAACAGTACTCCAGTCTGCTTCCTCAAGGACTCTAGGCAGGATTTTTAAATCATCCCACCTTCTCTCCCCTAACCCCGAGAACAAAGCATCCATTTAAATAGGGACTCTGCACAATGTGTCCAAGAAAGGAAATGTGAGGGAGCTTCCTTTGAGATCAACTGAGCAGAGCCCAAGGTGAGGAGTGAGACCTCAAATGAAAGAAGAGGAACACAAAGAGGAAACTGATTAAAAGTCAAATCAACTGCTCCTTGTGAATCACAAGGTGAGGGGAGAGCAAGAGAGAGAGAAAGAGGAAACCCATTCTTCTCTTACTCCTGTCCCCTCACTCTCTCCCTTGGGACAGTTGAGGATACAGAAAAAATATTCTGAGATGACTTTCTAATCTCTGGAGGGATGACTGTGCCCACAGAGGAGACAGCACAGCCTTCTGGCTGATATGTTCCCATGATATTGCATACAAAGCCCATAATGCTTCCTGTGCTGTCACTCAGGAAGGCAGGCCAGTCAGGCGGAACAGGAATCTGATTTGTACACTGACTGCATAGGAGTTTGGGATTGGATTTTGGACTGCACAGAGGTTTCTTTGTAGGAGGATACACCTAGGGACAGAGGCCAGCTCTAGTGACCCTCCATTAATGAGCTCCAGAGACACCTTTATCTTAGCAAACACCAAAATGGCCATCATTGGTCAGCCCAGGGCACCTCTATTTTAGAGGTTTCCAAATGAAAATTTCTTTTTATATACTATTTTTCCCATAACTGTGTGAGGGATGCAGGATGAGTATCATTATTCTCATTTTAAATATTAAGAAAATGAGGCCCAGAGAGAGAAAAAAAATTACCAAAGTCCAACAGCTTATAAACGTCAGTCCAGAAATTTGAACCCAGACCTTATAGCCTTAAATTTAGTGATTCAATAAATTTGTATTTTGTTTTCATTCATTCATTCATTCATTCATTTATTCAATGAACCATAAGTCAAATGCTGAATCTGCCAGATAATGGGAGCTCTCACATTGTTCACAGTCTAAAATTTCCCTTCAGCACCACTTCTTGGTGCTACAAAGGAATCTAGGGAAGGTATATTCACATATATTAGTCTCAGTGTTAGTAAATATCTTCCATTAAGGTCTAGCAGGTTATTTTTCATCCCAGCTGAAACATATAGTTATGATATGAATTAATGCTCTTCTCACAAAAGTCTAATGCCTGGTAAGATACCTCTCAAACAGCACATATCACCAGCCTCCCCTCAATAGAAAATTGTCACTAGACTTTCTCAAGATTGCTGCTCCTTGGCTGTCAGGTTTCTATGAGCTGATGCAGGAACACATGTAAGTTGACACAAGTCCTTCATCTTTCCACACCTAGCAGTGGCCCTTACCTACCTAGTAGCACCTACATGCATATTGGGGAGCCTTTTCTCAACACTATCTCATCACCCAGAACTTTCCTGCTTCCCCTCACCACAACCTACTTGCCCTATATCCCCATACCCTTAAGGTTCTCTCTATGTTAAGGAGGTAGTAAAAGCAATCTCTACTGAACTTACTCCTCTTAATTTAACATACTTACATTTTTACAGGGCCCTGTGCCTTCACAGAGTGAAGGTGGGCCATTTCAGGCCTCATGGCAGATTAATGGTGGGAGGGACTGATGGGGAAGAGGCTTTTTGGTGCCATGTTCAATTCACAGCCCAGAAATAGGGGCATATGTCACTTTTCTGAATGAAATGAACACAAGGGATGATTGTCATGCTGTGGGGACACAATGTAGGTATTGGAAAGGGCACAAAACATTTGGCCAATCAGGTGTGGGCGTCACAAATTCTGAAAGGACAAAACACACAATTACTACTTCTTCTTAACTCTTCATTCCCACAGCATATCAGGCATTGTCCTCAAATAGCTTCTGGATGAAATCCATATTTATAGCTGAGCTCTTGCCAGTACGGTCTCCAATAACACTTACCTTGTAAACAAAATCCAGCCTAAATTGCTTTCTTCACTTCTAGCTTCTCCAAGGTCTGTCTATGACCTTGTGTTTCAGCAGTAGTTACTATCTCACAAGGCTTATAGGCAACCATTTGTCCCATCCTTTCAGAATTGTATATACCATTTAGAACATCACCTTTCAGCCCCTCTCGCAATACAAGAGACGGCTGGTTCTCCCACAAGGTCACTGCAGCCATCTCACTTCACAGTATGATTTTCAGGAGTTTTACAAGAGCTTCAAAAATGCACTAGTGAGATAAACTTGACCCCACAGCCTCTTATGTCTTCTGAATGAGGTGATTTGAAGGAGGGGCAGAAAGACACAGGGGGAGCTTCAATCAGTCACAGAGTCCTGCTGTTTTCCAGTCTGAAGACTTGCTTTTCAAATGCTATTGCCACCCTGATCCAGGACTCATCCCTTCACACCTGTCTTACTGCAATTGATCTTTTACCTTCCTCTAAGGTTCTCTTCCCTTTGATCCATCCTATGAACCACTGTAAGATTAGTTCTTTTGAAGGCACCACTTCCAGAGTGTTAGTTCTCTCTCAAAATCCTTCATTGACTCTTTGTTTATTTACAGGACAAAGCCCAAACTCCTCAGACCAGCAATCAAGACTCTCTTCCATGCAATGCCCCCACCTTACCAACCAAATCCTATATTCACCTACTTCCTCAAATGAAACTTCTGTCCTGCAAAGATCAGTTTTTCATTGTCCTAGCCACATAGGCTCACCCCATCCTCAGTGCCCTTATTTCATGTCTCTCCTATTCCTCTGCATTACACAATGTACATCTGCACCAATGTAGCCTCTCTTCTCTGTCTAAACCTAATCTTATTGTTCAATGCCCTGCTCAAGACATACCCCTTCCTTGAAGCCTTGCCCATTTGCCCTCACCCATACCATAACAGTGTTAGGAATGCTGAATATCAGACCTGTTACCAGACCTATAGAACCGGAATCTGTATTTTAACAAGATCCGATATATGTTACAGTTTGAGAAGCACTGTCCTAAACAACACTATGATTTGTACCATTAAAAGAAAAGAGACTAAGATGCCTATGACCGCCAATTATGATAGACAACCAAAGTCTACTTTTTCCCCAACTCCATCTATCTCCCATCTTTGCTATGTATTCCTTGTAGCTTGTGGAGATACAAGGGAATCAGGAAAGTTGGTACCTTCCCAACCATCTATAACCCACAAACTGCCCCTTCCACAACCTTTGTGTTATTTGAGGCCCCAAATTCCTTAGTTTTTATTTAATCAGGCTTGTCTATTCTGGAACCACAATTTCATATAATTAAGTTTAGCTGCCAGCTAATTATATGTACACTAGTTTCCACTGCCCCTGCCAAAGGCAAAACAAATTGCTGATTGGGCCTGTGAGCTTTGGCTTAGGGACAGGAAAACAGTCAGCAAACTGGGTTACTGTACTATACATGAAGAGTACTATACCCAGGGTGGTGCAGGGACAACATCATGATGCTGCTAAAGAATGGGCTGTGGAGGATTTGCTGGGATTGGGCTGGCTGCTCCTCTGTTTCCAAATCTTCCTACATACCCTTCCCTATGCCTAGACTGTCAGAATAAGTCAGTGCTGGAGAAAGTTAACAATCTCCATCACTAAAGCAAAAGAAATCAAAAGACCTCAGAAGCTTGTTCAGACTTGCTAGATAGCCCTTTGATTGTCTTTCTCCCTTTCTTACATTCTCACTCACACCCCTTCTTTCTCCTTCCCTCTTTTCTGGCTTTTAATGCTTTGAGCTTGATAAAAATAGGATTTTGCTGGGGGCAGGGGCAGATATTAGTAGAGATCTCTATAACAAGAAGCTCAAAAGTCCTTTATTTGAAGTCCATCTTTCCTTCAATTCAACTGCTGATCTCCCCTTTATAACCCTCACTTCATGATCTGTAATTCTACTATACTGTGAGGAAGTCAACCCAGTCAATCTGGACTGGACTTTTTTTTTTTTTTAATCAGAAGCAGATTTTCATTCTGTCATTCAATATTAACCTAAACTTGGAGGGGCCCCTGGGTGGCTCAGTCAGTTAAGCATCTGACTCTTGGTTTCAGTTCAGGTCATGCTCTCAGCGTCCTGAGATCGAGCCCCTTATCAGGCTCTGCCCTCAGTGTGGAGGCTGCATGTCCCTCTCCCTCTACTCCTCCCCATGGGTGTGCTTGCTCTCTCGCTCATAAATAAAATTTTTAAAATATTAACCTAAACTTGGAAAAGAAAGCATTGTATATGAGAGGCCCTTATGGAATATACCACAAAGAAAGAAAAAGACTTATCAGAAATGTACATAGAGTAGTAATTTTTAGTACAAAAAGCAATAATCTGACAATGCTTGCAAATGTCTGGTTCTCCTAGAATCAGAGTATTCTATGCAGGTAAACTGTTCTCCCTATTTTGAACTTGTTTGCAGTGTTCCACTGCTAAAGTGACACTCTCATCACAGATTCCAACAAAAGTTTCAGTTCAACTCACATCAGAATTTCCACAAAGCCCAATGGGGTGCAAAGAATTTGAAATAATGGATTCTTATGGCAATAGCTTTGAGCATCAATAGCATCAGAACTACCTGAGGCACTTGTCAAAGGTACAGCTTCCTTGGCCCCACCCTAGATGGAATGAATCAAAATCTCCACATCAGGCCCTGGCATCCCCATGTTCAACAAGCTCTTAGGATATTTTTGGGAACCACTATTTTGGTGCACTCCTAAGCTACAATCCTCTTGGACTGCCTGATTCTTCACCAGAGTATTGTTAAACTGGCTGCCATTACAACTGCATTCTAGCATATGTCCCCTGGCAGACACCAAGGGCATTTCCTGTCTTCTTTACAAAGCTGCACTAGGCATCTGTAGTGACACTAAAGTTGAATACCTTTAAAAGGGTTTTCCTATGAGACCTTTTACCTTCTCTGATTATCACATTCAGCAGCCAGTGAAAGACTTGTCCTCTCCCAGGTGAGAGGACTGGCAGCAGGCTCAGACCTCCAGGTTAAACAGCAGCCTACGTGACCAGACTGGAAGTACTCACATGCAAAGTTCCTGACTACCAATGGGACCGGGGGATTGCTCAAGGTGGTTAACACTCCAAAGGTATCCCATGGTTTCAAGGGTGGAGAAAACAAACATCACAGATGTCATTCCATGTGTGACATTCCAAAATGCCTCCTTTTACAATCCCACCAGACAGACGTGTTAGATTCTAAAAAAAATTGTGAAAGACAAAGTTGTGAAGTACGTGAGATTTGTTTCTGAGGTTCCTCAGTCTTCATGTTCTTTTCCTGCACAGTCCATCTGACAGGACCTGATGTCCTCAGGCATCCCACAGTGACAGCTGACCCATGTGTTACCCTAGCCTGGACTTGCTTCCGACCTTCCCTTCGTTCTTCCTTTGCCCTCTACTTTCCGGTTCTGGCTCTCTTCCCTCAAGGTTGTATTCTGAGTAGAATGTGGTAGGTGCTGGATCATATAAGTAAATGCTATTTGGGGTTTAAGGAAAAATCCAATTGGGGCCAATCTGAACTAACCATTCCACCAAAGGTAAATGATCTAGTTATTTTCACTGGGTCCCCTGGCACCTAGCTAACCCTGGCCCCAGATTGAGCCCCTAACACTAAACACAGGCTAAACTCTAACCCTGGCCATCTGACAGATATTTATGATTGGACACTAAAAGGACAAACAAAAGTATGACTGATTCAGAGAAACCCCATGTCCCACCAGTAGAGACACAATTCAAAGGACATGTCTTTTCTAGTTGACTATAAATCAGCAGTGTTACTTTGCTATAGGAAGGATACCAAGTTATATATTTTATAATCCACCAGTAAAAGATGAGAGATAGGAGGTAGGGAAGGATAACAATAGAGTCTCTTATGTAGGCAAAGTGAATTAAGGAGAACCTACTCCACCTAGATCTCAGAGCTTCATGGTCAACAACATCAAGATGTGTTTTTTATTGTGTTTACTGATATAACCCTGACTCTGCTCATATTGGAAAAATAGGAACTGAACCATGGTGCAAGAATATTCATGAAAGTAAATATTTATAAGAAGAACAGACAATAAATGTCTGAAAGCAACAACCTTAGGAGTATCCAAATGTGAAACATCCAACATCATTGCCATTTGTTTTAGTTTTGAGCTGTAAATAGTGGCTCTTAAAATAAATTTTAGTCTCCCAATGACATTATATTTGAAATATGGAAAAAAAATCTGAATGACCTCAAGGCAGCTCATTCTGAAACAACTGTTAAGTTCTGCCTATTATTAATTGTTCAGGATTCATTCATGTGTCTTTTTCTAACAATCTCGGGAATCCAGTCATTTCTCAATTATTCCCCAGATGCTAATGGCTCCTTCCAGCTAACTCTTCCTATCATGTAACATGTTGCTAGGAAGGTCCCTAGGGATCAGGTGTATCCCTGTCTCTAGCAGCCCTGTGTGCTGACAATAGACAAACTCATAAGTAGAAATCATCAATGATAAATGAGACCACATCATTTTCTAGGATGAAAGCAGCCCTTATAGCCCTTAGAAAATTAGGAGGGAGGCGAAGTCTGTCTTCACTGGCTTCTCTGTCCTTCCTCCCCTCCCTCTTCTCTGTTCCTATCTCCTAGGCCAGCAACACAAAGTCTTACCAACCCCCACCCTCTACCTGTTCCTGCACCAGAGCAAGAGACTTCTAAGTATAACTACAAACATAAATGAGGACATAGAAAACCTGTGTTCCAATTTGGACTTCATCGAGCTATATGACCTTGAGAAAGTCACTTCTCTCTTAGTCTCAGTATCTTTATTAATAAAATGAAAAGAAGATCAAAGTAACTAAAATTTATAGAGCTCTTACCATGTGCTAGACACTGTGCTCAAGGCAGTTTATATCATTCCCTTAATCTTCCCAAGCAGTTATTTATTTTATTTTATTTTATTATGTTATGTTAATCACCATACATTACATCATTAGTTTTTGATGTAGTGTTCCATGATTCATTGTGTGGTATTAGAATATGGATAGACATATAGGTCAATGAAATAGAATTGTTTCTATAACAAACCCTTACCATTAGAGTCAACTTATTTTTTTTAATTTAATATTATTATGTTATGTTAATCATCATACATTACATCATTAGTTTTTGATGTAGTGTTCCATGATTCATTATTTGCATACAACACCCAGTGCTCCATTCAATACGTGCCCTCTTTAATACCCATCACCAGGCTAACCCATCCCCCCACCCCCCTCCTCTAGAACCCTCAGTTTGTTTCTCAGAGTCCATAGTCTTTCATGGTTCATCTCCCCCTCCGATTTCCCCCCTTCATTTTTCCCTTCCTACTATCTTTTTTTTTTAACATAAAATGTATTATTTGTTTCAGAGGTACAGGTCTGTGATTCACCAGTCTTACACAATTCACAGCGCTCACCATAGCACATACCCTCCCCAATGTCTATGACCCAGCCACCCCATCACCTCCCACTCCCACTACTCGAGCAACCCTCAGTTTGTTTGCTGAGATTAAGAATTCCTCATATCAGTGAGATCATATGATACATGTATTTCTCTGACTTATTTCCCTCTAGTTCAATCCATGTGGTTGCAAATGGCAAGATTTCGTTTTCTTTGATGGCTGCATAATATTCCATTGTATATATATACCACTTCTTCTTTATCCATTCATCTGTCGATGGACATCTTGGCTCTTTCCATAGTTTGGCTATTGTGGACATTGCTGCAATAAACATTGGGGTGCACGTACCCCTTCAGATCACTTTATTTGTATCTTTGGGGTAAATGCCCAGTAGTGCAATTGCTGGGTCATAGGGTAGCTCTATTTTCAACTTTTTGAAGAACCTCCATACTGTTTTCCAGAGTGGCTGCACCAGCTTGCATTCCCACCAACAGTGTAAGAGGGGTCCCCTTTCTCCGCATCCTTGCCAACATCTGTTGTTTCCTGACTTGTTAATTTTAGCCATTCTGACTAGTGTGAGGTGGTATCTCATTCAGGTTTTGATTGGGATTTCCCTGAAGCCAAGTGATGTTGAGCACTTTTTCATATGTCTGTTGGCCATTTGGATGTCTTCTTTGGAAAAATGTCTGTTCATGTATTCTGTCCATTTCTTGATTGGATTATTTGTTCTCTGGGTGTTGAGTTTGATAAGTTCTTTATAGATTTTGGATACTAGCCCTTTATCTGATATATCATTTGCAAATATCTTCTCCCATTCTGTCAGTTGTCTTTTGGTTTTGTTGACTGTTTCCTTTGCTGTGCAAAAGGTTTTTATATTGGTGAAGTCCCAATAGTTCATTTTGGCCCTTGCTTCCCTTGCCTTTGGCGATGTTTCCAGGAAGAAGTTGCCGTGGCTGAGGTCGAAGAGGTTGCTGCCTGTTTTCTCCATTAGGATTTTGATGGATTCCTGTCGCACATTTAGGTCTTTCAACCATTTTGAGTCTATTTTTGTGTGTGGTGTAAGGAAATGGTCCAGTTTCATTCTTCTGCATGTGGCTGTCCAATTTTCCCAACACCATTTGTTGAAGAGACTGCCTTCTTTCCATTGGACATTCTTTCCTGCTTTGTTGACGATTACTTGACCATAGAGTTGAGGGTCCATTTCTGGGCTCTTTAGTCTGTTCCATTGATCTATGTTTCTGTTTTTGTGCCAGTACCATATTTTCTTGATGATTACAGCTTTGTAATAGAGCTTGAAGTCCGGGATTGTGATGCCATAAGCTTTGCTTTTCTTTTTCAACATTCCTCTGGCTATTCGGGATCTTATCTGGTTCCATACAAATTTTAGGATTATTTGTTCCATTTCTTTGAAAAAATCTGATGGTATTTTGATAGGGATTGAATTAAATGTGTAGATTGCTCTAGGTAGCACTGACATCTTCACAATATTTGTTCTTCCAATCCATGAGCATGGAACGTTTTTCCATTTCTTTGTGTCTTCCTCAATTTCTTTCATGAGTATTTTATAGTTTTCTGAGTACAGATTCTTTGCCTCTTTGGTTAGATTTATTCCTAGGTATCTTATGGTTTTGGGTGCAATTGTAGATGGGATCGACTCCTTAATTTCTCTTTCTTCTGTCTTGTTGTTGGTGTATAGGAATGCCACTGATTTCTGTGCATTGATTTTATATCCTGCCATTTTACTGAATTCCTGTATGAGCTCTAGCAGTTTTGGGGTGGAGTCTTTTGGGTTTTCCACATAAAGTATCATATCATCTGCAAAGAGTGAGAGTTTGACTTCTTTGCCAATTTGGATGCCTTTTATTTCTTTTTGTTGTCTAATTGCTGTAGCTAGAACTTCTAATACTATGTTGAATAGCAGTGGTGATAGTGGACATCCCTGCTGTGTTCCTGACCTTAGGGGGAAAGCTCTCAGTTTTTCCCCATTGAGAATGATATTCGCTGTGGGTTTTTCATAGATGGCTTTTATGATATTGAGGTATGTACCCTCTATCCTTACACTCTGAAGAGTTTTAATCAAGAAAGGATGCTGTACTTTGTCAAAGTCTTTTTCTGCATCTATTGAGAGGATCATATGGTTCTTGTTCTTTTTTTAATGTATTGTATCACATTGATTTGCGGATGTTGAACCAACCTTGCAGCCCAGGAATAAATACCACTTGGTCGTGGTGAATAATCCTTTTATTGTACTGTTGGATCCTATTGGCTAGTATTTTGGTGAGAATTTTGGCATCCATATTCATCAGGGATATTGGTCTGTAGTTCTCCTTTTTGATGGGGTCTTTGTCTGGTTTTGGGATCAAGGTAATGGTGGCCTCATAAAATGAGTTTGGAAGTTTTCCTTCCATTTCTATTTTTTGGAACAGTTTCAGAAGAATAGATATTAATTCTTCTTTAAATGTTTGGTAGAATTCCCCTGGGAAGCCATCTGGCCCTGGGCTTTTGTTTGTTGGGAGATTTTTGATGACTGCTTCAATTTCCTTACTGGTTCTGGGTCTGTTCCGGTTTCCTGTTTCTTCCTGGTTCAGTTTTGGTAGTTGATACATCTCTAGGAATGCATCCATTTCTTCCAGATTATCTAATTTGCTGGCATATAGTTGCTCGTAATATGTTCTTATAATTGCTTGTATTTCTTTGGTGTTGGTTGTGATCTCTCCTCTTTCATTCATGATTTTATTTATTTGGGTCCTTTCTCTTTTCTTTTTGATAAGGCTGGCCAGGGGTTTATCTATCATATTAATTCTTTCAAAGAACAAGCTCCTAGTTTCATTGATCTGTTCTATTGCTCTTTTGGTTTCTATTTCATTGACTTCTGCTCTGATCTTTATTATTATCTCTTCTCCTGCTGGGTTTAGCCTTTATTTGCTGTTCTTCCTCCAACTCCTTTAGGTGTAGAGTTAGGTTGTATATTTGAGACCTTTCTTGTTTCTTGAGAAAGGCTTGTATTGCTACATACTTTTCTCTTAGGACCACCTTTGCTGCATAGCAAAGAATTTGAACAGTTGTGTTTGCATTTTCCTTTGTTTCCATGAATTTTTTTAATTCTTCTTTAATTTCCTGGTTGACCCATTCATTCTTTAGTAGGATGCTCTCTAGCCTCCATATATTTGAGTTCTTTCTGACTTTCCTCTTGTGACTGAGTTCTAGTTTCAAAGCACTGTGGTCCGAAAATATGCAGGGAATGATCCCAATCTCTTGGTACCGGTTGAGACCTGATTCGTGACCCAGGATGTGATCTATTCTGGAGAATGTTCCATGGGCACTAGAGAAGAATGTGTATACTGTTGCTTTGGGATGGAATGTTCTGAATATATCTGTGAAGTCCATTTGGTCCAGTGTGTCATTTAAAGTCTTTATTTCCTTGTTGATCTTTTGCTTAAATGATCTGTCCACTTCAGTGAGGGGGTGTTAAAATCCCCTACTATTATTGTATTGTTGTCAATGTGTTTCTTTGCTTTTGTTATTAATTGGCTTATATAATTGGCTGCTCCCATGTTAGGGGCATTGATATTTATAACTGTTAGATCTTCTTGTTGGATAGACCCTTTAAGTATGATATAGTGTCCTTCCTCATCTCTTATTACAGTCTTTGGTTTAAAATCTAATTTGTCTGATATAAGGATTGCCACCCCAGCTTTCTTTTGGTGTCCATTAGCATGGTAAATGGTTTTCCACCCCCTCACTTTAAATCTGGGGGTGTCTTTGGGTCTAAAATGAGTCTCTTGCAGACAGCATATCGATGGGTCTTGTTTTTTTATCCAATCTGATAGCCTGTGTCTTTTGATTGGGGCATTTAGCCCATTTACATTCAGGGTAACTATTGAAAGATAGGAATTTAGTGCCATTGTATTGCCTGTAAGGTGACTGTTACTGTATATTGTCTGTGTTCCTTTCTGGTCTATGTTACTTTTAGGCTCTCTCTTTGCTTAGAGGACCCCTTTCAATATTTCTTGTAGGGCTGGTTTCGTGTTTGCAAATTCTTTTAGTTTTTGTTTGCCCTGGAAGTGTTTTTATCTCTCCTTCTATATTCAATGACAGCCTAGCTGGATATAGTATTCTTGGCTGCATATTTTTCTCATTTAGTGCTCTGAATATATCATGCCAGTCCTTTCTGGCCTGCCAGGTCTCTGTGGATAGGTCTGTTGCCAATCTAATGTTTCTACCATTGTAGGTTACAGACTTCTTGTCCTGAGCTGCTTTCAGGATTTTCTCTTTGTCTCTGAGACTTGTAAGTTTTACTATTAGATGTCGGGGTGTTGACCTATTTTTATTGATTTTGAGGGGGTTCTCTGTGCCTCCTGGATTTTGATGCCTGTGTCTTTCCCCAAATTAGGGGACTGCTATAATTTGCTCGAATATACCTTCTGCCCCTCTCTCTCTTTCTTCTTTTTCTGGGATCCCAATTATACTAATATTGTTTCATCTTATGGTATCACTTATCTCTCAAGTTCTGTCCTTGTGATCCAGTAGTTGTTTATCTCTTGTTTTCTCAGCTTCTTTATTCTCCCTCACTTGGTCTTCTATATCACTGATTCACTCTTCTGCCTCATTTATCCTAGCAGTTAGAGCGTCCATTTTTGATTGCGCCTCAGTAATAGCCTTTTTGATTTTGACTTGGTTGGATTTTAGTTCTTTTATTTCTCCAGAAAGTTTCTCTAGTATCTTTCATGGTTTTTTCAAGCCCAGCTAGTATCTTTATAATAGTCATTCTGAACTCTAGTTCCGACATCTTACTAATGTCCATATTGATTAGGTCCCTGGCAGTCAGTACTGCCTCTTGTTCTTTTTTTTTGAGATGAGTTTTTCCATCTTGTCATTTTGTCCAGAGGAGAATAGATGAATGAGAGAACAAAATGCTAACAGGGTAACAACAACCCCAGAAAAATATACACTGAACAAATCAGAAGAGCCCTGAAACTGGGGGGAAAGAAAGAAAAAAGAAAAAATAGAAAAAGAAAAAGAAAAAAAGAATATGATCAAATATCATCAGGCTGGTGAATAGATCAGTGCCACACACTATATTTTGGGTGTATTTTGGTCTGTTAGAAGAAACTGCCTTCCAAAATTTTAAAGAAAGAAAAACTTATATACGTACAAAAATGAGGGTAAATATGATGAAGGGATGGAATATGACTGTAAAGATGAAAATTTTTAAAAACTTTATAAAAGGAATTGATAAGAAGTTGGTTGAAAAAAGAAAGAAGAGAAATTTTTTAAAAAGTTGGGGGGAGAGAATGTGGTCAGGCAGGAGACTAGAACAAAGCCATACACTAGAGATTTAGGGTATATTTTGGTCTGTTAGAAGACACTGTATCCCAAAATTTTAAAGAGAGAACAACTTATATATATATACCAAAGGTTAACTACAATGAAGGGATAGAATATGACTCTAAAAATGAAAGATAAAAAAGATTTTTAAAAAAGGGATTGATAAGATGTTGGTTGAAAAAGGGAAAAAGAAAAATTCAAAAAAAAATAGAAAAAGAAAAAAAGGAAAATTAAAAAAATTAACTTTGAAAGACTAAAAAATCATGGGGGAAAAGGCCATGAATTCTATGTGCAGTATTCCCCTAGTGCTGGAGTTCTGCCATTCTCATTGATCGGTAAACCTGGTCTTGTCCGACTGTTCTTGCTGATCTTCCAGGGGAGGGGCCTGTCACAGTGATTCTCAAATGTCTTTGCCAGAGGCAGAATTGCCCCACCCTTGCCGGGGGCCAGGCTAAGTAATCTGCTCGGGTTTGCTCTCGGTAGCTTTTGTTCCCTGCAAGCTTTCTGTACAGGTTTGGTGGACAAGAGTGAAAATGGCGGCCTCCCAATCTCCGCCCCAGAGGAACCGAGAACTCGGGGCCCCACTCCTCAGTGCACCCCCAGAGAAAAGCAGTCAGTCACTCCCATCTGCCCGGTCTCTGGCCGCACTTCATACCCACCTGCTCTGTGACCGAGCGTTTCTATCTCTGGCACACGACCCCATTTGGGGTCTCCAAACCCAGCAGATTCTTGTGGTGCGCTCCCACGCCACTCCTCCCAGGGGAGGAAGGGGTGTCTCCCCAGATCTGCCGCTTTTTGGGTCCCTGCTGGAGGAGTAGTGGCCCGACTGTGCCGCAGATCACAGTTTATAACCACCCTGAGCTGAGAGCCCACTCCTCGGCTCCATCTTTGCAGCCAGCTTCCCTGCTCCGATACCTGGGAGCTCTGCCACACTCAGGCACCCCCGGTCTTTCTGTGACCATGAGGGTCCTGAGACCATACTGTCCCAGTGAGGGTTCCAACCCCGCTTAGCCACTGGAGTGACGTCCCTCAGTGGAGCCAACTTCTAAAATTTCCGATTTTTGCTCTGCTGCTCTATCACTTGCCAGTAGCCGGTTGATGGAGTCTTCCTCCCCCTGTGGTCTATCTTCCCATATATCACCTCAGAATCACTTCTCCGCACATCCTCCCTTCCAGAAAGTGGTCACTTTTCTGTTCAGAGCATTGTTGCTATTCTTTTCTTCCATCTCCTGTTGAGTTTGTAGGTGTTCAGAATGGTTTGATACCTATCTAGCTGAATTCCTGGGATCAGACGAAATTTAGGTCTCCTACTCCTCTGCCATCTTGCTCCTCCCTTCCCAAGCAGTTATTATAATGCTTACTTTACAGATAAGGAACACTAGTTTTTTTTTCTTTTTTTTCTTATGTTATGTTAGTCACCATACAGTACATCATTAGTTTTTGATTTAGTGTTCCATGATTCATTGTTTGCATATAACATCCAGTGATCCAGGTAATACGTGCCTTCCTTAATACCCATCACTGGGTTGGGTTAGCCAGGAACACTAGTTCTGAGCAGTTATGTTACTTGTGTAAATCTCCAAATCTTGTGAGTGGTAGAAGAGAGATTTTCATCCAGATTTGTATTTCTGACCATGTTTCCAGGGCCTTGTCACAGATAATCCCTAAGGCCCCTTCCAGTTTTGACACCTTATGAGTCTGTGAAATCCTACTCTGTACACAGCTGTCTACTCTACTTTTTTTACAATGCCAGTTCCATAAACATTTGTGAAAAGAACAAAATTGGGTAGCATAAATGAGATACTGAGCAAAGAGCATTTGGTGCCTAAGCATAACAGTGAGTAAACCAGAGAGAGAGAGGTCTTTAAAAGAGTAAAGTGTCTGCTAAATTTAAAAATAAGTGAGGGGCACCTGGGTGGCTCAGTCAGTTAAGTGTCTGCTTCTTAACTGCATCAGGCTCCACGTTCAGCAGGACGTCTCCTTAAGGATTCTCTCTCTCCCTCTCCCTCTGGCCTTCTCTTTCTCTCTCTCAAATAAAAAGAAACAATCTTTAAAAAACTAAAATAATAAAAATAGGTGAGACATGACCACCTCCACACTGTAAAAGAAAGGGAAGTAAGCTATATGGAAATAGAATTCTGTAAGTCACTACCCACCACCACCTTCAATAGACAAAAAGAACTGGTTTGTCTCCAGGACACTTAATGCACCAAAAATGGATACTATCTTTTCCCACCAACTTAAACAAGATTGTCAAATACTTTTCACACAAATTTTGTTTATTTTGTTTTCCTTAGAGGTAGAATCAGCACTATTGGATGTAAAGGGTTAGAAAGGGGCAAGTTTCTGACTTGCGCAAATAGAAGAATGATAGAGCCAGTCTCTGAAACTGTGAATAGTGGATGGAGAGCCAGAGTTGGAGGGAAATTCAAAAGTTGTCACAGAAGAGGAGTTTGTCTAAAATCTTCCTCCCATCATGAGTATCTCCAGTTAAATGACTAAGTCATCATTCATGTAGGGTTTAAACCTGTAATTCAGATCCACATCGTTGCTCCCTAGAACTATCCCACAATAAAATTCTAACTGGTCTTACTGCCTCTACCCTGCCTCTTCTAATCCACCCTCCACACTGCTGCCAGAGGATTCTAGTTCAAATGAAAATCTCTTCATATCACTCCCTTGATTAAATTAAAGCCTCTCAGTGGCTTCCCACTTCCCTGGGCATAAAGATCCAGTACCCTCAAATGATATATAAGGCACTTCATGAACTGACCGTACCTACTTCTCCAGATTCAGCTCTCCAAACACACTGAACTATTTGGAGTTGCCAGAGCACACTAGAACATTTCATATTTTTGTGTCTTTTTATATAGTATTCCTTCTACCTTAAATGCTCTCTCCTGCACCCCCATCTGCCTGATGAACACCTACCCAATACTCACAACTCATGTCATGTTAAACTTCTCTTTCAAGTCTTTCCTGATGTCCTCACCATGACCTAATTTGTGCCCCACAACCAGCACATGATTCTATCATAATACCTGTAGCAGTTTAAAGCATTTAACTATATATTGGTTTGTTCCCTCAGCAGACATGGTGCCCCTCAAATACAAGGACTATGCAGAGCTTGGCATAGTTCACTCTTAGTAAAAGTCCATTGAATTAATGGTAGATGGATGATTAAATGGATAAGCAAATGAATGGATTGATGAATGAACAAATGGAGGCTACATTAACAAAAATAAGATGCAACACATTACATGTTCATAGTACACCACAGTTTACAAAGCACTTTAAAACTTTCAATTTTATTTGTCCCTGATAATATTGTGAGGGAGAAAAGGCAAATAGATGGTATCACTCCATCATCCTGTATGAGAGATTTGGGTTGACTTTTGGAGGTCACAGATCTAGCGCATGTCAGAGTTAGGTCTAGAACTCAAGTCATGTGAGCTATTCCTGAATTCTCTCTGCAGTGGTTAATAAAATGCTATGAGAAAATAATTATTAGGTAGTAGGAGTTTGGTGGAGTTTTTTTGTCCTTTAGGGCCTTTTAACCCCCAAATCAACTTTTTCTGTGCAGTTAGCAGGCACCTCCACCATTCCACTTTATGTTTAGACTTTTTGATGTTTGGCACAAAGTCAGGTCAGTGCTCCCTGGTCTCATCAACACTCCCAGAGCACAACAGTGCAGGGCTCAGGAGGAACCTCAAATGTTAAAAAGGCCCATTGCGAGTCTCATCAGAAAATCAAATACATAACTCTAAAAATATCCCCCGTGATCTATGCACGTAGCCATGGTGTCTGACAAATTCAATCAAATCTGTCATACACCATTCTCCAGTGTTATTGAGAAATACATAGTAGTATCGAATTTTAATTATTCAGCTCCTATTGATCCCACCATAATCTGGTGAGAATCACTTGCCAACTTACAGTCCCCTCAGAAGACAGCCACTATTATCTAATTATAAATCTCACAGTGTCATTTGATAAAAGGTTAGGATTTTTATTTCCCACAAAAAAGCCCCAGTTTTTGCCAACAAATTCCCATATAGAAACCAAAATAATGTACACATAACTTAAGCTAAGTGGCACCTGGTTTATAGCATCACTGCCTCTCTCCATCCCTACCCCCGCCCTGGTTCATCAATATCCTTACACTGAGTGCTTGGGCACTGCTCTCACACACCCTCCCCAGAATTTATGCTGTAGGATTTCTCTACCAAGCTCCATCCTTCCCTACCATCATAACCTACTGGCTTAATGTCCATCCCAAAGGGCCCTATGATCTAGGCTAAGTCCTTTTTGCTGGTAATAATCAATGGCCACTATTTTTGCATTTTCATGGGTGTCTTTAAAGCCTCAACACAGAAGAGTAAGGAACAGTGGGAATATCAGGTCCCTGGCCAATGGCTGGGGAGACAAAGAAAAAAGAAATACCTCAAGGTTCAATTTAATTCACACCACCAGAACACTCTGAAAGACTAGCCCAAGAATAAGCAGTCACCTAGTCAGTCAGTGAGTCAGTCAACAAATATTGTTTGAACACTGATTATGAGCCAGGAACTATGCTAGGTCCTGAGGGATACAGTGGACAAAATATAAATGTACCCTAACGTAACAAATAAATGACAGCAATTAATTAAGAGATTAAAACATGTAATAGTCTGTGAAGGAAAGATAAAAGACAAAATGAGGTTCTAACTTACTATGAGAGGCCAATGATCAAGCTGAGAAATGAAAGGTAAGTTGGTATTATCCAGATGAAGAGTGAGTCTGGGAGAAACAAGAAAGTGGAAGCTCTCTAGGCAGAAGAATGAGTATGAGCAAAAACAGCCCAGAAGGTGAAGGGGACCTGATAGGGGAAAGGTGGTAGCAAGGAAGGATATGGTTGGTACAGGGGGAACCAGTGGTGTGGCCATTGCTAATGGATGATTGCATGGCTGCTTGCAGTAGGAATGGCTGGTAGATATGGCTGCTGGTGATGGGAAATGCCATTACTGGTGATGATAGGCATGAAGTGTGAGATTAGAGTTGAACAGTGGTTGTGGCTGCTGGTTGGCATGGAGAAGCAAACAGGAGTAGTAAAGAGTCTCATCAATAAAGATAATTTCATAATCAAGAATCACAAAATATTTGAGGAAGCAGTGCAGGGCTCAGGAGGAACCTCAAATGTTAAAAAGGCCCATTGCCTTTTTAAGGCACATAACAATCTAAAGGATGGGAAGACTTTTACAAGGCAGAGATGGAGAGAAATACATTGCAACAAAGGAATAGGGGCAAGAAAGAGTAAGAGAGGTTTCAAATATAGATAATAGGATGCAAGATGAAAATATGCCTGAAAACGTAGGCTTAGGTCTCCAGACTGTGGAGTGCTTCAGATGCCAAGTTGAGTTGTTTGGGTTTTATTCTAAGCAATGCTGATGGAGACAGTGGCAGTTTGTGAAGAGGAGAGTGACATGACGACAGCTGTGCTTTAGAAAGATGACTCTGGTGGGCATGTGGAGTGCAGACAGAAGTGGAAAGAGTAAAGCCATTTAGGGGGCTCCTGCAACAGACCAGAGATGACTGAGGCCTATTTAAGGACAGTGGCAGTAGGAGATGAAAAGAAAGAAAAGAAGTGAGAGATGTTGTAAATCATGTGCAACTGATTAGGTTTAAGGGTTGGGGAAAACGAAGGAGACAGCAGTGATTGTAAGTTGCACTTCTTGTACCATTCACTGAGTTAGAGAATAAGGAGAGAACTATATTTGGTTTTATTTGTTTCATCATTGTCACTGTTTGGGTGTGAGGACTTCATTCTGAGTGAGTTGGAGTTTGACGGGCCTGCAGGATATAAAATAATATAAATAAAAATATGAAATATAAAATAATCCTTTCTCCCTTGATTTATAGTACAATTTCTAAAATATATTCCCAGAAAAAAAGATAAAATACAGTGTTTTCAAGATAGCCTAATTCTTTCAAATCATTAAGAAGTTTATAATACATTATAAACATCTGAAAAACATTTCTCAGAGACCATAGAATAAATTCCGCATGCCATAGCATACCATTCAAAGTTTCCAACTTCAGATCTCCAATCTACCTTTCTAGATTCATCTCCTATTACCCACCCTTGTATCAGTCCTTCCTTTTATTTTTATTTTAAATCTAGTATCATTAACGTAGTGTTATATTAGTTTCAAGGTGTACAATATAGTGATTCAGCAATTCTATACATTACTCGATGCTCATCAAGAAAAGTGTACTCTTGGGTGCCTGGGTGGCTCAGTTGGTTAAGCGACTGCCTTCAGCTCAGGTCATGGTCCTGGAGTCCCGGGATCGAGTCCCGCATCGGGCTCCCTGCTCAGCGGGGAGTCTGCTTCTCCCTCTGACCCTCCTCCCTCTCATGCTCTCTGTCTCTCGTTCTCTCTCTCTCAAATAAATAAATAAAATCTTTAAAAAAAAAAAAAAAAAAAAGAAAAGTGTACTCTTAATCCCCTTCACCTACTTCACCTATCCCCCACCCACTTCCCTTCAGTTTGTTCTTTGTAGTTAAGAGTCTGTTTCTTGGTTTGTATCTTTTTTCTTTGTTCAGTTGTTTTGTTTTTTAAACTCTATATACAAGTAAAATCATATGGCATTTTCTTTTCTCTGAATTATTTCACTTAGCGTTATACTCTCTAGATCCATCCACATTGTTTCAAATGGCAAGATTTCATTCTTTTTAATAGCTCAGTAATATTCTAGTGTGTGTGTGCATCCATTCTTCTATCAATGGACACTTGGGCTGCTTCTATAGTTTGGCTATTATAAATAATGCTGCAATAAACAGCAGTGCATATATCTTTTCAAATTAGTATTCTCATAGTCTTTGGGTAAATACCCACTAGTGGAATTACTGGATCACATGGTAGTTCTATTTTTTAATTTTTTGAGGAACCTCCATACCGTCTTCACAGTGGCTACACCAGTTTGCATTCCCATCAACAGTGTAAGAAGGTTCCTTTTTTCCCACATCCTTGCCAACACTTACTGTTTCTTGTTTCTGATTTTAGTCATTCTGACAGGTGTGAGGGGATATCTCATTGTAGTTTTGAATTGCATTTCCCTGGTGATAAATGATGTTGAGCATCTTTTCACGTGTCTGTTGGCCATCTGTATGTCTTCTTTGGAGAAATGTCTGTTCATGTCTTCTGCCCACTTTTTAATTGGATTATTTATTTTTTAGTGTTGAGTTGTATGAGTTCTTTATATATGTTGGATACTAACCCTTTATCAGATATGTCATTTGCAAATATCTTCTCACATTCTATAGGTTGTCTTTTTGTTTTGTTGACTGGTTCCTTTCATGTGTAGAAGCTTTTTATTTTGAGTAGTCCTAATAGTTTATTTTTGCTTTTGTTTCCCTAGCCTTGGGAGACATCTAGAAAAATGTTGCTATGGCCAATGTCAGACAAATTACTGCCTGTGCTCTCTTCTAGGATATTTATGGTTTCAGGTGTCATGTTTAAGTCCTTAATCCATTTTATTTTTGTGTGTGGTGAAAGAAAGTGGCCCAGTTTCATTCTTTTGCATGTAGCTATCCAGGTTTCCCAACACCATTTGTTGGAAAGACTGTCTTTCTCACATTGCATATTCTTGTGTCCTTTGTCAGAGATTAAGTGACCATATATTCATGGGTTTATTTCTGGGCTCTCTATTCTATTCTATGGATCTATGTGTCTATTTTTGTGCCAGTACCATATAATTTTGATTACTATAGCTTTGTAGTATAACTTAAAATCTGGAATCGTGATACCTCCAGCTTTGTTTTTTCTTTTTCAAGATTGCTTTGGCTATTCAGGGTCTTTTGTGATTCCATACAAATTTTAGGATTGTTTATTCTAGTTCTGTGAAAAATGCCGTTGGTATTTTGACAGAGATTGCATTAAATCTACAGATTGCTTTGGGTAGTATGGACAATTTAACAATATTTGTTTTTCCATTCCATGAGCATGGAATATCTTTCCATTTGTTTGTGATTTCTTCAATTTCTTTGATCAGTGTTTTATAGTTTTCAGAGTACAATTCTTTCACCCACTCAGTTAAGTTTACTCCTAGGTATTTTTGTTATTTTTGGTGCAATTGTAAAGGAATTGTTTTTTTTAATTTCTCTGTCTGCTGTTTCATCATTAATGTATAGAAATGCAACAGATTTCTGTATATTGATTTTGTATCCTGTGACCTAACTTAATTCATTTATCAGTTCTAGTGGTTTTTTGATGGTGTTTTTAGGGTTTTCTATATATAATATCAACCCTTTCTTCTAATAACACTAAACTATTAACTCTTCCTCAAACATTCCATGCACAATCAGGTTTTCCTTTTTGCTTTGCTCAAATGGTTCCCTGGGTTTCAATATGCCCTTCTCCATGATCACTTGTCAAAAGTTTTTTCTGTTTTTCAAAATCTAGCTCGAAATTCACTTTCCCAGGAAGCCTCACTGATAATTCCATGGAGAACTGCTCTCTCCCTCCTCCGTATCTCTTCGCAGGAATAGAGAAGAGAATCTGAGGGCAACCTATGGGTACTTCCAAGACACATTTAAGGTATTAACTCCTCTTAAATGTAGGTCAAATTTGCCATTCATAAATCTGTTCCTAAAATGTGCTATGTACTAGAAATCATGCTCACCGTTGACAATATAATGTTGAACAAGAAAGAGTCCCTGCTTTCAAGGAGTTCACAGTCAAGTTAGAAAGGCAAACAACGAAATAGGAAACTATAATTAAAGTATGATAAGTGCTGTGATGGGGTAAGTTTTGGGCTTGCTCAAGACCTATCATTCCTTTCTTCTTTCTCCCTTTTGGAATGGGAAAGTCTTTCCAATGACTGTCCTACCATTGTACTTTAGAAGAACATAACTTATTTGACCTTGGAGAGTCCCAGCTGGAGAACAATTTGCCTCAGGATGAATGTGTCTTGAGTCTCATTCATATCTAATTTAGATGATGTTTAGATGAGACTTTGGACTTTAGACTCTTAAGTTGATGTTGAAAAATGTTAAGATTTTGGGGGCTACTGAGATGGAATGAATGTATTTTGCATATGAGGACATAAATTTTGGGGTGCCAGGAGCACAATGCTACTGACAGAATATTTATGTGCCTCCCAAAATTTATACGTTGAAACCTAATCCCCACTGTAGTGGTACTTGGAGGTGGAGCCTTTGGGAGCCCCCATGAGTGGGATTAATACCCTTATCTCTTATAGAGCCCTTATAAAAAAGACTCCTCCTCTTCTTCTACCATGTAAGGTTACATACAGCAAAAAGATGGTCATTTATGAACCAAGAAGAGAGCTCTCACCAGACATCAAATCTGCCAGTGCCTTGATCTTGGACTTTCCAGTCCCCAGAACCATGAGAAATAAGTTTCTGTTGTTTATCAGCCACCCAGTCTATTACATTTTGTTATATCAGCCCAAATGGACAAAGACAAATGCTGACAGAGAGGGAAAAGCCAAAGATTATTTTTAAGTTTCCAGCTGGGACCACTGGAAGGCATTTCCTCAGAGAAGAAACACAGAAAAAGTAAATTATGAGGTCAGGGTCAGAAGTAAAGGAATATGATTTTGGTTTGAGGTATGTTGAATTTGAGGTCCCTGTATCACTTTGCACTGCATCTATCATCTAGGAATGGTTCAATTAATATTTGTTATTGTTTTTTAAAATACTGATATTAAAGAGACAACTAGAAGAAAATGAGTTCATGAAATAGACTGAGAAGGGGTACCAGCAAGTTTGGAGAAAAACTAGGACAGTGTGTAATTTCACAAAAGTCAAAAGTAGAAAGTATTTCAAGATGAAAGTACTGGTCTAACAGGGTCAAATGCTGCCAAAAGATCAAATAAGAGGTTAGAAATCATGCATTAAATTTGTCAATAAAATGTTGTTGGTTTTTCCTACCAGGGCAGTTTCAGTATCATGAGCATAGAAGCCTAATTTGAGTTTACTTAAAAGTAAATGTTGTTGGGACTTCCACTTCTCATCAAGATAAGCTAACAGGGACTGAACATACCCTCTTGCCTGAAACAACTAATAAAAAGGAACAAAATATATAGAACAATCGTTCTCAAACATTGGGCATCAAGCAACAAATGACAGTGATCCTTCAGAGATGGGAAATAAATGAGGTGAGTCCCATGCCTATGATTGTTCCAGCTTACTACATGGAAAGAATTTCTAGGCCATGGCACAAGGAGAGGAAATCCAGTCTTAGCTTAACAGAATCCTTGAGTTGGTAAGATGGAGCCAGAAGTCTAGAGAGGTCAGGAGGCTAGAGTTCATGGGGCAAGCCTCTGGATAGCAGAGAACTCTGGAGAGCTGTAGAGAGTCCTCCTTGAATACCCAGTGGAGTATTGATTAGCACATCCAATGTAAGGAAACTACCCAATCCTGGTGGGGGTGGGGGTAGGGGGAACACCCATAAAGGATGAAAAGATGAGAGGCAACAATACTCATTAGTTTCCAAATGTTTAGAAACTAAACAACATATTTATGAATGACCAATGGGTTAAACAAGAACGTAAAAAGGGAAATTACAAGGCATTTTGAATTGAATGAAAATGAAAACATAGCATATGGAAATTTGTAGAAGGTAGCTAATGCAGTAGTTAGGAGGGAATTTATAGCATTAAATGCATATATTTGAGAGAGAGAAAGGTCTTCTACATATGAAACTAGAAAAAGAAGAGCAATTGTAACCCAAAATAATCAGAAAAAAGAAAATAATAAAAATCAGAATGGAAATCTATGAAATAGAAAACAGAAAAACAATAGAGAAAATCAATGAAACCAGTAACTGGTTCTTTGAAAGGGCCAATAAATATGATAAACCTATACCTGGGCTGATCAGGAGAAAAAGAAAAATCAAATTACCAATATAAGAAATGAGAGTGGTGCCATTAGTTTAAATTTTACAAATATTAAAAGGCCATTGAGAGAATTTCATGAAGAACTTTTGCTAATAACGGCGACAACTTACTTGAAATTGGCAAATTCCTTGCAAGACAGGAACTACAAAAACCCACTCAAGGATAAATAGATAACCTGAATAAACCTATATCTATTAAAGAAATTAAATTTCTTTAGCTAAAATCTTCCCAGAAACTCCAGGCCCAGATGGTTTCACTGGGGAATTCTACCAAATATTTAAAGAAGAAATAATGCCAATTCAACACAAACACTTCTAGAAAATTGAAGAGGAAGGAATACTTCCCAATTCATTTTATGGGGCCAGCATTACCAAACATGACATAAGCATTACAAGAACCATGACATAAGCATTACAAGAAAACTAAAGACCAATATCTCTCATGAAAAGATATAGTCTTAACCATAACATGACCAAAACATGACATAAGCATTACAAGAAAACTACAGACCAATATCTCTCATGAAAAGATATAGTCTTAACACAATTTAAGAACCTAAATCTAACTATATATAAAAGAGACAACACATCATGATTAAGGGGGCAGGGGTTTATCCCAGTACTGCAAGGTTGATTTAATATTTTAAAATCAATCAAAATAAGTCACCATATTAAGAGACTAAAAAAGGAAAAATATATGATCATCTCAAAAGGTGCAGAAAATACATTTGACAAAATCCACCATCTGTTCCTTATAAGAACTCCTGGGAAAGTTGGCAGATGAGGGAACTTCCTCAACCTGATAAAAGGTATATATAAAAAAACCTACAGCTAACATCAGTCATAGCAACATTTTTCTAGGTATGTCTCCTGAGGCAAGGGAAACAAAAGCAACAATAAACTATTGAGACTACATCAAAATAAAAAGCTTCTGCACAGCAAAGCAAGCAATCAACAAAACTAAAAGACAACCTACTGAATGGGAGATGATATTTACAAATGACATATCTGATAAAGGGTTAGAACTTATAAAACTCAATACCCCCCAAAATAATCCAGTTTAAAAATGGGCAGAAAACATGAACAAACATTTTTCCAAAGAAGACATACAGATGCTCAACAGACATATGAAAAGATGCTCCACTTCATTCATCATCAGAAAATGCAAATCAAAATTACAATGAGATATCACCTCACACCTGTCAGAATGGCTAAAATCAACAACACAAGAAATAAGTGTTGGTGAGGATGTGGAGAAAAAGGAACCCTTTCACACTGTGGGAATGCAAACTGGTGCAACCACTGTGGAAAACAGTATGGAGTTTCCTCAAAAAATTAAAAATAGAACTACCATGTGATCCAGTAATCACCCTATTGGGTATTTATCCAAAAAACACAAAAACACTAATTCAAAGGGATACATGCACTGCTATGTTTATTGCAGCACTATTTACAATAGCCAAACTATAGAAGCAGCCCAAGTGTCCATCAATAGATTAATGGATAAAGAGGTGGTATGTGTATATATATATGGGATATACACATATACATATATATGTATATATATACATAATGGAATATTATGCAGCCATACAAAGAATGAAATCTTGCCATTTGCAATGGCATAGATGGAGCTAGAGAGTATAATTCTAAGTGAAATAAGCCAGTCAGAGAAAGACAAATATAGGATTTCATGCATATGTGGAATTTAAGAAACAAAACAAATAAGCAAAGGGAAAAAAAAGAGTGAGAGAAACAAAACAAGAAACAGACTCTTAACTGCAGAGAACAAACTGATGGTTACCAGAGGGGAAATAGGTTGGGGGATAGTGGAAATAAGGGACGGGGATTAAAGAGTATACTTATCATGATGAAAATAAAATAAAATGATAAAAAAAACCCTACAGCTAACAATCGACTGATACGGGCTATAACATGGATAAATCTCAAAAACATTATACTTATCCAAAGTCAGATGTAAAAATGGTCATGCTATACTCCATTAATTCCATTGATATGAAACTCTAGAAAAGACTAATCTATAGTGAAAAAAAGCAGATAAGTAATTGCCTGGGAGGTGAAGGATTGACTGGAAAGGAGAAATTGAATTTTATGGTGATAAAAATGTTCTGTATCATGATTGTGATGATGGTTACACACCACAGGTGTAAAAATTTGTCAAAACTCATTAATGTACACTTAAAAAGTAAGCATTTTATTATATGTAAATTATACCTCAATAAATATGAAATGTAATATTAAATGTAGATGAGGGACTGGAGATAGTGAGTTTACCCTGATTTTTTGATACATTTTGGCTAAGAATGGGAATATGGTGCTGAAGGACAGTTTTTGTTTTGTTTATGTTGAGTCAAGTTACTTGAGACTGATTAAAAACAGAAGAGAGATTAAAGATACAGAAGACAGCCTTTTATACTCCCATCTTTTCCAGCAATCTAAATTCCATGCTTCCCTAATAGAGATGTGAGCCTCCTTATAATCAGAAGTGTCAATATTTGAAAATATATGCTATGATAGCTAGACTCCCAACTAAAAATCTCAAATAGGTCAAAAGCCTATCCCTGGGCAGCATGTGTGAAATACTCTACCTTCTAGCCAACTTCAATTTATCACTTAGGCCTTAACTATTGGTTAGAAGTGGTCACCCTCTGCCTTTCCCTGCTTTTAACACAGCTGCCCTTTAGGTATCTAAAATTAGCTTTTCCTTATACTTTTAAAAATGCTGGAAGTGAGCACTGGGTGTTATAGGTAACTAATGAATCATTGAACACTACATCAAAAACTAATGTTGTAGTATACAGTGGCTAACTGAACATAATAAAAAAAATGTTGGAAGTAAGATTTTAAACTTGCATTAATTTTTTTAACTATCAAGTGAGATTTACTCCATCTTAAGTCTTCTTTGTCCAATTTGTAGTTAAACCTCTTGTACACTTTACCCACCAAATTTTGGACTGAATTCCGGAAATAGTTTATTTTGGTTATTCAGAATAGACTCCTCTTCCAAAAGCATTTGAATTTTCAATATCTATATACTTGGGAAGTTTCAGATAAACAGGGGCTACTAAATATCAAAACCCAAAGAGTGACTCTAATGTTCAAGGTTTCAGATGCTTTGGCACATTCATGGGGTAAATTATTCAGTAATAAAAGGGGTTTTCAGTACCAGGTGCCATTTTCACAAACGGCTGTCATGGCCATGGAATCTTAAACATAAGAAAGTAGAGTAAGATGAACTAGACAATATTTGTTATTTGTCCCTTTAACAAATACAAGGAATGCCAGATACATTTTCAAAGAAATCCTATCACTTTTATCCTAGCTTCTATCCTCTGAGCTAGGGGCAATCGTTCTCATATTCATATTCACTCCAGTCCTGTAGCTTCTAGTATAAAAGCATATGTGTAGCATTTGTTACCATATGAAAACAGGTCACTCCTGTCCTATTAGCAGGGTAGGTTTGTTGGGGTTTCTTGGGGTTTTGTTTTTTGTTTTTAGAAGTAATAGAGACACATTACAATATCCTTACCTTCTATTCTGGTCGCTTTTATGATCCATAATGCATATATCCAAAGTAGCTAACCAGGGTTAGGGGTTCAATCTATGGCTGGGGTAAGGAACTCAACCCACATAACAAGGGTTAGGACCTTGGACTGAGACTACCCTTAGATTTAAAACTTACGGCCTGGGTTCAGTCTGTAGATGGGAACAGAGTAAAACTACCTGACTCAAAAGAAAAGAAACCCAGAACTATGGTCTCATTAACACAGGACTCTGACCAGCTGAATTAACCAGCCAGAGTCTGCTTTGAAATTGTGTATGAGAGGGCACCTCAGGAGCCACTACTTATGGGTCCTTCAACCTCTGCTAACAATTAGCTGAGAAAGCCATTTCCTCTCACCATGCTCACCATTGCCCAAACTTCCAAGTGTGCAACATGATCATTATTTCTCACCATGGGATGAGGAGGTAGGGTGAGAGGAGAGCAAAAAAGGGGGCAATGAGCTTGAATTAACATTTGCAGCTTCTTTTCTCCCCTATCCTGCAAGCCTCTTGTCTCTTACTGAAAACAAAGCCAATCTTC
The DNA here is from genome assembly GCF_964656455.1 of Halichoerus grypus. Taxonomy (NCBI): domain Eukaryota; kingdom Metazoa; phylum Chordata; class Mammalia; order Carnivora; family Phocidae; genus Halichoerus; species Halichoerus grypus. The sequence goes on along the minus strand of NC_135727.1, from coordinate 22,077,386 downwards.
CTATTTTAACCCTCTATGCATCAGCTCCATTCGGTTGCTCTTACCCATAATTCAAGTACTTATGGTTTTCTAAAATTTGAAAAGACGTTTATTGCCCCCTATTGTATACTGTCCTAATTGGTTATTTTCTGTCTGTTGTTTGTGTTCCTTCCTGACCTACCTCCCTATGTGAATGCATGCATGTGCACACACATATTCTACAAGCAGAAGTGTTAAGGTTTGAAAAGATTTGCAATGGTATCTGGGTTTCCAACTAGAAACCTTAAGCAAACGAAGAAATATACACCCTGCTTCTTCAGAATTGTTAAAGAATAGTTTAGCCCTTTCAAAAAGGAATTCTTTAAACAACGTCTTTAAGCAAGGCAATGACTTTAGACACTAAAGTGAGAGGTGCAAGGAAGATCTGGCATCATTCGATTGCCCTGTGGGCTGTTTTGCCTAGCTAGTTCCCAGGCCATAGACTACCCCTGATACTACACCCCAGAATCCCAGCAGTTCCTTGAGAATAAGAATGGTAGGACTAGCTCCAGAAAAGTTTGATTTTGGTCCTTGAGAAGTAACTCAAAGTGCACATAATAGGTCAAGAGGAGTATTTAGGTAATAAAGAATAGTGATGTTGATCATTATGAAGATTTTTAGATCATTTAGGTTTTAGATCAGGATAATAGTATTTGAAATTATTTTTCTCCTGGTAGTCCAGTCTCTATCCCAATGACCACCACTCTTTTCCCAACTCCATCAGTTCAGCAGTTCTATTTACATTTCCATAGAGAGGGATATGACTAAACAAAAGCAGAAGAAAAAAGTTCTTCAGTTTTGGTGCCCCAAACCTTAGGTTCTGAGGACACTAGACAGGACAGAGTACAAAGTTAACATGTTTATGGAGGAGGGAAGTATTTCGTATTTCCTCAGACTAGAAAAGACCCTTTGCCATGAAAAGGGAAGAGACAGGGAAATTTTGACACTATAAATATGACTGGAACCTAGCAAGAAGGCCTTTGTAACCTGCTTCCTGGATAAAGCCTTGGGAAATGGAGAGGAAAAAATTTGTGGACTGAGATTTGAACCTACCACCCCAATATGTAGAAGATGACTATGTCCCTAAAGTAATCCACTTTACGAGTTCCTTAAATTTGTCTGAAAGTTTATCCTTCGGGGGGGGTGTTATTGAACAGTGTCAACCCTCAAAATTATATCACACAGTTGGTTAGGAAAACAGAGGACCTGAAATGGACCTCACAGGTGCACATAATATCAACTTCTAACTGCATGTAAAAACTAGACAGCAATTAAATGAGGACTGTGATACTTGTGGATGGTACGATTTTTCCCAGGAGAAGCTGTCTGTCAAAATTTAGCTATATATATATGGAGGTGACATCAGATACTTTTACAGTGTAACTCATTTTCTTGTCAGTCATATATCTGGTCTTAGGCATACAGTAGTGTTTAACTTACAGTTCTAGACACATAGAAGTATGCACACACATATTTGCACATGTGTACATTATACTGCTCAAAATCAAAGCCTCCAGATGAATGCAAATATTCTCTCCTCTAGTTATTAGCTTTGATAGTTTCAGGTATGCTTCCAAACTGCTAACTCAAATATCAACCATAGATGACTGTCCCTTAAATGTTTGTCTCAGACTCCCTTACCTAACTCTTCAGAGGGACTGGCTATTGCCATCAATTGTTGCCTCAATTCTGATGCCCAGGCCGTTATTTCATTCTTTCTCCTCTGTAAATTTGTAAGTCTTCTCCCCACAAAAGTGCCAGCACTGGGCATTGTGATGATTCATATGAGTTTCCTTCATTGGTTTCATGTGTATTGCTCTTACTTTTTCTAATTTATAAGGTTCAACCTAAGGAGGCAGCATTGTGTAATAAAAAAAAGCACTAGACTTGAAATGCTTATGTTCAAAAACCTTAAAGTTCAAGTCTCTTTCTGCCATTTACTAGCTGGGCACCTTCTGACAATTTGCTTTACAGTTCGCAAGCCTTAGCCTTCTTTGTTGATAAATTTGAGGATTGAATTAGACCAAGATTCTGTAAGATGGAGACCTGTGTGGTGAACTGGGTCCATTAATATACTTTGTTTGGCTTGCTTGGTGTTCAATTTTTTTAAGTAATTATAGATGGAGAATATATGCTCTACTTCCCCCAAGAGCCCCCTACTCCCTAGTGTCTTCCATCCACCAGCTTCACCCATGGGCATCTGCATTTAGGACCACTGGATCAGGTGCTCTGTACCTAATGTCCATTAAACTCTAATGGCTTTTTATGCCTTTTGCATTCTTTTACTCTTCCAACAGGCACACTCCATACCGCTGCACCAAAATAACATTCAGTCAAGCAACTTCTCTGTGCCTAGCCCTGTGGTTTTTAGAATAAAGGTTAAGAAACTGAAGAAGGCAAAGTCCGAAGGAGAAAGAAGAGAGACTCGTTGAAAGAGATAGGACCCGAGCTAGGTTTTAATAGGTGATATTTGGGATTTCAGATGTTTGTCTGGCCGTCACACACAAAGAATGTATCCCACCCACACCTGATCCACATTTCTATTCAGTATCTTACCTACTCCAGATCACCACTCTATGAGATAGGCTATCCCAGGACCGTCCACTATTCCAGCACCCTCTGGCCTTCTGAGAACAGAAACAACAGGGACCACTGCCCAGGTTTCAATCCCTTCAAAGAGAAAGGCTTTAACATGTTCATAAAAGCAGCTCAGTGGGCCTTTTGGACATCAAATCTCTCTTACAAAACAACGTTTTGATGTGTTGAATGTAAATCAATTGGAAGCACATGGATTCAATAGGTCCTAAAATGTGCCCAGGCTTAGAAATGAAGAAAAACATCTTAGTGTAGTGTCTGGAGACATTTACTAGCTGCAAAATATTGAATAGTAAAATGGTTTTATATATTCCATTGAATTTCAACTATGATGAGGCTTCTGGACCCTATCTGATCCTATCCCTTTCCTGCCTTCTTACTCTAGTTCAGCCTACCAGTAATACTAAGTCACTTGTAATATATAATACTAAATGACTTGCAATACCAACTCCCTAGTAATAAAAAGAAGGAAATTGATGGTTCTATGTCCTTGGAGAGATCTAAAGTCCAATGGTGGAGACTTGTATCCAGATTTCAAGTAGTTCCATATCTGATTACAGATTCTCCAATAGAGCTGGGAAGACTTTATATTCTCTTCCATAGCAAGATTCTAATTTGATGGAGAGAAATTTCTGTTCTCAAGGAACTCTCTATCCAGCTAGTAAGACAAAAATAACATCCAGAGTATATTCAGTAAGAAGATCACATAGATTTAAGCTATTGAAGCTAATATTTACAAACAAAACATAACCATGACTCAGATCATTTCTAGATTCATGTTCTTTGCTACTTAGAACAATATATTTTGTGGGTGCTGATAATAATAATAATTATACTACTACTTCTACTACTACTACTAATAATAAAGGTCTTCCGTTTATCAGTACCCTTATATGATAGGCACTGAACTAGCCATTTTATATCCATGTAAATACATTTTTTTAATTTAATTCACCCAACAATCCTGCAAGGTAGATATTAATAGCCCTATTTGGAAGATATGGAAACTGAATCTCTGATGACAAGGTTATAAGCAGTTCATGTATATTTAGGTGCTTTCTGGTCATGCATACTCTAGTATTTTATTTTTATTCCCTCTCTCTGCTGACACTGCCAGATAAAGACCATGTTCTTCCCCTATCCTATATACCCTTTCCAATAAAAATGTATATTCCTTGCTCTGCAAAAAAACAAGCATTGGACTCTGAACACCATGGGTGTTCAAACTATGTTGATAACTAAGTGGTAGCTAAACGACTGACTTTGCCATTCAGGTTTGACTCTGTTAGAGCCATACTTAAGCAGCACTGCTGATGCCCAGTTGTCTTATGGAGTTTTACATGAGCAAGTGCTCTTAATTGTTTATGTATAAACCTCCTACTCCCCACAACAATGAAGCATGAGTCCATGGCAGTCTTGGCCAGGAGACAAATCTAAGAGAGCAACAACCATGCTGCACAATGACCATTCCCCTCCAATGTGATGACCAGGGCTTTCTCACTGGGTCAGGCTCATCACTCCCACCTGGACCCTTCTATCCTGGAGAAAAGTCCTCCCCCAGAAAGCTCCTTGGGCTTATGTGTTCCACCAGTTCACCAGATGTGTCCAATGAACCTTAATCCCCATTTATGCTCAAACTGAATGGGACCAGTAGATCAGCTAATTTTAGTGTATAGAAATGTCACAGACTGGTGTCAAGAGCTGTGAGCCAGAGAGTAAAGTCTGGAACCAGAAGACTAGGTCAGGTTGCAGCACCTTGCCAGTTTGCAAATACAACCAGGGTTAAACCCAGCAAGTTCTGGATTAGCAATCAAGGGCAAGATTCAAGTCTGCAGTCAGAGGTTGAGACCAAGGTCTTATCTAGGTGAAAGAGTCATAGGAGGAATGAAGAAAAGATGGCAGAGGAGTAGGGGACCCTATTTCAACTGGTCCCCAGAACTGAGCTGGATATCTACCAGACCACTCTGAGCACCCACGAAATCAGCCTGAGATGTAAGAAAATAGATCTAGATCTCTACAAACAGAATATCATGGGCGGTTGGTTTTGAGGTACAAAACGGGGAGCCGTGGGCGGTTGGTTTTGAGGTACAAAACGGGGAGCCGTGATTCCACGGGCAGATATCAGAGGATAAATGGCAGCGGGAGGGAGCCTGGCCATGGGGATCCTACACTGCCAGTGACGAGAGCCTCTGGACATCAAATCTCTCTTACAGGGGCGCCTGGGTGGCTCAGTTGGTTAAGCGACTGCCTTCGGCTCAGGTCATGATCCTGGAGTCCCGGGATCGAGTCCCGCATCGGGCTCCCTGCTTGGCAGGGAGTCTGCTTCTCCCTCTGACCCTCCCCCCTCTCATGCTCTCTGTCTCTCATTCTCTCTCTCGCAAATAAGTAAAACCTTAAAAAAAAAAAAAATAAAAAAATAAAAAAATAAAAAAAAAAAAAATCTCTCTTACAAAACAACGTTTTGATGTGTTGAATGTAAATCAATTGGAAGCACATGGATTCAATAGGTCCTAAAATGTGCCCAGGCTTAGAAATGAAGAAAAACATCTTAGTGTAGTGTCTGGAGACATTTACTAGCTGCAAAATATTGAATAGTAAAATGGTTTTATATATTCCATTGAATTTCAACTATGATGAGGCTTCTGGACCCTATCTGATCCTATCCCTTTCCTGCCTTCTTACTCTAGTTCAGCCTACCAGTAATACTAAGTCACTTGTAATATATAATACTAAATGACTTGCAATACCAACTCCCTAGTAATAAAAAGAAGGAAATTGAATTCTTCCATCCTAGGGGCTGCCCTAAAGTCCTTTCCCTGTAGTGGCAGGGAAAGGACTTTAGGGCAGCCCCTAGGATGGAAAGGACTTTAGGGCAGCCCCTAGGATGGAAACCCGGAGTGGCGGGGTCACATGTGCAAACTGGGTACGGCTGGAGGTTTTAGAAGCACAAAGGGCAGAGACATGCCCTGACCTGGAGGCAGGACTGGGAGCACTGCAGAGGGGCGCACAACCCAGGATGCTGCAGTTTATACCAGCACAGACAAAAACGGAGAGTGTGGCCTGGAGAGCTCACTGAAGAACAGATTGCGATCTCTCTGCTCTGAGGCAGAGGGTTGGAAATGGTCTCTTCTGCTCTGACTCTCAGAAGAGACGCGGAAAGCCGCCAGGGAAAGCCGCCAGAGAACAAAAGCCCCGAAAAACTGATTCCCACTGAGCCTATCCCCCACCACAAGGGGGCAGGGCAACTCTGCCCAAACAGGGTTGCCTGAGTAACAGCACAGCAGGCCCCTCCCCCAGAAGACAGGCTGGGAAAACAAGAGGCCAGCAACCCTAAGGTCCCTAGAAAACAGGTGCATCTTGCTTGGGTTCTAGTCAATAATTTGGACTCTATACATTCCCTCAACCACCCCTCAACAGAATGACTAGGAGGAGGAACCCCCAAATTAGAAAAGACTCAGAGATTATGACTTATGCCACAGATTTACAAATGGATGCAGCTATAACCAAGATGTTGGAGATGGAATTCAGGCTAGCAATTGTGAAGACAATAGGTAGAATGGAGAAATCAATTAATGGCAACACAGAGTCTCTAAGGGCAGAAATGAAAGCTGAATTGGCAGAACTTAAAAACGCTATCATGAGATTCATTCTAACCTAGATAATCTAACAGCTAGGGTAAGTGAGTCAGAAGAACAAATAAGCGACCTGGAAGACTATTTAATAGATAAAAAGGGAAAAGAGAAGGCCAGGGAAAAACAACTCAGAATCCATGAAAATAGAATCAGAGAAATAAGCGACACCATGAAGTGTTCCAATGTCAGAATAACTGGAATCCCGGAGGGAGTGGAGAGAGAGAGGACTAGAAGACGTATTTGACAAATCATAGCTGAGAACTTCCCTAATCTAGGGAATGAAACAAACATTCATGTCCTCGAGGCAGAGAGGACCCCTCCCAAGATCAAGGAAAACAGGCCAACACCGGGGCATGTAATAGTAAAACTCGGAAATCTTAGAACCAAGGAAACCACCTTAAGGGCAGTTAGGGGGAAGGGATTCCTTACGTACAGAGGGAGGAACATCGGAATAACGTCAGACCTGTCCACAGAGACCTGGCAAGCCAGAAAGGCCTGGCAAGACATATTCAGGGTACTAAATGAGAAGAACATGCAGCCAAGAATACTTTATCCAACAAGGCTGTCATTTAGAAAGGATGGAGAGATGCAGAGCTTCCAAGACCGGCAGAAACTGAAAGAATATGTGACCACTAAGCCGGCCCTGCAAGAAATATGAAGGGGGGTTCTATAAAAGGAGAAAGACCCCAAGAGTGATATACAACAGAAATTTACAGGGACAATCTATAAAAACAACGTCTTCACAGGCAACATGATGACAATTAATTCATATCTTTCAACAATCACTCTCAACATGAATGGCCTAAATGCTCCCATAAAACGGCACAGGGTTGCAGATTGGATAAAAAGACAGGACCCATCCATATGCTGTCTACAAGAGACTCATTTTGCACCTAGAGATACATCCAGACTGAAAGTGAAGGGATGGAGATCCATCTTCCATGCCAGCGGACCTCAAAAGAAAGCTGGGGTAGCAATTCTTATATCAGACAAATTAGATTTTAAACTAAAGTCTGTAGTTAGAGACACAGAAGGACACTATATCATTCTTAAAGGGTCTATCCAACAAGAAGATCTAACAATTGTAAATATCTACACCCCCAACATGGGAGCAGCCATCTACACAAGCCAACTGTTAACCAAAATAAAGAGTCATATTGATAACAATACGTTAATTGTAGAAGACCTCAATACTCCACTCTCAGCAATGGACAGATCATCTAAGCAGAAAATCAACAAGGAAACAAGAGCTTTGAATGACACACTGGACCAGATGGACCTCATAGATATACACAGAACATTCCACCCTAAAACAAAATAATACTCATTCTTCTCTAGTGCACATGGAACTTTCTCCAGAATAGACCACATACTGGGTCACAAATCAGGTCTCAACCGATACCAAAAGACTGAGATTATTCCCTGCATATTCTCAGACCACAGTGCTTTAATACTGGAACTCAATCACAAGAAAAAATTTGGAAGAAATTCAAACACTTGGAAGCTAAAGACCACTCTGCTCAAGAATGTTTGGGTCAACCAGGAAATCGAAGAAGAACTTAAACAATTCATGGAAATCAATGAGAACGAAAACACATTGGTCCAAAACCTATGGGATACTGCAAAGGCGGTCCTAAGGGGGAAATACATAGCCATCCAAGCCTCACTCAAAAAAATAAAAAAATCCTGAATTCACCAACTAACTCTACACCTTAAAGAACTAGAGAAAAAGCAACAAACGATGCCTATGCCACGCATTAGAAAAGAAATAATTAAAATTAGAGCAGAAATCAATGAATTAGAAACCAGAAACACAATAGATCAGATCAACGAAACTAGAAGCTGGTTCTTTGAAAGAATTAATAAGATCAATAAACCACTGGCCAGACTTATCCAAAAGAAAAGAGAAAGGACCCAAATTAATAAAATTATGAATGAAAGGAGAGAGATCACGATTAACACCAAGGAAATAGAAACAATTATTAGAAATTATTATCAACAACTATATGCCAATAAACTGAGCAATCTGGATGAAATGGAGGCCTTCCTGGAAACCTATAAGCTGCCAAGACTGAAACAGGAAGAAATTGACAACCTGAATAGGCCAATAACCAGTAACGGGATTGAAGCAGTGATCCAAAACCTCCCAAAAAACAAGAGTCCACGACCTGATGGATTCCCTGGGAATTCTACCAAACATTCAAAGAAGAAATAATACCTATTCTACTGAAGTTGTTCCAAAAAATAGAAATAGAAGGAAAACTTCCAAACTCATTCTATGAGGCCACCATTACCTTAATCCCCAAACCAGGCAAAGATTCCATCAAAAAGGAGAATTTCAGACTGATATCCCTGATGAATATGGATTCCAAAATCCTCAACAAAATCCTAGCTAATAGGATCCAACAATACATTAAAAGGATCATCCACCACGACCAAGTGGGATTTATCCCCAGGATGCAAGTGTGGTTCAACATTCAAAAATCAATCAATGTGATAGATCACATTAATAAGAGGAGAGAGAAGAACCATATGGTCCTCTCAATTGATGCAGAAAAAGCATTTGACAAAATACAACATCCTTTCCTGATTAAAACTCTTCAGAGTATAGGGATAGAGGGAACATTCCTCAAGTTCATAAAATCCATCTATGAAAAACCCACAGCGAATACCATCCTCAATGGGGAAAAGCTGAGAGCCTTTCCCTTAAGATCAGGAACACGTCAAGGATGCCCATTCTCGCCACTATTGTTCAACATAGTACTAGAAGTCCTAGCAACAGCAATCAGACAACAAAAAGAAATAAAAGGTATTCAAATTGGCAAAGAAGAAGTCAAACTCTCTCTCTTCACAGATGACATGATACTTTATGTGGAAAATCCAAAAGACTCCACCCCCAAATTACTAGAACTCATACAGCAATTCAGTAATGTGGCAGGATACAAAATCAATGCACAGAAATCAGTTGCTTTCTTATACACTAACAAGTACACAACTGTAGAAAGAGAAATTAGAGAAACGATTCCATTTACAATAGCACCAAAAACCATAAGATACCTTGGAATAAACATAACCAAAGAGGTAAAGGATCTATATTCTAGGAACTACAGAACACTCATGAAAGAAAATGAAGAAGACACAAAAAGATGGGAAAATATTCCATGCTCATGGATTGGAAGAATAAACATTGTTAAAATGTCTATGCTACCCAGAGCAATCTATACCTTCAATGCCATCCCGATCAAAATTCCAATCACATTTTTCAAAGTGCTGGAACAAACAATCCTAAAATTTGTATGGAATCAGAAAAGACCCCGAATCGCCAAGGAAATGTTGAAAAAGAAAAACAAAGCTGGGGGCATCACGTTGCCCGATTTCAAGCTGTATTGCAAAGTTGTGATCACCAAGACAGCATGGTACTGGCACAAAAACAGACATATAGACCAATGGAATAGAATAGAGAACCCAGATATAGACCCTCAACTCTATGGTCAAATAATCTTCAACAAAGCAGGAAAAAACATACAATGGAAAAAAGACAGGCTCTTCAATAAATGGTGCTGGGAAAATTGGACAGCCACATGCAGAAGAATGAAACTCGACCATTCTCTAACACCATACACAAAGATAAACTCAAAATGGATGAAAGACCTCAATGTGAGACAGGAATCCATCAAAATCCTAGAAGAGAACATAGGCAGTAACCTCTTTGACATCGGCCACAGCAACTTCTTTCAAGATACATCTCCAAAAGCTAGTGAAACAAAAGCAAAAATGAACTTTTGGGACTTCATCAAGATAAAAAGCTTCTGCACAGCAAAGGAAACAGTCAACAAAAGAAAGAGGCACCCCACAGAATAGGAGAAGATATTTGCAAATGACACTACAGATAAAGGGCTGGTATCCAAGATCTATCAAGAACCTCTCAAACTCAACACCCAAAAAACAAATAATCAAGTCAAAAAGTGGGCAGAAGAGATGAAAAGACACTTCTCTGAAGAAGACATACAAATGGCTAACAGACACATGAAAAAATGTTCATCATCATTAGCCATCAGGGAAATTCAAATCAAAACCACATTGAGATACCACCTTACACCAGTTAGAATGGCCAAAATGGACAGGGAAAGAAACAACAAATGTTGGAGAGGTTGTGGAGAAAAGGGAACCCTCTTACACTGTTGGTCGGAATGCAAGTTGGTACAGCCACTTTGGAAAACAGTGTGGAGGTGCCTCAAAAATTTAAATATAGAGCTACCCTATGACCCAGCAATTGCACTCCTGGGTGTTTACCCCAAAGACACAGATGTAGTGAAAAGAAGGGCCATATGCACCCCAATGTTCATAGCAGCAATGTCCTCAATAGCCAAACTGTGGAAAGAGCTGAGATGCCCCTCAACAGATGAATGGATAAAGAAGATGTGGTCCATATATACAATGGAATATTACTCAGGCATCAGAAAGGATGAATACCCAACTTTTACATCAACATGGATGGGACTGGAGGAGATTATGCTAAGTGAAATAAGTCAAGCAGAGAAAGTCAATTATCATATGGTTTCACTTATTTGTGGAACATAAGGAATAGCATGGACGACATTAGGAGAAGGAAGGGAAAAATAAAGAGGGGGGGAATCGGAGGGAGAGATGAACCATGAGAGACTATGGACTCTGAGAAACAAACAGGGTTTTAGAGGGGAGGTGGGAGGGGGGATTGGTTAGCCCAGTGATGGGTATTAAGGAGGGCACGTACTGCATGGAGCACTGGGTGTTATATGAGAACAACGGATCGTGGATCACCACATCAAAAACTAATGATGTATTGTATGGTGACTAACATAACATAATAAAATTAAAAAAAAAAAAGAATCATAGGAGTTTCCTGACCAACTCAACATGGAGGACGATGATTAAACCAATGAAACTTGAAACCTGTGAGGATACAATTATAGTAATTTTCAAAAACTGTTATCCAAAGAAGATGTGGTCCATATATACAATGGAATATTACTCAGCCATCAGAAAGGATAAATACCCAACTTTTACATCAACATGGATGGGACTGGAGGAGATTATGCTCAGTGAAGTAAGTCAAGCAGAGAAAGTTAATTATCATATGGTCTCACTTATTTGTGGAACATAAGGAATAGCATGGAGGACATTAGGAGAAGGAAGGGAAAAATGAAGGGGGGGACATCGGAGGGGGAGACGAACCATGAGAGACTATGGACTCTGAGAAACAAACTGAGGGTTCTAAAGGGGAGGGGGATGGGGGGATGGGTTAGCCTGGTAATGGGTATTAAAGAGGGCACGTACTGCATGGAGCACTGGTGTTATACAAAAACAATGAATCGTGGATCACTACATCAAAAACTAATGATGTATGGTGACTAACATAACATAATAAAATAAAACTGTTATCCATATCACTCTTCATTCATATGAATTCTTTCAAAGAAACTCATTATTTCTAATAAAATAGAGAAACTGATTAACATACTAAATAGGGAGTACATCCCAGACAGCCTAGGTTCAAATGCCAGCTCTACTGCTTACCTCACCTACATGACCTTGGACAAGTTTCTTCACTTCTCCAGGCCTCTTTTTTGCCACCTGTACAATGGGGGTAATAATAGTATCTACCTCAGAGTACTGATGTGGTGATTAAACGAATAAATGCACAGGAAACTTGTTAAACAGTACCTAGTAAATGCTCAATAAATGTTACCATATTATCATAGTAGATGAATACTGAGTGGCTCCGATTGAACAAGGGGTAGGTATGAGCATCCCAGAGCCTACTTCCTTACTTGGCACACTGAAAATCATTGTTCCAGTACACCCTTCTACCAAGTCCAAGATTCTCTTCTACAGCATCTGACCTCTTCTTAACACTTTCAGTGATGAGGACCTCATTATCTTAAAAATGTTACCAGTCCTAATTATTCCAAACATCAAAACTTTCTCATATTGACTCAAAATCTACCACCCAGTGGTGTGGGAGGTACCAATGATCCAAAAGACAACAGGGTATAACAAGAAGCAATTGCGCTTTAGTCAGCTATAGCTAGAATCTTATCTCGGCAACTTAGCTGTGTAACCTTAGGGAAGTCACTTAACCTCTCTGAGCCTCTGTTCCCTCATTTGGAAAATGGGGATAACATCATCTAAGGCACAGGCTTGCTGCTATGGATGGAATTGTGTCTCCCCCACAAAATTCATATGTTGAATCCCTAACCCCCAATATGACTATATGTGGAGATAGGAGGTAATTGACGTTAAATGAAGTCATAAGGGTGGGGTCCTACTCTAATAGAACTGTGACTTTATAAGAAGAGCAAGAAAGAAAGCTCTCTCTCCTCCCCACCTTTCAATGAGCACACACTGAGGAAAGGCTATGTGAGCATACAGCAAGAATGTAGCCATCTGTAAGCCAAGAAGAGAGCTCTCACCAGGAACTGAAGCACGAGCACCTTGATTCTTGGACTTCCCAGCCTCCAGAACTGTGAGAAAATAAAATTCTGCTGTTTAAGCCACCCAGTTATAGCAGTCCTAGCTGACTAATTCAGTTGCTACGAGGATTAAATAAGGTAATATGTGTAAAGTGCCAGGCACAAAAGCAGCACTCAAATAGTAGAATTATTTTTATTCTTAGTTCTGCCCTGGACAGCTATGGAGAGAAAATCAAATCCTTCTTCCACATGAAATTGGTCAGATAATTAAAGACAGATGGCATGGAGGACCACCACAGCAGTATGCCAGACATATACAGTATTTGCCTCTTAATTTAAACTCATTATATGTTCTTGTCCCTGTGACTGCACTATAAGCTCCCTGAGGGCAGAGACCATGTTTTAGTGATGTTTGTAGTTCCATTGCCTAAAATATCATGAATGCTAGATGCAAACATCAGGTTAACGAATGAATGAACACACAACCTTGCCTATTAGTGGGCATTTGAAAGCCTCCTGGCCACAGAAACTTTGCTCCTCACACACAGAAGCCTGAAGATCATCTGTACTTACGTGGAGCTCTTCAGGTTGACAGCAAGCTTGCTGCACCTTAGCCACAGAGAACACTCTGGAACTGAGCAGTAAACATCCAGCCACAATTGCCAGTGTCCTTAAACAACTGAGTTTATGAGCTTCCTGCATGATTACCCCACGTTTGCAACTTTTCTTACTTATTGGGAGACATAACATGCTCCTACTCAGAACATTTCTTCTGTCAAAAGAGGCAATTCCAAACAATGGAAAAGAACTATGTTAGTTCGATGCTAACTTTGCTAGGCAGATCTTGTCATATTTATCATCTTAATCCATTACTTTGGGTGAAATGACTGCAGCTGTTTTTCACAGAACTGCCTCAGAGCCGATGGGCAACATATTAGGAATAATTGTACTAAATGATTTTCTAAATCTTTTGGAAGAATAGGAGTCAACTGGGACACTTTGTGTGTGTGTGTGTGTGTGTGTGTGTGTGTGTGTGTGTGTAGTTAAACTATTCTTTGTGCAAAGTAAAGTTAGGTTTAGAACAGTAGGTGATGAAGTTTTGGCCAACTAAGCTTAGTAATATAATGCAAATCCTTTAATAGTAGAATGTGGTACTATAAAGCAGGCATTTCAAAACACTTCAGAAAAATTCTCCCAGAACACAAGTGGCAGAAGGAAAGGAAAGGGGGATAGAGAGAAGGAAAGAAAGAAAGAGCAAGAGTGCATTAGAATGGCAACAGAATGGTTTGGTGAGAAAAGTAACCCAGTGCCTAGAAGAGACAGGACGTAGGACTTGGACACAAATTGTTTTCTCCAGCAGTAAGGAGTGGATTTTGCCAGAGCCATTCAAATTCTTCTACCCAGTCCCCCATGTGATCTATGACAAATGTGGGGGAAGGATAATAATAATAACAACATCTAGCATTTATCAAATGCTTGCTATAGGCCAAGCACTTTATAGCTTGTTTAATCCTCACAATATTCTTGTGAGAGAGCTATTACCATCCCCAAGTTATAGACAGGGAAACTTAGTCTCAGAGGGATTATGTGAAGGGCCCAAGGTCAAATAGTTTAGGAGCACAGTCCTGATTTGAACCCATATTTGGCAGACAAAAGAGAAGCACTGCATCATATTACATCTCACCTCGTCTACAGATCTGGCTGAGGCTAACTATAGTTCTCGTCTGTCTTCCTCCAATCCTGTCAGTGATATTATAACTCTGATCATGTCCTTTCTTTGCCTTTAAAAAGATGCAGCTTCTTCAGCATGGAATCTGTTTTCATAAGGCTGGGTGCATCCCTTTGCCATTTCTATTAAGTGTGTGGCTGTGTGGGTGTGGGTAGGTGGATGTTATTTTGTTGTTTGTGAGAGAAAGGAAGTGGAGGAGTGAGGGAAGATTGGGGGTGAAGCAAGACTGCTCAGAGGTAGGCTTGGACACATAGCTTTGTGGCTGGATGCTACACTGCACTTCTCTTTCTGTTAGACAACCTTCAACCTACAGACCCCGAAAGCCTCCAGGGCCTGCAACAGGGAAAAGAGGAGACCGAAATGGCCTGGTAGTACCTGCTGTCTCTGCTCTCACTGGGAGTCTGGGATTCAAGGTGAAATCTGAGGCTTCTTGCCTCATAGGTAAGAGCCCTCCCTTTGGAAAAGAGCTTGTTCCGCTGAAGGGCACTGGCTCCTCCTGCGGGCCTGTCCTAGGAATGACCTCTGTTTGGGGCTTGGCCTGTCTCTTATGCCCCTTTAGAATGAAAGATCCACCCCAGGCCGTCACCCTCACCCTCCCACATTTGTCCCAGGGAAGGGGAGGGAAGAAGAAAGAAGAGGAAAAGGCCCTCCCCACTTCTGCTCCTGGCCAATTACTCCCAGCTTAAGCAACAACCCTGTTGGAAGGCGGTTTGATAAACTATTCATCACACTCCTAAATAATTCATTTTCCTTTGAGAGCAAGCAGCCCACAGGAGCTGTAAGGTTTTCTTAAGTTGACACCTTTTGAGAAATGAAAAATAAAGCAAAAGCCTCCTTCTAGAGAAACCATAGTTGCTTTATATGCCATTTTCTGCATCTCTCTCTTCCAGTGTTCCCCAGGATACTCTGCTCTGCCCCATTCCTTGTGATTGGCCTCCTATTGTTTTCTTTACTTCTTGTTATTCAAACAACTCTACTTTGTAGGATCCCCTATGCAGACCCTCTTAGCATTATCCCCTTCTCCCCTGGCCCCATAAGCTTCCAGTATATAACAACCCAAAGCCTTTAGATTGAGGGTATGGGAGCAAGAGGTGGCCTTCCCTATCTGCCATACCCCAGAGGAGACTGAGCAGAGCAGTTCTGCACAGAAACCCCCACCCCCCACACACACCCATACTGACCTTTACCTAGTATCTCTTTTTTTCTTACCTGCACATCTTATAGAAAACACAACCAATTTGGAGCCAGAGTTAAGAAAAGGATTTAGGGGAAATTTATTTAGGATACATGCCCCCAAATAGTGTGGCCTTCAAACTCACCATGCTTCAACAAAATATAACATAGAAAAACAGATACAATTAGGTATTTCACTTACTTAACAAACAGAAATCCTCATTGATCAGGGTGGGCAGACAAGCAGCTTGAAGTACAGCTCCCTTTAAGCAAATATAATAAGGAAATCCAGGTTTCTAAAATGTTTTCCTCTCAGAGCCAGATGCTCTATTTTATTTCAAAAATGTTTTTATGTGTTGACATTTGTCAGCAGTGCTTCTGTTTTTAAAGAACTAGATTGCTTTAATAAGAAACGTTGGTTGACAGAAATTTCCATAAAGCTAAAGATCTAAAAGCACTTAACGGTATAGAGTGTAGTGAGGTAGTTTGGGACATATATGTGTGTGTGAGAGAGAGAGACAGAGAGAGGGAGAGAGAGAGACAGACAGAGACAAGATCAGGGAAGAGAAAAATACTTATGAGAATCATGTACATGTTAAAAAGAGACAGACTTTGATACCAAACTGCCTGGAATCAAATTTTGACTCTGTTAGTTACCAACTGTGTAATCTTGAACAACTCATTCAACCTCTCCTTACCCCAGTTACCTCATCTATAACATGAGGATACTAATCATGGGATCAGACTATTATTATTAACACAAGGGGTTTTGTGAGTATTAAATGATTTAATATATGTAAACTGCTTCCACATAGAAAGAGCTACATAAGTATAATTATGATGATCACATTGTAGAGATTACACAACTAGAAATTTTTAATGGAGATTAAATGTTTAAAAAAACACTTTATGAAGGGGGGGAAATCGGAGGGGTAGACGAATGAGAGACAATGGACTCTGAAAAACAAACTGAGGGTTCTAGAGGGGAGGGGGGTGGGAGGATGGGTTAGCCTGGTGATGGGTCTTGAGGAGGGCACATTCTGCATGGAGCACTGGGTGTTATGCACAAACAATGAATCATGGAACACTGTATCTAAAACTAATGATGTAATGTATGGGGATTAACATAACAATAAAAAAATTAAAAAAAAAAAAAACACTTTATTCCAGGGCGCCTGGGCGGCTCAGTCAATTAAGCGTCTGCCTTCAGTTCAGGTCATGATCCCAGGTCATGATAGAGCTCCCTGCTCAGCGGGGAGTCTACCTCTCCCTCTCCATCTGCCTCTCCCCCAGCTCATGCTCTCTTTCACTCTCTCTCGCTCTCAAATAAATAAGTAAAATTAAAAAAAAAACAACAACACTATTCCCATGTCTCTTGACAGACCAGTGATCTAGATCATGTGTAAGCAAACTACAGCCCCTGTGGCCCACTGCCAATTTTTGTATGGCCTATAAGCTAAGAATGGTTTTTGTATTTTAAAATGGGAAAAAAATCACAAGAAAAATAATATTTTGTGACATGTGAAAATTATATGAAATTCAAATTTCAGGTCCATAAATAAAATGTTACTGGAACACAGCCATGCTCAGGCATCTATGTGCTGTCTATGGCTGCTTTCCTGCCATAGTGGCAGAGCTGAGATGGACTGTACAGCCCAGAAAGCCCACAATATTTCCTAGCTGGACCTTAACAGAAAACAGTTTACCAAATTCTGCCCAGATCACTGTTTCTCAGTGTCAAAATCACCACCTGCATCATGTGATAGAATTGGAGATTTCCAGGCTCTGCCCTAAATGTACTGAATATGTAATAGAGCCTAATAATATCCATTTTTTTTCTAAATTCCCTTAAGAACTCCAGCTCCATCCAGGCCTAGGCTTTAAACATTGCCTAAACTCTAATGACACCCAAATTTTTATCTCTAGCCCAGAATCCCCTCTTAAGTTCCAGACCCATATATCCCAGAGCCTATTTCACATTTCCATATGGAAAACTAACTGATGTCTTTAACTTAGCCTATCTAAAACTGGACTTTTGATTTTCCCATGCTCTGCCAAACTTTTCTATCCTCAATCTCTCCCATTTCAGTTAATGGCACTAGCAGTTACTTTGGCCAAAAACCTAGGGGTATTTCTTTATTACTCTTCCCTTGACCTTCCATGTTTCATCAATCAGAAGTCCTGTTGGTTCTGCCTCCAACCTATAAGGAATCTAATCACTTCCGACCATGTCCATTATCACGACCCTAGTCCAAGACATTGTCACAGCTTACCTGGACTACTCCAGATGGCTTCTAACTATTCTGTCTGCTTCCACTTGTTAAAGTTTAATATTCAAAAACATAAACTCATGATTCAAATAAACATATGTCAAAGATGTGGGTGAATTCATTAATTTTTGCAGGAACCAGTAAGATTTTTAAATCTGGTCCAGAGACCAATTGATAAGCTAAATATTTATAAGTAATATTGGGATATTATTTATGGGTTAGATTTAAAAATAGTTAATATTCAACAAGGCCACAACTATAATTTGGCGTTATATTTTACAATGGGAATGGCAAAAAAAAATTATTTGCCTATCTACTGGGCAACAATCTACAAGTTAACCTCTGCCTCAAAGGACTGTACAATAGCCTAGACGACAGAAAGTCAAGCCCTACACTGCAGTGAAACCAGTTCAGTAACCTATTTTACCTAGTTCCAAACTTTGGTTAATTTTTCTGACACACACTTGTCTTTCTCTGTATAGACTGGTATTCCACACAACAGCCTGAATGATCATTTTAAACAGGGCATAAAATTAAAATACAAACTCCTTACTATAGCCTACATTGTGTTATGTGATTTGACCCCTGCCTGGTTTTCTGACCTCAAACCCTACCACTCCCTCACTCAGGCACTATGTTTTGGCTATATTGACCATACCTTCAGTTTCTAGAACACAGCAGACTCATTCCCACCCCAGGGCCTATGCAATTATTCTTACTTGTACCTGAAACCATCTTTGCCCATATCTTACCTTGGTTGCCTCCTTCTCATCATGCAGGACTCAGCTTAACTATTACCTCAGAAGACCTAAGTTACCTACTTCTTCCTTCACTCTGTTAGTCTTTCACATTGCCCTTTTACTTCCCTCATAGCAGTCATCACTGTTTATTTTTGTTTGTTTGCCCATGTGTTTATTTATGTGTCTCCCCACCATTAAAATGTAAATGGCATGAAAAGATGGGACACAGTTCTAGTCACAGATATGTTTCCAACAACCAGCATAGTATTTAACACATAGTAGGTACTTGATAAATATCTGTTCAATTCAGTGATCTAGAAGACATTCTGAGTTCTAGCCCTGTGTCTGTCACTAACTGGCAACTCTGGCTTAGGGCAAATCCTTTCCTCTCCTTTGAACCTCAACTTTACCATACAGAAGATGATGGTGTGGAATCAAATTATCTGAGAGGTACTTGCCAGCTTTATAATGCAATGAATGCTTTTATAAATTGATATATATTACAGCCACTTTACAAAAGCAGCAGAGAATAGAGTAGGAGGCATCATCATCATCACCATCATCTACCACACAATAAGCATTTATTCAGGCACACTCTCTGCCAAGCTCTATGCTAAATGTTGAGAATATAACAATTGATTAAAAGAAAAAAACCTATACCCTTTCCTCATGGGGATGGTAATCTAATTTAGTTAGGGAAATAATAGTCTATATACATGCAAAGCAAAGTAACAATATAAAAGCACCATGCTAATTATCAAACGGATTGTAAACATATTTTGATAGCAGGTAAAATTTATTGAGAACTTACTACATACCAGGCATTAGTCTAAAAATATCTGATAGCAAGTTATGTAAGACTTACAAAAAGCCTATGAGAGAAGCACTGTTTTTTAAAGCCTTAGGAAATAGGTACTACTTTGACTCACAGACAGTAAGGGCTACTGGATGCAGAAGAAGATCTCACTGAGGACTGAATACAGGCAGTCTTGAAAAAAAACAGGAGCTGAGCTGAGCTGAACTTCAAGTGAAGAATGGAATTTAGACAACTGAAGAGAAAGAAAGTGGCCATTCCAAGAAGAAAGAACAACCTGAGGCAACACATTGAAAGGGAAATGCATTTTAGCAGTTTCAGGGCATAAGGAGTTAAGTAATTTCACTAGAGTAGAATTGCCTGGTAAAACTGTTAAGAGACAAGTTTGGAAAGGAAGGTGGCAAATGAATTGCAGAGGGCTTTGAATGCCATGCTAAGGAGTGTGGCCTTAGTCCTGTGGATACTGACGATTCACTGACATTTTTTGAGAATGGAGTTTCATTTTCAAATAACCATCTAAGATTAATGTGGTAATGAAGAGAATATCACTAAAATCCAGATGTGAAGTGGTAAAAGTTTGTATTAGTGTGATTACAATAGGAGAGAGAGAAATTGGGGCTAAAAAAGAAATTAGAGGAAAAATTAACTGTAATTGGCAACTGGCTTGATGTTAGATAAGACGGATATGACAAAGATGACCCCAGGTTTCTAGTTTGGGATATTTTTGACAGAAATAAAAAAAAAAAACGTCTTAAGGAGTAGGAGATAAAAATGAAAAGTTATAGAAAAACTTCAGGTGCATTTATAAATAACTGAAATATCACCCTGAGAAGACTACAGTAATATAAATGTCAGGTTAACTCTGACTTAAATTCAACAGAATAAAGAAAATAGTGACTGCATTATTAGGTGCTCCTGAGACATTAAATGACAACTTTGCTGTAACCATTTAGAAAGGCATAAACACCCACTTGATGAAGGGTACATATTTTCTGCTTAGCTGGAAATTGTGAACAGCTAACTATTTTTTTTTGTTATGTTCAGTTAGCCACTGTATAGTACATCATTAGTTTTTGATGTAGTGTTCAATGATTCATTAGTTGCATATAACACCCAGTGCTCATCACAACATGTGCCCTCTTTAGTACCCATCACCCTGTAACCTCATCCCCCCACCCCTCCCTTCTGAAACTTTCAGTTTGTTTCCCGGGGTCCACAGTCTCTCATGGTTCGTCTCCCTCTCTGATTTCTCCCCCTTCAGATTTCCTTCCCTTCCTTCCCTTCCCCTATGGTCTTCTGTATTATTGCTTATGTTCCACATATGAGTGAAACTATATGATAATTGTCTTTCTCTGCTTGACTTACTTCACTTAGCATAATCCCTTCCAGTTCCAACCATGTCGATGCAAATGGTGGGTATTCATCCTTTCTGATGGCTGAGTAATATTCCATTGTATATATGGACCACATCTTCTTTATCCATTCATCTGTTGAAGGGCATTACCCTGATCCCAAAACCAGGCAAAGAGCCCATCAAAAAGGAGAATTACTGACCAATATCTCTGATGAACATGGATGCCAAAATACTCAACAAGATCCTAACCAATAGGATCCAACAGTACATTAAAAAGATTATACACCACGACCAAGTGGGATCGATTCCTGGGATGCAAGGGTGGTTCAACATTCACAAATCAATCAATGTGATAGAGTACATTAATAAAAGAAAAGACAAGAACCATATGATCGTCTCAATAGATACAGAAAAAGCATTTGACAAAATGCAACATCCATTCCTGATTAAAATTCTTCAGAGTATAGGGATAGAGGGAACATTCCTTAATATCATAAAAACAATCTATGAAAAGCCCACAGCGAATATCATTATCAATGGGGAAAAACTGAGAGCTTTTCCCTTAAGGTCAGGAACACGACAGGGATGCCCACTCTCACCACTATTGTTCAACATAGTGCTAGAAGTCCTAGCTTCAGCAATCAGACAACAAAAAGAAATCAAATGTATCCAAACTGGCAAAGAAGAAGTCAAACTCTCTCTCTTCACAGATGACATGATACTTTATGTGGAAAACCCAAAAGACTCCACCCCCAAATTACTAGAACTCATACAGAATTCAGCAATGTAGCAGGATACAAAATCAATGCACAGAAATCAGTTGCTTTTCTATACACTAACAATGTAACTGTAGAAAGAGAAATTAAGGAATCAATTCCATTTATGATAGCACCAAAAACCATAAGATACCTAAGAATAAACCTAACCAAAGAGGTAAAGGATCTATACTCTAGAAACTATAAAACACTTATGAAAGAAATTGAGGAAGACACAAAAGGATGGAAAAACATTCCATGCTCATGGATTGGAAGAATAAACATTGTTAAAATGTCTATTATGCCCAGAGCAATCTACATTTTCAATGTGAACAGCTATCTAAACCTAAGCAGAGCACATTGGTAGATGAGGATGTTCTACTAATACATGAGATAGCAGATACCTTCCACTTGCCCCCTAGATCTACTCTCCAGCCCTCATCATGCTCTCTGCCTTTTGAAGGTGACCTATATGGACCTTGTCAATTGGCTTCTTTCCCTCTGGCTTCTGGATGGATTTGGCCAGTGTGATCTACTGTAGATCAGAAGAAAAGAGAATATAAGGTCAGGGTATTTATTCCTCTGGCTTTCTCCCTGCAAGGTTTCTCTGGCCTGGTTGCATCCCTAATCCAAAGGTCACTACTCCTCTCCAGATAGTTTCCTTTATACAACTCTCTCCTTCCATGTACTGCTAACTGTTCCTTCCTTCATTCCATTGGTCTAGGTGTGGTAATGTCTTCACTCCTACCATCCGTTGGTTATTATACAATCCCTTGCTGTCTCTCTACACCTACACCTCTATAAAAAATCCCTTCATAAACAAATCTTCCATTAATTATGCTAATTTTCCACTTTATTTCAGTTGGAATTTTATCTAAAGAGTAGCCCCCAAGAAACAGACTTTTGAAATGAGATTCTGAGATTAGTTTGGTCATATTGAAGAAGACCAGGATAACCACTCTGTTGGGGGAAAACAGGAATAAGTAATCCATGACATTCAGTGGCATTATAAACGTTCAAATTACCACCTGTTATAGCCTGGAATGAAGTACAGGTAGAGGGCAAGGTCTTGGAAGATCAAATAGCCATAGCAATTAGTCCATGAGGGCCTGGACAACATTTCCTTATCAAGGCATTACAACAAACATTGGTGAGGGAGAGCACCATCAACCTTGAAAAGTTCTGTGGTGGCTGTCTTCTTATAGGTTATAGATGATGGTAGGAGATGTTATCGTAGAATTGTGTCTCCCATTCTCAATGGGCATAATGGTTTCCTGAAGAGCTAATGGCAAGATGGTATCATTTAAGAATCAGTGATATAGTAAGTGCAATTTATATAAGACCCAAGGACAAAGTGGTAATCAGATTGTTGACCTGCAGGGATCTGTGGTAATGGCGAATTGATCAGGGGAGTCTGAAAATGAAATACATGAAGCATACCAACATGGTGCTTGGCATATATAGGCAGAAAAAAAAAAAAAACCTTGGTCTACTAAGCCGAAACTTAACTCAACTCACTGTAGTGGCAATTCATGGCCTCTCACACAATTCCCAAACATAAGTTCATTCATAGACCTGAAGCCCCTAAGGCCACAGGAGTAAACTGTAAATCTTCTCTAAGCTTTTCCCAGAAGTACCTGTGGCCATATACTAGGGAAAAAAGAATACCTGGGGGGGCACATGGGGGGTTCAGTAAGTTAAACAACTGACTCTTGGTTTTGGCTCAGGTCATGATCTCATGGGTCGTGAGATTGAGCCCCTGAAAGATACAAGGATGGTGATATTTGCCACAACCCCACTAAACTTGCCTGTTTGGCTGGTATAAAGGCTCAGGTGGGTCTTGGTGAATAATAGTAAATATCATAAATTTAATCACATAGTGATGACAATCACAACTGTGGTTCCAGATATGATGTCTTTACTAAATAAAATCAATATTCCCTGGCACCTTGGCACCTGGTATATAGCTATTGACCTGGAAAAATGCTTTCTTCTCCATCTCAATTAGTATGGAAAATTATAAGCAGTTAGAATCTACATGGTAGGAGCAATAGTATATCTTCACTGCACTCCAGGGTTGTGTCAATTCTCCTGCTGTCTGTCATAATATAGTCCAGAGGCCCCTTCACATCCTGCTGTTTCATTACATGATACATATGGCCAATGACCTAATGAGCAGGAAGTAACAATATGCCTCTGTAAGATATACGTATGCCAGAGGGTAGAAGATAAATTCTGCAAAAGTTCAGGGGCTTACCGCATTGGGGATGTTTTTAGAAGGTTCGGTGGTCTGGGATAAGTCTGGATATCTTTTCTACAATAAGAGACAAGTTGCTATACCTTGTAATGCCCACCCTGAAGAAAGAGGCAAAATGCTTGGCAGGCCTCTTTGAATTTCAGAAGCAAATATATTCTACTTTTGGGTGTGCCGTTCCAACACATTTACCAGATAACCCATAAGACTATACTCTGGCTTCTGGTTAGTTTGGCCAATGGAGAGCCCAGAAAGATGACTGGAAGGAGGGAGGGAGGAAGGTGAGGTGAGGTTATCTATTTCCCTGGCTTCCTCCCTGCAAAGTTGCCTTGGTCTCACTGTGCCTCTAGACAGATATAACTGCCCCCCTCATATAAGCCTACTATAATGTGTCTGTCCTTCTGAGTGCCTGTAACTGCTCTTTCCACTTACCCTTTCAATTAGAAATAGTAAAAGCTCCCTTTGTCTTTTTTTTAATTTTATTTTATTATGTTATGTTAGTCATCATAGAGTATATCATTAGTTTTTGATGTAGTGTTCCATGATTCATTGTTTGCATATAACACCCAGTGCTCCATGCAATACATGCTCCCTTTGATACTGTTATGCTACCCTTTGTGGGTCCTTTATTCCTACACCTCTGTAAATAGTCTAGTTATGAATAGACCCTCTTTAAATTATCCTAATCTGAATGTACCATGTGTTTCCTATTAGCACATATTGACCAACACAATTGGGAGGTGGGTTTTACATATGTCCTATATAGACCATATAGTCTAGGTGTCATGGATAAGAGCTTGGGTTCCATAGTCACACTAATCAATGTTCAAATTACAAGCCCACCATTTACTAACCTGTATGACTTTGGGCAATGTTTTTCACCTCTGAGCCTCAGTTTCATCTGCAAAATGGGAGTAATACTAGTATTTACCTCACAGAATTGTTGTGAGGATTAAATAAGGCAATATATGTAAAGTACCTGGCACAATGCCCAACATGACATAAATTTTCAATAATAATATGAGCTATTTTTCTCATTCTTTTTATAGCCCACAGCATTCACAGAGGAGGGAAATACAGTTTGAAAATTAATTAATTAGGGTCCTGTTTACAGTTTTATTGTTAACTCTAATTGCTTATTTGAAATAGTCTCCTGACTTCATTAAAGTAATTATTGCCTGTCAGTAAATGATGGGTTTAAATTTCTGCACATATGCTAGAATTTCACACATCTTGCACTTCACAGCAGGAACCCAGTCTTAGTCAACACTTTCTTGCTCTGACATCTACACTCAATGCATAGGGTCTTACTTAAGCAAAGATATAATTATCCTTCAAAATAAAAGTATAAACAGGATTGTGTATCTCAGATTTGTTAACTTGCTCCCTTACAGTGAGCATTCTAGTTACATTATTTGTATTGGACTGTCAGCATTACAGCAAGTCATGGTGCAAAATAAGGAACTAGAAGTCTGAGAAACTAAGGCAGGGCTGTGGGTAAAGGGAAGGATGCAGACAGAAGAGCTTGTCAGCCCTGGGAAATTACCCAAAAGCATGAGTTCAGGACCAAGTTTGGAGTCAGGAGTAAAGGGTACAGGTCTTAGAAGCCATAGAAGCCTTAGAAGGATCACGCAAGGAAGAGTAAGGGAATATATCCAATATTTAAGAAATATCTATTCAATACCTACTAGGTGCAAAAATTCATAACAGGTAGTGAGTTAGGTAGGGACATTGGACATAGAATATGAAAATAAGACAGAGGTCCAAAGTCCAAAATCTAAGCAAACATCCTGAACCAAGACATTTGTAGGAAAAGGCAAGAGTTCAGGAATCCAAACAAGCAAATGGGGACAGCAACATGGAGTGCTAACAACGAAGACTTTAGTAACTGAAGACAAGTCCTCCTACCTAATCAGGGAGCTCCTCCTATGCTTTCTTCCCTGGGAATGGCCGCCCTCAAGCTCACAAATGAGAGAATATTAACAGTTGCAGGGAATTGGAGGGAAGAATGAGGTTAAAATGAGAGAGGTAAATATATTCCAGTAAATATACATAAAATGTACAAGTATAAAAAGTTCATGTTACCAGTCTTCAGTCCTACCCATAAGCCCAACAGTTTTATTGCTTTTCTGTTTTCATTTCCCACATTATATTATTCATAGATTGGAATACACTAAGTCTGATAAAATCAGATGACTTCCTCACCACCAATAAAGGGAAGAGAGAAATATTTGCAGTGGGTTTATAAGACTGCAAAGGGAAATTCTGAACAACATGTCTATAAAACTAGGGTTAAGATTCCATTCAAGATAGAGAAAAACAGAAATAGGCTGTGGATGACAGAAAACAGCAATAAAAGACAACAGAAAATGAAACAAAGAAGAGGTTATGTTGTAACCACCCAGCTCAACACTCTATCCCAGGAAGACCTGGGTTATGGGGGTAGAAAGGGGTGAGAAGAGATTAAAAGAGGTAGCCAAATCCTAAAACAAGATTTCATAATCTTAAAAGGTGCCAATTGGCTTTCTTTTTTGTTTTTTTAAGATTAATTCATTTATTTCAGAAAGAAAGAGCACAAGTGGGAGGGACAGAGGGAGAGGGAGAGAGAATCTCAAGCAGACTCCATGCCAAGCACGGAGCCCAATGTGGGGCTCAATCTCATGGCCCTGAGATCACAACCTGAGCCAAAACCAAGAATCGGATGCTTTACTGACTGCACCACCCAGGCACCCCAAAAAGGTGCCAATTGATTTTCTGAAAATTCCAGTGAATTGCCCAAACCAAAAGTGGGGTTCTATTATCCAAATTGCAAATGAATTTTACTTTTTCTCAAAGATAAAAGCTTCTCCAAATATACTTAATTAGCCAGTCATATGCATCTAAATGTTTGACAAAAATAAACAATGTACTTATATTTGTCTATGAATAACAGTGAAGTAGTTTACATTATATATGATTTTCAAAATAAATTTGCCCTTCAATATACAATTCCATTGTGTAACCTTGGATAGCCAAGGGTTGACACATGACTTAGGTTGGGTTCCCCCAAAAGCTGACCCTGAGACAAGAATGTGATACAATGGTATATTTGGAGGGTGATCCTAGGAAACACTAGAAGGAAAATAGAAAAGTGCTGCAGGGAAGAGAAGGAAGCCGATATAGAGTGATAACTGAGCAGATCACCACTGTGGGTAACTGAAGCTCAACATCTCCTGAGGGAACCTCTGCAAGATACTGTAGAACATGTAGAAAAAGAAAAAGCATACAGACAAGTACACGGTGCTTGTAGTTCAAAGCTGTCAGATGTGTATGGACAGAAATGATGAGTGCCCAGGAGAGAGGAGTGGGGCTCATCAACCAGAATGACTGTAACATACACGCAACTTCTTCCAGGTACCTGAAGGATGAAGGAATAAATTAAATGTCATTTTTAAGGCATCATCTAACTGTATTATTCTTTGATTGTATAAAGAAGATATCTAAGATTATTATGATTACTATAATATACAAATACACTTTGGAATAGACTGAATTTTTGTGTCCCCCCAAAATTCTTGTGTTGAAACCTGACCCCCAAGGAGATAGTATTAGTAGGTGGGGCATTTGAGGGGTGATTAGGTTATGAGTGTGGAACCCTCACGAATGGGGTTAGTGCCCTTATAAAAGACACCCTAAAGAGTTCCTTCACCCTTTCTGCCATGTGAAGTTATAGCAAGAAAACAGCCATCTATGAAGCATAAAGAGAGCTCTTACCAGACATTAAATCTACCAGCACCTTGATCTTGGGCTTTCCAGCCTCCAGAACTATGAGAAACATTTCTTGTTTAAGCCACTCAGTCCACGATATTTTTGTTATAGCAGCCCAAAGGGACTAAGACACACATATACACATTGATGATACAACTTGGAATTAATGTAAGTTTCAAGAAGGTGAGAAACATGAATGAGTTGTTCACTATCATAACCCCTTGTTCATCTGTACCCAGTACTACATCTGACACATAGAAGGCTTTTTGATGAATCAATAGTTATTAAACAAATGAAAAAGTAGAGAATCATAACGAAAAGTATTCAATTCAGTTCATGTTTACACTACTCTGGTTGACTAGTCATCTACAACCTTTTGTTTATGTGAAGAGAAGCCTCTTTTCTAGCAGAGGTCAGCTAATAGTCTAAGAATCACAATTTTCAGTGAGGGAGAGTTCCTCTTTAAGCTAACAAATAACTTTATATAATAGCCTGACAGGTTCTTAATTAATTTGCTAATAGCTCTTCCCTGTGTATGATTATTAACTTCAGTTGAATCTTTAAGCCATAACACAATGTGTGCGTATATCTACGCCACATACAGATATATTTGCATACATATAAATAAACAGGAGACCATTTTTGAAAACAAGTTGATTTTATATCAATTTTCTTTTATGGTACACTCCCAAGTTTTGACAATTGGTTTAGCACAATTTAGCTGCAAGTACTTAAAATATTCTTGAATATGGAGAAGTAACATAATGCCTTTCCACAAGCTGTGGGAAGAAAGCTCACAGGAAAATTAGGGCGATTTTGCATAGCAACTTATATATTTACTTATCAACAATCCATTTAATGAAGAGCAGCAAAAATAGCAGATCCAGTAAGTCCAGAAGCTACAAACACAACACATCCTGCTAAATTCAAAACAATAGCATTTGAGTAAGCCTGGTCTGTGTTCTAATACTGGAAAAAAAATTTTTTAAATCCTGGTTTCCCTACTTCAAACTAGGAGGAACTGTATGCTGATCACATAGGATGTGGTCCTTATCTCCAAATCTCAGCCGTCCTAGTGAACTCACTTGTCTTCTGAAGTACTGTCCTGGTCCTGACAGTGAGTCAATTAGTCATCTGTGACTGAGTGCCCAGTGTGAGCTGAACACTGAACTGAACGTTATTGAGGGGAGACAAAAGAAACAAGGCCCAGTTCCTGCCCTTGAAGAGTTACAACCTGGTTATTTATATAAGACACACATTTTAAAATAATAACCTTTAAAACTGCTTACATCAAGCAGTACCAATTAAAAGTGGGGAGAAGAAGAGTGAAAATGGATTGTGGTTGAAATCTAAAAACCCATAAAATGGGTAGATGGGAAAACAAATGCTTATTGACAAATTTTAAAATAGTTGTACTAGCAAAGGGGTTGCAAATAAGTTACCTCAGTTGGAAGCACTTTGTAGACCATTTGGCCAGGCCAGTGTGTTTTAAAAATGTGTGCTTAAATGTCTACAGGTTCTATCGTGCCCTATTCATATCATTTCTTGTAGTTTCACATATTTATAATTACTTACTGGCCTGGCCAGTAAAGACATTGGAATTTGCTATCCCTGAATTAGCGGCACATCTTTAAAACTTGGAAAAATGGTTTAAGATATGGTCCATGAGCCAGCAGAAAGAGCATTACATGGGAGCTTGTTAGAAATGCAGAACCTCAGGCTCCACCCCACACCTACTGAATTACAATCTAAATTTTAACAAAATATTCATTTGATTTGTATGTACACTAAAGTTCGGGAACTAGTAGTTTAGGACACATGAAAGAAAACCCTACTTCAGCCAAGAGTAATTAAAAATAGGGACTGTGCTATCCACCAAGTGATAATACACTAGGAAAATAAAACCAGCTTCAAAAATTTGAGATCATATGAACTAAATACAGTGTATCCTTTAAAGCAGTGGTTCTTTTTTTATTGTTTTTTTAAAGATTTACTTATTTATTTGAGGGGGGGAGGGGCAGGAGGAGAATCTTTTTTTTTAGATTTTATTTATTTATTTTAAATTTTATTTTATTATGTTATGTTAGTCACCATACAATACATCATTAGTTTTTTATGTAGTGGAGAGAGAATCTTAAGGAGACTCTGTGCTGAGCAGGAAGCCTGGCGCAGGGCTGACTCTCAGGACCCTGAGATCAGAACCTGAGCCAAAACCAAGTCAGACACCTAATCAACTGCGCCACCTGGGCGTCCTAAAGCAGTGCTTCTTGAGTGTCAGTGGTCATCAGAGTTACCTGAATTGCTTGTAGATTTTGCAACCTCAACTCACTTGCAGAAATTTTAAGTACAAACCCTGGGTCCTTTCCACCACCTCCAGTTTCGGTGTTCCCCAACTCTCCCCTTTACCCCAGCCATGATGTTTCCCATATTTCCCATCTTTACAGCAACAGAAGAGGTTGTGTCTGTTGGAGTTGGGGCAAGTGGAGCAGGGAAGGCTGGGACTATACAGAGAAGCAAGATCTCCACAGGTAGAGATGGAGACAAAGAATTTCCCAGGAGGAGCAAGGATACAAATACTATAAAACACTGCTTTTCCAATTTTATTACGTATCAGTGTCACCTGGAAAGTTGGGTTATAACACAGATTTGGGGGCTCCCATTCTGATTCAGTAGGCCCGAGGTGAGGCCCAAGAATCTGCATTTTGGCCAGCATTTCAGCTGATTCTAATGCAGGTGATCAGAGGATCACATTTTGAGAGGCAATATTTGGATCCACTGCTTCAGTAGCACAACCCTTTACACAGATGGAATGTTATACCTGTTAGCTCTGGTTTAAATGGGAGAAGTGAGCTCTTTCCTTATGATGGATAAGGGTGAATGAACAGCCCTCTAAAATAGTTTTTAAATAAAGGATGCAACTGCTACGAGAGAGGCCTGAGGTGGAATTTCAGAAACTAGCCATTTATTCCAGACTTCCAACTTCTTTCCTTTTTTTTGAAAAAAAAAAAAAAAAAGATTTTATTTATTTGACAGAGACACAGCGAGAGAGGGAACACAAGCAGAGGGAGTGCGAGAGGGAGAAGCAGGCTTCCCACTGAGCAGGGAGCCCAATGCGGGGCTCGATCCCAGGACCCTGGGATCATGACCTGAGCCGAAGGCAGATGCTTAACGATTGAGCCACCCAGGTACCCCCAACTTCTTTCCTAACACCTAAAAGCAGAACCTTCTATTGGTTTCCCACGGATGACCTGTTATTTTGCCCACTCTACAGCAGCTTTTTAAGTTGCTTTTCTTATCTGAATCTTTACTTTGCCCCAGGCCAGAAAACCTCCACATTGTTGCCAGTTCCTTTTTTTTTTTTAATCTGATCATGGTTCTTCCTTGCTTAAGAACCTTGTGACAAAAGTTCTCAAATTGCTATGTGCACTGCCTAGGAGCTTTTTTTTAAGATTTTATTTGTTTATTTGTAGAGAAAGAGCAGGAGAGAGGGGCAGAGGGAGACAGAGAGAATCTTAAGCAGACTCGTGCTAAGTGCAGAGCCCTGCATGGGGCTCTATCTCATGACACTAAGATCATGACCTGAGCCAAAATCAAGAGTTGGATGCCTAACGGACTGAGCCACCCAGGTGCCCCTGCCTAGGAGCTTATTGTTAAAATGCAGCTTCTTGGGCCTGACTCCCTTCTCCCCCCTGCACACTTGCATGCACACACATGCAATTTTAATTCTGTAGAGTTAGGATAGGGTTAAGGAATAAGCACTGTAACAAGCTCCCCAAGTAATCCTGATGCAAACTCTGGATAGACCAATGCTCATAAATCCATGCAGGTTGTATCCCAGGAACCATTTGCATTGTTCACTGGGGCCTTCAGGAGACACCATTAAATTCTTAGGACTTTCAAGCTTTGTGGAGGATGCATAGGGGAGATTCAGGAAATCCCACACACTTGGAGATTCCTGAGCAGGATAGCAGTGTGATAAAAACACTGAAAGTGATTATTTGAAAAACTAACATGTAAGCACAACCAGTGACCAGATGGGATTAGAGACTCAGAAGAACTAAGCAGAAGGTGAGGAGCTACAGAGATAAAAATCAATGGGTCTCCTAATAGAGTACCTTAGTTTCAGTCTTCTCTTTTTTCTTTTTTGTTTTGTTTTGTTTGTTGCTTTCAAGAACTCTAATCAGAGTGAAATCCTGAAAAATATGGCTGGAAAGAAATAACCAAAAGCCTTCCTCAGAAAAGGAATGGCCATATCTCAGGGATCAGTGGTTTTGTGAGAATCCAGGCCCAATGTGTGCAGCCATGCTCCATTCTCCTGCACTTTTAAGTCAGAGGGGAAAAGGTTTAGAAAAAGAAAAGTAAAAAGAAAGAACAAGCAAGGAGCAAAGCAGAAAATACACGCAGTGCCTCGGGAATTGACAGGGGGGCTGGTGGGGAGTAACAGATGAGGATTTAGACCAGGGTATTTTTTTTTAATTGAGTAAGGAACTAATCCCACAGCATTAAGTGCCACATCACACCAGAGACTGAGCAGAGCAGCCCGGCCCAATAACGCATGCCATATGGTGAGTTAGAAGCCAAGTGTGCCTGGTGCCCCCAGCTCAGAGAAAAGGCTACCTTTCAGAAGCTGATAATTTTGCAGACCACCTGGGGTTCTTTCACTGCAGCATCCCCTGGGACCTGAGACTGCATTGTTTCCCCCAGCAAGGGCTGGTGGCTGTATCTAGCATAGCTAGATTTTGCAAACTACATGTTTCAGCGCAGCCAACAATGAGGCAGTCAGTGTGCTTAAAGGGAAGAGTGCACTGCTTACAATCTTTGAGGCAGTAAATCCACTTTATCAGAAATCTCCATTAATAAAACCTAATTTCAAGGATATTCATAATGCCCCTACTAATGTCCCTCCCTGCAACCGTCTTGGATTTTCTAGTACTACACTTCAATCAATAAGGAGTAGAACACTGCTGTGAACTTATCCTTCTATTCACACTTTCTCTCTCTCACACACACACACACCACTCAGACCTCATTCTAAAACCCCTCTGTCCTGTATGCCATTAAATCAGGCACAGAGGTGAGTGATTGCTAATCTGATAACTGAGTCCAGCCTAATACATTAGTGGGCACTAATGGCTGAATGACCACACATATGTATGTCAGATTAGTAGTATAGTGGTTAGAAGTCAAACAGAGATGGGTTTTGATGCCAGTTCTATCCCCTATTAGCTAACTGACCTTGAGTAAGTCGTTCAGTCACTATGTACCTCTATTTTCTCATCTGCAAACCAGGGAGATAATAGTATAGATCTCAGAGGTTTTGCCAGTATTAAATGGGATGATGTATATATAGCATTTAGCACAGAACCCATATATAGCAAATGTCCAATAATTTTTAGCCATTTTGATGTTACTACTGATAAAACTCCTCCTTAGGACTGTTGGAGTTTCAGCAGGGAAGTTGTAGAGATACATTAGCAATGGGAATTCTGGGTATTAGGGAGAGGTGGTTAAGGAGAGATGAACTTGGGACCTTGTTTATTCCAGCACACCCAGAAAAGAACTCATCAGACATCCTGGATGTAGCTTGGATACTATTAGTGTTTCCATCTCCTGGCCACAAACTGGGATTATACTGGGGCCAAATGGTCTCCTTCATATGAAAGGAAAGAAAGGGGGCCTAAAGAAAACACAAGGTAGGACCACTCTGGTCCTTTGTATTGCTCATTGTGCTATTTTTGGACTTCTGTCCTCACAGTATGTCTCTGTTTTTCACTACTTGCCAGAACCAAATTCCAATTAGGGGTTCATCAACAGTAGGAATTCTGCTGCAGAGAATAAAATAATTGTGACATGTTTGTTTAAAAGCTGATTTTTACTAAACCATCTGTTGGGGATAAACTTGTGCCATACAAAAAATTCTTCTATAGATCAATCAGAAAGTTTAAAGGTCCAAAGCAATATCTATGTTTAGACAACCCTTATAATAATGGTAGAGTATACATTTTTAACATGTCAGACTACAAGCACAGCAGCTGATTAGGTATCTAATTAAACTTTCACTCTGGGCAGTCAAGAAATGCCCTAACCTTGGCTATCAAAGTGATTAGCTATGGAAGACTAGTACAGTATAAGATATCTGCATGGGCAACATGAATAAACAAGCAAACTATAAACATACAGGGATCCAAATTAAAGAGGGAATCAGAAGGGATCTATCTTCTAGAGAGAACACATTGCACCCCGTAGGTGAAGTGATCAATAGACCCTTTAGACAAAACCAGCATGTCACAAGGTCAGGCACAGAGGCCTAAGCAATGTACTAATAATTCTTCAGGGGCATTTATCCCACCAACTCCATTCTAATCTTGGGTTAGGTTTATTATAATTAAATTAATTACCATAATTAAATTAATCTGGACAATTAAATAATACTAATGAGAGAGGAGGCAATGATCCAGATTTATTTAGTTTGACCATAACCAGGAGCCATTGCCCCTATAGCCATGGCATCTAGGATCCTGGGGTAAGAAATGCAAATGAAATCAGAGAACAGAAACTGACCTAGAAGAACCTATGACAATATTATCAACACAATGCAAACCCCACATCATAAATGTTTAACATTTACACTTCAAGCATGTTTCAAGGAGGCTTTCACAAAGATTTTATAAGCCCCACTTCCCCAGTCCCCTTCCACTAAATATGTCTCCCTCCCAGATACAACAGACATATGACCAAGGGGTGGTGGTGGAGGAAAGATCACAGGAGATAGTATAAATTAGCTGGTGTTGCAACTTTCAATGTTTTCCCTTGGTTGTCTCCGATAGCATCTTTTCCCTTATCTTTTTCTCATCCATTGATTTTCAAACTAGGCCATGACAGGACTCCTCTTTGTTACCCATGCCAAACTTCAAAAATCCTAAATTCTTGATGTTTATGTATCATATAGAAGAAACAAATTCTTCTCCTATCCCACCTTTACCCTCATTTACAGAGAAGATATAACTGGGTCCAAGCCATGGGTGTGTGACCTAGGTATTTCCAATTAGAAGGGAAAGAAAGGGATGCCATAGATAGAGGGCCATTCAAAGCCTTTCTGACTTCCTGATAATCAGGATCCTGGCAGAGAATGGGAGTATAAACAAAATTTAAAAGTTTTCTGCACCCCTACCCTAGTTCAGTGTTATCCTAATATTAGGCTTTTCTGTGAATATTATAGTGATTCATAACAATAGCATTATTAATATTATTATGATGATTATGTAGTGGTGGACTTTGGAGAGATTACACCTAGGCTTTTACTTTCTAACTTATCTGTAAAGGAATGGTGGATATTCTAGGGAAAGAATGAAAGGGCACTGGTACAGGCTTTCTATTATCTATCAAACAGAACCCAGTGTGGTACCTGACCAAAAATAAAATGTGGTGCCCTGAATTCCATGCATCTCATCAGGCATCTTGTACTTCAAAAGCAAATGCCAACTGAAGATCTGTGCCAGCATTTACATTGTCCATTTCAAGAGCATGTGATGTCCGCAGCTAGGTCCAACTTGTACCTCTCACTGCCTCTACACTTCAGACACTCATTAAAATATCCATAAATGTCATGGATGTTCATACCTAAGCCACCATGTTGTGAGACGACTGAGGGTTGCTTTGTTAGCTGTGATTCTCCCAATATGGCTTTCCTTCCTGGGCTTTTAGCACATAGACAAATAAAAGTAAGACCCAACTGTTGTCCCCCAACACTGGAAACAAATGCACAGTTGATTGAGGCTTTGGTAAACCTCTGTGTACCCCCAACTACCATAATCCCCAGTTACTCATGGGCTCAGCTACCCAGGAAAGGGAAACACACTAAGGAAGCTCCTCTTGGAGGCTTTCCCTGTGTTGTGATCTCTGTGAGCCCATGATCACAGATGAATGCAGGAATTGTTTTGTTGTTTGTTTTTTCCCAAGGCCCAGAGAGAGACAGTTGTATCCATCAGGAACCTAGAAGCTATTAATCTCAGGACTTTCCTTTCATCCTAAAGAATGCCCCTTCACTGGTTCCTATTATTAATGTATAGAGCTGATTCAAAGCACACTGCTTCCATGCCAAGATTTCACTTTTGGATTTCTTTATCTTTTCCAGCCTGCTCTGTGCCTCACATCAGATGGTCTGGTATGGAGGGAGGCAAAAGTAGGAAATCAAGGAGTCAGAAAGAGGGAAGGACGAGTAAAGAAAGGAGAATCAATGTTGTTTTTGTAGCTAGAGCCTACCTTATGACACATAAGGAGCTCCTTTTAGCCAACACCAAGATCTGAAGTTTCAAACAGCATTCATCCTTTTGACTTCATTTTAATTCTACAAAGATGTATGGGGCCTCTACTTTAAGTGAGGTACTGTTCTGGGGCGCCTGGGTGGCTCAGTCAGTTAAGGGTCTGACTCTTGATTTCAGCTCAGGGGTCATGATAATGAGCCCTGCAGCAGGCTCTGCACTCAGCAGGGAGTCTGCTGGAGATTCTCTCTCTCCCTCTGCCTCTGCCTCTGCCCCTCCCCCTGCTTAGGCTTGCTCTCTCTCTCGTTCTCGCTCTCTCTCTCTCAAATAAATAAATAAATCTTTAAAAAAAAATAAAGTGAGGTACTGTTCTAAACTACATGGGATGTGGTTCCCAGGCTTTAAGAAGATTATGGTACTGGGGAGAAATGAGAAATAGACAAACTAACTAGAAAATACAAGAGAATGGAATGGCTGCTCTAGTAGAAACACAAAGATACAAAAGATATGGGAGCATAGACATATCATGAAAGAGCACAGGGAGTCTCCCCTAAGATTTTAGAGCATTGCTAATTGGCAGAGTACCAACAAGCATGAGAAGAAGCACCAATACAGTACTTCTATACCACTTTTTGAACTTTTTGAACTCCTCCCCCAAATTGTAAGGCTTTTAAACATGTGAAATGTGGTTTCTAGCCTAGCTTTTACATATGAGCAGAGTAGGCACTCATGTCTATCATATGAATTGAGGAACAAAGAACACCTCCTTGCCTCGAAATCCATCCCTGCTGGGAAACTAAGATGAAGTAGCCCACCTGGAGATTTATCTCCCTGATGCCTTTTTCTAGCTCCCATATTCCTCCAGAAGAAGTGAAATAGATTTTAAAAAATCACTTCCCACAATGCCAGGAGGGTCCTGGTGAAACCTGACAGCGCCAGGCACC
The DNA here is from genome assembly GCF_964656455.1 of Halichoerus grypus. Taxonomy (NCBI): domain Eukaryota; kingdom Metazoa; phylum Chordata; class Mammalia; order Carnivora; family Phocidae; genus Halichoerus; species Halichoerus grypus. Next base: position 22,040,648 of record NC_135727.1, on the reverse strand, counting down.
TGAGTGGAACTGAGAAGGAGGTGTGGGGGAAATGAACAGGTTAGTCAGTATCACTCAGGACAGACTCTGCCAATTCACCTCTGTAGAGAGCTGGTTAAGAGGCAGCCTTAGTTGTGACTCCTGACTCTGTCACTTAATCTTAGACAAGTTATTTAACCTTTCTAGATATCAATTTCCTCACCTATGCAACAGGAATAATGATGCCTACTTCATAAGGTCATTTCAGGGCTTAAATGAGATAACACTTGTATAATGCTGGAAGATAGTGTGTGCTCAATAAATACTCCACAGTTCTATTTACAGCTGGCCCTGAATGTCAAGAGATATGTTAATGAGGAAAAATATTTATTGCTGTGCACCTTGTTGGGACTCCACGATAAAGAAAAGGGCTGTAAAGGAGAGATATACAAGATTGTCTATCAGAGCAAAGAGGTTGCTTTTAAAAATTTCCAAAGGAGAATTCTAGTAGAAAGCTGGGCCAGTGGGGCACAGAGAAACCTGAATGGGAATAGTTGGAGTGTATCTTACAAGAAGAGGCCACAGGGGAGTAGTCAGAGCTGACTCGGGGACCAGTGAGATATACTCCCTTCCCCTGGGTGTTTGTCAGAGAGACTGATGATGGAATTTTCAGGAATGGGGTAATACAATGAACAGGAATCAAAGGGAGGTTGTTGTATGTATATATATTGGGAGGAGAGGGGAGCGGAGGTTGCAGAAATGGAGGCTGTGGTAACAGACTCTAGTGATCATTTCAAGACTTGCAGCCAAATAGAAAAAAAAAAATGGAAAGGGTGGGGAGAGTGAAGGGATGGAATGCTATATTTGTCCATACATCTGTCTTCCCTACTGTCTCCTTTAACTGCCCCTTCAATTTTTTTTCTTTTTTATAATGCTTCAGTTAGTGGGGATGGTAGTATTAATGTCTTTATATAGAGGTTTCATGCAACCTCACAGCTTTGAATTCCCAAATGAGAGGACTTGAGGTGGCAGAATCTGTGTGATGGTCACCATTAAAATTCAAACTAAAAAGTTGCAACTAGAAGCTTCAGGCAAGAGAAAGTCTTTTGAAGCAAACAAAATTCCACAGGGGTGAATACAGAAAGTGAGCTGATCTGGAACAGTCAAGAAAAATAGAACAGCTCCTCTGGGGCAAGAGCCTCAGTGTGCAGGCGCTGGGGTTGCTTCCAAGGTTGATGGACTGCAGCTTCTTTTCTACAAAGTCCCTTACTCACTCCTCTATCAACTTCCTTTCTCTTTCCTCATTGGAGTTGTGTGTCTTGGTTAGTCAGGGTTGCTGTGTTAGATCATGAAGCTTCATACCCCAAACCTCTCAACCAGATGAGCTTTAGTGATGGACACCAACAGGAAAGCCTAAGCCAAAAGTGTGCATAGGGTAACTCCTAGCATCTAACCAAGAATGGTATAGAAGGGCCACAGTGGGCCAGGTTCTCTGGAGAAAAGGGATTCTAATCTAAGGGAAGAAGGCAAGACTAGAATTTTTGGCAACAAAGTATAATAATGCCTCTGGATAAAACATGAATTTGCTGGCTCTGGAGAGGATCTTTTGGTCTCAGGAGAGAATCTAAGGAATACAAACCTTACATGAATTAAAAAAAATCTCTCCTATTTTCCAAGGCAACAGAATATAAAACATTTGCTCTGCTACCTGGCTTCTCTCTCTCTTCTGTACCTATCACTTTATGTTCGTAGTCTCTCTCATAGTTGAAGGTTACACTTTTACAATACATAGGGAATACAAGCCTTCAGCTATTCAATTTCTAGAATATTCTCTGGCCATCCATGTTACAAAGATCTCATGCCTTTTCCTAAACTATTTTGAGACATTATTTCTTCAGGATAAAATGCTAATCATTTAGTGGTACTGTAGCCTAATTTTTACTTGTTTTTGTGGCTCTTGCAAGATATTCAAATGATCACATGTTGAGATGTGGCAAGGAAAGCGTCACAGTCCAATCACCTGGAAAGAAGCTGGGAGGAGACAGGCAACGAGACAGAAAAAAGCAGAAAGAGTAGGGACAGATTGTGGTGAGAAGGATGAAATAGGGAAAAAAGAGATTTATTTAGGAGATAAGATTTAGCAGATCCACATACTGAGTTCCCTAAGCCAGCAGGGTCAATTTAGAATTGATCTGGGAGACAGAAAGTTTGAATGCATTCTATACTTGTTTCTGCTCCCCACCAGCACATTATATTTTGATGATTGGTCTTTTGGCACAAGACTAGAAAATGCATAACTGTGAAGGCAGAAAGCATTGCACATATTAAACAGTGGTTGGTGTAACAAACATTTAGTGTAGCTCACAGTGATCTGCATTTGCTCCATTTCAACCCACTGGACTGCTAGCTAATGGGAATTGGAGCCTGAATGTCTAGTCTGGGGCAGAATACACCCCCTGGAATTTTTTTTTCTGAATCTCTATTTATCAAGCTCCCTGACTGATGTAAAAATCCATACAGCAGAGACGGCATCAACATTTTTTTTCTTCCAAAGAAAAATACTCTTTTTCAGGTGGTTCATCCTCTAGGCTGCAGACTAAACACAATTTTTAAGTCTAAGCATTAATTAGAGAGATAAAGAAATGTATTTCCCTTTGTTCAGAAGGAGAATTCTATTGAGCCTTTGACAATGAAGCAGCTTAAGGGACAGACTGAGATGCTGTTTCTGCACAGAGCTTCTGTAGAAGGAAGATAAAGAGCTCACTCGTGGAGGACTCTGGCTTTCTGCCATACTCTTGCTGCTTCCTCTGGACTCCAGTAGGAAGTAGAGTCCTAAAAGTAAATAAAAGGTCCACGAAGGCCAAGAAGAAGCCTGTGACATGAAGCCACAAACCAGAATACTCCTTTGGGGCACCTAATTGCCTCAGAAAGTCTTTGTGAGTTTTTGTTCCCACTTTAGGCCCTGCTGCTTTCCCCTAGCATCAGCTGACAGATTATAGTGAGCTCACAAAAAGACAGGCCACTCAAGAACCCAGCTAAGATAGGTTTCTCATAGGCACAGAAGGCTCCTTGAAGTCACACTACTAGTTTATCAGGGGCCTCGGTGGGGGGTGGGGGGGAAGGGGTGTTCCATTTTGCCCATCCATAGAGTTTGCTTTAAAAAGTATCCTTGGGGCGCCTGGGTGGCTCAGTCAGTTAAGCATCTGACTCTTGATCTCAGCTCAGGTCCTGATCTCAGGGTCATGAGTTCAAGGCATTCAGGCCCAGCATGAAGCCTACTTTAAAAAATAAAGAAAAATTAAATTAAAAATAAAAAGTATCCTTGGTAACAGGGGAGAAGCTGTAAACAGCAGCACCCTCAAGGCCACCTCCACTGGGGATTGAATGCAGGGCTTGAGGAACACTATATACCTCCTGACAGTGTGCCCAGGGCCTACTCCATGCAGCCCCCTGACTGTAATCCCATGCCCTTTTCCTGAAAGCATTGGCCAGTCCACTCTACTATAGTTCCTGCTGCCTTTAGGCCATTCTCACACCTCTCACTTGATCCCACCAGTCAAAACCTTGGCTTTTTTTCTTTTCTGTTTGGATTTAAGAAAAGCTTTTGATTGAGGCATAATATATATACAAGATAATACACAAATCCTAAGTGTCCAGCAGAGTGAATTTTCACAAACTAAACACATCCATGTAACTGATACCCTGACTAAAAATTAAAACACTGCTAGTATCCCAAAAGCTCCAGTTCCCTTCTAATCACTATCATCCAAGGATAACAACTATGCTGACTTCTGCCAGCATAGATTAATTTCTTGTGTTTTTGTGTTTTATATAAATTGAATCCTAGAGTATGTACTTGTGTCTGGTTTCTTTGCTCACTATTGTGTTTTAGAGGTTCATTCAGATAGGTCAGATATAGTTTTAGAATGTTCATTCCCATTTCTGTTAATTATATATTCACCCAAAGTAATACTAATTTATTTATCCATTCCAACACTGAGGGGAATTGGGTAGTTTCCCTATTTTTAGCTGTCACAAATAAGGTTGCTTTGAACATTCTAGCACAAGTATTTTGAGGAACATATATATGTTCTCATGGACTTTAGCTTTCCCATCTCTGCCAAGCTCAAAGCTCTCTGCCTAATTCCAGATCTCACTAGATAGCAGCCAATAGGACTGATTAATTATTGTGATTTTTAATGCCAAGGATAGTAAATAGAGCTTAGAGAGTCCCCCATGTTAACACCTGCATAATCCTCTCCCATTGAGTGTAAGTGAGACTCATGATTTGCTTCTTAGTAAGAGAAAATGGCAAAGGTGATGGGCTATCACTTCTATAATTAGGCTACATTGTATTTATACACACACATGTATTATATATATATATATATAGTTACAGCTATAGTTATATAGTTATAGGTATAGTTATATAGCAATAGGGATGTGATGTCACTCCTGTTATCACACGCACACATGTGCATACACACACACGTGCACATGTGCACACACACACACATGTTGCAAAAAAGCCTATAGAAAAGGCCACCTAAAAAGGAACTTCAGATAGCCTCTAGTTGCTGAAAGTGGCCTCTGGTTCACAGCCAGTAAGAAAACAAAAATTTGAGTTAAATAGCTACAAGATTACGTCTACCAACAAACTGAATGATCTTGGAAATGTATTTTTCCCAGTCAGGATTTCAGATGAGAATACAGTTGACCAACACCTTGATTGCAGCTTTGTGAGAAACTGTACAGAAGACCTACCTAAGCCATGCCCAAACTTCTGACCTACAGAAACTGAGATAATAAATGTGTGCTGTTTTAACTCACTAACTCTGTGGTAATTTGTGACATGGTGTTATTAATTTTCTATTGCTGCTACAGAACCTCACCACAAACTTAGTACCTTCAAACAACACATGTTTATTAGCTTACAATTCTGGAGGTCAAAAGTCCTAGAATCAAGGAGTTGGCAGGGCTGTGTTCCTTCTGGAGGCTTTAGGGGAGAATCCATTTCCTTGCCTTTTCCAGCTTCTAGAGGCCACTTGGATTCCTTGGCTCATGACCCCTTCTTCTGTCTTCAACACTTTGTCTGTCTCTCTGACCTCTTTTTTTTTTTCATCATACTTCCTTCTCTGACTCTGACCTTCCCACCTTCCTCTTATCAGGAACTTTATGATTTCACTGGGCATACCCAGATAACCCAGAATTATCTCCTTATCTAGAGATCCTTAATTTAATCACATCTGCAGTCCCTTTGCCATGTAAGGTAACATATTCTCAGGTTCTGAAGATTAGGATGTGGACATCTTTGGGAGGCCATTATTCTGCCAACCACTTGCTGTAGTAGAAAACTAATACACCAAGTATCACGGGAATTGCTCTGTTCCTAAATGCTGTTCATCCCATTACATCAAATAATATGATTATAGGGATTGTCCAAGCAGCAACAAGTCCTCCTCCAAAGCCTGTTATCTCTGAAAGTTCATGTATTATTTCAATAAATCATTTAACACCTTCTGTGAATTCATTCTGGAGAATCACTGACAGAAGAGAAATACATACTCTACTGGGGAAAAAAAGTGTCTCTCTTTTCCCCCATCTTCATGAGGTGAGGATGAGTATTTACATGGGAACACGCTTAAGAAAGCTTCTTTCTTTTTATAAGCCAATGCTTTTTGAGCTAGACTAGATAGAGGGGTGTGTGGACTGTTCTTAATTTAACATACAGCAACGTAGATGTATCAATTAAAACTATGTTTGGCTATAAGATAGACCCCAAATAACCGAAGTTCATTTCTCTATTACATGAAAGTCTGGAGGTAGGCAATCTAAAACTTGCAATTGCAGCTGTGGTCCACTAAGTCCTCAGGGACTTCATATTCATCCAGAAACTGAATGAGGAGGAAAAGAAGAAACAAGAATGTGCCAATTTTAATAAAAGTTTCCCAAAACTGCATAAAAGTTCTACTGTCATCCCATTGGCATAAAATGGCTACATCTGACAGCAATAAAGAAGTTCTTTTTGTGGACATCCATAAGCCCAACAAGAAATTGATAACTGTATTACTGTCAAAGAAGGGTAGAATGGAAACTGGGGATAACTCTGCCTGTAAGGAAAAGCCAAGGATATGGTTTGAATCTGATGACCTTAAGTAACCATATTGGAAGCCTATGGTTTTCTGGAGACCATTATTGTTTAAAAAAAAAAGAAAAAAAAGTCTTACTGGGCGCCTGGGTGGCTCAGTCAGTTAAGCATCTGCCTTCAGCTCAAGTCATGATCCTGGAGTCCCGGGACTGAGTCCCTCATCCAGCTCCTTGCTCAGTGGGGAGTCTGCTTCTCCTTCTGCCCTTCACCCTGCTCATGCTCTCTCTCACTTTCTCTCTCTCTTAAATAAATAAAATCTTTAAAAAAAGTCTTACTAAATTCAAATGGCATCCTGGAAATTACCACATACACATACACTTGAATGTTTGAGAACCACCCTCAAATATTCTGTTCCCTCCCTTCACATCACATTAGTGTCTAAGGGTTTTTTTTTTATTATTTTATCTTCTGTATATGAACTTCCTTGTTCTCCATTGCCAGTGCCATAACAAACCTCATCATATTCAATCTGGATTAGTGCAACAACCTGTAGGAGGTTAGCAGAGATCTTGCTTCCTATTTCTTCTGTCCTATTCCACACCATACCATACACCCAAAATATTATCCATATCAGTCACCCGGTTGAATTTTACAAACTCATCCATTACACTGCTCATAAATATCTTGCCATGTTTGAATCTGATGAAGCATTCCCTAACGGGCCACGTCAGAAAGAACCATTATAGGCCAAGTCTTCTGGCAGGAGGCAAAGTTCCAAGATGCCACTGTATACCCACTTCTTATTTCTTCTCTCATAACCATCCAGGGCTCTTTGCTTTGTTCCATTAAGGTAATCATGTCTTGACCCCTCTGAACAGAGTTCAGACTTTCCCCACTCTTCCAAAGCAAAGTCTATGACCACATACGTGAAGGGCATTATCCCTGAAACCAAACCTTGATTTTTATATATGCAACAAGAATTATTTACTCCTCCTCCTCAGGAGCCTGATTCTGAGACTGGCAGGTCCTCCTTACCACTGGTAAGGGTCAGGAAAATAAAAAATGATGCAAGATGGAAATCTGGATCTAAACAAAGGAATAAAGAATATTGGGAATGGTATTTATAGTAAATATATGGGTTTTTCTTATTTTTAAAATCTCTTCAAAAGCTAATGGACTATTTAAACAAAAATAACAAGGTAGTGTGTGGTTTATAACATATACAAAAGTAAAATGTATGACAATAAAAGCACAAAGGTAAGAATGGGAGAAAGAGAAATAAAATATTATAAAGTTCTCATATCATATATGAAGTAGTATAATGTAACTTGAAGGTACACTGTGATTAAAGATATTTGCTATGAACTCAAAAGTAACCAGCAAGATAAAACAAAGAGTTATAGCTAATAAGCTAACAAAGGAAATAAAGACAGAATTATAAAAATATTCAATTTATCCAAAATAAGGCAGAAAAAGAGGAAAGGGGAACAGAGAACAGATGGGACAAATAGAAAACAAGATGATAGATTTAAACCTAATTATATCAATTGTCACATTATATGTAAATGGTCTAAATACCTGAATTTAAAGGCCAAGATCATCAGATAGAATAGAAAAACAAGACCCAACTACATGCTGCCTATGAGAAACACATTTCATATCTAAATATATAGGCATAAATTTAGGTAAATATAGGCAGGTTAAAAGTAAAAGGATAGAAAGTAGGTATCATGTTAACATTAATCAAAAGAAAGCTGAGTATCAATATTGCTATCAGGAAAATTAGATTTCAGAATATTACCAAGAATAAAGAAAGCTATTTCATAATGATAAAAGGGTCAATTCATCAAGATGACATAACAACCCTAAACATTTATGCCCCTAATAACAGAACTTCAATACACATGAAACAAAAACTGAAAAAACTGCAAGGAAAAATAGATAAATTCACAATTATAGTTAGAGATTTCAACATCTTTTCTCTCAACAATTGATAAAACGAATTAATTAAGCAGAAAATCATGATATAAAATATTTTAAGAACGCTGCCAAGCAACTTTACCTAATTGATACTTATAGAGCACTCCACTCAATAGCAGAATACAAACTATTTTCAGGTACACATAGAACATTACCAAGATAACCATATTATGGACCATAAAACAAGTCTTGATAAATTTCAAAAGATTCAAGTCATAAAAATTATATTCTCTGTTCACAATGGAATTAAATTATAAATAAGTAACAGAAAGTATCTGGAAAATTCCCTAATATCTAGAAAGTAAATACTACACTCCTATATAACCCATGGGTCAAAGAAGAATTCAAAGGGGAAATAAAGTATTTGAACCAAATGAAAACACAACCTAACCATGGTTGGGGTTACCACCAAAGCAGTACTTAAAGGGAAATGTATAGCACTAAATGCTTATTTTAGAAGAAAGATCTCAAATCAATGACCTGAGCTTCTACTTTAAGAAACCAGAAGAGGAGCACATAAAACCCAAAACAAGTAGAAGAAAGAAAAAACAATCAGAGCAGGGAGGACAGGGCAGGAGGAATTACAAAGGGGCATGAGGAAACTTTTAGATGTATTGAATATGCTCATCATCTTGATTGTGGTAATGGTTTCACAGATATATACATACCACCACTTATCAAATAGTACACTTTAAATTGTACAGTCTTATTATGTATGTCAAGTATACCTCAATAAAGCAGGTTTTTTTTAATGTAATCCAGATAGTATAGTAAATGTTCTCTTTGTTTCCAGTTGGCAGTTTAAGTACCTAACCAGTTCCTTGAGCCTCTTCCTTGCTGAAGAATGAGCCACCACAAAAGAGAAGATGAAAATGCAGATGGCTATTTGCCAAATGGTTATAATAAAACCTGACCCTGATAACTTCACAGGGTTCTGTGAAGATCAAAGTGATAACAAACAGAGCTCATTACAAACTTAGAAAGTGTTATAAAATGTAAAGGGATTATCTCTCTAGTTGCAGGTTTCCTGGTGAAGTGAATAATAGGACTAACCACAGTCAAATTGGGAAGTGGATAAAGTTTATCTTTGTTTCCATTTCCTGGCCCCGATGCCATCATGCTTTGTGACACCCAAAGCCAGGGAAGGCTTAAACAGGACCTCATTCTGCAACTCTTTCTCCTTTTCTCTCTGCTAAACCTCTGTCATGCTTTCTGTCTCCCCTGGAGATTGTGCTCTCAACTAAATGACAGTAAAAGCTAAATAAGCGATTCAGATAAATGACTTTCTTAAAAGCTATTTACTAATACATTGTCTTTGACTCTTAGTGGTTTACTATGCCTTAACACTGGTTAAATACTAATTTCAACAAAATCCTTCACTGACTGGCTTTTACTAAGGGGTGGCATTTGGAGGTAGATGACCCCTTACTCAGTTTATCCTTTCAGAAACTAAACACTTCTTAGAAATCCCTTCTGTTGAGTTTAGAGTACTGCAGTTTTTCTGCTCTAGTTATTTTATTATAAGCCAGGGATCTATTACATGAGCATTCCTAGAACTCCTATAAATTTCTTCCCTCTCCCCCTACATATGTGTGCACACCTTTAAAAATAATAACAAAGCAGCTCCAATCAGTAACAGCACTGCAATGTACAATTTCATCCCTTGTATATCACTTCAGGATTATAATTAAATCATTAAAATGCATTGCTAATCTGTAAATCTGGTCTCATTAGCATAAGCGTGCTCCATAATTACTAAACACACAGTGAATGCTTGTGATTTTAACAGGCTTTTGGACTAGTAAGCCTGTGTGAATGCCACTCCACACATGGTAGCCTAAGAGCTTCTAGAAGAGCTTTCTCCAATTTTGTTCTGTTTGTCAGGCCAGTGGCATTGGTTTTACTTTTTTTGGAAAAGGTAATAGGTTCATAGAGGTCACTATCAGACCTCTAGCAAGCTCTCTTAACCAGTTTTGTTTTTGTTTTTGTTTTATGTAGGTAGTCTGAGACGGTCTAGCTCCATCTTTTGAAATAAAGTAGAAAATAAAGAGTTATTTATAGGATCAGTCTGCTGGAGTCTGAGAAAATTATGAGAAGAGAATCCAGTCAGTTGGCAACTTCACTTGCCTAAATGTCCTTGAATCATTTTCTTACGCAAATATTTTTGAGATGCTATAGTTACTACCTCACTGCATTGAGGGTGGATTTTTTCTTGTTTTAATTCATTAACTTCCAGCTTATCATTGTTGTTCTAGGATGTGGCTATAATTGAGCATCAAGGTTGCTTTTTGTTTTTTGGGTTTTTTTTTTGAGAGACATGCAATGTACCATGCACTGATCAGTTCCACTGCCAAGTAAATGACCACATTCTCACCAAGCTAGCCATGGCTCATTCCTCCCCTGTGTTACTATGCACTGCACATTCTTTTCTGGGGCCATCATACCTCTTCCCCTACCACAGGATTTGATTACAGATGCCTACTTCCCTCTACCATGGAGCCACAGTCTGCCAGCCTCCCCAGCCCTGATCACAAAGCTGAAAGAAAAGGTCTGTGGTGGAAATAAAACTTTCTCCCTGTCTCCATAGTCCTCTCCTAGAGTGGTACTTTTCTGTCTTCTCTCTAGGCACATGATCTGACAGTGGACATTGGGAGAGTTTGGGGGGGAGGTCCCCACTAGTTGAAAATAACTCACCCACCTTCTCTCCCAAGGTTACTAGATGAATGGGATGAGATTTGAAAACTTGTTTATTTTCTTTCAAAAATTCTCCAATAGCTGGAGAATCCTCTTTCTCTTTTTCCACCAACATTTTCAAAGAGAAAAAAAATACAACAGAGGAGATAAATGGTATTTTAGAGTATTGAGATGCTAAATACAACTTCTAAATTTAGAAGCAAGGAGTCTTCCGGAATTCTCCCTAAAATGGCCCCCTGATGTGCTTCCTCCTTTTTTGTATCTAATGAACTCCCTCTAACACTGTTCTTACAGGATCTCTGGGGCCCATATACAACTTAGATTTACACTGTCCTCCAAAGATGTGATCCTTTCCTACAACCTTCATTTCTGAAGGGCCTGTGCCTGGATGTGTGACTATCATTTTTTTTTTTTAATTATTAATTTAGAAGGTGGGGGTGGATTTCCCCTGGCATTTTCCTCCTTCCTTTCCCTTCATTCAGAATGCAAGTAGTTGCTCTGTGCTTATTGTCTCAGAAGAGGCATGTGGCAGAGTAGAAAACAACTAGCTGGCCAATCATTCTGGTTTTTAAGTTCCAAACCTGAAGCCCTTAGGAGAAAAGGATTCTCTGGTAAAGACAGAATGTCTAAGCCCCACCTATGAAGGAAAATGTTATCCCACAGCTGGGGGAACTAAGAATCTGAGAGAGGGGGGCTCTCTACCCCACTTTCTGACCTTGCCTTCAGGGCAACAGCAAGATGACAGAGAATGAGATCTGTTGGTCTTCAAGGTAGAAGAGTCCAGAGCCCCTAACTTTCAGATTTTATCCCAAGGAGATAGCAAGACCCCAAAGAAGAAAAGGCAATACAGACCCCCCAGTGAAAGGCAGAGATGGATAAGAGGATGCAGGGTGAGTGCATTCCTAGGAAAACCTTATCTTTTCTACTCCTCTTCCCTCTGCTGCCTGAGAATCTTCTATATCTGAGTCCTTTTCAGCTCAGAAAGGCTTTACCATTTTCAGGTAGGAATCTAGCCTGTCATTGTACTTTTGTTGTGAATATTCCCCATTAGAACCTCAAAAAATTGGGGCATACTCATCTCTAGACTAGATGGACTTCCTATGGGCATTCCTCAGTCCAAGGGACAAGAAGAAATAAGTACCCCAATTTCCTGACTGGAAGTGCTGGAAAGGGCTACAGGACATGGACAAAATCTCATCCTAATGAGTCAGTTCATCTTAAATCCCTTTTTTGATATAAAATATTCATTTTTGAATCTTGTTTTTATAAACATGTATAATTTATGTAGGAATTTAGTATCAAATATCTTTTAAATTCCAAAAGATGATTGAAAAGCACATCGTATAATGAAAATATAAAACATTTTGGGTTTGCCTTAATATTAAACAATGCAATCATATGTAGACCTACAGAATGCAAAATCAGGAATGGGGGCATGGCATATTTGATCTCATGCAAGGATTATGATTTCTGTACTGAAATGAAAATATCTAGAGCTTTATTGTAAATATATTCTAAACCTTGTGATCTCAGTGGAAATTGTTCTAATTCTAAACTTGTCTCATAAATTCTAGCAAAGACAGATAATCTGGAAATGTTTCAAATCTACAGAAAAAAAATCTCCTTGAACCTTCCAGGTAGATTTTAAAGATGTGTTTTCCAGTAATTACTATATTTCATTTTTATATACTCTGGTTGTGTTTTCTAATATTTTAAATTGGCTTTTAGAAGTTTGAATTTGTATAGCATTAAGGTATTTATCCAAGAGCTTCTAAGAAACTGATATTCTTCAACACAAGTATATACAATTAAATAAGGATATTGGTAATATATACAAAGTAAAATTTGAATTGTGAGCCATGAATCAAAAGAGGGTTTGGGGCAAAACCTTCAGAACTTTAGAGTAGTGTTTTTGTTAATCATATGGGATTCTAATATTCTACGTATCATCTTGATCCTCAACAGAAAGTTAAAGATAATGAATGTGGGCGCCTGGGTGGCTCAGTTGGTTAAGCGACTGCCTTCGGCTCAGGTCATGGTCCTGGAGTCCCGGGATCGAGTCCCGCATCGGGCTCCCTGCTCAGCGGGGAGCCTGCTTCTCCCTCTGACCCTCCCCCCTCTCATGTGCTCTCTCTCTCTCATTCTCTCTGTCTCAAATAAATAAATAAAATCTTTAAAAAAAAAAAAAAGATAATGAATGTTACTGCATTAAAATAATACTAGTTGGAAAAATAATTTTATAAACTACAAACTCTGGTTAACAATATATAGCATGATCATGTAATTATTAAAGGTATGTTGCAAAGAAGAAGAGCATGTAGCTCAGAAAAGAGAGCAAGAAATTAAGTAGTTCTAAGATAAGAACAGAATTCAGTAGAGTTAAAAAATATTTGAGGGGCGCCTGGGTGGCTCAGTCAGTTAAGCATCTGCCTTCAGCTCAGGTCATGATCCCAGGGTCCTGGGATCGAGCCCCCATCAGGCTCCCTGCTCAGCGGGAAGCCTGCTTCTCCCTCTCCCACTCCCCCTGCTTGTGTTCCCTCTCTCGCTGTGTCTCTCTCTGTCAAATAAATAAATAAAATCTTTTTAAAAAATTTGAAAATGTGAAGTTCTAATATTACTAGAAATTATATAATAGGAGTCAGAATTGTTTCATTCATCCAGAAATCATATACATGAATCTTGTACAACTGCATATGGAACAGAACCTTGTAAACTGAGCATTTGTGATTTTCTATCATCTTTAGGTAGACAGATATATGGACCCTCCCCCCTCTCCTTTAGTTCCCATCTCCACCATGCAGAGTAGTAGAGACCTTCATTTTCTAAAGCCTAAGAATTATCAACTGCTAAAAGTCAAGGCTCAGTGGGTTAAGCAACTGCCTTCGGCTCAGGTCATGATCCCGGAGTCCCCGGATCGAGTCCCACATTGGGATCCCTGCTCAGCAGGGAGTCTGCTTCTCCCTCTGACCCTCCCCCCTCTCATGCTCTCTCTCTCTCATTCTCTCTCTCAAGTCAATAAATAAAATCTTTAAAAAAAAAAAGTCAAGGCCTTCAAATTGAAAACAAATAATTGAATGAAACTATCAGACAAATTCTTATATAACCACACAGAATGAGGAGCTAAGAGTGATTTTAGAAGAAATATGATTGTACATTCTTAGTGGGATGCAGCTAAGATCTAAAAGAACTATACTGGGGTGCCTGGGTGGCTCAGTCATTAAGCATCTGCCTTCGGCTCAGGTCATGATCCCAGGGTCCTGGGATCGAGCCCCGCATCGGGATCCCTGCTCCGCGGAAAGCCTGCTTCTCCCTCTCCCACTCCCCCTGCTTGTATTCCCTCTCTCGCTGTGTCTCTCTCTGTAAAATAAATAAATAAATAAATAAAAAATAAAAGAACTATAGTGAAAATCTTGAACTTTATTTCATAGCTTTATTGCTTAATATGTATTGTTTTGGAACTCTTCTTGTTTTATCAGATTAAACAATTTTATTTATTGTATTAGGAATCAAAAATTTAGAAAGGAATTCTTTGCCTTTAGAAAAGAACTGGAAATATCAATATGAAACAAGAAAAAACACAAATATTTTCTAGCTTTGTTCATTGAAATGACCCAAGAGCAATGAAACCCCCACAGTGCCCTCTAGTGCTCAGATTCTGGTCTCTGATACTATTTTTCCACCAGGAGGAATCACAGCTCCTTGGAGAAACGAGTGATTCTATGTCTGGGGCAGAAAGGTACAAAATAAGCCTGGAAAATCTTGTGCCAGAAAGCAACAAAGCTTTTGATTATTAGTGGATAATGTGAGGAAGACATAGGAACAATTTTTTTTTAATTTGAGAGAGAGACAGAGTGTGGGCAGAGGGAGAGGGAGAGAGTCTCAAGCAGACTCCATGTTGAGCATGGAGCCTGACACGGGGCTCAATCTCATGACTCTGAGATCATGACCTAAGCTGAAACCCAGAGTTGGATGCTCAACCAACTGCACCACCCAGGCACCCCAAGGATAAAATTTAAAAGAGACTTCCCCTGGCCAAAGTTGTAACAATTTTGTATGTCAATCATACCTCAATAAAGTGATTTTCTAAAAAGAGAGAATATAATGACCATAGTTGATTAAATATATGAGAAGCCATATTCCCATAATGATACACAAAGAGAAAATATAAGAGGTGATTTTAAAATGAAGGGGGGGAATCAGAGGGGGAGATGAACCATGAGAGACTATGGACTCTGAGAAACAAACTGAGGGTTCTAGAGGAGGGGGGTGGGGGGATGGGTTAGCCTGGTGATGGGTATTAAAGAGGGCACATACTGAATGGAGCACTGGGTGTTATACACAAACAATGAATCATGGAACACTACATCAAAACTAATGATGTAATGTATGGTGATTAACATAACATAATAAAATAAAAAATTTAAAAAAGAAGGTGAATAGGATAGAATGCATTTCTATGGAGTTTTATTTCTCAGTCATGAGGCATTATTGATTAATTTATTGTATCAGTGGAGAATATAGAAATTAAAATAGTAAAAACATCATTTGGAGGGCATTTTCTGACTCCAGAGGAATATCAGAATGGCCCATAGTCTGTGGTCTCAAATCAGACAAAGCCAAGTGAAATACCTAGAACTCAACTGGGTATAAATTTAAGTACTCAAGATTTATATGGTTTTAAGAATATGAATGAATGTGAAAAGTATTAACATATCTCAGGATCCCAACAATTTCCAAGTTCTTTAGAGTGAGAAGAAATATATTAATAAAAGGTTTTATCAACTGGAATGGAAGCTATAGACCTTATGACACAATGTATAAAACTTTAATCCAGGGAAGTAGGCTAAGTAGCTGATTACTCACCTCTTAAGGTTATGGATCACTCACAGAACAATCATAAATAGGGTTCAAGATACCCTATCAGGGTCATGAATGAGAATCCAGTCAGCCTTCAGGCCTAAATCTCTGGTAGTAAATATCCTTATTTAGTTGGTATGGTAATTCTTCTTTATGTGGGATGATTTAGAATTAGGTATAGAGATATTTAAAAGAGATAACCCATTGTACTTATATTTTTGTGTTAAAAAGAAAGCTGTGCATATTTGATATTTTATATATTTGTGATACATGAAAGAATCTGCCCTGTCCATAACAGCCTTGTAAATCTAATTTGAAAAATGTATAATTAATTTGGAGTTAGGATTTCAAAATGAAATCTTGTTTTTTTTCCCAGTATTGAAACATTTAAGACCCTTAAGTCTTGTCATTTTTATGAATTTATTTAATTTTTAAGAAATTTTTAGTTTCTAGGCAGATTTGTTTGTTAGATAGGACAGTTAAAATACTAAAAGGGCCATGCTCAAAGTGTTACAGCTGTTAACACTGCTTCTCACACAGACGCACAGACTGTCAGCTCACAGCAGAAGCCCCTCTGTTCTTTCCCCAGGTCCTACCTGTCCCCTCAACACGATGGGGCCTCACTAAGAGGAAGCCTGCTTGGCCAGCAACCTACCCACTCTAGACCCTGTTCACTATACCCTGACCAGGATTCTATGGCCTCTAAGTCCCTCCTCCCCGCCCTTTATGGGATATACCCAGCATATCCTTTAAAGCACACATGGGTGAACAGGAGTGTATAATGGAATAAATTTGAAATGCTGAAATTATTCTGAGATTTTCCAATATAGCATCTTCTCAGTGTACACATGTCTTCTCTTTGTGCTAATTATAATGTAAGGAAACTGCTACAAATGTGATATAGGACACAACTAGGTTGAAGGACCTTCACCTGCCCACAAATTGATTTTATTGACTATTTCCAGGAAGTGGAATACTCCCATTTCTTAGTTGTCATGTATCATTTTTTCTGGATGGCCCAAGGCTCTCCTCTGCAGTAAGGATGATGCTACTACCATTGCTTTTAAAGATTTTATTTATTTATTTATTTATTTGAGAGAGAGAGAGAGAGAGAGAGAGAGAGAAACAGCATGACAGGGGAGAGGGTCAGAGGGAGAAGCAGGCTCCCCGCTGAGCCGGGAGCCCGATGTGGGACTCGATCCCAGGACTCCGGGACCATGACCTGAGCCGAAGGCAGTCGCTTAACCAACTGAGCCACCCAGGCGCCCCTACCATTGCTTTTATTTTTTTATTTTTTTTTTTAAGATTTTTATTTATTTATTTGACAGAGAGAGACACAGTGAGAGAAGGAACACAAGCGGGGAGAGTGGGAGAGGGAGAAGCAGGCTCCCCGCCGATCAGGGAGCCCGATGCGGGGCTCGATCCCAGGACCCTGGGATCATGACCTAAGCTGAAGGCAGACACTTAACGACTGAGCCACCCAGGCGCCCCCCTACCATTGCTTTTAAAAAATGCTCCAGGATACATTTTTTCCTGTGGAATTTCTCTTAACATGAACTCACTTTTTGTTTTATGGGACAAAATTTCCAACATGCACTTAAAGCTATAAAAAATCAAATTTCAGGGGCGCCTGGGTGGCTCAGTTGGTTAAGCGTCTGACTCTTGATTTCAGTTCATAGCATGATCTCAGGGTTGTGAGATCAAACCCCACGTCAGGTTCCACATTGGGCATGGAGGCTGCTTAGATTCTCCCTCTCCCTCCCTCTAAAAAAAATCAAATTTCAAAGACATATTCTTTACCACCCTCAAAGCTCTGGCAAAGTAAAAACAAAACAAAATCTGCGACATTAAGCAAAGACTAAGTACATTTTGCCGTGAAAGCAGGCCTTAAGTGGCCTAAGGCCCTTCAAATTATGATAAATCTGTGAGCTGCAAGTCACAACTTAGCCTACATGCAGTTGTCCTCCAGATAGTAGTCCAGCACTTTCCTTCAAATGTTGAAGGATACATTGCAGTCTTATAGTCAAAGACAAATGTCTGCATTTCCTTTCAGAATGTATGCAGGTTGCCAGACCAACACTGGATTCCACAACAAGATATGCCAATGAGGAGGACTAGGTCTATGCAAAGAAATTCCAGAGAGGAAACCACCTCAAACTCAGAGGTGCCAGGTCCTATGAAGTTCACTAGATCCACCCTGTCTTAGTTCAGACTGCTATAACAGAATACCACAGGTTAGGTGGCTAAAACAGCAAACATTTATTTCTTATAATTCTGAAGGCTGGGAAGTCTAAGATCAAGGTGCCGGCAGATTCAGTGTCTAGTAAGGGCCCACTGCCTGGTTCATAGACAGCTGTCTTCTCACTGTGTCCTCACATGGTGGAAGAAGCAAGGGAGCTCTCTGGGATCTCTTTTATAAAGATACTAATCGCGGGGCACCTGGGTGGCTCAGTCACTAAGCATCTGCCTTTGGCTCAGGTCATGATCTCAGGGTCCTGGGATCAAGCCCTGCTCTGCAGGAAGCCTGCTTCTCCCTCTCCCACTCCCCCTGCTTGTACTCTCTCGTGCTGTCTCTCTCTCCTTCTGCTGCTCCTCCTGCTTGTGCTCTCTCTCTCTAATAAATAAATAAATGAAGATACTAATCCCTTGTGGGGGCTCCAACCTCATAACCTAATCACCTTCCAAAGAGCCAATCTCCAATCTGTGTGTATGTGTGTGTGTACACATATATGTATATGTATAGGTATATATGTGTATATATGTATATATACGTGCGTGTGTATACACATATATCTCCTGGGGGTTAGGTTTCAACATAAGAATTTTAGAGAAGACAGTCTATAGCACCCCCACACAGCTGTGTGGGCTCAAGATCACCTAATAGAAACATACATCTAATTGCAAGTCTGCTGCACCTGTGAACCAGAGTGCCAAGGACTCAAGCCACAAGCCCATGAAAACAGGGCAACCCTAACTCCTCTACAAAACAGACACAACTTAAGATCTCAAAGCCTAGATGGGAACTTCTAGGTTTCCAAAGCTTACAGCATGTTTAGTCTAGGAGGGGAATGGGGTCATTCTTAGCATCCATGACTCATAGAGGGGAAGACCTCAATGAAGTCTCAAAGAAATGCAAGGGCAGATAACCTTGGGACTAATTGTATGAAATGGGAAACAAGAGAGCTAATTAATACCAACTAGAGTCTTCTTAACCATATTCACCTTGCTTACCACTGTAGTTTGCCATCATCCACCAAAAAGGGCTTCCTTTCCTACCTCTCACCTTGTCCGTCTCCCTGGAGTGTCTCTTATGGTGATGGTGAAGAAGTATAATCCTTGGCAAAGCCTATTCATAGCCAAGTTAATGCATAGGTAAAACTGTGTGGACTCACAATCCAAAGAGGACAAAATATGAGAAAGAAATTAGCTCCTCCATTAAAAGGCACTGTCCTGTGTCAGTAATTAGAAGAGAAAAAGTGCTGGCATAATGATGTTACAGAACCTGGACTGGATCGCCCGACGGAAGAACCAAGCGGCACCCGGAGATCTTGGAGGATAGGAGGTTTATTTAACACTGGCGGGCTCAGAGGAGAGTGGTCTCCAAAGGTCTGAGCCCCGAGCACAAACAAAGGGCACAATTTATACACCTCTACTTCTGCATACTTGGCACTTTTGGAGCATGCGCAAAGTGGGGCAGGGAGAAGAACCCGGATTGGTCCACGTGGGAAGCAGAGCAGGGAGAAGAACCCAAAAGAGCCCTGGGGCTAGGACTGGGACTCTCTCACTGGCTCGGTCAGCCATCTTAGGACACAGATTTTCCTTATCAATGATAGATCTCTAATATTACACTAGACTAACACAGTAACGTCCCCCTTTCAAATGATGTTACTAGCACTTCTTTTAAGTAGGCTTTTGGAAGTTTGATAACTTAGGACTACTTACACCCCGCTGAACGTCACCAGGTCTCACTATCTCCATCTGAGGATCATAAGGATCTTCATCCCCTGCTATCACAAGACAAGACAATTCTTGGGAAAGGATCTTAGATTGTACTCATATATAAAAGATACCCTGAGATTTTGATGTAAGGATCAGGGATGTGGTGGATCTCAGCTTCTGGCTAGTGAGTACTTTTCTACTCCCTTCCTGTAATATACTTCTTATAAACAGAAAAGACTTCATTTAAAATTCTGAATCTGCACTCTCTTTTTCTGTAACAAAGAAAATTAAGAAAGCTACATTTCATGCACACCTGAGTTTGGGACTGAGATTCATTGCTGCTGCAGGTGCACATGAACAGAATTTCTAAAGATGGGAGTGTGGGGCAATTCCTACTGGCAGCTTCTATGGGAACCAGGTTACTGGTCTAGAGAAAAAGTGAGAAGGGAGAGCCAAGACAGGAACCCAAAGGTGTCTGAAAACACAGATACACACAGAGCAAGCATGGTGCTGCAGTGAGAAAGTAGGAGGGGTCTTCATTCCCCGAGTTAATGAATGCAGTACATTTTTAGATGCTTTCTGCAGACCTGGGCAGGGAAGGCTTAAGGCTTGGGGATGCTTTGGGCATACTTTTCAAATATTTGTTTAACATGAATTTAGTGGGGGTAGGGTAAAACTGATATTTTATTACTAAAAACTGAGTCATTTATTAATTTACTCCCACTCGCCAAAGTTATTTTAGCAGCATCTTTTCTGTTTCATTCTTGCTCTCCATTTTTCTTTTGCAAATTTCTGAACCAACCAATTTCTTTTTTCTTTTTTTTTTAAGATTTTATTTATTTATTTGACAGAGAGAGACACAGCGAGAGAGGGAACACAAGCAGGGGGAGTGGGAGAGGGAGAAGCAGGCTTCCCGCAAAGCAGGGAGCCCGATGCGGGGCTCGATCCCAGGACCCTGGGATCATGACCTGAGCCGAAGGCAGACACTTAACGACTGAGCCACCCAGACGCCCCTGAACCAACCAATTTCTTGAGAGTCATATTAAAAGGTTTAAAGTTTAGTTAATAAATCTTTTATTGCCATTATCAGGACTATGCCATACTTGATTGGTGTCAGAATTTCAGCTATGACTGTAATGTGAGTCTGTGGTGGTGCTATTTTTTTTTTTTTTTAATTTTCACTCAAGGATGTTGCCTACTTTGGATGGAGCAGAACCAATTTGCATGTCACTAGTTATGTGAAATTCTGTATGGAACCCTGAATAAACTGGCACTATATTGCTGGTTTATTCCAGTAATATTTTAGGGCCCACCTAGACTGGAAAGCTGTGGAAAGCCTTCCAGCTGGCTGCCTTTTAATTGGCCACCTGGCCTGAGTGAGGGGGAAGAATGCCCTGTGGGCTTACTGGTACTGCTCAAGAGCAGACACTTCATTTCCCAGACTGGCCTACTGGACAAAAACTAAATGTTCTAGCCCGTTTCTTCAGTAGAAGGCAGGTTTCCATGACTTCCCCTCTGACTTCTGCCTCTCCCAGTGGCCCAGGTGCTGGAATTGACCATGGCATTCCCATACACCCAGGACCTTCTTCAGTCTGCATTCTGGCCCCCGGTACTAACAGTGGTGCTTCATGAGAAATGGCGATGGTGTCATTCAGGTAAGGAGTTGGAGGGCAGGCTTGCCATGGACCAGGTATGGAAGAGGGATATAAGGCAGTAGATATACAAAGAGAAAGCAGGCTGCAATAGAAAGGAAGGAATATTTCCGTCCAAAGGCAAATTCATTCAGCCAAACCAATTTACTCTAGGCACAGACAGTAATGCTCACCTATCCTTGTCACAATGGCACTTGGGTATTTGGGTGCTCTCAGCAGGGAAAGGTCAGGAGCAGAAGCTGCCACTTAGTCCCTACTCCTACTCCCCTCCTTAGTGATGACATTTTCTGAACCCCCCACCCACTCACTTCTTTCACAGCCTAGAAATGCTCTCAAATCTCTGGGAGAAATGAAAATCAGATCACTCTTTTGAAAAGTTAAGGAGTTTTGTACAAAGGCCAGGAAATAGGAAATTAATACTAGGTGATTAAATGAACTGTTAAAACAAATCAGGCATTGGGCTTATTATCTGCCTAGCCCAAAAACAGACTAGTTGGGGATAGGAAAAATATACATATGAAACACAAAATGAAACAAGGCAGTATGCTAGAGACTATGAGGTACTCACTCATAGTTACTTTTATCTGATGTATGAATCCCCAAGTAAAATAAAGAGGAGAAAAGTCTAGATTGGGAAGGGAGGGTGATTTGAACCCTTAGTTCAGTGGTTCTCAACCAGGAATGATGTGTCCCCCTGGGGACATTTGGCAATGTCTAGAGACATTTTTGGTTGTCACAACTGGAGGGTGCCTCTGGCATCCAGTGAGTGGAGGCCAGTGGGTTGCTAAACACCATACAATGCACCAGACAGCTCCCACAAAAAAATAATCATTCAGCATAAAATGTCAAGAATGTTGAGGTTAAGAAACCCTGCCCTAGAGCAGTGGTTCTCAATGTTTAGCCTGCATCAGAATCCCCTGAAGGACTTGTTAAAACACAAACTGCTAGGACCCACCCGCAGAGTTTCCAATTCAGTAGTTCTGGGTGGAGTCTGAGAATCTGCTTTTCTAACAAGTTCTCAGGGGATTCTGAGGCTCCTGGTCTAGGGACCAATTTTGAGAGCCCCTGCCCTAGTTCTCAACTCTAATTGCCCTTTCAAATATCCACCTGCTTGAGAATGTGATACTTAGATACTATCAGTGCTCACAAAAGGAGGAAGCAAGAGACTCCCTTTAAGCCAAGAGACTTCCCAGAGACTTAATTAAAGTTTGGGAAAGTATCCCGGGAGGCAGGGGTGGGAGGGGGTCAATAAAATTGATCCAAATAAATTCTTTGCACATACAAAATAAAACTCACATGCACAAAAAGAAATTTGATCAATAAATTAGTAAATTCAGAGTGAGGAGGGAGTAATTAACAGGCCCATTTAAAGTGCGGAATACATTAAATACAGAGTGAGGGACTCCACCGGGACCACTGAAGCAGGAAACACCGATGCATTTGAGAGGCCTGGAAGATTAGAAACATATTTTAACAAGGAGAAAAGAGGAGAGAGAAGGGAGAGCCCAGAATGATGAAGATGCCAAGGCGGGTGGGGGTATGTATTAGGGCCTTTGGAGCCTTGGATTTTGAAATCCTATGAAAAGTTTAACAAAAATGCACCTGTGCTATGCTCTTGTGTATCTCCCGGGCACAGGAAACTTTTAAGTCATATGCTGAGAGCTCTATGCAGGCCATACCTGGTCCTGAGCACTTAATATGTCAAGTCCCTTTATATTGGAGTAAACAAAATGTTTATCCCAAGTCAGGTGAAGCAGAGGCAGATATCACTGATCCAGAACAACCCCAGAATGACCTTGGACACCTTGGCAGTCTCTAAGATCCTCTGCCAGGAAAACTGAGGCCAAAGCAGACTCCATTGCCAGTTCAAGGCACCTGGTTGATGGAAGTCAAGTTCTGGGGCAATTTAATATTAAGGGCAATTAAAAGGCTGTCCGACCTCATACAGACACCCACATACTCAATATATTCTCCCCAAGAGGTGAGGCATGAAGGAAAACAAATGTATGACTAATAGCAGAGCCATAAAGATATAAATTGCTGCTAAGATGAGCCAGGATATACCTAACCTTCAAGTTAGATGTATAGCAGGCTTTTGATAAATGTCAGATCCCTTGCTTTGAGGTTGACTTCAGAGTCCAGTTCCCCACTTCACCCCCAAGTGAGTCCCCTGGAATCTCTGTTGACAGTGGAAATGTAAACTGGATCAGCCATGAATATGAATCATTGTGATAATTCCTTTAGACCTGGTGGAGAACAAGACCTTGGCCAAGAACTGCATCAGCAAGAAGCAGACCTCTTTGGCTTCTGTACCTCCTTATCACACCTCTGAGACCTCTCTGAAACATAAGTAATAGCTTATTTTTCTCTAAGGGAAATCAGTCTAGCTCTGTGAATTTCACTCTAGGTTAGTGAAGGGCTGGGAAGTAATTTTTGCTTTCCATGGAGCCCTGGTCCCCTAAGACCATTAAGAAGACTCTTTCCAAGCCTGGGGAACCTAACTCTGGTACAGGGAAGGGATGCCTGGGTGGCTCAGTGAGTTAAGCGTCTGCCTTCGGCTCAGGTCATGTTCCCCGGGTCCTGGGATCAAGCCCTGCATCGGGCTCCCTGCTCAGTGGAGTCTATGTCTCCTTCTCCCTCTGCCCCTCCCCCCCTGCTTGTGTGCACGCTCTCTCTCTCTCTCTCTAATAAATAAAATCTTCAAAAAAAGAACTGGTACAGGGAAGGAGCCCAGAATTCAGTTCAGAAGACCTTGGGGAGTGTCTCTGCACCTAATTTTTCTCACAGGAGCATTGGGGCCCAGGCCTGAACCTTTAGTGGAGTGGGAGAGAGGTTGCTATGGTTAAAGCTACTTCTGGTTTTTAATTTCCCTCTGCTGTTTTCCATCAGGCCTTCCTCATTAGCTGGATGGGAAGGTTTGCAGAGCCAAATCAGCAGCTGATTCCCTCAGGCGATGTTTTAGTTCTAGTGCTTCCCCAGGTTTTGGGCATAAAAGTGCCTCCCAGGGTGAGGTGACTTGCCACACATTGGACTGACACCTGCCTCTGAAGAGAGACAGCTGAAACCACTTTCCCAGAGCAGCCCCGAAGCAGTCAAGTCAGTGCCACCTTTAGCAGTCTTTCTTCCTAGTCAGCCACAGATCTCACTCAGAGCCTGGAGATGAATTCTTAGTCTAGTGAGCCCTTCCAACCTGCTGGTCAAGCCTTTGCTGTCACCATGGGTGGCTTACATAGTACTCTAAGTGTGAGGTCAGTTAAAAGGCATGAAGCTGCAAACTCCCAGACTCTAAGAGGGAGAAGACAGCTTGCAGGTCATGCCAGCTACACTTTCTTTGGACTGCAACATCCCAGACAGAGGCATCCCACCTTTAACACCTCTACTGGGAGGAAGCTCAGCATGCCATGAGGCAGTAGCCCTTCTACTGATGAACAGCTCTAATGGTTAAAAGGCCATCCTTTTCCCCAATCCCCATCTGCTTTCCTATATTTCCTGTGGAGCTACATGGAATATGTCTGCTGATCCTGCCATCTGATGCTATTTCCACTTGTGCACTATCTTTGCAACTACACCAGATGGTTTGTGAGGGCATGGAGCATGTATGTCTCCTGCTCCTTAGACATCCTCATAGTGTTGCTGGCTGGCTCTAAGGCTACCAGCTAGTGTTCTTAGCTGTGCTCTGAGTTTCTTCACTTGTGGTGACTGTCCCCTCCCACACACCCCCTTCCCCTCCTCAAGCCTGAATTATGTTCACTGCAACTTCACCCTTCTGCTTATACTGGAGCCACTTTTGAGGAATAATGCAAACTTCATGGCCATCTTTGGGAAATGTCCAGAGTAAAGAAAGTGATCTTGAACTCCAACCACATCATTTCTCCAACATACACACATACACACACCACTATCACCACCACCACTCTTTGTATTTAGGAGAATGTGAACACAAATAAGCTTTAAGGGTAATCTTGAAGGGAAAACAAAAATGTCAAAATGCAATATACAACCTGGGGAGGATGAGTGAAGCAGAGAAAACAAGAGTATTTCACACTCCTTGTCTTAGGGCATTATCAGCACAACAGCCAAGTGCATCTCTCTCTCTGAAACATTTATATCAGTGAGTCAGTCTGCACATGCAGTGACATGGATCCCACCTTCAAAAGGCCAACTGACTACATTCAGGGCATAGCAATGCTGCCCTCCTGGGAGGTCCTTTTGCACTTCCTCCCCATCAATCCAACTCCTACCACCCTTGAAGACCCTTGTCCAATCTGACAGCTCCCAGGAAGTGTCCTCTCCTTTCCTGAGCTCCTATTGTGTAGGACACATGCATAGAGAATGCCAACACCTAGCATTTGAAGGAATATTCCATTTTCCTTCTTCTCTAATTGCTAAACATGTGTACATTTTGTCTCTTTATGTAGACTGAAGCCTCCTCAAAAGCAGGGGCTGTGATGGTGATGCTTCTGCATTTATCATAATGCCTGGCACATACAGCTGGGGCTTAAATAAATGCTTTAAAAATATCTAGAAAGGAAGTCTACCAGTGAGTAAGGTAAATAGATTAACCCAAGATTCCTACATAATCAAGACATTGAGTACCTGCTAAGTGTAAAGTACCCATCCATCTTAGTATGATAGAACCCCACTGGCAAAAGATGTCCAAATCTTCTCTTCCTGCAAATCCAGAACACACAAGCTGGTCTTCACACACAAAATTATGCCTGGTCACATCCTGGTGACCCCTTGTAAGTATGGCCTCTGTGACCTGTGTCTCCATTCATGGGGATGGGTTTGCCTGAGCCAACTATAATCTCATACTTCGGATACAGTATTTGTGAAATGACACAGTATTTGTAAAAATTGGGGGAAATGCCCAACTTCAACAGCAAACCTTGTGAAGTTCTGGTGAAAAAAAAAAATCAGCCTAGTGTCTAAGGGCCTTCTTAAAGTAAGCAAGGAAATGAGCCCAGTGTGTAGGGTTGCTGGCATATATGGTTGGCTTGATAGTGTAACAATTCCTGAGGAAACTCCATCAAGCACTAAAAGCACCTGCATGTACAGAATGTGGCTCCTGAAGACATAGAGTGTGTGGGTCAGGCAACCATATGAATATGCCTCAGGGCCTTTTGTATACCCTCTACCTGGACTGGTCTCCCTCTGCCACTCTTCATCACTAGCTCTTTCTTGGTTTTTGAGAACTCCTTCAAGAGGCCTATCTAAAGAAGCTTCCCCATCAAAATGTTTTACCTCAGCTTTCATTCATAGCACTTCCCATGATTTGTCATTTTAAAATATATTCATTCACATATTTTGTCTATGTCTCCATATACTTATATTCTCTACATATTTAGAATATAATAAGCTCCTATTAAGACATGGCTATATCTGTTTCACTCCTCACTGTAACCCCACAGGACAATTAGTAGTCAAATGATTGAGTTAAATGATTATGAGATAGTGTGGCAGAGCAAAAATCACAAGGAATTTCAGGAGAGCTAGGTTCCAGTCTCAGCTTAGCCATTTACTAGCTGTGCAGTATTAGACAAATCGCTTAACCTTTCAGACCCTCGGCTTCCTCAGTTTCCACATTTTTTATATGAAATAATATCACCTACTTCACAATACTATTTGGAGGGGAAAAAAAAAACAAAACATGAATGAGAAAGTACTTGATAAAATGTCTTGTACAAATCTGAATTGTTTTAGTATTATGCGAGGCACCCAAAACAGTACCTCTGCTTTCTCTTTAGGATGCCTAACACAGGTACCTAAAACCCAACCATCAGTCACACCCTTGGATTAATCCTATATTGGAGACATAATACATTGAAAACCATGTGAACCTTTAGTGCAGGTGTTTGACCTTATCATTACCTGGCAGAGAGATGGGTCCTTAGAGGATGGTGCCCAGGATAGGCAGTCTCAGGATGAGGGGTAATGGGAGGAGAACCTTGAAATGCCTTTAGAGAGTGCAGGCCAGGGGAGGGGGCACCTGCAGCAGGGGCTCTGCTCAAGCCAGGCCACTCAGTTGTTAGGGAGAGGGAAACCTCTCACCCTAAGGAAGGTGGAAGTGCCAGATGCAAACTTTCTCTCCTTGGCCTGTGTATATCTCAGGGTCACTTGACTTTACAGAATCCATGTGTGTGCATTG
Source organism: Halichoerus grypus (assembly GCF_964656455.1). Lineage (NCBI taxonomy): Eukaryota > Metazoa > Chordata > Mammalia > Carnivora > Phocidae > Halichoerus > Halichoerus grypus. The sequence goes on along the minus strand of NC_135727.1, from coordinate 22,013,332 downwards.
GAGAGAGGAGAGGGAAGCCAGGGAAGCCAGAGAGCAGGAAACGGACACCAAGGGAGCTGTACTTAATCATAATAACCATTAGTATTGACTTTGGTGCCATCTTAAAGGAGCCATTTGTTATAAGAACCAATAGTCAAAACCCCAAGTCAGCCAGGCTTTGTCTTATGAGCTCTAAAGTAATGGTATTTTGCTGTTCATTTGTTTTAATTTTCTAAATTCAAATGCAATTCGAAATCAATTCAAAAATTGATTTCTCTCTTTTAAACAAAGAGATGTTAAAAGGAGAAAGGAAGGAAGAAAAAAGGAAGGACAGACAGACTGGGCTTTTCAGTGAATCACATAATAATACCCCAAAAGCAGGAACCCAAGGTAGAAGTTATTCCCCTGAGAAGCATGAAAATGGGTGCGAGTTATGACTACATGAACAATATATAAAACCTCTCCAGAGAAGAGGCCAGTAAATCATTTACCTACAGCTTCAACAATGACATATAAAGCTGGAAGAAACACAGTTAAGGTCAATTGACTCCTGGTTTTTAAACTACCACCTCATTTTAATCAGCTCCCCATGCCATTCTACATCTCCAGCTGGCTAACTGGCTAGCTAAATTAAAGTTGTTTGCTCTTTTTCAAGCAGCTCAAAAACAAAGTGGAAACAGTTGAGTGATCTTGCAGTTAAGACAGTTTGGAAAAGGTCAGCAGATTATTTTCCAGCCAGGCCTTGTGAGGATGTCTGCACCCTGATATGATTACCACAATCCAGGGTCTGGCACTCTACAAGACCTTGGTTCTGTCCGTCTCCCCAGCCTCTAGGGACTGGTTCAGACTAGCCAAACTCACACTAAACTGACTGATAACAAGGACCTCCAAGTTCTTAATAGATGATGGTGGGATGGACCTATCCAATAACCAGAATGCTCTGGCCCACTATCCTGGTCTCTAGGAAAGAAACTGAATTCCTTAAACGACTCTAAAGAAGAGAAAATAAACATGAACTACATTAATTTAAATCTAGGTTCATGGCTTCATGTAACAATGTTTTGGGCCTTGATTTTATGATCTGTATAAAGGAGAATAATATTTATCACTTAGCATTGTTTTTGGTGATTTTTGAAAATATTTTGTGAACAGGAGAACATGATACAGATGGAAGTGGTTATTTTTGGCAATAAGAAAGCAGTTTAGTGCACAAAGAATTTGAGAAAGGGGAACGGGAGAGTTCTGTAGGCAGTTTTAATCCCCCTCTGGTAGAACCCAAAACATTCTACACAAAATTAGAGACTGCTTTTCTAAGGACTGAAAGCCACCGCACATAGTCTCTGTCCCTTGGACACATGGAGAAATCACAGATCTCTAACTCACCTATTTCAAAATTTCCTCAGACAGGAAAATCTTCCATCACCGTGACATCTCCTAAAGCACAGGCTGAAATTAGTGATACTGCAGGGTATGTCCCATGAATTCCCTTTGAGATGGATGCCTTCCGGGAGACATTTCCCTGTCTGCTATTTAGACACACCCCCACCTCAACAGCTGTACCTTCACGCGTGTCACTGGACTGCTGCTGCAAACAACTGCATTTATCTACTCCAGGGAGATTCGTGTTGCCTTTCCTTTCAGGGGCAAGTCCTTTTCCGACTTGATCCCCCAGTTCTAGCGATGCTCCTGTGTTGAGAACAATGAAGAATTCCCACTCAGAGCCAGGGCATGGAGAGGTGAAATTGGGGAGGGGCAGTGACAGCACAGAATGGGTGGTTTTATTTATTTTTTTTAAAGATTTTATTTATTTTGACAGAGAGAGAACACAAGCAGGGGGAGCTGCAGGCAGAGGGAGAGGGAGAAGCAGGCTTTCTGCCAAGCAGGGAGCCCGATGTGGGGCTCGATTCCAGGACCCTGGGATTGTGACCTGAGCCGAAGACAGACACTTAACTGACTGAGCCACCAAGGTGCCCCAAATGGATGGTTTTAAACCCCTGGAGATTGAATCAGTTCTCTGGGACAGTGAAAACCTGTTATTATTCACAATGGGAAGACATAGGACATGAGGAAACAAGAACACTCTAAGGCACATTTCAGAAGCCAGAGTAGTAAGCCCAACAGACACTTCCCACTGTCCTTAGACTCAAATTCAAGTTGTGTACTATGGCCCATGAGGCCCTGAGTGACCCAGATTCTGCCAGCTTCTCCAACTTTATTTCATATATTCACACCCTCTCCAGTCACTATACTCCATCCACACGGACCTTTATATTCTTTAGACCTGCCAACTCATTCCCAGCTTGGAGTCTTTGCACCTGCTGTTCCTTCTTGTCTGGGACCCCCCTTCTCCCCTATCTTTGTCTGGCTGAGTCTTTCCCATCACTCAGCTTTCAGGTCAAATGTCACCTCCTCTGATGGCCTTTCTACTAATGTTGCCATTCCCTCAGCCATTCTCTCACCCATTACCATGTTTTATTTTCTTCATGGCACTTACCTAACATTGTATTATTTTTCCCTTTATTGTCTGATTCTCCCACCACAAGAGACAGGACAGAGAACCAGAATAGGTGAAATTGAAGAATTGCAAGTCAGAACACTTAACAGGCTGTGGGTTGAGAAAAATGCTGAAGGCCAGGAGAGAAATGCCTTGTCTTGTGCATATGTATGAGCAGACTGGGTCTATTTAAATCAGCTGAGGTTAACATGCATGGAGTACCTACTGTGTACCAGCCCCTTTGCATATATTATTCCCTGCTTCATATCTCCATGGAAGGAGGGACTATTGTTCCATTGCTTAGGAGGGAACAGTATTAGAATCCCACATTCGCTCCTCTCCATTGTAGGAAGGGCAAACATTAACTGGGCAATATTAACCAGAAGGTTTAGGGTCACTTCACTGAAATAATTATGTGGGCCTGTCTCTTTTCTCTGTAGCACTTTCTCAGTTTCTAGTCTCCCATTCTGTAAGTCCATCTGTGTGGGAAAGAAAAAAAAGAAAAGAAAAGAAAAGGGAAGGGAAGGGAGAGGGAGAGGGAAAGAGAAGAAAGAAAAAGAAAGGAAAGAAAGAAAGAAAGAAAGAAAGAAAGAAAGAAAGAAAGAAAGAAAGAAAGAAAGAAAGAAAAAGACTGCATTCTCCAGCTTGTGGGAAAGAAAAAAAAGAAAAGAAAAGAAAAGGGAAGGGAAGGGAGAGGGAGAGGGAGAGGGAAAGGGAAGAAAGAAGAAAGAAAGAAAGAAAGAAAAGAAAAGAAAGAAAGAAAGAAAGAAAGAAAGAAAGAAAGAAAGAAAGAAAGAAAAAGACTGCATTCTCCAGCTTCTAAGCCTATAGCTAATTTTGATTTGGGATAATCATAAGCCCCATTCTATCTCATGCCCAAACCATATCCTCTGGTCCAACTTTAACAGAGAATCACGTCTTGTAGATATAGACAGGGAAATGAGTCTATATCTCATGAGTCTATATCTCCTCATGAGAACATGTAGAGTTGGATCACTGAGGTTTTTATCCTGGCTCTGCCACCTACTGCATGACCTTGAATAAGCTATTTAATATTTCTGTCTCTTAATTTTCTCCTCTATAAAATAGGAATATTAATAATATCTATTTCATAGGGTTTATATAAGGATTAAGCAATATGATATAAAATATCTAGCAAACCATTGATATATTAATAAATTTTAGTTATCACTAATGAGATACTAAAGGTACAACAATGATCTACAACTAATTCCTTATGTTTGCTGTCAAATTAGTTAGAGCCAAGCAGGGTAGACAGGTAGACAGATTAGACTCACAAATCTCCAACGTGGCCATAAAAAGTTGGGGAATGAACACAATGGCATTTGGATACTAAAGTACTATGTTAAGAGACCAAAGTACTATGTTAAAAGGCCACAGTTTTTGCTGTGCCTCACCAGAATTTGTGTTTGGAGCCTTACATGTGGCTTCATCTAGTATGCTCAGGTTTGGGTCTGGGTCCATTATTAGCAAGTATACATCTTTATTTGGGGTGTCTGGGGCCTCAGGGGTCTAGCCCTGGGAAAGATCAAAGTGAGCTCCAGAGTCAGGAGAAACACTCTGAGGCCATTAGACTACAAAGGCAGCAGAGTTTTCATGAGCTTCAGAATCCCCTGGGAAGAGGGCAAGGTCCTTACTAGTCTCAGGAATTGGTGACCTCAAAACAAGTAGGCCACTGGGTCTAGTGTAAGCATTAGTTGATCTCTAATTAATAGACTTGGCCTTTTCTAGTTTGTTTAGTGGGATTCCTCCTGTTAGATTTCTCAGCTAGGACTGCCATCCAAGGCTTTAAACTAGAACAGAAGCTAGATTCTTTGTGAGTTAAAGAGCAATAATATGGAATTTGGGGCTTTTAAGTTGTCAGTGTTGGACTTTGTTAGGTGGCATTATATCAGCTGCTCCAAATTCTGTCTCCCTTGATCTTGTCTGAAATACCATACAGGACTAAGGAGCAAGCCTTAAAGGGACAAACCTTGGGTCTATTTGGAAGGTCCACAGACTCCCTGGAGTCTCTCCCCCACCAACTCAACTTATTCAGGGGTATATAGGCTTCTTGTTTTATAATTAACCAGGAGTAAGTGGTCCTTTTCTGATATGTTTGCCAAGGGGCCTGATATCATAGGTAGTGAGGAATGACCACTTACTCTGACACTGCATCTTCCCCATTCTCCTTCTACTTCTCCCATCTCTCTTCCAAGCCTCTGTTTACTTATTGTACAGACCCTAAACTGAGAATATTCCCCAAGTATATTGGCTTGTTTACTTTGCTCTTTTCCAACCCATACTCAGTAGACTCATCCACTGTCAAAGCTTCAGCTCTCACCTCCAAGCAGATGATTCCTCACTGAGTCCTATTTGCAACTGTATTTCAGATCCGTATTTCATACCTTCTACATGCAGTGCTGTGCTGGTAAATGTTTAACAGTCTGCTTATGTCAAGAAACTGATTTCTAGTTTTTGCCAATTTCCATGCTATCTGTACTCCCAGCATGGCCAATTTCAAGCTACCATAGTGAGATCACTGAACACAGAGTTGAGAAAAGATATGCACAATTGGCTCTCACAAGATAGTACAAGCTGGATCCCCACATCACTACGGCTACAGATAAACCTCCACTTGTTCATCCTACTGTCACTCAAACTCAGCATCTCCTCTGATAAGCTTTTCTCCATAAACCTTCTCTTCCAAGTTACTCTGTCAATGGTGTCTGTTATAAGGAATCTAGCATTTCCCAGGTTTAAGGTTTCCCTAAAGAAGCTTCCACTAGAATAATATACATAGCCAGTCTGCAACCCCTCATTCCCTTTTCCTCAAGGTGTGAATTAGCTTATTGGTGAGAATAATGAAGAAATGTTCAACTCAGTTCCTTCTGTTCCAGGGTTGGCAGACTCTAGCCCATGAACCAAAATCAGCCCACCACCTACTTTTGTTACTAAAGTTTATTGGAATACAGACATCTTGTTCTTTACCTACTGCCTATGGCTGCTTTCATGCTCCAACAGCCGAGGCAAAAGTTGTGACAGGACCAGTCATATGGCCTGAAAAGTCTCAAATATTTATTACCTGGCTCTTTGCAGAAAAAGTTGGATGACCCCAGTTCTGGGGCTTTCTCTTTCAGATATGCCTGCACTGAGAGCATTGTTTTAGGCTGTTGTCATCCAAGTGAGAATCCTACAGGATGAGCTGTGTTCCTGGAGGGGAAGGCTACAGTTGTCCTGGTAGGCCAATTACTATAAGGAGAAATCTGCATAATTCATAGGGTACTCACATTTTGATATTCATTCATTTATTGAGTTATTTCTCGGTTCTGAGCTCAGTACAGGAACAAAGAGATATTCTTTTCTGTCCCCCTAAAACCCAATAGTACTATTTTATGATTCTCCAACTTAGAAATCTTGTCATCTCTTATATCTTCACCCCTTCATCCGTATTATTCTGGCATATCTGCTTACAAAGTATCTCACACATGCTGTCCTTATCCGGGCTCTTGTCACCTCACATATCTGAACTACTTCAGTAGCCCTCTCTTCTACCCCACTCTTACATCCTTAGTCTTTCTGCCTCCAGTCTCTTCTTATTCAATGAACACTGTACTAGGCACTGGAAGTAGAGATTACTAAGTAACTGTGCCACAAGTTTACAATCTATTCAGGGAGAAAGATAAGTAAACAGGCAATTGCATCACAGTGTGAGAAATACTGTGTTAAGATAGCATTATTATAGCAATAGTATGCTATTGCCAGATCAATCCTCCTGTAACACCACTTTTATCATGCTGCTTAAGAACTTATAATTGCCACCTCCTGCCTGTTAAATAAAGCCTATTTCTGTGCAAAGAGGAGAACAGAGATCATTTTGAGGGGGAAGGGATTTTGTCCCTAATATTTAAAAATTTAAATTCCTTTTGAGAACAGGGAAACATTTGATAATGGGAGGAGGGTTTTAGTGTGACTTTTTCTGGGTGAGGGCCCATTTGGGACAACACATACATTGTTAAATCCTCTCTGGGGAGGGTGTTCTAACATAGCGGTGAATGAAATGAGAAATAGATAATACAAAGCAGCTTTTTGTCATAGTTTGGTGAATTTAATTAAAGTAACTTTATACAGACCAATTTCAGAAGCTTAGGGGAGGGGGTACACATGAAAGAGACTTTCACAAAAGGTTTATTTTTTAAAGATTTTATTTATTTATTTGGCAGAGAGAGAGAGTACAAGCAGGGGGAGCAGCAGGGAGAGGGAGAAGCAGGCTCCCGCTGAGCAGAGAGCCCAACGTGGGGCTTGATCCCAGGACCCTGGGATCATGACCTGAGCTGAAGGCAGATGCTTAACCGAATTTTATTTCATTAAAAGAAAGAACAACACTCCTGAGTGGTCACAGGCTAGACTATTAATCATCTTGGGTAAACCAAGCAACAAATTGTGGTGTAGTAGTGGTTTTGCCCTACAGCCAAAGGAGAGCTTAAAGCTTTCTTTCCGCCTTCTCTAAGTCCACAATACATAAGGCTGAAAGTCAAAATGACCTCCAAAAACCCAGTCTGTCCACCATGTTAGAAGGTACAACTTTTGTATATGTAAGTAGACTAAGAAAACTGCTCTTTCCATTGCTTCTTTCTCAGAATTAACTCTTCCTCCTCAAGCATAGGAGGAGCTCATCGCTTGTAAGGCCCAACAGGATTATGGTTGAACCCAAGATAAAGAACCCCAGCAAGGACAGTTAAGGCCAGCTCAGTTCTAGACTTTAGGGGGAAGGGCCCTATTTTCTTTAGTTTTGTTTTTCTGTGTTACATTTTGTAAGAGTGGTGATGACAGTGACAGCCAAAACCAAGGTTGGACCCTAGACAAAAAGAATCAAAGAAGCTACTTGGTCTGCTCCTGGCCTAGGCCATAAGCTTGAAGGACAAAAGTCATCCTTTCAAATATAAGGTCTGGATTAACAAACCAGAGGATGAGCTTACAAAGAGGTTATAAGACCCTATACAGCAGTAGGACTGTCCAAACAGATAAAGTATATCTTTATAGTTAAGATCCATTCTCTGGAGCTAGACTACCTGGGTTCATCTTCCAGCTCTGCTTCTTACTAGCTATGTAACCTTGGGTAAGTTTCTTAGCATCCCTGAGCCTCTATTTCCTCATCTCAAAAGTGGGGAGACTAACAGCTCCAGTTTCATAAGGCTGTTTTGAATATTCGATGAAATAATTTTCATAAATGTTGTAGAACCATTGTACCCAATAAATGTTAGCTGTTATTACAAGACAACGTACCTTCCCTGCTAGAGATATTCCTTGGCAGATGTAACAGGAAGGGCTGTGGCCATAGAGTTTGGGAGGTTCTGTCCTAGTTACACAAACACTTGAAAAATCACTATGCTAGCCAAATACATCTCCTCATTCCTCCCTTTTCACCTTCTTCTCAATTCTATCCCTTGCTATGTTATTCCCCCCTGCTTAAAATGCTTTTCCCTTCCTTTATCTCTACCTATCCAAACCTAGCACAATTCCATCCCCTAAAACACCAGTGTACTTAGGATCAATACTATGCAATTTAACACTTAATTGTTCTTTAATCCTTTCATGATGCCTACATTAGTCACTCCTATGAATTAAGACATTAAATGCCACTGTTAAAATGAAAATATCATCTGGGTCATAGTAGGTGCTTAATAAATATATAGGCACTCTAGAAAAAGGTTAGGAAAAGTATGCAAACATACCTCAGCAACTAGGTGATTATCAGTCATTACTGAAACACACTTGGCATTACATTTGGTGGTTTGCAGACCATGGTTCCAGTGTCAGACAACCTGGATTCGAATCCCATCTCCACTATTTGCTAGCTGCGTGATCTTAAACAAGTCACTTAAACTCTCTGGGCCTTGATTTCTTCATCTGTACAATGGGTATAATAAGAACAATCAACCTCATAGGGTTGGTGGGAGGATTTAACGAATTTGTTTAAAGCATTTAGCAGAGTGACTATAAGTGTTGGTTTACATTTTAGTGTTGGCTACTAATGTTACTATAAATTGCTTTGTCAGATTAAGTGAACAGGGCCTCCTTGAAATTGAATACAGAACATACATACTAAAAAAGAGTCAAAGCACGGGGTCAGCATGGAAAGGGCAATCCTAGAGAGGAGCTGTAGGGAGGGGCCCTGGGGACCTAAGAGAAGCCATACTATGAAAGAGGACTCCAAAATTCAGAGCACTCAACACAAACTTCTGCAGCCACCCAAGTTTATCTTAGGCTATTCTTGCAGTGACTAGAGTACCCTAGCCTGTCCCAAGTTGTGCTCTAAGAAAGAGAAGAGCTAACATTGCATTTTTGAAAGACTCCCATTTGGTTTATTAAGTAATTAACTTCCTGATGCACAAATGACAAAGCACCAAGTGACCCTCTGAAGCCAATTAAAGCCCAAATGGCTGGATTGCTGTAAAGAATGGGTACTCGGGGAAAAGCCTTCCCTTTCTGAGGCTACCTCCCACCAATCTACTAATTAGACTGGGGAAAGGAAGAGCGGATGGCAAGGAAGCCAGGAAATGCCAACCTATAAGAGGGGTGGGAGGTCTGGGAGCCAAAAGGAAATTAGGCAAAGCTGAGGCTGTACCTCCTTGAGCATTAAGCAGAAACCAGGCAAGCACAAAGCACCATATCTGACCCTCTGCTGGGCTGGGACCACTGAACCTCTACAAAGGCCCAGAGCCAATTTATAATGCTCTATAATGTGATAATCCATAGCTACTTTGGAACTACAGGCTGGCCTCCCTTTGGGTCTCTGAATATTCCCAAGAGGCCCAGGTCATTGGTACTCAGCAGAGCATCATTCTAATGTTAAGATGAATCAAGCATAGCACAAAAGATAAAGCCCCCAAAACGAGCAGGTGGGGCTTACAATTGATCAGATAATGTTACTCCCTTTCCATATTATTTGAAATTATATTTTAGATACATGTTGTTCTTCCCCACTAAGATAAAATTCCTTGCGTTGTAGAGCCATGCCTTATTCATTTCTCTATTTCCCACTAGTACCTAGAACAGTGCCCATGCAAAGTAAGTGCCCAATACATGTTTATTGAATTGAAATATGTTTGAATCTTGGGGTGCCTGGGTGGCTCAGTTGTTAAGTGTCTGCCTTCAGTTCAGGACATAGTCCCGGAGTCCTGGGATTGAGCCCCGCATCGGGCTCCCTGCTCTGCAGGAAGCCTGCTTCTCCCCCTCCCACTTCCCCTGCTTGTGTTCCCTCTCTCGCTGTGTCTCTCTGTCAAATAAATAAATAAAATCTTTAAAAAAAAAATATGTTTGAATCTCAAAAATAACTAAGGATGGGAGAGCGACAGAACTAGGAAAATAGTTTCTGGTCATCTGCAGCAACCTTCCTTCTCTTTGTGGATTTTCTGCTCAGTTACCAAGACTAAAAAGTCTGGGCATGCCAAGATGTGTGACAAATTATACAAGAAATACAACACAGTGAAATCTAGATTTCCTTATGTTTCCCCATTGTTACAATGGCCTTACTTCCTAAAAAGTGTCCTCTAAAAAAGAAAAATAGAAGACATATAAAGTTTTTTTTTAATTGAGATTCAGCTCTATGTAACTTGAGGCAATGTGGTTTAACAGAAAGAGCACAGACTTTGAAGTGTATGACCTTGAGCAAGTTACTTAACCTCTCTGAGCCTTTCATATCTGTAAAATGGCAGAAAACAGACCCTATCTCATATGTTTTTGAGGTCTAATCAAGCTAATACTTCTAATACACCTAGAAAAATGCCTGACAATAGTAAGCACTTAATAAATTTTAGAAACTATCTGTATGAGGATTAAGTAAAATTAAATGAGATGAAGCATGTAAAGCAGAGGTCACAGCTTATGTCTAAGTAAGACCCAGACATGTTTGGGTATATCTGGTACAATCTTTAACAGCCCTAAAGAAAGATATTTCTGCAAAAACTGAGGAAGCTCCTGAAGGAGAATTGTAGTACAGGAAGGTATAAGAATCAGGGGTAAAATAGCTTAGTCTTCAGGAATCCTGGGTACAGTTGGGTATCTCTCACTTGGATTTGTTTCCTAGCCCAGTCCCACATAGCTTATGTCTGAATAGGTAGTAATGGAACAGGTAAGGACTTTAAAGGGTATTACTAAAAGCTGTGAGGGAAAAAAAGGTACTGAGCTAAGTAACTTTGGAGCTAGGTGGAGACAGTAAGACTAATGACAAAAGGCATTGCACATAAGCACCATGCTCCATTTGAGAAAGTTGTTTCCCACAAGACTATGGTTTAACAATTTTGATACCACTATACATGTATACTAGATTGAATAATTAAGTAAATGGATGGCAGATGGTGGGAGCTTGTTATTTTGCTACTGGAATGGGAGGTTACAGATAATTAAGGGGAGAGGCTAAAATGATCCATGATGTACTAGAGTTGGAGACATCAGTTTGGACTGATGTTTAACTTAATATAGATTCATATAGTTACATGTAGAAATATTTATAGATATATGTATATACATGTGTTAGTATAGACACACATATCTCTTTTCTCTGTCAGCAAAGAGGGTCTAGAAGCACTGACACCTCAATAGCAACAAGCACACCTAGTACCCAGATCCTGGTTTCTAATACCATTCTCCAAAAAAAAAGGAAGCAGGAGAAATGGCTGACTCTATAAATGAGGCATAAAATTAAGGAATTGCCAGACATTAAGGAACTGCTTTGAAAAACCTCTCTCTTTCTCTCTCTCTCTCTCACACACACACACACACACACATGTACCCACATACACTGATGAGAGATTTATACCAAAGAGACAAAGGGATGCAGGAGTCAAATGAAAGAGCTTCCAATGGCCAAAGTGGTAGCCATTTTAGCAACAAATTAATAAAATACTAGAAAAGTCTATACTCATTACCCATGGTAGTTACGTTCTACAAAGTCTCCGTGAATACTGAATTAGCTAATACTGAACCATTGCTCCTAGGGAAAATACAGAGTTAGGTTCCTATAAGCCTCTTGATACAACATTCTCTTTGATCAATATATAACCTTGTTTTAATGCAGGTTTCTGTTTAAAGACAACTTATTCAATATATACTGTTGAGTCCTTAACAATGAACTCATGGACAAGAACACTATAATTCATGCCTGAACAAAGCTTATCTAACATATATATTTTCTCCATCATAGCCTTCTTACACTTGGGAACACTAAACAGTACTTTGGCACTAAGCTTGGGGGCCATTTTAAGCAGTGAAATCACAAATAAAAACCACAAAAGTGGGGAAAACATGACATTAAATAGATGATAAAAAGCATACTTGTTTATAATATGAGAGGTGAAACAAGAAAGCAGAGCATTGCCTTGTTCGACCTCAGCTGGGAACATGCACTTCAGGCTGCTAAAGTTTTTTGTTGCTCTGCACATGTCTGAAAATGAACATGAAAGTGCCACAAGTATTGATTGGAGAGTTACAAATAAATTTTAGCAAGTAGGCAAATTCAAAAATACAGAATCTGTGAATAATAAGCATTAACTATACTAGGTTATACCTAGAAGTTTAAAATAAATATCCATGAGCCCATACTGATGTAAATAGTTAAATAAACAAACAAATGGGAAGAAGAGACCAATCTCCTGTGCATAAGATTCCAAATAATTTATGTAAATATCCACCCTCAAGATGCTCCCCACTCCTTAAACATTGGTTATGCATAGTGACTTCCTTCCAAAGAGTATAGAAAGGTGTTTAAAAAAATAGTAACTTTACAATGGAGAAACCTGACAAACACTACCTCAGCCAGGTAATAAAGTTCAACTGTGATAAGTCACATTGACAGTAGGTACCCTTGATATAATGTGATGAGAATGGCACTTTACCTGTGTGGTCTTCCTCCCAAAAACCTATATCCCAAGTCTAACCATGAGAGAAACATTAGACAAATCTCAGTTGAGGGACATTCTACAAAACATTTGACCAGTACGCCTCAAAACTGTCAAGGTCATCAAAAATAAGAAGTCTTAGAAACTGTCACAGCCATGAGGAATCAAAAGAGATATGACTATTAAATGTAGTGTGGTATCCTGGATGGAATACTTGAACAGAAAAAGGACATTAGGAAAAAGAAGAAATCTGAGTAAAGTATGGACTTTAGTTAATAATAATGCATTAATGTTGATCCATTAATTGTGACAAATGTACTCTAATAATGTAAGATATTAACAATAGGGGAAACTAATTATAAGGTATTTGAGGACTCCCTGTACTATCTTCTCAACTTTTCTATAAATCTAAAAACTATCCTGAAACAAAAGTTTAGTCAAAAAAAGTTGTAAGGTTATCAGCAGTCTTACTTGAGGACCCCTTCCAAAAAAGTATAATACAAAGCAAGAGAGATACATTCTCCCCTACCTTAAGATAAATTATCCAGATGCTCTGGCACCATGAATAGTCCTGTGTTCTCTTGTCAGTACCTAGAAGAAGAGCCACAGGGTCAGGAAGAGACACTTGAGTTCAGCAGAGTAGGGGCAGCACCCAAAAAACAGCAGAGCCTTAATGGGAGATAGTAAGAACAGATGAATACCTAGTTAATGTGCTGCAGAGCACCAACAACACATGACAGACTTGTTCATGATCACAGGGGAAATACCAACTAGGAACTTCAAGAAAAATTTAAGAGACACAACAGAGGACTGGGATCCTGCAAGAAACAGGTGGAGCAACAGCCAGTGGTACTGAATTATGTACCATTATTATTAAGACTGCTGAGAACTAAGGAATCTTAGAGGTTACACATGCAGTGCCTAACCCATAATAGGTCCTGCAAAAGTTCAGTTGCCTACCAATATGTCAAAGTTGTCCCATCCCAGCTCACAAGAACTAATTGTTAAATCTTCAGAAATTTTGTGAGCTAGTTGTTAAACACAGCCATTATTAAAATTTATATATATCTACAATTAAATTATATTAAAACCAAAGGAAATACTCAAAACATATCATTTCCTCATTCTTGTACTATATTTTATTATTCTCTATGCCCTTCAGGTTATTTACATCTATAGTCTCTATAAGATGGAAATACCCCATAACAGTGTGCTGCTACACATCTCTTCCAACTCCTCATTCAGTGACATCACAATTGTAGCTTGACATCAGGCAGTGGGAAGTATTCACAATGTGGGAATTTGAAAATGCTAAAAAAAAAAAAAAATCAAGGTTTGATTTATCACTTTGTTGATTATCTAAACTAAAAAAAAAAGTGATGGGGAAAGTCTTAACACATATTATATTTAAATCTGTTGCTTTGGAGGTGTGCCTGGGTAGCTCAGCCAGTTAAGCGTCCAACACTTGGTTTCAGCTCAGGTCGTGAGATCAAGCCCCACATCACGCTCCATGCTCAGCATGGAGTCTGCTTGAGATTCCCTCTCCCTCTGCCCCTCCCCCCATTCACACACACTCGCTCTCTCTAAAATAAATAAATACAATCTTTAAAAAAAAAACTGTTGCAGTGGAATATTGGGGAACTTGGAAAGATGGAGAAATATGAGGACCCTGAGCTTACCTCATCCCATGTTTACAATTAGATATCATCCACACCCAAGTCAAAAGACCAGAGAGCAATGTGAAGACTGGCAGAACAAATTCCACAACTAAGTATAGAAAAGAAATTGCATCTGAAAGGTTAGGAAGGTCAGAAAGGCAGAGGAAGGTTGCCCTCAGGAGGGAGGGAGCTGTGCATGTGGAAAGGGCAAATAAACAGGCCCTTGCACCAGGGAACACATGGGGAAGACTTATCCCCATAAAGTTTGGCTTTAAAAACCAGAGGGGTTAAATTCCATGAGTTTGTAAAATGAGTGGGACTTAGAGCCTGGAGCTTTAAAAGTCAGCTGACTCAGCACCAGGTGAGCTAAGAAGGCAAGTGATAGGTGGGTCACCACCCTTAAAGAGACAGCAGACTGTGTAGAGAGGCAACATAAAAATGGCAGTTTATGGGGCACCTGGGTGGCTCGGTTGGTTAAGCGTCTGCCTTCAGCTCAGGTCATGATCTCAGGGTGCTGGGATTGAGCCCCACATTGGGCTCTCTGCTCAGTGGGGAGTCTGCTTCTCCCTCTCATTCTCCCTCTGTGCTTTCTCTCTCTGTCAAATAAATAAAGTCTTTTTAAAAATGGCAGTTTATACAACAAGGGGGGCAAATGGGAGACAGATCTGGTCAAACTGATTTCAGAGCATATTGGGAAACTTCTTTGAAAACAAGGGAGCTGGCAGGCACCATTTTCCTCCACTATCCCCCAGCATAAACACAGAGCCACCTGCAGGAGGCAGGGCCACACAGATACTTGTAGCCTTGGCCCAGGGTTCAGGGCAAATTTTGTTAAAATTGCACATGTGCCACCCAGCCACCAGGAGCAGACCTGCTGCCACACACCTTGCCCAGCTGCCACACCCGCCCTTGTGCCTCTAGCCACTCTCATGCACTGCACCCAGCCCCTGGGTACACAGCTGCCACCGTGTGCCCTGCCCAGCTACTACACAGCACCCAGCTGTGCACCCACAGCCAATGTCTCACACCAGGCCCAGCCATACCCAGGATCCTCACATGCCACACCCAACCTTGCACCCCCGGCCACCCCAGTATACATACCCCAGCTGACACAGTGCTTTGGGGGATCCAGTATAGGACTAGTGGCCCACCACAAATTTTGCTACCATCACCACCCTGCTCACAAGTTCCCCAGTGGGCCACCTCAGAGCTGGCCTGCCTGGGTCTCACTAATACCACAGGGAGTAAGCACAG
Source organism: Halichoerus grypus (assembly GCF_964656455.1). Lineage (NCBI taxonomy): Eukaryota > Metazoa > Chordata > Mammalia > Carnivora > Phocidae > Halichoerus > Halichoerus grypus. Next base: position 21,998,048 of record NC_135727.1, on the reverse strand, counting down.
CCAACAGTGGCCAGAAGGGCAGGGCAGATGACTGTGCTGAAAGGAAAAGTGACTCAGCAGCAAGGCATAAGCAACTCTTTTGAAGTGCCAGGTTCTGATGAACAGGGGACACTGCACTGCAGGCACTACAGGACCTCTTCTACATAAAGTCCCTACTTTATTAAAAAAATATATTTTCTTTATTTATTTGACAGAGAGAGAGAGAGCACAAGCAGGGGGAGCAGCAGGCAGAGGGAGAAGCAGGTTCCCTGCTGAGCAAGGAGCCTGATGTGGGACTCGATCCCAGGACCCTAGGATCATGACCCGAGCCAAAAGCAGATGCTTAACTGACTAAGCCACCCAGGCATCCTAAAGTCCCTACTTTTAAGAGCAGAAGACATAGCTGACTTTCTTAGCACAAAGAAACAGACTAAGAGAGGCAGACAAAATGAGGAGACAGAGAAATTTATCCCAAATAAAAGAACAGGACAAGGCCACAGCCAGAGATTTAAGCAACACAGATATAAGTAACATGCCTGATAGAGAATTTAAAACAATGATCATAATAATACTCACTGGACTTGAGAGAAGAGTAGAAGACATGAATGAGACCCTAACACAGAGATAAGGAATAACATAGAAGAGAAAAAAGGCTCAATAAATGAAATGAGAAACCCACTTGATGGAATGAATAACAGGAAGGAAGAAGCAAAGGAACAAATTAGTGACCTACAAGACAGAGTGATGGAAAGTAATCCAAATGAACAAAAGAGAAAGAAGAATTACATAAAATGAGAATATATTTAGGGAAATCAGTGACTCCATCAAATGTAATAAAATTTGTATTATAGGAGTCCCAGAAAAAGAAGAGAGAGAAAAGGGGGCAGAAAATTTATCTGAAGACATAATAGCTGAAAACTTCCCTAAATCCAGATCTAGAAGGCACAGAGAGCTCCTATCAAAATCAACAAAAGCAATCTGACCCACACCAAGACACTGTAATTAAATTTGCAAAATGCAGTGAAAAATATCTTAAAAGCAGCAAGACAAAATAAGTCCATAACTTACAAGGGAAAACCCATAAGGCTGGCAGGAGATTTTTCAACAGAAACTTTGCAACCCATAAGGGAGCAGCATGATACATTCAAAGTGCTGAATGGGAAAAATCTGCAGCCAAGAGCACTCTATCCAGTAAGGCTACCATTCAGAACACAATGATAGATAAACAGTTCCCCACACAAATAAAAACTAAAGGAGTTTGTGACCACTAACCCAGCCCTGCAAGAAATATTAAAGAGGACTCTGACTAGAAAGGAGAGACCAAAACTGACACTATACAGGTAGGAAACAAAAAAGCAGGAAAAACCAATATTTCTGTAAAAAAATCAGTCAAGGAACTCACAACATAAAAGGATGTAAAATATGACAATGTATACCTAAAACTCGGGGAGGAGAGGAGTGAAAAAACGACCATCAATTTAATATAGCAAAAATAAAAATTTCTCTTAAAAAAATCAGTCAAGGAATTCCAAAAAAAAAAGATACAAAATATAAAAACATTTACCTGACACATGCAGAGGAGAGAAGAATGGATTCAAACTTAAACGACCATTAACTTAATATAGACTGCTATATGCAGAAGAGGTTTATACAAACCTAATGGTAACCATATATCAAAAACCACTAATAAACACACAGAGAATAAAGAGAAAGAAATCCAAATATATCCCTAAAGAAAATCAGCAAAACATGAAAGATAGAAAGATAAGAAAGGATCAAAGAAAATCTTCAGAACCAATGATAAAATAAGTAATAAAATGGCAATAAATTCATATCTATCAATAATTGCTTTGAATGTAAATGGACTAAATGTTCCAATCAAAAGACATAGGGTGACAGAATGGATAAAAAGAAAAACCAATTGGGGCACCTGGGTGACTCAGTTGGGTACAGAGCTTACTTAAAAAAAAAAAAAAAATTTCCTAAGAAACAAGACCCATCTACATGCTGCCTACAAGAGACTCATTTTATTTTATTTTAAGATTTTATTTATTTATGTGAGAGAGAGAATGAGAGAGAAAACAAGAACAAGCCAGGGAGGAACAGACGGAGAGGGACAAGCAGACTCCATGCTAAACACAGATCCCTACAAAGGGCTTGATCCCGTGACCCATGAGATAATGACCTGAGCTGAAACCAAGAGCCCAGATGCTTAACCGACTGAGCCACCTAGGTGCCCCACAAGAGACTCATTTTAGACCTAAAGACATCTGCAGATTGAAAGTGAGGGTATGGAGAAATACCTATCGTGCAAATGGATGTCAAAAGAAAGTCAGAGTAACAATACTTATATCAGACAAAATAGACTTTAAGACAAAGACTGTAACAAGAAACAAAGAAGGACATTATATAATAATAAATGGGACAATCCAACAAGAAGATGTAACAACTGTAAATATTTATATACCCAACATAAGAGCACCCAAATACATGAAAGAGTTAATAATAAACATAAAGGAACTAATTGATAATAGTACAATAATAGTAGGGACCTTAACACCCCACTTACATCAATGGGCAGATCATCTAAGCAGAAAATCAACAAAGAAACAATGGCTTTGAATGACACACTGGAACAGATGGATTTAACAGATATATTCAGAGCATTCCATCCTAAAACAATAGAATACACATTCTTTTCAAGTGCACATGGAACATTCTCCATAATAGATCACATATTAGCCAACAAAACCAGCCTAAACAAATTCAATATCAAAGGCATACCATGCATCTTTTCTGACCACAATGCTATGAAAATAGAAGTCAACCACATGAAAAATTCAGGAAAGACCACAAATATATGGAGGTTAAATAACGTGCTACTAGACAAAGAATGGGTCAACCAGGAAATCAAAGAAGAAATTAAAAAGTACATGGAAACAAATGAAAATGAAAACACAATTGTCCAAAACCTCTAGGATGCAGCAAAAGTGATTCTAAAAGGGAAGTTTATAGCAATACAGGCCTATCTCAAGAAAAGCAAGAAAAATCTCAAATAAACAACCTAACCTTACACCTAAAGGAGCTAGAAAAATAATAACACACAAAAACCTAAAACAAGAAGAAGGAAGGAAATAATAAAGATTAGAGCAGATATAAATGATGTAGAAACTAAAAACACAACAGATCGATGAAACCAGGAGCTGGTTCTCTGAAAAAAAAAAATCAATAAAATTGATAAACTTCTAGCCAGACTTATCAAGAAAAAAGGAGAAAGGACCCAAACAAATGAAATCACAAATGAAAGAGTAGAAGTAACAAACAACCAGAAATACAAACAATTATAAGAGAATATTATGAGAAACTCTATGCCAACAAATTGGACAACCAAGAAGAAATGGATAAATTCCTAGAAACACAGAAACTATCAAAACTGAAACAGGAAGAAATAGAAAATTTATACAGACCAATAACCAGCAAAAAAACTGAATCAGTAACCAAAAAACTCCTAACAAACAAAAGTCCAGGACCAGATAGCATCACAGACAAATTCTATCAAACATTTAAAAGAAGAGTTAATACCTATTCTTTTCAAACTATTCCAAAAAATAGAAAAGAATGGAAACTTCCAAATTAATTTCTATGAGCCCAGCATTATCCTGATGCCAAAACCAGATAAAGACACCACAAAAAAAGAGAAGTACAGGCCAATAACCTTGATGAACACAGAAGCAAAAATCCTCAATAAAATACTGGCAAATCAAATTCAACAATATATTAAAAAATATTTCATCATAATCAAGTGGGATTTATTCCGGGGTTTAAGGGTGGTTCAATATTTGTGAATCAATCAACATGATACATCAATAAGAAAAAGGATAAGAAACATACGATCATTTCAATAGATGCAGAAAAAGCATTTGACAATGTACAACATCCAGTAATGATAAAAACCCTCAACAAAGTATGTTTCAAGGGAACATACCTCAACATAATAAAAGCCATATATGAAAAATCCACAGCTAATATCATCCTTAATGGGGAAAAACTAAGAGCTTTTCCCCTAAGGTCAGGAAAAGACAAGGATGTCCACTCTCACCACTTAATTGATCTTCAACAAAGCAGGAAACTATAACCAATGGGAAAAAGACAGTCTCTTCAGCAAATGGTGTTGGAAAACTGGACAGCAATATGCAAAAGAAAGAAACTGGACCACTTTCTTATACCATACAGAAAAATAAATTCAAAATGGGTTAAAGACCTAAATGAGAGACATGAAACCATAAAAATTCTAGAAGAGAACATAAGCAGTAACTTCTTTGACACTGACAACAGCAACTTCTTTCAAGATGTTTTTCCTGAGGCAAGGGAAACATAAGCAAATATAAACTACTGGGACTACATCAAAATAAAAAGCTTCTGCACAGTGAAGGATAAAGTCAATAAAACTAAAAGGCAACATACAGAATGGGAGAAGATATTTGCAAATGATATATCTGATAAAGGGTTAGTATCCAAAGTATATAAAGAACTTATACAACTCAATACCCAAAAAAACAAAATAATCTGATTAAAAATGGGCACAGGACATTAACAGACATTTCTCCAAAGAAGACATCTAGATGGCCAACAGACACATGAAAAGATGTTCATCAGCACTTACCATCAGGGAAATGCCAATCAAAACTACAATGAATTATCACCTCACACCTGTCATATAGCTAAAATCAAAAACACAAGAAACAACAGGTGTTAGCAAGGATGTGGAGAAAAGGGAACCCTGTTGCACTGTGGGTAGGAATGCAAACTGGTGCAGCAACTCAGGAAAACAGTATGGAGTTTCCTCAAAAAGTTTCAAATAGAACTGCCCTATGTTCCAGTAATTGAACTACTGGGTATTTACCCAAAGAATACAAAAACACTAATTCAAAAGGATACATGCATCCTTATGTTTATAGAAACATTATGTACAATAACTAAGATATGGAAACATCCCAAGTGTCCATCAACAGATGAATGGATAAAGAAGATGTGGTGTAGGGGCACCTGGGTAGTTCAGTTGGTTGAGAGTCCAACTCTTGGTTTCAGCTCAGGTCACAATCTCAGGGTTGTGAGATTGAGACCCATGTCAGGCTCCACAGAGCCTGCTTGAGATTCTCTGCTTCTCCCCTTGCCCCCCCACCCCGCTCGTATTTTCTCACACTCTCTCTCTTTCTCTCTCTAAAATAAAATAAATAAAATCTTTTAAAAAAAGATGTGGTGTATATATGCATATATATTTTTATATACATACAATGGGATATTATTCATCCATTAAAAAAATGAAATCTTGCCATTTGCAATGATGTGGCTGGAGCTAGAGTATAATGCTAAGCAAAATAAGTCAGAGAAAGACAAATACCATATGATCTCACTCATATGTAAATTTAAGAAACAAAACAAATGAACAAAGGACAAAAAAAAAAGGTAGAGACACAAACCAATAAAGAGACTCTTAATTACAGAGAACAAACTGATGGTTACCAGAGGGGAGGTCAGTGGGGGATTGGTGAAATAGATGAAGCGGATTAAGAGTACACTTCCTTGATGAGTACTGAGTATGTATAGAATTGTTAAATCGCTGTATTGTATACCTGAAACTAATATAACACTGTATGTTAAGGATACCAGATTTAAAATAAAACTAAAAGAAAAGGTTGGGGCACCTGGGTGGCACAGTCGGTTAAGCATCCAACTCTTGGTTTAGGCTCAGGTTGTGATCTCAGGGTTGTGAGATGGAGCCCTGCATGGGGCTCTGCACTCAGTGTGGAGTCTGCTTAAATTTCTCTCTCCCGGGCGCCTGGGTGGCTCAGTTGATTAAGCGACTGCCTTCGGCTCAGGTCATGATCCTGGAGTCCCTGGATCGAGTCCCGCATCGGGCTCCCTGCTCAGCGGGGAGCCTGCTTCTCCCTCTGACCCTCCCCCCTCTCATGTGCTCTCTCTCTCTCTCATTCTGTCTGTCTCAAATAAATAAATAAAATCTTTAAAAAAAAAAAAATTTCTCTCTCCCCCTCCATCTGCCCCTTCCCCCACTCTCGCTCTCAAATTAAATAAATAAATAAATAAATAAATAAATAGGTTGATATAGGGTGTGTAATAGATGAATCTAGGAAGGTAGGTTGGAGATCTGAAGTTGGAAACTTTGAATGTTATGCTATGGCATGTGGCATTTATTCTGTAGTCTCTGAGAAGTGTTTTTCAGATATTTACAATGTTACAAACTTCTTAATGATTTGAAATAGGTGAAGGGGATTGAGAATACACTTATCATAATGAACACTAAGTATAGAATTGTTGAATTGCTATAGTGTACACCTGAAACTAATATAACACTATATATTACTGACTAGAAGTAAAATAAAAACTTTAAAAAAAATCATGAGTAGGGGGCAAGAAATCTAGTAATTACACAGAAGAGAAATTAGGCAATACCTTGATCAGATTATCAAAATGTTCATCTCCAATAAAGGACATAAGGACATCACATGGCTCCATATACCCTGAGAAGAACATCATATCACTTATACAGTACTCAGGCCAAGAATGCAAAACCTCAATCCCAATACAAAGAAACTACAGATGAAAAAACAAAATGAGTAATACTCTATTTTTAAAAAGAGAGGGGAGTTGAAAAACAAATAACTTGTATACCAACGAAATTTCAAACTTTGATATTTCAAAGATCACCATAAAGAAAGAGAAAAGGCAACCCATAGAACTGGAAAAAAATTTTGCAAATAATATCTAACAGTGGATTTGTAGCTAGAATAATTAAAGAATTCTTTAAATAAAATAGACAACTTAAAAATGAGCAAAGGGTCTGAACAGATATTTTTCTAAAGAAGATAAACAAATGGCCAATAAGCACATGAAAAGATGCTCACCATCATCAGCCATCAAGGAAATGCAAATCAAAACCACAGTGAGACACAATTTCACACCCACTAAGATAGCTATAATCAAAGAGTCAGATAATAACAAATGTTAGTGAGGATGTGGAGTCATTGGAACCCTCATACATTGCTGGTAGGGATGTAAAGTTGTGCAGCCACTTTGGAAAATTTGTTAGTTCCTCAAAAGGTTAAACATAGAGTTACCATTTGACTCATCAATTTCACTCAAGAGAAATGAAAACAATGTCCTCACAAAAACTTGTACACAAAAGGTCATAACAGCAGTAATCATGATAGTAAAAAGTTAGAACAACTCAAAAGTCTATCAACTGAATGGGTAAACAAAATATGATAATATTAGAAATATTATTCCAAATATATTATTCCAAATAATGGAATATGATTTGGCCATGAAAAGAAATGAAGTTCTACATGGATTACCCTTGAAAACATTACGGTAAGTGAAAGAAGCCAGTCATAAAAGACCATATATTATATCATCCTGGTTATATGAAATAGCCAGAATAGGTAAATTCATAGAGGCAAAACTTATAGGTTACAGGCTGCCTAGGGTTGGAGAGTTTGGGAGGAAATGGGCAGTGATTGCTAAAGGGTACCTAGTATCTTTTGCGGTGATGAAAATGTTCTCAAAATTGATGTAGTGATGTTTTCACAGTCCTGTGAATACATTAAAAATCATAGAATTGTGCCTTTTAAAAATATATTTATAAATATTACAGAAAAAAATTAAAAAATAAAACTTTTGCATTGTATCTATAGTCATTATATTGTGACTAACACAAAAAATAAAGGCATTTTCTTCTGGTATTTGAAAACTATTATCCAATTCAACAAAGTTGCTCACAACACTGATGAATAAATGAAGTTCTGATATCCATATTTATTGTTTTACTTTCATCTTATTCATTAACATAAAAGAAAATATCAACCAACACTTATGTCAGGACTATATTCATTCATCAATCACAACCATAGGTTGGCTACAGATACAAAGAATTCAACAAAAATCAAAAAAGCATTCTGTGAGAATGAACTGGCTATGTGATTTAAAATAAGGAGTAATGTATATTTTAATATGCTTTAAATTGTGTGCTACCCATCCTTCATATCAATAAAATTAGGAATACACACGCACCCATTTTTTTTTTCTAGAGAGTCTATTGTTAAACTTTTACCAGCATAACACAGGCTCCTGTCCCTTTGCTCTGAGTAAGACTATACAGATAAATATATATCAGCAGTCACTACAGTCCTATTTCATTGCTTAAGTTTCTCCAAGTGACTAGAGTCTTGTTGGGCAACAGCTCCAACCTGAGAAATGGAGATAAGAATAGAGGGACTTTTGTGAAGCAGCTGGGCAGAGACTAGAGAATGGGCAGGAGATACCTATGAAAACTTAATAGGACAAAACCTCACACATGTTAAGCAGTTCTGGCCAAGCTCAGCTCTAGCAGTCTTCTTCCCCCACCTGGACCAATTGCAAGCAAGCATAGCTCTTTTCATTCATCCTTGTCTTCCAAGCTAGGGTAAACACATTCAATTTTCAGAAGTTTCTGCTAGCAACAGAAATTGCTATATTAAAAAGAGAGAGGAGGCATTTTTTTTTTTCTGTATGTTGTGAAGGCATGGAAAAAAGGTGAAATACAACAGTGAATAACGTAGTACTTGTTTATATTTTGATACTACTGCTCCCTGTCAGATTTTCCATAGCTAATGGAGAGACAACTCTATTATAAGACATGGCTCAGGGGACCTACCATCAGCATAGCTGAAGCTTACCTTTCAGAAAGGTTCTTGTCAATTCACAGAGAGTCTTACAGAACCACAAAACCACAGTCCTTCCTGCTGCTTCTGCCTTAATTACTTATAAAAATTAGCAGCCAGCATCCATCTTTGACACAACCTTGACATGATAGTATACATACTAAGTCTACAAGAAATGCTTTTGTATTTTTGCTCCAATGTTGAGTGTGAAAAGGAGCTTTATAGTTTAATTCTGCTATGTGGCTATTGCATGTGTGTTGTATGGGGAATGGAGAGTCAAAGGGTCAAGACTACACAGTCATAAAATGTCAGAGCTGAAGGCAATGGGATGCTGGACCCAGCACAAACTGGTTCACAAGAACCAATTATCCGTATCTCCCAACCCTGCATTTAGTGACTACAAGTTAGTAGTTTGAAATCCACCTTGATGGGAATATTTATACCATAGAAATCAGCAAACATTACAAATCAAGGCTTTTCCCTCCTAGAGATTCAGTTTATTAGCATATCACAAGCTCAAAGGGATCTTAGTCATTATGAAATATAACTCCCTGGAGAATACTAAAGAAGTAGTATTAGGACATTGGAAAAAGGGGGAAAAAACCTAAAGGAGTGAATTTGTGAGGGACAAGGATGTTGGAGAAACCCTGCCCTATTACCATCCCCTAGGTCTTGGCTTTTGTTCCCCTTTCTCAGCCCTGCCCTAGAGTATACGGTATAAGAGGGCCAAGATAGCAGTTGCCATAAATACACTCCCAAGTGAAGAGCCACTGAGAGCTCAGCCTGTCCAAGAGTGAAAGTACAGCTTCCTCTGCCTATAGTGTCAGCTCCCAGAGGAACTACAAGGCAAAGGGGTCTTAGATCCCCACCTGGTCACCAGGAAAGCAAAGCTCCAGTACAGCTTAGCACAATGGTCTCTAGTTATAGATTAGCTACACATAATTCACCTGCTACTCAAAATTGCTAGGCTGAACTCAAGTGGCAATTCCTGAGAAATACAGGAATTAAATGACCAAGTTTATCCACACCCATCTCCTTGGCCCCTCTCATTTTCCCTGGGCCATTCAAATGCACACTCAGCAGGGGCACACAGAACTCAGAAAAGTTCCTTCATTGCCTCTGCCCCTCCTCTTTAGTTGCTACATTCTAAAACTGCTCGGGAAAGAAGCTATTAATGCTGTATCATAATCATCTAGCACTTGATGCGTGCATTGCATTCAACAACAAGGCCTGGCTCCACACACTTAACTAAAGTCTTCCTTTTCAGGCAAACTTTCCAACCACAAATATTTAGAGTGCCTACTATGTGCGGGCAACATACAGATATACTTATCTAAATTGATACATGCATAAATAATGCATGGACCTTGCCCTCTAAAAGTTTACAGCTAGACAAAGAAGACACACATGTGACTTTACTACAGGACAAAATGAAATTTAGTGCTGAAGAGTAGCAGAGGCCTAGAGATATATAAGTCCCCAGCATCTGAAAAGATGAAGGCCAAGGAGAGTTAAAATGAAAAATATTCACTGATGTTTACTGAGCATTTATCAGTGCCACATTCCATGATAAGCCCTTCATATAAATCACTTCATTTAATCCTTACAACCAAGATAGGTAGTGTCATCCTCACTTTACAGCTGAAAACAATCAAGGCATAAAGAGGTTAAATAATTTACCCAAAATCATAGAGTTAGTTCATTGTTGGAATGGGAGTCTGTTATAGACTGAATATATCCCCCCAAAAAATTCCTATGTTGAAACCCTAATCCCCAAAGTAGTGGGAGGTGGAGCATTTGGGAGGTAATTAGGTAATTAGGGGAGGAAGCCTAATGAATGGCATTAGTTCCCCTATAAGGGACCTTAGAGAGCTCTTTTGCCCCTTCTGCCGTGTGTGAGTATAAGGAAAAAATCATAGTCAGCAATGAAGAAGCAGGTGTTCATCAGAATGCAACCACACTGGCACCCTAAACTTACATTTTCCAGTCTCTAGAATTTTGAGCAATATACTTCTGCTATCTATAAGTCACCCAGTCTATGATATTTTGTTATAGCAACCTGAATGGACTAAGACAGGGTCTATGCCAGGTCTTTCTGATTCCAGAACCCAAGACAGGGTTCAAAGGAAGCCGAAACAGGGTACCATACTCTTCTATATAAGAATGTGAAGATCATTTTATCACTTTAAAGGCTGTTAACAGAATTCATCATTCATTCTTTCAACATATCCCAAGCACTGTTCTTACAGTAGTGAAGAAAACAAAATTCCTTGCCTTCATGGAAGTTATATTACAATGAAAGATAAGTCCTCTTAGGGAGAAAACTCTATGTACTGGGACAAATATTTTAATAAATGCTTGGAGCAGAAAGTGATAAAGCCCATCTGATAAACACCACTGGCGATACCCCTATAATCAGACAAAGTTAGGTTTATTAACTGGCTACAGCAAGGGATACTGCATACCAGAGTAACCATGGGCAACTCACCAAACAAAGGAAGTGACAGTGTTATAGTAGTTCCCCCTTATCTACAGGGGATATATTCCAAGACCCCCAGTGGATGCCTGAAACCACAGATAGTACTGAACCCTATTTACACTATGTAGTTCCCTATATACACTTAGGATAAAGTTTAATTTATAAATTAGGCACAGTAGGAGATTAAAAATAAAATAGAACAATTATAGCAGTATACTGTGTTATGACTGTGGTACCTCCCTCTCTGCAGCTCTCTCTCTCACTCACTCTCTCTCAAAATATCTTATTGTACTGTACTCACCCTTCTTGTGATAATGAGATAAAATGCCTAGTGATGAGATGAAATGTGAATGATGCAGGCATTGTGACGCAGGCATTGTGACAGCGTTAGGCTACTATTGACCTTCTGCTGATTCGTCAGAAGGAACACCTGCTTCCTGACTGCAACCGACGGCAGCAGTGGGTAACTGAAACTGTGGAAAGCGAAACCAGAAACCACCACGGGTAAGGGGAAACTACCAAACTATGGATTAGGGGAGAAGAGTATAGGCACAGTGTAAATGAAGCCACAGTTTGATGGTCTTAAAGTAGAGCAGGGCTGTGTAAACGGGTAAATATCAGCTCTAGGCTGAGAAGTAGACCCAGGGTCCTGTCTCCTTGGAAACTATAGAATTAAGATAAATGGGGAATGGTGTGTTCCAAATCTCCGTATCTGAAGCTCTGCAACTTTATTAGAAATCGAGGCTGCTTCTGGGAAAGAATGGAATATTCCATTATTACTGATACATTTTCAAACAGCAAAGTTGTGACAACCTAAGATTTTAGAGCACCAGGTTTTTCAGCATCACTTTTGTTAATTAACAGAATCTGAGTTTGTACAGGTCCATGGAGGTGATCCCACAATACTAACAACCTGAGTGTTAATTGGCAACATGGCCACAGAAGGGTGAGGAGGCTGCTCTGTCAATATAAAGGGCAAAGAATTTGGTGTTGCCAAGACAGTATGGGAGGGAGAGGTGAGGAGCTGAGACAGGAGGGTCATAGGGAGAGTGAGATAGAGCAAGCCTGGAGGGGAGGGTAATGTGACCCTGCCCACATACACACTGTGGAAAATCTACTGAATTTATAGATGGTTTGAGAGAGAGGCTATGTTTCACAACAAGTAAATATAGTGTGGGACAGGGACAATATGAGTGCCCAGGAAGTATATGAGGCTCCCCTGGAAGTTAACCAAAATCTTTGGGATGTGTTTCAACTTCCACAGGCCATGAGGCAATTTCAAATCTTAGATCACAAAGGTAGGAAAACTCCAAACGGATATAAAACATATAGGTCATGGGGCAAATCAAAGAAATAGCTCACAGAGCAAAGCAATTAAGTGTTATTCAACTGACAAGGAATAAATTTAGAGAACACATTCCCTCAAGAAGTAGACACCTGGATTTGAGCTCCACCTCTATTAGTGAACAACTGCCAAATTCAGAAATAGACCAAGAGAAGTCAAAAGGGCCAAGAAGGAAGCAGTTGATACAAGCAAGATACTAAGAATTTAAGAAAGCCAGCTGGCTTAAACAGCACTATTTCCATGTACTTCTTCCTCAGGAAGCAGGTGGTTCCAGAGGGTTCTTGTGGCCTACCCTAAAGATAAAGGCATGACAATCAGATGCATCTGGCTAATGGAAATGGAGTGTCTACAGTTGTGTTGTACTAGGAATGTGGAAACGCAGCTAAACCTGCAGGGAGGCAAAGATCATCATAAACCTGATTCTTCAAAATCTTAACATCTTGGTATTTTAAGAACATACAACCTACACATGAGTGGCTGAGCCATTAAAAGTCACCAAGTGAATCAAGAGCCATCATCCTGAGCAAGAAAAACAAATGGGCTGGAGTTAGACTTTGAGACTTAGTGGGACGTATCTATCATTCATGGATATTTTATTTGTCCCCCACAGTGACCATAAAAATTTCTTTAAACAAATTAAAAAATAAAAATTTAACTTCCAAACATTTAAAAAATTCATTGAAACTAAGGAGAATGAAAACACATTGGTTCAAAAACCTATGGGATACTGCAAAGGTGGTCCTAAGAGGGAAACACATAGCCATCCAAGCCTCTCTCAAAACAGTAGAAAAATCCCAAATGCACAAGCTAACCTTACACCTAAAGGACCTGGAGAAAGCACAGCAAATAAAGCCTAACCCACGTAGGAGAAGAAAAATAATAAAGATTAGAGCAGGAATCAATGAAATAGAAACCAGAAAAACAGTAGAACAAATCAACAAAACTAGAAGCTGGTTCTTTGAAAGAATTAATAAGATTGATAAACCTCTGGTCAGACTTATCCAAAAGAAAAGAGAAAGGACCCAAATTAATAAAATCATGAATGAAAGAGGAGCAATCATGACCAACACCTAGAAAATACAATTTCAAGAACATATTATGAGCAACTATATGCCAACAAATTAGGCAATCTGGAAGAAATGGATGCATTCCTAGAAACTTATGAATTACCAAAACTGAAACAGGAAGAAATAGACAATCAGGACAGACCAGTAATCAGTAAGGAAATTGAAGCAGTAATCAAAAACCTCCCAAGAAAACAAGAGGGAGAGTCAAGGGCCAAATGGCTTCCCAGCAGAATTCTACCAAACATTTAAAGAAGAAATACTACCTATTCTACTGAAGCTGTTTCAAAATATAGAAATGGACAGAAAACTTCCAAACTCCTTCTATGAGGCCAGCATTGCTTTGATCCCAAAACCAGACAAAGACCCCACCAAAAAGAATTACAGACCAATATCCCTGACGAACATGGATGCCAAAATACTCAACAAGATCCTAGCCAATAGGATCCAAGAGTACATTAAAAGGATTATTCACCACGATCAGGTGGGATTTATTCCTGGGATGCAAGGGTGGTTCAACATTCACAAATCAATCAGCATGATAGAGCACATTAACAAAAGAAGAGACAAGAACCATATGATCTTCTCAATTGATGCAGAGAAAACATTCGACAAAATACAGCATCCTTTCTTGATTAAAACTCTTCAAAGTGTAGGGATAGAGGGAACATACCTCAATATCATAAAAGCCATCTATGAAAAGCCCACAGCAAATATCATTCTCAATGGGGAAAAACTGAGAGCTTTTCCCTTAAGGTCAGGAACACGACAGGGATACCCATTCTCACCATTATTGTTCAACATAGTACTGGAAGTCCTAGCCTCAGCAATCAGACAACAAAAAGAAATAAAAGACATCCAAATTGGCATAGAAGTCAGACTCTCTCTCTTTGTAGATGACATGATACTCTATGTGGATTCCACCCCCAAATTACTAGAACTCATACAGCAATTCAGCAACGTGGCAGGATACAAAAATCAATGCACAGAAATCAGTTGCATTTCTATACATAACAATGTGACTGAAGAAAGAGAAATCAAGAAATTGATTCCATTTACAACTGCACCAAAAACCATTAGATACCTAGGAATAAACCTAACCAAAGAGGTAAAGGATCTGTACTCTAGAAACTATAGAACATTTATGAAAGAAATTGAGGAAGACACAAAAATGGAAAAACAGTCCATGCTCATGGATTGGAAGAATAAATATTGTTAAAATGTCTATGCTACCCAAAACAATTACACATTCAGTGTAATCCCTATCAAAATACTATCCACATTTTTCACAGAGCTGGAACAAACAATCCTAAAATTTGTATGGAAACAGAAAAGACCCTGAATAGCCAAAGTAATGTTGAAAAAGAAAACCAAAGTTGGGGGCATCACAATGCCTGACTTCAAGCTATATTACAAAGCTGTGATTATCAAGACAGCATGGTACTGGCACAAAAACAGACACATAGATCAATGGAACAGAATAGAGAGCCCAGAAATGGACCCTCAACTCTATGGTCAACTAATCTTTGACAAAGCAGGAAAGAATATCCAAAGGAAAAAAGACAGTCTTTTCAAGAAATGGTGTTGGGAAAATTGGCCAGCAACATGCAGAAGAATGAAACTGGATCATTCTCCTATACCATACACAAAGATAAACTCAAAATGGATGAAAGACCTAAATGTGAGACAGGAATACATCAAAATACAATCAAAATACAGGTAGTAACTTCTTTGACCTTGACCACAGCAACTTTTTGCAAGACACGTCTCCAAAGGCAAGTGAAACAAAAGCAAAAATGAACTATTGGGACTTCAACAAGATAAAAAGCTTCTGCACAGCAAAGGAAAAAATCAACAAAACTATAAGGCAACCTACAGAATGGGAGAAGATATTTGCAAATGACATATCAGATAAAGGGTTGGTATCCAAGATCTATACAGAACTTATCAAACTCAACACCCAAAAAACAAATAATCCAGTCAAGAAATGGGCAGGAGACATGAACAGACATTTCTCCAAAGACATATAAATGGCTAAGAGACACATGAAAAAAATGCTCCATATCACTTGCTATCAGAGAAATACAAATCAAAACCACAATGAGATACCACCTTACACCAGTCAGAATGGCTAAAATTAACAAGACAGGAAACAACAAACATTTCCTGACGAGGATGTGGAGAAAGGGGAACCCTGTTACACTGTTGGTGGGAATGCAAGCTGGTACAGCCACTCTGGAAAACAGTATGGAGTTTCCTCAAGATGTTAAAAATAGAGCTACCCTATGACCCAGCAATTGCACTATTTACCCCAAAGATACAGATGTAGTGAAAAGAAGGGCCACATGCACCCCAATGTTCATAGTAGCAATGTCTACAATAACCAAACTGTGGAAGGAACTGAGATGACTTTCAACAGATGAGTGGATAAAGAAGATGTGGTACATATATACAATGGAATATTACTCAGCCATCAAAAAGGAGGAATACCCACCATTTGCATTGACATGGATGGAACTGGAGGTGATTATGCTAAGTGAAATAAGTCACGAAGAGAAAGACAATTATCATATGGTTTCACTCATATGTGGAACATAAGGAATAGCATGGAGGACAATAGGGGAAGGGAGGGAAAACTAAAGGGGGGAGAAATCAGAGAGGGAGATGAACCATGTGAGACTCTGGACTCCAGGAAAAAAACTGAGGGTTTTAGAGGGGAGGGGGTGGGGGAATGGGGTAGCCAGGTGATGGGTATTGAGGAGGGCATGTGTTTGTGATGAGCACTGGGTGTTATATGTAACTAATGAATTGTTGAACACTACATCAAAAACTAATGATGTACTATACCGTGGCTAACTGAACATAATAAAAAAAATTTTTTTAAATAACATCTAGTTTGTCTGATATAAGTATGGCTATTCCAGCTTTCTTTTGATGTCCATTAGCATGATATATGGTTCTCCACCCCTCCCTTTCAATCTGGAGGTGTCTTTCGGTCTAAAATGAGTCTCTTATAATGAACGTATTGATAGGTCTTGTTTATTTTCTTTATCCTTTTGGATTCCCTATGTCTTTTGATTGGAACATTTAGTCCATTTACATTCAGAGTGATTATCAGTAGATATTAATTTAGTGCCATTGTATTACCTGTAAAATCTCTGTTCCTATAGATTGTCTCTGTTCCTTTCTACACTTTGTTGCTTTTGATCTCTCTTTCCTGCTCAAAGGGTCCCCTTTAATATTTCTTGCAGAGCTGGTTTAGCATTCACAAACTCCTTTAGTTTTTGCTCTTTTGGAAACTCTTTCTCTCTCCTATTCTGAATGACAGCCTTGCTGGATATAGTATTCTTGGCTGCATATTTTTCCCATTCAGCATGTTGAGTACATCATGCCACTTTCTCCTGGCCTTTCATGTTTCTGTGGACAGATCTGCTGTTAACCTTATGTGTCTACCCTTGTAGGTTAAGGACCTTTTGGCCCTAGCTGCTTTCAGAATTCTTTCTTTATCTTTGTATTTTGGAAGTTTTACTATGATATGTCTTGGTGTTGACCTGTTCTTGTTTTTTGAGGGGAGTTCTTTGTGCCTCTTGGACTTGAATACCTGTTTCCTTTCCCAGATTAGGGAAGTTCTTACCTATAATTTTTTCAAATAAACCTTCTGCCCCTTTTTCCTACTCTTCTTCTGGGACTCCTATGATATGGATATTATTGCACTTCATGGAATCTCTGAGTTCCCTAAGTGTATATTCGTGATCTAATAGTTTCCTTTCTCTCTTCTTTTCAGCTTCATTATTTTCTACAATTTTATCTTCTTTATCACTGATTCATTCCTCTGTTTTTTTCTCTTGTGATTACATCCAGTAGAGTTTGCATCTCAGTAATAGAATTTTTTATTTTGGCTTGACCAGTTTTTAGGTCTTTTATCTCTGCAGCCAGGGTCTCTCCGGGGTCTTCTATGCTTCTTTCAAGCCCAGCTAGTATTCTCATGACTGTTGTTCTACATTCTTGTTCAGATATATTGCTTCTGTTTTGAGCAAATCCCTGGCTGTGATTTCTTCTTGATCTTTCTTTTGGGGAGAATTCCTCCATCTTGTCATTATGTCTAGGTTTCTGTCGTTTGCATGTTATGAAAGCTTGGTATGTTTCCTGCTCCTGAGAGTAATACTATATTAAGCAGGGGTCCTACATTTTCCAGGGCCTGGTGCTTCAGGAAGTATTTATGGTGTATGCTGTGTGCACTCTGCTGTTGTATTTTGGTTGTTCTTTCCCACAGGTCAGTTCTCTGCAGAGTTCCTCCTTGTGTTCAGGGGTAGTGTTTGGATCTCTAACTAGGTATGCTTTGATTTGTTTGTTAAATCTGATTTAAGAAAAAAAAAAGCCTAATCCAAGAAAAAAGGAAAAGGCACAAGAAAGCAAACAGACAAACAAAAACTATAAACCTGATTCCAAAGAAAAAGAAAGAAGGAAAAAAGAAAGAGGGGGGAAAAAAGCCTGATCCAAAAAATGAGAAAAGGAAACAAGTCAACAAATGAACAAAAAACTATAAACCTGATGCCAAAGAAAAAAGAAAAAATATACAAAATTTTAAAAAGTAAAAAAACCAAAAAAAGCCTAGTTGTATTTCCACCAGGCCTGAACTGAAGCTGATACTTTGGAGCACTACATGATTTGTAGCCTTGATGCACGTGGAGGGCCCGTATTGGTCTTCTAAGGGAGAGAGGCCCACTGTACTGGCTCACAGTCAGACCTGCCCTAATAAATATGCCCCTGCCAGATGCTGGAGAATGGGGTTTGGTGTAAGCAACTCCAACCGCCATTGGAAGCACTGTGTTTCTCTCTGAAGTCCAACAGTGTTGGTGGGCAGGGGGGTAGAAGATGGTGTCGTTGTGTCCTCTCTTCCCTGGGGAGGGGAACTTGCAGCTGCTGCTGTTCAGGAGGCCCTCACATAAAAATGAATACTCTCCTCTTCTGTGTCTCAGGCTTTCATCAGATCCCTGCCTTCAAACTGTCTGTGCCTGGCCCTCAGCTCACCCAGTGCCACAGTTCACCTGTGTTTTATCTCTGGACGGCTGCAAGGATTCAAAACAACAAATCTTAAAGTACCTGACCAGGCACGGACCTGCTCCCTTTTCTTGGAGGAGAGCCTTGTAGCCCTGCACCCAGCACCTTTCTGTCCCAGAAAAACAGTAGCACTCTTATGTGAGTGCCCGGACTCTATGTTGAAGCACAGCAAAAAGCTGCAACTAGGTTATCTGCCCTCTGCATGCGTCTCTGTCTCTTGCTGTTGAACGGCCACTCAATGCCACCTCATGGGTCTTTTGTCCTTGAAGAGGCAATATGCTCTTTTCCAAATGCACTCCCATAAAGCGAACGTTCTCTCCTCATGCAACCCAGGGGATCCCCACACCATAGTGCCTTGTGTGAACCCTAGGCACTGCTCTGCTCACTCTCCTACTTTTCCTCCTCTCCCTCACTTCACTCTAGGAAAAGGGCTCCCACCCCTCTGCAATACTGTGTTTTTTTTTTCTCTCCCAGTTCACATCTCTGAACCTTGCATCTGCCACATTTCCTCCCTCCAGTTGTGCAGGTTGTTTTCTTAATCCTCAGATTGATTTCCTAGTTGTTCAAAATGATTTGTTATTGATCTAGTTGTGTTCAAGGGACAAGGCAAGCCCAGGGTCCCCCTACTGTTCTGCCATCTTAACTCCTCCCAAAAATTCACTTTATAATCCTGTTTATTTACTCCCTGTATTGAATTTCTACAATGGACCAGGCATTGTAATAGGCACTGGAGAGGAAAAGATATTATCTGTCCTCAAGGATCTTCCCTTCTGGGAAGTGGTAAGTTCAGTAACAGAGACATGAATGAGACAGAGCATGGTCACCAAGGTGGGGTTATTGGGGATTTTGTTTTCTTCATCTATGTGGTCACATGTGTCTCCAAGGGCTTGCATGACAAATAGTAAGAGGTCAAAATAGTTTTTGACTTTACAGCAGTAAGAGGTAAAATTTACACAACTCTGCTGGAGTCCAGAGAGTGTACAAGGTCCAGCCACTGAGACAAGTCATAGCATCCAGAGTCTTTTCTGTATCAAAGGCTCACTTCTCTGATGAATGAACTATGAATCTATATCTCTTTCTTTCTCTCATACACACACACACACACCAGTCTTCTAGGCATTTCTCTACCTTGTGGGGATCTGTGCTTAGCTGAGGTCTTTAAGAGCCATCCCATACACAGTTAGAGCCTGGCTGCATTGGTTGAGGCAGCTCTAGGACCCATAAATCCCCCTGGCTGCCACTTTTACTTAAGACCAGAAGTGGTCAATGCCTTCCTTAAGAAAGATATAAAATCTGGAAACAAGCTACACTTGCCCCTATTTTATTCAGTAATTTAAGGTGGCATATGTGAGTGAGGAAAGAGATATGGGGAAAGAAATAACAGAAAAGCTAGAGATGCCATTAGCTGAGGCAATAACTTTGAGAAGTCCATTTTCTTGGCCAGCTGGGCCAGTTTTTGTTAGTATTAAAATGGGAATCTTGAACTATTTTGCACAGGTTGGGATACTGAGGAACATTCATTCTCTTTTCTTTCTTTCTTTTTTTTTTTTTTATTTATTTGACAGAGAGAGACACAGCGAGAGAGGAAACACAAGCAGGGGGAGTGGGAGAGGGAGAAGGAGGCTTCCCATGGAGCAGGGAGCCTGATGCGGGGCTCGATCCCAGGACCCTGGGATCACAACTTGAGCCGAAGGCAGATGCTTAAAGACTGAGCCACCCAGGCGCCCCCATTCTCTTTTCATTCCAAGTGTCTGAAAGAACACTGTCAGCTTACTTTATATTTTTAACTTTATTTTTTTGTTTTTATTCTTTCTGTAATATACAAACCAACCATAGGCAAAATTATGAAGTCAGAAAAAATTGTCTTTGGTACTCCCTCATATTCACTGGCTTCCTACACTACTTCTGTTATCCCTTTCCTTTTCATCCCTTCCCAGATTCTCTGAGCCTGCAGCTTTTCTTCTGTCCCGCCACTGTTAAATCCTGCTCCAGGAAAGTATGGAAAACTCCTTCATTAATGGAAAATGACTGATGGCAGCTCCAAGAGCCACTGTGTAGAAAGTGACCTGACTCCATTTAAGGAATAAGTTTCTATATGACATCTTTGGCATCTGGCCCCAGTTGATGGAGGCAGGTGTAAGATGGGATGGGAACATTTTGTTTCCTTTTTAATGCACTGTGAATTTGAATCTCAATGAAAAAATGATCTCTCTTTGCTCAATACAGTGGTAAAGAACATAGGCTCTGAAATCAGACCGACCTGGATTATATCCCAGTTCATCAATTAATAGTTGGGTGTCCTTAAACAAGTTCTGTAACCTATGTTCCTTGATTTCCTCATCTGTAACATGTGGGTGAAAATACCTAGTAACTGGGTTGTTTTAAGGATTAAGTAATATAGGTAAGGCTCTTGGTAAGGGTGTTAGCACATAGAGTGATCATTTAAGTATTTAGTACTATAAATACAACCTTATTCATGTCACTCCTCTGCTCAGAAAACTTCCATGATTTCCTACTGCCTAGAGAATCAAGTCCTAGACTCTTATCTTGTCATTTACAAATCTATAAGATTGGGCTATAAGTTAAAACACTCTAAGAATGTTTTGGACATTCTCTGTCCATCAATTCTTTGAACTATAGAGTCAGACTCAATAAAAGGAAGGAGAAGGCCTTTCCTGGATAGCAGTGAGCTGTGTATAAATGTAGGTAAATCTAGTCCAAATTCGTAGAAAAATATACAGAAATCCAAAATAAGTCCTCTTCATTTTGGTTTACTCAGGGAGATTGTGGAGGCATGCAGAGGAGCACTGGTAATCCAAGAATGGGTAACAGGTTCTTTTCACAATTAAGAAACTGATGCCCAAAGAAAATAAATCACATAGCTCAACCATAGAGACCTTGAACTAGGACCCTGTAGTCCTTTCAGTTTGGTGGACTTTTAGGCCAGCTTTCATTCACTGTACCATTCTGCTTCCTATTTTCTAGGGTAGGATAGAAGTGGAGCTGAATAACAAAGTTCATTTTCAGACATTAACAAATTAGTTGTAATTAATTTCTCAGAGCTGCTTGCAATCCCATGTGATATCCTAAGGAAAGGGGTCACTTAAACAGATAAGTGTAGGTGAGAGACAGGAGATACTGCAGGGAGGGCAACACCAGATGGTTCACAGCAATGGGAGGCAGCATGGGGGCACTGGGCATCTGGAGAGCAGAGAGCCAGAAGAGGAATGAAGGCCTGCTCCAAGCAAGATAATTTTTTGCCTTTCAGGTGTACTTCATTTGCCTTTGGGGCAGTGGCAGGAATGGGAAGTATAATGATGGTTAAGATTCAGGGTTGACTTTAAATCTGCTGAATTGAGGTCACCTAATCTTGACCTTCATTCCTTGACTGATGCTGAATTCAGCATTCAAACAAATTACTCTTTGCAGTTAAAATCTCCATAGATGAGTCCTTTTGTAAGCTATGCTTAGTATGCTAATGAATCATGCTTGTCTATGAGTTTATCGTTGAAGGGCTTATGAAGAGCAATCTATCAAAAATGGTTTATATCTTCAGCTTGCCTCTAAAATTGTCATTGGTGAATGCGTACTGATGTTCAGAGTCCCCATTATGTCACCGTACTAGAAGAGCTTGCCCTGGGCTCCAAATATTAGCTATGGTTTCCTTGTACTGTAGCACCTCAGGAAACTTGCCATTCCTAAATTTTATGGAACTTAATGGGTAAAGATTCTAAATTAAAAGAGCTTTCCAGGGAATACAATACTCATGTTAGCCAGCCAAGAGAATATTTCCTGATCTCCCTGTACCCAGAAAACCAAATTGGTAAGGCAGGTTTAGTGTATTGGCAAGAACACTTGACACTGACTAGCTCTGTGGCCTTGGTCATGTCACTCCTCTAGAGCCTGGTTTCCCTTCTATGATACAGGGAATAATTTTCTTACCTCACCTTACCTGAATTGGAGCCCCCTGCTTCTCCTGTTACTAGCAAATACATTTCATTATGAATTAGAGTGCAACTTTTTAATATAATTTAAGAATGTTACTATCTATTGTGCTCTCTAAGCCTTTCCCACGCCTGTTTATGAGGCTGTCTTTTTTTTTTTTTTTTTTTTTTTTACTTCTTTGTTAATCACAGCAGATATCTCTGTCATTTGGGGACTCACTCTGTATTAATGAATATGGATTGGACTCTTCCTAATTGTTCTCTGAACACCTCCCAATTTTCAGAAGGGTAATTGATTTCAATCAACTTCTTTAGTGCACTCTCTACACTCTTGAAGCCTGTAATTTTCAAGTTCAATATTTGTGTGCTTGTACCCTCAGGAGTGCTTCAGTTGGATCCCATTTTAATCCTAGAATTCTAACCAGTCACCAGCTTGGAGTGTATTTATCACTATTTTTTAGTATGGCTGAGCCTTGATTTAGAGCATAACCTATATACAAAACCTAAATTTTCTAAAAAGTCAAATTATAAAAGCACTCTTCAATTTAAAATATAAAAAAGTTATTTGGCTTTAGTGAAGAGTGTATAGAAATGTTTCCTATGCCTTTAGCTGTATAATAGTCTGGGGCAAAGAAACGAAAGGTCAGATGTCAGGTGTTTATTGTGGACAATTAGTCAAAGAGAAGACTCGGAAATGAGAGAAACTCATTGGGGCAGTAATAATTTCATTTACAAAATTTGGTTTTAGCCTAACTTCTAGAAATGCAGAGAATAAAGATAAGTATATTTGGATACATTTCCACATAATAGCTAGACTTTTCTGGTTCTGAAACTTTTCCCATATGATTTATATATGATATATGATATATATATTGCTCAAGTCCATGTTCAAAGATCTATAGTGACTATTTTTCTATGGAATTTGGAGTGATTAATTTTACCCCACACTAGATATTTTGTCATTACTTCTGCCTCTGAGAGATCAAAGCTTCCTTTTTTTAAATAAAGATTTTATTTATTTATTTGTCAGAGAGAGAGAACAAGCAGGGGGAGAAGCAGGCTCCCCGCTGAGCAAGGGACCGGATGTGGGACTTGATCCCACGACCCTGGATCATGACCTGAGCCAAAGGCAGACACTTATCCGACTGAGCCACTCAGGCATCCCAGAGCTCAAAGCTTCTTATCAGATTCTTTTGGGAGGAATACCTAAATCGAGAATAGACCCTTTCATCACTATTTTGTACCAAAATTAACCTCATTGAGATTCTTATTTCCATTCTTCAGCTGGACTATTGCAAAAACCTAACTGGACTCCCTATTTCTTTTTTCTCTCCACTTCAACCCAACACACACTATTGCCAGAATAATTTTCCCCAAACATTGTGCATTCCCTTATTAGATCTTCAGTGGCTACCTGTTACCATTGACCTGGAATGCCATATCCCATAATCCAACTTTTGAATTTACCTTTCTAATTCTATTTGTTATTACAACTTCATATACTGTGTGCTCCAGCCCGCAGAACTATTGTGATTCCTTGAATACTCCATGCACATTCACACATACCCCTGTGTCTACTTATGCTGTGCTTTCAGCCAGTATCTCTTTCTCACCATCTCTCTGTATCTGCATTTTATGGGTCTGCATTTGTTAGGTAAACATAGAACTTTTGTTGAGAGATACAATAAAGTAGAATGGCTTTAAAAATTCAGAAGTTCATTTTTCTCTAATGTGACAGTTCTGTCATGTTTCAGAATGGCAGTGGTTATGCTTTGCATGGCCATTCAAGAACTTAACATCTTGATAAGTTGTCAATTAAACAAGTTACTGCTCTAACATCCCTTAGGGTGCAGTCCTCCTCTGAGTGGTCAAGGCTGGCCCACCTCATCCAGGTTCCAGCAGGAGGAAGAGGAAGGAGTGCATAAAACAGGTCTATTCTCTTAAGGCTTATACCTGGAAGAGGCACATGCCAACTTTTCACATTCCACTGGCAATAAATCAGTCACACATTCACACATAACTGCAAAGGAGGCTAGGTATTATAGGAGGCTAGGCATTATAGTCTAGCCACATGTATGGAAGAAGTGGAGGACAAATTTTGGTGGCCAACTCTAAGTTTATGCCACACTGTTGAAATTTGGTTCATTTGCCATTTTCCTTCTTTCAGGCCTTTCCTGAACCCCTCAGCTGAAAGTGATTTCTCCTTCCTCTGAACTACTCTAGTCCAGGGTTTCTCCACCTGTGATGTGTATAAGAATCATTTGTGGTTTTGTTAAACTACAGTCTTAATCAGTTGGTCAGAGGCTATGTCTGTAATTCTGCATCTCTAACAAGCTCCTCAGTGATACCCCTGCACTGGTCTGCAGAACATACCATGAGTACAGATGTTCAAGCCTATTTTCTGTTCCTCTCTTGTGGGATATAAATTTTCCTCCTTCATAGTAGTTATTCATGTGCATATCTTAACCTCCTTAATAAACCATTAACTCTCATAGCAAACTCTGAATTTCTTTGGCATTTTGTTTTTCTCACCCAGCCTCTCTCCAGCACCAGGAATAATCTTGTACATTCAGAAGTACTTAATAAATATTTGAATAAATGATAAGCAGTATCAACTAATTTAGAATGTTGAGCATAAGCTTTTTAAAGTTTATTTAAATTCTAGTTAGTTAACATGTAGTGTAATATTAGTTTCAGGTGTACAACATAGTAATTCAATACTTCCATACATTACCCAGTGCTCATCACAACAGGAGCATAAACTTTTGAAAGGCATCATTACTTATGCCAGGTTTTGGACTATGCTTAGTGCAATCACTTGTTTGAAAATGGTTTGTTGAAAAATCCATTCCCACATAGCCCAAACTAAGGGAGAATCTGCCAGATAGCTGAGCTAAGTGGAATTCAGCAAATGGAAACCACATTTTATCGAAGACTTTTTCCCTCCGTGGGCTGCGACCATTTCAAAGGAAATACTAATCCTTATGTTTGGAATTCATTTTCAGAGAGCCTCTCTGCTTCATAAGAGTAATTTTGTGCCCACACAGCTTCATGAGTCAGTTTGATAATTTTTGAAGAGGTGGTTGGCTTCTTTTTCCCCACCTGGAAGCACTCAATGATCTTCCATTTGGAAAGTGTCAAGTCAGGTTGCAATTAAAGCTGAATGAGGAGGACTCTTCTCAGGCCCTATTTTAGCCTGTTCTTTCCTCCGTCCTGACATATGTTCTGGGCCTTGAGGGTTAGAGTGGAAGAAGGGAGAGGAGATGAAGTGGGATGGGGTTGAAAACAGAGACTACTTTGTAATCTAATCTGATTCATATGGAGCAAAGGAGACCTCAGGCCTCCAGCATCACTCCTCTAGCCTGCATAATGAAACCCCTAACTGGAACTATTTTCTACTTGGAAATTGTCATAAATGAGACAGGGCTGAAGTTTCTCTTTTGGTCTCCGTCTGGAAAAAGGTTTCACAAGTAAACGAATCATGTTACCAAGATTTTAGAGGTTCTTAGCCTAGTTGAGGAAATAAGTTTTAGTCTCTATTAGCCCCTCAACTAAAGCATCAATCACAAACCACAGAACTTCAGAGTGGGGTCCTCACTTCTCACCTACAGGCTCTCTCCTTGGCAGTACCTTGTTAGCCCTTAATTCCATGATTAGCCTTTGGAATTGAGAAAAAGATATTCAGACATGCTACTAATTTATACTGACTGCTCCCTTTCCTTACTGTAACTATGTAAGAGTTTACAGTATTATCAGTGCAGTGTGTCCTAATAAGTTGTTATTGCACATATTATTGTACATGACTTTGTAAGTATTCTACATGTTTTTGGCCTTCCCACTCCCTTGGTGAGAACATGATAGCCTCACAATTCAAGAATGACAATGATCCCTGTTGAGCCAAGCCAGGTCACTAGGGAGCACAATTTAAGGAGGTGCTCACCCAAACACACTGACCCTGTACTTGCATGACCCTGAGAGAGACAGTCTTCTTTTTTTTTTTTTTTAAGATTTTATTTATTAATTGAGAGAGAGAATGAGATAGAGAGAGCATGAGAGGGTCAGAGGGAGAAGCAGACTCCCTGCCGAGCAGGGAGCCTGATGTGGGACTCGATCCCGGGACTCCAGGATCATGACCTGAGCCGAAGGCAGTCGCTTAACCAACTGAGCCCACCAGGCGCCCGAGAGAGACAGTCTTCTTAAATCCTGTGCCCCAAGGGACTGGCTTCCCTTATCTTAGTCCAGGTTCTGATTCTCAAGGCAGAGAGCCCGAAGTTTCTGAGATCATTTGGGTAACAGTCAGGCCTTTCAACCCTCCTATCCCCTTTCTTTTTGGTAAATGCAGAGATCCGACAAATGCAAATGGGAGAAAATAAAAATGAAATTCAGCAATCGTGATTTTATTCATCATATGGATGTAAGACTGTCATTCTGCTCATTTGCCCTCTATGCTACAGCTAAACAAAGACTTGACATAGATTTTATAATGAGCACACATTCATTATTAGCTTTGGGGATCTCCTTTGATTTAAATCTTGACATTGCTCCTTAGTCTCAAAGCCCCCTGAATTTTTAGACTATCAATGACACATCTAAATGCAGACAAGCACATCATTCCTATCCATTGCCTAACTATACCCACTTGCAAGGCACATGTGGACACCACCTAATTAGCTGTGACGTGCATTTTGGCATATGTCGGAAGTTAAAGCCACTTCCTTAGAGGAACTCAAACTCCGAATTTATCTTTATTAAGGCCTTGTCCAAATGATAAATATACACTGCCTCCTTGCTATCTACTGCCTGGAAATAAATCACTTTAGGATTGATTTGCTAACAGCTTTCTTCACTCTAAGGGTCCTCCTGCCCCAGAGGTCACACTGTCCTTCTTCACAAATGCTGATAACCAAACAAAACACCAAGCTGATCATAGTGAACAAAGAAGGAAACCAGGGGCAAGGGTAAGCAATTCCCTTTGCACAGCCCAGAAAAAAACAGCCTTATAAGACACAATATCATATTCTAGAAACCTACCCCCCCCACAAACCACTGGTGAGTATATGAGTTAACAGATGGGATATATATAATATATACATATATATAATAATATGGATATATATATTTAAATATATATATTTGCTTACTCTGAACTCTGGTACTTCAGTCAGGAATTACAAACTCCTCCAGGAATCCACCAAGTAGTATAAATAAGTAAAACTGGATGGGTTATGAAGCATCCAAGAGTGGTGGGGACTTCAGGGAAACAGAGAATGCATTTCTCATCCACTCCAGCCTCCTTTTGCCACATGGGAACATTGGCCAAATCCTGTTAGATCTTCTGATTCTTCAAGAGGAGGCAACTTGATTTTTTTCCAACATGATAGTTCCCATTTTTTAATTCAAATTCAATTAGCCAACGTATAGTACATTATTAGTTTTTGATATATTCAACTAAGGAATCACTGAACATTATAACACCCACTGCTCATCATATCATGTGCCCTCTTTAATTCCCCTCACCCAGTTACCCCATCCCCCACCCACCTCCCTTTCCACAACCCTCAGTTTGTTTCCCGGAGTCAAGAGTCTCCTATAGTTTGTCTCCTTCTGATTTCTTCCCATTCAGTTTTCCCTCCCTTCCCCTATTGTCCTCTGCACTATTCCTTATGTTCCACATATGAGTGAAACCATATGATAATTGTGTTTCTCTGATTGTCTTATTTCGCTCAGCATAATCCCCTCCAGTTCCATCCATGTCGATGTAAATGGTAGATATTCATCCTTTCTGATGGCTGAGTAATATTCCATTGTATATATAAACCACATCTTCTTTATCCATTCATCTGTTGAAGGACATCTGGGCTCCTTCCACAGTTTGGCTATTGTGGATATTGCTGCTATGAACATTGGGGTGCAGGTGCCCCTTCTTTTCACTACATCTGTATCTTTGAGGTAAATACCCAGTAGTGCAATTGCTGAGTCATAAGGTAGCTCTATTTTTAATGTCCTGAGGAACCTCCATACTGTTTTCCAGAGTGGCTGCACCAGCTTGCATTCCCACCAACAGTGTAAGAGGGTTCCCCTTTCTCCACATCCTCACCAACGTTTGTTGTTTCCTGTCTTGTTAATTTTGGCCATTCTCACTGGTGTAAGGTGGTAGCTCATTGTGGTTTTGATTTGTTATTTCCCTGATGGCAAGTGATGTGGAGCATTTTTTCATGTGTCTGTTAGCCATTTATAGGTCTTCTTTGGAGAAGTGTCTGTTCATGTCTTCCAAAAAGGAAACAGTCAACAAACCTAAGAGGTAACCCACAGAATGGGAGAAGATATTTGCAAATGGCATATCTGATAAAGGGCTGGTATCCAAGATCTATACAGTACTTATCAAACCCAGATTATTTGGTTTTTGAGTGTTGGGTTTGATGAGTACTTTATAGATCTTGGATACCAGCCCTTTATCAGATATGTCATTTACAAATATCTTCTCCCATTCTGTGGGTTGCCTCTTAGGTTTGTTGACTGTTTCCTTTTAAACCAAAGACTGTAATAAGAGATGAAGAAGAGCACTAGATCATAATAAAGGTGTCTATCCAACACAAAGATCTAACAATTGTAAATATTTATGCCCCCAATTTGGGAGCAGTCAAACATATAAATCAATTAATAAGAAACATAAAGAAACTCATTGATAAGGATACAATAATAGCAAGGGACTTTAACACCTCACTCACAGCAATGGACAGATCATCTAAACAGAAGATGAACAAGGCAACAATGGCTTTGAATGACACACTTGACCAGATGAACTTCACAGATATATTCAGAGCATTTCATCCTAAAGTAGCAGAATACACATTTTTTTGAGCGCACATGGAACATTCTCCAGAATATGGAATGCCTGGGTGGCTCAGTCGTTAAGCATCTGCCTTCGGCTCAGGTCATGATCCCTCAGTCCTGGAATCAAGCCCCACATCGGACTCCCTGCTCAGCGGGGAGCCTGCCTCTCCCTGCTGCCTGCTCCTTCCCCTCTCTGTCAAATAAATAAATAAAACCTTAAAAAAAAACATTCTCCAGAATACATCACACACTGGGTCACAAATCAGGCCTCAATCAGTACAAAAAGACTGAGATCATACCATGCACATTTTCAGACCACAATGCTATGAAACTTGAAGTCAACCACAAGAAAAAATTTGGAAAGACCACAAATACATGGAGGTTAAAGAACATCCTACTAAAGAGTGAGTGGATTAACCAGGAAATTAAAGATGAAAAAAAATACATGGAAGCAAATGAAAATGAGAACACGACAGTCAAAAACCTTTGGGATGCGGCAAAGGTGGTCCCAAGAAGGAATATATATCAATACAGGCCTTCCTCAAGAAGAAAAATCAAATACACAACCTAAACTTACACCTAAAGGAGCTGGAAAAAGAACAGCAAATAAAGCCTAAAACAGCAGAAGGAAAATAATAAAGATTAGAGCAGAAATCTATAGATATAAATATAGAAATTTTAAAAAAAAGTAGAACAGATCAATGAAACTAGGAGCTGGTTCTTTGAAAGACTTAAGAAAATTGATAAACCCCAAGCCAGACTTATCAAAAAGAAAAGAAAAAGGACCCAAATAAATAAAATCACAAATGAAAGAGGAGAGATCACAACCAACACCACAGAAATACAAACATTATAAGAGAATATTGTGATATAAGTGTAAGAGAATATTATGAGCAATTATATGCCAACAAATTAGGCAATCTGGAAGAAATGGATAAATTCCTAGAAACATATAAACTACCAAAACTCAGATAGGAAGAAATAGAAAATTTGAACAGATCCATAACCAGCAGAGAAATGGAATCAGTAATCAAAAATCTCCCAACAAACTAGAGTCCAGGGCTGGATGGCTTCCCAAGGGAATTCTACCATTTACAGAATAATTAATACCTATTCTTCTGAAGCTGTTCCAAAAAACAGAAATGGAAGGAAAACTTCCAAACTCATTCTATGAGGCCAGCATTGCCTTGATTCCAAAACCAAAGACTCCCCTAAAAAGAATTACAGGCCAATATCCCTGATGAACATAGATGCAAAAATCACCAAGATACTACCTAATTGAATCTAACAGTACATTAAAAGGATTATTCACCATGATCAAGTGCGACTTATTCCTGGGCTTCAGGGGTGGTTCAATATCTGTAAAACAATCAACATGATACAACACATTAATAAAAAATGGATAAAAACCATATGATCCTCTCAATAGATGCAGAAAAAGCATTTGACAAAATACAGCATCCTTTCTTGACTAAAAACCCTCAAGAAAGTAGGGATAGAAGGAACATACCTCAACATCATAAAGGCCATATATGAAAGACCCACAGCTATTATCATCCTCAATGCGAAAAAACAGAGCTTTTCCCCTAGGGTCAGGAATACAACAAGGATGTCCACTCTCACCACTGTTGTACAACATAATACTGGAAGTCCTAGCCGCAACTATCAGACAACAAAAAGAGATAAAAAGCATCCAAATCAGCAAGGAAGAATTCAAACTTTCACTCTTCACAGACAACATGATACTCTATGTAAAAACCTGAAAGACCCCACCAGAAAACTCCTAGAACTGATTCATGAATTCATCAAAGTTGCAGGATATAAAATCAATGTACAGAAATCTGTTGCATTTCTATACACTAACAATGAGGCAGAAGAAAGAAATCAAGGAATCAATCCCATTTAGAATCCCACCAAAAACCATAAGATACCAATGAATAAACCTAACCAAAGAGGCAAAAGATTGGTACTCTGAAAACTATTCTATACACTTATGAAAGAAATTGAGGAAGACACAAAGAAATTGGAAAATATTCCATGCTCATGGATTGGAAGAACAAATACTGTTAAAATGTCTATGCTTCCCAGAGCAAGCTACACATTCAATGCAATCCCAATCAAAATAACATCTGCATTTTTCACAGAGCTGGAACAAACAATCCTAAAATTTGTATGGAAACAGAAAAGACCTTGAATAGCCAAAGTAATGTTGAAAAAGAAAACCAAAGCTGGAGGTATCACAATTCCAGACTTCAAGCTGTATTACAAAGCTGTCATCATTAAGACAGTATGGTACTAGCACAAAAACAGACACATACATCAATGGAACAGAATAGAGAGCCCAGAAATGGACCCTCAACTCTATGGTCAACTAATCTTTGACAAAGCAGGAAAGAATATCCAATGTAAAAAAAAAGACGATCTCTTCAACAAATGTTGTTGGGGAAATTGGACAGCAACATGCAGAAGAATGAAACTGGACCACTTTCTTACACCATACACAAAAATAAATTCAAAATGGATGAAAGGCCTAAATGTGAGACAGGAAACTATCAAAATCCTAGAGGAGATTACAGGCAGCAACCACTTTGACCTCGGCTGCAGCAACTTCTTTCTAGTCATGTCTCTGGAGGCAAGGGAAACAAAAGGGAAAATGAACTACTGGGACCTCATCAAGATAAAAAGGCCTGCACAGTGAAGGAAACAATCAACAAAACTAAAAGGTAACCAACGGAATGGGAGAAGATATTTGCAAATGACATATTGGAGAAAGGACTACTATCCACAATCTATAGAGAACTCATCAAAATCAACACCCAAAAAACAAATAATACAGTTAAGAAATGGGCAGGAGACATGAACAGACATTTCTCCAAAGAAGACATACAACTGGCTGACACGTGAAAAAATGCTCAACATCACTCATTATCAGGGAAATACAAATCAAAACCACAATGAGATACCACCTCACACTTGTCAGAATGGCTAAAATTATCAACTCAGAAAACAACAAATGTTGGAGAGGATGCAGAGAAAGGGGAACCCTCTTATACTGTTGATGGGAATGTAAACTGGTTCAGCCATTCTGGAAAACAGTATGGAGGTTCCTCAAAAAGTTAAAAATAGAACTATCCTACCACCCAGCAATTGCACTACTAGGTGTTTATGCAAAAGATAAAAAAGTGCTGATCTGAAGGGGCACATGCTCCCCAGTGTTTATAGCAGCATTATCAACAATAGCCAAATTATGGAAAGAGTCCAAATATCCATCAATTGATGAATGGACAAAGAGGAGGTGGTGTATGTGTGTGTGTGCTGGAATATTACTCAGCCATCAAAAAGAATGAAATCTTGCCATTTACAACAATGTGGATAGAACTAGAGTGTATTATGCTAAGTGAAATAAGTCAGTCAGAGAAAGACAAATATCATATGATTTCACTCATACATAGAATTTAAGAAACAGGGGCACCTGGGTGACTCAGTCGGTTAAGTGTCTGCCTTTGGTTCAAGTCATGATCCCAGGGTCCTGGGATCGAGCCCTGTGTCGGGCTCTCTGCTTGGTGGGGAGCCTGCTTCTCCTTCTCCCTGTGCCTGCCTCCCTGCCTACTTGTGCTCTCTCTCTGTCAAATAAATAAAATCTTTAAAAAAAAAGAATTTAAGAAACAAAACAGATGGACATAGGGAAAGGGAAGGAAAAATAAATAAGATAAAAATAGAGAGGGAGGCAAACCATAAGAGACTCTTAACTGTAGAGAACAAACATAGTTACCAGAGTGGAGGTGGGTGGGGGGATGGGCTAAATGGGTGATGGTATTAAGGAGGGCACATGTTGTGATGAGCACTGGGTTTTATATGTAAGTGATGAATCACTAAATTCTACTCCTGAAACCAATACTACACTCTATGTTAACTAACTGGAATATAAATAAGTAAATAAATAAATAGGTAAATAAATAAAGTGAATTTTCACCAACTCCAGAGACTGTTGCGTTTTCATAATGGATCTTCATGTGATCAAAACGCTGGAAACACTTTAGTTTTGACTCCTCTCAATCAATGGTCTATATGTTAAAGCATGAAACACTAGAAAACCATCTTCATTTTAATGAATTTTACACTCTAAAAAATAACCACCCTGTTAAGGCCACTTTTAGGCAACAGGTGTGAGTGATGGAATGTAGAAAGGGTCCACAGGGACCCCCTGGCTAAATCAGACAGGTCCATAGGGTGAACCACCTCAAAATATCCATAGGCCCTAACTAACCAATGGTCTACTTATAACTAAGCCCAGTTACCAAAAAAAGGTAAAATTCCATACTTGGCCATACCTTCTCATCTTCCCCCTTTAAAAACAGCCCTCACCCACTGCCTCATTGCAGACATCCATCCTCTTCTTTGCTGGCCTGCTGGCGGCCCACTCTCTTGCATTGTATTCCAAACCCACCGCCTCATGGCAGACAGCCTCTCCTCTGCTATCTTGCCCTGCCCCCCCACTCCCCTGCTGTGTAATCAATAAACTTCTATCTCCTTTGTTCTGCCTCAGGTGAATCCTTACAGTGCCCGCACCACTGGTTCCACCGGATCCTTGCCCTGCATTTGGGGGCCCCCATCCAATCAAACAGACACCCCATTTAAATACCACACACCCCAACAATGTAGTTGATCTTTTAGGTAAGTTTGACAAACCTGGTCTTCCTAATGCAGAGCCACTGACAGCAGCGATTTCATCCAGCCCCTCTTCCACCAAACAACCTCCCTGATTTAAACATACCCCAGGAGGAAAACAATGCTTCTTCCCAGCAAATGGTGAGTGAACCCACCTGCTGCCCATTGTTAGGTGCCAAGCAAAGCAATCAGACTTTCTTTCTATCAGCTGAAAGACCAGAAAATCACACACCCATGCCTAACTGACTCACACCTGTGCTCGAAAAGGTGGCAACAGCATTGAGCATCTTGTGACTAAATCTGGAATATTGTCTACTTCGAGCAAAATGACTTTTAGTGTTTCAGGCAAGCCTCAAACTTCTCTAACAGGCTACATATGATTTGGAATACACATTATTTGTTCTTTCTTCCTGGTAATCTTTCAAGTCTAAGTCCTGCCTAGTAGAGGACTTCCAGATCATGGCAATATGCAGAGATCCCAGGCATAGATCTAGAGTGGTCAGTCTGCAAATTAGCAGATAGTCCCTCCATATGTGCCTCTGCACATATGCATACCTCAACCCATAAGCAGACTCTGTTTTTAAGTAATAATGGCAACAATTTTTTCTGTGCTTACTATATGTCAGGCACTGTTTTAACCATTATCTCATTTTCTACAGGTAAGGGAACTGAGGCATAGATCTAAGTAACCTGCCTGAAGATTGCACAGCTAATAGATGTGAACTCAATTAACTCCATGTGTTTTTTAATTAATTTATTCAAATCACTACTCTTAACACAATTAAAAATACTTGTGTTAAACCAATTACCATAATTTGCTGATTTTAAATCAATAAAGTCTTGGGGCGCCTGGGTGGCTCAGTTGGTTAAGTGACTGCCTTCGGCTCAGGTCATGATCCTGGAGTCCCTGGATCGAGTCCCGCATCGGGCTCCCTGCTTAGCAGGGAGTCTGCTTCTCTCTCTGACCCTCCTCCCTCTCATGTGCTCTCTCTCATTCTCTCTCTCTCAAATAAATAAATAAAATCTTTAAAAAAAAAAAATAATAAATAAATCAATAAAGTCTTTAAATTACTGTCATTTTTATTCTTTTATCTTTGCCATAGCACTTACAGTTTGCTTTAGTCAGACAAATGGTAATGTCTGTGCTCCAAATTCTCTAGGTATGGCCCATCATGGAGAATCATTCCAACTCTCTGCTCATGCTCTTCTCCCATCTCTACCTGTCAAAATCCTATACACCTTCAAGAACCATCTCAGATATCCCCTCCTCTCTGAACCTTTCCTAATCACCTAGCTAGATACAATCTCTTCTTCCTCATATTTCTCCTTCGGGAAATTGTTATGGTCTAGCTATTAGTGGATATTGGGGTGAATATTTATCTTCACCTTCAACATAAGTTCCTTAGCGGCAGAAATTGGGCCACACCTATCTCCGAATCCTCCACAGAGCCAAACACAGTGCCTTGCAAACAGTGAATCCAAATATATGTTAACTGAATTGCATTTTCAGTTGAGGACTGCATGTACATGTTGCTATGAAACAAAGAAGCAAGAACAGTGAGAGATGTGAGGGAAAAAATGTAAAGTGGGAAAGATGTCAGAATTGTAACAGCGTAAGAAATAGCCAGAAGGCAATATGTACAAATACCAAAAGTCTGCATGATGAAGGAAGCTAGGATGGGTATGAACCATGGGGCATGAGAATGTGCCAGGATGAAAACTCTAAGGTCATAAAGAGGACAGCATTGCTGAAAAGAAACCCACAGGCCCAAGATGGAGTCACTTATGCAAGGCCAAGTCACCAAATTAGAGTTTAATACCTAACCTAACTATAATTTTGATCTCCCCCAGAAATGTAGTCTTAATCAATTAGTCAGGAATTTTCTGATCAGCACCAAGGAGGTAATCTGTCACATGGGCCCTCTCCCTTCCCCTCCCCCTCAAAGGATGATGAGGTAATCTGCATGACAAGACCCCCTGCACTTTCTTCTAAGGGAAAGTGACCATGCCTGAAACAATCTTTTGTTTTGCTAATTACTTCCTTGCCCTATCCTCCTTCCTATAAAAATCTATTTTGTACAACTCCTCAGAGCTCCCCTCTAATCACTAGATGGGATGCTGCCTGACTCATGAATTGCTTAATAAAGCCAATTAGATCTTCAAACTTATTCCATTGAATTTTGTTTTTTAACAGCATACAAGCTAATATCCTGATCACAGTGTCAAAAAAATAATGGGAATCCAGCATGATAGCCAAAATGATAAAATAATTAAAATTAGTCAAAGAGACATAAAGTCAAAAAGAGTCAACTAATGGAAAGAGAATAGTCAAAGCCATACAGAAAGTTCGATTACTTAATGCAGTATGATCATGGTCAGCTGGTTAAATGTCAAATTATATCAGTAGAAATTTGGGCAAAGAGTTTAATTTTAGGAAACTTACCATTACTGACTGACTCTTCCAAGATAGAAGAGGAGTAGTTTCATTTTGTACCACACTAACAATTTTTCTGTCCAGTCAGATTTTCACAACCCATTAACCATCTTGTCAGTAGACTAGAGAATCTGAGCTATACCTAGATCTTTTAAGAAATGCCTGGAGGTCTTATCAAAATCCTATAATAAGAGGACATGGTCTAGTCAGTAGGGAAGGTCCACATTTGGAATGAGGCTTTGTGAGGGACCTGTTTCAGAGTGCTAATCCCTAGCCCATTTTTTATAGCTGGGATCAGCTCACACGTTCAATAGGTGGTTCCAATATGCCAGCTCATGGATCTGTGCCAATCTGTGATGGAGTTTACCCTTGCTGGAGATGAAATAAAAACAAAGATAAAGATAACAAAGATTAAATTTAATTATGTTTTTGTCTTTTATTTTTTTGTCTAAGTTCTTTTTTATCTTTTTTTTAAAGAGACTAAGTCATATAATTTAATGTAGTCAACTAAAATGGTTGTTTTTATTTTAATGCTCTGGCCTTCCTGCTTGCTTGTTTTTAAACTACCTTTTTCTTAAATAAAATAGTAACAGTAGTTGGTAGTTGTGTGTATGCATGTTCTTACATGGCAAAATAAAATTCTGGCAATTTAATATTAGTTCTTCAAGTATATATCTATATTTATCTATCTACACACACACACACACATATTTTCTTTTTTTTAAACTGGTCTAGGAACCTCTGCTCAGAAAAATGTTGATAACCTTAATAAGTATATAAAAGGATTAGAGTAAGCCAATTCCAATTAACAGCCAAACTCAGCAGTCTTATCCTACTGGTGGTAGGTAGCCATTTTCTTCAAACACAAAGGACAGTATAGTTATACAAGGCTATTAATTTCTTGCAAGAGTCTATTTAGGAAAATCTATGAATTAACATTGTTAAGGTTAATAATCTATTAAGACATATTACTTATAATTATTCCATTTAATGTGCAGAGCATGTAAACAGTGCTTCTGAACATTCTAAAGAGAGATGCATTCATATATTTACCCTTGAATCAGGCACTCCCATATTGCAGCATATTTGTATTTATAGATTTTTTTTTTCAGCCTCACAGACACTTCAGTGCAGTCTCTCACCATCCTTTTTGCAGCTTCCTGGTGGAGATGACATTTGCTCAGCTAGAGAATAGACACTTTCTAGCTGAGTTGCTCATCACACTTATACCCGAAGGCCTGGCTGATTGGCTGTCAGAGGACTCCAGCTGTTTAGTTGCCAGTGATGTGTCTTTCATAAGAAAAGACATTTCCTGGAACATCAACAGCTTGTTAAGGACTGGGGAGTGCTGGGGAGAAAACTTGATATTTTGGAGGAACAGAGTGGTTTGAACTTGGAGGAGGTATGAAGATGAAACAAAGAAAGGGATGATCAGGAAACTTTTCCCCCATCTGTGTTTGAAAGACTCATTTTCAGAGCTAATGTTACAATTTGCAGTGCGCAACCCTCCACAGCTTAGAAGGTCAAATGTTGGTAGAAGCAGTCTATTACCCACCCTAGTGGTGCACAGATCACATGAGGATGTAAAACTCATCAAAGAAGCTAGAAAACTTCTCATGAAATTGTCAGCAATTTCACTTCAATCTGATCTTCTTTGTGCCTTGGTTTCCTCTTCTAAAAATCAAGGGTGAAGAATACTCTCAGGGATGCTTATAAGACTCAGAGAGCAAAAAGCTGACCAAAGATACTTGGATTCTAAAGGCCTCTTTGGGAAGCCGAGTTGGTAACCAGAGCACGTAGAAGGGAGGAGCAAGCACAGTGCTAATGAGGCCATGCTTGCCAATTTGAAGCCCTTGTGGGCCAATTAGCTCTGCTTTCTTCCACAGCCATTGACTGACCCCTGAACTCTGGCCAGTCATCTCAAAGTTCTGTGCCATTGGTCACTGGGGTCACCGAGAGAGTATGTGGTTGGCTCTGTGAAAGCTAACTAACAGATACAAGGCTCTAAGTGTCACCTCTATGTATGAGGGGAAACACAGCAGCTCTTCAGGGCACAAAGTACTGTTTAATGGCCTGCTGGAGTTCTTCTGCCACCTGTATTTTCTACTCTCACAGCTTTTATCACTCTATATTGTCATTGTTGGCTTGCCTATTTGTTTCTCCTGCCAAATTATGGGCTCTTTGAGAACAGAAATTGTGTCTTACTCAATTATGTAACCCTGGCACCTTGCACAGTGTTGGCACATAGTAAGTGCTCAATAAATCTTTGATGAATGACTAATGGAATGTGAAGGGCCTAGCTTTATAGTTCTTAATCATGGTTTGACAACAACTCAGTGGGTCACCAGTTTCACCATAAAATTCTGAAAAAAAACCTAAAAGAAAATGCATGTAATTCACTATGAAAACTTGAATGGATGAATGCCTTTGCAAAAATATTACTTAGGTGCCAAGGGACAGATGTGGATAGTAACAAATTAGTTTACCAGGGTAACATCAGCCTCTAAAGGTTGCTGATCAGTGGCTTAACCCTGGATCATTCAATTGCATATGGAACAAAACAAAAATTGTTTGAATAAAAAATAAAATCATTATCTGAGCTCACAATGGTGATATTTTGATCCCAAATATCAGTTGATGAAAGGCTGAGGAGGTAGAATACCCAGTGAGGTAGCTACTATTAGCATGCCCATTTTATATAGAGAGAAACTAAAAATCAGAACATTTATGTGATTTTCACAATCACTTACTGTTTAAGTGCCAGAGCCAGGATTCAAACCCAGGTCTTATTTTATTCCAAAAGTTTATTTGGAAAAAAATTTTTTAATGCACAGAAAGCATTGGGCAGTAGGAAAAGACACAAACTAAATTGAGTGTGGTAGGAACCTCAGGTCCATCTTGGGACATAGTAGCAGATAAAGCTGAAAAAAGTGGGAAGAGTTTTGTTATGGAGCTTGTACCTATTTCAGCAGGCAATGGAGAGCTATGGAATGAGTCTGAGCAAGAATGGACCCAATCACAACCACACTATAGGTTAATTGAATTTGTGGCATTTCATTCAGTTGAATAAACATTTTGCTGTGTCTATTATGTATTGCAAAGAGAGGGTTGTAGTAGGGAGAAAGTAAAGACTACAGTGGGGAGTAGAACTGATGAGTTATTTGTGGTCATTATGCAGGCTTAAGGCAGTGACCATCTTAACTAAAGCTATGGAAATTGTAATTGAAAGATGGAAAACTTATTGAGGAAGCAGAATTGAAAGGGTTGGTGACTAGATATGGTCATAGGAAGGGTTAAGATCTCTTTTGCTTGAAATAGAATATAGCTACCCTCTAGTAAGCAAATCTGAACATTGGCACCAGTTCCCATATATAATGGGGCCTTGATTTTGTAGAATTGGGTATTTTTCCATTGCCTTTGCTAGAGCATGGCCCTCTACCCTCCACTCTATAGTGATTGTACCTACTTGAACCTCTGTGTTTCTAGGTAGTATTAATAGGAATGTCAACTACTTAGGCCATGGCATCCAAATGTATGAAAAATTCTCACTAGGATTTTTGCACATGGTTATTTCCAAGAAATATCAAAAGGAAATACCAAGGAACACTACCACCACCACCAAAAATTTTTCTTCCACTGACTTGTTTAATATGTAAAAGTCTCACCATTCAGTAAGAGAATTCAGAAACAAAGATTCAGCATTTAGACTTTCCTGGAATCATGTGCACTGAAATTATATGGAGATATTCTTGGTTGAGAGAAGCAGGAGATTAGCATGGGTTCATGTATCTGGTGTCTTGATTATCCTTTTTCATTGAATAGAATGAGGTCCTCAGAGAACAGGACTCAAGACAGTTAAGTGAGGATGGGTCGTGGAAATATTAAGAATGTCTACAACAGGAAACAGGCTCAGATAGAGCTCCAACTGATGGGTGCACAGGCACCTAGGTCAGCTTGCTCAAGGGTGTGAATGAATGGGAGAATGGGCCACCAGAAGGCAATCTTAGCAAGATATCTTCTTCAAAGATTTTCCTGTTATCAAAGTGCTGGGGTATGGAAAGTCCAAAAGGGTAAGAATCACTGGCCTAACTAATTAAGCTTTATCTGCAATAAACCAAAGCTCTGAAACTTAAAAATGCTGGTGTCATAACTAAGGTTCCCAGCCTAGGACACCTCACCATCCTCTGCACACATCTCAAAATTTCTTCCTTCAGGGCCCTCCACACTCTCAAAATGCAGTACTAAGTCACTAAGGAGGGCCTCCAAGTTGAGCTCTTGTTCAGCATCTGCTGTATACATGTCAGTGTATTCCATGAATGCCTGCTACTTGGTTAAAGATAGTGAAGCCTTTCTGAGCAGTGAGGGGAGTGAGGGTATCA
Organism: Halichoerus grypus; assembly: GCF_964656455.1. NCBI lineage: Eukaryota > Metazoa > Chordata > Mammalia > Carnivora > Phocidae > Halichoerus > Halichoerus grypus. The sequence continues at coordinate 21,957,144 of NC_135727.1, read as the reverse complement.
ATTCACCAAGTGTCAAAGTAATGAACGGGGAAAGTAAAGCAAAATGAAGCCAATGATCATCAGTAGCAGGAGCTACAAAGAAGCCTGCAACCAACCTTCATGCCTCTCACTTTAACTAAAGAGCCACTATAGGAAAGGGACCTATGAGGCATAGGACAAAGGATATTGCCTGGGCAGAGTAAGCATTGCACCAATGTATATTGAGTGAAAGTCAGAAAAGTAGCATGAAGCCAGGTAGAGGTAGCCAGTGACCAAAGATAGATATTCGCTTTTTTTTTTTTAGAAAAAATCCTGCACCTCCCCCTATATTTTATAGTATCTGTTATTTTTTCCTAAATGCATAAAACTGTTTCTCTTTTATTCCTTTATAAATACTTAAGAAATGCACCCCTTTCCATGGGATCTGACTGTGTGGGTGTACCTGCGAGTGACTGTAGCATAACTTCTTGCAATCCAAAGAATGAGCCCGGTTTACATGAGAAACCCATTGATTTGGACCCTACACATGTGAACTGGTGATGATTTAACTAGTGGATATTGTAAACAAGATAACCAGAGGGATACTTAAATCTATTCAAAGAAATACCCAGCTAACTAATTCTTTTTTTAAAGATTTATTTATTCATTATTTTAGAGAGAGAGAAGCATGGGGGAGAGGGAGAGAGAGAATCTCAAGCAGACTCCCCACTGAACATGGAGCCCAATGCAGGGCTCAATCTCACCATCCCAAAGTCATGACCTGAGCCAAAATCAAGAGTTGGACGCTTAACTGACTGAGCCACCCAGGCACCCCAGAATAATTCTTATTAATATTTTTAAGTGGCTCTTCTAAGGACCCATATCCCAGTCAATACAACATCAAAATGCTTCATTAATTCAGACAACTCTTTGCTCAACATCTCCATCCTTTATTCCAAAACATTGATGATATATTTTAGTTTTGAAAATATGGAGAGTGATTTGGCTGTACAGGTATAGCTAATGCTAAGTGGTTCCTGAAAAGCTTGGAGTTTAAGCTGAGAGAATGAAAGACCTAAGAGACCCTCTCAAATGTGGAGAGTTCTCTGAATTCAACCAAAGACATCCTCATGGGTTAAAAAAAAAAAATAAGAATCTTTATCCACTTCAGTTAAACTCTATCACTCTGCAGGCAGCTTCCACTTGTTAAATACCATTAAGGTCCACTCTACCTTGGGAAAAAATGTATTTTAGTTCTCTAGAGATGTGAAAGAATGAACTAAGTAGTTTCTAAAATGAAGTGGACACTCTATATTGTTTATCTTCCCACTGATGAGCAAAGAAGCCTTTCCTAAGAAGTTGCACAAGTCTTTAAAACACATTTTGAGAGTTAGAGAGAGATAGAGAGACAGAGAAAGAAAGACAGAGAGATTAATTGAGCTCTAGGAAGAACTGGGAGTCAAGACCAAAATATGAAGGCTAGAAATTCCAGCCCCTACTTGTCAAAGTATACCTAGGTTGAGATTATAAGAAACTGGGGATTCTCTATCTTGATAAAGGTATTCCAACTCATTATAGTCCAGATGAGATTGGAAATGATGAAATACTCGGGAAGAAGAAAAGAATAGGGTCCATTTCTAACTAACCAACAATAGCTTTTGTTCCAAAAATAAACTATAAGATGAGCTGTCCCAGCAATCCAGGTACAATAAGGCAAGTTAAGAATAAAGAATAAAACTTAATATTTTCTCCTCAATGTGGAATACTGGAGAGAGAAACTAGTAACATGGACAGGCCCAATCTGAATGCTAAGGAAGAGAGATCAAGCTAGAAGGACAATATCTTCCTTTATATTTCTTTTCCAACCCAGCTTGCTTTTAGTACCTCAGGGAAAAGAGGAGGCATACTTGGCAAGGAAAGAGCTTTATTTTTTTGATAATGAAACAGCAGTCAGGAGACACATCCTCTAGTCCAACTCTGTCCCTTCCTAGCTGTGGGACCTTGGACATTTAACTAAACCTCCCATGATTCCAGTTATCTGGTATGTAAAATTAGAGCTTTGGCTTAATTATGTATACAATTCAATTGTGTAAAATATTTTGAGACTCCTGAATATTATAAAAAGTATTATATGGTATTACAACTCCTCTAATATTCTATGATTCAATGATTTCATGTACCCAAGAAATAATTTCCAGACCCCAGAGATTCAGCTAAAGAGAATACATATATGTGTGTGCATGCACAGAGGAGGGAAGAGGGGAACAACAAAGAAAAACGATTCATTATGAGTGCACAAAAAAAAACAAGAAAAAGAAAATAGATGGTTCAAAAATAAATTGATGTCTAGTTACTTTGATTTACTCTAAACAAAGCTGCAACAGGGTAGGGTCACAGCTTGAAAAATCTGTCTTGAAAGTTCACTCAGATTTTCAACCATGACTCTTGCCTCAAAGTCATGCAAAGGAAATTCTCTTGTGAACCTTTAAATCTCCATCAGCTGCTACAAGAAAATGAGAGTTGGATGAGGTACAAGGTGGAGAATAAAACAAGACCCTATTTCTAGACCATGTAAATGCCTTGTAATTGCATTTAGAATGTAAGAGGCAACTTGCTTTGTCATTGGCAAGATAAGTATGATTTTTTAAAGACAAAGAACTAATCTATACTCAGAACAGATGTTGGCAAACATTTTCTGCAAAAAGTCACATAGATAGTAAATACTTTAGGCTTTGCAGTTCACATACTGCCTCTGTTACATATTCTTCTTTGGTTGGTTGGTTGGGTTTGTTTTGTATAATCCTTTAAAACTCTGAGCACAAAAACAGGTAGGAGTCTGGATTTGACCTACTGGGAGTAGTTTGCCAACCCCTGCTCTAGAATTCTAAGCTATCAAGCAGTAGTGGTAGTGAGAACTCAAATCTACCAGGGGTTTAAGTGACCAAAGTTAACTGGACTTAGAGAAGGTAAATCTATCAAGCTATGTTTCAAAAGAACTGTGGAAGAATATACAAGCCAGGCAGTACAATGAGGCCCTTGGAGAACAGCCACAGCATTTCAAAGTATTACTAGGCATCTAGGCATCATCTAGGCAGACTGCAGAGCCAGTACTCTCATCCACTGTGCATATTTTGGAATAGCACCTTGTGAGTGGCTTTATGGAGGCATCTCACATTTTAGATAAACAGGGGGTTTCTTACTCTTTTTATAAATCAACTCCCATTTTCTCACTGATTTACATGAAAGTTTCAGATGGACTATCAATATGTACTTGTTGCTAACAAATTAGTCTTCACTGCCTCGTCCCCTCTTTCCCCCAATTTTTGCCACCAGGTACTTAATGATGTATAAACAAACACAAATACAAAAGGCAACCCAATATTTATAGGACTCCTGTAAGAATATTTTAATAAGCTGAAGAGTCCTTTCAAAAAGGTAAGGATTCCTCAATAGAATAGACTAGATAGTCCAGAAATCAACCCAAACATACAGGAATTTCGTATATGCTAAAGGTGGTATTTAAATCCATGGGGAAGAAATAGCTGAATAAATGATGTTGAGACAACTAGGTAGAAATCCAGAAATAGAGTAAAGTTGAATCTACAACTCATACCTGACCCAAATAAATTCCAGATAGATCAGTTTTAACATAAAAAATGAAACCATGAAATAACTAGAAGAGTGAAGTCATTTTTTTTTAATAATTTTGGAGTGCAGGAGAAGTTCTAAGTATGACACAAAACCCAGAAGCTAAAAACGAAAAGTCCGATACAGCTGACTACATAAAAATAAAAATTCCTCTGTGGCAAAAACTTCTATGAGGTTAAAAAAATGACAAATTGAGAAAAATATTTGCAATTTATATCACTGAATAGGGACATTCCTAATATAAAAAGATCTCCTATAAATCAACTTTAGAAGACCAAATAGAAAATGATCAAAGTATAATAAACAGATTATTTATAGAAAAAAAAACCAAATTACACATACAATAGTTGCTCAAATTCATCCAAAATAAGAAAAATGCAAATTAAAAGCCTAATTGAGATACTATTTCCACCCATCAGACTGGTGATGATGAAAAAGTTTGCTAACACACTGTGCTGCTGAGGATGTGGGGAAATAGCCACTCTCATAAATTGCGAAAGGGAGTATAATTGGCACAACATATATGGAGAGCGATTGGGTCATATCTATCAAATTTGGGATATACTTACCTTTGGACCTAGAAATTCCACTGTTAAGAATTTATTCTACATATATGTTCATGTATAATAAATGACAAATGTATAAAGATATAAACTGGAGTTTTTGTAATAGATTAGAAGTATTTTAAATTAATCAGTAGGGAACTTGATTATAGATTATGGTAGGTCCAATTCAAAGGGGCACCTGCCCCCAATGTTCATAGCAGCAGTGTCCACAATAGCCAAACTGTGGAAAAAGCCAATATGTTCATTGACAGACGAATGGATAAAGAAGATGTGGTACACACACACACACACACAATGAAATATTACTCAGCCATCAGAAGGGATGAATACTTAACCATTTACATCAATGTCGATGGAACTGGAAGATATTATGCTGAGTGAAATAAGTCAACCAGAGAAAGACAATTATGATATGGTTTCACTCATATGTGGAATAAAGAAACAATTCAGGGGATCATAGGGGAAGGGAGGGAAAACTGAATGGGAAGTCATCAGAGAGGGAGAAAAACCATGAAATACTCTTAACCATAGGAAACGAACTGAGGGTTGCTGGAGGTGAGGGTGCTGGGGGAAGGGGTATTTGGGTGTTGGGCATTAAGGAGGGCACGTGATGTGATGAGCACTGGGTGTTATATGCAACTGATAAATTATTGAACACTACATCTGAAACTAAAAAAAATATATATATATATATTATGGTAGGTCCAATCATTAGACATCCATATGTTACTGATAGAAAATGCTCTCCAAAATGTACGCTTAAGTGAAAAAGTAAGGACCATAAAAATGTTTATAGTCTATAGTATGCTACCATCTGTCTAAAATTGCAGGAAAATATATGTATATATGTATATGTGAAAGTAAGTAGAACGTTATGGTTAAGAGCATGAACTCTGAAGTCAGCCAACTTGAATTTGATTCTTGGCTCTACCACTTGATACTTATGTGACTCCTTTGTGCCTCAATAACCTCACCTGTATAATGGGGAAAATATCACCTGCCTTGTTTGGGCTTTTTCAGGATTAAATTAGTTAATGTTTATAAAAGTCTTAGAACAGTGCCTAACACATAGTAAGTACTATTCAAGCATTTGTTTAATACATCTGGCTGAAGGACAAGAATGAAAGATGACTTACTTTTACACCTTCTGAATATTGTACCAAAACTTAAATAATACCTATTTTAAAAATTAAATAATTTTTAAATAGAAATAATTTCTGTTCCCTAGCATTTTAGATTGCCTGGCCTCATCTCCTGCTCACTATCTTCTACTTTGCTTATAATTTCCATTTTCCATGCTTTCCACTACTGCTTCTTATTAATTTTATTATCCCTTTCCTCTCCATCACCTCAGTCCTTTCACTTGTCTCAAACTTTCTACACTCATTTATGATTTCACTTTTATTCTACTGCTGACTCTCCAGTTCACCTTTCACCAAAATGCCAGCATCACATTCTCAAAGTTTCAAATCTAGATATCCCATTGCCTCCAACTCAGCATGTCAAAGTGAGCATGTCATCCCCTTCTCATCTCAACCTCCCTACTTTTTATCTCCCAAGCTAGAAACTGGATTCTTTACTTTGATTCTTCCTTCTACTACATTCCTTACATCCACTGAATCCATCAATTTATTCTTTCACATATCTCTTCCTCACCATTTGCTTTTGCAGGAATATTGCCTTAGGCCAGTGTATAACATGCATACATATCACCTGGAGAACTTTTAAAATGCAGATACTGAACCAGTAGGTATGGTAGCCAGCCGACAAGATGGCCTCTAATCATCCCCCATCTCCCAATATTTACTTCCCGTTTTGTCTCCTCCTATATTGTATCAGGGTTGGTTTGTATGACCAAGAAAATAGGACAAAAATAATGGCTTATCATGTCTCAGATTAGATTATAGAAGACAATGTGGCTTTTGTCTTGGTTTCCTGTGTGTGTCTCTCTCTTTCTCGGATCACTCACTCTGGGGAAAGCCAGCTACCATGCTGAGAAGTCACTCAGGCAGTATATGGAGAGGCCAACATAGTGATAAACTGAAATGTCCAGCAAGCAACTAGTGAAAACTGAAGCCTCCCGCCAACAGCCGCATGAGTGAGCTTGGAAGCAGGCCCTTCAGCTCCAGTCAAGCCTTCAGATGACTACAGCTCCGGCCAAAATCTTGACTACAACTTCATGAAAGACCCTGAGACAGAACCACCAAGCTAAGCCACACTGAGATTCTTGACCACAAAAATGTGAGATAAATGCTTGCTGTTTTAAACTGCCAAGTTTTGAGGTGATTTGTTACACAGCAAGAGATAACTTATACAGTAGGCCTGGGGTAAGGCCTGAAAAATTCTGCATTTTTAATAAGCTCTCAGGGGACACTAAAGGTGATGCTTCTGGAATTTGCTTTAGTAGTAAGCCCTATGCCATTGCAACACCTAATCCCTACCTCAGTGATCTCTCTGCTCCAATCCCATTATATTCCTGTTTTCCAACATATGATGGCTCCTTATTACCTATCATGTAATCTCAGTCTGTTATCGGTAAGACAAAAGGTAACGAGTATTGGCAAGGCTGTGGAGAAAAGGGAACCCTTGTACACTGTTGATGAGCATGTAAAATGGTACAGCCATTATGGAAAACAGTATGAAAGTTTCTCAAAAAATTAAAAGTAGAGCTACCATATGATCCAGCAATCCCACTCCTGGGTATATATCCAAAGGAATTGAAATCAGTACCTTAAAGAGATATCTGCAACCCCAGGTTTATTGCAACATTATTCACATTAGCCAAAATATGGAACCAACTTAGGTGTCCTTCATCAGATAAATGGATAAAGAAAATGTGATACACACACACACATACACAGAGGAATATCTTTCAGCCATAAATAGAAGGAAATCATGCCATTTGCAACAACATGGATGCACCTGGAGGGTATTATGTTAAGTGAAATAAGCCAGACAGAGAAAGACAAATACTGTATGGTATCACTTATATATGGTATCTTTTTAAAAAGCTGATTTCATAGAAACACAATAGAATGGTAGTTGCCAGGGGCTGGAGGGAAAGGGAAACGGGGGTGGTGTAGGTCAAAGGGCACAAATTTTCAGTTATAAGAAGGATATGTTCTGAGGATCTAGTACAGAGCATGATGACTATTTTTAATAATATGGTCTTGTACACTTGAAAGTTGCTAAGAGTAGTTCTTACACATTCTTACCACACAAACACAGAAAAAGAGTTAACTATGTGAGGTGATGAATGTGTTAATTATCTCATTCTTGGTAATCATTCTGCAAAGCATATGTTTATCAAATCATCACATTGTATACAAAAAAGTGCTCAGCCTGTCTTTCAATCCCTTAGAAGCTGGCCGTATTTATGCTTTATAGTCATATTTCCCACTGCTCTCTACAAGGTACTTTTTGCTCCTGTCAACCTGATTTCATTGTCTCCTGCACACATCACATTTATCCCTGCTACAAGGCTATTTATTACTAGTATCTCTCTTTATTCCTTCACCATCAATATATGTATAACCGGAATGCCTTCCATCCCCCTCTACTATTCAAACTCAACCTTCAAGGCCTAGCTCAGGTCCCATTTCCCCCACAAAACTTTTCCCACTTCATTTTAATCTAACAGTTTTATGAACTATTATTTATAATATTATTTAACTATTAAATAAATAATCTCAACTTTTAAACTAGATTTTAAGCAACTCGAGGTCAGAAATAGTGTCTCCTAAGTCTTAGTAGCTTTAGGGCACCTGGCATAGAACTGGACACATGAAAATAAGTATAAGTTGACTGAGTCTGCCTGTCACATTAAATGTGGCTGCATGCCTACAAGCACAGCCAAAATTTACTCCTGAGTTTTATAGCAATAGAGAGAATCCTTGCAAAATTCACCCCCTTCTCCCTACCTCCTTCCCCTATACCAAATTATTGTCTCATTTATTTGTTACACATCACTGGCAGGTAAGAAGGTAGCATATTGAGAGAACAACTTTTATTATGGGCAGCGGTGAAAGGGGAAATAATGTCACAGTTAATCCAAAAACTATTTCATTTTGGATTTGAAATCCCTTCTGTGATCAGGAAAGCAGATGTGCTGTGAACTCATTAGAGTTGCCCTAAACAGTGTTGAAATCATACACAAGAACACAATGAGGAGGGAGCCAGGGGAGAGACATCTGAGAACGGCAGTGACTGATGAAGGAAAATTATCTGAGAAAGACAAATACTCCACAGATAACCCACAACAAAGGTAATTTAAAGAAAACAAGTAATGGGCGCCTGGGTGGCTCAGTCATTAAGCGTCTGCCTTTGGCTCAGGTCATGATCCCAGGGTCCTGGGATCGAGTCCCACATCAGGCTCCCTGCTCAGCGGGAAGCCTGGTTCTCCCTCTCCCACTCGCCCTGCTTGTGTTCCCTCTCTCGCTGTGTCTATGTCAAATAAATAAATAAAATCTTAAAAAATAATAATAAAATTTAAAAAAACAAGTAATAGAGAGGTAGAGATAGAGGAAGGGAGGGAAAATTGAAGGAAGGAGGGAGGGAGAGGGAGAAAGAGAGAGAGATGACTCTGAGTCCTTGCATACTCCACACATCAGACTATAAAGACCATTTTACAAAAGGATAACATTTGCTATCTTTTGTTTATTGTCAGCAACTGTGCTAAACTCTTTACACAAATCAACTCATGTTAATCCATGCAAATTCCTGTGAGGTAGATGCTGCTACACATAGTCCCATTTCCCTGATGAGGAAGCTAAGGCTAAGGAAGGTTAAGTGATTTCCCCAAGATTGCACAGCTAGGAGTTGTTTGAGCTGGGATTTGAACCCAGGACTATCTGAAACTTAAACCCATATTTTTTTTTTTATTTGACAGAGAGAGAGAGACAGAGAGACAGCGAGAGAGGGAACACAAGCAGGGGCAGAGCGAGAGGGAGAAGCAGGCTTCCCGCCGAGCAGGGAGCCCGATGCGGGGCTCGATCCCAAGACCCTGGCATCATGACCTGAGCCGAAGGCAGACGCCCAACGACTGAGCCACCCAGGAGCCCCTAAACCCATATTTTTAATCTCCACACTGTAGATCTAGCCCTTATGTCCTCATTTTAGTAGATCTAGCATGGAAAGATCTATAGCAGATTCAGGAAATTTAGAAAGCAGGAAAAAGTTACTATTCAGTGCCTATCCACACCCGGATACCTGGTAACCTCCTGCCCCATGGCTTCCTATGGCTACCCAGGGGACCTCATCAGGCTGGGAATAAATCCCAGCCTTATTCTTCCAACAAAGTAAATTCATTCTATATTTCAGGCCCTTAATCCCACAGCCTGAGGGTTGGCAATGAATGTAATGAAATAATCAAATCCTGTTACCAGGTAACTAATGGGTTACTCCTCCCAGGTAATATAAAGCATTAGCTCCATTAAAACAGAAAACACCTAAAGAGGAAACCTAATGAGAGGAATTGGGGCACCTTGGCAGGCCCTCAGGGAAGAAGGTTTAGAGCCAAAAGACCTTTTCATGCCCCTCCCAGCATCCCTATTCTTCTTTCTGGGTTTGATGTGTGCCTTAAACATATCATTGCTTGCACTTTTCTTATTTAACAACCAGCAGAACAAAACGTGGCTTCTTTAAAAAAATTCTAATGAAGTTTCCAATTCTCAATTAAAAGAAACATCTCTCCATCCATCTATTTATCCCTGCCAAGCATTTGTGTTTTGAAGCTGGAAGTTTCATTATCTGAAATTTGCAGGCAATTACTAGGTCTAGTAACTCCCAAGATGTGAACATTTTTCCCAACAGCCTAAAGTGAAAAGTGGTTTGAGTAAGAGCGTGTGTGTGCTTTAAGGGGAGTGTCCCCTTAAAAAAGAAAGGCATGATGAAGGCAGGTGGGGGAAGGGGCAATAGGAACCATATTGGGCCATTTATTTGTCTTATTTGACATTGGTAGCTCCAGAAGTATTAATGAGCAGTCCTCCACATCCCAGGGGAACCTTTTGGATTTACAGCTTTAAAAAAGCACTCATCCTCATTTTGGCACAAAGTCAAACCAAAATTTGTCATAGTTTATAATGCTTGTTAATGAAGAACATCAAAAATTAATGCTCATTAGGGCGCTCATTAATATGCACAATCCTTGCCAGTTTGACTTAATTAAGTGAAGCACCACTTCACAATAGTATTGTGGCCCAGCAGAGAGAAGGCTGTTCAGGTCTAAAGGATGTCCCCTTGGGACAACATTACTAGCATTGCAGGGTGAGGCACCTGCCAGCTTCTTCCAGAAACTCTTCCTGTTAGAAAACCGGAAGCTCTTAGAGAGCAAGTGGCAGTAGCTCCTGCTGGGATGTCTGATTCCAGACTCCAGTTTTCTTGTTCCACAGTGTTTGGTGAAATTAATTGAATTGGGGTCAGTGATACAATCAGATCTTGGCCAAGAAAAAGACCTCCAAAGAGAGAAGTAAGCTCAAGAGCTTAAGCTCAAGACAAAAGATTGGGGTGGAAGGGATGGAGAATAATAAAGAGAAGATGACCAAAAAAAGATACAGCAAATAAAAAAAAGTAGGGATTAGGGGAGAAACAAGAGTGAGACAGATATCCAGATACTGTCATATTCCAAAGCAGAGGACACACAGGTGGAGCATTACTATTTGCATGAGGATTTATTATTCTTTTTCTTTGTCAGTTTAAGATTTTTGACTGTTCTTAAATGTTCAGGAACATCTCAAAATCATTAATTCCAGTGGGCCCCTGTAGATAAAAAACTAATACTTGAGCTCTGGAACTTGTAGCCAGTGCTTTTTAAGAGAATCTTGAACTTGAAACAAAGGAACAATGGAGAAAATAAAGGTGAGACAGGGGAATTTGAATCCCAGCTATACTACTTAGTGTGCAAATGAGTGACCTTGGAGAAGCCATTTAATCTTGCTAAACCTCAGCTGCCTCATCTGTAAACGATGAGGGTGAACTGTATGAGATTACCATTTCATTTTTGTAGGTCCAAATGTTCAAATAGCGGCAATTTCATACGGTTTGACCTAATAAAAAGATTAAATAACAATATATTTTAAAACAATTTTTTAAACTGTAAAAAGCCAAAAATCATTTATGATCAGTCACAATTGTCGCTACATCAAAAAAGATATGCACATGTGTTATATTATGCTCTACTAATAAGAGCAGCTAAATCAGATCAAACCTCTTTCTCAAATTTTGCCAAAGGCCTTCCTGACTCAAGATTCAAGATTGGCCCAGGTCTACCACAGTGAAGCAATATTATTGACGCTGTTTAAGATCATTTTTAAATTCCTGCTTTGCTGCAATAGATACTTAACAGAGAGTGATCAAACTAATTTCCAAATAGCTCCCTAGGGGTGTGTGCATACACATGCACACCCTCAGCCATCCTTCTATCTCTCCTCAAATTGACCCAAAGCCTTATTGGAAAAAAAAATAGTACAGAGTTGTACAAGAAAAGTATCCATAATGGCATCACTTCAAAGTATCAATTACATCAAGTCCAAGTACTACCTAGGAGAGAAGGCAGGCCAGCAAAGTATGGAATTTTAATAAAGATTATGCAGTTTCTAGAAATCAGAGTAGGCAATGGGTCTGGGCCAAGCAGGCTAGGCAAGGTAGAGTCATAGCAAAAGGAACAGGGAAGGTGAGGGTATGTAGTGGGTCAGATGCCTGATACACAACCAATAACCAAGAGGTCACAAACAGTTGAAGACAGAATAAGACAGAAACTGGGAGCTCTGTAAAAGGTACAAATGTGAAAGAAGTGACCAAATGTAGAGAAACTAAGAGATGTAGAATAGGACAAAGTACAGTTCAAACAAAATAAAAATACCAGTTTGGGGAAGGATCTAATTCAATGAGGCAAAACATTGCCTTGTCTCTCATCTCAGGAAATCATTATGCTTCTTGTGTGGGCAAGGATTGATTATGGTATTGCCAGACTGGGGCTCACAGAAATATTTAGAATACATGGCTAGAGTGAAGAAAGAGATGGTTAAACAAAAGACCATTTCTTTTTTTTTTTTTAAGATTTTATTTATTTGCGAGAGAGAGAATGAGAGACAGAGAGCATGAGAGGGAGGAGGGTCAGAGGGAGAAGCAGACTCCCTGCTGAGCAGGGAGCCCGATGTGGGACTCGATTCCGGGACTCCAGGATCATGACCTGAGCCGAAGGCAGTTGCTTAACCAACTGAGCCACCCAGGCGCCCCTAAAAGACCATTTCTGATCAAGGATGAGAGGTTACTGGTAGGAAAGAGGGCTCTATCTGTAGTGGAAGGAAAGCAGCTAGTATTAGAGGATGTACACAGAAAGCCTGTACATACACGCACACCTATGCCAATCAAGCTGTGAAGATTTAGATCTATCTGAGGAGCAGAATATGATATTGTATTGGAATAATTTACCGTTCAACCAAGATAAAAGACGAATGGCATATTGTACTGGGCACACATCTCTAATAGAGATAATGCTGCCTCTTTTGATAGGTGCATTGTATTGTGTCTGTCCAGCAGGCAATCTGGGCATTTTTTCTTCCTAAGTCTGAGCTTCATTCTCAAACAAACTGACAGTAGGGAATTTCAGTAATGACTTGACACCCTGCTTTAGCCCTTTCCTGCTCTGAAAATATTTCCCCTTTGGGCTTTTTGTGCAGAGACATATTAGTCTGGATTTACATTTGCTGGATTTCATTGTTTCTTTACTCGTTGTTGAACTTCATTCTCCAAACTTGGGATTTTGTTCACTGCATTGTCTTCCAGCTCATTAATGTAAATAATAAAGAGCCTGGTTTCTGATGCTGTTCCCTTTCAGAGCCATATTAATAATTCATTTCCAGCTTGACAAAGTCCTTTCGGCAGCTGCTTTGTTCAAGGCTTTGCTCCTCACAGTGACGATAGGTCAATTGTCTTATGGAAAAATTGAACCATAGGGCCTGAGGAGGGCATCTGTATTCCCCACATGTGACCATGGGGGATTAATGGTGTAGGCAAAAATGCACCGAGTCCACGTCTAAGGCTCCCTCTGGAGACTTAGCCTCCTGTTCCTGTGTTCTTTCCAAATTTGTTCTTTTTAGCATTAATTATGAAGACAATGAGCTCAGTGCCGAAGTGTAAGAGCTGAATCCCCAGTTATACACAGGGAATGAAAAGTCTGTTTGTCAGTCAAGATAGCTTTTCTTTCTCTAGGAACAGAGAGTGTAATGGCCCAGTGAGGTCAGCTCAGAGTGTGTAAAGCATGCTTACTTTACTAGAGTAGATTACTTAACATCCTGCGCATAGTGGGTGCTTGGATTTCTGGTGAATGATAGACTTATAGTATCTGGCTGGAGAAAATGTTCCGGGGACAAGGACTGGTGGGGTAATACTCACCAAAATCACCAATCCCCTTTTCCATCAGATATTGCTCTGGAATATTTAGTGAGACATATAAGTCTAATATAGAAAATTGAGGTTTTGAAGAGCCATATAAAAAACCAGTTATAGACTAAAAGCAATGGGCTATGTGATACCAGATGAAAACATTCTGGACAGATGGCCACATGGAGCCAACGGAGGAGGCAGTACTATAAAGTACAGTGTGGGGAGGAAGCTAATAAGAGCTTTGAATGATCAGAGAGCAGCATCTAGCACCAAATTATCCATAGGGAAGCCAGGCAAGAGGAAGAAATCCTGTCAGGGCAGCCTCTACACCAGGTGCACCAACTCTGAATACAGAACTGGAAACCAGTTTTAAGATGGTTACCCATGGCTTCCTAGTCAGCCGCAAACACTCTGTTCCCTGGGTAAATGGAAGTCCATTTGTTTCATATCCAGCTTATACCACCTCTGAGTATACAAAACAAAACAAAAAATAAATAAATTAAAATAAAGACAAGAGGTGAGACTGAAAATGCTAATCACTAGAATCAAATTCATACAAACTAGAAGAAAGAGGTGAGAGCACTATCCCTTGAATGCTGCATGTTTAGGGAGCACAGGTACTAGGGGATCTAGCCCTTTAATAAGACCCTCATCCTGACACCCTCATCCCCCCAACAGTTTCATCAGACCCATTTATGCCCCTTCCTTTCAAAGTATTCGGAGTCCTGCTCTCTACTAGGTGGAAGGGATAGTATTATGATTAGGTAAAAAAATATCTGCTAGAATGGGTTACACATCTCCAAAATAAATGTAACATCCTATGCTCTGAGAGGCAGAATAGTGTAAGGGTTAAGAGCAGACTCTGGAATTAAAAGAAATAGGTATGTTAATATCTATAAGGCCCTTAGATGGGCCTAGCATATAGTAAATGCTACACAAGTATTTATTAAATAAACTACATTTATTAAAATTCATTTAGAAAGTTCTTAAACAGTAATCTTCAATAATAAGGTGTAAGGCACTGCAAAAGGATATTTTGGAGTACTCCTCACATCACATTACATGAATAACCATCTAACAAGGCCCTAAGACCCTTAGATATCTATTCACCCAGGATGGATTGACTGCCCATGACTCTCCACCTTCAATGATTCTTTTGCTATCCAGTGAAAATATCCAGGACACAAGCTAAAAAGCAAAAGCTATGGTTTCTATGCCTCTGTATCTCCAGACCTTTGCCTCCTGTCTGCCTTTGCAAAGTGCTTTCAGCTAAACACAAATCAGATTCAGCTCCATTAACAACTCTGCAGACAATAGCTGAGGTTCATTGCTTGGCAACTTCCACCCTCCCACTCACCTCCCTGTTTCCTGCCGAATAAACACATGCTCCTGCCCAGGTGGTTAAGGATGTATCGGTAGGTCACCAGCATGGGTCAATCTCTCACAGTCTGTAGGGCTGTGGAGGAGGGGAAGACGAAAATGAACTAGAGGTCAGTCCTTGTTTGTATAAAGTGGCCAGTCAAACAGGAAACAAAACCCAATATCTATATGAAAAGATTTTGCCTCATACATTAAAGGCTCCCAGCGGGCAGTCTGACACTAACTGGATAGCTAAAAGAAAGCTATTGCTTCATTGTGACCTGAGCAAAGACTAAGAATGATGAAATTGATGGGATTTTAATTCTTCTGGTGTGGTACTAAGTTGAAAAACCTTATGAGACACAGGAACCTGGTGGAGCATACTGAGAACCAGGGCTTTGGCAGTATTTTGTTCCCACTCCTTAAAAAAGACCGATGACTGGCAGAAATAGGCACAAAACTAGATTGTTCACATTTTGAAGACCCTCACTTGGCAAGCATTTTGAATAGATAGTAGAATCAGGTCTAACCTGAAACAAAACTAAGACATCCTTTTTATCTTTAATTTGTTTCCATCCCTTTGTTTCTCCTCTTCCCAATACCCTCTTACTGACCCCTGGCTTTCTGAGAGTCCTGGCCCCACACATTTGTCACCACAAAGAAACCTGACCTTGGGGTACGTGGCTGGCTCAGTCAGTGGAACATGCAACACTTGATCTCAGGGTCATGGGTTTGAGCCCCACGTTGGTCATAGAGCTTAATTAATGAAAAAAAAAAAAGAAAGACACCTGACCTTTCCCATCACTGACATGTATATTGGCAATGTATTCCCCTACTCCCTCCTATTTCACTCCCTGAATCTAGCCTATATCCTATTCTTTTGTAATCTGCTTCCTAAAGTATTAGTAATTTAATGAACAAAACTGTGTCAAGGTATCAAAGGCTAAAAATGTATCAGTGTGTTATCCTTATTTGGTATGGCAGAGACTGTTAGCTGTCCTTCAAAATCTACTGACTCTCCAGGCTCACTCTTCTTTTCCACCAGCTAAGTGTAGATGTCAATGAGGCCTTAGGAAATTGAGGGGCCACAAGATAGGGAAAATTCAAATCTTTAAATGACTATGCAGAGGAGAACCTCTTGCTGACTTGAATATTCACACAAACTTCTACGTGAGCAAGAAATAAATTATTGTGTTGATACAGTACACATTTATTTGGGTTTACTCATTGCCACAAACTAACCCAGTCTACTCTTACAAAGATACCTGTATTTTTACAGATGTCTGCTATAGACACAATCCTTTATCTCAAAGGGCTGAATCTAATAGTAATAAATTGCAGGTATCACAGATAGAGATTTTAGGGATACAGCTTTTTGTAGTAACCATCACATCACCAACAAAGACAAATCATAGATGGATTCAGCCACAGAGTATGATGGAAAAGGAAGCTGGACCAAGCAAAGACCCATTAACTAGGATAGGTGCTGAGGAAACCTGACCAGAATGCAGAGGCTGGCCTTAGCCAGGACAGTTGAGATTTCCAGAGCAGTATCCATAGATTCAAACAATGGTCAAAAAGAGGAGATCTAATCCAGCAACAAGAAATTCTAGAAAGTTTCCAACCCAGAAATCAAGCATAGTGTCTGTCATCATCATGACTTGTCCATATCTTGCCAATTGATAGGATATCAAGGAGTGGGCTGGGGCAACAGTCTAGGGAAAGAAGATTGCAGGAAGTAGGCAAGATGTAGAGTGGGGACATAGCCCTAGAGGGAGACAAGGAGGGACTACTGGACAAACTGGATAGAGATTAAAGCAAAAGTCCACCTAGAAAGAGAGGTGGGGAGCACTGCAATTCAGGGGTAGAATGAATGCATAAAGCTCATCCCTGGCTGAGTGTTTTAAGCTCCACTAAAAGAGGTCTGAGATTGCTGGCATATTTTCTGTCATTTAAAAAACTGACTTAGGAATGGGGGTGGGTGTGGTCTGGGCTGCAAGTAGGTCCCGTCAATAGAGTACCAAGGCATAGGGAAGGCAAAGACAAAGGAAATGTAGGGAGGATCTGACAATTTAAAGACCTAGGTTTCAGATAACGTTAGTGCTGGCCAACAAATCTTCATATTTGTCAGAAAGGATGGCTAATGTCAAATCATAGACGAACAATTAAAAAGGCATAAGATAGTCTTCATTAAATTGGTACTATTAAAGACAAGAACTATTAGCACATTTAAGCATGCATGACCAGTACCTCTTACTGGTTAGTGAGCAAATCCTCTTTGTCCTTGCAAGGTTCCACATTAGCCAGATTCAAAGAATCATCTAGTTAATAATGGCCATGGCTGGAGTTGGGACTTCATCAGTAGAAATTGCTAAAAAAAAAAAAAATATGTTTTCAGTCTCATTTTACAATAGTGATCACTTCTGACATTGGATTGTTTGTTGTACATTTATTATCTGTCTCCCTCTGAGCCCTTTCACAGCAGCTAAAGTACTCCCTCTGATGGTCTCTAGGTTTCATTCACAGCTAACAACAGGGCATTTTTCTTTTGGATTTTTCCTCACAATGCTTCTAACACCCCCCAATGCCAGAACCCTGACAGCACTTAGTTCAAGCTTTGATTTAGTTCCCTTGGTCCTTTTTTTAGCAAATAAAAAAAAGTATGATGTGTACTGGAAGTTGGAATACACATACAATACAAATATACAATGTGCATATAACATATACATAATTTAGCAACTTCGCTCTGCCTGATTCTAAAAGACTTTGCTTACAAAACACTTTGCAAAATTCAAATCAATTTTGAAATGCTGTCTTGCCAACCTAGAATGGGGTAATATCAATGGTGCCTTACAGAGGAAGAGGAATTGCAGTATCCAGTCATTGAGACAAGGAAGCTGGCTGCACAGTGTGATATGGACAGCAAAAGGCCAAACCCACCATACAAAACCCTATAATTCCAACCATTCATGTCAAAGAGATTATGAAAGCCAGGAAAAGAACCTGCAGGCATTTCTCCTTGAGCAGCCAGGTTTGTAAAACCCCTATGATGCCTCTGTAAAACCCCACTGATCATGCCTTATTTGTGTTTCCTGTACTCCATGCATTCTTTCTACTTTACCCCAGATCTCTAACACCTAAGATGAGCGCCATAGCCTCTTCCCGCTTTATTCCATAATCATACTTTACTCTACCACAGAAAATCAATAACAAGAACCATAGCCCCGGGATGCCTGGGTGGCTCAGTAGGTTGGGCATCTGCCTTTGGCTCAGATCATGATCCCAGGGTCCTGGGATGGAGTCCCGCATCGGGCTCCTTGCTCGGCGGGGAGCCTGCCTCTCCTGCCTGCCTGCCTCTCCTTCTGCCTGCCACTCCCTCTGCTTGTGCTGGCTCGCTCTCTTGCTCTCTCTCTGATAAATGGATAAATAAAATCTTTAAAAAAAAGAAACATAGCCCTCTCTTCTGAACACTACAGCAATGTTATCAAGTTAAAACAAAACAAAACAAAAAAGTATTCAAACACCGTTTACAAAATAGTGCTGGGCTGTGATGAAGTCTCACTGATTTTTTACAAAATCAGAAAAATAAGGTCAAAGCAATGAGAGTTTGTCATAAAGCTAAATGTATTCAATTAAAAGGATTGTTTTTTATTCTGCAACTATAAGTAGGGAAGGGTATTAAAGTGCCCTTTTGTTTATGAAACTATGGTGATAGTAGTTGGTGATTGAGATTCAGCTTATTTTTGTTTTTATTATTATTATATTACTTTGCAAAAATAAAAATAAACTACCTGCGAGAAATAAAGAATAAAGACATTGACTCGTTTATCAAATTAGCTCCTTTAAACATACCAGGAATAAGATTAGAAACAGGGTGGAAAGTCAGGTGGCTCTGTTTCAGTGGGAGGAGAAGAGAGAGCCAAAGAAAGGCAGACTCAGCTTCAGCTCCACAGGTGAGGCATTTTTTGATAACTGCATCCTGGAAGGTGGTGAAAGGAGCAAGAGGATTGGTGCAGAAGAGAACCTGGGGTATACTGAAAATAAACTCTTTTTGATTTTATATTGAAACCCAACTCCAACTGCAGCCCTCTCATTTGCCTAATTACAGTGACTCTTAAAACTGCACATTGGGATACATTGCACTGACATCATTTGGAATTAAAACTCAAATTTTATTCTGATAGCAATTAAATTCCCAATTACCTGGAAGGCAAACACAGTTATGCAAATTATAGATGCAGGCTGACTAATATTAGAACGCAAATGGTTATCCCTTCAGAAGTAGGCATTTTGCATCTCATCTCCTTTCCCTTTTTAAAGGCTGCAGTGAAATTTAGTTTAACTGGACTTCATGAGTTACAGAACTAAACTCCATTAATTTTCTGAATATAAAATGTTAGTTTAGCTTATCTGAAAATTGATCTTCTCCCAAGACTATCCCCTTAATCTTTTTCTCCCTCTACTTCTTCATAAATGTATTATCTCATTCAGCCACTATATTATTTATCATCTATTATTATTTATTAATTCCTAACACTATCATATAATTCAGCAATGGAATTTTTGCTCTAATGCTTTTCAGTACATTTGCATACTGAATAAAACCATATTGATTCTTAAGGATTTTTATGCTCTAGAAATGCTTGCTGCAGACAAATTTGCAAACAAATTTTTATTTGGTTTCCGAAGACATTATTTTGACATGATTTCAACTGACGCCAACAAATCAAACCAAGTTCTACAATAAATGCCTTCTTAATGGGTTTTATGCTATTTGTTTTAGTTGACACCATTTATTATAATTTAACAGCATTTCCTTCCTAGGAAAGTCCAAAATCAATAAAAAATGGTGACATATGTTTGTATTTACTTGGAAATACAAATGCAACCAAAGGGCTCTGTCAGCCTACGATTAATAGAGTACAAGATGTTGTGGTTTGGGGGTATCTGATTGTCTGTCTTGTAATATGAATTTTGAAATAGCTTGGGATTCTTGCTCCTCAACTTTCAGGTTAGGATAGAATTTCACATTAATGATAAATCACCCTGGATATGTGGTTTTCTATCTCAATTTGCTGCAAAGTAGCTTCATCCATTCACAAGGCGGGGGGGAGTGGGACTACATGTGGTATAAGGAGAACAACAAGCTGGTAATAAAATATGAAGACAAAGAAATAAATACATTTGAAATATTATTACTGAGAGAGATGCTGAAACTGACACAACTGTATTTTCTTCCAACTATCATGGTGCATAGGCTGGCAATGAAAATCCCAAAGCCCAAAACTGGGCACAGAGTTTCAACATCAAGTTCTCCTCACAACAAGCCTCTGGCCTTTTAGATAAATTCTTCTTCATATTGACAGTACAGAAATATGATTAAGGATTCCAAGGAGAAAAAAATACCCTGCTCTGCCAACCCTTTCACAAACACATTTTCAGGATCTGCCTGTCCCTTGACCCAGGTTTAGTCCCTCGGTTATCTTCTGAGGACCAGGTACAAATGAAATTCTATCATAGAATTATAACATCTCATGGTTAGAAGCATCTTAAAAGTCATCTAGTTTAGTGGCTCCCAAAGGCTAGTCCAGGGACTGATGCCAAATCCTAATGAAATTTTGCAGGTCTGTGAAAAATAAGGGCAATGTGGTAGAAGGCTAAGTTTATTAAAGAACTTTGCTTTATTCTATTTGGGGAATATGAAATGATGGTGTTTGAAATGGTAGTTTGTTTTTTTTTCCTTTGTGTCCTCATTAGAGGGTGAAACTTCATTTCTTGTCTTAGATCTCCATGGGGAGAGAGCTCCACTAGAATAATACTCCTCTTTTATTCCTCATTTATTCCTCTTCATGGGAGGAGAAGTGAATTATTTGATTTAATAAGTTTGAAAAAAGGAACTGAGCGTCTTCGACTCGGCCCCTTCTGAGTTTCTCACTTTCTGGAGCCATCTTGTTCATGGATGTTCACATTCTGTGCCAAATAGGAAAGAGACTAACTCCTACAGAGAAGATCTGTGGTTGTTCAGCTGGGACAAAGACCAGGTGGGTAAGTTGAGCAGGGGTAACGTATTAGCATACCTACTTAGATGCCAATCTAAAGCCACAATCTCCATTTCTACTTTATCAGTGCTAGCACTGATAGTTTATCTTCCAGCTAATTCCTATATCTACATCTCAATTAGGAGCCAATAGATAACACTTATGGAATACTTACTGTGAACAAGGCACTGTTCATATGCTTTACACTTGAGGTAGGTATTATTATCCCATTTTACAGATGAGGAAACTGAGGCACAAAAAATTAAAGGAATTTTCCTAAGGTCATTCAGCTGATAAGTGACACAGTCCATATTCAGACCCAGGCAGCCTGGCTCCAATTTCCAATGTGTTTCACTCAAGAAGAGAATAAAAGTGTTACCCATTACCAAAATATGTTATCCCCAAAACTTTATCAGGCCTCACTTGGTTAAAAAATTAGAAGTGGGAGACCTATATTGGTACTTCAATTTTTTTTTTCATTTTTATTAACTAGTTATACAGATCCACTACTCTACCAACAATTCACTTGATCCAAGCATTCATGCACTTCTCTTCCTGCCCTACATCTTCCTGCCCTCCATCTATGTACCTGAAGACCAGTAATAATAGGAAACACTATCAAGGCTTTCCTTTCTTGTTAGGACAGCCTCCAGTTGATACTGAACTGAAATCTGCTCTTAGATTTGTCATAAGTAGCCACACAGAACAAATTTAATCCCTTGTAGATGAAGCAGCCGTCCCTAAACAATTTTTGCACTCCTAATTAAACATCCTGGGTTCCTCTACATTGTGGCTTGGAGTCCCTTCATCGCACTGGTAATCCTCTTCTGAAAGGACACCAGTCTGATCATATCTCTTTAAAGGATGGTTTCCAAAAGGAATCTAATACTCCAGGTGAAGTCTGGTCAATAATGATTAGATCAGTCCCATTTCCTTGCTAGTTTGGGATTTTTACACTTCTATAAATATCCCCTCCTTCCCTCTTCACCCAATTTAAATGAGTGATTTTGTCTAACTAAATCATCTGGAAGCATATGGCTCAGACCATAGGAGTTTCCTATCTTAACTTTTATCTTGAAATTAAATGACCATCCAGTTTACATGTGATAAGATGGTCAGAGAGGTCACTTATACTCACATATATGTTTGATACCACCTGGTACTTAGGTCCTGACCCAGGTCTACCATCAGTCCCTACATTTTTCTATGGTTACTGATATTTGATGATAGCCTGATCTGACAATTGATCCTGTCATGCCCTTTGGTTTCCCTGAAAAGGGATCTTGAATGCCAGGACTCTTGACAGTCACCCTCAGGCCTGTCACAACTGTTTTCCCTATTCAGTTTGTTTATCATGTGTGCCTTTGGCTGCATCCATAAAATACCAAAACATCCAATTTATTCTGTCAATAAATCGGGCAATTGAATGGGTAAAGATTAGTCAAATCGCTTGTTTATCAGCATGTAGAGAAACACAGTGGTCCAAATATAAAATACTTAATAATGATGTTAAGGTACATTTATTTATGACAGACCCTTAATGAATTGGAGAATAGTCAGAATTTTTAGGGAGTGTTCCTAAACTTTTAAGATTGATGTCATAAAAAGCAAACATATCCATCTTCCCACAAAATTTCTCTAACTGCCACAGTTGAACATAGAATCTTAGGCTATAGGGAATACTGATATAACTCAATCTGGAAGGTCTTAAATTCTTATAAAAACATGAGAAAGGGACAAAATAATTCAGAGAAAGGATAATGAATACATTCAGAATGCATAAATTAGTTATATCATAAACTAGTTGAGTGCCTGTGAGACACCTTTAAAAAGCCAGATTCATCCATGAATCTCAAAAGATTTTCTGATCATTAATCCATAAATTCATATAATGCTGTTAAAAAAAAAAACACAGGCTCAAGATGGAGCACTTACGCTATGCCAAATTGCCAAACCAGGATTTAATACCTAATCTAATTGCAGTTTCAATCTCCCCCCGAAATGCAGTCTTAACAGGTTAGTCAGAAATTTTCTGGTCAGCACCAGTGTGGTAGTCTGCACTCTCCATCCCCCAAAGGAAGATGATGTACTCTGCATGATAAAACCCTCTCCCTTCCCCCCCCCCCCCCCCCCCCCCGCAAGGGAGGGTGACCCTGCCTGAAAACCCTTTCCTCTGTTTTGCTAATAACTTCCTTGTCCCACCCTCCTTCCTATAAAAACTGCTATTTTTGTACTGACTCCTTAGATCTACTTGCTAGATGGGATACTGCCTGATTCATGAACCATTTAATAAAGTCAATTAGATCTTCAAATGTACGCAATTTAATTTTGTTTTTTAACAATACTATAAGGAAAGAGGATAATGATAAATTATTATTTTAAATGTAACAACCCAGAGGTTGTATAGCTTGTCTGAGGATAACAAATACGACATTTAGAAACTGAAACACACAAAAGAAATTCTCAGTCTGACCTTTTATCAGTTTATAAAGATCATATGGCCCCAGTCATCTCAACAAAATAACAATAACTCAGTAGCAATTTAGCACTAAGTATTTGGCTTTTTTCTAACTTTTTATAAATGAAACCATAAACCACATGAAAGCATTTTGACAATGTTGTTAAGAAGGAGGTGATAGAAACCTGAGCTTTAACTAAAATGATATCATTTTAAATAAATTCACTTTACTTGAATTCTAATTTGGATAATTGATTTCTTAAAAGGTCATTTAATTTACTTTTTGAAGTATCTAAGAATGTTACATAAGGAATTTTTACACTGGAATGAATACCTTGTGTTAAAACATAGTATTTAGTGGTGAGATATAGCATCACACCTATACTTTCTAGATACTATTTAGGTCCATAGAAAAAGTGAAGATGTATGCTCAAGAAGTCAACAAGGCTTAAGATAAATCTTTTTCCTGAAGGAGGATAAAAGGAACAGTGGACCTATGGCAGAAGAGAGACCCCAAACAACAGCCCCCCCTTGCAAATTATCATGGGAATAAGAAATTCTTCTTGACACATAATCAGTATTTGTAACACATTCCATCTGGCAAGAGGGAAGAGGTGCATATGGGAACACATCTCCAGTATTCTAATGTGAGTCAATAGTAAAATAGGATTTGTCTTACAGTCAAAATTGATGGAATACATCAATTTGGTCAAGCAACAGATACTGATAGAATATTGAGAGATTAAAGAAATTTGTTGTCCCAATGCCTTTCATGTACTGAATGAGTTCCATTCCTCAAAGGAATGCTCAGTTGAAAGCCTAAATACAAAAATGGTTAAAGAAAACTGGGGAGGAGAGAATAAAAATGACAGCAATAAAAAGATGCTTAAACAAAATGTGTTGAAAAAATATTTTAAGAATAATTATTTAACTCTCTCAATTTGCTTATAATTTTTATGGCTGAACTTGCTACAAAAATTGTACCTTTGGTTCTGTTCCAAAATAATTGCCATTTATTAGATCCTGCAACTATTCATCATGTTTACCAGTCATGTGTATCAGTCAATAGGCCCCTTTGATTTCAATACAAGTTATATGGGAATCAAAGTTTGGGATTACCAAAATGTTTTCCCTTTCCTACCTGGAAACCATTTACCTACAGGTAGGACTGAAACTCAGGAAGGTCAGTTGTCTCATCACAATACCTTAAGGAAGACAATTTTGTCCTAGGCTCCTCCTGCCCTGCTGTCCTGGCTCCATTCACTTTTTCCCTCTACTGCCTTTTGCTCTCTGCACTCCTTGAGCTTCTGCTTCTACCAGGGTATTCAGGAATCTCACCTTCCCTCCTAACCTAATCACTGCAATAACCTTTTCTCTTAAGCGTTCCCTTCCCTCAGAGTCTTGCTCTCTAGTTTTCAATATGAAGACAAAATATCCTATAACAGAATCTGCTAGTAAGGGGAATTTAACATAGTTGTTAAGAGTTCCAGTTCCAGAGTCAGACTGAAATGCACTAGAATCTGCCATGTAGTAGCTGAGGGATTTGTGGGTACACTGCTTAACTACTCTGAGCCTCAGTTTTCACATATCTAAATGGGGATAATAATAGTTACATGACATGGTTGTTGGGAGGAATAACTATAGAAAAGTAAGAAAGTGCCTTATTCTCAGATTTTTGCTTGAGTATCTGACTTGGAGGGGAAGGTGATGAATTTCGAGGATATATGGCTTATAGTTCCTATGAGTCACCAAGGTAATGCTGTCCCTGTGTCAGTTGAAAATATTGGTTTGGAGCTCAAAATAGAGAGGTCAGATTTGGAGATATAGACATAAAAGTAGGCAGTTTATACTGATACTACAGAAGGATATGGGATTGCCCAGGGGAATGGTATAAAGCAAGGAGCGCAGAGGGTTTTGGTCAGGGCTCTGGAGAGCAGCAACAATTAAGAGGTGATCAGAGGAACAGAACCCAACAGAGGAGACTAAGGAATGGACATAGAGAAGAACCGGTAGGGGTGTGGTGTCAGTAACCAGAGAAGAGAGAATTTTGAAAATGTATTAGTCAACAGTGTTGAATACCACAGAGGTGTCAGCTGAAATGAGGAAAAATACTAGTTTCCTGAATTTGACAGGTAGGAGTCGATGCCTTTTGCCAGTGTTGTTTTAGTGGGGTGGTGCAAGGTGGGGTTGGGAGGAGCATAACTCTTAGACACACATTTTGAAAGTCTGTAAATTTATTTTAATGCATATAGAACATGGTTTCTGAGTAGACTACTAGAGTACGTTTCCATTAGAAGTGATTGACAAGCGTTACGCAGACAGTCCTGGAGATGAGAGCCCGGACAGTCTGAATTGGCTACTTCCACAGAAAACATTTAGGAAGGGAGCTTTGTTTAAGCAGATTAGGCAACAGCTAATGACTCTGGGAATGTTGCCTCTTACTATGTAAAAGGAGAAGCTGGTTTGTGTACAGTGTGGTTAATAATGAATTAAAACTTTGTCTTTTGCTGCACACACTGATTATATTATAGTGTAGGATTAAATGATCACGTTTGTTTTAACCCAGATTTTAGCCCACCCAAAACAGTGAGGTCCATTATGTAAAATGCAGGCTATTAATTTGGTGTAGAGCTAGTAAAAAGTACTTTTTTTCTTAATTCATTTGAATCAGAGTGCCTGGGTGGCTCAGTTGATTAAGCATCTGCCTTCAGCTCAGGTCATGATCCCAGGGTCCTGGAATCAAGCCCCACATCAGGCTCCCTGCTCAGCGGGGAGCCTGCTTCTCCCTCTGCCTGCCACTCCCCCTGCTTGTACTCTCTCTCTCTGTCAAATAAATAAATAAAATCTTTAAAAAATAAATGTATTTGAATCTATTAAATAAATAGGATTGCTGGCAACACAACTGAATCTTATAGCCTGGGGCTCTATTCATAAGCATTTGTAGAGTGAACATACACATAGTGCTAAGTTAAGTTTATTGAAATAAAGAAACCATGTCTTGTGAGGGCTAGTTGAAAGAACTGGAGATATTTAGCCTGGAGATGAGCCAACTCAAAGGAACATGAGCACTTCTTCAAACATCTGACACGTGAAAAAAGGACAAGAAAGTTGTGGTCCCAAAGCCATTCTAGGACCTATAGGTGGACTCTACATTAATATTAATTTGTACTCAATAAAAAAAAAGTTCTCATTAGTGATAGCTGTCCCAAGATGGATAGACCACCTCAAAGATTAGTAAATTCCCCCCACTGGAAATATCCAAGTCAGAGTTAAATGATCACTTGTCCCAGATGCAATTAAACAATACAGCTGGATCAGTTTGGGTTATATTCAGTTGTATATAACAGAAAGAAAGCCAAAAAGTCAAAAAATAAGACATGGCTTAAAATAATATAGGAGTGTATTTCTTTTTCATGTGAAAGACCTTTGGAAGTAGGCAGTCCAAAGCTGCAGGGTTAACTCCATGGTGTCATCACAGACCTAGGTTCCTATCCTTCTGTTGTATCATCCTGTCAATTGTCTTCTACCATCAAGGATTCCTCATAGTCCCTTGGAGTTCCAACCATCATATTCTCAGCATAGGTCTGAAGATGGAGGAAATGCAGAAAAACAAAAAGGAATCTTAAGTGTGCCACCTCTTACGTGTGCCAACTCCCTTTTAGAAGCCTTCCTGGAAGTCTCACATGGAACTTTTGCTTACATATCACTGTCTAAAAGTCTCATGGCCTTGGCTAGCTGCAAGGAATGCAGGAAAGTAGAATCTTTTATTCTGGGTAGAAAGGTGTCCATCTGAAAATTAGCATTATGTACCTAAGTAGAAAGAAGAGATATTGCAGTAGGCAATAGAGACATCTGTGACACAACAGCCATCTAATGAGTTTGAGTTGAATGAACTGTAAGATTCTCTCCAGGGACGCCTGGGTGGCTCAGTCGTTGGGCGTCTGCCTTCAGCTCAGGTCATGATCCCAGGGTCCTGGGATCGAGCCCCGCATCGGGCTTCCTGCTCAGCGGGAAGCCTACTTCTCCCTCTGCCTCTCCCCCTGCTTGTGTTCCTTCTCTCGCTGTCTCTCTCTCTGTCAAATAAATAAGTAAAATCTTAAGAGAGAGAGAGAGAGAGAGAATTGCTCTTTAAAAAAAAAAAAAAGATTCTTTCCAACCCTTAGATCATATGAACTCATAACAGAATTATGTGTTAAGAGACCTGCTTTCAACGTATTCTTAATCTGGGAGATAAGACTGCCCTTATAAATACTCCATCATCTGTGTAACCAGTTCTCTGCATATAATCCCCTCTGTTTCAACCACTTAGAGTGGTTTCCTTTTTTCTGGTTGGACCTGGATTAATGTAGTGCCTGAAACTATTAATCTTATTGGCTAAAATTTCTCTTTTGAGAGTCCTTGTGGGAATAAAATATAAAATAAGGAGGTTTTAGTGAAAATCACTGGGCATGGAGAGATGCAGAGAGCCTAGAGGCATTTCCTCAGTAGGAAAGCTATGAGAGCTTTCAAGGCAGCCATGAGGACAACTATTCATTCAAATATCAAATATTTATTGAGCACCCACTATGTGCCAGGCACTGTTAAATGCTAGAGATACAGTGATAAACAAGATAGAGACATGGTTTCTGGCCCCAATTAGAATAAGGAGAGCTCAAAGAAGTGTAAGAAAATTAAGAAATTAGAGTTGAGATTGGGGATGTTAGTTCAGAAGCAAACTTAAATGACTTGATAATTTGGCCTTTATCTTGATTCAGAAATGTTCAAGGAATACTGACCTTGAAACTATTCCTCCCTTTTACATGCCTTCCTTTGTGATTCCTTAAAGGCAGTTTTCTTCTGTGCTCACAATTTTCTAGTCCTGCTTTCCATAATCCTTCCCTTGCCTTGTACTGGGTTATGCAACACTCTGTCAACCCATTGTAAATATTGCTGCATTTGCAAGTATAATAACAAATTCCATGCAACTTCGCCTTTCCATATTGTCTGACAAGAGGCCATTATTGTTTTAAATTTGTACTTACATACTGTAATATTTGCATTTTGCATTTAATCACTGTCACATTTTAGTGATGGGAAGTGGAGCTGGGTACAACAATTTGTATTATGTATTTTGACCTGAAATAGTACCCACAGCTGGGATGTTGTTTGGACGCGTATAGCCTTCAGTGATTCATAACTCAATGATTTTAATGTGTCTGTTGACCTTCCAGACAGTTCAGTAATCACTGTTTTGTACCTAACTTGCTTGAAATCTAAAACCACTATATCTAAGCAAAGGGAAGCAAGCACTGTATTTAAAGGAAGTCTCCATTTTAGCTGGCTTTGACAAACTCCTCCCAATAGCCTTTTCAAGGTATTTTGACTTCTCTCATTTATACCCCTTGTTTATCTTCCTCAGGAATAACACACAGTTTGGACTTGACTAACAATGTTGCTTATTACATTTTCCTGTCCTTTCTCAAGAGCTCCTCATCTCTCTCTGGGTGAATTGTAAGCAATTTAAAGACAGGACCAAGCCTTTTAATTCATTTTTGGTCGATGACACCATGTCTGTTTTTCCTTTTTTTTTTTTCTTCTGTTTCTCTTTTTGGTAAGCCTGAGATTTTACCCAATTTCCCCAAACACCCCAGCCTTCCTATTACTAGGCTCTGCTAATAACTTACCTTGTGACCTTGGTCAAGTTGTTTAACCTCTCAGAACCTATTTTCCCATTCCTAAAATCGATTTGCTATCCACCTCTTATTGTTGCAATTCAAATGAAAAGAGAACCACCTTTTAAGCAATAGCACCTGGGGGTGCCTGGGTGGCTCAGTCGGTAAGCCTCTGACTTTGGTTCAGGTCATGATCTCGGGGTCCTGGGATCAAGCCCACATCTGGCTCCCCGCTCAGCAGGGAGTCTGCTCTTCTCTTTCTCTACCCCTCCCCCTGCTTGTGTGTTCTCTCTCTTTCATAAATAAATAAATAAAATTCTTAAAAATAAAAAATAAATAAGCAATAGCACCTGGAACAAAGCTAAGCACATATAAGAGTTTCAGTTAGTCTACTTCTCCTCTCCCTGACCCATATACCACCAAAAGAAACTTATCTGTTCTGAGACCCACACCCTCAGAGTTCTATCCTCTATTAATATGACCATTCTAGTGAGTTTAGTGCATTATCCCTACTACAGAATGTATTTATGTTTTAAATGAAGTTCCCTCTAGAGAATGTCTTATTTCTCAACTGAACTGACACCTGAGCACACTAAGTGTTCCTTTTCAGGTATCTTCTATCATTGCTCCCTGCTGCATTCATATTCATCATAGCATTTAGAGCAATTTGAAGTGAATTACTTCATTCGTTGACTTATTTATTGTTTATCTCTCCCAATAGGCTGTGCACTCAAGGGCAGAAATGATGTCTGCTTTAATCACCAATGAATTACCAGAACCTAGCCAAGTGCCTAGCACAGAGCAGACAATATGTATTTTTTGATAGATTTGATGGATGGATGGATGTAATAAGTGGAAAATTAATCAAATAAGTGAAATATTATGCTGGAAATTTCAGGCTCACTGGGAAGATGGTAAGAGTAATATTTGGGGCAGACAGGTTATTTGTCACCTCAAATTGTATAAAGATAGACCTCCTTGAAGAGAAAAGGTTAAGAAAAGGTTGACCGAGTGGAGCAAATGGATTTGTACAGATGGCAAGCAAGATACATGTTGAGAATTTGCAGAGGATATTATGTCTAAAGGCACAGGAACTCCTAAACCATGCTTATCAACAAATACTTTTCATACAAAAACACCAGAAGAAGCCTGACATATAATTCATTTTCCTCTTTCCTTTGTCTCCCCTGCCCAGAATTTAACATTAAAGCCTGGCTACTTGGACCCCCATATTCTAGCAAATGTCCTTAGCTTCTGAGGTGAAAAAGACACCAAAAACCTGTCACAGCTGAGGAATCAGAAAACAAGTTAGGTTTGTGAGCTGTCAGGTTGAAAAGGATTTGCAAGCCCCTTCCCACCTACTCTATGCTATGAAGACTGATTTCCAGAGGTTTGAGAGAGATTTGTACTGTGGCTTCAAGGTTTACAAAATGCTACCATCCTAGGAGTTTGAATTATTCCTCTCCTGTATTTCATTTGTAATGTACCATTGGCAGCATAAAGAGTATTAAAAGGGCATTTGAATAGTAATAAGGCCCTTAACACTTAAGGAGTAGTTATTTCCCTTCCAATACAGTTGTTTTGCTGAAGGGAAATAACCAGTAACAAACTGGATTAACCCCTTGTCTTCCAAAATCTAATGCCACTTGGTGTGTAGTTAGAAGCCAGTGCCCTGAGTGATTAAATACTGAAGGACACAAAAATTATGATCTTCAGTTAAACACTTTTGATCTGCTCCTTCTCTCCCCTATGCCCCCTGCCTCTTCCTCATTGTAAGGGAGAAATAATTCACTCAAGAAACCCCCCAAATTGGAAAACCATCAGATTGAGGGTAAAATTCCTATGATTCAAAACATTTGGGTGAGTCCATTCACAATTAAGAAAATATCTGGGGCGCCTGGGTGGCTCAGTTGGTTAAGCGACTGCCTTCAGCTCAGGTCATGATCCTGGAGTCCCTGGATCGAGTCCCGCATTGGGCTCCCTGCTCAGCAAGGAGCCTGCTTCTCCCTCTGACCCTCCCCCCTCTCATGTGCTCTCTCTCTCTCATTCTCTCTGTCTCAAATAAATAAATAAAATCTTTAAAAAAAAAAAAGAAAATATCTGAATTGCATAATATTTAACATAAAGTTTTTTGCTTTTAAGTAAGGGGTAGTAGGGTGTAGTCGTTAAGACCATAGACTCTGGAGTCAGGAGGTGTCAGTTTTAATCCCAGGTCCATGTACCAGTTGTGGGACCTCTGGCAAGTCACTTAGTCTCTCTGAAGGTCAGTTGTTTTTTCAAATATAAAATGGGAATATACAATACCTACTTAACAGAGTTCTTGTAAAGGTTTTAAAAGATCAATGATGAAAGTATACAGCATGATCCTGGTATATTCTAAGTGCTTCCTACATGTTAGCCAAGGTACTGCTAACTTAACCAAATACTTTTAAGTAGAGTTTCTTAGGAGACTGCCTTTGAATAGTTATTCTTAGACTACTTGTTTTTTTTTTTTTAAGATTTTATTTATTTATTTGATAAAGAGAAAGAGACAGTGAGAGAGGGAACACCAGCCGGGGGAGTGGGAGAGGGAGAAGCAGGCCTCCCGCCGAGCAGGGAGCCCGACGCAGGGCTCAATCCCAGGACCCTGGGATCATGACCAGAGCCGAAGATAGAGGCTTAATGACTGAGCCACCCAGGCGCCCCAGACTACTTGTTTTAACAACCTATCTTTTTAAGTAGAGACTTCTAATTGGTATACTAGTATTTATTTATGAATATTTCTATAGTTCTTGAAATTTTGTCTTATTGTTAACATTATTCTTCATTTCTTTGTAAATAGTATGAAAGAAAACTTCATTCAGCCAACACTCTTAGTATCCCCACATATACCAGTTAATGATATTTTACCATATTTTGATTTTTCAAAGTACTTTTGGGCATTTAAACTAAAAAAAAAAGAATGTTCTTTTCATAGTTCCCCGCTCAAATGCAAACAAGAATTGTCCTGAAAGGGGTCCACAGGCTGCTGGTGAAAACTTGACATTAAGCCAAGACTTAATTCAGAGTCAATAAATTAATACTCCTATGCCTAGGTAGATGTGTATACATTTTCTCCACATGATAAATAAGCGGGCTGTGATTTCTACCAAATCAATCTTGGCTTGAGTCAGTACTTCTCTAATCAATAAATCTGGATGTGCACTGAATTATGAAGTCAATATATGCAATATTACATTCACTTTAAACTCCTTCATCAAAAGTACCTACAATTTTTCTATTATTGCCATAAATTCAAATTTCAGGTTTCTTTCTTTTTTTAACTACCACTTTAAAGGGACAATAAGTTTCTGTGTCCTGAAAAAGCTCTTACTTGGATCTGGTTAGAAATCCAAATAGATTCTGTGACCTAATCAATGCAGTAGCTATAATTACATTGGAACCACGCTATAAAGCAGAATTGGGTATGAGGCAGTATTAATGAACACTGTGGTGTTTGAAAGTTGTTGCTGGGATACTTAGAGTTTTTATTAGGAATTCTAAGAAGTTGGATGTGTGAATCATATGAAAGAGATCCACCATTTCCTAGCCAAGGTTATAGGCTTTCCACTGCTTCCCTTAACAATATTCCTTTTCATTTTCATTATATGTATGTATACAACAGAGCCAGACTTACTGAAGCCTTCAAGTCTTAGCAATGCAATAAGGATATGCAACTTCCTCGGAATTTTAATATTGCCAGAAGATCCTGACCTGCCCATTCCTTCTCTGTGCTCTAAACAATTATAATCAGCCCTCTTTGTTTCCTTTTCGGCTTGTTTCTGTTCAGTAACTGCTCCTGACACCCTTAACTGGGGGATATGGGATATTGTGGAGATCAATTCTTGCCATTACCCTATACTACCACCACAAAGCTGTGTGTGATGAGGATCTGTGTCTCTTCCAAGCTTACTCAACTCAGAAAGGGCTGTGATTCATTCTGAATTAAGTGCTTATTAAGTTGTTAACAGGTGTATTTTTAACTCCTTTTCAAGACTCAGGGGTTCTTATACTGGGATCCATAGATAGAATTTAGAAGGCCTGTGAATTTGAATGGGAAAAAAATTAAATATTTATTTTCACTGACCCCTAACTATAATTTAGCATTTCCTTCAACTATGAATGTACAAATCATAGTTAATATTAGCATTAACTATGAGTTTATCACTCAATTATAGACATTTTCATATCACATCACAGGTGTTGTAGATGTCTCAAAATAATATTTATGCTCATTGCTATTTCAAAATTATGATAGTTATCAGACCCATCAGTAGATCTCACTATTTGGCAAACTATGCCAGCTGCCTGTTTTTGTAAATAAAATTTTTATTGGAAGACAGTCATAGTAATTCATGTATGTATTGTCTGTGGCTACTTTCCTGCTACAAATGGCAGAGTTGAGCAGTTTCAACAGACTATGTGGCCCAAAAACCCTAAAATACTTATTATCTACCCTTTTATAGAGAAAGTTTACCAACTCCTGATCTGATACATTAATATGGAGGTACATATACTATTATTGTTTTTCAAAATAATTGGTCTCCTTTTTAATTCTATGGGTTTCATTTCATTCATTTAAAAACATGATTCTGAGAAAAGTTCCATAAGCTTTATCGAACTGACAAAGAGATTCATGAACAACAACAAAAAGCTTAGGAACCCTTAGCTAGCTTGAGAATGAATCTCAAGTCCTATTAGTGTGCATGTAGACTCAGTTTGTAGTTACCTTTTCACGCTTGGCAAATATATTTAACTACTTAACTACAGACTTAACTTCTGCTCTTCCTTTTATTTGACTGCTTTATTACCCAACCTCATTTTATTGTGTTGTTTTATTAAATCATTCATTCATCAATTTATGTATTGAATGCCTACTATGCATCAAGCACTGAAGATACAGTATTAACCAAAACAGATGAGAATCTCTGCCCTCACAGAGCCTACATTCTGGCTGAGGGAGATATGCATATAATAAGTAAAACAGCAGTATGTAAGATGTGACAAGTGCTGTAGATGAAAATAAAGCAGAAAAAGTAAATACACTTTTAAATGGAAGACCAGAGAAGGCCTCAGTAAGAAGGCAGCACTTGAGAGCAAAGACCTGAAGAAGGTGAGGGTGTAAGCCATGCCAGGAACTGGGACTAGACAAAGGAAATAACTATTGCCAAGACCCCCTGGGAAAGAGTGTGTCTGGCTTCTTCCAGCAAGGAGGCTGATGTGACTGGAATAGAATAAGTCAGATAGTGAGCAGTAGAATGTAAGATCAAGAGGTAATGAAGCCAGGGATTCTCAACTCTCCCTGAGCCTTAGAATTAGTTGGGGAATTTAAAAAAAAAAAAAAAACTGCAGATACCTGGGCCACACCACATATTATCCCCTCTGGAGGTACCACGTCAGTTTATTTTAGGGTGGGGCCTGCACATTGTTTTTGGTTTTGTTTTTGTGTTTTTTTCAGTTTTTTCCTGTGATTCTAATGTGTAATAATGGTTACAAACCATTGGGGTAGAGCCATAAGCCACTATATCGACATTAGTTTTTGCTTAAAGTGAGTTGAGTCATTGGAGGGTTTTGATAAGAAAAGTAACATGATCTGAGTTAGGTCTTAATAGGATCACTCAGGCTGTTCTGGGTTAGAAGGTTAAAGGTAGAATCAGGAAGATTAGTTAATTGGCTACTGCAATAATCCGGACATGTCATGGTGATTGCAGTAAAGATGGTAAAAAGTGGTTAGATTCTAATTATATATTGAAGGATAAACTATTAAGATGGCTTTTAGACTGAGGTGGGAGGATCAGAAAAAGGGAAGAATCAAAGAGGATTCCAAGGAACTGAGCAACTGGAAGAATGAATGGCTTTTTTTGGTTTTTGTTTTGTTTTGTTTTTTAATTCAATTAATTAACATACAATGTATTATTGGTTTCAGAGCTTGAGTTCAGTGATTCATCAGTCTTATATAATATCCAGTGCTCATTACATCCTGTGCCCTCCTTAATATCCATCACCCATTCACCCCATCCCTCCACCCCACCCCATCCCCTCCAGCTACCCTCAGTTTGTTTCCTATGTTAAAGAGTCTCTTATGGTTTGTCTCCCTCTCTGGTTTTATCTTGTTTTATTTTTTTTCCTCTCTTCCCCTTTGATCCTCTTTTGTTTCTTATGAATGGCCATTAATTGAAATGGGCCAAACAATGGGAGGATCAGATTATGAGGAAAATATCAGCAGTTCAGTTTGGACACATTAAGTTTCAAATTCCTATTAAATATACAAGAGGAGATAGAGGCAGTTGGATATACAAATATAGAGTTTAGAAGAGAAATCTGGACTGTAGATATAAATTTGGACTCAACAGAATGTACATGGTATTTAAAGCCACAAGACAGGATGATATCACTGAGGGAGTGATTGTGGATAGAAGTGAGAAGCAGTCTAGGACCCTGACATTAAGAAGTTGGGGAGATGAAGAAGAACCAGCAGGAGGAAACTTGAGCAACCAGAGAAATAGGAAGAAAACTAGGTGTGATGCCCTGGAAGCCAAGGGAATTACCTGCTATACAAAATAGTGCTGAAAGATCAAATAAGATGAGAATTGAGAATTGACCTTTGCATTAGCAATGAGGCCATTTGTGACCCTGACAAAAGCATTTTCAGTGAAATGGTAAGGGAGAGAGAATCTGACCGGAAGGATATCAGGAAAGAATAAGAGGAGAACAAAACGAAACAGTAAATAGAGACAATTCTTTTGCGGAATTTTTTGCTGTAAGAGGACAGAGAAACTGACTTCTGAAAATAATTCAAGTGATTACAGTATGTTTGAAGGCTGATGGGACTAATTCATCAAAGAGGGAAACATTGTTGGTGTAAGAGAAAGGGGGAAGGATTACTAGAGCAATTCAGTATATTTAAGGAAGAGTCAGACTGCCTTGGTCCATATCCTGGCTTTCCCCTTCTGAGTTGTGAGATTTGGGGCAAATTAACTTCTCTGTATCTCAATTTCCACATTGGGAAATGGAAATATAATAGTACCTACCTCATAGGTTGTTTTGACTATGGGATTAGATATGTAAAGCACTTACTGGTATATAGTAGGGACTCAAAATATGTTAGCCAGTAGTAGTTGTAACTACATTCCTCTCTTAACAAAACACTGCTTAAGATTTCTTTTTCTATAAATCTTCCTAACCAAGTGACCCCCCACCCCACTGCAACCCCAGGTTCAGGGACTCTACTCATTCAACCAATCTCTTGGAACTTAATGGATATATAGCCATACTGTCATGTTGACCTTTGCTTCTGTTTTCCCTTTTTTATATGTCATTTCTGTGTCTATATTTCCACAAGATCCCTCTCTCCCCAAAGGGGCAGTACTTACTATACAGGCCAAGAGCACAGGCTTTCAAGTCAAACTGTCTTAACTTAGATCCCAGCTCTGTCACTTGCTGACTGTTTAACTTTAGACAATGTTTTGACCTCCCATCTCACTTTTCCTATCTATAAAATAGGGATAATAGTATTACCTACCTCACAGATCACTGAAAGGATTAAATGAGTTAATATGCAAAAAGTGCTTAGAATAGTACCTGGCACATAATAAATTCACAACATATTTTTGCTATTATTATTCCTAGAAACCACAAACTATGTCTTCCAAATATTTGGCAGCACCTCCTACCC
Source organism: Halichoerus grypus (assembly GCF_964656455.1). Classification (NCBI taxonomy): domain Eukaryota; kingdom Metazoa; phylum Chordata; class Mammalia; order Carnivora; family Phocidae; genus Halichoerus; species Halichoerus grypus. The sequence goes on along the minus strand of NC_135727.1, from coordinate 21,920,389 downwards.
AACATCCTACCATGACCACAACACCACAACACATCCATCCTCTTCGCTAAATCGGAGCTTTATATTCAGGGGCACTTGCAGTATAGCATTTAAGTGTTTACTAACTGCCAGCCTGCCTTCTGGGGGCACATGTGCAAAATGTAATAAAAGCCCTCTTTTTCTCCAAGTGATCTGAAAGAAGTCTATCAACAGACCATTTATTCTCATTACAGTAGTACGACTGTATCTAAAAATTAAAATGAATGAATAAATAAGATGGCAATCTTTATATACTCAACATTTTTACTAGTATTAATATTTAAATCAATTAAATTTATTCAAAATATTTTTCATTTTTATTTTTCTCTCTTTCCTTCCTGTAAAGGGTAAAAGGGAGTCTACATAAGTAACTTCTATTCACCCTTCAGATCCTAAATTAGACATTACTTACTCCAGGGAGGCTTTATTCCCTGCTACGTCATCCCTATGTGCCCCTGTACTTGTGCTCATCATGACACCAGTCACACCATATTAGAATCATCTAGTTACTTGTCAGTCTTCCCCACTCCATGTGCACAAGTACTGTGTCAATCTCATTCCCTAGTGAATACAACAACATTTAACACATTGCTGGTACACAATACACATTTATTTATGTTATTTTAGCTGTGTTATTTCCAGTAGCCAATTAGGTAGGATTTTTCCCTTTTCAACCTGGAACTTTAGTGTTGTGTAGGTAAAATCACAATACAAAATAAAATACAATGATATCAAGGAAACCTTATGTATGATCAGATTACAAAGCTATCTCCACAGTGGGATTTGAAGGAAAATTAGAAAGCCCCTATACAAAAAAATCTCTTCTACCAGACCATCTACCTCAAGACTACACATTGCCACAGGTTCATAGCTTATAGAATAATAGCAAAAGAAGAGCAACATTCATTGAATGCCTACTATGTGCTAAGCATATTGTACATGATAACTCCTTTAATCCCCATGATGGCTCTATGGTGTGTGTATGACTACTCACATTTTATGGATGAGGAAACAAGGTCATAGCAGTTGAATAATTTGCCCAGGGATACATGGAGAATAAATATAAAGCTAGAATTTAAATACAGGTCTTCCTGACTCTACATTTATATGCTTTCTATTATTCCCAGGAGACAGATCCTAGACAACAAAGTAAGGATAGAAGCAAAATATAAAAAATAACCTGAGAGGTGGCTGTATTCATGGACGGCATGGGCAAGAATGGTTTTAGGGATGAGCAGTCTATTTACGTGCTGTGGTAAGCAGAATAAGGCCACCTAAATGTGCCCAAGTCCTAATTCCTAGAACCTGTGAATATATTACCTTACATGGAAAAAGGGATTTTGCAGATTTGATTAAGGTTAAGGACTTTGAGAATAGGAGATTATCCTGGATTATCCTGAAGGACTCTGTGTCATCACATGGGTCCTGTATTAGTTTCCTGTGGCCACCGTAACAAATTATCACAAACTGCGTGGCTTAAAGCAATAGCAATTTATTCTTTCATACTTCTAGGGGCTAGAAGTCTGAAATCAAGGTAACAGCAGGAACCCATTACTTCTGGAAGCTCTGGGGAGACTCCTTCCTTGTCTTTTCCAAGTTCTGGTGGTTCCAGGTATTCCTTAATTTGTAGCTGCATTGTTCTAATATCTGCTTCTGTGATCCCATTGCTGCCTCCTCTTCTTTCTACCTCAAATTTCCCTTTGCTTTTCTTTGATAAAGACCCTTGTCATTAGGTTTAGAGCACAGCCAGATAATCCAGTATGATTTTTTTTTTATTTCAAGATCTGTAGTTATATCGTCAAAGAACCCTTTTCAAACAATCCTGTAATATTCACATGTTCTGGTAATTAGGATGTGGATATATCTTTTGGAGGGCCAAAATTCAACCCACAGATCCTTAAAAGTGGAGAACCTTTTTCGGCTATGGTCAGAGAGAGATGTGAATACAAAGCAATGATCAGATAGATGCAATGTTGCTAGCTTTGAAGATGAAAGAAGGGGCCATGAATCAAGGAATGAAGGTGGCTTCTAGAAACTGAAAAAGGTAAGGAAACAGATTTTCCTCTAGAGATTCCAGAAGAAAATGCAGTCTTACCAGTACTTTGACTTTAGCCCAGTGAAAATCATTTTGGACTTCAGACCTCCAGAATTCTAAGATAATAAATTTGTGTTGTTTTAAGCCCCTAAGTTTGTGGGAATCTGTTACCACAATGCTGAAGAAAGTTAGAGCAAATGTTTGGATGAGAACAAGTATGGAAGCCAGAGTCAAGAGGGCAGGTCATGGAATAGATGATGTAAATTCTGGAAGGAAGATCAGGCAAGAATTAGGAAAGCCAAAGGAAGAAGAAGGTCAGGACAAAGAAAGTAGAAGAATTGACATGCATTACTAATAACCACAATCACACTTGATAATGGAGTATCAGACCAGGGGACTGATCCTAACATAGGGAGCCCAGACCCTGTAAGGGGAATACTCTTGGAAGCATGCTGTCCAGTTAGAATATGTGTGGGCAGAAGAGAGTGGCATCATCTGGCAAGAATATCCATATACAGTTGCCTGCAGTGTTCACATTACTCACTCTTCAGGTTAAGGCATTTAAGGTTCTCCTTCAAGTTCAAGTTTCATACTAGTTTCATACTAGTATCACCTACTTAACACAGAACTTGTTAAAAAGATGTCCTAATGAGTCACCTCACAGGGTCTGAGAGAAAGACCCCAAGACTGATATGTGCAGATAAGAAATATTTACAGTATGGAGCGTCTGATAGGCACAAGTACTGAGCCTGGCAGGTGGTAAACGCAACAAATGTTTGTTGAATGGGTGAAGGAATAGATGAGTGAATGAAAACACTGAAAACTCAGAAAGTTTGTAGGACATGATAACTCAAAGAAAGAAGGATGGACAAAAATGGCATGGGACTCCAAAGGCAATCTTGGCCCACTGCCCTGAGGGCTAGTCATGGACAATACTTCCCTGTGACTAGGCTGGTGCGTCCTTTTATAGCATTTATCTCCTTTCATAGATAACTATTTTTTTTTAAGATTTTATTTATTTATTTGACAGAGAGAGCAAGAGAGCACAAGCAGGGGTAGAGGCAGGCAGAGGGAGAAGCAGACTGACCACTGAGCAAGGAGCCCAATGCAGGATTCAATCCCAGGACCCTGATCATGCCCTGAGCTGCAGGCAGCCACTTAACCAACTGAGCCACAGGGAGGAGCCCCATAGATAGCTTTATTATTTCCAATTTCTAATTTCAAAAGTAATACATCTAAAAGGAAAGGAAAAAAATGCATGTAATCTCATCACCCCAACATAACTATTTTGGAGCATTGACTTTTAGTCTTACGTCTTTGTCTATAACTCTGCTTATGTCTGTGTCTCAATCTCTTTCTTTCTCGTGTGTGTGTGTGTGTGGTATTTTAAAATATGTTATATAACTCTATTTACTATTCTATAAATTGTTTTTATGTTTTTAAACCCAGTACATATTGTGGTTACTTTTCGAGGTCAATAAATATTCTATTACAATATGATTTTATATAACTACATAATATCTCAACCTATGAGTATATGTAATTTATTTAACGAATGTCCTACTGCCTTTTTCTTATAATTTTCCATCATTAAAAACAGTGGTGCAGTGAACACTTTTTATAGTCAGTGCTTTATACACATCTCTAATTATTTCCTTAAGGTAACTTCCTACAAGTAGAATTGCACATTTTGTGGATTTAGATACATATTGTCATGTTACCCTATGAAGAGATTTACCTATTTGTATTCTGACTTGAGTATATAAAAGTTGTTTCCTCAAAACTTTGTCAACACAAGTTTTATCAATTTTTTAAATTTGCCAATGTAATGGATAGATTTAGTTTGTATCTGTTTGATTGCTAATGAAGGTAAGTATTTCTTCATCTATTTATTGGCCATTTTTTGTTTTTCCTTTGTGAATTACTCTTATGTCCCTTGTCCATTTTCCTATTTATGTTTTTATCTTTTCAAAATTAGCTTGTAAGAACTGTTCAAGTAGACAATCTGGTGCAAACATTTTCCCATTTGTTGTTTTCCTTTAATTTTTATTATGAATTTTTAGGCTACAAAAGGAACTTAATAATTTGTTTTTGTAGCATTAACTCAATCTTTTCCTTCCATATTTTATGCCTTTACTTAGAAAGATGTTGCTATACAAGAATATATAAATACAATAAATACATATTTTTTTGTTATTTCATAGTTTCATTTTCACATTTTGATTGTTAAATTATCTAGCAATTTCTATTGAATAGTTTGAGGTAAGGGTCTTATTTTAGTTCACTCGTAGTAGATAGCTATTTATGAGATGATGAATTTTCACTAGAAATTCACTGAAATAAATCCAGAAAAGAGCGTACTGACTCTCAAACAAATGAAGTAATTTTTTTCAAAACCTACATTGTCCATACTCACCTTAGGTCTCAGTAAGTAATGGATTCTGATCTACAAACAACCCAGCATGCCAGCATTTGCAGGTGTACCCATGAGCCAACCAAATAGCAATGCTCCTTTGCAAGCAAAAGGTCAGCTTCTCAGTGTGAAGTCTTCAGTTACAGACCCACATTCATTCTCAAATCACCCTGACACACAGAAAACAGACATATTTACTTTTCACATGATTCATGGGTGAATTTTGCTCTGATACAAAGTCAACAACCAGATCTCTCCTCAACAAGCTGAAGCATATGCCACACTGGATGAAAGGCCTTCTGGTAAACTTGGTAAGAGCAACAAGAAAAGAGGTATTTTAGAGTAGAAGAAAACCCTCCTATTTCATTACACACAGTGTCCTTTGGACCTAAATACTCTCGGTTCTTAGTTATATTTCCTATAATATGTTACCAGGGCAAATGCTCAGGGAAATAACAGCTGGAGCCATTTGAGGGTTACTAATTACAGAGCATTGCAGGTACAGTTTATAATTCTCCTTGACAGATGTGACCCATTATATTAAACATTGTTGGCATGCTCTACAAGCCAGATGCAGGCTGGGAATAGGTTGGTCCTTGAGTGGCACAGCTTTTCAGCAAGCTTCACCATTACAAGTAGCTCTGTACAAATGTAGGAGAAACAACTGCTAACATGATATAATAGGAATATTTTTTTAAAGACCAATTGATTTAAAAATATTTCACTCTATCCATGAGGTATTGATATGCGAAGAAATGCCTAGACAGTTCTATTAGATTATTAACTATGCCTATTTTTCAATACCACTAATTTCAACATTTGGGTTGAGAAGATTTTTCTGAGTCTGAGCCACAATGTTCCCATTATTTTAAAAATTAAAAAATATTTTCAGTGATTTTCCACCAGCTCATGCTGCAACTAAGTAAAATCTATATTATATAGAAATGAATGCTCAGTTCAAAGCATTTCAGGAAGAAGAAAAATGTCAAAACTATCATTGTCTCTGTAGGCAAAACCGATAGCTGCTTGAGTGGCTTTTAGACTTTCCAGTCATTCCTGGAGGTATGGCCAGAGGGTTCCTCAGACATCAATAGAACTATTGTCCCCTTCACACAATGAAAAGACTCAAAGAAGAATCACATACACCTTTAATCATTATTATTTTTTCTAAGAGCTCCTTTAAAGATAAAACAAAAAGATAATTTATGTTTACAGTTCTGTGACACATAAAAAATATAATTAAAGTACTAAATCTCTCCAAAGAAATGTGATGTACAGAATTAAATTCAGCATTTATCTGGAAAGGAGTCCCCTCGGAGAAATCAGGTTGATATGTGAGGGATCAGTCTTGAAGTCCTGTTGCTGATTTTTTTTAAGAAATGGTGTTTTGGTTAACCCTACTCTGATTTCTCCTCACAACTGTCAGTCAGAATGAATAACAGGACCTATTACCTGAATCCCAAGATCTAGCCATATTAACAGCCCCTGAGTTTTGTTCTTTTGAATGCCATTTAGATCTGGATGTTGTTCTTCTCTATCATATTTCCAGCACCCTCTGACAAAGCAGAATTTAACATTTCCCACACAAGAGGGATTTTTTTTTTTGTAATGGGTTTCACAATACAGAAAGTTACAGTTTGTTTATTTTTTAATCTTCTTTATTAGTTGCATAAAACTGTCAACAGCTTATGCTAGTCTTGAAAATATCAAGCTGACTTAAGAGAAATTTTCCTGACCTGGGTGGGAGTGGGGAGAGGAGATAAGAAAATGGAAGAATATGGGGATGTGGGGGGCCAATATTTTTCTCCTAAAGGATTTCAATCTAATTTTTTTTTTTTTTTTTTTGGTGAAAGTATAGTTCATCTTTCTAACACATTATTGGCTCTAATAAGGATACCACAAACTCAAAAAGGGCAGAATATAAGCTTTAAAGATTGGGTATGTTATTTACAGACTTGGGCACTGACCACATTTGCATGCATGAATCTTGAAGAAGCATTTTTGGCTCAGCTCATGAAAAATCTATTTGGAGGCGATATATTTGAAAGTGCTGTCTTCCCTCCTTGTAGGATGGGAGCCCCAATCAATCTTCTGTGTTATGACCAGGTGTAAGTCATAAAATAGCAGTTATTGCAGGTTTTATGGAGCTGAGAGCTGGGACACTCATGAGGAGGATAAGTTCATAATAGACTTAAAGAGCAAACTATCCTTCAAGGTCTTAGGTTTCCATGGCGAGGCTGCTCCAGTGATCGGCAGCCTTATTTTTTTACCAATATTTCTTAGAAAAACACTTCTACATTTAACAACCCAGCTAGATAACAAGTATTTATTGTATTCAAAGCCTTGTATACCGGAAGATCTTTATCCACGGCTTTGAGCCTTCCTAAAAACTATATGTTCAGCAGCCTGCACCACATCTTTTCAGGTAATAAATCTTTTCTGTCTTAAATTTGTCTTTTGCAAGAATTCCAAAAGGGATCCTTAGCTATAAGTAATTGAAGTATGTCTTTAACATCCTGTACTCCATCACCCTAAAGAGCTGAATTCTTCCCTTGGCCAGCTGTCTCTAGCCCAATACCTTGATACTACATCAATCTAATCCACTGAATATAAATGTATAAAGTTCAGAACCATTTTAATTTCCCGTAGTTCATACTGTCTGATCTCCATGTATTAGCTAACTATTTTTAATACCAGCCCATACTAGTATAATAATGGAAGGTGACCTAAAGTTTTTTTTTACAGGAAACTAGCATAGATGCACTTCTTCTGGATCCTTCTGGAAAAAGTGGTGTCTCCACCTTTGTTGTCTAATTTTTACTAATAGTAGAGAGAACCAAGGCAGGTTGGAGGGATGGGCAATAGGATAATAAGAGCACTACATGGGGTTAGATGTAGCCTCTTAAGATTTACATCAAATTAGATCAACTCACCTACCCAGATGTCTTTTCTGAGCTCTTAAAGAACAGAAACCATCCCCTGAATCAGTCAATTAATTAAATATACAGGTTTCCTTTGTATAATGATCACTTTATTTAACAAATGTTGGCTCAGCATCTCACCCTGTGGGCCAAGTCCTGGCGCTGGGTGTTGGTGATACAGTGATAAATCAGACACAGGCCCAGCCCTCAAGTAGACTTCCTGGTGGGAAAGACAATCAATGAAACAGAGAATCACAAGATTTTAAGGGCACTGTATCTGTGCTGAGAAGCTAGAAGGAAATGTTTTTGGAGGGAATGAATTCCATGTGTGTGACACTTAAGACTGTATAGCTCTGTTTTGGGGAAATATATCACTTAAAACAAAAAATAAAATTATGCTACAAAATATGAAGAAAGCTGCCCCTTTGTTTGATTTTTCTGAAGTGAGTTTAATATGGATAGGAAGTTTTTCATGGAACCCCTGACAAACCCATGGCAAAGAGTCCCAAGCTGAAATAGCTGAACTTTGAATTAACCAGAACAGCAGAGCCTCCCACTGTTCCTGTGATCTGAAATACTACTTTTTCTGTATTTTTCTGTTTTTAATTGAGAGAAAATTAACATACAATAAAATGCACAGATTTTAAGTTTTTAGTTTGATACATTTTGACAAATGTAAACATCCTGGTAACCACCCCTCAAAACAAGATATAGAATATTCCCATCACTCCAGAAAGTTTCCCCTGCCTCTTTCCAGTCATTTCTATGTAGACACACACTCAGAGACAGTCACAGTTGTAAATTCTTCTATTACTATGGATTAGTTTTTTCTGTTCTTGAACTTCATATGCAGGGAATCATACAGTTTATACTCTTTGCATCTGGGTGGACACACCAGCATCTGGAACAGCACACTTGAAGGGATTAAAAGACTCAAAACAACATTAAAGAAGTGAGAAATAAATATAAAACAATCCCCCACTGCAGTGTTTCCATATCTCACTGTGTATATAAAAGTATCTACAGTTATGTATTCATTTCACTGTCCTTCAGCCCTAAATCACTTAAGCCAAACTGTTTTCTCCACAAGAAAAATTCTCATATGTTCCAAGACACCCACGATCTTTCTTTGATGTGGCTTGGCATGCTATGCCTATTATGTCTTCCTCAAACAGGTTGCACTTGGCTCTACTTTCATGTAGCACATATCACTCAAAGTATGATCCCTCAATTTGATACATAATTTACATGATGATCAAAATTTCACTGTGCAACTGGGAAGGCTTCAAGGACACTGTTGTACTAGTATGGTACACTGGGTGAGAATGACTGGGGAGAGACATTCATGCCAAATGAAACAAGTGCATTTGCCTTCTTATGCCAGGTTTTGTTCCACCTTCATTTCCTTAGTAGGTCACTGAATAATACTGCCCATCATAACCGGTTGCACCAGTTGGATTTTCTCTGCCCCATTCAGCCCAGATGCTGCTGTTGTTTTCCACTCTTTAATCAGAATACAGAATGCCACATGCTGTGTGCATCAGAGAGAAAACAGAGCAGAAACGACAGTTCAATAGTGGAGTTAACTGGGAAGGGAAAGAAAGGATGCCGTATACCCATGACTCAAGCCTTGTGTATTTCCTTCTTCCAACACTGGGAAACAGTTAAGATTATATGATATTCTGTATATATATAAAAGTATAGATCTATTATGTATATATGTTTAAATATGAATACAATAGCCTGAGACCAAACACTGGTTCAAGATCACAAGAAATTCTCAGATATGTGACTGCTGTTTTCATTTATATTTTTGTCCTCAGTAGGTTATTTTTTAACAAAATCCCCTTCTGCTTCAATTTCTACCACTCCCTTAATGGATTACCAATTAACTTATTTATCTGTGAGGAAATGGGACTACTGACAGGCAAACACATTTTCAAACTTTCTTTGGAAACCCAATCACACTTCCATTTCTTCTGTGGTTACAATCCTCTACAGGAGGAAGTTTCCACTTAACCCCAGTTTAGCAACTTGCTTCTTGTTCTTCCCTGCTAAATATTGAGCACTGCTAGGTCTTTAGTCTCAGGAAAGATGGGGACATCTAAAGCTAGCCTGGTTAAGAAACATATTTTAGAGAGTCTGGAAAGGTAAAGCAAAGAGTGTCCTTTGCCTTGAAGATTCCTAGATGTCCTGGATCTTGAATATGAGGGAAGTTCTGAGAGTTAATATGTTTTTTCAATATATGTTTTTGTGGAATAGCAATTTCCTACAGATATGAGTTACTGGATTCAGTTGTAGAAGAAAGAACCTCATGATAATCTCAACACCCTGGGTCTATGGAAACAAGAACACCATCCCTTACTTTAGTTCCCTTGGGTACTAGAGGCCATTCAGCTCATTTAGCTTGGCCTAGAAGCTAAGGTTCCCCTGTCCAACCACCAAAGGAACTTAAAGCCAAGAGATCCCAGTTTACAGAATAGAGCTTCTCAGGGATCCAGCCCTGGTGCCAATATCTTAATGATGATGTTCTTCTATAGACTACCCCTGAACTGCGTCCCTAAGAGCAGAGTGAAGGGTAGCAGGTGGCTGGTGGCTGATTCTAGGGCTTGTCAAAAGGCAAGCAAAGTTTCCCCCTGTTCTAGGCCCGTGAAGCCTTGTCGGCATTTTTCTAAGGTTTGTTTCAAAAGGGTATGTAGTTGTACGTATAAATTGAAAGAAATCTGGGAGAATACAGAAGACAAGAAACTCGGGTGCCATTTACCATTATCTTGATAAAATGGCAGTGACACACACTCCGCCTGCCACAATTAGAGTGATAAATGTCTGTTTCTTTGAGGCTTGTTTGAAAGTCAATTATGTAGATTATTTGGAGAATACTGACAGATGGCTTTCTTCCCCAAATGAGACAATCAAGCTGAACTTTGAAATGTGCTTAAAAAACACTGTCATTTCTCAAACAGAGGAGGTCTCCCTAAGAGGCTGACCAGAGGACTGGATAAAATTTTGCCATTGGCCACTTTTGATGAACCTGCTCTTTGGTCTTTTTTTCCCCTCAGATCTCCCTCTTCTCCCATCCTCAGTGGAAGCTTTGCTTCTTTTCATCTTGTAGTCAAATATTGATCCTCCAACCTGTCCTCAAGGTTTTGATTAACACAGAAGATTGCCATGTAAGCAGTTTTTTGTTTGTTTTCAGCTAATTTGTTTTTTATTATTCACTTGCTGCAGTAAATCTTACTTTTATTGTCCAACCACTGAACAGAGAAAAATGGATTGATTTGAGTAACTAAATAATTCAAGCTGCAATGTGTAGTGAAGTGTGGGGGGAGAAAGGAAGTATTGCGGGGAGTCTAAGAAGCTTGATGCAACACTGCCCTTCTTTCTTCTTAGTTCTCTCCTGATCCCTAACCCAGGTTACAATTTCGATTAGATTGTGAGGGGGTTTAAGGAGGTGGCATTGTGGTGCTGCAGCAGTGATTTAAAGCAATAAAGGTTTAAAAAATGATTGTTTAAAAAGTCTTCCCTCACCAAAAAAATTAGAGATTCATTAAATGAGATCTGTTGCTTGTTACTTTTCATTATATTAACTAATTCACTTGGCACAATTATCTCAATCCTGAGGTGTATTTATTTTTTTATTCCTAATGGCACAAACCAATCTTCTCCACTGATGTTTACTGGTGACACCAAGTAGTTGGAAAAGTTTTGACGAAAACAACCCAAGAGAACAGAGCAAAAGATATATAGATGTAAAATTGAACAAATCAAGCAAAAGGCAGCTTAACTTGTTTGTTAAAGGCATCAATTTCAGGATGGGGAGAAAGGGAGAAATAGTGGAGGAAGAAAGAAGAGAAAAACAAGAATGAAGGGATATTTGTCTCCAGCCTCTATCATCTGCCCATCCCGTCATCTTTCCCCTCAGGTACTCAGTATGCTCAGGCTTCCTTAAACAAAATACAAACACACAAGCTATAAATAAAAACATTGATAGGGTTCACTACATGAAAATGTAAAACTTCTATATGCAAAATACATCATAAACACATTAAAAAATAAACCACAGGTTGGACTTACAAGGCATATAACTGACAAAAGATAGAGATCTAAAATATATAATGAATATCCACAAATCTATAAGAAAATCAATATAATAGGAAGATGGGCAAAAGACGAACAGGCATTTTACAGAAGAGGAAATTCAAATGCCCAATATACATATGAAAATACATTCAACCTCAATAGTTATCAAGATAACACTACAAATTAAAACAGTAAGTTACCATTTTCACTACTGGAAAAATGCAAAGTCTAACAATACCATACATTTTCAAGAAAACAGAGAAAGAAGGAATTTAATAATGCTGGTCGAATTTCATATACTTTGGGATGTTTGGCAAAACTAGTCAATCTGAATATGCACATTCTCTAATGCCCAGTAATTCCAATTCTAGTCATTTATCTTAGGAAAATTATTGTACACACAAAGAAGTAGCATGTTCAAGGATATTTGCCACAGCATTTTAATAGGAAACAATCTAGATAATCATCAAAACAGAAATGAATAAATTGTGTTATAGTCATATAGTAATACAAATACAAAGCAGCAGGTAAAATGAATGATCTAGATATACATGTATCAACATGAATAAACATAATCATAATGTTAAATGAAAAATGCAAGGTGCAGAATGATATGTATACAGGAAGCCATTTATATAAAGTTTAAAAAACAATAATACTGTATATTATCTGTGAATACACACACAAACACACAAAATACACTAACATGCATGGGAAGTATGCACACAAACTATGGGATACAGGATACCTCTAAAAACAGGGGAAAGCAATGTAATCAGGGAGGCTGAAGTACAAAGGGGGCTATAATTTTAACACTTTATTTCTTACAAAAAGGAATAAAAAGCAAGGTAGAAAGGGCAGGAGTGAATTAAAAAAGGAATACTTGGGAGCCCCTAGAGCTTACAAAATTGTTACTAGTTTTAGAAGAACCACTTTCCCCCTGTGAGCAGTACCCCTTCTGCCTTTTACAGATATATCCTAGTGCTTCAGTAGTTAGCACTTCTAACCTAGATGTTAAAACCTAAGCCTTTTGTTAGCCTCTAGTAATGCCCAAGTCAGTTCCAAAGCAGGATTCAGAATTACACCACATCAAAAGAAAAACCCTCTATAACATATTAGTGGGCAGAGGAGATTTTACTAGAGATTTTGTGGTGAGGAGGAGAAAAAAGTTTACATCAAAGAGCAAACTAATCAAAATCCTCAAGGAAAAAAAAAATTCTCAAGGAATAGGCATTTCTCCCCCAAATTTCCTCTTCAACAACTAGCTGCCAGTTTCTTCCTCCTTCTTGTTCCTGTCTTCATTCAACCTTTTCCCCCCTTTCTTGTCCAGATCAATTTAGCTCCATCCCATCTCTCAATCTTAGGCTGTAGCTAAACTGATAAGCTTCCAGCTATCTCACCAAAACTTTCAGCAAAAGTGGGTCTCTCCCTAGACTGGAAAACCATTATAAAACATTGTCCTAAAGAGACCATAATGAAATACTCAAAAATACCTGAAGTGTTCTGATAAAATAAACAGACTGAACAGAAGTCAATTGTCAGTCACCTATTGTCAGTAAAAGCAAAAATAAACAAACAGCAACTCAAACTCAATGGCTTTAAAGAATAACAATTTATTCTCATTCATGAGTCTGTAGATTAAGAGAGGATGGCTGATCTAGACTGGATTCAGCTGAGTAGTTCTGCTTCTAGCTGTAGGTCCAGCTGGGCTTGGCTCCTTGCTAAAAGGCTCAATCTGCTTATGTATATTTATTCTGGGACCCAAGCTGAAGGTATGACTCTTCTTATGGTGATAGCAGAGGCACAAAAGACACGTGCATATTTCATGTCTCTGCTCACATCAGGTCTGTTAACATCCCATTGACCAAAGCAAATCATATGATTGGATTCAAGGGATATGAAGGTATATTCATCCCATGGAGATTGGAGGAGGTAGATATTTTTAAGTGTAATCTAATCTACCATATCAATCAAAGTATGTCACTCCTGTGATGGAAACCTTTCATTTCTTACCTTCCTGGCAAATGTTTCCACTGTTTCCCCCACTAAACTTCTAGAAATCTTACAATGCTCTCTATAGGGAATAATGAATCACATCTTTACTGAAGTGAAGGAAATAAATGATGTTATTTGACTTGAAGAGGAATGGGTCTATGAGTAGAATGTGTGAGCAAATCATGTCATATTGATGGGTTAGGAAATCCCACAAATCACCCAGTGGGTCCTCCAATTAAAAAAGTGTTATAAAGAACCCAGAGGGTCAAGGAAGATGAGGAGAGTCACTTTTAACAAATGGAAATTGTTAAAAGAGACAGTTTCAGTTCCTTGTTTTATTCATTCATTTATTCAATAAATATTTATTGAGTACCTACTAGGGGCCAGGCACTGTGCTAAGGGCACATAGTGAGCAAAACAGCTAAGACACAACCAAATAGTGCAATAAAAGAAAGGAATATAGTGCTGCACTACAGAGTAATGGTTGTGGGAGAGGAAAGGCAACTTATAGTAGCCAGGGGAGGCCTCACTGAAGAGGTAGCATTTAGGCTTAGACCTGAAAGGTAAGAAAAATCTAGCCACATGAAGAACTAGAGAAATCACGTAATCAAGAAGTATAGATCAGAGTTTACTGCCTATAACTTTAATGAGAAAAGTTAAAGGAACAAAAGGCATTATATGATGGATGTCATTGTAACTGCTTTAGAGAAAGATGTTATGAGAAAGAAATCTATGGCATATAAAAAGGGAAGCAAAAGGCTAGAACAGGAGTACAGTAACACTTTGTCCTGTTGTTATCCTCAGCATTATATCCTTTACTGAAAGGTGCCAAAGTATATTGCACCTAGCAACAAAAGATTGATATATTGCCCAGCTCTGCTAGGGGATTGCCTAAATCAGTTTTTCAAGTATATCCACCAAGAATCTTGTTTCCTGGGATGTCAGTAAATGTCATGCAAAAATAAGTATAACACTGGATAGAATTAATCCGGTTTCTTTACCACAATGCTTCTTAGAACCCTAAAGTGTACTCACACAGATTGAGAACTTTTAAGAAGGAAACAGGCTGTGCTGTGTATTTTTCAAAATTTAATTGATCAGGGATTCCCTTCCACTGGCCACATTCCAGACTGTTCCAAGGAGCACACTTTGACACTCAGGGAAATGCTGCACTGGATGCTTTTCAAGGTCCAGTTTAGCTCCAAAAGGTTCTGTGATGAGCACAATCACCTCAGAGGGAGACCCTGTTGGTACCAGATTTTCTCTTAAAGGTTATGATCTATGTATGTAATCATACTTCAGTTAACCAAAAGAATTCAAATAAAGTACAATCCTAGTCCCCTTTATGCCAAAAGCTACTCTTTACTAAATACTGTAATAGCAAGATTGTAAAGTATATGTGTAGAATACAGGCTATGTTTAAACAGGGAAATGATTATCAACCAGATAATGAAGACAGGAATACTTTTCTGCTAAAGTCTGGGAGGGATGATGTAAAAATGAAACAGATTGAAAGAGCTGAAAACTCTAAGAATGGCACATTTTTTTTATTTAAAATGCTCCCATGTTCATGTATTCTGAAATCATGCCAGAAGTTCAGGAAATAATCCATGATTAGGTGTGATTAAGTGAGAAACATGGAACTAGCTAGCCCTTTGTCCTCTTCAAGAGACTATCACCACATCAATCATTTCCAGATTATTTATTATCTTTCTTCATTTTGCACCATTTGGCTAGAAAAATGGTTAAGAATATCTTTAAGTCACTTATAATTTACCATGTCAATGAGTGTGTCAGTTTTGTCGTTTTGCAAGTTATTTCCCAGGTAATAAACATTCATTCATTCTTTCTATGCTTCTGCCAGTCTTAACAGATAAAATCCAGGGCACTGGAGTCGACCATGTGCATCCAGATTACTGAGAACATTCGTTTTGTCCCCAGACTGTGTGACCTTGAGAAAGTCCTTACTTGACTAGACCTCAATTTCCTCAACTGTAAAATAAGTGATTTGGACTGGATATTTGCTAAAGTTCCTCCTAGGTTTAAAATTCTCTGATTCTGTTTTGCTTTCTAATTCAAATTACTAGAAAACTATACACTTTATTTAAAAAATCCTCCTTCTACCTACACACATTCTATTCTCTAAATACATTTTTAAAATTCTTAAACTATCAAATTTTAGATACATAAAAAGAGAATTAAATAGCCCAGAACATTCAGACTAACAATTCTTTCATTAATTAATGTAATTTCAGGTGGAGACGAAAAAAATGAAATAAAAGCTGGAGTGATGACAATTTAATAGCTTATAATTTTAAGTAGACAGCATAAATATCAGCTTCTCTGGCTTCTCATGTGCACTTTAATTTTACCAATATCTTAGTCTCTCACTAATGATATTTTAACCAACCACTGGTACTTATTAAGCATTTATATACAGAATGTCCATCCCTGTACTAGTTGCTGAAAAGGATTAAAATAGACTTTACTGACTTCAAAAAGCTTCAATTGGGGCTAGGGAAACAAAATTTGGCCCCAAGAAACAATTAGAGACTAATACCAGACAATATACAATTAGGTGCCAAATTGTGTGGTATAAGCGAGCAGTTGTCAACTTTTTTCTTCTCTACAACATATATAATGAACATGTTCCCTATACTTGGAATAGAGTAGGGACTCAATAAATATCTACAGAATGAATATATGAATGAATATTTACATGCTAAGATAATCATACAAGAGTATTCAGGATTCTGATAACTCAAGCTCTTCTCTCACATCCAAGAAATTATATCCATCTGAGTACAAGTGGTTTAAACAGATGTCTATCATATGACTAATCCATTTGAATACACACACATACACATATACATATATACATATATAATCCCTCTCAAAATAAATTTATTATTATTACCAAATTAAGATACAATTCACAATTGGTGTTGTAACATCATAGTTGAGAACACTCGGCAGAGACTATAGGTGCTGTAAGAGCTCAGCAAAAACACAGATTACTATAGAATGAAGTAGTTCTCAAATGCCTTCATGGAGGAGGCAAAGGAAAAAAGACTTCTTAAAAATAGGTACAAGGTATAGAAAGGCCATGAGGAGTGGGGAGGATAGAATAAATATAAAGTGAGCAGGAAGTAGTGAGGATGCAGACTTGAAGTGGGGGATCTTTGTTAGAAAGCAAAAGGAGACAAGTTTGGATAGATGAAGTATGACCGAAATATTCAGAGTTGATCCAATGGCAACAGAGAGCTATTACAAAAACTCAAAGAAAGTCTAGCAGAAAAGGGGTTTGTGAGCTCTGTATGTCTATTTATGTATGAATATAAGACACAGGGTGAAAAGATGAGCAGGGCAAGATTTATCTTCTTTATAGACCTTTTCTAAAGGGATGGCAACTGAAGCCTGGCATTTTAATACCATTTTATGAGGCTTCATACATTTTAATTAATGTTAAACTGATTTATACCCTGAGGGGTTATACACAAATTGCACAATCAAATAAAATAAAGGAAGACACATGTGCACAAGTTTGCATGTGTCTATATGTATTTATAGACACATCCTTCAACTGCATTTGACTGTGCTTCTGTTATAAGTGCCAGGTTCCACCCACACCTCAGTCTTCCTGGCTTCAATCAGGAAGGAAGAATTAACAACACATGATGATTTGGGGCATTTATTGCCCATTATTTGATCTAAAACAACTTGAACAGTATAAAAAAGGTGCTGCTCTAAGAAGAAAAAGATTAGTCATGTGGCCATTTTGCTGGCCCCTCTGTTGTGCTTTCAACTGTAAGCTATATTTATTTTTTCCATCCTAAAATCAAGTTTCTTAAAAGCTTACCATGTAACTTAATGCAATAGCTTGCACTTTTCCTTTGGGAAGGAAGAAAACAAGACTTTCCTTACATGGTAACAGAGAAAATGTTGCTCAGTTGGAAATGCATGTGGTTGCAGGGGGGGCGCAATGAGATGACAGAAGGATGACAAAAGAATAAAATGGTTGGCTTTTCACTCTGGAAAACAGTATGGAGTTTCCTCAAAAAGTTAAAAATAGAACTACCCTTGCACAAACAATGAATCATGGAACAGTATATCTAAAACTAATGATGTAATGTATGGGGATTAACATAACAATAAAAAAATTAAAAAAAAAAAAATAGAACTACCCTAGGACCCAGCAACTGCACTACTAGGTATTTATCCGAAGGATACAAACATAGTGATTCAAAGGGGCACAGGCACCCCAATGTTTATAGCTGTAACGTCCACAATAGCCAAACTATGGAAAGAGCCCAGATGTCCACTGACAGATGAATGGATAAAGAAGATGTGATATATATAACATCTATATCTATATATATGTACACACACACACACACACACACACAATGGAATATTACTCAGCCACCAAAAAGAATGGAATCTTGCCATTTGCAATGATGTGGATGGAACTAGAGGGTATTATGCTAAGTGAAATAAGTCAGTCAGAGAAGGACAAATACTTATGATTTCATTCATATGTGGAATTTAAGAAACAAAACAGATGAACATAGGGAAAGGGAAAGAAAAATAAAATAAGATGAAAACAGAGGGAGGCAAACTATAAGAGTCTCTTAACTATAGGAAACAAACTAAGAGTTGCTGGAGGGGAGGTGGGTGGGCATGGGGTAAATGGGTGATGGGCATTAAGGAGGGCACTTGATGGAATGAGCACTGGGTGTTATACGCAACTGATGATCACTAAATTCTACCCCTGAAACTAATAATACAGTATACGCTAACTAAATTGAATTTAAATGAAATATTTTTTTTTAAAAAAAATAAATGGTTGGCTTTTCTAACCTCATAATCCCCAATAGTAACTACAAACAGACCTCCCATAAATGCAGGAGAGGAATTAGAAGCATACAAGAAATAAGTCTTTGAATTTATAAAGCACAATGCTTTATATCTTTTCTCACTCTTGATCCTTATAATACAAAGGGCAGGGATTGTTTTGTCCTTTATTTGACAAAGGAAGAAACCAAAAAGGGGGTGCCTGGGTGGCTCAGTCGTTGGGTGTCTGCCTTCGGCTGGGGTCGTGATCCCAGGGTCCTGGGATCGAGTCCCGCATCGGGCTCCTTGCTCAGCGAAGGTCCTGCTTCTCCCTCTCCCACTCCCCATTTATGTTCCCTCTCTCACTGTGTTTCTCTCTGTCAAATAAATAAATAAAATCTTTGAGGAAAAAAAAAAGAAACCAAAATTAAGAAATCTTGAGTGACTTGCCTAAGATCTCACAGAGAGGCCACACATACACTTTTAGAACAACTTTACAGAGATATAATTCACTACCATGACATTCATCATTTAAAATGTTTTTTTAGTGTATTCACAAGGTTGTGTAAGCATCACTGTTATCTAATTCCAGAACATTTTGTCACCCCAGAAAGAGACCTCATACCCATTAACAGTCACTCTTCACCTCCTACCTTCTCCCAGTCCCTGGAAAATACCAATCTACTTTATGTCTCTATAGATTTGCATATCTGGGACATTTCATATAAATGGAATCATACAATGCATGGCCTTTTGTGTCAGGTGTCTTTCACTTAACATACTGTTTTCAAGGTTCATTGATGTTATAGCATGCATCATGTTTTTCTATGCCCAAATAATATTCTACTGCACACATATAACACATTTTTTATCCACTCATTAGTTGATGGACATTTGGATTGTTTTCAGTTTGTGAACATTGGTTTTCATTTCTCCTGTCTAGGAGTGTATTTGCTGGGCCATATGGTAATTATATGTTTAAATTTTTGAAGAACTACCAAGCTGTTTCCCAAAGTGGCTGGTAATCCCACCAAGGAAGGACTGAGGATTCTAATTCCTCCACATTTTGCCAATACTTTATTATCTGTATCTTTATAATAGCCATCCTATTGTACCAGAAGTGGTTTCTTATTGTGGTTTTGAATTATATTTCTCGACAGCTACTGATGTTGAGCATCTTTTCATGGCGCATTCATATCTTTTTTTATAAAAATATCTATTCAAATTCTTTGCCAAAATTTGAATTAGATTATTCACCTTTTTATTATTGAATTGTAAGAATCCTTCATGTATTCTATATACAAGTCCCTTATCACATACATGATTTGCAAATATCATGCATTTGCTGGGTAATCTTTTCACTTTCTTGATGGTGTTTTTGAGGCACAAACTTTTTCTTTTAATTTTGATGATGTCCAATTTGTCTATCTTTTTCTCTGGTTGCTGGTGCTTTTGTTGTCATAGCTAAGAAACCATTGCCTTCCCCAAAGTTATGAAGATTTACTCCTATATTTTCCCAAAAGTGTGTTTTTTTTAAGATTTTATTTGAGAGCAAGAGAGAGAGAGCACGCAAGAGTGAGATGAGTTGGGGGGAGGGTCGGGGGAGAGGGAGAAGCAGACTCCCCGCTGAGCAGGGAGCCCACCTGTCAGGGCTCAATCCCAGGACCCTGGGATCATGACCTGAGGCAAAGGCAGACGCTTAACCGCCACCCAGGTGACCCAGGTGACCCGCCAAAAGAGTTTTAAAGCTTTAGGTCTTATATTTAGGTTATTGATCCATTTTCAGTTAATATGTGTATATGGTGTTTTGTAGAGAAACAAATGCATTCTTTTGCATGTGGATATCTAGTTGTCCTGGCACAATTTGAAAAGACTATTCTTTCCCTTATTAAATTCTCTTGGCACTTTAGGGGCACCTGTGTGCCTCAGTTGGTTAAGCATCCCACTCTTGATTTTGCTCAGGTCATGATCTTAGGGTTGTGAGATCAAGCCCTGCATTGGGCACTGTGCTGAGCATAGAGCCTGCTCAAGATTCTCTCTCCCTCTCCCCCTCCCCAACCCTCTCTCTCTCAAAAAAATAATAAATAATAAAAAAATTCTCTTGGTACTTTTGGCAAAAATCCAAAAATGGGTTTATTCTTGAAACCTCAATTCTATTCCACTAACCTATATGTCTATCCTTTTTTAGGTATCATATCATCTAGATTACTGTGGCCTTGTAGTAAGTTTTAAAACCAAGACATATGAGTCCTCCAATTTTTTCTTCTTCTTGAAGATTGTCTTTGCTATTGTGGGTTCTTTGCATTTCCATATGAACTTTATGATTAGCTTGTCAATTCTTGCAAAGAAGCCAACTGAGATTTGTTAGGGATCATATTGTATCTGTTGATCAGTTTGGGGAGTGTTGTCATATTGACAATATTAAATCTTCTCATCCATGAACATGGGATGTCTTTCCATTCATTTTGATCTTCTTTAATTTCTTTCAGTGACATTTTATAGTTTTCAGTGTACACATTTTTCATTTCCTTTGTTAAATTTATTCCTAAGTGTTTTATTCTCTTTCGTGCTATTGTAAATGGGTTGTTTTTTTAAGTTCATTCTCAGATTGTTCATTGTTGGTGTTACAAAATTCAATTGATTTTTGTATATTGAGCTTATATCTTACAACCCTGCTGAACTTGTTTATTCTAATAGTTTTTTGTGGGTTCCTTAGGATTTTCTATGTAAAAGATTATATCATCTGTGAATAGATATTTTTATTCCTTCCTTACAAATCTAGATGCATTTCATTTCTCCTTCTTTCATAATTGCCCTGGCTAGAACCATTAGCACAATGTTGAAGAGAAGTTATAAATTTGGGCAAACTTGTTTTGTTCCTGATTCTAGAAGTAAAATATCCTGATTTTCACCATTGAGTATAATGTTAAATGTTGGCTGTGAGTTTTTCATAGACAGCATTTATCAAGTGGAGCAAGTTCCCTTCTAGTCTATTTTGGCAGATAGCATATTGAGATTATACTAGGAATTAGGTCTTTCACTCTGAGTTGAATGTGCTTTCCATTATACACTTTTGCTTGCCCCTATTTCCTGTTTTGTTTAAGCACAGATTGAAATACAAATTTTCAGGACTTCAGTTGAATACAGCAAACTATGAACCAAATCTAAATTTCAACATAGATGATAGATAGATGATAGCTAGATGATGGAATCAAATAAGCAAATTCAAAATAAACTTTATTCCAAATAAGGTTTCTCTTTCTGAATCTTAGGACAATTTTGGATTCCTTGACTGTACTTATCTTTGTCATAGCTCATGTGACAATACTAAACAAAAACTACACCCAGGTCCTTTGGCTGGTAGGGAAGCAGAATAAACTGAGACCAAGAAGACATACTCCTCAAAGACTTTGACTCTGCATAGAGACTAACTTCAGATTCTGGGCTCAGAAAGCATACCTTTAAAACAGACAGAAAAGCATCTGTGATGGTTGGTTTTATGTGTCAACTTGACTGAGCTAAGGGGTGCTCAGACTAAACATTATTTCACAGTATGTCTATGAGGATGTTTCCAGATGACATTAGCATTTGAATCAGTGGTGGACATCATCCAATCAGTTGAGGACCTGAATAGAACAAAAAAGTAGAGGAAAGAGGAATTCACCCCTATTTGCTTTCTGCCTGCCTGCTTGAGCTGTGACATCAGTCTTCTTCTGCCCTTAGAATGGAATTTATGCCATCAGCTCTCCTGGTTCTCAGGCCTTCAGACTCAGACTGGTATTACACCACTGACTTTCCTTGTTCTCTAGTTTGCAGATGGCAGATTATGGAACTTCTCAGCTTTCATTATTGTGTGAAGACAATACTATTTCATGATAGCGAAGACACACAAGGTTTTATTAGGTCATATCACATTTTGACATATATGAATCAATAGGAGATTATATATATATATATAGAGAGAGAGAGAAATACATCTTATATATATGTTTAACAGATTATTATATATATGTAAACAGATTATATATATATATATATATATATATATATATATATGTTATGTTTATAATCTGTTTCTCTGGATAACCCTGACTAATACAACATCCAAAGGAGAATGGTCCTAGGCCTTCAATAGAAACATCTCTTGAGCCAGGATTCAAATTGTGATTCTGATCCTGGGGGAAGGAAAAAGTAGACAGGAGCATCAGACAGTGTAACCAGATCACTGGGTATGAGGACTGATCTAATTCCAGGCTTCACAAAGCTGGTCAGGAGTATTCAGGAGGTGCAGAGAGACACTATTAATAAATGCCTTGACTCTAACAGAATTGACTCAGTACTGCAGCAGTTTTAATATGACCATATGTTCAACAAGGAAGAGTGAGTAGAAACAGAGGCAAGTGATAATAATCTTTACCTATTTCAAAAGAATACATCATTGACAACATAGTTTCTACTGGGCTCCATAGCTTCAAATAAGTATTTCCATATATCCCAATATCCCTTTTTATCTTACCATGTACACTTCCCTTCTGCTCCTGTCCCTTGAGTACCTCCCACTCTCAATTATCAACCTGAATACTGTACACCTCACTCTACCACCCACCCCACATTCACATACCCAATGCTGTCAGATTAGAAGGGAAAGAATTCAAATTTTTCCACCATGTCAAGACTATTCAGTAAGGTGAGGTATTCTGGCAACAGAGGGCCACATATAAATATCACCTACACACTTTGGAACACCCTAATGGAACTCTTACTACTTAGAAGTATTCTATATTAACAGGGTAGCCACATTCCTTTCAGGAGTTTGAGAAAGAGGGGCGCCTGGGTGGCTCAGTCGTTAAGCATCTGCCTTCGGCTCAGGTCGTGATCCCAGGGTCCTGGGATCAAGCCCCGCATCGGGCTCCCTGTTCCACGGGAAGCCTGCTTCTCCCTCACCCGCTCCCCCTGCTTGTGTTCCCTCTATCGCCGTGTCTCTCCCTGTCAAATAAATAAATAAAATCTTTAAAAAAAGAAGAAGAAGTTTGAAAAAGACCTCTAGGGTTGAAGAATCCAATTACAAGAATATTTTTAAAAGGTTAAGACCATCAGCAGATCCAAAATAGAATCAGCATCTACTTCAACAGAGACTAGTAAGACTCCCCATGACTAAACACACCCTGAAGGTACAAATGTAATGAATGAAGTAAAGCATCTCCTGAATTACAAAGGACTAGAAGGAAGCTTCTAAAGGTCATTTTTTTAGTCTAGGAAGTATTGGGAAAACAAAGGACAAAATATTGTGTAAAAAAAATCAAATACCTATAGTATGATTTTCATTAATGAAATGAATTCCTAAATATGGTGCAAGTAAATTGAACTCCTGAAAACCAAACTCTACCTTCTTCACTACCTCTCCAAGGTGTTTCCTCTTTATTGTAGATGAACTTCCATGAGCATTTGGGTTTTTTTTTTATTATGTTATGTTAATCACCATACATTACATCATTACTTTTTGATGTAGTTTTCCATGATTCATTGTTTGCGTATAACACCCAGTGCTCCATTCAGTACATGCCCTCTTTAACACCCATCACCAGGCTAACTGATCCCTCCACTGCCCTACCCTCTAGAACCCTGTTTGTTTCTCAGAGTCCATAGTCTCTCATGGTTCGTCTCCCCCTCTGATTTCCGCCCCTTCATTTTTCCCTTCCTACTATCTTCTTCTTTTTTTTTTTTTAACATATACTGCATTATTTGTTTCAGAGGTACAGGTCTGTGGTTCAACAGTCTTACACAATTCACAGCACTCACCATAGCAAATACCCTCCCTGATGTCTATCACCCAGTCACTCCATCCCTCCCACCCCCCACAACTCCAGCAACCCTCAGTTTGTTTCCTGAGATTAAGAATTCCTCATATCAGTGAGGTCATAAGATACATGTCTTTCTCTGATTGACTTATTTCGCTTAGCATAATACCCTCCAGTTCCATCCACGTCGTTGCAAATGGCAAGATTTCATTCCTTTTGATGGCTGCATAATATTCCATTGTATATATATATACCACTTCTTCTTTATCCATCCGTCAATGGACATCTTGGCTCTTTCCATAGTTTGGCTATTGTGGACATTGCTGCTATAAACATCGGGGTGCATGTACCCCTTCGGATCCCTACATTTGTATCATTGGGGTAAGTACCCAGTAGTGCAATTGCTGGGTCGTATGGCAGCTCTATTTTCAACTTTTTGAGGAACCTCCATACTGTTTTCCAGAGTGGCTGCACCAGCTTGCATTCCCACCAACAGGGTAGGAGGGTTCCCCTTTCTCTGCATCCCCGCCAACATCTGTCCTGTCCTGACTTGTTAATTTTAGCCATTCTGACTGGTGTGAGGTGGTATCTCATTGAGGTTTTGATTTGGATTTCCCTGATGCCAAGTGAGGTTGAGCACTTTTTCATGTGTCTGTTGGCCATTTGGATGTCTTCTTTGGAAAAATGTCTGTTCATGTCTTCTGCCCATTTCTTGATTGGATCATTTGTTCTCTGGGTGTTGAGTTTGATAAGTTCTTTATAGATTTTGGATACTAGCCCTTTATCTGATATGTCATTTGCAAATATCTTCTCCCATTCTGTCGGTTGTCTTTTGGTTTTGTTGACTGTTTCTTTTGCTGTGCAAAAGCTTTTTATCTTGTTGAAGTCCCAATAGTTCATTTTTGCCCTTGCTTCCCTTGCTTTTGGCGATGTTTCTAGGAAGAAGTTGCTGTGGCTGAGGTCGAAGAGGTTGCTGCCAGTGTTCTCCTTTAGGATTTTGATGGACTCCTGTCTCACATTTAGGTCTTTCAACCATTTGGAGTCTATTTTTGTGTGTGGTGTAAGGAAATGGTCCAGTTTCATTCTTCTGCATGTGGCTGTCCAATTTTCCCAACACCATTTGTTGAAGAGACTGCCTTTTTTCCATTGGACATTCTTTCCTGCTTTGTCAAAGATTAGTTGACCATAGAGTTGAGGGTCCATTTCTGGGCTCTCTATTCTGTTCCATTGATCTATGTGTCTGTTTTTGTGCCAGTACCATACTGTCTTGATGATGACAGCTTTGTAATAGAGCTTGAAGTCTGGAATTGTGATGCCACCAGCTTTCCTTTGCTTTTTCAACATTCCTCTGGCTATTCGGGGTCTTTTCTGGTTCCATACAAATTTTAGGATTATTTGTTCCATTTCTTTGAAAAAAGTGGATGGTATTTTGATAGGGATTGCATTAAATGTGTAGATTGCTCTAGGTAGTATTGACATCTTCACAATATTTGTTCTTCCAATCCATGAGCATGGAACGTTTTTCCATTTCTTTGTGTCTTCCTCAATTTCTTTCATGAGTATTCTATAGTTTTCTGAGTACAGATTCTTTGCCACTTTGGTTAGATTTATTCCTAGGTATCTTATGGTTTTGGGTGCAATTGTAGATGGGATCAACTCCTTAATTTCTCTTTCTTCTGTCTTGTTGTTGGTGTATAGGAATGCCACTGATTTCTGTGCATTGATTTTATATCCTGCCACTTTACTGAATTCCTGTATGAGTTCTAGCAGTTTTGGGGTGGAGTCTTTTGGGTTTTCCACATAAAGTATCATATCATCTGCAAAGAGTGAGAGTTTGAATTCTTCTTTGCCAATTCAGATGCCTTTGATTTCTTTTTGTTGTCTGATTGCTGTGGCTAGGGCTTCTAATACTATGTTGAACAGCAGTGGTGATAGTGGACATCCCTGCCATGTTCCTGACCTTAGGGGGAAAGCTCTCAGTTTTTCCCCATTGAGAATGATACTTGCTGTGGGTTTTTCATAGATGGCTTTTATGATATTGAGGTATGTACCCTCTATCCCTATACTCTGAAGAGTTTTGATCAAGAAAGGATGCTGTACGAGGTCAAATATTTTTCTGCATCTATTGAGAGGATCATATAGTTCTTGTTCTTTCTTTTATTAATGTATTGTATCACATTGATTGATTTGCAGATGTTGAACCAAACTTGCAGCCCAGGGATAAATCCCACTTGGTCATGGTGAATAATCCTTTTAATGTACTGTTGGATCCTATTGGCTAGTATTTTGGTGAGAATTTTTGCATCCATGTTCAACAAGGATATTGGTCTGTCATTATCCTTTTTGATGGGGTCTTTGTCTGGTTTGGGGATCAAGGTAATGGTGGACTCATAAAACGAGTTTGGAAGTTTTCCTTCAATTTCTATTTTTTGGAACAGTTTCAGAAGAGTAGGTATTAATTCTTCTTTAAATATTTGGTAGAATTGCCCTGGGAAGCCATCTGGCCCTGGGCTTTTGTTTGTTGGGAGATTTTTGATGACTGCTTCAATTTCCTTAGTGGTTATAGGTCTGTTCAGGTTTTCTATGTCTTCCTGGTTCAGTTTTGGTAGTTTATACATCTCTAGGAGTGTCTACAATGGTAGAAACATTAAATTGGCAACAGACCTATCCACAGAGACCTGGCAGGCCAGAAAGGACTGGCATGATATATTCAGAGCACTAAATGAGAAAAATATGCAGCCAAGAATACTATATCCAGCTAGGCTGTCATTGAAAATAGAAGGAGAGATAAAAAGCTTCCAGGACAAACAAAAACTAAAGGAATTTGCAAACACGAAACCAGCCCTACAAGAAATCTTGAAAGGGGTCGTCTAAGCAAAGAGAGAACCTCAAAGTAACATAGACCAGAAAAGAACATAGACAATATACAGTAACAGTCACCTTACAGGCAATACAATGGCACTAAATTCATATCTTTCAATAGTTACCCTGAATGTAAATGGGCTAAATGCCCCAATCAAAAGACACAGGCTATCAGATTGGATAAAAAAACAAGACCCATCAATATGCTGTCTGCAAGAGACTCATTTTAGACCCAAAGACACCCCCAGATTGAAAGTGAGGGGGGGAAACCATTTATCATGCTAATGGACACCAAAAGAAAGCTGGGGTGGCAATCTTTATATCAGACAAATTAGATTTTAAACCAAAGACTATAATAAGAGATGAGGAAGGACACTACATCATACTTAAAGGGTCTATCCAACAAGAAGATCTAACAATTGTTAATATCTATGCCCCTAACATGGGAGCAGCCAATTATATAAGGCAATTAATAACAAAAGCAAAGAAACACATTGACAACAATACAAAATAGTGGGGGACTTTAACACCCCCCTCACTGAAATGGACGGATCATCTAAGCAAAAGATCAACAAGGAAGTAAAGACTTTAAATGACACACTGGACCAAATGGACTTCACAGATATATTCAGAACATTCCAACCCAAAGCAACAGAATACACATTCTTCTCTAGTGCCCATGGAACATTCTCCAGAATAGATCACATCCTAGGTCACAAATCAGGTCTCGACCAGTACCGAAAGATTGGGATCATCCCCTGCATATTTTCAGACCACAATGCTTTGAAACTAGAACTCAGTCATAAGAGGAAAGTCGGAAAGAACTCAAATACATGGAGGCTAAAGAGCATCCTACTAAAGAATGAATGGGTCAGCCAGGAAATTAAAGAAGAATTAAAAAAAAATTCATGGAAACAAATGAAAATGAAAACACAACTGTTCAAAATCTTTGGGATGCAGGAAAGGCAGTCCTAAGAGGAAAGTATATAGCAATACAAGCCTTTGTCAAGAAACAAGAAAGGTCTCAAATATACAACCTAACCCTACACCTAAAGGAACTGGAGTAAGAACAGCAAATAAAGGCTAAACCCAGCAAGAGAAGAGAAATAATAAAGATCAGAGCAGAAATCAATGAAATAGAAACCAAAAGAACAGTAGAACAGTTCAACGAAACTAGGAGCTGGTTTTTTGAAAGAATTAATATGATTGATAAACCCCTGGCCAGACTTATCAAAAAGAAAAATGACCCAAATAAATAAAATCATGAATGAAAGAGGAGAGATCACAACCAACACCAAAGAAATACAAACAATTATAAGAACATATTATGAGCAACTATATGGCAGCAAATTAGATAATCTGGAAGAAATGGAGCATTCCTAGAGATGTATAAACTACCAAAACCGAACGAGGAGCATTTGATTTTAACACTTTGTTTTTCTAAAGTTTTGCTGTCCCCTTTGGTCTTTTTCTTAAGTGCTTATGGTCTAACAACAAACAATGTGTTAGGGAAGCTTTATGCTTATAAGAGCTGGGCATCATTTGGTAAACCAAATAATCATTTTTTTAAGTAGTAATCATTTTATCATGAGAATAATGTTTCCCTAATTTATATGTTTCCTTAGGTCAGATTAGTACAGTATAGTTTCCTAAAGGAAAACCAATCTGAATGTAATAACTGAAGCAATAGCATGGGGTTCTGAAAGCAAAGGGTCTCCTTTTAAGGCATCTTACACAAACATATAAATAAAAGAGAAGTAGAAATACATGCACGTCTTTTCCTTTCCCATTTCAATAGCAATACCTTATACTAATCCTATGTCCTTGTTACTCAGGATCCTACTCTCTTTTGTAGTAAATAAGAAATAATGGATATGATAATCAGATTAAACTAACCCTTAATGATATATTTGTGTATTTTTATGTGACATAATGTTTTCACCTGGTCTAAATACATATTTCCTTGGCAAGAGCCTTAGGGTGAGATACTTAGGGTGTGATGCTGATCATAGGAATCCCCTCAGGCAGGCTGATGAGGGAAACCCTTTAGATTGAAGAGAATTTCTGATGCCCTTTACATCACCTATCAATTCTACTTAATGTGTAAAGCCAACCTTTCTCACAGATTGCACCATTCCCCAAATTTAGGCATCTAATTTCACCTTCTCAATTCTTTCTATATTCACGAATTGCCAGTACTATGTTTTTCCATTCATTGTGCATCAGCAGTACTATTATTTACTCAATAGTTTTCCTCTAGCCTCAGCAATTAGACAACAACAACAACAACAAAAAATAAAGGGCATCCAAATCAGCAAGGAGGAAGTCAAACTTTCACTATTTGTAGACGACATACTCTATGTAGAAAACCCAGAAGACTCCACCAAAACATTACTAGAAATGATTCACAAATTCAGCAAAGTCAAAGGATATGAAATCAATGTACAGAAATCTGTTGTGGTTTTTTTTTTTTTAAGATTTTATTTATTTATTTGACAGAGAGATAGAGCCAGAGAATACAAGCAGGAGGAATGGCAGAGGGAGAAGGAGAAGCAGGCTCCCCACTGAGCAGGGAGCCCAGTGTGGGGCTCAATCCCAGGTCCCTGGGATCATGACCTGAGCCGAAGGCAGACGCTTAACCAACTGAGCCACCCAGGCGCCCCTGTTGCATTTCTATACACCAATAATGAAGAAGCAGAAAAAGAAATCAAGGAATCAATCCTATTTACAATTGCACCAAAAACCATAAGATACCTAGGAATAAACCTAACCAAAGAAGTAAAAGATCTGTACTCTGAAAACTATAGAACACTTATGAATGAAATTAAAGAAGACACAAAGAAATGGAAAAACATTCCATGCTCATGGATTGGAAGAACAAATGTTAAAATGTCTATACTACCCAAAGCAATCTACACATTTAATGTCATCTTTATCAAAATACCACCAGCATTTTCCACAGAGCTAGAACAAGCAATCCTAAAATTTGTATGGAACCATAAAAGACCCCTAATAGCCAAAGCAATCTTGAAAAAGAAGAGCAAAGCTGGAGGCATCACAATTCTAGACTTTTTTTTAAGATTTTATTTATTTATTTGACAGAATGAGAGAGCAGGAGAGCACAAGCAGTGGGAGTGGCAGAGGGAGAGAGAGAAGACTCCCTACTGAGCAGGGAGCCCAATTTGGGGCTCGATCCCAGGACCCTAAGATCATGACCTGAGCCAAAGGCAGTTGCTTAACCAACTGACCCACCCAGGCACCCCACAATTCTAGACTTTAAATTAACCTTTATTTAAATATCTACTTTAGTCTCATTCTATGCTATAATATATATAAAATCATGGGTCTTTGTGCTAGCTATATGAAATCTTTTAGGTAGTACACAGACAAATGTTTTTATTTCACTATTTATACATTGAAATAAAAATGTTTATCTGTGTACTACCTAAAAGAATTTAATATACTAATAGCAGCACATATACCACACTTTAGGAAACAAGTTTGGAAAACTAGTCCAGCCCCATCATTTTGAAAATCATGAGATTTCATCAAAGATAAATATGCAAATGCCAAAAAATGTATACAGTTCCAAAAGGTCTTTAAAACTGTTTCGCCATGCCCAGCATCAGCAACAGTGACACTGTAAAACCAAGCCCTGATACTCTACAGCAAAATGTCAGCAATGATTGACCAGGTTTCTCTGAAAACTCCAGAACCCCCAACCACTGAGGGTTAGTCAAGTGTGCCCAGTGTCAAACCCAAACCCCAGCTCATATAATAAAGTTTACATTAAAAGTCAAGGTTTTGATGAATGTCACACTTGGAAGCCAATTAAATGGGCTGAAAGGAAGACACAATTTCCCATTGTCTAATTGACTTGCAGCACCTTCAAGGTAATAAATTTGTCACATTGAATTATTAATGAGAAACAAATGTTTGACTTGCTGCCTTGAATAGAAAATAGTTCATTATTGGGTAGCATTGTTCCTACCAAATAATAAGTCTGGCACTAGGGGAGCTTAGGGACAATGTGACTAAAAACTGTATTTTTCTTCATCACTGTATTTTCCATACCATGTATCTCTTTAAAACAGAATCTTATGATCATTTTAATAGGCAGAAATGGTGTCTTTAATTTAGAGTTTAATTCTGCATTAATTTTCATTGTCATAGACTTAATAGGTTTCTCCAATATTTTCAGATACTCAAGCTTATGCTTGTGGTTAGGAAAAGGAATTCCCTAGACCTTATTATTATTTATTCAATATTTCCTTTAAATCAATTCCCTTGTTTACTTTTTACATCTCCTAAACCATAATACCTATAAAATCATGGGGTTGATATATGAATTGTAATGTTTTTCAACTGTATATCAAAGCAAACATGAGACTATTAAAATATAAAATATTGACATGCATATACCATTTTTGAAACACTGCATTAAAAATGATGCATTTAAACAAAGTGTGTTCTTGAGAAAATAAGGGAGGAAAAAAGCATGCAACCTACAAAATCAAAATTTCAAAACATTCTTTTTGGGGAGAGACTTGGGACCTACTTAATTTGTTACTCTTTTATTAAGAAATCCACTACTACCAGCCCCACCCCACCCCACCAAACCCTATTTTCTGCCTTCTTAAAGCTGTGCCTATTCTTCCTTCATAAAAACCTCCCTGATTCCCCCAATCAGTTCTGATCTTATTTTCCTCTGAAATCTCCTAACAGTGTGTATTCCTTTTAAGGTCCTTATCATATTCTGACATCAGCTATAGTTATGTTTGCACTGGACCTATTCCTCTCATTAAACATTTTATTCCTTGAGGTGGCTAACACAATACTTTCAACACTAGGTGCTCAATAAATATCCTTTTGAGTTGAAAGAGTATGGCACAAACCAGGATATTTTGCCAAGTCTAGCTAACCTCACACACTTTTGTTTATCGACAATCTTAAATGTCAATTATCTAAACACCAAATCTCAATGTCCAGACATAGAAAATGATGAAGGTATAGGAGATTTGGCTGAACATATGGACACTCTGTACATTTTATGTTGGATGCTGAGAGTCTCATTCAGGAGTGGCTTTTTGCAATGCTCTTTCCATAAGCCTGCCTACTGGGACAACATATCTTGTTTGATGGGTTTGGCAAGTAGCAATTAGGTTTTCTTACATAGGCCACATTTCTTGATCATGTCTGTGCTGTGTTCATTATGCTCCCTCCCTGACATCAGTAAGTCAATTTTAAAGAGCATCTGATGCTTTACAGGGTATTATGGAAAGTTCTCTTTCTGAGTAATGCCATTTTTCTCATTGTCCCTGATTATGTGCAGCTCTTCAATTCAATAGGATATTATATTTTCTGAAGATTTATTCCTCTTAGCCTCTCTCAACCTTATCCCCTAAACCTAAGGTCCAAAAGTAGAAAAAAAAGTAACATATCTGGAATAATCAGGCCCAGATATAATCTAAGTATTTTTTAAACATGCACAATTAGGAGAGTTATTTTATGCCCCTTTTCCTGCCTAGGCAAAGGACTGTACAAGCAGACACATCATACCTACTGTAGCAGACAAAAAATGCCAAGATGACATTTATTCTTGCCCCAATGAAAGTAAAAGAGGAGTTCTATGGTTGGTACCTGCATACAAGGTTACAGAAGACCACTTACCCAAAATGTTCATATCCACTGCACTTCCCACTGTTACAGGCACTAATGGGTTACTTTTCTCCCACTGATTTTTATATTTGGTAAAGGATTTGAGATACCTTATGATTAAAGATATGATAGGAGAGGGAGAGAAAGAGGGAGGGAGATGAATCACTAAAGCCAGAATAATGGAGCCAAAGTTTTGTAATAGAGGAAAGAGATATTTGAAAAAGAAAATATGATAGGCATAGCAGTACAAAAAAATTGCTCTGAGCTTCCTGAAAGTCAGTATAAGACCGGTATAGAATGATTATACAACACTCATTATCCAATAACAAGGAAAAGCAGATAAAGTAACTTTGTCTTAGCATTGAATTCTAAGAATTTTTTGGATGAATCATTTTGTAAAAAAAAATGAACCGCATAATTTAGTCCATCAAATCTTTACTCAGCTAGGGGACAGAATTCAAAAACAAGTAAGAGCCAATCATAGGATTTAAGATACTAAAAGTAAAATTTGTGTGATATAAATATATGGATATATGCACACATATTTATGTGTAGATATGATTCCATGTACTTGAAGTGAATTCCTTTTTTTAAAGGTGTATTTATTATTTTAGAGAGAGAGAGAGCACAGCACAGGGAGTGGGAGTAGAGGGAGAAAGAGTCCCAAGCAGACTCCACACTGAGGATGGAGTCCTATGTGGGGCTCAATCCCACGATCCCAAGATCTCCACCTGAGCTGAAACCAAGAGCTGGACACCCAACCAACTGGGCCACCCAGGCATCCCATTGAAGTGAATTCTGAAAGAAATGTTCTGAAGAGACATTCTCTTACTGCTTACTTTTGATAGAAACAGAGAGGGATACAGCAATCTAGTATAATGGTCCTCAAAGTGTGGTCTCTTCAGTACCAGCAGCATCTGAATCACCTGGGAACTTGTTAGAAATGCAAAAATATGGAACCCACTCCAGATCTACTGAATCTGAAACTCTGGGGCTGGGGCCCAGAAGCCCATGTTTTAACTAGTCCTCCAGTGGATTCTGGTGCAATGTAATGTTTGAGGTCCACTGGCTTAGTAAAACCCACCCCTAATCTTTATCACCCTCTTTGGGATCCAGGTCCTGAACTCTTTCTCCCCAGCTGAGGAATCAGATTGCCTTTCAATCAGATGGCCTTTCAATCCCTGCTCCTATTCCAGAATGTTTCCTAAAGCGCAGAACAGAATGATACAGACATATTCTAAAATAAATTTCCCAGAGCCTACTACATGCTTTACCCATATCAAACCTTCAGAATTACCTGGGATAATAAACTCAAATTCAAAAATAAATTTGATCTGTTTTGAAGATAAGAGTATAGCTAGAGATCAAGCAGTGTAAATGATTCTGTCAGTAGTATAATAAATTTTGGGAATTTTTTAGACTTTGAAATAAACTGCCAAACAAATTATTCTACAAATGAGGACCACAGAAATACAGTAATCTGTCATATTTCATTCAACTAGAGATCACTTTTCCAGAAATCTCATCTATCGGCAATAAGGTGGAGAAAAGAAAAATAAGAAAAAAACAAAGCTAACTAAAATAAAAGAAAAAACAAGTTTCAAAGATGCACAAGTATCTATGACTCAATGTGATTTAATTTACACATAGGGTAATTTCTCAGGCTGATATTCAGATACTATTTTTACCTTAGAAATAGTTTTAATCATAGTGTAGTGGGACTATTTGGGGTTTACCCATTGACAGCAGCAAGAAATTCACCTGGGCGACAGAGGAGACCAAGGAGGAGGAGATAAACTCCCCGACACCAACACCAGAAGACATGCCATGCCTCCCAGCCATAGATACAGTCCTCCCCCATATAAGTCTAAGTCAAATCACCAAAATTTGCCAGTCGGCCTCATGGTCAACTTAACCAACTAGCCAATGACTTAAATTCCTTGCTTTTTTACCTATTTAGTTTTAGTTTTCATTTTGTCTTCTTAATAACATTTTGAGAAATTTTCAATTTATTTCTGCCTTAGCTCCCTACTGCTACAGCTGGGGAATGACAGAGTGAGACTGAGGGTATGAGGAGAATGCATTCATAGAATATTCTATTTTATAAAAAGAAGCCTTATGAATATTTTTTCAAGAATATCTTAACATGGTTACATACACAAGAATACTTCATATTCAAGAGCACAGTCAAGAATGTATTCAAGGATATATTTAGGAACATATTTTAAATATATTTACTATGTTCAAAGAGATATTGAAGAATATATTTGAGTTTATTCAAGAATATATCAAAAGTATATTTAAGGATATAGTCAAAATGCATTAAATGTACTTAAAATGTATTCAAGAATATATTTTTCATAAATACATTTTATTTCAAAAATATTCTCTTCATTTGAGTTTTTAATATATTTAATGAATATATTTTCCTTGTTCATGTAGTCTTGCTATTTGTGACACAACATGTTCAAAAATGAAAGTAGAATGAAATTATGCACAATATTTGTCTACTTTCCTTCTTTGACATAGTTCAACAATTTTGCCTCAATTTAAGCAAAGATAGAGTATGTTCACAAGGTAACACAAAGCTAAACTTTCTTTACCTCCTGTCAAAAAGAAACTATACTAAACATCATACTACATACACATCACAATATAAACACGTTATCTGACCATGTACAGTAGAACTCCATGGCACTATCACTAATATAACAAATGAAAATCTTAATAATAAATATTTTAACTTGAGAATAATGTTTGTATAATTTTCAAACTAGAAAACATTTTACTAAAAATATTTTATTCACTTTATGCTATATACATTTATGTCCTGGACACCATCACTATATCACAGCCCAGTACAAGAGTGAGTTCTCATAACGATGGCACAGAATTTCAAAAATTAAAATATAATAATATTAAATTATGTTTAGTATACTTGGTTTACAAAAGAAATATACAATTCATTGTAAAAAGATTTCCAACAAAAATTTTATTTTATTTTATTTTATTTTATTTAAAGATTTTATTTATTTATTTGACAGAGAGAGATACAGTGAGAGAGGGAACACAAGTAGTGGGAGTGGGAGAGAGAAAAGCAGGCCTCCCACAGAGCAGGGAGCCCGATGTGGGGCTCGATCCCAGGACCCTGAGATTATGACCTGAGCCGAAGGCAGATGCTTAACAACTGAGCCACCAGGCACCCCTCCAACAAAAATTTTAAAACAATAATCAAAAACAAAAGTTTTTGCACTTAAAGGGGTAAGCATCAACTATCAGGAAATTTAAGTTATGTGTAAAGGAATATTCCATGTTTTCTCTAGATACCATTGTAAAGGCTCTCAATAAAATATTAGCAAAGCAAATACAAGTAAATTTCCAAATATTTTTTCCAGCTTTACTGAGATATTACTGATACATAACATGAGAGTTTAAGATGTACAACATGATGATAAATAGATAGATAGATGATAGATAGATATAGATATGTTTATAGCCACAATCAGGTTTATTAACACCTCCATCTTCTCACATAATTATCATTTTTTGTAGCAATAACGTTTAAAATCTACTCTCTTAACAACTTTCAAGTATATAATACAGCACCATTAATTATAGTCACCATGTTGTACATTAGATTCCCAGAACACATTCATCATATAGCTGGGAATTTGTACCCTTTGACCAACATCTCCCCACTTTCTCCACCTCTCAGCCCCTGGCAGCCACCATTCTACTCTATTTCTATGAGTTTGGCTTTTTAGGAATCCACATATAAGTGAGAACATGCATTATTTGTCTTTGTTGGACTTATTTCACTTAACATAATGTCCTCAAGGTCCATCCATGTTGTCACAAAGGGCAGGATTTCCGTCTTTTTATGGCTGAATAATATTCCTCTGTGTGTGTGTGTGAGTGTTTAATATATACATGCCACATTTTCTTTATCCATTCATCCATCAGTGGACACTTAGGTTTTTTCCATGTCTTAGTTATCATAAATAATGCTTCAGTAAGCAAGGGAGTGCAGATACCTCTTCAAAATACTGATTTCATTTCCTTCAGATATAAATGCAAAAGTAGAATTTCTGGATCATATGGATCATATTAACTTATTTTTTTTTTATTTTTTAAAATTTTTTATTGTTATGTTAATCCCCATACATTACATCATTAGTTTTAGATATAGTGTTCCATGATTCATTGTTTGTGCATAACACCCAGTGCTCCATGCAGAACGTGCCCTCCTCAATACCCATCACCAGGCTAACCCATCCTCCCAACCCCCTCCCCTCTAGAACCCTCAGTTTGTTTTTCAGAGTCCATCATCTCTCATGGTTCTTCTTGGATCATATTAACTTATACTCCCACCAACAGTGCACAAGAGTTTGCTTTTCTCCACAGCCTTGCCAGGACTTGTCTCTTGTCTTTTTGATAGCCATTCTAACAGGTATGAAGTGATATATCATTGTAGTTTTGATTTGTACTTCTTTGATTAATGATGTTAAGTATCTTTTCATGTATCTGTTGGTCATTTGTATGTCTTCTTTAGGAAAAAAAATGTTTATTCAAGTCCTTTGCCCATATTTAATTAGATTATTTGTTGCTACTGAGTTGTATGTACCTTAGATATTAACCACTTATCAGATAGATTGTTTGGAAATATCTTATCTCATTCCATAGGTTGCCTTTTCATTTTGTTCATTGTTATTTTGCTGTGTAGAAGCTATTTAGTATTAAGCAGTTTAATTTGTTTATTTTTGCTTTTTTTAAAGATTTTACTTTTTTGAAAAAGACTTTATATGAGAGAGAGCATGAACGTGGGAAAGGCAAAGGGAGAGGGACAAGCAGACTCCCCGCTGAGCACAGAGACTGACCAGGGTTCAATTCCAGGGCCCTGAGATCACGACCTGAGCTGAAGTCAGACACTTAACTGACTGAGCCACCCAGGCACCCCTAAAGATTTTACTTCTTAAGTAATCTCTACACCCAATGTGAGTCTTGCACTTACACAACCCCAAGATCAAGAGTCACATGCTCTACCAACTGAGTCAACCAGGCACCCCTAATTTTTCCTTTTGTGGCTTGTACTTTTGATGTCATATCCAAAAAATCATTGACAAGACCAGTGTCAAGGAGCTTTTCACCTATGTTTTCTTCTAGTCGTTTTATAGTTTCAGATCTTACATTTAAGTTTTTAATCAGTTTCAAGTTAAGTTTTGTGAGTGGTATAAGATAGGGACCCAATTTCATTCTTTTGCATGTGAATATCCAGTTATCCCAATACCATTTATTGAAGAGACTATTCTTTCTTTGTTGAGTATTCTTGGCTCTCTTGTCAAATACTAGTTGCCAATACATTTATAGCTTTATTTCTGGGCTCTCAATTCTGTTCCATTTGTCTATGTGTCTGTTTTAATGTCAGTATCATATTGTTTTAATTACTATAGCTTTGTAACAAAGTGTAAAATCAAGAACTGTGATGCCTCCAGCTCTATCTTCTCAGGATGGTTTTGATTATTCAGGGTCTTTTAAATAAATTGAATTAGTTATCATAAGAACTTCCTACAGAGAAAAACCCAGGTCCAGATAGCTTCACTGGCGAATTCTACCAAACATTTTAAAAAGAATTATTACCAATGTTTTAAATTTTTTCCATGATGGGTATTAAGGAGGGCACGTATTGCATGGAGCACTGGGTGTTATATACAAACAATGAATCATGGAACACTACATCAAAAACTAATGATGTACCATATGGTGACTAACATAACATAATAAAAAAAAATTTTTAATTAAAAAAAAGTATATGTAAAAAAATTTTTTTTCCAAAAAAAGGGATGAAAGCAATTCTCAACTCATTGTATGAGGTCAGTATTACCCACATATCAAAACCCAGATAAATACATCACAAGAAAAGAAAATTACAACTAATATCCCTATAAATACACATGTAAAAGTCCTCAAAAAAATACTAGCAAATTAAGGCCAGAAACATATAAAAATGATTATACACCATGACCAAGAGTGATTTATCTCAGAAATGTGAGGTTGATTCAAAATATTAAAAGAAATCAATATAATACATGATATTAATAGAATGAAGGACAAAAAAACCATAATCATCTCAGTAGATGCAAGAAAAACATTTGATAAATTCCAATAGCTTTTCACACATAACAAAATACTCAACAAACTAGATACAGAAACTTTCTTAAGATGATAAATAGCATCCCTGATAAACACATAACTAATGTCATACTTAATGGTAAAAGACTGAAGGCATTATCCCTAAGATCAGGAAGAAAATAAGGATATCTGCTCTTGCCTCTTCTACTCAACATTGTACTGGAGGTACAATGGTAAACAAGGGAAAAAAGGGCATCCAGATTGGGAAAGAAGAACTAAACTAACCTTTATTTTACAAATGACATGCTCTTGTATAGAGAAAATACTAAGGAATTCACTAAAAAGACAATTAGAACTAATAAACAATTCCATTGAGGTTTTAAGATACAAGATCAATATAAAAATCAATATATAGAAATGAATATTGTTATATACTACCAATACAAAATAAAATTAAGAAAATAATTTCATTTACACTGGCATCAAAAAATGCTTAGGGATAGCTAACAAAATAACTGTAAGTCTTATATGCTAAAAACTACAAAGCATTATTGAAAGAAGTTAAAGAAGACCTAAATAAATGGAAATATATCCCATCTTCATGGGATATTGCTAAGATGACAATACTCCCCAAACTGATCAATAGATTCAACATGATCCCTAGCAAATCCCAGCTAATTTCTTTGCAGGAATTGACAAGATGTTTATAAAATTCATTTGGCAATGTAATGGATTTTGTGTAGCCAGAACAATCTTTAAAAAGAACAAAGTTAGGGCCCCTAGGAGGCTCAGTCTGTTAAGGGGCCAACTCTTGATTTTGGCTCAGGTCATGATCTCAGGGTCCTGGGATTGAGCTCCGCATTGAGCTCCGTGCTCAGCATGGAGTCCGCTTGAGGTTTCTCTCTCTCCCTCCCACTCTCCCCCTGCTCATGTTCTCCCTTTCTCTGACATAAATAAATAAATCTTTTAAAAAAAGAACAAAGTTAGGGGTGCCTGGGTGGCTCAGTTGGTTAAGCCTCCAACTCTTGATTTTGGCTCAGGGCATGATCTCAGTGTCATGAGATGGAGCCCTGCATCACACTCCCTTCTGGGTGTGAAGCCTGCTTAAGATTCTCTCTCTCCCTCCCCTTCTGCTCCTTCCCCACCATGCTCTCTCTCTTAAAAAAAAAAGGTTTAAATAAAAAATTTTTTAAAAAAAACAGAAAAAGTTAGATTCATACTTCCTGGTTTCAAAATATATTACCAAGCTACAGAAATCCAGGTAGTATGGTACTGATATAAGGATAGACATATAAATCAATGCAATAGAGTAGAAAGTCTAGAAAAATAACATACATTATAATCAATTCATTTTCAACAATTGTACCAAGACAATTCAATAAGTTAAGGACAGTCTTGAACAAATGGTCTCTGGACAACTGGATATCCACTTACAAAAATATAAAATTATTCCCCTTTGAAACACTGTATACAAATAGTTACTCAAAATGTAACAAATACATAAATACAAGATCTAAAACTATAAAATTCTTATGAGAAACATAGGACAAAATCATCATGACCTTGGACTAGGCAATTACTTCTTAGATATGACACTAAAAGCACATATAGTCAAATAAAAACACATAAATTTGATTTCATCAAAATGTAAAACTTTTGTTTTAAAGTGCATTGTCAAGAAAATGAAAAGACAACCCACAAAATGGGAAAAAATATTTGCAAATCATATATCTGAGAATATATTTGCAAATGATATGTGTTAGAGTGAGCCATTAGTTACATTCTAACAGGATGCCTGGGAGCCAGCAAAGAGGAAGTCATGGCCAACTAGGAGGAAGTCAGAGGCCTGTCTTGGCAGCACTCTAAAACAAAATCCACAAGAAACTGGATCAAACCAGACAGGCTCAAGATGGCTGACAAAGTAGGTCAAAGTTCACATTATTCCTTCATTATACAACATTACCATACTTAATCTCCTCCCTAAGGGTGTCATGACAGGAAACCCCTAACCAAATAAGGAGGAAAAAGCACATAACCCACATTCCTGGAAGAGACCATCCTGCTTCTAAGAACTCCCCACCTCAAGTAATAAATATTCCACCCCCTTTTTTTAAACAATTGTCAATAAAAGATAGAAACCCAAACCCCAGTCACTGCAGCTCTCCCTTGAACTCGCCCACTCTCATATCTCAAGTGTGTACTCTCACTTTAATAAACTTTCCTACTTGTACTGCTCATTCACTGTGTTGTGTCTGTCCTTCAATTCTTGTGGCAAGACCAAGAGCCTCTGGTGACATCTTTTGGATGGCTGGGTTGAGGCCTCAGGGCTCAAGTACTCCCCAGTCCACCCAGCAACAATATGTATCTAGAATATATAAGGTCTCTTTAAACTTAATACAAAAAGGCAAAAAAATTTTAATGTTTCAATGATCTGAGGGAATTTCTCCAAAGAAGTTATACAAATGGACATTAAGCACATAAAAAGGATGCTCAGCAGCATTGGCTGTTAAAGAAATGCAAATCAAAGCCACAATGGCTAATATAAAAAAGACAGTAACAAGTGTTAGCAAGAATGTGAAGTAATCGGGACCCTTATAAATTGCTCTTTGGAATGTAAAATGATACTACTACTTTGGAAAACAGTTTGACATTTCCTCAAAATGTTAAATATAGACTTACTATATGACCTAGCTATTCTACTCCTGGGTATATACTCAAGAGAATTGAAAACATATGAATGTTTGTAGCATCAGTGTTCATAATGGTCAAGAAATGGAAACAACCAAAATGACCATCAACTGATGATTGCATAAACAAAATGTGGTATATCCTTACAATGCACTAATATTTGGCAGTACAAAGGAATGAAATACTATTAAGTGCTACAACATGGATGAACCTTGAAAATATGCTAAGTTAAAAAAGCTAGTCATGAAAAGAAACATATTGTATGATTCCATTCATAAGAAACTTCTAGAGTAAGCAATTCCATAGAGACCGAAAGTAGGTAAGTGTTTGCCTGGAGCTGAAAAGGCAAATGGGAGTGACTGATGATGATATAGTATTTCTTATTCAGTGACTAAAGGGTTCTGGGTTTAGACAGTGGTGGTAGTTATACAACTCTATTAATATATTAAAAGTTACTGAATCATACACCTTACAAGGATGAATTTTATGGTTGTGAAGTATGTGTCATAAAACTGTTATTTAACAAACTATGAGTTTTCTCAATTGCCAAAAAAAAAGCATTCAATAAAAGTCTGCACCATTCCATGACACAAAAACAAACCTCTAGACAATCTAGAAATAGAAGGGAACTTCCTTAATTCAAAGATTATTTGTCAAAAACCAACAGTAAATATCATACTAAATGTTAAAACACTATAGGAATGCCCATCAAAGATCAGGATGTCCATTAAAGTCCTTATTGTTCTAATTGTTCTGAAAGTCTAATTTAACACAATAAGACAAGGAAAAATATGAGGTTGAAATGTTGAAAATGAAATTTAATTTATCATTATTTGCAGATGATATAGCCATGCAATACAAGATATATACCCACGTAATACAAGAGACAACTATAAAACTATAAGAACTAAGTAGGAACTTCATTGTGATGGTCAGATACAAATGAAATATGCAAAATTCAAAACATTCCTATTTCAAAAATGAATATACAATAAAAATAAATGAGAAAATGTGATGGCAAAAAGACACCATTCACATACATATACACACACTTTAAATACAGAGTAATAAATTTAACTATAATTATGCAAGATCCATATGTAGAAAGCTTGAAACTTTACCAAAGGACACAAAAGAATACCTAAATAATTGGAGAGATATACCTTGTTTCTGGATGGGATGTAAAACAAGAGAACTTTCATGCCCTACTAGTGGGAATCTAAATTACTATAACTTCTTTGGAAAACTGACAGTATATGCTAAATTTTAACATATGCATATTCTTATCACTCAGAAATTCCACTCTTAGGTGTATATACAACAGAAACAAAATATATGTACAAGAATGCTCCTAGAACCATGAAATGTTAATGCCCCCAAACTGGAAACAATCCAAATGTCCCTCAGCAAAACTACAGATAAACTGTGAAATACTATACAGTGATGAAGATGAACAAATGCCTGCTCCATGAAAAACCATGGCTGAATCTCACAAACATGACATTGAATGAGAAAAGCCAGACCCAAAAGAGTACATACAGTAGGATTCCAGTGAAAAAGCAAGGCAAATTAATTAATAATTCTAGAAGCCAGAATAATATTTACTCTGGGGAGGTAGGAAAGAGTAGTGGTAGAGAGGAATACATGAGGGGGCTTTTGGTGTGCTGTGATGTTCTATTTCTTGAACAAGTGGGTGGTGGTATCATGATGTTTTTACTTTGTTATAACTCACTGAACTATATGCCTATGACTTGTTCTATTTTCTGTATGTATATTATACTATTTTACATATTAATTTTACTTTTTTAAGATTTTACTTATTTACTTGAGAGAAGAGAGCACAAGTGGGGGGAAGTGGGAAAATGATCATTCCTCAGACTCCCCACTGAGCAGGGAGCCCCACATGGGGCTCGATGCCAGGACTCTGAGATCATGACCTGAACTGAAGGTAGACATTTAACCGCTTAACCAACCGAGCCACCCAGAGGCCCCAAATGTCTATTTTTTTAAAGTTACTTTTGAAATGGTTATCCATGGGGAAGAGAGAGAACACAGTGGAAGGAATAGGGAAGAAGTTAGACTTTTTAAAAAATACACCTTGTTGGGGCGCCTGGGTGGCTCAGTCGTTAAGCGTCTGCCTTCGGCTCAGGTCATGGTCCCAGGGTCCTGGGATCAAGCCCCGCATCGGGCTCCCTGCTCTGCGGGAAGCCTGCTTCTCCCTCTCCCACTCCCCCTGCTTGTGTTCCCTCTCTCTCTGTGTCTCACTCTGTCAAATAAATAAAATCTTTAAAAAAAAAAATACACCTTGTTTTTTAGATTTGTAACTCTGGATCTTTGTAATATCATACATAATTATAAAATTAAATTAAAATTTAAGAAGTGATCACTACAAAATGAAATAAAATTGAAATAACCCTGCATATAGAGTTGATGCCATAACAATCCATAAAAGAACTATTTCTAGTGATTTTAAAACAGTAATTTGATTCTCCATTCCTAGACAGATATATCTTAAGGACTGAGTTAATTTTTAAAAACCTTAAAATGTGTTTTGTAATCTTACTATACACCAAAGTATCATTAAGAGATAACTGAAATAAGTGTTTTATTAGTGTTGTTAAGAAGCAGGATTTCTGGCATAGACAAAAGGAGATATAGACCTAAGATTGATGATGCCAAGTAAAAACCTTGCAGTCCTGACTCTGATCTAGAAATATCCTGCAAGCCCATGATGTATTTTACATTTTTAAAAAATTATTTTCTAGTTCTGTTCACTGAAAAAGCCTAGACACAGTGACCAACCCAATAGCAATGAGCAGCCTTAGCACTCAGCTTGTCATGTCTAAATACCATTTTCCACTAAAAAGAACCAAGGCTCACAAACTCCCAGTTACAAAATAAATAAGTCATAGGGATAAAAAGTATAGCTTATGGAATATAATTAATAATATTGTAATAACTTTGTATAGTGACAGATGATAACTATATTTATTATACTGAGGACTTAATATATTTAGTTGTCAAGTCACTATATTGTACACCTGAAACTAATATAATATGTATGTCAATTATACTTCAATTAATTAATTAATTACTAACCATATTCTAGAAGAAAGGGGAAAAAAAGGAATGAAGGCTCCTTGGAGAAATTACAGATTCCAGGTCTGGGACAGGAAATGTTCAAATTGAGACTGGATCATCTTGTCATACCAGATAGCAAGGAAACTACCAAAAATAAATAGGTCATGTCAAAGGACTCAGGAGTCAATGTGAAGAGTTTGAACAATTTCATAATCAATATAATTGATAACTGCAAAAAAAGATCACTGCAATGGATTGAAATGCAAAGTTTAATAAAAATATGAGTTCA
Source organism: Halichoerus grypus (assembly GCF_964656455.1). Classification (NCBI taxonomy): domain Eukaryota; kingdom Metazoa; phylum Chordata; class Mammalia; order Carnivora; family Phocidae; genus Halichoerus; species Halichoerus grypus. Next base: position 21,875,589 of record NC_135727.1, on the reverse strand, counting down.
TAATGATAATAAAACAACTCATTGCTGGTGAATGTTAGTGAACCAACTCATTATTTTGAAAACTGGTAAATAAAAAGAAAGAATGAAGAATTTACCTTACCCTTCTTATAGATGTATACCTCATTGAAACTGAATAGTTGGTGAGGGGAAGTTTGTCTTTATGGAGGTATTCAAACTAATAAATGAGGAAGGAATATTAATAGTAACAGGATATCACCATTTCATAACCCCTACAGATGTAGGCAATGAGTGTCAGTGGTTACTGACATCACAAAAAGAGACAAACATTATATGCTTCCTGATGGAAGTATATAAGCCCACCAATAGGATATTCTTATGAAAAGATCAAACCTGAATTTGATCAAATATTTAACTTTAACTACAATTTATAGGAAATAGAGGACAGAGAAATATTTTAAGAGACACTAGGATGTAATGAGCAAGATCCAGACTAAGAAACTCTACAGAACAAGCGATCTGGTTTATTAAATAAAGGAATTATAAGTGAAAGAGAGGGAGAGAAAGAGACCTAAAGATTAAATGAGATTTAAGAAACATATCAAATAACTGCAATGTATGGGTCTTACTTGGATCTTTATTCAAACAAACTGTTGAAAGAAAATTTTATAAGAAAATCAAGAAAACTGATGCACTGGCTATATTATTTGATGACAACTGTTAAATTTTTAGATATGATAATGGTACTGAGAATATGATTTTTATAAAGAGCTTATATCTTTTAGAAATATACACTGAAATATTTAAGATGGAATGAGATGATGTCTTGGACTTGTTTCAAAATAATCCTGGGTAGGAGAGTGGAATTATACAGATGAAACAAGATTGACCATGAACTGATATTTGTTGAACCTGGGTGATGAGTTCATGGGAGTTCATTTGTTTTCTATCTTGGTAAATGTTTGAAGTTTTTCATAATGAAAGACATTTTTAATGGTACAAGAAAAATAAAGCTTATTAAAATTGCCCCATCTCCCCAATTAATCTATAAACCTCAGAATGCCTAGATACTTAAAGATATAATTAATTACAGTTATAATAAGTGTTTTTTGGAAAAGGGAGTTTAATGAGAGCTTATGCCAAGGGGGCTCTGCACTTAGTTATTCATAATATGATTGTTAGTGGATCCATATTTTTCATCTGTTCCATTTCAGTTGGTAATTTTACTAACATCAATTTATTCATTATGGAAAAAATGAATCAACTTTCTCAATAAAGGTAGACAAACAACAAAGAGAAATAAGTAAAATATATAGTTCATTAATTTTACCTGTAGGGAATTGAATAATAGTTTGAAAGCATCATTTTAAAAAGAGTTCTAAGTGAAGTTCAATTTCTTTAGAGCTCATCGAGAGATCTGTGTTTTGTCTTGAATGTTACATTTTAAGAAAGATATCAACAACTGTGGTACAGCTAGAGGAGAATGACCACAATTGTAAGGTGATCTAGAAATCCCATCAAATGAAAAGGAATTGAAGGTACTAGGAAAATTTAACCTGGACAAAAAAAATCTTAGATGTCCATTCAAACAGCATTCAAATATATAAAAGGACTGACAAGCAGTTGGTGGATAGATTTACAATGTGTCACTCAAGAAAGCCAAAATGGATTAAAGTTGCAGAATAGTAGGTTTTGTCTCCAATGTAGAGAACCTTCCATGACAGCTCTCTAGCAGTAGACTCTGTGCCCTAGATGATATAAAGCTGTCCCCACAAGTCGGCAAACAGACAGGACAACACAACATCCCAGATCTCTCCCAACCCTAAGGTTCTGAGTCTAAGCTGTTCAAAAAAGTCTACTTGAAACCAAGTGGGAAGCTTCCTTAGCTTAAAAAAGTTTTCTTTAACCATACAGGTATGTATTTATTCAATAAACACAAATACAGAGGAGATATGGGGGGGAATCAATACTTTTAAAGATAAAACCCATCAATGTTACTTGTGTCAAATGCCTAGAGTAAATTAAGTTTACAACTTCAGCAGACTGTCATGTGAAAGTGTGGCAGCGACTAACAAATTGAATTACCATAGTACTACATCACTCACAAAAGTATTATTGATAGTGACAGAGGGATATTGAATTTAAATTATTCATTTTTATTGATTGGACAGCACATCTTAACTAGGAAACAAGAAGAAAACAGCTGAGATGTTAGACTTGAATTTTGCCTTCCACTGAGAATGACCCCCAAAAAGAATATGTGTATATGGAGTTGAGCCCTGTAAAAATTAACTGAGGTTTCCTCAGGATACCCTTGTACAGCCGACTTCTCTGTCCATGCCCACAGAGCTAAATACCCAGAGCTCTGTGCTTCAATGTCCCCTCCTTCTTGTGTTCCCACCTTACCCTGTTCCCCTGGTACCCCAGTGGCCTGGTTTCATTCCTTATTTCAAAACCACATATTGAATACTTTTTCTGTGCTAAACGCCATGCTGGGCATCAGGGATGCATGGATGAGTATGGCTTTCCCTCCCAAAGGAAGACACAGTCTAATGAAGGAAAAGAGATACATAAAACAAAACAAAATAAAATAAGCTGCAATAAAGTGTTGCACATTTCTCCCTTACCATTCAAAATCCACCGTCCTAAGTTCTGTCATCTTCATATCTAAGGAGATTCTTACCCTTTGGGGAATTGTGGGATCCATCTGAGAATTCTATATAAGCTATGGACTCTCTCTCTAGAAAAAAATTCACAAATAATATATAATATATACATATATACATATAATATATACTATATATATATATATATATATATATATTCTACATAAGAATTCTATGAGCTGGGTGCCTGGGTGGCTCAGTTGGTTAAGCGACTGCCTTCGGCTCAGGTCATGATCCTGGAGTCCTGGGATCAAGTCCCACATCAGGCTCCCTGCTTGGCGGGGAGTCTTCTTCTCCCTCTGACCCTCCCCCCCTCATGCTCTCTCTCTCTCATTCTCTCTCTCTCTCAAATAAATAAATAAAATCTTAAAAAAAAAAAAAAGAATTCTATGAGCTATGGACTCTCTCTCTAGAAAAAGATTCACAAACAATATACTATACATATATACATATAATATATACAATATATACATAAAGTATACGTATGTGTACCTACATAAATATTTGATTAAATTTGGAGGAGTTCAGAGATCCTCAGAAGCCTAAATAAGAAACCCTAGAGTTAAAAGCCCTTGCCCTAAGATGTTCAGGATCATTAAGTACTGTTTTCCTAATTGTGGAGCACTTCAATTATCATGGGGAATTTCTGGAATCTAAATGCATCAAGGCAAAAGGATTAAATGACAACAGGAACTTTAGGATTCCTAAAAGGTCAGGAAAGGTGAGGAAACCAATATTCTCCTGACCAAATTGTTCCATGCAGGTGGACTAAATTCAGAGATGTACTGGGCCTAAGTCTTGTTCGCTGTTATGAACTGAATGTTTGTGTTCCCTCCAAATTCATATGTTGAAGCCCTTAATCCCCAGTATGACTATATTTGGATATGAGGCCTTTAAGAAAGTAAGGCTAAATGAGGTCTTAAAGATGGGGCCCTGATCAGACAGGATTAGTGTCCTTATAAAAAGAAATACCAGAGGCTGATATTGTAGGAAAGATGGCAGAGGAGTAGGGGACCCTATTTCAACTGGTCCCCGGAATTGAGCTGGATATCTACCAGATCACTCTGAGCACCCATGAAACCAGCATGAGATGTAAGAAGATCTGGATCTCTACAAACAGAATATCGCAGGCAGTTGGTTTTGAGGTACGAAGCGGGGAGCCGTGATTCCGCGGGCAGATATCGGAGGATAAACAGCAGCGGGAGGGTGCCTGGACGTGGGGATCCTACACCGCCGGTGAGCGACAGCCTTGCGTGCTGCCTACGGGGCACAGACTCGCAGACCGGTAGCGGCGGGGAAAGGACTTTTGGGCGGCCCCCAGGACGGAAACATGGAGCAGCGGTGTGGCCTGTGCGAACTGCAGCCCCCGGGGCGGAAACCCGGAGCGGCGGGGTCATGCGTGTGGAAACCAGGAGCAGCTGGCAGTTTTAGAAGCACAAAGGGCAGAGACGTGCCCCGAACTGGAGGCAGGACTGGGAGCGCTGCGGAGGGGCACACAACCCAGACCGCTGCAGTTTATAGAAGCACGGACAGAAACGGAGACGGTGTGGCCTGGAGACCTCACTGAAGAACAGACTGCGATCTCTCTACTCTGAGGCAGAGGGTTGGAAATGGTCTCTTCTGCTCTGACTCTCGGAAGAGACGCGGAAAGCCTCCAGGGAAAGCCGCCAGAGAACAAAAGCCCCAAAGACTGATTCCTGCTGAGCCCATCCCCCGCCACAGTGCTGCAGGGCAACTCCGCCCGAACAGGGTTGCCTGAGTAACAGAGCGGCAGGCCCCTCCCCCAGAAGACAGGCTGGGAAAACAAGAGGCCAGCAACCCTAAGGTCCCAAGAAAACAGGTGCATCTTGCTTGGGTTCTGGTCAATAATTTGGACTCTATACATTCCCTCAAACACCCATCAACAGAATGACTAGGAGGAGGAGCCCCCAAAATAGAAGACTCAGAGATTATGACTTCTGCTGCAGATTTACAAATGGATGCAGATATAACCAAGATGTCGGAGATGGAATTCAGGCTAGCAATTGTGAAGACAATGGCTAGAATGGAGAAATCAATTAATGGCAACATAGAGTCTCTAAGGGCAGAAATGAAAGCTGAATTGGCAGAACTTAAAAATGCTATCAATGAGATCCAATCCAATCTAGATAATCTAACAGCTAGGGTAAATGAAGCCAAAGAGCAAATAAGTGACCTGGAAGACAATATAATAGATAAAAAGGGAAAAGAGGAGGCCAGGGAAAAACAACTCAGAATCCATGAAAATAGAATCAGAGAAGTAAGTGACACCATGAAGTGTTCCAATGTCAGAATCATTGGAATCCCGGAGGGAGTGGAGAGAGAGAGAGGACTAGAAGATGTATTTGAGCAAATTGTAGCTGAGAACTTCCCTAATCTGGGGAATGAAACAAACATTCGAGTCCTAGAGGCAGAGAGGACCCCTCCTAAGATCAAGGAAAACAGGCCAACACCCCGGCATGTAATAGTAAAACTTGCAAATCTTAGAACCAAGGAAACCATCTTAAGGGCAGTTAGGGGGAAGAGATTCCTTACGTACAGAGGGAGGAACATCAGAATAATGTCAGACCTATCCACAGAGACCTGGCAAACCAGAAAGGCCTGGCAAGACATATTCAGGGTACTAAATGAGAAGAACATGCAGCCAAGAATACTTTATCTGGCAAGGCTTTCATTTAGAATGGATGGAGAGATGCAGAGCTTCCAAGACCGGCAGAAACTGAAAGAATATGTGACCACTAAGCCGGCCCTGCAAGAAATATGAAGGGGGGTTCTATAAAAGGAGAAAGACCCCAAGAGTGACATACAACAGAAATTTACAGGGACAATCTATAAGAACAACGTCTTCACAGGCAACATGATGACAATTAATTCATATCTTTCAATAATCATTCTCAACGTGAATGGCCTAAACGCTCCCAAAAAATGGCACAGGGTTGCAGATTGGATAAAAAGACAGGACCCATCCATCTGCTGTCTACAAGAGACTCATTTTGAACCTAAAGATACATCCAGACTGAAAGTGAAGGGATGGAGATCCATCTTCCATGCCAGCGGACCTCAAAAGAAAGCTGGGGTAGCAATTCTTATATCAGACAAATTAGATTTTAAACTAAAGTCTGTAATTAGAGACACAGAAGGACACTATATCATTCTTAAAGGGTCTATCCAACAAGAAGATCTAACAATTGTAAATATCCTTGCCCTTAACATGGGAGCAGCCATCTACATAAGCCATTGTTAACCAAAATAAAATCATATTGATAACAATACGTTAATTGTAGGAGACCTCAATACTCCACTCTCAGCAATGCACAGATCATCTAAGCAGAAAATCAACAAGGAAACAAGAGCTTTGAATGATACATTGGACCAGATGGATCTTATAGATATTTACAGAACATTCCACCCTAAAACAACAGAATACTCATTCTTCTTCAGCGCACATGGAACTTTCTCCAGAATAGACCACATACTGGGTCACAAATCAGGTCTCAACCGATACCAAAAGATTGAGATTATTCCCTGCATATTCTCAGACCACAGTGCTCTAAAACTGGAACTCAATCACAAGAAAAAATTTGGCAGAAATTCAAACACTTGGAAGCTAAAGACCACTCTGCTCAAGAATGTTTGGGTCAACCAGGAAATCAAAGAAGAACTTAAACAATTCATGGAAATCAATGAGAACGAAAACACATCAATCTAAAACCTATGGGATACTGCAAAGGCGGTCCTAAGGGGGAAATACATAGCCATCCAAGCCTCACTCAAAAAAATAGAAAAATCCTGAATTCACCAACTAACTCTACACCTTAAAGAACTAGAGAAAAAGCAACAAACGATGCCTATGCCATGCATTAGAAGAGAAATAATTAAAATTAGAGCAGAAATCAATGAATTAGAAACCAGAAACACAGTAGATCAGATCAATGAAACTAGATGTTGGTTCTTTGAAAGAATTATAAAACTCGATTAACCACTGGCCAGACTTATCCAAAAGAAAAGAGAAAGGACCCAAATTAATAAAATTATGAATGAAAGGGGAGAGATCACGATTAACACCAAGGAAATAGAAACAATTATTAGAAATTATTATCAACAACTATATGCCAATAAACTGAGCAATCTGGATGAAATGGAGACCTCCCTGGAAACCTATAAGCTGCCAAGACTGAAACAGGAAGAAATTGACAACCTGAATAGACCAAAAACCAGTAACGAGATTGACGCAGTGATCAAAAACCAAGAATCCAGGGCCTGATGGATTCCCTGGGGAATTCTACCAAACATTCAAAGAAGAAATAATACCTATTCTACTGAAGCTGTTTCAAAAAATAGAAACAGAAGGAAAACTTCCAAACTCATTCTATGAGGCCAGCATTACCTTAATTCCCAAACCAGGCAAAGACCCCATCAAAAAGGAGAATTTCAGACTGATATCCCTGATGAATATGGATTCCAAAATCCTCAACAAAATCCTAGCTAATAGGATCCAACAATACATTAAAAGGATCATCCACCACGACCAAGTGGGATTTATCCCCGGGATGCAAGGGTGGTTCAACATTTGCAAATCAATCAGTGTGATAAAACACATCAATAAGAGGAGGGAGAAGAACCATATGGTCCTCTCAATTGATGCAGAAAAAGCATTTGACAAAATACAACATCCTTTCCTGATTAAAACTCTTCAGAGTATAGGGATAAAGGGAACATTCCTCAAGTTCATAAAACCCATCTATGAAAAACCCACAGCTAATATCATCCTCAATGGGGAAAAGCTGAGAGCCTTTCCCTTAAGATCAGGAACACGTCAAGGATGCCCAGTCTCGCCACTATCGTTCAACATAGTACTAGAAGTCCTAGCAACAGCAATTAGACAAGAAAAAGAAATAAAAGGTATTCAAATTGGCAAAGAAGAATTCAAATTCTCTCTTTTCGCAGACGACATGATACTTTATGTGGAAAACCCGAAAGACTCCACCCCCAAATTCCTAGAACTCATACAGGAATTCAGTAATGTGGCAGGATACAAAATCAATGCACAGAAATCAGTTGCTTTCTCATACACTAACAACGCAACTGTAGAAAGAGAAATTAGAGAAACGATTCCATTTACAATAGCACCAAAAACCATAAGATACCTCGGAATAAACCTAACCAAACAGATAAAGGATCTATACTCTAGGAACTACAAAACACTCATGAAAGAAATTGAAGAAGACACAAAAAGATGGAAAAATATTCCATGCTCATGGATCGGAAGAATAAACATTGTGAAAATGTCTATGTTACCCAGAGCAATCTATACCTTCAATGCCATCCCGATCAAAATTCCAATGACATTTTTCAAAGTGCTGGAACAAACAATCCTAAAATTTGTATGGAATCAGAAAAGACCCCAAATCACCAAGGAAATGTTGAAAAAGAAAAACAAAGCTGGGGGCATCACGTTGCCCAATTTCAAGCTCTATTACAAAGCTGTGATCACCGAGACAGCATGGTACTGGCACAAAAACAGACATATAGACCAATGGAACAGAATAGAGAACCCAGATATGGACCCTCAACTCTATGGTCAAATAATCTTCGACAAAGCAGGAAAAAACATGCAATGGAAAAAAGACAGGCTCTTCAATAAATGGTGCTGGGAAAATTGGACAGCCACATGCAGAAGAATGAAACTCGACCATTCTCTAACACCATTCACAAAGATAAACTCAAAGTGGATGAAAGACCTCAATGTGAGACAGGAATCCATCAAAATCCTAGAGGAGAACATAGGCAGTAACCTCTTTGACATCGCCCACAGTAACTTCTTTCAAGATACATCTCCAAAAGCTAGTGAAACAAAAGCAAAAATGAACTTTTGGGACTTCATCAAGATAAAAAGCTTCTGCACAGAAAGGAAACAGTCAACAAAACAAAGAGGCAACCCACAGAATGGAAGAAGATATTTGCAAATGACACTACAGATAAACGGCTGGTATCCAAGATCTATAAAGAACTTCTCAAACTCAACACCCAAAAAACAAATAATCAAGTCAAAAAGTGAGCAGAAGATATGAAAAGACACTTCTCTGAAGAGGACATACAAATGGCTAACAGACACATGAAAAAATGTTCATCATCATTAGCCATCAGGGAAATCCAAATCAAAACCACATTGAGATACCACCTTACACCAGTTGGAATGGCAAAAATGGACAGGGAAAGAAACAAATGTTGGAGAGGTTGTGGAGAAAGGGGAACCCTCTTACACTGTTGGTGGGAATGCAAGTTGGTACAGCCACTTTGGAAAACAGTGTGGAGGTTCCTCAAAAATTTAAAAATAGATCTACCCTATGACCCAGCAATTGCACTACTGGGTATTTACCCCAAAGACACAGATGTAGTGAAAAGAAGGGCCATATGCACCCCAATGTTCATAGCAGCAATGTCCACAATAGCCAAACTGTGGAAAGAGCCGAGATGCCCTTCAACAGATGAATGGATAAAGAAGATGTGATCTATATATACAATGGAATATTACTCAGCCATCATAAAGGAGGAATACCCAACTTTTACATCAACATGGATGGGACTGGAGGAGATTATGCTAAATGAAATAAGTCAAGCAGAGAAAGTCAATTATCATATGGTTTCACTTATTTGTGGAACATAAGGAATAGCATGTAGGACATTAGGAGAAGGAAGGGGAAAATGGGGGGTGGGAATTGGAGGGAGAGCTGAACCATGAGAGACTATGGACTCTGAGAAACAAACAGGGTTTTAGAGGGGAGGGGGAAGGGGGGGTTGGTTAGTCTGGTGATGGGTATTAAGGAGGGCACGTACTGCATGGAGCACTGGGTGTTATACAAAAACAATGGATCGTAGATCACCGTATCAAAAACCAATGATGTATTGTATGGTGACTAACATAACATAATAAAATTTAAAAAAATAAAAAATAAAAACAAACAAAAAAGAAATACCAGAGGCTTTGGGCATTCTCTCTTCCTGCCCCCTCCCAAACTCACACAAGGAAGAGGTCATGTGAGCACAAAGCAAGAAGGCTAGCCTACAAGCCAAGAGAAGAGACCTCAGAATGAAACCTACCTTGCTGACACCTTGATCTTGGACTTCCCAGAATCCGGAACTGTGAGAAATAAATGTCTGTTGATTAAACCACCCAGTCTGTGGTAGACTAGGAGACTAATACATTTACCAAAGAAAAATTCTTTCATCTAAGTTCTTTGTATCACTTTCAAGCATCTCTCTGTCACCTCCAAAATCTCCCTTGTTTCATTTTTTAATTAAACAAAGACAGGAACATTATTCCATCCCCTCAGAAAACAACAACACAGTTTACAGACATGATTTTTATAGTTGCAGAGATGTCTATCTTAATTGATTTGGGGTCTTTTTAAATTAAAACATGTATGGTTTTTGGTAGAGCTTGAAAATTAAGCAGCTACCATTGGGGCCTCAGGGAAGGAAATTTCTCTACAACAGCAGGACAAGTAGCCCCAAGTAAACAGCAATCACCTGGCTAGCTATACCCACTACCCTTTTTTAGCTTAAAGCCTTGCTACTCAAAGTGAGGTTGATGGACTAGGAGTACCAGCATCACCTGAGAGTTTATAAGAAATATGGAATCCCTGGCCCATCCCAAACCCACTAAATCAGAATTTGCATTTTAACAAGATACCCAGGTGATTCGTGACCATTAAAGTTTGAGAAGCACTGTCTTAAATAACAGCTTAGCCCTTATTGTAATAGCAGAGTGGACTCTCAGGCCTAAGGGATTTGGACTGTTGGGCAAATGGGTTTAAGGACTGAGATGCTTCCACTGAGGTAGTCTCAGCATCTAGCAGAGTGCCTCAAGCCTAAGAAACTGCAATAAATATTTGTTCATTGATCCATCAAAAAAGTATTTTTTGAGCTCTACTATGTGTGAGGCACTATGCAAGGCATGGTAGATACATCACTGAGAAAGTCCTCATGGAGCTTAGAGTCTAGTGCAGTGTTTCTCAAAGAGGTGTCATCTTACTATCCATATCAAAATTACAGGGGTCGGTATATGTTTAAAATAAGCAAATTCCTGGAACCCACCCCAGATCAGCTGAATCACGAGCTGAATGGACATTGCCCCAGGAGTCAGCATTTAACAGGCGCTTCAGGTGACTCTTATGCACACTGAAGTCTGAGAACAATTGACTTAGTAAATTGTGGAGGATTAATGAATAAGCTCATTCATTCAACAACTTATTGAGTCCCTACTATGTGCAAGGCACTGTTTTATGCACTAGAGATATAGCAGTGAATGAAATCCCCTGTTCTTTGGGTGCCTGGGTGGCTCAGTCAGTTGAGAGGCCAACTCTTTTTTTTTTTTTTATGTTAGTCACCATACAGTACATCATCAGTTTTTGATGTAGTGTTCCATGATTCATTGTTTGCATATAACACCCAGTGCTCCATGCAATATGTGCCCTCCTTAATACCCATCACCGGGCTAACCCATCCCCCCACCCCCCTCCCCTCTGAAACCCTCAGTTTGTTTCCTGTAGCCCATAGTCTTTCATGGTTTGTCTCCCCCTCTGATTACCCCCCTTCATTTTTCCCTTCCTTCTCCTAATGTCCTCCATGCTATTCCTTATGTTCCACATATAAGTGAAACCATATGATAATTGTCTTTCTCTGCTTGACATATTTCACTTAGCATAATCCCCTCCAGTTCCATTCATGTCAATGTAAATGGTGGGTATTCATCCTTTCTGATGGCTGAGTAATATTCCATTATATATATGGACCACATCTTCTTTATCCATTCATCTGTTGAAGGACATCTCAGCTCCTTCCACAGTTTGGCTATTGTGGACATTGCTGCTATGAACATTGGGGTGCATGTGGCCCTTCTTTTCACCCTCATCTGTATCTTTGGGGTAAATACCCAGTAGCGCAATTGCTGGGTCATAGGGTAGCTCTATTTTTAACTTTCGACATCGGCCACAGCAACTTCTTTCAAGACACATCTCCAAAGGCAAGGGAAACAAAAGCGAAAATGAACTTTTGGGACTTCATCAAGATAAAAAGTTTCTTTACAGCAAAGGAAACAGTCAACAAAACAAAGAGGCATAGAATGGGAGAAGATACTTGCAAATGACTCTACAGATAAAGGGCTGGTATCCAAGATCTATAAAGAAATTCTCAAACTCAACACCCAAAAAACAAATAATCAAGTCAAAAAGTGGGCAGAAAACATGAACAGACACTTCTCCAAAGAAGACATAGAAATGGCTAACAGACACATGAAAAAATGTTCAACATCATTAGCCATCAGGGAAATTCAAACCAAAACCACATTGAGATACCATCTTACACCAGTTAGAATGGCAAAAATTGACAAGGCAAGAAACAACAAATGTTGGTGAGGATGTGGAGAAAGGGGAACCCTCTTACACTGTTGGTGGGAATGCAAGTTGGTACAGCCACTTTGGAAAACAGTGTGGAGGTTCCTCAAAAAGTTAAAAGTTAAAAATTGAGCGTCCAACTCTTGATTTCAGCTTAGGTCATGATCTCAGGGTCATGAGACCGAGCCCTGGGTCAGGCTTCCCACTCAGTGGGAGTCTGCTTCTCTTCCTTTCCCTCTCTCTCTCTCTCTGCCCCTCCCCTCACCTGTACTCTCTTTCTCTCTCTCTCTCTCAAATAAATCTTTTTTAAAAAAGAAATCCCTTGTTCTCATGGAGTGCACACTCTAAATGGAGGAGGCAGATAATAAACAAGCACATGTGTCAACTAGTGATAAGTGCTATGAAGAAAACTAAAGCTAGGACTAGTTAGTGATGGGGGTGCTATTTCATATAGGATGGTCCAGGAAATTCTCTTTGTAAAGGCAATACTTGAGCCAAGACCTTAATGAAGTGAGCAAATGAGCCATGCAGGTATCTGGGAAAGAATTTTCTGGGTAGAAGGAAAAATATGGGTAAAGACCCTGTGGTAGGAGTGTGCCTGACATGTTCAAAAATAGAAGATAGCACGGAGAAGAGTATGTTCTCTCACCACAGTGCAGAAACTAAATGAGCATGCTGTATGGAGTTGTTGGACTATTAGAAATATTTCTCTTAGACCCCGGCTTGTAAGTATCAGCCATAGTTTCTCCCTATCTCTGGTATACAGGATGCTGACATCTTCCATCTACTAGTGTCAGAGAGTAATATAAATGATCTTCATTCAAACCATATGTTGCTGCAGTTTCATTAACCAGTCATAATGCCTGCACCTTTTGAAGGAACAAAGCATCCAATGGAAGCTAAACTCAAGCCAGTCTACATGAGTGTCTGCATTTGACAGGATAAAGAGACTTGCATAAACCAGACAGAAAAAGGAGAGCTGTAAGCGCCACTATTCTCCTCGTCCTCCCTGGTCCTCAGGGTCAGTCATTGAATTTAAGAAAGAAAATATATTTCTGATCAAGAAATGAGATTTCTATTATGACACATCTGTTATAATCTGTATATCTATGTATCATCCTACACAGTTTGCAAAACTCACACACATTGATAATTTCAACAATTCTACAAGTTATTAACTCCCTTTTACAGATGAAAAAACTAAGAGTTAAGACATAAATAACTTGCCCCCATCCACACAGCTAGCAAGCAATTTAATTCATTTATTATAAGGTAGGGAGCTGCTACAGCTTGGATTTAAGATCTTTACAGTGAAATTCTAAATTTGCATCATCATACTTGTGTTTTCCCACAATCAACAAGGTTTCCTAGTATAAGTGCCCAACCCAAACTAGAATCTGTGAATCCTGAGCGTCCCCTCCTCATCTTAGTGAGACTTAACAGCATTTGAGTTCGTTAGCTTATTCAGGTTTTTTCCACACATAACTAGAAGCTGGGCTATACCTGAGCAAAATGTTTCAGAAGGCAATGTTTGTTCCATACCCACTGACCAGATTGTTTCCCATGGTTGTACTTGCCTTCTACTTGATTTGAATTAGAACCCTGAGTTCACTTCTTCTATCTGAGAAACACTGTGCAAATTACTCTTTTCTCCTGAGGCTCAGTTTCCTCAACTGCAAAATTGAGATAATAGTGGTATCCACTTCACAGGACTACTGTAGGAAATGAAGTAATGTCTGTAAAATACCAGGTACATACTAGTCATCCAATAAATGATAATGGTGTGACGGGGGTAGTAGTGATTGCTATGGTAGTACTAATTATAATTATGGTTTCCAGATCATTCCCTTGCCACTTCCCATGAAAACATTTATCCCAGTTCTCCTCAAAGCCCTATGTGCTTGCCTAACCTGTTGAATCACCTCCTAACCTGCTGATAATTTAATGTGTTACTTCCACTAGATAATATATATGCATTTTAACAAGATGCTTAAAAAATACTTGTCCCAAAAAATAACCAAACCAAAACTGCTGTACCCCAAAGAAAGAGTTGGGAGCTAGTTTTAGTTTGGCTATACCAACCTTCTGCAGGCAGACCCTTATTCCATCTGGTATAGATCCAGGCCTGACTGGTTGTGTTTGGCTCCACAAGTAAAAGAAAAATAAAGGAAGAATAGGTTTTGCCAGGTATTCCAGAAACTGACTTCCAAGCCAAGCTATTTGAAAATGTTATTTTGAAAAAAACAAACAAACAGAATAAAACCAAATAAGCCCTTGTCATTCCAACCTCCCTAGTTCCCTGCCTCCCTGCATCCTAGCCCTCTACCCCCCAACAGAAACATGCACACACATAAAACAAATATATATGGACCCACGTAAGCTGTGTAAAAGATCATAATGTTCTGTCACAGTGGGGCCAAGGGTAAATGTTCTGCTGTGCTGTAGTCAAATGCATTTAATAAGAAACAGTGCATGAAAAGGGGAACACAGGTGTTGTCAGAAATGTGCAAAAATACCTCTATGCTTCTCAGAATTGATAAACATAAAAAGGCTGAACACAGAACAAAATCAGTCAGAAACCTTCTTTTTCTGAGAATATTTGATTTTCCATAGTTATTTCTGAACACCCTTATGGTACACAAAGAGTGATAAAATCTTTTAGATGTAAGTTGATCTTTTCCAGAGGAGCAGAATATCCTGGCTAGGGTATCTAGCTGCTGTGGACTTTTACATTTTAATCAGACACTGGTAAAGCTTTTTTGTATAAGACAAAAGGGCTGTGTCATATATTCATCCAAGTGAAATTAACAATACAGAATGCCACCCTATTCCTCAATTTATAATCTCTTTCGGGAGGGCTGTCATCCTTGGTAACTTTCCAATGAACCCAAATCTGAAGCCTCTTGGCTATGGGACTGTAAGCTTTCTAAACAAGAAATGGTTTTATCCAAGAAAATGGAATTTTCCATGGATCCTGGCTGAAGTCCGCTTTTGAAATCAAAGGTACTACATCAGGCAATAGGACAATTAATTCAGAAAATTTTAAGTACAAACCAGGGCCAGCCTCACTAGGAGTGGCTGCCTATGTTTATAATTCCCCATCAACTTGTCATATAGTATTAAAATTCATTCCTTTGGAATAAAACACAGAAGTGCTGGTTAACAGGTATTGCCCCAAAAGAGGAGTATACATATATTGGTTTATCAGGAAAGGGTCTGATCTTGATAGAGCCAGAGCATTTGAATATTACCAATGGATATAGGTCTGACAGAGGTCCTGACTTCTGGAGTTTAGGGGTTGGGGAGGTGGAACAGGTGCTGAAAAGATTTGAGGTAGGACATAAAATTACATCATCAATTAAACAATTTTGCCATGAATCAGACCTTTTGGCCTTCCCCATCTCTAAGCATCTTCTTATTTTACACTAGCCCCTGGAGGACCCTGAATGATAACCACACATTATCACCTTCGTAGGATTTTAATCAGCCTTATCTGATAACTATGAAAAGCAGAGAACACATTTCTTCACTTCTGGTGTTGCTTTCCATGACTCCCCCCTCACTTCTTCCCAGGAAGATGGAACTCAGGTACCTAAGTGGTCGGGAAAATCCTGTTGCATTTGTCCCAGCCCCTTTGTCTACTCTTGGTCTTGGGAGTGAAGCTGTATACACAGAATGTGTATTCTGTTCTGCCCTTCCATGCAGAAAGTGTTATAGGAACATAAATATCCATGGGGAGGGGAAGGGATATGTGATGGTCTAGTGCTACCTCTGGGAAAATAAGTCTGGGATGCAGTATTAAGAAGCTCACTTATCCACAGATATAATACATTTTTAAATAACAGCTTAATTGGGAATAAAGGGGTTATTTTCATTTCCCATCCTCCTTTCTCTTTTTTCTTAAATATCTATTGGTTCAGAATTCAAAGTGTTATTCATTGGACTTCCTTCAGTCCAAACACCTGAAGCATTGGACCAAGAACATGGAGAAATAGACTAGGACTAGAATTAGCAGACTAAAATAACATGAGGAGGATTTCTGGGTGGAGCCAGGTCACATGGTTATAGGCCTTGGACTCCAGTATATAGACAAGATATTTTAAACTTGACAGTCTGTAGAGGCTTACATTAGGCCAAGAGACTAGTTTTTATAATTATGCAGTTGGATTTTAAATACACAAGGCCAAAATTAACTACTTAGTGAGAAATTTCTCCAAATTGGATTGAAGTTTACAGATCATGGACTCCAGATATTTGAGCAGACTGGCATCCCTATCAAGGCTAAAACCAAGGTATCTTCCATCTATTATTTTTTCTTCAGGTAATATTGAGTTTCCACCACAATCTTTAGCATTTCTGAGTACTAGGCATAGTATAATTTTGTCCAGAACAACTTCTTTGGCTATAGGTCAGTGTATTAGTTGTCTGTCACTGCATAACAAATTATCCCAAAATTTAGTGGCTTAAAACAAAAACATTTATTATGTCACAATTTCTGTAGGTCAGGAATCGGGTGCAGCTTAGCTGGACCTTCTATGTCAGGGTCGTTCACAAGCCACAGTCAAATATTTTCCAAGGTTGCAATCACCTCAAGCCTCAACTGGAGGAGGATCCACTTCCAAGTTCACTCACATGGCTGTTGTCAGAATTCAGTTCTTCAGACTGTTGGACTGAGGGCCTCATTATTTGCCACATGGGCCTTCGTAGGGCAGCTCATAACATGGCAGCTGACATCAATTCATACAAGTGAAAAGAGCCAGAGAGGAAGAAAGTACTAAGATGATGTCAGTCTTTTGTAACCTAATTATTAAAGTGACACCCCATCATTATGACATATTCTATTTGTTAGAAGCAAGATGCTAAGTCCAACCCACACACAAGGGAAAAGGATTCCAAAAGGGGTGAATTGTAGGAAGCAGAGATCAATATGAGCCACAAGGTGACTATAATAGCTTGTTAGTTTGTTAACTAAAAATTATGAGGCCAGTGATATGATTATCTTGTAGGTTCTATTAATTCTTTGAACTCTATGTAACATCAGAGACTTGGCATTGAACCAATATAAACTCTGGGGCCCTGAAATGACCATACCCATTCCAATAAGTAATATCACAGGCTAAACCTGCTAAAGAACCCCATTTGGACACAGGCCTTGAGAACCTTTCTAGTTAAGATTGAGCAGAATGAGAAGAGAGGGAGGATATATTTTGGTCCTTAATTTCTTTGAACTTTTACTCACAAGGGCAAGAAAGCTTTGTTTTGAACTTTAAGTTCCTCAGATTTTAAGAAATTTGGACTTTTCTCTGGACTTACAGTGAAAAGTGCAAAGGAATTTAATATTTGGGTTTTAATGTCCCCTAGAATTATGATAAGGACAGACTGTACTCAAATGAGTGGCATCTTCTGTATATCCTCTGATAGATGACTTAAGACAATGTAGCTGGACATCATTTGAAAAGGTTAATGGAATAGAGAATGAGGGGCACCTGAGTGGCTCAGTCAATTAAGCGTCTGCCTTTGGCTCAGGTCATGATCTCAAGGTCCTGTGATCGAGCCCGGTGTCAGGGTCCCTGCTCAGCAGGGAGCCTGCTTCTCCCTCTCCTCCCCATTCATGCCCTCTCAGGCTACCTCTGTCTCTCTCTCTCAAATAAATAAAATCTTTAAAAAAAAAAAGAACAGAAAATGAATTTTCATAGTTGGGTGTGGCATGATCCTGATGTTTAATTAATATAGTCTTCAGACACATTTCAGAGCCTTCTGGGTGCACTACCACCTACATTGTCCATCAGCAGTCCCAGTGATTGCTATTGGGGAAGTAGCTTCATCAAGGAGAGAGCAGGACTGTCATAAACTGCTGATCTTCCGGCTCTATGGAGATTGTTAACAGGTAAACTCAGTGAGTTAAGAGAAAAATAAACAGGAGAATATTAGGGGAGACTCTTCTTCCCACTCCAGATGTTTCTTTCCATGTGTTGTGATATACCTGTAGGGAGTAGAGGACTGAGAAATAATTTAGCTAGTTGTCAAACTTGGGACAAGGAAATGTGCTTGCATAGTTCCGTCCATACATCTTCTTAGGACATGGCAGACTACAGAGGACCTGTGTTCTGCTCTGATTTCTGCCAAACAGTGAGAGGGGCCTGACCTTGTAAGAGGGTCCTGCAATGGTATGGCACAGGCTGTGACTGAGGGGGTAAGTCTCTCTAACACAGGGGCACAGTATTGGAAAGCCCACTTGCTTATAGATCTATATAGGGTGTCCTTCACCCTAGACTTTATCCATATTAAAGGTGATATTTTAGATTATCTTTAGATTCCTTTGAATTTCTCAATTGTTCAGAACTCCAGGTAAGTAAAATACTATGCTACTGATTGGCTTCCCACTTGCTCACAAAATTATGTGATCTGTTTATGAAGGGCAATTTGCTTCTCAAGATGACATGAAATAGAGAATTCCTATGGAGAATGGGTGGGGGGACCCTCCATAGACAACATGAAAATCTTGGGAGGTTGTCACCCAAAGCAAGGAGTAGGACTCTCAAAAGGGAAATGAGTTTTAACCACTTGGCTAAGGGCCAGCTGAGAATAACAGAACTATTCTCAGAACTTTACTTTTGAACTCAAAAATCCCTTTAAGCCACACAAATGCTCATTTTTAAAAATTCTCCTGATTCAACAAGGTCTGAAGGCTGAAGCAGAATTGAGCAACTGTGATAAATAGCAATACGATCAGTGGCTTATTTGCTCTTACAAATACCTATTGCCTCTGGGGATTTTCCTGATACTGGGGGACATGAATTTGCAAATAACATCTTTCTCTAGATCTAGAAGAGTTTCTGTCATTTTCTTCATTTTTGTTGACATTTCCCCAATAATTTATGAGCTTCCCTTGATATGTGGAAAGATCAATAGCTATGTGTGTCTTTGGGAACTAAGTGACAAAATAACACTAACATGCTCCAGTAAAAAGCACCACATTTCTCTTGTCATTGGTCAATATTTGAAGTTGGTAAAACATAGAGGTGACTCTTCGTGCATATCTATGTCTCCTCAGATATTCTGAAGCATGGATTCTTTTCTAAACGCCAAGGGGGCAGTAGTTTTTCAAAAGAGCTAAGAAACAGATTTAGGGGTGTCAAGGAGCCCTCTCAGGGGCTGCCATGGAAATGAAGAGTGAAAAGGTAGGCTCCATCTCTTTCCCAACTATAGCTGAGGCATCTTTGTTTTAATCTGTTTTATACATTGAGCTTTCCTGAAATATTTCACTTGAACACAGAGTCCTAAAATTTTTAAAAGTTTGAAAATCCGGGGTGCCCGGGTGGCTCAGTCGTTAAGCATCTGCCTTCGGCTCAGGTCATGATCCCAGAATCCTGGGATCGAGCCCCGCATCCAGCTCCCTGCTCTGCGGGGAGCCACTTCTCCCTTTCTCAGTTCCCCTGCTTGTGTTCTCTCTCTCACTGTGTCTCTCTCTGTCAAATAAATAAATAAAATCTTTAAAAAAAAAAAAAAAAGGTTTGAAAATCCAACAGCAAAAATATAAACCACCCAATTAAAAAATGGGAAAAGGACTTGAATAGACTTTTCTCCAAAGAAGGCATATAGATGGCCAATAAGTACATGAAAAGATGCTGATCTTCACTAATTATTAGGGAAATGCAAGTCAAAACCATAGTGAGATACTACAACACACCCATGGGAACACTTGTGTATTACTGGAGGGAATATAAATGTTGCTCCTGAAAACTTAAACATAGAATTACCATATGATTCAGCAATTCCACTCCTGGATATATACCCACAAAAATTGGAAGTAGGGGCTCAAACAGATATTTGTACAACCATATTCATAGCAACATTCTTAATAATAGCCAATGATAAATGGATAGACAAATGTAATATATCCATACAATTGACTATTATCCAGCCTTTAAAAGGATGGAAATTCTGACACAAGCTACAACATGGATGAAACTTGAAGACATTATGCTAAATAAAATAAGTCAGACACAAAAGGGAAAATACTGTATAATTTTACTTATATGAGATAACAATAATAGTCAAATTCATAAAGACAGAAAGTAGAGTAGTAGTTTCCAGAGGCTGGTGGGAGAGTGGAATGGGGAAATACGGTTTAATGGGTACAGAATTTTAGTTTGGGAAGATGAAAACATTCTGGAAATGGATAGTTGGTGATGGTTGCACATCAGTGTGAATATACTTCATGAAACCAAATGGTACACTTAAATTAGTTCAAATAGAAATTTTTATCACAATTTTTAAAAGTTTAAAAATCAATGTTCGGGGCGCCTGGGTGGCTCAGTTGGTTAAGCGACTGCCTTCGGCTCAGGTCATGATCCTGGAGTCCCTGGATCGAGTCCCGCATCGGGCTCCCTGCTCGGCGAGGAGCCTGCTTCTCCCTCTAACCCTCCCCCCTCTCATGTACTCTCTCTCTCTCTCATTCTCACTCTCTCAAATAAATAAATAAATCTTTAAAAAAATAAAAAAAATAAAAAAATAAAAATCAATGTTCTATGACACTTTATCACTTTGTTGATAATGAGAAGAAATCTTTTGAAGTGTATGAGGTAGCCTACCTTTCATCAAATGGTACCAATGTGTCCTTTAGGATGAAAAAATTCATGGATATTCTATTTTCTAAATGTAAACACTGCCTGGCATGAACTAAATACAAACACATTGGGATCTCAGCAAAGATTCAAGGATGAAATCCACCCTAGAGAAGAGCTCAGGAAATGGGA
Source organism: Halichoerus grypus (assembly GCF_964656455.1). Lineage (NCBI taxonomy): Eukaryota > Metazoa > Chordata > Mammalia > Carnivora > Phocidae > Halichoerus > Halichoerus grypus. The sequence continues at coordinate 21,854,793 of NC_135727.1, read as the reverse complement.
CACAAAATATGTATGCGTGTAGAGAAAGGCCTAGAGCTTCAAGGGTTGGTTGATGCCTAGCCCCACCCACTGGGGTCAAAATTATGGACCTGTGTTATCAGTAGCTTCCATAATGGTTTACTAAAGGTATACATCAACAGACAAGGTTCTAAGACCAAGTTAGTAGAGAAGAAAAGTTGAAATTTAGGGAGTAAAGTGGATTCAGTTGGATGCAGTTAAACCCAGATGCCTTTTCTTTGGACTGAAAAGACCCAAAAACTAGAGCACACAAAGAAGATAGTCAACACAGAGAGCAAAGAAGGATTGAAATGTAGGTCTAAGTGTAGTGTGACAAAGTTGGGCTGGTAGGAACAGTAGTCCTGAACCATCATTGACTCTCAGGACACAGCACTCCAAACACTATACCACTTGTGAAGCTAACCTAACCTCTCCCAAAAATTCTGAACCAGGTAAGGTGAGACAGTGACAGGAGAAACTATTTTGAATTCCTTAAAAATACTACCCCCCAATGTTGGAGAGAAATACTTGAGGCCTAGAAGACCACTGGAGAAGAGGGGGAGGTACCATTTTCAAAACAGTCAATTCACATATGGATGATTAAGCATGAAACACAACACTAAGCTGAATCACCCGTGGGATTTCCACTGTCATCAAGAACTAAGTAGTTCTTGCCCCCATGGTGTCCACTTTAAAGAAAGTAAGTGGGGTCCCTGGGTGACTCAATCAGGCATCTACCTTCGGCTCAGGTCATGATCCCAGGGTCCTGGGATCAAGCCCCTCATGGGGTTCCCTTCTTCGCCCCTCTCTCTGTACCCCACCCCCACTTGTGCTCTCTCTCAAATAAATAAATAAAACCTTAAAATAAAAGAAAGTGCTTCCAGACACACCAGGAGATTTCTATGTCAACAATAACTAAATCTTTTTAAAAGTCATTTATATAGGGGCGCCTGGGTGGCTTAGTCGTTAAGCGTCTGCCTTCGGCTCAGGTCATGATCCCAGGTCCTGGGATCGAGCCCCACATCAGGCTCCCTGCTCCGCGGGAAGCCTGCTTCTCCCCCTCACACTCCCCTTGCTTGTGTTCCCTCTCTCGCTGTGTCTTTCTCTGTCAAATAAATAAATAAATCTTAAAAGTCATTTATATATTATCTTCAAATCTTAGTATCATCCTTGACTTTTCTCTTTCTCTCATACCCCACATCCAGTCTGTCAGCAAACTACCTTCAGAATAAATGCAGAATCTGTCTCCTTTTCATCTCCTCTACCAAACCACCATTATTTCTTGCCATGTCTACTCCAACAGCTTCCTAACTGGTCTCCCTGCCTCTACTTCTGCCATCCTGTGGTCTGCTCTAAACAAAGCAGCCAAAGGGAGCCATTTAAAATATAAATCAGATCATTTACATGACGTACAAAAAGGCAGTATAATGCAGACTAGGAGTGCAAGTCTGGAGGTAGACTGCCATAGTTCAAATTCTAGATCCATCACTTCCTAGCTGTATGAACTTAGCCAAGAAACTTAATCTCTGTGTAACTTTCTCTCATCCTTACAACAAAGATATTAGTAGCTATATTATAGATATGCTTGAAGATTACATGAGTTGATACACCCAGCACACCTAGAATAGTTCCTGGAACCATAAATATTAGCTATTGTTATGTCATATAACTGCTCAAAACCCTCCAAAGGATTCTCATGATGCTTAGAATAAAAATCCCAAGTCTGTACCACAGCTTAAAAGATCCTACATGAACTGGCCTTTACATTCTTCCCTGATTTCACTTTCTTTCATTCTTTTCCTTGTTAAACTAATTGTATTTACGTTGGCCTCCTTGCTGTTAATAAAACGTTTGTAATTTCACTTGTTCATTCAACAAATATTTGTTGAGTAACTACTATGTAACAGGAACAGCTCTAGTTATCTAAAATACATGAATGAACAAAGCAGATAAAAACTCATACCCTTTATAAACAAATCTATTCCCACCCCCTCCCATCTTTGTCTCCTAAATCCTATTTCCCTAGACAAATCAAAGATAAGTGAAAGTTGACCAGGAGGAATGTGGGGCCAGGTAAGGGCAAAGGAGACAAGTGAGAGGGAAATGGGAGTCCTAGCTTCTCACATGAGTGTCAAGTTTCCAAAAGTTGGGTGGTTTATTAAGGAGTCCTGAGACCTCAGGGCTACTTACCTAATGATATCTCTCAGTCCCAAGCCATACCAATTTGCCCAATCAGCCAGTCCCATCCTCACTGGGCAAGGCCCATGCACGTAAAATTAATTGCACTCATGTCCCCAGCTGAAACATTAAAGGACTTCAAGCCTACATTGTGAGAAAATGACTTATTTTGCTAACACAATAAATGTGACATGATCTAATAGGTCACTGCTGAGGGAGCTCTTTAGGAGATTATTTTAAAACTTATGACTAAATTGGAGTGCCTGGGTGGCTCAGTCGGTTAAGCGTCTGCCTTGGGCTCAGGTCATGATTCCAGGGTCCTGGGATTGAGCCCCACATTGGGCTCCCTGCTCAATGGGGAGCCTGCTTCTCCCTCTCCTACCCCCCTGCTTGTGCTCTCTCTCTCTGTCAAATAAATCTTTAAAAAAAAACATGACTAAATTATTGAGACATGGATAGTGAATTCTTTTAATTCATACTGAGGGGAAGAAAATCCACAATATTTTTAGTTCATTACTAAACTAACTTCTGAGTTTCAAGACTTTTTTGTTTCCTATAAGGCAAGCAAGAACACAAATCACTAAGCCAGTCCAACAGGAGCCTAGGACACTACTGGCCCAGGCCCCAGGATGGCCCCTCCTGCACAAGGCCCAGGCTTCTCATTCAAGCTCCTTTGCACAGAGCTTAACCAAGGAGCAGAGGGATAAGGCAAAGTAAGGACACCTCCTGAAGACCCCAGGTTTCCAGGGTCTCTACATGCTACAGGATACAGACTGCAGGAACTAACTATTTGAGGGCTCTGGGGCTAAAATAAAAGGTTGGAGAGCCAACCCAACAATAACAAACCTGGTTAAAAAAAAACCCTAAGGGGGCGCCTGGGTGGCTCAGTCGTTAAGCGTCTGCCTTCGGCTCAGGTCATGATCCCAGGGTCCTGGGATCGAGCCCCGCATCGGGCTCCCTGCTCCATGGGAAGCCTGCTTCTCCCCTCTCCCACTCCCCCTGCTTGTGTTCCTGCTCTCACTATCTCTCTCTGTCAAATAAATAAATAAAATCTTAAAAAAAAAAAAAACCCTAAGGGTCATATACCTAATCACTCCTCTATCCTTATTTAGCATTGGGCCTAGCTGGCTGCAACAAATGTTTGTGAGTCAAGGTTGCTATTTACAGCAATCTGGTAGTAAATCTTTCTTTGAAGCAAAAATGACCCCAAAATTCTTCTGCATATCTGCACTATGTCTATGGATTTTCTGTTTTCCCACTGTGTATATTTTTAATTATACAAGTACTACATGGATACATTCTTGTAAAAACACAATCGGTACACATAAAGTAAAAGGGCCTCTTAACCACTGACTCCCTATTGTATTCCCCTACCTAGAATCACTATGATCAACTTGCTCTATATCCCTCAAAGCCTTTTCCTATTCATCTTCGTTCTTGTATATATCTGAATTTACAAAGTTGTTTTGAGGGATTTTTCTTTTAAAGAAATAGTGTCAAACTGTTATAGTGTATTTTCTGCTTGCTTTTTCTCCTTGACAATATGCCTTAGAGATTTTAGTAGATACAGAGTTATTCTTTTTAACTGTTACATAATATTCCATAATAAGGTTGTACCTATGTTTATTTAATCAGTTACCTTTGAGGGGGCTCCCATGTTCTCTTCACTTGGGCTACTCTTAAAATTTCTAAGAGATGCCTGCTACAGACCAAATGTTCATTTCCCCCCTACAATCCATATGTTGAAATCCTAACCCCCAATGTGATGGTATTAGCAGGTGGGGCCTTTGCAAGATGATTAGGTCATGAGGGTGGAGCCCACATGAATGGGATTAGTATCTTTATAAAAGAGACCCCAGAGAGCTCCCTTGCGTCTTCCACCATGTGAGGACACAGTGAGAAGACAGCTGTCTACGAACAGGAAGTGGGCCCTAACCAGACATTGAATCTGCCAGCACCTTGATCTTGGACTTCCCAGCCTTCAGAACTGTGAGAAATATATTGCTGTTGTTTATAAGCCACCCAGTCTATGGTATTCTTTTATAGCAGCCTGGACGGACTAAGACAATGTCTCATTACAGAAAATAACCTATTTTTCTTTGTCCTGTAACTACTTTGTTTTATTCTACTTTTCACTTTTCCCCCACTAATTCTCTATTTGGGGAACTGTTGCCTTGACTTAGACTGAGGGACTATGGAATAGATAGCTCTGATTTTCCCTCTTTCACCAGAATGGTAAACTTTTTCTATCCCTACCAGAATAGTATGATTTATTCACAGCCACTCCCTGTTCCATCTCCTGTTTACTCCCCAAAGCCAAAGTCAGTCTATTCCCCCTTCCTGTGGTTTCTAAGACAACTTATTTCCAGAAGCAATTACCTATAATTTCTAAAAAAATACCACCTTCCAGGGATGTTATTCAAAATATTTAGCAATCATATGAACCAGGCACAGACCAATCTTACTAGATGCCTGAACAGGGCAAACACTGTCATGCTGATACCAATTGGCTAAGTGCCAGGCTTTCTCACAACTCCTTTATAAGATTGTCTGCCAAACATGTGTCTGCCACAAAATCACATTTTTGTTCCCCAAACTTCATTCATCCATTCAATACACATTTATCAAGAGGCTACCATGTTCCTTGTATTTAGGCATTGCATTAGAGCAGGGTTTCTCAACCCCAGAACTATTGACATTTCAGGCAAGATAAATGTTTGTTGTGGGGGACTGTTTAACAGCATTCCTGGCCTCTACCCACTAGATTCCAGTAGCAACTGCCTCCTCCCCAGTGATGAGAACCAAAAATGACTCCAGACATTGCCAAATGTCCCCTGGGGGGACAAAATCTCCCATGGATGAGAACCACTATATTAGATGTTGATGAGATATAAGACAAAAAGACAAAATTTCTGCCCTTGGTTAGATTACAGTCTCATTTAACATTTCATTTAATTTTGGGCCAACCTAAAATATGTTTCTGTTGTTACAGTTATATAACCTCAATATTCAATCTTTACCCAAAGTTATATAGAAGCATCTTCACATTGGCAGCCTTGGCCCTAAGGGTAAGAGCAGTAGTTAATGAAGGAAATGGGTCAATGCTTATAACCTTCATAAATGGAAACTGTAATCACAACTCTACCTTTTTTATGCAATAGCTGAGTCCTGAAGAATTATGGATAAATGCAACTACATTTTCCCACAGACAGAATTTAATAGCTCAGCATCACTTTTTTATCTCCACTTGATCCTAAATGGATATAGTCTCCTTAACTTGAGGTATTGATTAAGAACATGTGTGTAAATCAACTAGCCCAGTTCTAAGTGCTTGTCATGGATTATCTCATTCATCACAACAAGCCTATAAGGTAGGTGCTGTTATAATCTCAATTTTAAAGATGAGGAATGGAAGTGCAGAGAAGTTAAGTAAGTGGCCTAAGGTCATACAACCATTACATGGTGCCCAAATCTTCAACTACTACATGGCACTGCCTCAATAAACATGAAGAAGAGAAAGAATAATGAGCAAAAGGAAGAAAAAGAGTGAAGAATTAAACTTAGCCCTGTCTCCTCCCATGGATTTGAATGTGGCCCAAGTAGCAAGAGAAGGAGGTTCTTTTACTTTTTTAAGATTTATTTATTTATTTATTTATTTATTTATTTGACACAGAGAGAGAGAGTACAAGCACAAGCAGGGGGAGCAGCAGGCAGAGGGAGAGGGAGAAGCAGGCTCCCCGCTGAACAAGGAGCCCAGCGTGGGGCTTGATCCCAGGACCCTAGGATCATGACCAAGCCGAAGGCAGACACTTAACCAATTGAGCCACCCAGGCACCCTGAGAAGGAGGTTCTGTATTCCAAATACCCCAGACCACTTTGGAACTTGATTACAACCATCTCAGCATCAGGTGTCACAGATCCAAAGTCAAGAGTCCCTGGCAGGACTTAAAGATGTGTCTCAGAGAGGATATGAAATTGGCAGGAACTACTAGCCTTGCTCAAGGTCAGAGAAGCAAGAGCACAAAGTCCAAATTCTTTGACAATGTCTCACTAACCTATTCAAAGCACTACACTCCAAAGAAACAGAACTGCTTACTGTGGAAGAGAATGCTCAAGGTCAGAAGAACAGGAGACCCAGAAGCCAGAATACCAAATAACTGTTAGTGAGGAAATCCACCAAAGGAGTCTTTAGATAGAGGCTCTGAATGGTCCACCACCAAAGATAAGCATCGCCACTGTACTTGAATGTTTCTCTTCTTTTTCTTTTTGCCTCTGCAACACAGAATCTTCACTGACTTGATTTTCCTTGTTTGCTAAGTCCACCCAAATACACTGTCCTAGGTAAGTTAAAAAGTATATATATAGTCATTTCTGTTATAACATGACATATGTATTCTTTAAAAATTACTGCACTATGCAAAATTGCACAATGAAAACCACAGAGCTTATGGGGAAAATGGGGTTAGAAGAACAATAATAAAAAATATCAGCAGCATGTTAAAAACCAGATAGGAAAGGCAGCACAGTTTTACACATGTCAGTGGTTAAGAAATACATAAATACTACAATAAATATGGCACTTTATCTTGAAAAGACCTAGTTTGTAGATGTAGGCATACCAGGTTATGAGCTATTGTGAAGTAGTGGAAGGAGTGTTATCTGAAATCGGATGGAAAGTTGTAACAGTAAATGTGAATGGTTGTGGCTAGTAGATGTTTGAGGTATGTGTTTTGTGTATTACCACATTGTTCAGTTCAGCAGCGTGTTTCTTGCTGATGGAATCATGCTCAAGCAAACACGAAATTCATGACATGCTCAAATTGTTCCCTAATATATCAATCACATTGGAACAAACTCGAGTTTTCAAAACAGACATCATACCAGAACTGACTTACAATGATTTAGCTAGTAAGAAGATGGAAGACAGTGGCAGAATGGAGTATTATCAAGGACAATAAGCCTCCAATTAAAGTTCCAGGCTACCTTCCCACGCTACTGTAAAGACATACACCTATAACTAAAAGAAAGTATCTTTTTATATTTTCCCTTTTATTCCAAGATCCTAAAACAAAATACTACAGGGGCTGCAGGTCCTATTTATCTCCTAGTGTGAAAGCACTGACCTGGACCTGCTGCCTTCCCCAAACAGGACAGGTAAGTAGAAGTCTTTGGAGGATTATCTGACATTCAGAGAACCTTCACATCAACCAATACTTAATAAGTCCAACTTAACTAGAGACAGAAACAGCCCCCAGTGTCCATTTTTAATTCTTTCCCTCAATTTTTTGATTTTGCATATCTGATTCCCTCCTCCTAGAATAATCTTTGCCCTTGTGGTGGTTTTAAAAATATGTCCACAAATTTTTTGATACTTCCCCATTTCAAGATGTGAAGTTTAATCCCTCTCCCCTTAAGTATGGCCTGGACTTAATGACTCACTTCCAACAAATAGAAGTGATAGTATATCACTTCTGAGATTAGGTTATAAAAAAGACTGTGGCTTCCATCTTGGCTTTCTGTCTCTCCCATTGGGATCATTTGCCATGACAGAAGCCAGCTGCCATGCTTTAAGTTTCCATAGAGAGAGGACCATATGGCAAGGAAAAGAGGCCTTCAGTCCAACAGCCCACAAGAAACTGAGGACTGCCAACAATCATGTGAGTAAACTTGGAAGCAGATTCTCCAATTCCAGCTGGGACTTGATATGACTACACCCCTGCTGACAGTTTAATTGCAGCCTCCTGACAGACTGAGCCAGACCCAATCACTTAAGTCACTCTCAGATTCTTGACTCTGAAATACTGTGTGAGATAATAATATTTGTTGTTTTGAACTGCTATGTTTGGGGGTAACTAGTTAATGATAGTTATGTATCTACTAGCAACAGATAACTAATACAACTCTTCCCCACTTGGTTTATTTCCATTTGTTCTTCAAGCAGCAACTGAAGTGTAACCTAGTTCATGAAATCATGCTGACCACATTCTGCTACAAGGCCCACTAAGTAATCTTCTTCTAGTCTTAGTTATATATTTTCAGTCCTTAAACATTCATTTGGTGATTGTTTATATTTTTTGTTTCTTTGCTGAGGCTATTTTTCCATTTCTTTCAAGGATTTTGCCCTTACTTGCTGGTGTATTTTTATAATAGCTGCTTTAAAATTTTTTCATATAATTCCAACATCTGTCATCTAGGATGGCATCTGTTGATTGTCTTTTCTAATGTGAGTTAAGATTCTTCTAATTCTTTATATGCCTAATAACTTTGAATTATACCCTGGATAATTTAGATGTATCCTGGATAATTTTTTTTGTTTTAATTTTTTTTGTTTGTTTTATTTATTTATTCATGAGAGTCAGAGAGAGAGATAGAGAGAGGCAGCGGCAGAGGGAGAAGCAGGCTCCCTGCCTAGCAGGGAGCCCGATGCGGGACTCGATCCCAGGATCCTGGGATCGTGACCTGAGCCAAAGGCAGACGCTTAACCATCTGAGCCACCCAGGTGTCCCTATCCTGGATAATTTAGATGCTGCCTTATCAGATCTTGGAAATCGCTTAAATCCTATGAAGAATGTTGATACTGATGGTTTTGTTTTAGCAAGCAGTCAACCTGGTTTTGTTTAAGTGAAAGTTCTGATCCAGCTTCTGTGGATTGTGGTTCCAAAGTCCATTCCATTTTCAAAGCCTTTACAGCACTATCCAGGTATTAATGTGTCCACCATTCAGTGAATAGTCTGGGATCTGGGTGGTGGTCTATCTGTTTAGTTCTTGAAGACTTCTGTCTATTAAATAGGGTCTAATCCACACATACTCACACAGTGTTGAGCTCCAGAGTTCATAAACAACTTTATAAGGTCAGTTTCCCAAGCTTCTCCCTTTCTGTGATCTCCTCAGCACTTTCTGGTTCCCTGAGGCTATTTTTGTTCAGTCCTCTGGCCTGAAAGCTGAGGCTTCAGTTACCCTACTCCGCTATGCACTTTTTTTATTTTACATTTTTTTAATTTTGTTATGTTAATCACCATACATTACATCATTAGTTTTTGATGTAGTGTTCCATGATTCATTGTTTGCATATAACACCCAGTGCTCCATTCAGTACGTGCCTTCTTTAATACCCATCACCAAGCTAAACTATCCCCCCACCCCCCTCCCCTCTAGAACCCTCAGTTTGTTTCTCAGAGTCCATAGTCTCTCATGGTTTGTCTCCCCCTCCGATTTCTCCCACTTCATTTTTCCCTTCCTGCTATCTTCTTTTTTTTTTTTAACATATACTGCATTATTTGTTTCAGAGGTACAGGTCTGTGATTCAACAGTCTTACACAATTCACAGCGCTCACCATAGCACATACCCTCCCCGATGTTTATCACCCAGCCACCCCATCCCTCCCACCCCCCACCACTCCAGCAACCCTCAGTTTGTTTCCTGAGATTCAGAATTCCTCATATCAGTGAGATCATATGATACATGTCTTTCTCTGATTGACTTATTTCACTCAGCATAATACCCTCCAGTTCCATCCACGTCGTTGCAAATGGCAAGATCTCATTCCTTTTGATGGCTGCATAATATTCCATTGTATATATATACCACTTCTTCTTTATCCATTCATCTGTCGATGGACATCTTGGCTCTTTCCATAGTTTGGTTATTGTGGACATTGCTGCTATAAACATCAGGGTGCACGTACCCCTTCAGATCACTACATTTGTATCTTTGGGGTAAACACCCAGTAGTGCAATTGCTGGATCATATGGTAGCTCTATTTTCAACTTTTTGAGGAACCTCCATACTGTTTTCCAGAGTGGCTGCACCAGCTTGCATTCCCACCCAACAGTGTAGGAGGGTTCCCCTTTCTCTGCATCCCCGCCAATCTGTCCTTTCCTGACTTGCTAATTTTAGCCATTCTGACTGGTGTGAGGTGGTATCTCATTGAGGTTTTGATTTGGATTTCCCTGATGCCGAGCAATGTTGAGCACTTTTTCATGTGTCTGTTGGCCATTTGGATGTTTCTTTGGAAAAATGTCTGTTCATGTCTTTTGCTTATTTCTTGATTGGATCATTTGTTCTTTGGGTGTTGAGTTTGATAAGTTCTTTATAGATTTTGGATACTAGCCCTTTATCTGATATGTCATTTGCAAATATCTTCTCCCATTCTGTGGGTTGTCTTTTGGTTTTGTTGACTGTTTCTTTTGCTGTGCAAAAGCTTTTTATCTTGTTGAAGTCCCAATAGTTCATTTTTGCCCTTGCTTCCCTTGCTTTTGGCGATGTTTCTAGGAAGAAGTTGCTGTGGCTGAGGTCGAAGAGGTTGCTGCCTGTGTTCTCCTTTAGGATGTTGATGGACTCCTGTCTCACATTTAGGTCTTTCAACCATTTGGAGTCTATTTTTGTGTGTGGTGTAAGGAAATGGTCCAGTTTCATTCTTCTGCATGTGGCTGTCCAATTTTCCCAACACCATTTGTTGAAGAGACTGCCTTTTTTCCATTGGACATTCTTTCCTGCTTTGTCAAAGATTAGTTGACCATAGAGTTGAGGGTCTATTTAGGGGCTCTTTAGTCTGTTCCATTGATCTATGTGTCTGTTTTTGTGCCAGTACCATACTGTCTTGATGATGACAGCTTTGTAATAGAGCTGGAAGTCCGGAATTGTGATGCCACCGGCTTTGCTTTTCTTTTTCAACATTCCTCTGGCTATTCGGGGGTCTTTTCTGGTTCCATACAAATTTTAGGATTATTTGTTCCATTTCTTTAAAAAAAGTTGATGGTATTTTGATGGGGATTGCATTGAATGTGTAGATTGCTCTAGGTAGGATTGACATCTTCACAATATTTGTTCTTCCAATCCATGAGCATGGAAGGTTTTCCATTTCTTTGTGTCTTCCTCAATTTCTTTCATGAGTATTCTATAGTTTTCTGAGTACAGATTCTTTGCCTCTTTGGTTAGATTTATTCCTAGGTATCTTATGGTTTTGGGTGCAATTGTAAATGGGATCAACTCCTTAATTTCTCTTTCTTCTGTCTTGTTGCTGGTGTATAGGAATGCCACTGATTTCTGTGCATTGATTTTATATCCTGCCACTTTACTGAATTCCTGTATCAGTTCTAGCAGTTTGGGGTGGAGTCTGCTATGCACTTTTGCAATGTGTCCTTGTTTATGTCCAAGTGATAGGGGATGGAGAGAGAAAAAAAAAAGCAATGGAAATTGGCTCAACCCTCTCTGAACCACAGATCCACCAAAAAGAAAGGAGAATTCCCTGTCCTCAAAGTTTTAGCCCCCGCAGTCTCCAATTGTCAACTGCTGCCACTATTGCCACAGAATTTCTTGGGAGCCAGAGCACAAGAAAACAGAAAGGAGTAGAAAAAGTGGAAGATTTCCACACTAAGTGTTAGTAGTTCCCTTTTTCATTCTTGAGACAGAATTAGATTGCTTCTCCTAGAGCTCTGTCTGCTCACTGATGGCCACTTAAGAGGATTCTGGTGTGCTGAATTCAGGCCAGGATATAGCAAAATTTTTAAGTAGCATACTCACCATCAGTTCAGTGATCTGTGATTTCTGGGGCTTTTTCCCCCAATCTGCTACTATTTACTTTTCAGACTGCTCAATGTTCCATTCATTATGTTCAGGTTTTATAGCTATATACAACAGTGGAGAAAGGGTAGAGTATGATTATATTATCTAATCCAGAACTGGAACCCTGTGATGTTATAATTATCTAATTTTGTTTTTGTTTCTCCCTGCAGACTCCTTAGAACTGAGATTTTGTGTATCACCCATAACTAGAACAGAGCTTAGAATAACATTGGTGACTAATAAATTATTCTGTAATGAGTGAGTGATTAAAGGTCCTAACCAGGAAACCTACCCATTCCTAGAGTCCAAAAGCAAGGAAACCAGCTTGGCAACATGAGCATGGAGCAGAGCCTGTACCAGTATGAAAGAGTGGCAGTGCCCTCTTCAGTAGTGTCAGTTATTTCCACTGAGGCCCTCTGATGGCAATGCTCCCATCTTTGCCATCTAATCCATTATTACTTGCAGGACGGAGATTTCACACATAGTAGTAAAGGGATGGATATATTAAAAAATGACCATCAATCAGTAAATTTCAATGAACAAGCCCATATAATATTCTCAACTCTATGCTAGGCACAGGAAGAATAAAAAGGGAAGAGGCATTGCCCCTACTTCTCAAGGAATTTACAGTTACAATTTATAATCCTAACTCATTGAAAAACAGAAAAATTCAAGACATGACATCAGGAAATATGTAATTGTGAAGAGTACTGTAGTAGTTCAAGGGAGGTTCAGATCAGTGTGGGCTGGTGCAGCTACAACAGAGTAAGAGGCAGGACTGAGATGAGTCTTGAACTATGGGTTAAAGTGTAGTAAGTGGAGGTCTTTTTAGAAAGATTAAGCAATACAAGCAAAGATGTGAATATGGGGAAGGATGTGAAAAACAGATGGGCCTGACTAGAGAAAAGATTATATTTGATGAGGGTCTATATTTATTGCTGCACTCTGGCCTTGGTGTCAATATTAAAATCTCAGGACTGAGAGGGATCTTCACTTATTCACCTATCCAGTGCCAAGACTCTTACTGTTTTGTGTATCCAGTTCCCCTGCCCTCCTCCCAATACACACACACACACACACACACACACACACACACACACACACACACACCACCCGCTTTCTGACTACATTTGTCCATTTAGAATCAGTGTTTCTCTTTTGAGAAGTATCAGAAAATATTTTCTCTCTACTGGGGTTGCCAGGACACCACATGGAGGGAGCCTGAATGCAGAATAAAAGGAAGCAAAGACAAACAGGGCCCAAAATAAATGGCAAGAAAGAGCCTGATATCAATTGATCCCTTGAATCAGCCCTCCCTGAAGTCACTTCCCTGTTATATGATACAATTGACTCTATTTTTAAGCTTTTTGAATTGGGCTTCTGTTATGTGCCACAAAAAGAGTCCTGAATAACACAAGCTTTCTCCACACTCTCCTCACCAACTGGTTAAGCAGTCAAAGGGTTTGGAGTCCCCAAATTATAGGGCAATCATTTCTTCCCGAGGGAGCCTATTCCATCTTTAGACAGCCCTCCTAGAATATTATTCCTTTCATTGAATTAAAATTTGCCTCCATTTTACTTCATCTTCTTGGTTCTAGTTCTCATCTCTGGAGCTAAATAGAATAAGGGTAATTCCTCTGGCACACTTATTTGAGGACATCTTTTATGTCTTCCCTGAGATTGCTCACAGTTCCTTCAACAGTTCCTCATGGCATAGTTTGTATGACTGCAGGACCCCTTACCATCTTGGTCACACATTGTCCAAGACTAAGTGAAACATTCTAGTTAGAGCAATACACATTACAATCATATTATCAATTCTCTCACATTCTATTATCACACTGGCTCTCAACTTTGGTTTCCCATTGGAATAACATACTTATTTCTAGGCCCTACCCCAACAGATTTCTATGCAGTTGATCTGGGTTGCAGCCTGGGAATTCAAGTGTGTGAACCACCATATCAGTGTCACAAAAAATGCACAGACACAGGCAAAAATATGTGAAGGGGGTCAAAAGGTACAAACTTCTAGTTATAAAATAAATTAGTCACAGGGATAAAAAGTACAACATAGGGAATATAGTAAAAAATATTATAATAACTTTGTATGGTGACAGATGATAACTATGCTTATTGTGGTGAACATTGAGTAATTTATAGAATTCTAATTCTACATATAATAGTTATAGAATGTACTATCATTTATATATTAATATTAGTATAATATTCTATATATAGAATTGTTGAATCACTATGTTGTACACTTGAAACTAATATAACACTGTATATCAACTATGCTTTAATAAAAAAAGAATAAGACATTTAAAACAAACAAACACACAGACACATCTCATAACTAATGTACATTTGAGTTCATTGAACATTAAAGCCCCTAAATCTTCTTTATATGAACTCTGCTAAGCCACACTCCATATTTGGGTAATCAGTTTCTTGGACTTTCCCCACAGTCTTTTATGCTACATTTATTAAATTTTATCTTGCAGATTCAGCCCATCTACCAAATCTGTCAAAATTTGCAGAATCATAATTCTGGCTTCCATTGTATATACTATCCCTTTATAAATTTAATGAGCCTGTTTTTTATAACTTCAACCAAGTCATGAATAAAAATGTTTAACAGAACAAGGTTGAGGACAGAACCCTATAGCTTGTTACTAGAAATCATCATATTAACAGTGTCCAAATATGTTCCCATACATTCTCGTTCTATCACTTCAACAAACTACTAATTGACGTAATTGTATGAGTGAGGCCACAGATCTTCATACTTTCCACAAATATAGCATGGAAAATCTTGCTAAAGGCCTAGATGATAGCCACATATATATTGTATGCTACATTCCCCAGAACCATCACTCAACTAGTTAAATAAGCAAATGAAATTTGTATTACATGACTTCTCAGCAAACCCATGTTGATTCCTACTAATCAGAGCCAACTCTTCTTAGGATTATAAACTATCTTTTAATAGCATTTCTAGAGTCGTTGTCTAGGATTAACATCAAATTTGCCAGTCTATGTTTTATACAATCAATCCATCATTACTTCCTTTCTAAAAACTAGAAATTCATTTGGCCATTTCATGTCTTCCTGAAAATGGGTAGAACCCAGGGTCCAACTTTTCTTCAATTTTTATTATTTGCAGAAGAACCTAGAAATTAATGTCTATGATTATATATGTGTGACTTTCACATCTAAGATAGCTGTGTCCTATTGAGAACTGAGGCACTGAGGTAACTAGCCTCTCCTTCCACTCCAACTTTCTGCTGCAAAATTGAGCACTATAGACATTAGCAATCATCAAAACACCCCATTAGGAAACCAAAGAAAGGCTCCCTACCCCATCTTAGCTCAAAAGTCTTTTCCTTCTTTGTTCATTATATTCACTATCATTGTGCTTCTCCAGTAGGGGTTGCCAACGTGTGTGTGTGTTGGGGGGTGGGGCTCATTTCCATGTCATCAACTTTTATCTGTGGCTGTACTGTACTTTTGAGTGTTTTGCTGCTTTATCATTCTCTTTGAGCTGGGAGCAAAGAGAGAGCCCACATTATTATTTAGTAGAAGCTGCAACTGAAGAGTCTGGGCAGCAAGCAGAATAAGGAGTAGCAGAGTATTCCTTTGTTCTCACACAGCTGCTTGCTTTTTACCTCTATATTTTATATGTTTAGATCTTAGCTGTCAAAAGCTTTCATGTCTCTCTCCCTCCCTCTCTCATGTTCCCTCTTTCCTTTCCTCCACCTTCTGTTTCTCAAATACATTGCTATATTATGTCCTCATGGCAAAGCTGGGCCTTTCAAGTTGATCTGAATTCATTATTTTTGTCAGTTTTATTACAATTAGATGGAATTTCTTGAACATACATGGAAAGGCAGCTGAGATGAAAAGAGGCACTCTCATGAGCATGGCTGGTCCTAACAGAACTGGTCAACAAGCAAAATCTTAGATGCCACTGTCCACAGCTCATACTACCAGGCGTGTGCTGCTTGCATACAACAGCTCCCCTTTTTCCCTGAATCTGGTCTTGTAGGTCTAGTGCTGACCTAGGATTTATGCCTCCTTTGATATCTTTTCTGCAGTTCTTGAGAAGGAGGCTCTGATATAGAAGTATGAGCACTGGCCTTGGTCAGCTCAGGTCCCTCACTGATTTACATGTGTCTTGGTCCACCCATTCAACTTTCCTAAACCTATTATTTTATCTGTGTTTTGGGATAATAATAATAACAACAACAACAATAATAATAACAATGTTGATC
Source organism: Halichoerus grypus (assembly GCF_964656455.1). Taxonomy (NCBI): domain Eukaryota; kingdom Metazoa; phylum Chordata; class Mammalia; order Carnivora; family Phocidae; genus Halichoerus; species Halichoerus grypus. Next base: position 21,838,779 of record NC_135727.1, on the reverse strand, counting down.
CCTGTGAGATTGTTATGTGGATTTGAGGGACATTAAAGAATTCTATAAACTTTGATCAGTGAACTAAGAGTGGGCTACTGAGTCTCAAGGCCCTCATATGCACTATGTGTATATAAAATATTATCAATTATAATAATGATAGTTATTATGATGATAGTTAAGATATAATAGTTATTATATATAATAATGATAGTTAAAATGCATGAGGGTATCTGACAGCCCCTCTTCTAAGCACTACACACACACATACACACACATCGTGTGTGTACATATGTAACCACATACATAAAAACCAGGGATCTTCTAGACACCATGCCACCTACATGTGCTGTCTTAGCTCACAGAACAGAGACACTGTGGTATACAAGAAAAAGCAGAAAGTAGGACATCAGGAGCTTTGAGTTATAGCCCTCACTAAGCCAGGAATTTGATCTGCAGCCTTAGGCAAGTCAGCCCACCCAGTGATAAACTAGACAATGCCTACAAACCGTTCCTCTTATACGCAGAGACTAATAGTAAAAGGGGACACAGCACTTTGGCAATGCAGGAAGAGTCCCTGTTTTAGTGCCTCACTGTGAATACTGATGGGGAAGGATTAGCTCTCATGCCAATTACCAGGGCTGGTCCAACCTTTATGTTCAGCCAGTACAGTATGCTTGTGTCTCTCCTGATGAGGATGAACAGGATGATGAAGATGAGTATCAGTTATTTTGTAATGTCTGGAGTCCTACTGCCTTCAAAGGAATGGCAGAAGATGCCTCTGGCCTTGATTCTAACAGGATCCCTCTTGCTGGTTTTATCCAGATTCAAACCCATCTCAATCCTTATCCCATTAAATACTCTATAAAAGGTCTCAAATGCCAACCTCCAACCCCAGAACCCAAGCAGTCCAGGCCCCATCACTAAGAACTATAGCAACTTCTACTTCAGCGCCCCCCCCCCACTGCTGCAAAAGGCTAACAAGCAAAGGCCATACCTCATTGTAATCCTAAGAAGATTCCCTATCTTTCTCTTAGAAGGCTCCAAAGGATAGATATTTTCCAAGTGGCCATCCAGGTAGTGTGAGAAAGCTACCTACTCAAATTTCTCTCTTCCATAACCTAATGCCTTCATGCATAAAATTCCACTGCATATCATTTCTTTGAGGGAAGCATCCTGCTAATATGCAGATGATATATGGGAAAGGTAATACATTAGAGCATTAACACATTAACCTATAGTCTACATTACCAGGTAAATTTGACATACAACATGTCCCAAAAGAAATGGGACACAAGACAAGGAATTTTTTACAATAATGATTATGAAGAAGGTAAAGAGCTATCCAGAGATAGAGGACACTCCTTGAATTGCAAGTTTGGCCTGGGAACTGTGAGAATATGTGGAGTATGGGAAAGAGGGGCATACTAGAAGAAATACACACTTTTCTAATCACAAATAAAATCTCATTTTCTACTTATAAATCTTAGGCCTGGTAAATAGAAGGGTAGAGATCCTTGCCAGTTTCAAACAGATAAAGCAAGACCAAGAAACATGAAATTGACCACGGTAACTGACTTTATCCGGAGGTGCAACTGAAGCAGTAGAGGATAACACAAATTCAAGTCCCTCTCCTCTTCTCTGAACCTCAGTTTCACCATATACAAAGTGAGGAGTTTGGATGAACCAAGCCTAAGATCTCATCTAGCTTTAACATCCTACAACTAAATTCTCAAGAACTTGCTGATGTCCTATTAAAGCAAACAGAAGAGATCTGGGCTCCAATGATACTTTTACTTTGAGACAGATTATTTTTTCAGTTAATATTTATTGAATGTTTAATCTATATCAGGACTATGCTAGACACTACACAAGGCCCTTCACATGTATCCTCTCATTTAATCTCCCCAATGCCCTATGAGAGAAACGCTATATTAGTCCCATAAGAAAACGGGGACTCAGGGCGCCTGGGTGGCTCAGTCGTTAAGTGTCTGCCTTCAGCTCAGGTCATGATCTCAGGGTCCTGGGATCGAGCCCCACATCGGGCTCCCTGCTCCGCGGGAAGCCTGCTTCTCCCTCTCCCCTCCCCCTGCTTGTGTCTCTCTCTGTCAAATAAATAAATAAAATCTTTAAAAAAAAAAAAAGAAAAAAAGAAAACGGGGACTCAGAGAGATTAAATGAATTTTCTAAGATCATACAGTTGATAAATTATAGAATTCAAACCTAGGGTTGTCTCATTCCATATCCTGGCTCTAGCCACTGTTGATCAAAATGACGGTAGAACACATATTACCATACCCTTAGAATGACCAAGCACAAGCAAAATGTAAACAACGGCTGTGTGATGTCATGGGAAACATAAGCTCTGGATTCAGACAGATGTGGGTGTAACTTCTGACTCTGTTAATTTACTTACCCTAAGCCTAGGTTTCCTGATCTGTAAAATGAGAATAAAAGGGCTGATGTCAGAACTAAATCTGAATGAATGATATAAAGAATGTAAAGCACTTGACACATAGTAATAATAATAGAATTCTCTCCCAATGTAAAGTCCTACCAATTACTCTTATGAACCAAAGGATAGATGCAATCATAAGTATTACTCTTTTCTAGGCTCCACAGGTTGTATGGTTCTAAAAGACCACTAAGAATGAAATAGAAAAGCTGCCTTATTTTTGCAAAACATCTTTAAGGCCCATGCATCTGATAGAAAGCAGCTAGGCTAGACATCTTTTCTTTAATCTCTAGGCCATATACTCTGCATTTGATAAGCTACTGGGGACAACTCTAAGAAGCCTAGAGCAATGAGAGCAGCCTTCCACTGCTTCGGCTCCTCAAAGCTAACACACTTGGATACCTAAATTTCTGTTGTCAAGGAAATAGGATTCTCTAAGTCCTAGGCAGATGGTGAGTGTGGTTAGGATGTTCCTACCCGGGTGGTGGAAAAAAAGGTACAGAGGAGAAAGTGAGATTGCTGAGCCCAGGCTGTGTCAGGAGCCAGAGGTAGTGAAATGGACTTGCCATGCCACAGCTTCCTGAAAACTCCCTCTCCTAAGGCATATAAAGGAAAGAACCCTGGTGGTGACTACTACTAGCTCCTAGCTTGCTGAACATATTCATGGTAAATAACAAGAATCATAAGATCTCTTTAACCTTTACTGAGCTCCTGAAGTTCAGAACAATGCCATGAGGGAGGCTGGGCAGAGATTATAAACCCACTTCACATATGAGGAATCTGAAGCTCAGAGACAGTATGTAGCTTACCCACAGTCCTGCAGACATTAAAGGATAGAAGTATTATTCAAGCCCAAGTCTGTTTAGATCCCATTCTAGAGTTTACCACATGGGAAGAAACAGTCATGAGGAATGCACCAGCATACAACCCTATGATCTGTGGCTTTTTGTCAGCAGGACCCATGCAGGAAGACCTATAGGGATGCTGACGCTGCATTTACAAAGGGGACCAAGAATAACAAATCCAGTTTAAGGAAGTAGGAACTTTGATGCTTCACACCACAAGTCTCCACCATGCTCTGAAGCCCCCCAAAAAAATGAGCAGAATTTGGCAGAACTAGCAGAGCTGGCAATAAAAAGAAAATCCCATTCCTTAGTAAGAACTCTTCTAGGAGGAAAACAGGCCTGGAAATAGTAAGCAGTGAAGAAAGCAGAGATTACAATATCCCTAGGCTTTATAATTTAAATAAAAATCACGTGTTCATTTAAATTTCATGTGGAAACATAAGATGTCCTCAACCAAATATTTATATGGTCATAATTAGTCTGTCATTTGCCACAATAATGCTGCGTAGTAACCACCCCCAAACTCAGAAACCTGAAACAATCATTTATTTTTACTCGCATGTCATTTACCTAGGTTAGGCCTATGTGGGCTTGGCACCAAGCTGTGGGATGGGTCCAGGTACGTTCCATATGTCTCTCATTTTTCTTGGAACAGCAGGATCTCTGGGACATGTTCCTTTCATGGCAGTAGAAGAAAGGCAAAGGATAAGCCTAACCACAAAACACATTCCACGCCTCTGCTCTTGTCATGTCTCTTTAGTCAGATGGCTAAGCCCAAAGTCAAGGGGTTGGGGTCATACTCCAACCACCACTAGACCAAAGCAAATCATATGACCAAGCTCAATATTAAAAGGGTAGGGAAGTATACTCCTCCTATAGGGATTGAGGAGGAAAGTCAAGGGAGTGAACAACAAATGTAACACATTCAGTAAAAATTCTAGATGTGGGGCAGCATTTATTTAACTTTAAAAGGCAGCATAGTATAATGGTGAAAAGCTTAGGCTATGATATTAGACATACTTGAGTTGAAATCCCACTTTGCCACTTAGTATAGTAGCTTTTTACACCTGATCACCATCTTTTACGTGCCAATCTGGGGCACAGAGGAAGAGGAGGTAATGAAAATGAGCAGTATGTTTGTTGCACTTAAGATATCACCCCAATAAAATCTTAAAATTGCTGTATCAAGAAGAAACAACATGTTTATGTACTCAAGAGTTCCAGTTAATTAAGGGGTGCCTGGCTGGCTCAGTCAGTGGAGCGTGTGACTCTTGATCTCAAGGTTGTACACACACATTTGGTGTAGAGATTACTTAAAAATAAAATTTAAAAAAACCTGTATTTTTAAAAAGAGTTCCAGTTAATTAAGTCTTAACTGTTTTTTTTAATTTGCTTTGATTTCAAAAAGAAAATGAATCATTTCCCGCAACAAACCAAAATTACTCTAAAGAATGGAATTGAGATTTGGCCCCAGATAAGTTGGAATAAGTGACTTTTCTCTCACTGAAATTAATCACAAAACTCAGGCAGAATACATGGAGCATCTGTTTGAAAGGTAAATATCAGGGATAGAAAGAACACCAGAATTTGAGGCATCACCAACCTAGCAGTGAGTTTACTGTATTCCCTCCGCCCAAATCACCTGGCCAGTAATCAAAGCGTCAGAAACCCAAAAGTGAGCACTATGGTACAGATAGAGAAAGCCCCCTAAAAAATCTCTCTACTTCTGGCTGGAGGAGCAGGAAAAGGAACTAGTAATGCTCATAAAGTAGAAGAAAACCCTGGTTTCTTTTCCTTCTTTCTCACTTTCATAGTACCTCAGTCTCTAGGTGATCCTACAGCTATAGCAATGGCAGCAGCAGACACTGGAAAAAAACCCTGAAGGAGAGAACTTTTCTCTCCCTCTGGTTGAGGTATAGCTCCAAGAAAAAGCCCATTACTTTTTTATTTTCTCTCTGTCTTCTTGATGCTTGGCCCTGGCACTGGGCCAATCATGAAAGTAGGTGGTTTCTAGTCAAAAGATAAAAAAATAGAGCCCCCAGGGAACCAGAAAATATTGGGGAGATTGAAGAGAGGGAGGAGCTCATGAATGCAACTCCATAAAGTTGCTTATGAACTCCTACTCTCATTCCCCAAGCATGCATGTGTAGATCTGGTTTGAAACAGAATACCAAGTTCAGTTTCAAGAACTGAACTAAAAAACAGACCACTACCTAGATCCCAGTCTGGCCACTGGGTAGCACATAGGCAGGACAGATTCAAATAACACTGCAAAAGTTTTAAAAACTAAACTGACATAGGAACTTCAGCCCACAAAAGAAGTGTTGGAACTTGTGGTCTGAACTAAACCAGATGGATTACCTGATCAAAAACAAAATATCAACATGCTCAACAGGATTTAAACAAGTCCTAGGTCTCAAAATGTAATATTCAGGGGTGCCTGGGTGGCTCAGTTGCTTAAGCGTCCAACTCTTGGTTTCCGCTCAGGTCACGATCTCAGGGTCATGAGATTGAACCCCGCATTGGGCTCCACACTCAGTGGGGAGTCTGCTTGAGATTCTCTCTCTCTCTCCCTCTCTCTCCTCCTTTACCCCTCCCCTCGCTTGCACATGTGCATGCTCTGTCTCTCTAAAATAAAAAAATGTAATATTCAAAATGTCCATGATACAATCCAAAATTACTAGACATATGAACGACCGCAAAAATCTCAGCTGACATAAGATACTCAAGAGGTCAGTCATGAAATGACACAGATGTTGGGATTATCTGATACTTTAATGCAGCTATTATAAAAATGCTCAAATGAACAATAATGAACACTCTTGAAGCAAACAGTAAAATACAAAATTATCTATAAAGAAAAAAGATATATAAAAGAATCAAGTGAAAATGTTAGAATTAAAAATGTAACTGAAATTAAAAACTCATTAGATAGAATCATTAGCAAAGTGGACAGGACAGAGGAAAATGTGAATCTGAAATAGAATCAAAAGACATTACTTACTCTGAAATGTAGAAACAAAAATGGTTTTAAAATAATGAACAGACTATGGACTCCAAGAAACAAGCTGAGGGTTTTAGAGGGGAAGTGGGTGGGGGGATGGGTTAGCCCAGTGATGGGTATTAAGGAGGGCACATACTGCATGGAGCACTGGGTGTTATATGAAAACAATGAATCATGGATCACTACATCAAAAACGAATGATGTATTGTATGGTGACTAACATAACATAATAAAATAAAATTTTTTAAATAAAATAAAATTTAAAAAAAATAATGAACAGAGCCTCAGAGAACTTTGGAGTAGTAACAAAAGGTTTAACAACAGTGTCCTCAGAGTCTTAGAAGGAGAAGAAAAATAATGGAGTGCTGAAAAAAAAATTTGAAGAAATAATAGCTGAAAACATCTCAAGCTTAGCAAAAGAAAAAAAAAACCCTACAATTCAAGAAGTTGAGGGAATCTCAAACTGGATAAACCCAATGAAACACATGTCAAGATAATACATCATGGTTGAACTTCTGAAAAATAAAGACAAAGAAAAAAATCCTGAAAGCAACCAGAGGGAAATGGGGTATGGGGTATGTTACAAAGGACTGTAGATTTCTCATTAGAGATCATGGAGAACAAGGAAGTTACATGATACTTTAAAAGTGCTGAAAGAAAAGAATTGTCACCCCAGAATTCTGTGTCCAGTGAAAACATCCTTCAGGAGTGAAGGTAAAATAAAAACATTCTCAAACAAAGGAAACTAAATTCATAAACAGTTTACCCGTTCTTAATTGCTAAAGGAATTTCTTTGGATAAAAGGGAAATAATACCAGAAGAAAACTTGGAACTTCAGGAATACAGGAAGAGGAAAAAATGTAAATATCTCAATAAGTATAATAGAAAGGAACATAAGAAATATTTGAAGTAATGGGCTGACATTTTCCCAAAATGAATGCTTGACCCTAAACCATAGATACAAGAAGCTCAGAAATTACCAAGTATAAAAAAATTCCATAAAATCTACAACTCTGTATATCATATTCAAACTGAAGAAAACCTAAGACTAGAGGAAATTCTTGAAGAAAATCAGAGGGGGAAACCCACCTTACCTACAGAAGAACAAGGATAAGAATTACAATGGACTTCTCAGAAACCATGCAAACAAGAAGAGAGTGGACTAAAATATTTAGAGTGTTGAAAGAAAGAAAAACATCACCTAGAGTTCTATATTCAACAAAATTATCCTTCAAAAGACCCTCAGACAAAAACTGAAGGTATGTGTTGCCAGTAGACCTGCCTTGCAAGAAATGTTAAACAAGCTCTTCAGAGAGGGGGAAAATTATATATGTCAGAAACTCAGATCTACATAAAAAGAGGAAGAGCATCAGAGAAGGAATAAATGAAAGTAAAACAAAATCTTGTATGTTTTATTAGGCTTAACTGATCTAACAGATAACTCTTTGAAGTAATGATAGCAACAGTGTATTAGGAGACTGTAGCATATGGACAAGTGAAATAATGACAGCAATATTATAAGGGATAGGAAAGAGGATTTGGGAATACTCTGTTATAAGGTTGTTATGAGGTACCTGCACTACCCATGAAATGGCATAGTGTTATTAGTGGAAGTGGACTTAGATTCTTTGTAAATGCATATTGGAGACTCTAGTAGAATTCTCAAAGAAGTATAATTGATATGCTAAGAGAAAAGACAAAATTGAGTTATATAAAATGCTCAATTAAAACCAAAGAAGGCAGAAAAATAGGAAAAGATTAAAAAAAAGAGCACATACAATGAATAGAAAACAGTTGCAAATATGGTAGATATTAATCTATCATATGATATAAATAATCATTTTAAAGGTGAACAACCTAAAATATACCAATTAAAACACAGAGACTGTCAGAGTAAATAAAACAATAAGGACCAACTACATGTTGTCTATAAGAAACTCACTTTAAATATAAAGAGACAGATATATTAAAGGATGGAGAAAGATATACCATGCTAACACTAATAAAAAGAAAGTTGAAATAGCTGTGTTAATTTCAGACAAAGCAGACTTCAGAAAAAAATAGAAATTATCAGAGATGAGATAGATGAAACATAATGATAAAGGGATCAATTCTCTAAGAAATTATACTGATTCTTGACATGTATGCACCTAACGAGAGAACATCAAAATATGTAAGGCAAAAACTGATAAAACTGTGAGGAGAAATGAACAAATCCTCTCCTCTATCAGTAATTGACAGATCCAGTGAACAGTAAATCAATAAGGATATAGTTGACCTGAAAGGCATCATCAATCATGTCCAATTGACATTATAGAATAATTCACCCAACAACAACAGAATACACATACTTCTCAAGCTGACATGAACATTCACTAACATAGACCACATCATATCCCATAAAATATACTAACACATTTAAAAGATTAAAAATCATTAAGGGTATGCTCTCAGAACACAATGGAATTGATCTAGAAATCAACGACAGAAAGATAGCTGGAAAAATGCCAAAATATTTGGAGATTAAACAATAGACTTCTATGGGGAGCCTGGGTGGCTCAGTCGGTTAAGCATCTGCCTTCAACCCAGATCATGATCCCAGGGTCCCAGGATTGAGCCCCGCATTGGGCTCCCTGCTCAGCAGGCAGTCTGCTTCTCCCTCTGCCCCTCACCCTGCTCATGCTCTTTCTCTCACTCTCTCTCAAACAAATAAATAAAACCTTTAAAAAAAGACTTCTAAATAATATATAGATCAAAGAAGTCTCAAGAGAAATTTAAAAATGTTGTGAACTAAATTAATATGAATATACAACTTAGAAAATTTTGTGAAGTGCAGCAAGAGCAATGCTTAGAGGAAAATTTATACCATCAAATGCATATGTTAGAAAAGAAGAAAGATGTAAAATCAATAATCTAAACTTACGTATTAGGAAACTATAGAAAGAAGAGCAATATAAGCCTAAAGCAAGCAGAAGAAAATAAATAATTAAAAAATAGAGAGGATATCAATGAACTTAAAAACAGAAAACCAGTAGAGAATATCAATGAATCAAAAGCTGATTCTTTGAAAAGAACAATAAAATTGATAATCATCTGTCAGTCTAACCAAGAAAGAGCTAAGAGAGAAGACACAAATTACTCATCAGAAATGAAAAAGAGGACACCACTACTTTTCCCATGGTCATTAAAAGGAAAATAAAGGGTATTATGAACAACTCTATGCTTACAAATTTGATAACTTAGATGAAACAGACCCATTCCTTGAAAGACACAACTACCAAAAGTCACATAAGAAGAAAAAGACTATCTGAATAGGTCTATATCTATTAAAAGTATTAAGTCAAAATTAATAATCTTCCAAAAAAGAAAGCACAAGGCCCAGATGTTTTCACTGCTGAATCCTATCAAACATTTAAAGAAGGAATAATGTCAATTTTCTACCAGAAAATAGAAGCAGAGTACACTTCCTAATTCTTTCTATGAGACCAGCATTACCCCAATATCAAAACCAGAAAAAGGTATTACATGAAAGGAAAACTATAGACCAATATCTCTCATGAACTTACATGCAAAAATACTCAAAAAATATTAGTAAATTGAATCCAATAATTTTATAATTTATAAATTTATAAAATAAATTATGCACCATCAACAACTGGAATTTATTCCAGTTATGTTCTAATTCAAAAATCAATTAATGTGATCAATCACATAACAGGCTAAAGGAGAAAAATCATACAATCATAATCAATAGATTCAATAAGAAATTGACAAAATCCAAATTTCACTTGTGATTTTAAAAAAAACTCAGCAAGGGGCACCTGGATGGCTCGGTTGTTAAGCGTCTGCCTTCGGCTCAGGTCATGATCCCAGAGTCCTGGGATCGAGCCCCGCATTGGGCTCCCTGCTCAGCGGAAAGCCTGCTTCTCCCTCTCCCACTCCCCCTGCTTGTGTTCCCTCTCTCACTGTGTCTCTCTCTGTCAAATAAATAAATAAAATCTTTAAATAAAAAAAAACCTCAGCAAACTAGGAATACAGGAAAATTCCTTAACTTATTAAAGAACATCTATCAAAAAAAATATCTATGGGACAAATGCGTGGCTCCATCAGTTAAGCATCCCAATCTTGATTTCAGCTCAGGTCATGATCTCAGGGTTGTGAGATCAAGCCCCCCACCAGGCTCTGCCCTGAGCATGGAGCCTGCTTAAGATTCCCTCTCCTTTTGTCCCTCCCTCCCACCTCTCAAAAAAAAATCTATGGCTAACATCATACTTAATGGTGAGAAACTAGGTGTTTTCCCACTAAGACTGAGAACAAGACAAGATTGACCCTTTTTACCACTCCGATTCAACATTATACTGAAATATACTGGAAGTCCTAACTAATGCAGTAAGAGAAGAAAGGAAACAAAAGGTATACAGATTGGGAAGGAAGAAATAAAACTATCTTCATTCACAGATGACATGATTTCCGATATAGAAAATCCCAGAGAATGGACAAAATAACTCCTGGAACTAACAAGCGATTATAGCGAGGTTGCTGGCTATGTAATTAATATACAAAAGTCAAGTGCTTTCCTATATACCAGCACTGACAGTTTGGAATATGAAATAAAAAAACACAATGCTATTTACATTACCATCCAAAAAAATTAAATCTTCAGTTACAGTTCTAACAAAATGGGTCTATATGAGGAAAACTACAAATCTCAGGGAAGAATTCAGTTATTTAAATAAATGAAGAGATATTCCATGTTATGGATAGGAAGACAATATTTTTAAGATGGTCATTCTTCCTAACTGGATCTATAGATTCAAGACAATCCCAATCAAAATCCCATCAAGTTATTTTGTGGATATCAACAAATTGATTCTAGAGTAAATATGGAAAGGCAGAAGATCCAGAATAGCCAACACAATACTGAAGAAAGAGAACAAAGTTGGATGACTGACAGTGTCTGATTTCATGACTTACTATAAAGCTACAGTAATCAAGACAGTGTGGTATTGGTGAAAAAAACAGACAAATAGATCAATAGAACCAAATGAATAACCTAGAAATAGACCCACACAAATATAGTTAACTGATCTTTGACTAAAGAGCAAATACAATTCAAAGGAGAAAAGACAGTCTTTGCAACAAATGGTGATGTAACAATTGGACATTCAAATGCAAAAAAAAAAAAGTGAATCTAGACATAGACCTTACATTTTTCACAAAAATTAACTCAAAATGGATCTATTGTAAAATGAAAAATTATAACAATTCTAAAAGATAACAGAGGAAAATCTAGGTGACCTTGAGTTTGGTTATGACTTTTTAGATACAAGAACCAAAAACACAATGTATGAAAAAAATTGAAAAGTTGAGCTTTGTTAAAATTAAAAATGTGTTCTCTGCAAAAGGCACTGTTAAGATAATGAAAAGACAAGCCACAGACTGGGATAAAACATTCACAAAACACATATCTGGTAAAGATATTCATATCCAAAATATAAAAAAAACTTTTAAAACTCAACAATAAGAAAACAAACCAGTTTTCAAAATGGACAAAAGATCTAAAGAGCTACCTCATCAAAAAAGATATACAGGTGGCAAACAAGCATATGAAAAGATGCTCAACATGATATGTCATAAGGGAATTACAAATTACAACAACAATGAGATACCACTACACACTTATTAGAATATCTAAAATCCAAAAACCCAATATTACATCCTGGCAAGGATTCAGAACATGGGAAACTCTCACTTATTGTTAATGGCAATGAAAAATGGTACTTCCACTTTGGAGGACAGTTTAACGGTTTCTTACACAGTTAAACATACTTTTACCATATGATCCAGCAATTGTGTTATGTCCAGAAAAAAAAAACAAACAGCACACAAATATCTATAGCAGCTTTATTCTTGATCACCAAAGGTGGAAGGAACCAAGATGTCCTTCAATAGGCGAATGGATAAACAAACATCTTTGGTACATCCATACAATGGAATGTTACTTAAGCAATGAAAACAAATGAGCTATCAAGCCACAAAAAGACATGGAAGAACTTTAAATACATATTGCTAAGTGAAAGAATCCAGTCTGAAAGGCCATATATTGTAAGATTCCAACTATATGATATTATGGAAAAGGCAAAACTATAGAGATAGTAAAAAGATCAGTGGTTGCCAGGGGTTTGTGTGGGGGTATGGAGGGATGACTGGATGGATCATAAGAAATTTTTAGGGTGGTGAAACTATTCTGTATGATACTGTAATGGTGAATACATGACATTATGCATTTGTCAAAACCCACAGGACTATGCAACACAAAGAATAAACCTTAATGTAAACTATGGACTTTAGTTAATAATAATGTATCAATATTGGCTTGTTAATTGTAACAAATGTACCATACTAAAAGAAGATGTTAATAATAGGGGTAACTGTGTGGGAGTAGAGGGTGGTAATATGAGAACACTCTATACTGTTTGATTTTTCTGTAAATCTAAGACTGTTCTTTAAAAAGTTTATTAATTATCAGAAATGTTACTGTTTGATTTTCCTGTAAACCTAAGACTGTTCTTTAAAAAGTTTATTATCAGAAATGTTAAAATTTAAAGATGGATTTTGTAACACAGAGAAATCACTAAAAAATATTGTACACAATAATAGATGAAAACAGAATAGTAAAAATGTTTATCCCAAAATAAGGCAGGATGAGAGAAATAAAGGAATGAAACATAGAAGAAAAAAACAAACAAACATGGCAGACCTAAATCCAAACACATCAACAATTACGTTAAATATAAATCGTCTAAACATACCAGTTAAAAAACAGAACAACAGATACTAGGGAAAAAACAGACAGCCTGGCCCCTGCATCCTAGTCCTCAATATTCACAGTCTAATTGAGAAATATAACCCAGAACCAGAGAAACTGATAAGTGAACCTCATACTCATGGTGCTCCAACCGTCCTGAAAACATCTTTCAGTTTTTCGAGCACACTAAAATCATTTCTGCCTCAGGGACTCTGTACTTGCTGTTTTCTCCTCCTGGAACATTATTTGCATGACTGATTCCTCATCTTTTAGGGCTGAGTTAAAATGTCACCTCCTCAGAGAAGCCTTCTCAGGCCACCCTATGTAGTTAGCTTGTCTCTCCTTCAATCTCTATCTCCTTGTCTTGCTTTTCTTTGTATCCTTTATCACTATCTGAAATTATCTTGCTTGCTTGATTGTTTATTTCTTTGTTATCTCTCTCACTAGGATGTCAGGTTCATGAAGGCAGAGAATCATGTCTGTTTTGTCCACTGCAATATCCCCAGCATGTAGTAAGTGTTCATAAATATCTACTGAGTGAGGGAGCAAGGAACTTTTAAAATGTATTGAAAATATATATCAACATAAAATTGGAGCATGGAATGTGGAGCATAGAAAGTTTTTTTTAATCAGTTGTGGTTAACTGGGGAAGTCTTCTTAGAAAAGGTAAACTTTGTTAAAGGTTTTGAAAATGGTCAGATAGGAATTGCAGAGAGGGGGACAAGACATTCCAGGTCATGACAATTTCACAAGCATGCAGCTTAGAGATGTAAACATAGTTTAACAGCATGGTCCCAATTGGGCCATATCTAGGATTCAATTACATCTGGCAGGTGGAGTTAGGTTATGCTTTCTTTACCACTCTCCACCCATAAACCAATAACAATGATTAATTTGTACTGGTACAAAATCTTCTGATAAAGGACATCAGCCATATCTCCTCTTGGATTTCTGATGAATGTATGGAGAACCCAGCTGAAGATATGTTTCTGAACAGATTGTAGGGCCCCTGGGAAAGAATCCACCAATGAGCAAAAAGAAGTCAGGCATGATGAGTCAGATTTAGCGAGAGGGGCTGAGAACGAGGGGCAGGCAGAGTTTACATTTATAGCATAGTTGTTGTTGCCTAAATCCATCTCAACCCAATAACTCTGACTGGGCAAATATGTGCTCTGGTGTATTAAGACTGTGAGTAAAAGGCAAGTGAGTTAAACTTTGTAACATCTCAGGACCCAAATAACCATGCTATGAGATTCTCCTAAGGGAACATAATGCAGGAAGGAGAAAGCTTTGCCCCTTCTGACTTTGCAGTTGATTGACAAGGTCTCATTGTTCTATGAGGATTGAGAGCATCGATAGCCAGAATAATCAACAGGATACAACAGGCTGGCAAGGCAGCACAGTATCAGCAGCAGTGATGGTGGTCTGGCTAATTCAGAACTCATGTAAGATAACCCCTGGAGACTCCCATAAATACTTTGGCAGTGTCTTTTTGAGAGGGACAGGTTTAAAATTACTGTGTGAGCAGATAGGGGCCAGAGCCAGGGTCGGTTGGTTACAGCCATAAATCAGACAGGCTAGCACAATGAAACATGATACAAAAATAACCTTCACACTAGAATGACTATACATTATTTACTCTCTGACAAGAGCAGTTGTTTTCTTAGTGCCGTTAACTGATTTGATGGTATTAAAAACCTAATAATTAAAATGACAAACTCACATGGACAAGTCAATTAAAATCTGCTTTGGTTAATCAATTTCTTTCTCAAAGCATGTTACTGCACTTCTAGAAAACCTGTTTATACTTGGGCATATTTAGTGAATGTGTTCATCATCAGTTCCAGGACAGAAATGACACATTTTAAAATAGGAATCCTAGAACCACATACAAACCCACAGAAAGGAACATTAAAAATGGGATAAATACAAGTCCTAGCTACAGCAATCAGACAACAAAAAGAAATAAAAGGCATCCAAATAGGTAAGGAAGAAGTAAAACTATTTGCAGATGACATGATACTATATATAGAAAACCTGAAAGACTCCACCAAAAAACTGCTACAACTGATAAATGAATTCAGTACAGTTGCAGGATACAAAATCAGTGTATAGAAATACAACATATTTCTATAATGAAGCAGCAGAAAGAGAAATTAAGAAAAAAATCCCATTTACCATTGCACCAAAAACCGTAAGATACCTAAGATTAAACCTAACCAAAGAGGTAAGACCTGTACTCTGAAAACTATAAAATACTGATGAAACAATTGAAGATGACACAAAGAAATGGAAAGACATTCCATGCTCATGGATTGGAAGAATATTGTTAAAATGTCTATACTATCCAAAGCAATCTACACAGTTAATGCAATCCCTAACAAAATACCAACAGCATTTTTTACAGAGCTAGAACAAACAATCCTAATATTTGTATGGAGCCACAAAAGACACCGAATAACTAAAGCAATCTTGGGGGAAAAAAAGCTGGAGGCATCACAATTCCAGACATTAAGTTATATTACAAAGCTGGAGTAATCATAACAGCATGGTACTGGCACAAAAATAGACTCATACATCAATGGAACAGAATAGAAAACCCAGAAATAAGCTCACAACTATATGGTCAATTAATCTTCAACAAAGCAGGAAAGAATATCCAGTGGGAAAAAGTCTCTGTAACAAATGGTGCTGGGAAAACTGGACAGCCACATGCAAAAGAAAGAAACTGGACCACTTTCTTATACCATATACAAAAATAAATTCAAAGTGGATTAAAGACCTAAATGTGAGATCTGAAACCATTAAAATCCTAGAAGAGAACACAGGCAGTAACTTCTTTGACATCAGCCATAGCAACTCTTTTCTCGATATGTCTCCTGAGGCAAGGGAAACAAAAGCAAAAATAAACTATTGGGACTACATCAAAGTAAAAACTTTTTACACAGCAAAGAAAACAATCAATAAAACTAAAAGGCAACCTATGGAATGGGAGAAGATATTTGCAAATGACATAGCCAATAAAAAGTTCATATCCAAAATCTATAAAGAACTGATACAACTCAACACCAAAAAACGAATAATCCAATTTAAAAGTGTGCAGAAGACATGAACAGATATTTCTCCAAAGAAGACATACAAATGGCTAACAGACACATGAAAAGATGCTCAACATCTCTCATCATCAGGAAATGCAAATCAAAACTGCAATGAGATATCACCTCACACCTGTCAGAATGGCTAAGATCAACTCCAGAAACAACAGGTGCTGGTGAGGATGTGGAGAAAAAGAAACCCTCATGCACTCTTGGCAGGAATGCAGCCACTCTGAAAAACAGTGTGGAGGTTCCTCAAAAAGTTAAAAATAGAACTACCCTATGATCTAGCTATTGCACTACTGGATATTTACCCAAAGAATACAAAAACCCTAATTCAAAGGAATACATGCACCTGTATGTTTATGGCAGTATTATTTAAAATGGCCATGATATGGAAGCAGCCAAGTGTCCATCGATAAAGTCATGTATAAAGAAGATGTGGTATATATATACAGTGGAATATTATTTGGTCATAAAAAGAATGAAATCTTGTCATTTGCAATGGCATGGATGGAGCTAGAGGGTATAACACTAAGTGAAATAAGCCAGTCAGAGAAAGACAAATACCATATGATTTCATACATATGTGGAATTTAAGAAACAAAACAAGCAAGCAAAGGTGGGGGGGAAGAGACTAATCAAGAAACAGACTCTTAATTATAGAGAACAAACAGATGGTTACCAGCGGGGAGGAGGGTAAAGGGATGGTCTAAATAGGTGAGGGGGACTAAGGAGTGCACATGTGATTAACACCAGGTGATGTATGGAATTGTTGAATCACTACATTAAAAAAAAAGAAGGGATGTTTGTCTTTAAAAAATGTATTTTAAATGGGATAAATATAACTCAATTGGAATGTCACGGGAAATGTCATCTCATTGGTTGTGTTCTTGGAGATAGGCAAACACTTCCCAGAATGCTTTTCTACAGAACCATATATTCCACTTTGGGCCAGCTCTTGAAATATTAGGAATAGGGGCACCTGGGAGGCTCATTCGGTTAAGTGTCTGCCTTTGGCTCAGGTCATGATCTCGGGGTCCTGGGATGGAGTCCCGCATCAGGCTCCCGCTCAATGGGGAGTCTGCTTCTCCCTCTCCCTCTGATCCTCCCCCCTGCTCACTCTCTCTCTCTCAAATAAATAAATAAAATCTTTTAAAAAAAAGAAATAATAGGAATAATAGCCAACACTTACTTGTTGGTCTTACTATGAGCCAGATATAACTCTAAGTATTTACATGTAAAAACATACCCAATCCTCCCAAAATTCCTATTAGTGAAGCACGTATTATCTCTACTTTTCAGTTGAGCAAAACAAGGCTCAGGAAGTTTACATAGTGAGTGGCAGAGAGAGTATTCTAACAGTCTGGTATCAGAAATAAAGCTCTTATCTTTGAGTGCTTTCTGTGCATTACATCCCACCTCCATCACAGCCTACCCTTCTGAGCAGTCCTCATACAACATGGAAAATAGGCTAAACAAAAATGTGCCTGCTCATGAACTTGTCTGTTCAGCCCACTCTCTCCATGGGCAAGTAAGCATGCTCTTTAATTAGAAACCTATGCTCTTTCACTCTAAGCAAACGGGTTGGTAGCAAAATAATTCTCCCAGCACTAGTTAAAGCTACTTAGTTTACCTCCTAAGACAAAACTGTTCTATTCCACATCTGGATATGATCCCCATGACTAGCTATTAGTAGGACATTCGTTTTAAGTTGGTTCTCCAGCATTGAGATGACTCTTATCCAGTCATCTGTTTTCTCTACTCTGGTTCAAGGTTCAGTTTCACAAGGAAATAGGCCATAAGGGTAAATAAATCTTGCACATAAATTTTAACCAATTTTTCAAAACTGTTTCTTCTATCTCCCCTGCTTTGTATTATTTTATATCACACGCCTGATGACCTAACCATTTTCCATTTTCTGTTTTGGTACAGATAAACCTAATTTACAATCCCAGCTCTGCCACTTCCTAGCTCCATGTTTAATCTAGGGCAAGCTACTTAACCTTCCTTTGATTTAATTTTCTCAGCTCTAAAATGGGCACACAGATCTCTCCTCACAAGGGATTTAGTGAGGAGAAAGTGAGCATATGTGTGAAAACATTTGGCAAAAAAGATACAAAATAATATATTATCATTTTGCTTTAAATTGCATAAATTCTCGGGGTGCACGTGGAAAGAGCCAAGATGTCCATCAACAGATGAATGGATAAAGAAGATGTGGTATATATATACAATGGAACATTATGCAGCCATCAAAAGGAATGAGATCCTGCCATTTGCAACGACGTGGATGGAACTGGAGGGTATTATGCTGAGCGAAATAAGTCAAACAGAGAAAGACATGTATCATATGACCTCATTGATATGAGGAATTCTTAATCTCAGGAAACAAACTGAGGGTTGCTGGAGTGGGGGGTGGGGTGGGAGGGATGGGGTGACTGGGTGATGGACACTGGGGAGGGTATGTGCTCTGGTAAGCGCTGTGAATTGTGCAAGACTGTTGAATCTCAGATCTGTACCTCTGAAACAAATAATGCAATATATATTAAGAAAGAAAAAAAGAAGAAGAAGAATGTAGCAGGAGGGGAAGAATGAAGGGGGGGAAATCGGAGGGGGAGAAGAACCATGAGAGACGATGGACTCTGAAAAACAAACTGAGGGTTCTGGAGGGGAGGGGGGTGGGAGGATGGGTTAGCCTGGTGATGGGTATTGAGGAGGGCACGTTCTGCATGGAGCACTGGGTGTTATGCACAAACAATGAATCATGGAATACTATATCTAAAACTAATGATGTAATGTATGGGGATTAACATAACAATTAAAAAATTTTTTTTAAAAATTGCATAAATTCTCAGGACAAATAGTTGAAATCAAAAGTGACAATAAAATAATCTTATAAATCCAATGAGACAGGATTTTGATGGATTACCGTTTCCAGTTGTCTATCTATGAACCTCCACTGCTCAGTATTAATGATCTTTATAGATTGTCATTTTCTTGGCATTCAAAAATGGCCAGAGCTCAACCAATGCAAGCACAGTCTCTAGTAAATACACAATTTCAGTCCTCATAAATTCAGTTCCTAGTATCCATCATTTTAACCAATACCTAAACTAAATGCTCAAGTTCTTCAAGAACAATGTCTAAAGCTAAGTTATCAGCCCAAATTTCCAGAGAGTGGGTTCAATTTTTAATTAAAATAGACCATGAGGAATCGTTAGCTACTCCAGAACACCTCCAAACTATTAGTCTTTCTCTAACCCTCAGGCATTCTGGAATACCAGAGTCCAGACCAGCATAAAGAAGTATGTTTTCAAAAAAAGGGAAATTCAAAATGAGAAATTACAGAAGGAAACTGAATCCACCAGACAAATTTTCAGCAAGAAATTAACATATGCCACATTTGCAAAAAGGATAAAACAACCCACTCTCCCAAATATCCATATTTTAAATTAAACCTTTATTAAATATTGAGATCAGTTGAGTTCCCATCAATATTACACATGTCCTGCAATATTGTAATCATACATATTTCATTAACTACATATCCACAGCTTTCTAATAAGATTTCCATTTGGGCTTCCTGTCACTGGAGCTTATATTAGCATATAGGCACTTGGAGTCCATGAGGAAGGGAAGGAAAAACATAACAACCAAAATGTGCTTTCATTCTCACTGTCAGCAGGAACTGTAGCCTGAGACACATAACTGAAAAGCAATACTGGCTTGAAATACTGCATTAGACAAGGAAAAAATACAGCGGCAGATTCAGAACAGAGAAAAGAAAGTGTAACATTGTTTATCACAGGTAATTGCAGGCTTTCAATATTTTTTAATTTATTAGATATCATTTCACCAAATTTCCTGTCTTCATTTGCATGAAAGAAAGAACTCTGACATTTGCCTCTGCAAAATACTCATTATCAGGTAGAATTTTGAAATCTAGAGCACACAGTAAGAGGCACAGACAGGCAGCCCTCAAGTTACAAGCCAATGACTCACAGTGTTCTGTTATTACTTGCTTAATTTCTGACACTTGCCTTTCAAGCCATCTCTTCAATTTGAATGAATGCTGCATGCACTTAACCTTCACCTTTATTTTTTCTCTACCATTTTTCAGGTCATGCTTGTCTTAACTTGACCAAGTAGAGCAGGACAGGGTCACCATGAAATGTCAGTGCCAAAATAGATTTGCAAAAGCAAAATCAGGGATAGCCTGGGATTTGTTTGCCTGGAGAACAGGGGCAGGCTGCCACAATCTGGCCTTTGAGCCAAAGAGAATTGGGAGCAGAGTTAGGATCAAATATAGGGTCATCCCAGCAGGGAATGACAGATCCAAGCAGATGAAGGTGAGAGTTTACATCCATGGGCAAAACTGAGGCCAAAGCTATAAAAGGCCTGACAACTAGGGTGGATACAGAAAAATCCTCTGTATAGCATTTCCTTGTTTTCAGGTACTTTTTGAAGGCATAGGACCCCAATCCCTTAGATATGCCTCTATCAGTATGAAGAGCACAAATCTCTTCACATTAAACTCCTATGATACCTAGCATGCAGTAAATGTTTAGAAATTATCTAAATAGTGTGCTATAAAATACAAGTCCTTGATCCTTTATATGCAATTCTAAAATACAAAGCTCTCTGAAATGGAAAGATATTTATAACTCATTTGGCATCAAAATCTGACATGAACAATTGTGAGGTTATTTATAGTCTACATTTATCTTTCTTAGAGTGAATATACATTTTGCTGCAGAAATATTACTGTTTGATTATGAAGCACTGCCCCACACTCCACTATGGACATCATAAAATGTTTGGTACACACATTGGATTACCTTACTAAAATCTGAAAAATTCTTCACAAACTAATGATGTAATGTGTGGTGATTAACATAACAATAAAAAATTTAAAAAAAATAAAATCTGAAAAATTCTGAATTTCAAATCACAGTTGGTCCTAAGAATCAGATAAGGGATGTGGACCTGTATTAAAAGCAGTTGTCAGGGTGCCTGGGTGGCTCAGTCTGTTAAGCAGCCAACTCTTGGTTTCAGCTCAGGTCATGATCTCAGTTTCCTGGGATCGAGTACCACATTGGGCTCTGCTTGAGATTCTCTCTCTCCCTCTCCCTCTGCCCCTCCCCTGCTCACATTTCTCTAAATAAATAAAGAAGTCTTTAAAAAATAAATAAAAGCAGTTGTCTCTAAATACTGGAATTGTATACTTTGTTTTTTAAACTTTTCTGTATTTTTAATATTTTCTATAGTACACATATTCTTTTTATAATTATAAAGATATCTTAATAAAACACCTATTCATCACAGATATTGCAGGACATCTCTCTACTCATATCCTTTTAATAGTTAATTCATTACATACACTTAAAACAGTTCTCTAAACATTATACTATAAATCAGGCTTTTTATCAATAGAAACTTTCACTTCATTCCAAATGAGGATGAGAGGTATTGCACCTTAACTTTTCTTCCCCAACCATTCATTTTTTAAAATGAATAACCTCAGACCTACATGCATGTTTTAGAGGGAATTTATGTATTGAGTGACATTGTTTTTCAAACTCTTCTGCCAAGGCAGAAGAGAATGAACAGTTACTCCTGGGGGCCTGAGGGCATATAAAGTCTGTCTGCTTGGTTCTCCATTGTAACCTAGGTGCCCAACTCAGGTCCAGGTGTGAGTGAAATGAGTAAAAAAAAAATAAATAAGCTAATAAAGGGTCTGGGAACCTGTCAGGGAGGGTAGGAGTGTAAGAAAGGGAGGAAATGCAGGCCCATCAAGGGAAAAAAAAAGAATTAATGCAGCAGCTAAGGGCAAAAAAACACCAAGAACAAACTGCTAGCTTTAACAGTTTTGCTAAAGATTGACTTTTCAATAGATACCAGAGCCAGGATATGGATTGGGGAAGTGGGGCACCTCAGCAAAGGAGCAGAGGAGACAGACAAGTATGTGGAGGAAACTGTAAGCCAGATGCATCTGCTCAGGATTCACACAGTTGTTCCTACTTT
The DNA here is from genome assembly GCF_964656455.1 of Halichoerus grypus. NCBI lineage: Eukaryota > Metazoa > Chordata > Mammalia > Carnivora > Phocidae > Halichoerus > Halichoerus grypus. Next base: position 21,816,566 of record NC_135727.1, on the reverse strand, counting down.
TCTTTATGGTAAATGTAATTCAGACCACTGAGAGATCTAAGTCTTTCCTCCCTGTCCCACTCCCCTATACTCCTGGACAGGTTCCCAGACTCACCAAGATCTTGTTTCTAGTCTGAAGACTGCTTGAGTATGTGATTATAAAACAGGAAGTCACACAGGGCCCTTTAATGAAATCAAGGCCACAAATACTGTCTATGAAAGGCTTCCTGCACAAAATTAGGGTAAGACATAAAGTGTCACTTGTCATAAATCTGTGCAATTATAGAAGAGATAAATCCACATTTGGAGCATGATGTTGATGGATCAAATTCCCAATCTCTTGATCTCTCTCTCTCTCTCTCTCTCTCTCTCTCACACACACACCTCTCATACATTCTCCATTGTCATTCTCATAAATACATACCTAAAAACACCAATATATCAACTACATCTTTGAGAATCTTGCATTCTGAAGCATCTAAAATGTCCTTTGACAAATAATTAGAAAATATTTCCACCAAAGGCCAATTATTTTTAAATTTAAAAAAATCTCTAGATTCCAGCTTTAGTCTGCACCCTGACTCTGGACACAAACTCGACATCTAATTTTAATTATCCATCTTACAAATGTGTAATGAAACAGGTAAGGGGATATCAATGTGAAAGTATGGGTGACAGAACAAACACATCCCCAATGATGGAAAAACTCCAGAAAGCTCCTCTTCTTCCCAGAAGATCATCTTCATATTACAGAGGATAATGCATTTTGCTTTCTTCAGTGAAAGGAACACACCTGACAGGCCAGTTTTAGAGTATGCCAGTGACTTCAATGAAGGCCTCCTCCTTAGAAGACACTTGTCATCAAGTTTTCCATGCCACTCAGCCACAATGAAAAAGCTTAAGGCAAAATCCAACAAGTTCAATCAGTTTCAACTTCACAAAGGCAGAAAAATACCCAGCTAGATTTGCCTTCATGAGAAAGTACCTTTAAATATGCTTAGAGTGTCTTTTTTTTTTTACAAGATCCCTCTGTTTGCATATGATCTGCTCACTGCAATATAACACACGCATAAAACAGTGCAACTGTGTTTGTTTTAATAATCCCATTTTGAGCAGCTGTTTAATGATCCATGGTGTTAAATGAAAACTACAGGTGTTCCAAATGCAAACCTTATGGCCCAGGGCCCCCCTTATTACTGCTTCACAATTAGCAGCCAACTGCTCTTAGGCTGCGCAAAGAATTGCCACCATCATCATTACATTATTTCTTAATTTCATTCTCTACCTAAGTGTCTTCCCCCAAAGGAAAAACCTGCTTGGCATGGGAAAGCATAACAGTGACAAAACTAAAAGGGAAGGCAAACACAAACCATTCCCTGCCCAACCACAGGCAGGCCTCAGTTAAGGGGGAAAAGCTGGCTGAAAGGCTCAGACACTTGAGGAATACTCGAGTGGCTTGATGGTCAAACTGAGCAAAGCCTTCTTGAAACTATCAGTGTTCATGAAGATTCCATTGACTCTTTCCTCCCCATGATTTTCCAAGCTTTATTACTCTCCTAAACCAAATTACCAGAAGCCACATAACTGGACCCTATCACTCTGGCTTCTGCTTTTACACAACTATCATTTTAACCTCACAACTTCAGCTTTCACTGAGGGTATATATAATAAGCAGTAAAGGAGAAAAGCTTCCTTATCATGTGAAATTGCTAATCTATAGCATCATTCATTACATAGCTCAATACCCCTTACATAAACATGCCTGAGACAAAATTAATCAGAGCTCAGCAACAAGTTTATCTTTCCATATCAATGGGTATTCTTTCTTCTATAAAAGTAGTAGTTCTCAATTCTGGCTGCACATTAGAATCATCTAATAGTCAGCATATTCACATGCCATCTCCATCCTAGACCAGTTAAATTTGGATTTCTAGAAGTGGGTGCTGGACAGGGCTGTTGAGTTGTGCAGCATCAGGGGTCGCCATTTACAATGTGCTTGGCTAAGCTCCAGGATTATACTCTGCAGCCAAGATTGAGAACCACTGCCCCAGAAAATGAGAGTTTTATAACTCACTGCCTTTGCCTCCTCATTTTGGTTACTAAGAAGCTCAAAACTAATTGTGTTGAATTGCAGTAGTTTTCCTCTGCCAGACTTTTTCAATATAATTTTCCCTCTGAATCCCCTTGCATTAAGGGTTTTACCAGTACTTTAATGTAAGCTACCAAATATTCTTTTTGTAGATAAAGCAAAATAAAACAAGCAAATAAATAAAGTAAGAATTTGTTGGGAGGCAAAGGTAGATCAATATATATCTTTAATAATCACTTCAAACATAAGATGGCCAAAAATGAACCCCTGGTTCCCCTCATACTAGCTCTTCCCTAATTCTTCCCCATTGCAGTAAAGGATGCCCCATTTGCTCAGTTGCTCAAAAGCGATCCTTGACTCTTTTTCTCTTTCATCCCACATCTTGGAAACATCAGCAAGTCTTTTTAGTTATACCTTCAAAACATGTAAACTTAACCACTTCTCGCCATTTCCACTGTTACCAGTTTTTTTGAGGGGAGTTCGTTTTGTTCATTTTTGGGTTTGGGTTTGTGGTTTTGTTTTTGTTATTGCTTTTGGTAGCTTCCAACAATCCCAGAATCTCTGGGGCTTCTGGAAATATTTATTTCTTGCTCAAGTTACATGAGGGCTGCAACTCAACTGAATTCTGCTGGGTTCCACTGGGATGAACTTAGTTTCATGTGTCCACAAAGGACCCTGAAGGCCATGATATTCTCATAGTGGAGAACAGAAGTTCATGGGCAGCAGAGCCAAACCATAAGTGCATTTGCAGCTCTGCTCTGATAGGATATAGGTTACATCTTCTCAAATTTAATTGAGAAGTTAAAGCCCAAAGTTAAGAGGGAGGGAAAATATATTTAGCCTACAGGAAATCATGGCAAGAAAGGAACAAATACTTTCGAACAAATATACAATTACCACAGTCTCCTAATGGCTATCCCAGTTTCCACCTTTGATGCCTTTGTTTTTTTTCTCAACATAGCAGCCAGAAGATTCTTATTAAAATTCAAAACTGATAACGTAACGCCCTTGCTTAAAACCCTCCAATGGCTTCCCATCACATTTAGATTCAAATATAAATAATTTGTTTGTTTGTTTGTTTGTTTAAAATTCCCTTCATGATCTGGCCCCTGCCTACCTCTATGGTCTTCTCTAAGTACTCCCCTCTTTACAAAATCTGTTCTGGCTATATTGATCCTCAAATATATCTTCCCCCACTCAGGGCCTTTTCATTGGCTATATCCTCTACCTGGAATGTTCTTCCACTTGGTCTTTGTAGTCTGGCTCCTTCTTTCATTAAAAACTAAGTATTTCCTCCTCAGAGAACCCTTCCCTGACAACATAATCTAAGGTTGCTCCCCCCACTCACTCTATCACATACGCCTATTTTAATTACCTGCACGCCATGTATCATTATCAGAAATCATTTATATTATTTTATTTACATGTTATATAAGCCCTCCTTACTCAAGTTTAAACTTTTTTTAAGATTTTATTTATTTATTTGAGAGAGAGCATAGGAGCAGGGAGAGGGGCAGAGGGAGAAGCAGACTCCCCGCTGAGCAGGGAGCCCGACACAGGGCTCGATCCCAGGACCCCAGGACCATGACCTGAGCTGCAACTGAGCTACCCAGGCACCCCAAGTTTAAGCTCTTTGGGGGCAGAGGCTTCATCTGTTTTATTAACTGTTTTATCTTATAGCACTTAGAACAGCATCTGAAAAATAATAGGTGCTCAATAAATATTCATTGAATGACTCAATCACTCCCCAAGTAATGCTTATACTTGTAAATATTTAAGTAAATATAGTGCTATAGTTTCTTCAAGCATAGGACAGGGAATTGGACAGATTACATTTTAAGTCTCATCAAATCTTAAGATTCTATGGTTTTCTAGCCAAGTCCCTACATTTGTACAGCAATTTTCCACCTGCAAAGACATTCACAATCATTACCACTTTTGATTCTCACAAGAACCCTGTGGGATTTCCAGGGTAAGGTATTAATACAAGTGAAGAAACTGCTTTATACATTGGGTCAGGATAAGGGAGAGGCAACAACTCAGAAGAACACTGTTACTGACTGACCCTTTAGTACATGGACAGATGTAAGCAGTAGGATCTAAGCTCTTCAGGTTTTACACTTTCCCCCTCTGATCCCCTTAAGACATTCAGACACTGATACTAGTGTTGTACACTAGCCCCAACCATCTCTTTTTCCTTCAGAATCCAGACTTCCCTACCCTATACTCCTCCACTCAATTGGATCTCGTCAGAGAAATCCATAACTAGATTGTGATCTTTTCCCAAAGCAGTTTGTTCTCCTCCAGGAGAAAGAAACAATCTCCAGAAGTAAATGAGGTGAGATTCTCTGGCTGGTGTAATGCTTTGAAAAGAGTCCGGACCATGGTGAGGAGTACGTCTCATATTCCCCTGTTTACAAGTAAGCAGAAAGAGAAACAGATGGGCCAATTTTACCATCTTACAAAAAACAGTGTTTTCAATATGGTTTCCAATATGGAATTTTGTTGGGGGACTGGATAGCCAAAGAAATTATTTCAGGAAGACAACAATAAACCTAGTTATGGGCAAGCAGCATGTTTTTTGATTGATAGCATTAATTAAAGTGTGGACCAACAAATAAGCCAGACTTCTGCAGTATGTAACTGTCCTTAGAACAAAGTTCAGGTACAGACTGAGCCTGTTGAAGCATGCCCAAATCCTCTACCTCCCACCTGCCAGTGCTTGGAAGTCTTCACAGAGAGCCTTGCCTCTGTTGGTTCTGCTAACAGAGTTGGTGCCTGCCTCTGGCTTCTGAAGAACCCTGCTTTACTCTAGGTAAGATCACCCACACTGGCTTTATCTATTCTCACTGAGAAGCAGGTTAAATCAGAGCAGAGGAAAATAATCCTGCCCAGTGAGACAGCAATACATCAGTGGGGTTCAGAAAACACTTTACTTTTTTTCCTGCAAATTTATTTAAATTCTAGTTAGTTAACATACAGTGTAATATTGGAGAAACTGCTTTTAATCTTAACTTTGGGGAACACTACGCTTAATGAAAGGTAAAGAGGAATGCAGATGATCACCATATGGCCATGTTTAGAAAATAGGAAATGCATAATGATGGTGGAGTTTAACGATGCTTAACTTAATTCCTGATTTCTGATCCCCAACTACCACCACCCCTTAGGTAGATCCTAGTATAATTCCCTCATTTCCAAATGAGAACTCCCATTTAAGGTTATTTTAGCAAGCATAATTTGTTAGGTCAAAGGTATAAGACAAGCAAAAAAAAAAAAAAAAAAAGCACAAGGCAAGCATAACTGGAACATAAAATTGTATATGGATGCAGGGGAGTCAAAGTTTGGAAAAATAAAGAAGAATCTGATCATGCCAGATGTTGCATGGAAGGCTGAAGAGTTTAGACATTCATTTAATTGTAACTCCTGACTTGGCTGGGGAAAGTTGGTGGGCAATAGTGAATACAACAAAGAAGGAACTACTTGTGAAGCCTAGCTCTGACATTACTCACAGATAAAAATAAGCTGTTTAACTACAGGAATTTGAGCAGCACCAACAAGTCCCCATGCTTTGTCCATACCCTCTTCCCACTGACCCAGCCACTACCACCACACCCAAAATCCCAATAATAATGTAATAACAATAACAACAACATTAGTCACTAACCTTTACTAAGTACTTACTATATTCCAGAATCTATTCTAAGCACAACACATAGATTATTACTCATTCCTCTAGTTCAAGACATTAAAACTTCCTGACAAAATGCATAAGTTTCTGGAAATAATACATTAACCCATTATCAATGACTAACATCTAAATATTCACTAGATCATATTAATGAAGGGTGGTATGCAGAGAAATAACATGATGAAAAAAGTTTCTGGAAGATTCATTTGACAGCTGTATAGAGAATCAATTAGGACTAGAAAGAACATAAAACCCTGCAAATGAGTTAAAGGCTGTTCTATAGGAAATCCTGTTGTCAATCCTGTCAATTAAGTTTTAATTGATACATAAGTTTTATAAATTTAGATATATATGTGTGTATATGTATGCATGTATACACACACGTACATACACACACACTCATTTATGTATATACTAGAAAACAAACCCAATCAGATGGGCCCTTTTAAGCAGTAAATGTACAACTGAGAGTATGCAAAGGGAGGCCCAGAATTAAGTATTGGAGTTAGCACTAGAGAGCCTAATTGCTTTGCATAAGAAAATTTGTAATACCTTTAGATTCCTCCTGAGAGGACAGGTGCAAAAAGTAAAGAAAAGGGAAGAGGCCATGAGGAAAGATCAAGGAGGCTAAGCAACATGGTGGGAGGCTGGAGATTGGGTTAAGAGACTTTGAAGGACAAGAATAGCTACTACTCCATTTAAAGTTGTTTGCATGCCTGTGGTAAAAATCCCCCCATATCCCCCAAGCTTCATTAAAATCGGCCACATCCACTTTCCTTGTGTGAGTGGGTTTTTGGAAAATTAAGGCTAAGTTCTGAGTTTGCGACAACATACTATAGAACAGAAACTGCACATACAGCAGAGTGAGAAGACCCTGACATGGCAAGTGCTCAGAGCTACGAGTGACTGCAATGGCTCATGGAGGGCTTTGGACTTTCCACAATCACTGGGATAGAGGTTCCAGCCAATCTTATTTAGATTCTAAGGATGATGAGGGTGACTCTAGCTGACATTATATTGCATGTGTATAGGATTTTCTTAAAATGAAATGCAAAAGCAACAGGAACTAGGAAGTTTTCCAACACAATTTGGTTGCCATAGGCCCCTAAGCTGAGCTATTTTTTTCTTTTTCTTCTCATTTACTTGTGTGTGTGTGTGTGTGTGTGTGTTTTCCCCTTTCAAAGCTGGAAATGGTAAATTACAAAAAAAGGTCCAGTAATTCCAATCGCAGGTATATCATGCCTGCATTCTGCAATCTGTAAGTGAACTTTATGAAGAAAGAAAATTGATCAAGGTAGAAGAAGATTGCAAGCCATATGCCAGTGTCAGGCAGGAAAGCTGCAGCTGCGCTATCAATTAGAACATTCTAATACCCGGTTATGAAGACTGACACTTTGAAAGTAATTAAGTATTAGATATTTTTAGGTAATTGCTGCTGCAGGAACATACAACCTGTGCATTTGGGAGATCGAAGACTTGATAGTGGCATCTTCCTTGGAGGCTGCACTATCTTAATTGTCTCTAATCATTTTCAACACCTATGGTGTTTTGTGATTGCCTCAAGCATAGCAATTGGTCAGATGTGAACCAAGGGAGAACCGCCGCCTCTTCTTTTTTGCTAAGTATCACGGAAATCAGCAGGGGCATATTGGAATATCAAACTAAACCACAATGACAGAAATAGCCCATTGACATGCTAGATTCCCATTAAAAGCATACACTGCTACAGCTAATTTCCTATGGCTAGTAGGGGATTCTAGGAGGCAATAATCATTCTGTCAAGATGCTGAGATCGTCAGAGATGTCTCTTTCTCACTGGGGTAAAAAGAGAGGAAAATCTTAGCCAATCATTATTTTAGTTAACATATTGGCATTGTGCGTCCCTACCATGTGATCAAGCCCTAGGCCACACATTGTGGGAGAGACAGAAGGGCCCTCAATAACAACAAAGAATTCACAGCAGCACCTTTGCATAAAATCATAGAATTGTAAAGAGCTTCCAAGAACTACCATACCTGAGACTCACCCTTTACCAATCAAATCAGAATTTTGGGGTGGGGGTAGGGGAGAGGGGGTGGGCATTGGACATTGATATATTTTATATGTATTTTAGAGCTCCCAGATGATTCTAATGTCAGCCTGGGTGGAGAACCACTTGTTCATCCAACCCCCTTATTTTACAGGGGAGAGAACTGAAATCCACAAGGTCACACATTTGTGACAAATCTACACCTAGACTCAAGCCTCTGAACTCCCAGTGAGAGCTCTTTTCTCTGTCACATAATGCTGCTTCCTGTCAAAGGAAGGTAATAGAAGGTAAGGAACTTACTCAAGGTCACACATCTCGTAAGTGGCAGAACAGATATTTGAACCCAGACAGTCTGATTTCACAGTCTGTGCATTTAGCCACTATGCTGTTTACATCCCAAAACAAAGCCAATCAACAGGATCAGGCCAGATGATAATGACACTAACAGTGCTGTAGGAATGTAGAGAAAGGAGCAGTGCATAGAGGAAGGTCATGTTTGAACTGGACCTGGAAATCTGGTAAGATTTGGAGAAGCTGACTTGCCAGGTTAAGGAGAATTGTTGTGGGAATGGTATCAGTGAGGGAATGGAGATGGGAATCCACAAGGTATACTCATAAGGGAAACAGTTGCCATCATTCTTTGAAAATGATTTCAAACTTAAAAGTTACAAGAATAGTACAGAGAATGCCTGTTTACTTTTTACCCAGGTTTATCTCATTCTCTTCCTGCCACACACACACACGTTGATCAGCTTTGTTTTCGGATGCAGATAGCAGAGTAGCCAAATGCATAGACTATATATATACACATACATACATGTGTGTATGTATAATTTATTAAATAGGACTAATTTCTATATCTTATATAGAATTTTATATATATTTAATGTATGTATATATATAATTTGTTTTCAGAACCATTTGAAGGTAGATGACATACATCAATCCCCCTTGCCCCCTAATACTCCAGTTTGTACTTCTCCTAAGGACAAAGATATTCTCTTAGCTAACCACAGTATAGTTACCAAATTCAGGAAATTTAACATTGTTACAATACTTTTACCTACTGCCCATATTCTTATTTCATCAATTGTCCCAATAATGTCCTTTATGGCATTTTGGTTCGTCCAGCATAGGAAGCAACCCAGCATCATGACTGCATTTAGTTGTCATATCCCTTTAGCTTCTCTTAATCTCAAACAGTTCCTCAGCCTTTCTTTGTCTTTTATGACACTGACATTTTTGAAGAGTAGAGGCCCAGTATTTTATAGACCGTTCCTCAGTTTTGGTTTGTCTGATGTTTCCATATGATTAGATTCAGGTTATGCATTCCCAGCCAGAAAACTACATAAGCAATGTGTCCTACTCAGAGCACCACATTTTGAGGACAAAATGTCTGCCTATGATATTGGTTTTGATCATCTGGTCAAGGCATTGTCCAGTTCTTCCACTGTATAGTTATTCTTTTTCACTTCATAACTAAAAGCCATCTATGATGAGACACTTTGGGACTATGCATATATCTAGCTCTTCATCAAAATCCCCCCGCCAAAGTTAGCACCAGTTAATGATTCTTGCCTGAACCCTACTATATTATGATGGCAGCAAAATGATGATTTCCCAGCTCTACCACTCCCTCCACATAAATCAGTTGGCGTTCTACTATAAGGAATCCTTTCTCCCCAATTTATTTGTTTATTTATTACTGGTGCACAATTTAATGGTTCCTACACCTGGCTCTGCTATTCACAATAGGGGGTGGCTAAAATATTATGGTAGAATGGGGTGCCTGGGTGGCTCAGTTGGTTAAGCATTGGACTCTTGGTTTTGGCTCAGGTTATGATCTCAGGGTCACTAGATCAAGCCCCACATAGGGCTCCACGCTCAGCACAGAGTCTGCTTGAGATTCTCACCACCCCCCCGCTCCTCCTTTGCTCTCTGTCAAATAAATAAATAAAATTTTTAAAATATTATGATAGAAGCCAGTGGAGGTTCCAAATATATGCAAAAGGGTTTTGACACTTTACGAGAGAAACAAGGCATGCACATCTGGAGATAAAAGGAAAAAACTAGTAAACCTATAGGAAGTCCTGGTGGTGGGTTAAATCAGATATAATGCCCATTAAAAATGCAGCCAACTATTCATAGTAATAAACCTGAAATCCAAACAAAAATACTTTGCTGTTTGCTTGAAAGCACTGTACCTATTTACATGTAGCATCTCAATTTTCAACCACCAGCCCAGCAAGGATTATTTCAAGAACCTAGTTTTGTCCAAAAAAAAAAAAAAAAAAAATGCATTCAGCTAAATGCATCTTGACAGTTAGATTATTCACAGCTCCAGAAATAGATAGGCTTTCTTGAGGTGGGTTTGCAGAGAATGAGGGATTGGACTACAGGAGGTGGTAATTAATCTGATAAAAATTGCTCAAACTGTGAAAAAATTAATCCTGCTGAGATTTCAGGGTATGTTAGCAGTTCAGTTAGGGTTTGTGCAAACCATACCAGCAACACTGAAATACTTTAACAATCAAGAGCTGCTGAGGCCCAGGGGAGACTTTATTATCAATAAATTTAAAAATCAGGACTGCAAATCCAAAGAGTGCTTTACACATCAGCGGATTTAGATTCGGGTTGAAATAAGTCATGTGAGGAATATGCATCAAATTTCTTCATTAAAGCACACAGAGAAGGCCATCTCTTTTCCCAAGTGCTTTTTTTTCCCTCCTATTTTACCCCCTCCCCAAAAGCATATTCAAATGTGAGTCTGCTTTGGTCACAGCTAGGTCTGGACAGACCAAGTAAGTTTGGGGTTACCTTCTCTCTGCTGCCCCCTCACATAAAGAGGCTCCAAAAAATGATTTCCTTATATTTTCTGAAACTGAAAATCCCGATTATGGTAAACAAGGCTGATACCAGCTTTGCCTCATGCTGTCTTACAAAGATTTTTGTGCTGCCTCAGAATGTAAAAAGTTATAAGGGAGATACGCTTTGCATGAGAAAATGTTGGAGTATTTTGGGAGTGTCAATAGTTAAGGGGTCTAAGAGGACAGTTTTTAAAAAGATCTCATTCCAGAAAATTCAGAACACAGGGCTGATGTACAAATATAAAACAACAGGGATTTCTTGGCACTCATTTTATTAAAGTTTGATTAAGTTTTTAAGCCTTTTTGGAAAAAGGACAGATGCTTTTAAGGTAATAACTGTAACTGGTTTACATAAAGGATTCAGGTTCTAAAAGATACAAGTGAATTCCCTAATTTCAAACCATATGATGGGTCCATTGTTCCATCAAAATGACTCTTTTGCACCAACAAAGCCTGACTTCCCGAGTTCATCCACCATGAGAACCTCAAACAATTTGTCGGTAACCAACTAGTTAATCAAGTCCCTTCTTGGGAGAATTTAAGTTTCAGTTCCTGGAAGGTCCAAAGCAGAGGAATACTGGCTGTTGTGCACAAACCACCCACAGGATGCTTTAAAGGACTCTTGACATGTTGGAGACATTAGATTCAAATTTGCTATTAAGCTGCTGTAATATTGTTCAATTTCTGAAATGATTTTGTGATCTTTAGAACGATGGGATTTCTCATAGAGCTCTTTGGCCTTGAAACATACTTATTCACAACATTTGTCATATGCAGCGACATTCAGCTACAGCAGAGTAAATAGGTTTAAAACAGTGCGTTCTGCCTGCTGGAATGCTTTATCATTATACTTTGGCATCCTCAAATGCAATAAATGTGGAAATTTGGAATTGAAGGGCTTGATTTCCAGTCTCATTGGCCTCTCTCCCTTTGAATTAATGTGGTGCCATTGGGTTCAGCAATAAAGCATCTCATGCTAACAGAGAGAAAATATCAACTTTCTTCCTGTGCATATGTGAATTTGGCAAAATATCAGTAAGAAGGCAATATAAAAGTAAAAATTATTTAGCCATCATGAATATTAGAAGGTGAATTTGATGCATAACTAACACCCTGCAGAATTTGTGGTTCTGGCATATTGGGGGAGGTAAGACATTAATTGAGTTAAGCTTTGGAAGAAAACCCTTTTTCTAGTGATAAAAGCAAAGTAGTATTCTGGATGTTTTTCTCTAAGTAATATTACATTTAAATCACCTTATCATCATCATCATCATCAACAAAGAATTGCTGCTTAAAATTTCCTGTTTCTAGGCATGCATAGTATAGAGAAGGGATTATACATATTCTCCCATTCTTAGCTCTAGTGTCTTGCCTGGTTCCTCTCCTCTCTCGTTGTGCCACTCCCTTGGCTAAAGCCATTTGCAAAATGAGCCACAAGCTTGGGACCAACATGTTCCTTATCCCTGCTCCAACCATGCAGGGCAAAAAATGCTAATTATCCCCAACTTTCATTTCCCCTTCTTCCAGTTTTAAAGCCACCCGATCCAGATGCCACCAGGCTTCCACCTCACCAAATATCTTGTGTTTGTGCATTCTTTCTGCTTCTAAACTCTGCAGTGCTCTTCTCCTCTGTTTCAGGAAAATTATGCCCTTAACAGATCTCCTGATGCTGGCCATCTACCTGAACTGCTTCCTGTTGCCTGTACTAGATTTTTCTGCACATGAAGCTGAATCCATTACTGAGTTGGGATCTCCCAGACATGTTGGTTTAGTTTCCAGTTCCAGATCTTTCTTGCCCTGGCCCATCTTGCTGCCTTCTAAAACATCTAACACTGTTTCACACATTTACCACTTAACCATACCCTGACTTGTTCATGACCAACTATTTACTTCATGTATTCTGGAATAAAGTCAGTTCCTTACTTTTCCTCTAACACCACCTTCTGATGGGCAGAAAGAACCATTTATATACAAAAGGTCATGAGAGACTATAGACTCTGAGAAACAAACTGAGGGTTCTAGAGGGGAGGGGGGTGGGGGGATGGGTTAGCCTGGTGATGGGTATTAAAGAGGGCATGTACTGAATGGAGCACTGGGTGTTAAATGCAAACAATGCATCATGGAACACTACATCAAAAACTAATGATGTAATGTATGGTGATTAACATAACATAATAAAATTTAAAAATATATACAAAAGGTCAGACTGGGTAGCTCAAGAAAGCCTGTATTTCAGGAAAATTATACTTGTATAAAGTACATTAAAATGTATTTCTAAAATCCCTGAAGGTTATCAAAGCCCAGGACAAGTGAGGCACTGCCCTTGGATGCAAAATGTAAGGAGGTAGCAAAAGACTCAGAATCAAGATAAATAATATTTTAATGCAACCTTTTTTTAAATAAAAAATAAGACAAAATACATGATGAACAAAATATCAAAATTTTAAATAAAGACAGGATCAGTAAATGGCAGTATCTAGCCATATTGGAGCCTGAAGGTAAAAGAAAAAAATCAGCAATATTGATTGTCATAAGTAATGTTTCCTGCCTTCTAAAGATGAAGATCCCAAACAAAATGGAAGCCTGAGTTGTTACACGAGGATGTAAACTGAAGAAGCTCAGAGAAAAGTTAATTGCTCTCTGTAAGAAAGGAGACAGGTGCCTGGCTGGCTCAGTCGGTAGAGCATGTGACTCTTAATCTCAGGGTCATGAGTTCAAGTCCCACATTGGGCATGGAGCCTACTTAAAATAATAATAAACAAAATTAAATAAAAATAAAAATTTAGGGGTGCCTGGGTGGTTCAGTTGGTTAAGCGAACGCCTTTGGCTCAGGTCATGATCTCAGGTTCCTGGGATCGAGCCCCACATCAGGCTCCCTGCTTGGCGGGAGTCCTGCTTCTCCCTCTCCCACTCCCCCTGCTTGTGTTCCCTCTCTCTCTGTCTCTCTCTCTGGCAAATAAATAAATAAATAAAATCTTTAAAAAATAATAATAAAATAAAAATTAAAAAAAAACAACAAGGAGGGCGGAGCAAGATGGCGGAGGAGTAGGAGACCTGGATTTCGTCTGGTCTCAGGAATTCAGCTGGATAGGGATCAAACCATTCTGAACACCTACAAACTCAACAGGAGATCAAAGAAAAGAATAGCAACAACTCTGAACAGAAAAGCGACCACTTTCTGGAAGGTAGGACGTGCGGAGGAGTGAATCCGAGCCGATATTCCAGAGGATAGATGGCGGGGGAGGGGCCCCCGTCGGCCGCTTCTGGCAAGTGATAGAGCGGCGGAGCACAAAATCGGAACTTTTAGAAGTTGGCTCCGCTGAGGGACATCACTCCAGTGGCTAAGCAGAGGGTGGAACCCTCGCGGGACAGTGTGGTCTCAGGACCCTCGGGGTCACAGAAAGACCGGGGGTGCCTGAGTGCGGCAGAGCTCCCAGGTATCGGAGCAGGGAAGCCAGCTGCAGAGACGGAGCCGAGGAGCAGGCTCTCAGCTCGGGGTTGCCATAAACCGTGATCCGCGGCACAGTCGGGCCACTGCTCCTCCAGCAGGGACCCAACAAGCGGCAGATCCGGGGAGACTCCCCTTCCTTCCCCGGGAGGAGCAGTGCGGGAGCGCACCGCAGGGATCTGCTGGGTTTGGAGACTCCACACGGGGTCGGGTGCCAGAGATAGAAACACGCGGTCACAGGCCGGGTGAGCATGGAGTGCGGCCGGAGACCGGGGAGACGGGAGTGACTGACTGCTTTTCTCTGGGGGCTCACTGAGGAGCGGGGCCCCGAGTTCTTGGCTCCTCCAGGGCAGAGATTGGGAGGCCGCCATTTTCACTCTCTGCCTCCAAGGCTGTACGGAAAGCTTGCAGGGAACAAAAGCTCCGGAGAGCAAACCCGAGCAGATGACTTAGCCCGGACCGGGCAAGGGCGGGGCAATTCCACCTCCGGCAAAGACATTTGGGAACCACGGCAACAGGCCCCTCCCCCAGAAGATCAGCGAGAACAGCCAGACAAGACCAAGTTTACCGATCAATGAGAACGGCAGAACTCCAGCGCTAGGGGAATACTGCACATAGAATCCATGGCTTTTTTACCATGATTCTGTAGTCTTTCAAAGTTAATTTTTTTTTAACTGTCTTTTTTTTTTTGAATTTTTCTTTTTCCCTTTTTCAACCAACATCTTATCAATCCCTTTTTTAAAAAACATTTTTATTTTTCATTTTTAGAGTCATATTCTATCCCTTCGTAGTAGTTACCCTTATTTTTGGCATATATATATAACTTGTTCTCTCTTTAAAATTTTGAGATAGTTTCTTCTAACAGATCAAAATATTCCCTAAATCTCTAGTGTATGGTTTTTTCCTACTCCCCTGCCTGATCACATTCTCTCCCTTTTTTTCTTTTTTTTTAAATCCTCTTCTTTCTTTTTTCAAACAACTTCTTATCAATTCCTCTTATAAAATTTTTTATAATTTCCGTCTTTACAGTCATATTCCATCCCTTCATCATATCAACCCTTATTTTTGTACATATATAAGTTTTTCTTTCTTTAAAATTTTGGGAGGCACTTTCTTCTAACAGACCAAAATACACCCAAAATCTAGTGTGTGGCACTGATCTATATACCAGCCTGATCATATTTGATCATATTCTGTTTTTTTTGTTTTGTTCTGTTTTTGTTTGTTTCTATCTTTATCTTTTTCTTTTCTTTTTTTTTTTGTTTTCTTTTTTCTCTCTTTCCCTTTCTGTTCCCACTGCTTCAGGTCTTTTCTGATTTGTTTAGAGTATATTTTCTGGGGACATTGTTACCCTGTTAGCATTTTGTTCTCTCATTAATCTATTATCCTCTGGACAAAATGACAAGACAGAAAAAATCACCTCAACAAAAAGAACAAGAGGTAGTAACAACTGCCAGGGACCTACTCAATACGGACATTAGTACGATGTCAAATCTAGAGTTCAGAATCATCACTTTAAAGATACTAGCTAGGCTTGAAAAAAGCATGGAAGTTATTAGAGAAACCCTTTCTGGAGAAGTAAAAGAACTAAAATCTAACCAAGTTGAAATCAAAAAGGCTATTAATGAGGTGCAATTAAATATGGAGGCGCTAACTGCTAGGATAAATGAGGCAGAAGAGTGAATCCGTGATATAGAAGACCAAATGATGGAAAATAAAGAAGCTGAGAAAAAGAGAGATAAACAACTACTGGATCACGAGGGCAGAACTCGAGAGATAAGCGATACCATAAGACGAAACAACATTAGAATAATTGGGATCCCAGAAGAAGAAGAAAGAGAGAAAGGGGCAGAAGGTATATTGGAGCAAATTATAGAAGAGAACTTCCCTAATTTGGGGAAGGAAACAGGCATCAAAATCCAGGAGGCACAGAGAACCCCTCTCAAAATCAATAAAACTAGGTCAACACCCCAACATCTAATAGTAAAACTTACGAGTCTCAGAGACAAAGAGAAAATCCTGAAAGCAGCTCGGGAGAAGAGATCTGTAACCTACCATGGTAGAAACATTAGATTGGCAACAGACCTATCCACAGAGACCTGGCAGGCCAGAAAGGACTGACAGGATATATTCAGAGCACTAAATGAGAAAAATATGCAGCCAAGAATACTATATCCAGCTAGGCTGTCATTGAAAATAGAAGGAGAGATAAAAAGCTTCCAGGACAAACAAAAACTAAAGGAATTTGCAAACACGAAACCAGCCCTACAAGAAATCTTGAAAGGGGTCCTCTAAGCAAAGAGAGAGCCTAAAAGCAACATAGACCATAAAGGAACACAGACAATATACAGTAACAGTCACCTTATAGGCAATACAATGGCACTAAACTCATATCTTTCGATAGTTACCCTGAATGTAAATGGGCTAAATGCCCCAATCAAAAGACACAGGCTATCAGATTGGATTAAAAAACAAGACCCATCGATATGCTGTCTGCAAGAGACTCATTTTAGAACCAAAGACACCCACAGATTTAAAGTGAGGGGGTGGAAAACCATTTACCATGCTAATGAACACCAAAAGAAAGCTGGTGTGGCAATCCTTATATCAGACAAATTAGATTTTAAACCAAAGACTATAATAAGAGATGAGGAAGGACACTATATCCTACTTAAAGGGTCTATCCAACAAGAAGATCTAACAATTGTAAATATCTATGCCCCTAACATGGGAGCAGCCAATTATATAAGGCAATTAATAACAAAAGCAAAGAAACACATCGACAACAATACAATAATAGTGGGGGACTTTAACACCCCCCTCACTGAAATGGACAGATCGTCTAAGCAAAAGATCAACAAGGAAATAAAGACTTTAAATGACACACTGGACCAAATGAACTTCACAGACATATTCAGAACATTCCATCCCAAAGCAACGGAATACACATTCTTCTCTAGTGCCCATGGAACATTCTCCAGAATCGATCACATCCTAGGTCATAAATCAGGTCTCAACCGGTACCAAAAGATTGGGATCATTCCCTGCCTATTTTCAGACCACAATGCTTTGAAACTAGAACTCAATCACAAGAGGAAAGTCGGAAAGAACTCAAATACATGGAGGCTAAAGAGCATCCTACTAAAGAATGAATGGGTCAACCAGGAAATTAAGAAGAATTTAAAAAATTCATGGAAATCAATGAAAATGAAAACACAACTATTCAAAATCTTTGGGATGCAGCAAAGGCAGTCCTAAGAGGAAAGTATATAGCAATACAAGCCTTTCTCAAGAAACAAGAAAGTCTTAAGTACACAACCTAACCCTACACCTAAAGGAGCTGGAGAAAGAACAGCAAATAAAGCCTAAACCCAGCAGGAGAAGAGAAATAGTAAAGATCAGAGCAGAAATCAATGAAATAGAAACCAAAAGAACAGTAGAACAGATCAACGAAACTAGAAGCTGGTTCTTTGAAAGAATTAACAAGATTGATACACCCCTGGCCAGACTTATCAAAAAGAAAAGAGAAATGACCCAAATCAACAAAATCATGAATGAAAGAGGAGAGATCACAACCAACGCCAAAGAAATACAATTATAAGAACATATTATGAGCAACTCTATGCCAGCAAATTAGATAACCTGGAAGAAATGGATGCATTCCTAGAGATGTATCAACTACCAAAACTGAACCAGGAAGAAACAGAAAACCTGAACAGACCTATAACGACTACGGAAATTGAAGCAGTCATCAAAAATCTCCCAAAAAACAAAAGCCCAGGGCCAGATGGCTTCCCAGGGCAATTCTACCAAACATTTCAAGAAGAATTAATACCTATTCTTCCGAAACTGTTCCAAAAAATAGAAATGGAAGGAAAACCTCCAAACTCATTTTATGAGGCCATCATTACCTTGATCCCAAAACCAGACAAAGACCCCATTAAAAGGAGAATTACAGACCAATATCCCTGATGAACATGGATGCAAAAATTCTCACCAAAATACTAGCCAATAGGATCCAACAGTACATTAAAAGGATTATTCACCACGACCAAGTGGGATTTATCCCTGGGCTGCAAGGTTGTTTCAACATCCGCAAATCAATCAACATGATACAATACATTAATAAAAGAAAGAACAAGAATCATATGACCCTCTCAATAGATGCAGAAAAAGCATTTGACAAAGTACAGCATCCTTTCTTGATCAAAACTCTTCAGAGTATAGGCATAGAGGGTACATACCTCAATATCATAAAACCCATCTATGAAAAACCCACAGCGAATATCATTCTCATGGGGAAAAAGTGAGAGCTTTCCCCCTAAGGTCAGGAACGCAGCAGGGATGTCCACTATCACCACTGCTATTCAACATAGTATTAGAAGTCCTAGCCACAGCAATCAGACAACAAAAAGAAATCAAAGGCATCCAAATTGGCAAAGAAGAAGTCAAACTCTCACTCTTTGCAGATGATATGATACTTTATGTGGAAAACCCAAAAGACTCCACCCCAAAACTGCTAGAACTCATACAGGAATTCAGTAAAGTGGCAGGATATAAACTCAATGCACAGAAGTCAGTGGCATTCCTATACACCAACAAGACAGAAGAAAGAGAAATTAAGGAGTCGATCCCATTTACAACTGCACTGCAAACCATAAGATACCTAGGAATAAATCTAACCAAAGAGGCAAAGGATCTGTACTCAGAAAACTATGAAATACTCATTAAAGAAACTGAGGAAGACACAAAGAAATGGAAAAACGTTCCATGCTCATGGATTGGAAGAACAAATATTGTGAAGATGTCAATGCTACCTAGAGCAATCTACACATTCAATGCAATCCCCATCAAAATACCATCCACTTTTTTCAAAGAAATGGAACAAATAATCCTAAAATTTGTATGGAACCAGAAAAGACCCCGAATAGCCAGAGGAATGTTGAAAAAGAAAAGCAAAGCTGGCGCCATCACAATTCCGGACTTCCAGCTCTATTACAAAGCTGTCATCATCAAGACAGTAGGGTACTGGCACAGAAACAGACACATAGATCAATGGAACAGAATAGAGAGCCCAGAAATGGACCCTCAACTCTATGGTCAACTAATCTTTGACAAAGCAGGACAGAATGTCCAATGGAAAAAAGGCAGTCTCTTCAACAGATGGTGTTGGGAAAATTGGACAGCCACATGCAGAAGAATGAAACTGGACCATTTCCTTACACCACACACAAAAATAGACTCCAAATGGTTGAAAGACCTAAATGTGAGACAGGAGTCCATCAAAATCCTAAAGGAGAACACAGGCAGCAACCTCTTCGACCTCAGCCACAGCAACTTCTTCCTAGAAACATTGCCAAAGGCAAGGGAAGCAAGGGCAAAAATGAACTATTGGGACTTCATCAAGATAAAAAGCTTTTGCACAGCAAAAGAAACAGTCAACAAAACCAAAAGACAACTGACAGAATGGGAGAAGATATTTGCAAATGACATATCAGATAAAGGGCTAGTATCCAAAATCTATAAAGAACTTATCAAACTCAACACCCAAAGAACAAAGAATCCAATCAAGAAATGGGCAGAAGACATGAACAGACATTTTTCCAAAGAAGACATCCAAATGGCCAACAGACACATGAAAAAGTGCTCAACATCGCTCAGCATCAGGGAAATCCAAATCAAAACCTCAATGAGATACCACCTCACACCAGTCAGAATGGCTAAAATTAACAAGTCAGGAACTGACAGATGTTGGCAGGGATGCGGAGAAAGGGGAACCCTCCTACACTGTTGGTGGGAATGCAAGCTGGTGCAGCCACTCTGGAAAACAGTATGGAGGTTCCTCAAAAAGTTGAAAATAGAGCTACCATATGATCCAGCAATTGCACTACTGGGTATTTACCCCAAAGATACGAAAGTAGGGATCCGAAAGGGTACATGCATCCTGATGTTTATAGCAGCAATGTCCACAATAGCTAAACTGTGGAAAGAGCCAAAATGTCCATCGACAGATGAATGGATAAAGAAAAAGTGGTATATATATACAATGGAATATTATGCAGCCATCAAAAGGAATGAGATCTTGCCATTTGCAACGACGTGGATGGAACTGGAGAGTATTATGCTGAGCGAAATAAGTCAAACAGAGAAAGACATGTATCATATGACCTCACTGATATGAGGAATTCTTAATCTCAGGAAACAAACTGAGGGTCCTGGAGTGGGGGGTGGGGTGGGAGGGATGGGGTGACTGGATGATAGACACTGGGGAGGGTATGTGCTCTGGTAAGCGCTGTGAATTGTGCAAGACTGTTGAATCTCAGATCTGTACCTCTGAAACAAATAATGCAATATATGTTAAGAAAAAAAAAAAGAAGAAGATAGCAGGAGGGGAAGAATGAAGGGTGGGAAATCGGAGGGGGAGACGAACCATGAGAGACGATGGACTCTGAAAAACAAACTGAGGGTTCTAGAGGGGAGGGGGGTGGGAGGGTGGGTTAGCCTGGTGATGGGTATTAAAGAGGGCACGTTCTGCATGGAGCACTGGGTGTTATGCACAAACAATGAATCATGGAACACTACATCAAAAACTAATGATGTAATGTATGGGGATTAACATAATAATAAAAAAATTTAAAAAAACAACAACAACAACAGAAAGGGGATAGAAGTAAAATAGAATGTAGGAGGAGGTAAGAGAGCAGAGGAACTGAGGAGACAGGCAGAGTAGAGTAAGAAAGAGGGGAAAGACCTAAGGAGAGTTAGAGACTTTGGGAGAGATATGTCCAATGAAGGAATCATTAAATTTTACTCTGTAATGTGAAATGTAACCAGGTCTTCCATTCCCCCATGAAATGTCAGCAAATTGCACATTGCCCATCAGTGGAAGTGGATTTATTTGTGGGATAAATGACAGAGTGATGAGTCTTATCTCAGGAAAAGCATAGGGCAAAAGAAGAGGCTACCCACAGGGAGTACAGTCTAATCCTTCTTCATCTAATCACTCACAAAGTTCTAGTAATGCTACCTCTTAAATATTTCTTTAATCTGTCTACTTTTTTCCATCTATACTGCAATTATCACCTTAGATCATCATCATCATCTTTCACCTTAACCATTGCACTAACCTTCTAACTGATTAAGGTTTCACCTCCCCTGCTCTCCAGTTCATTCCCCATGCTGCAGTTCATTTCTAAAAACCTCATGTCACTCCCACTGCTCCTAGGATAAAGTTAAAATAGTTCAACGCGGCTTTCAAAGCCCTTCAGAATCTCACCCTGCTATTATCTTTTACCATACCCCATTATAATCAATGCACCAGCTACAGTAGACTTCTTCAGGTTATTTGAATGAATACACTATGATAAAGTTGGGAAAATTAAAAAAGCATAAAGGTAGTATTTGAATGAATGCACTATGATAAAATGGGGAAAATTAAAAAGCATAAAGGTAGCACATAGGAAACAAGTTGCAAATTCAAGAGCTATACCTCAAAATTATAATAATTAAAGGAACAGTAGGATAAATGGAAGCTAATCAAGTCTAAGATCTGCTTCATTACCCAAACTATACCCAAAGACATTCATTTGGTTCATGGTATATCATTTTTTCCTGTTCCATTCTGTAGTCCAAGTCACCAATAGTATGATATTGAAATAGACATTAAGTTTTTTGGCTTTGACTGAATTATAAATGTCCCATATAAAGATGGAACTCTGGTTATTATATCAACAGCACAGAAGAAACATTAATAAATTCTTTAATCAAAATCTTATTTACATTTCTTTTGTGAAATATTCATTTCTCTGCTTCAAACAAGATGCATTACTTTCATTAAATTCATCAATACCCATTAGTAATGGATAATATGTTTGAACTTTCCATATCCTTAGACTGACCACAGAGACAGATGCTCCACAAATACTGGCATGCTCTCATCTAAAATCAAGGTGAAGGGTCTATCTAAAGCTGACAAAAGCCTATTCTTCTCAACAGAGGTATAAACTGAGCTTAGACATATGGATTTTCTGGTTGTTCTCTTTTCCTTACAGTTTTGTTGCTCTTGGATCTGGAAACTGACCTAAATTCTATGCTATGCTGTCCAATATGGTAGCCACTAGCTCACAAGGCAATTTAATTTTAAATTAATTACAATTAAATAAAATTTAAAGTTAAGTTCCTCAGTCACACTACCCACGTTTCAAGTGCTCAATAGCCATAGGTTGTCAGTGGCTACTGTATTGGACAATGCAGATACAGAACATTTCCGTCATTACAGAAAATTCTATTGGACAGAGCTGCTCCCATACATTCCAAAGCCTCCACATCCCCTGCCCCAGTACAGGGATCAAAGGGAGCTCTAATTTCTCGGTTCCCCCTCTCTCCACATTCTGAAAGATTTAGATTTTTTTTTTAAATCCCCTATTACAACCCAGCCTAAGTCAAAGTGGAGACTCTGACAGTTTTATTACTACCTTATCAAGTCACTTCATGATTTTTAAGAAATTATTATTCTAAAAACCCATTTATCCAGACCAGAATTGGTAGCTGTATGAAGTCTATTAATTTAATAGAAACTGACTTCCAGCACATGGTTCCTGGCTTCCTTGCCCCCTAATGTGCTCTGTACCCAGCAGCACTCACAATATACGTCCTTTCCAAGAAAGTTTCCTTCCATCAGCCACATTCACAGACCCATTTAAAATCATGTTAAGGCATTTGCTTTATGTTTTCACAGTCACAGGAAATTACCTCTTTCACTTGAGTTTCATTTTTTCCCTTCCATTTTTTTTTTAAAAAGACTGTCTCCCATGGCAATAAAGCATTTGTGCTCTCTGCAGTTGGATAATTGGAGAAGAAACACTGACAGGCATATTGCTATATCAGTAATGCACTGCCCTTCACAGACAAAAGGCACAGCTACTGACCCACCTCTAGTAAAGCACAAGCCTTGAACTGGGTCTCCAGTGGTGAGAATGGGTTTGCCTTAACCCATCTGATAATGATCATTTGTGTAATAGCTATCTAGAGTTTAGGTGCCAACTGTGGCCAGAATAGGGCTCAATCTGTGGTAAGGGCCAGGACTCAGCTTTAACTACAGTCAGGAAATGATATTGTGGCTAGAATCAAGGCTCAACTTATATCTGATGCTGATGGTCAGAAAATACATGAGAATTAGGGATTAGTAGTCATGGGTTTTAATTCTCTGACCTAGCAAGGTACAGATAATAATAGTTTTTGGCAGAAATCTACAACTTTCTCCTCTACTCCAAGGATAGTACATTTTTGAGGTGTGTGTGCTGTCAATCTCCCATCACATACCCACAGAGCAGACATCACTAATGGGTCATGGCCTTCTTTCCTGCTGTGTTCAGATGAGGCCTCAAACAACTTCACCTTGCAGTGCCCTATGCAGCCATTACTATCCAATCAGAATTGGCCCCAAATATAAAACCTATTTATCATCTTTGCTCCAGAGAAGTCCATGAACCAAGCAGCAAATTACTCCTGCAAAGAAGACCATTATGATTCTGACCATTTTTTAAGGTGAGAAGAAGGTATGGAACAACTTAAGGGTAAGACCTGAGGCAAATCAAAGTATCAGGCACTCCCCTGATTCAAAGGTGAAGAGTTGGCACAGTCTGAGGAGGGATGGGTAAAAGGCAGGAAAGTGTTATTCCCAGACCAACTGCCCTAGTCCTAACTTTACGTACTGTCGGAAGTAACATGGTTTTGTACCAATTGGATATATTTGCACCATTTTCTACCTTTTGCTGTATGAGTCACTGAATAGTTTCAGCTCCTTGTTTCTATGAGCAGCCACTGAGGCACCCCCAAAAATAAGATCCAAAAGATTCAACTCATTTTGCCTCTAGAAATGACTTTGACCAACTCAGAGACTGAATCTAGAGTAGCACCATTCTTTTCTGGGCATGCCTTTCAGTCACTGGAAAGCATCTTCCTGAGTTACCTCTTTTCAATTTCAGGACTACACATATGTAATAGATTTACTGTCTTTCCAGAGACTTGGTCCACGATTCCACTGGAAGCTTTAGTTCATCATGCTTGAGAACAAATGGCTGCTATAGTTTTAAGTTCTCAAACTTTCTCCAACCACAATTCCAAAGAATCTCAGTGATGGAAGAACCCTTAAAATTCATCTTGTCTAGCCACCTGTCTATTATTTGAATCTCCTTTCCAGCATCCTCAACAAGCTGTCATTAGGTGATTCTTGGACCATTCCAGAGCCAGAGCCAAACTAACAACCTTTCCCAAGGCATTCATTCCACCAACATCTTTCACTGTACCTTTCCCTATCAGCAGAGTTCCCACTTCTGTATATTTCTTCCTTATATTGTGCCCAAAATCTCTCTCCTGATTTCTTCTACCAATTGGCCCTGCTTCTGCCTCATGATACCTTACAAAAAATGGAATCTGTTTTTTACTTCTGTATGACAGTCTTTCAGATGTCTGAGGACAGTTATCATGACCATCACTGTGCCTTCTCTTCTCCAAGCTAATCAGGCCCTATTCCTATGACTGGTAGCCATCAAGTCCTTTCACCATCCTAGTCATCCTTTTTTTTTATTATTTTTATTTTTACTAATAAGCCAAGAGCTTTATGATGTAGCAGGCACTTTACAATGAATCCAAGAGAGCCCGTCTTCTCTGGGAAGACAGGATGTCTGTACAAACCCTCGAAGTTTTACTTCAAAAAAAACAAGCTCTCCCTTTTACCACAGCCTTTGGATCTGTACCTGCCCAAATTGCCCTCCCCCATTTGAAATAGGCAGAGCACACAGGTATACCGACAGAGCTGGCCAGCCACTCCAATAAACAGTTACCACATCAGTTCTGTGTTACTCGTGGACAAAGGCATAGACTACCAGATCCTGCAAAGGATTTAGGAAACAGATGAGTTCTCCCTCCACCTTGAAAATAAAATACACTTTAGCAGATGCATGTCCTGAAATAGTTTAGTTGGGAGTTCCTAGGAAGACAGTCCATTGTCAAGCCCTTCTTTATCAGCCTGTACGTCCAAAACTCTTCTCAAGGTAACATGAATCCTTTTACTTTTTTAAAACAGTCTTTCTTCCTGTAAGAACTCTTATAATGGAGCCTAGCCCTCCTACTGCTAATGCCTTTTCATGCCACTGGATTAACACTGCGCTACTGTTTTCTGTGGGCTTCTCAAACCCTTTATAAATGTACTTCATTAGCAAGTAAATGTCATTTCTGTCCAGTGACTGCACAGCCTGCTCAACTGCACTGCTCTTAAAGTTTGTAAGCACTTTCAGCACCACGTGCTAGGCTCGTTCCTTCATGGCTTGATTCTTGGTGTTGACAGGAGAGTTCCATAAGGCTGCATGGAATGCCTGAAGCATGTCCCCTTGCTACAGAAAGCCATCCACCTCGCTAGGGTCCGGGCCTGGCTTGGCTGCTGCCGCTGCCACCTCCTCCTGCTCGTCCACGAATTTGTTCTCATCAAACTCGTTGATGTCCACCAGATGGAAGCACAAGGACAGCGTGCTCTGGGCCACGGTGGGGACTCGGCGCCCACTCAGCCGGCTCTGCTCCAGGTCCGACCTCTACTCTACCCCACTCGACACTGGCTCAGGCTTGGGCCTAGTCATCCTTTTTTAAGCATGCTTCAGCTTATCAATCTCCTCAAGTCTCAGAACTGGATGCCTTTAAGTTTGGCTTGATCATAGCTGTTAAGTCAAAGCTGTTATTTTTCTTTCTCTAGCTATTATACTTCTATCGATGTAGTTTTTAAACTTGTACTCCTTTCCTTTGGAAATCATCTCACACTCTTGACTCAGAGAGCTTCCTAATCACTTTTTTCCTCCTTCCCAACAGTTCATCCAATCTATCAAGTCTTCTTTTAAAATACTTCTTGGGTCTCTCCCTTTCTTCCATTCCAATAACTCCCAACTATAATTTGGGCCTAATCACCTCTTCCCTGAATTACTACAGTGGTCTCCTAACTGGTCCTCCTCTCTCTATTCTTTCTCCTATTCCTATTCATCCTCTGGCCTATTGCCACTTCCTAATGCATAATTTTGATGGTAGTTTAGTATAATCATTCAGGGCTTAGACTTTGGAGCTAGACTATTGGGTTCAAATCTCAGCTCTACTGTTTATGAGCTCTGTGAGCTCGGGGAATTCACTTAACCTAAAAGAGCATTATTGCATTCATCTTTCAAATATGGCTAATAATGGTATCTATCTCCCAGAGTGGAGTAAATGAGATATCACATACAAGTTAGCCTCAGGCTTGGCACATAGTAAACATGCAATATGTGTGAACTATTATTATATCTGCTGTTATCACCCTGCTGATAAAAAATCCCCAGTGTTTTCCACTGCCTATCAAAAAAAATTAAATATCTTTTACAGAACATCTGAAGCTATAATGCCAAACTACTATAAACCAGCTTGATTACTTTGAACAAGTTACCTGTTTCTCCATCTGTAAAATGAGGGGGACAGATTAAATTATCTCAAATGACCCTCCAAGACCAGACACTCTATAATTCAACCTTTCTAGTCATTTTTCCTTTCCTATCCAATTGTACTAATCATAGTTCTCAAAAAAAAAAAAAAAAACCTGTCCTTTCCAGCATCCACGTCTTTGCTTATGCCATTTCCTCCATTGGAAATGCCACCCCCCACTTGTCCTTCAAGATGTTGTTCAAATGGTATGCCCTCCATGAATCCTTCAATCAGAAGAGATCAGTTTCTTCTCTGAAGTCCAAGAACTATGAGTTTCCTTGGCTCTGTGATACTGTTCACATTCTACCTATGGACATATGTCTTATACCCCCCACCAGACTATAATACAGGTACTGTATCTTTTTCAGCTATGTATTCAGCTCATTGTGTTCAGTACTATGCCTCTTACATTGTAGGATATTACAATGCTTATTGAATACTTGAAGAATGAAGCTTTGCTTATATGTGACACAGAATTTTCATCACTTGATAGTGTATGTATCTTCAACCAATTCATGTTTCTTTGACATATATTTTAAAGAATATTCAGGAACACAAAAAACAAATAATCCAATTTAAAATGGGCAGAGGACCTGAATAGACATTTTTCCAAAGAAGACATACAAATGACTGACAGACACATGAAAAGATACTCAACATCACTCATCATCAGGGAAATGCAAATCAAAACCATAATAAGATATTGTCTGACACATATCAGAATGGCTAAAATAAAAAAGACAAGAAATAACAAGTGTTGGCAAGGATATGGAGAAAGGAACCCTTGTACCCTGTTGGTGAGAATGTAAATTGGTATGGCCACTGTGGAAAACAGTATGGGAGTTCTTCAAAAAATTAAAAATAGAAATACCATATATCAAAAACTAATGATGTAATGTATGGTGATTAACATAATAAAAAAATAGAAATACCATATGATCCAATAATTCCACTACTGGGTATTTACTCAAAGAAAACAAAAACACTAATTCAAAGAGATATATGCATCCCTGTGTTTACTGCATCATTATTTACAGTAGCCAAGATATGGAAGTGACCCAAATGTCCATCAGTAGTTGAATGGATAAAGAAGATGTGCTATGTATATACAATGGAATATACTCAGCCATTAAAAAAGGATCAGATTTCTGCCATATGTGACAACACAGATGGATGTAGAGGGTATTAAGCTAAGTGAAATAAGTCAGACATATACCATATGATTTCAGTTATATGTGTAATCTAAAAAACAAAACAAACAAAAAGCAGAAACAGACTCATAAATACAGAGAATAAACTGATGGTTGCTAGAAGGGAGGGGAGTAGGGGATGGGAAAATGGGTGAAGGGGAGTAGGAGGTACAGGCTTCCGGTATGGAATGAATAAGCCACAAGGATGAAAGGCAGAGCATAGGGAATATAGTCAATGGCATTGTAATAGTGTTATATGGTGACAGATGGTAGCTATACTTGTGAGCATAGCATACCATATAGACTTGTTGAATCACTACGTTGTACTCCTGAAACTAATGTAACATTCTGTGTCAACCATCTTTCAATAAGAAAAATATTCAGGGGGCGCCTGGGTGGCTCAGTTGGTTAAGCGACTGCCTTCGGCTCAGGTCATGATCCTGGAGTCCCGGGATCGAGTCCCACATCAGGCTCCCTGCTCGGCGGGCGGGGAGTCTGCTTCTCCCTCTGACCCTCCCCCCCTCATGCTCTCTCTCTCTCTCTCTCAAATAAATAAATAAAATCTTTAAAAAAAAAAAAAGAAAAGAAAAATATTCAGGAAATCAGCAAATGCCCACCATACCCATGCTGAGCACTGGTTGTACATTCCTTACTCCTTTGGAAACTTCTAATTAGATGTTTAGACAAAAGCACTATTTTTAATAAAATAATTTGTTCCCTAAAAATGAATGTGTCAGAACAGTTAAAGTCTAAGAACTGTAACTGTAAAGTCTGGAAACAGTTAAATTCTAGGAAAATGAATAAGGAGAGAACTTAACCAAATCAAGAATGCTGAAAAAACAAGGAAGACCCATCCTCTCACCTAAGGGAAATAGGTGCTGGAGCCTGCTCAGGAAGATGGGCTGAATGCTCCATGAAGATCTCCTGTGACAAACCTCTTTAGCTATAACATCTTCAAATATCAAAATAGTTGAAGTTGTGTCTCCCTCATACACAGGGGAAGTGTGATGAGGGGCAGTGCTCAGAGGTTTCCTTACATAAAGCTCTATCCCACCTGTCAGCTTATCTGACACAAACTCTCAGAAATCCCCACCATTACTCATTTTGTCCTACGATGATACTGCAATCCTTGGTTTCTGATTAGACACTGTAAAAAGGGAAGGAGTATGAAAGACAGCACAGAAGAAACTACTTAAGCTACAATTTTGTCTAAGGCATGAGATGTTATAGTGCTGAGAGTTTTGAGAAACATCTGTAAGTTCCTGTGGGCAGAAATAACCTTGCCTCTACTCCCTTACTATGAGGGGAAATCCTCCCAACTTTATGTAGCATTCCTTGGAGATGGAATATTTCAGAGTTGGGAGACATTCCTCCATACTCAATATTATCAGTACAAAGCCATAATACATTTTGATATTTGTCAATATGTGACCTCTCAGTCACTTTCCACCCTTCAAAGCACTTTCATATACATTTTTATTTGTTCCAAATACTGGAAATAATGACCAGTCACTCTTCTGAGCACTTAACATGAATTACTCATTTAATCCTTACAAAAAACCCTATGGGGTAGGTGGCTATTATTACCCCCATTTCTAAAATGTGCAGATCAAGACATGGGGAAGTAAATAATTTACCCAAAGTCAGACAGCTAGTAAATGATGAAGCCAATATTTACACTCAAATCTGCCTAACTAGAGTCACCACTGTTTAACAAATATAGCATACATATCATGGTATATTTACACTTTGTAACCTGCCTTTTCACTCAATAAATATTATAGAATCTTTCAATGTCAGTAAATATAACTCTACATTGTCATTTCAAATGCATGTTTAGTATTTCATATAAGGCTGTACCAAAATTTACTTAGTCTCTTATTGATAAAAATTTTGGTTATACCTAGTTTTTCACAATTTTAATATTATAATGCTAAAAACCTTCTATGTACATAACATCTTCATGCACATGTATTACTATTTCCTCAGAATAAATTCTCATAACTTTTATGTCACTTTCAGGATGTGACAGGAATGATCTACATAATATTCCAAGGAAAGACTCCAAGGTAAGAGCCAAGCCAATGGCCTTACAAAGTTAAGCACAAATTCCAAAATGAAGATGTGTTTAATGGAGAGTACAGAAAGAAAAAACAAAAGCAAAATAGCAAATATCAAAGAATAAGAAGAATTTATATACAGAGTCAAGGAGATAAGTGAAGAAGAGAAATCTAAAACAAAACTAAAGACAGGACCTATGAACATTTGAGAATGAGTGAGTAAGAGAGAAGAATATTGTCTGGTGGTGGCCTTAATGGACAAAATGGACAGATTGACATTGTAAAATGAGAAATTTGGATCATGAGGTTCTTTTCAGAATTATTTTTGGAGCAGAGAGAAGGGAGGGACCATGGTCTTATGTTGAGGCACCACTCAAAGGAGAAAGAGACAGCTAATAGAAGAGCTGACATGATGGCTCCAGAAGTGAGCAGCAGGATCCAGTTGTTGAAAAAGAGAAATACTCTCAGCCCTGCCAGTCTTCACTGCTGAGTTCAACACAACATTGGAGGACAGAAGTTTCAGCAAAGCTTTGAAGGCTGCTGTTTTCAGTGGCACCTAGGAGGAAGGGGAAATGGCCTTCAAGGTGACACAAGGAATCCAGCTGCAGAAGGTGCTGAAACTGGCAGAATTCATACTTCTCAAAGGGCTAGAAACAGCAATAAAGGGATAGGCAATATTTGACTGACAAGTATTAGAATTTCTCTGAAATTCTTTAAATGTCAAAGGCTGTGAAATATGTCTGGATCAAAAAAAAAAAGGTTTGGTATATGATTTTCTTCTCAAATTCTTGCGGAGAAATGAAATGCCAGATGTATTGATGAAATCAAAGAATATAGCACATAGCAATGGGTAGGTAAGGGAAGAAAATGAAGTAATAGTGAAGCAAGAAAAGGCTACCTATTATATGTAGAGGCCATACCTCTCTTATGGAAACTGATGCTATGTTTGAAAGAAGCAAAAGTCTAAAGACAAAAAGGGGATGGTTTATATATAACCAGTTAAATATTTTTCAGATGAAATCATTCTGGTAAGATGCACAGAAGGCCAGAGAAGCTAAAATCAGACAAAGTGAAAAGTTATAAATATATAAGTCAAAGGCAGATATGCTAGTACCAAATTCTATAAGTGGTGAAAATTCTTGGCATCTACTTTGTAGGGAAAAAAGACACAGGACTAACTTGGGAAATCAAAATAAAGATCAGAAGAAAATAAAATAAATGTGGAGAATTTGTAAGTTATAATATAGGCTAAGACTGAGCAAGCAGATTGGGTGATATAAAGTCAACCTAATGGGAATCTCTGAGGTAGCTGTCTAGAACAATAAATCCAAACTTCAGGAAGGTCACATTCTAGCACCTGGAAGAAGACAAGGTGGGTGTGATCAAGGTGGAGATGTTAGAAGAATTAATATAGTGAAGAAAAAAAATACTTGAATTTAGGCATCAGACATACCTCAGCTTGCATTTTAGTTCTGAAATTTACTAGTTATATGGCCTTAGACAAGTTATCTCTCTAAGCTTTGGTTTCTTCATTGTAAAATGAGCATAATAATGGTATGGACCACAGAGGGCTATTGTTAAGAAATTGATAAGATAATATTCATAAAGTTCTTAGAGGAGTTCTTGGCATATAAGAAGTGCTCGATAAATATGGGGATATGAGGAAAAATGTTCCCCAAAATTTTAATAGTAATATCTCTTAGTGGTGAGATTTGTAGAATTCTTTACTTTACTTCCTCCTTTAATTGTTTTATCTCTTGAATGGACTTTTTTTTAATTTCAGTTGTTAACATGAAGTGTTATATTAGTTTCAGTACAACATACTGATTCAACAATTCCATACATCACCCAGTGCTCATCACAAGTGCACTCCTTAATCCACATCACCTATTTTACCCAACCCCCTCCTTAATCCCCATTGCCTACTTTACCCTACTTTACCCACCCACTTCCCCTCTGGTAACCATCAGTTTGTTCCCTACAGCTAAGAGTCTGTTTCTTGGTTTGCCTCTCTCTCTATTTTTCCCTTTGCTTGTTTTTTTGTTTTGTTTCTTAAATTCCACATATGAGTGAAACCATATGGTATTGGACTTTCTCTGGCTGACTTATTTTGCTTAGCATTATACTCTCTAGCTCCATCCATGTTGTTGCAAATGACAAGATTAGATTATTTTTAATGGCTGAATAATATTCCATTGTGTATATATAGCACACCTTCTTTATCCATTCATCTATCAATGGACATTTGGTCTCCTTCCATATCTTGGCTATTATAAATAATGCTGCTATAAATATAATGGTGCATGTATCCCTTTAAATTAGTGTTTTTGCATTTGGGGGGTAAATATCCAGTAGTGATTACTAGATTGGGGGGGTAGTTCTATTTTTAACTTTTTGAGGGACCTCCACACTGTTTTCCACAGTGGCTGTACCAGTTTGCATTCCCACTAACAGTGCAACAGGGTTCCTTTTTTTCCACATCCTCACCAACACTTGTTGTTTCTTGAGTTGGTGATTTTAGCCATTCTGATAAGTATGAGGTGATATCTCACTGTAGTTTTGATTTGCATTTCCCTGATGATGAGTGATGTTGAGCATCTTTTCATTGGAATGGACTTTTTAAATAACATCTTATTTTGAACTAGTTTAAGACTCACAAGAAATTGCAAAAATTATTATAGAGTTCCTGTACACCTTTCACCCAGTCTCTACCAATGTTAATATCTTACATAACCATAATACACATCAAAACCAGAATGTTAGCATTGTTACAATACTATTAACTAAGGTACAGACTTTATTTGAAGTTCACCAGTTTTTATATGTACTTTTTTGGCATACAGTTCTATAAAATTTTATCACATGTATAGATTTGGGTAACCATCATCACAATCAGGACACAGAACTGTTCATTGGGCTTTTTAAAATGACACTGTAGCATGTTTTCCTTCTTTAAAAATACAGTATTATAACTGTAAAATTATAATACTTTTCTTCTCTTTTAAAATATTCCTACCAAAACTTATAAGATGAAGGAAAAACAAAAACAGAAGTTTATAGCTATAAATACCTACATTAGGAAAAAAGAAAGATCTTAAATAAACCACCTAACATTACACTTCAAGGAACTAGAAAAAGAAAAACAAACTAAGCCCAAAGTTAGCAGAAGGAAAAAAATAATAAAGATTAAAGCAGAAAGATATGAAATAGAGAATAGAAAGCAATAGAAAAGATTACAAAACTAAGAGTTGGTTTATTGAAAAGATAAAGAAAATTAACAGACTTTTAGCTAGACTAACCAAGAAAATAAGAGAAATCAAATAAATAAAATCAGAAATGAAACACATTACAACTGATACTATACAAGTACAAAGGATCATAAGAGACTACTATGAACACTTATAAACCAACAAATTGGACAACCTAAGAGAAATAAGTAAATTCTTAGAAATATGCAACCTAGAAAAATTGACTCATAAAGAAATAGAAATTCTGAACATACCATTTATGACTAAGAAAATTGAAACAGTAATCCAAAACCTCCCAACAAAGAAAAGCTCAGAACCAGATGGCTTCACAGGTGAATTCTAACAAATATCTAAAGAAGAAATAACATAAATCTTTCTCAAACTCTTTCAAAAAATTGAAGAGGAGGGAATACTCTCAAACATATTGTATGAGACCAGCAGGACCCTGATTCCAAAGCCAAATAAGGACAGTATGAGAAAAAAAACTACCAACAAACATCCCTGATGAATACATGTAAAAAATTCTCAACGAAATATTAGCAAACCAAATTCAACAGCATATTAAAAGGACATATGCCAGAAAATAAAAATTAAAATAACAAAATAACAAAAGGATCATATGCCATGATCCAGTGGGATTTATCTCTTGGATACAAGGATGATTCAACATATACAAATCAATAGATGAGATACATTACATTAAAAGAATGAAAGATAAAAATCATATGATTCAGTTGATGCAGAAAAAGCATATGACAAAATTCATCATCCTTTCATGATAAAAAAGTGGGTACTGAAGGAACATACCTCAATATAATAAAAACTATATATGACAAACCCACAACTAACACCATGTGCAGTGGTGAAAGGATGAAAGCTTTCCTCTAAGATCAGGAACAAGACAAGGGTATCTATCCACTTTCACCATTTCTATTCACCATAACACTAAAAGTCCTAGTCAGAGTGATTGGGCAAGAAAAAGAAATAAAAGGCATCCAAGTTGAAAGGAAAAAGTAAAATTGTCTCTATTTGCATATGACATGCTATTATATATAGAAAACCCTAAAGACTACACCAAAAAACTTAGAACTAATACATGAATTCCATAAAGTTGCAGGATATAAAATCAACAAACAAAAATCAATTGTGTATTTATACACTAATAACAAAGTATCAAAAAAGATTTAAAAAAAAATCCAGGGGCACCTGGCTGGTTCAGTCAGAGGAGCATGAGACTCTTTATCTCAGGGTTGTGAGTTCAAGCCCCCATGTTGGGTGTAGAGAATGCTTAAAAATAAAATCTTTTAAAAAAAGAAAATAATCCAATTTACAATAGCATCAAAAACAATAAAGTACTTAGGAATAAATTGAACCAAGGAGGTAAAAGATCTCACTGAAAACTACAAGACTTTGATAAAAGAAATTGAAGAAGACTCAGATTAATGGGAATATATCCTGTGTTCATGGATCAGAAGAACTAATATTGTTAAAATGTCCATATTATCCAAAGTCATCTATAGATTCAATGCAATCCCTATCAAAATCACAATATTTTTCACAGAAAAAAAACACAATCTCAAAGTTTTATGGAAATAAACAAAAATAGCCAAAGCAATCCTAAGAAAGAAAAAGAAAGCTGGAGGCATCATACTTCCTGATTTCAAACGATATTACAAAGCTACAGTAATCAAAACAGTATGGTACTAGCATAAAAACAAACACATAGACCAATGGAACAAAATTGAGAGCCCAGAAATAAACCCATATAGATATGGTCAACTAATATTTGACAAGGGAGCCAAAAATACTCAATGGGGAAAAGACAGTCTCTTCAACAAATGATGTGGAGAAAACTGGATATTTACCTGCACAAGAATGAAATTAGACCCTTATCTTACACCACTCATAAAAATTAACTTGAAATGGATTAAAGACTTAAACATAAGATTTGGAATCATAAAACTCCTACAAAAAAACAGGGGGAAAGCTTCTTGGCATAAGTCTTGGCAAAGATTTTTTTTGATATGACAACAAAAGCACAAGCAACTAAATGAAAAATCAACAAGTGGGACTACATTAAACTCAGAAGCTTCTGCACAGCAAAAGAAACAGGCAACATAATTGAAAAGGCAACCTATGGAAGGGAACAAAATATTTGCAAACCATATACATGATAAGACATTAATGTCCAAAACATATAAGGAATTCCTACAACTCAACTGCAAACAAAATAAAACTAAAACAAAAAATAATACAATTTTAAAAATGGGCAAAGGACCTGGATAGACATTTTTCCAGGGAAAATATACAAATAACCAACAGGTACAAGAAAAGATACCCAACATCACTAATTCATCAAGGAAATGCAAATCAAAACTACAAAATATCATCTCATAAATGTTAGAGTGGCAATAAACAAAAAGAGGCAAAAAATGTTGACAAGGATGTGGAGAAAAGGGAACCCTCATGCACTGTTGGTGGGAATGTAAATTGGTACAGCCACTAGGAAAACACTATGGAGGTTCCTCAAAAAATTAAAAAAAGAACTACC
This sequence comes from Halichoerus grypus, assembly GCF_964656455.1. NCBI lineage: Eukaryota > Metazoa > Chordata > Mammalia > Carnivora > Phocidae > Halichoerus > Halichoerus grypus. The sequence goes on along the minus strand of NC_135727.1, from coordinate 21,780,919 downwards.
CTATGATCCAGCAATCCCATTTCTGTGTATATATCCAAAGAAAATAAGATCATTATCTCGAAAACTTATCAACACCCCCATGTCTATTGCAGAATTATTTACAATAGCCAAAACACGGAAATAAACTAAGCGACCATCAATGGATGAATGGATTAAGAATATGTAACATATATATACAGTGCAGTATTATTATCCATAAAAAAGAAATCCTGCCATTTGTAATAATATTGATGGACCTTGAGGGCATCATGGTAAGCAAAATAAGTCAGAGAAAGACATATATTATATGATCTCACTTAAATGTGGAATCTTTAAAAAAAAAAAAAAAAGAACTCAGAAACAGGTGATTACCGGTGCTGGGGAGGAGACAACATGTGATGGTGGTCAAAAAATACAAACTCCCAGTTAGAAGATGAGTAAATTCTGGGGATGTAATGTACAGCATTGTGACTATACTTAACAATACAGTATTGTATACTTGAAAGTTGCTAAGAGAGTAGATCTTAAATGTTCTCACCATATACAAAAAAATGGTAACTATATGAGGTAATGGATGTGTTAACTAACCTTATTGTGGTAATCATTTTATAATATATATGTATATCAAATTATCACATTGTATTCCTTAAGCATACACAATGTAATATGAACATTATATCTCACTAAAGCTGGAGAAATTCTTCCATAGGTATCTAGTATATTCAAAAGTTAAAAAGGTGGTCTGATTGCTGTTGCTAGGACTTCTATTACTATGTTGAACAATAATGGTGAGAGTGGGCATCCTTGTCGTGTTCCTGATCTTAAGGGAAAAGCTCTCAGCTTTTCCCCATTGAGGATGATATTAGCTGTGGGTTTTTCATAGATGCATTTTATGAACTTGAGGAATAGTCCCTCTATCCCTATATTCTGAAGAGTTTTAATCAAGAAAGGATGCTGTATTTGGTCAAATGCTTTCTCTGCATCAATTGAGAGGACAATATGGTTCTTCTCTCTCCTCTTATTAATGTGCTCTCACATTGATTGATTTGCGAATGTTGAACCACCCTTGCATCCCGGGGATAAATCCCACTTGGTCATGGTGGATGATCCTTTTAATGTATTGTTGGATCCTATTAGCTAGGATTTTGTTGAGGATTTTGGAATCCATATTCATCAGGGATATCAGTCTGAAATTCTCCTTTTTGATGGGGTCTTTGCCTGCTTTGGGGATTAAGGTAATGCTGGCCTCATAAAATGAGTCTGGAAGCTTTCCTTCTGTTTCTATTTTTTTGAAACAGCTTCAGGAGAATGGGTATTATTTCTTCTTTGAATGTTCGGTAGAATCCCCCAGGGAATCCATCAGGCCCTGGATTCTTGTTTTTTGGGAGGTTTTTGATCACTGCTTCAATCTCGTTACTGGTTATTGGCCTATTCAGGTTGTCAATTTCTTCCTGTTTCAGTCTTGGCAGCTTACAGGTTTCCAAGAAGACCTCCATTTCATCCAGATTGCTCAATTTATTGGCATATAGTTGTTGATAATAATTTCTAATAATTGTTTCTATTTCCTTGGTGTTAATTGTGATCTCTCCCCTTTCATTCATAATTTTATTAATTTGGGTCCTTTCTCTTTTCTTTTGGATAAGTCTGGCCAGTGGTTTATCGATCTTATTAATTCTTTCAAAGAACAAGCTTCTAGTTTCGTTGATCTGCTCTACTGTGTTTCTGGTTTCTAATTCATTGATCTCTGCTCTAATCTTAATTATTTTTCTTCTAATGTGTGGCTTAGGCATCGTTTGTTGTTTTTCTCTAGTTCTTTAAGGTGTCAAGTTAGTTGGTGAATTCAGGATTTTTCTTTTTTTTTTGAGTGAGGCTTGGATGGCTATGTATTTCCCCCTTAGGACTGCCTTTGCAGTATCCAATAGGTTTTGGACTGATGTGTTTTCATTCTCATTGATTTCCATGAATTGTTTAAGTTCTTCTTTGATTTCCTGGTTGACCCAAACATTCTTGAGCAGAGTGGTCTTTAGCTTCCAAGTGTTTGAATTTCTGCCAAATTTTTTCTTGTGATTGAGTTCCAGCTTTAAAGCATTATGGTCTGAGAATATGCAGGGAATAATCTCAATCTTTTGGTATCAGTTGAGACCTGATTTGTGACCCAGAATGTGGTCTATTCTGGAGAAAGTTCCATGTGCACTAGAGAAGAGTGTGTATTCTGTTGTTTAAGGGTGGAATGTTTTGTATATATCTATGAGGTCCATCTGGTCCAGTGTGTCATTCAAAGCTCTTGTTTCTTTGTTGATTTTCTGCTTAGATGATCTATCTGTCTGTTGCTGAGAGTGGAGTATTGAGGTCTCCTACAATTAACGTATTGTTATCAATATGACTCTTTATTTTGGTTAACAGTTGGCTTATGTAGATGGCTGCTCCCACGTTGGGGGCATAAATGTTTACAATTGTTAGATCATCTTGTTGAATAGACCCTGTAAGAATGATATAGTGTCCTTCTGTGTCTCTAACTACAGACTTTAGCTTAAAATCTAATTTGTACGATAGAAGAATTGCTACCCCAGCTTTCTTTTGAGGTCCGCTGGCATGGAAGATGGATCTCCATCCCTTCACTTTCAGTCTGGATGTATCTTTAGGCTCAAAATGAGTCTTTTGTAGACAGCATATGGATGGGTCCTGTCTTTTTATCCAATCTGCAACCCTGGGCCATTTTATGGGAGCGTTTAGGCCATTCACGTTGAGAGTGATTATTGAAAGATATGAATTTATTGTCATCATGTTGCCTGTGAAGACCTTGCTTTTATAGATTGTCCCTGTAAATTTCTTTTCTATATCACTCTTGTGGTCTTTCTCCTTTTATAGAACCCCCCTTAATATTTCTTGCAGGGCTGGCTTAGTGGTCACATATTCTTTCCATTTCTGCTGGTCTTGGAAGCTCTGCAACTCTCCATCCATTCTAAATGACAAGCCTTGTCAATATGGGAATATTTCAGGGTGTTGGAAACTATAGATAAAAGGGGGAAAAAAGTACCTTTGGTTAAAAGGCTGTTTTTTATGGCCTTTCAAATTCAGTTTCTCACGTGCACATCTCACAGCAGCCAGCCAACTTTAACCTGCCTCCTAAACCTGACAGAAAGAAAAATCAAAGAATGGAGGCAGATAAGATGCTTTAGACTACTGTTAGTCAATGTATAACCTGGGAGCTTCACCTTGGAGCTTGTTGGAAATGAAGAATCTCAGGCCCCACCCAGAACAACTGAATCAGAATATTTACTTTAACAACATCTGCTGGTGATCATTATGCACATTATAGTCTGAAATGTGCTATTCTAGGGATATGGCAAAATTAGAAATAGGAATATATTTTTAAGCATATTTATTTCTTCATCAGAATGAAAGACCAATAAGACAATGAAAACAAGAGAGGAAACATCAGCTGATAAAAGATTTGAAGAAATAGTTTAGAAGACAGAAAGTAGATGAAAGAGTGGTCACTGATTTGACAAAGTAGAGAAGCTCATGACCTAAAACATGCAGAGAGGGGATTTTAAATGAAAAGATGCCTGAAAAGATTCACAGAATCCAGGAGACACTCAAATCTTAGAGGTATCATTTCTGGCAGTGTGTAGGAATGGAGTTCTGGGGTAAAAATAGGGATAGATCGAAAATGTATATATGGAATAATCAAAATTTGCCCCCTACAACACACACACACACACACACACACACACACACACACACACACTACTCCTCCTCCTCACACTCACAGAACATCCTCAGCCAGAACGTACTCTGTAAGCCAGAAGCCAATGGAAATTTATTAACTGGTAAAGCTGAACTTAAAAATCTTAGGAATCAGGGACAGCAAGAAAGATGATGGGTGAGGGTAAATACAAAGTTGAATGTAAGTTGAAATGCTGCATATGAAATGGTCAGACACCCATGCATACCCCTTCCTCTATACTGTGGTCAGAAAGTCTTAGAACCAAATTAATAACCTCAGGCAAGTAATTGAAAGAGTGATCTCTGGGGAAAAATGGCTTAAAAGAAAAGACCTCTACATAGTAACAGTTTGGGTCCCCAGTGAACTATCTGAACAATCAGGAGTAAACTTCTCCAGACTGTACACCCTGCCCATATACACAAAACCCCCATTCAGCTTTTATGTATCAAACCTACATATGAGCAGGTAACCAATCATCATCATATCACTGAGAAAAGCCCTCAACATATGAGAAAAGCAAAAATAAACAGAAAGAAAGAGACTCAAGAAAATAATTCAGAGAATAGGAAAAAGGCTACAAAATATGAGAAAGCATGCCTTCCATGAAATAGACATAAAATGTTTGAAAAAAATCAGGAAAAAAGTTAAAAACTTAAAAAATTAAACCTTAATAAGAATTAATATAATTCATTTTTTACATAAAATCAATACATATAACTTAATAAAATAAAAATTCAATAGAAAATTAGAAATAAAATCACAGAAAATTCCCTAAAAGTAGGACAAAAATGAATGGGAGTCAGAAAATAGAAAAAAATTAGTGTCCTCCAGAATCAATCCAAGAGAACTAATATCCAACTAATCAATGTTAGGTCCTGAAAAAAAAGAGTAGAGAAAGTAAAGAAGAAATTTTCAAAGAAATGCCATAAGAGAATTTCCCAGACCTGAAAAACATGAGTATCCAGATTAAAAGTGTTCACAAAAGTTCAAACAAAATGAATGTTAAAAGCTTTGCCTATACCAAGGCACAGCACTGAAACTTCAGAAAAGTCCCAGGATGATACCTGTAGAGTAGGCTAAGGGACTAACCAGTCCAGACAGGAAAAAGAAAGCAAAGGACCTCAAGGAAAAGAAATTTTTAGGGAAAAAAAGCCTTATGGTAAATGAGTTAATATGATGGAATATTTGAGAGAAGAGAAAAGGACAGGTGGGAGGCATATTTGATGGAACAACTTGGAAAAAATTAAAGAATACTATTTATTATAATAATATAAACACTGATACCAGTTTAATGAAAAAAAATGATGACATGACTATATTGAAAAGATGATGAAAATGAGGTAAAATATATGAGAAAGCTAAATCCTTATCTACCACCACAAAAAAATCAATAGATATATTAAATTTTTTAAGTCAATAAGTAGTGGAGTGAGCATATTGTCTAGAAACATGGAAGGAAATAATAGAAGAAACAGCTAAAAATATTGAAAGTGGTTGCTTCCAAAGAGTCAGACCCAGGCATATGTAAGGAAGGGGTAGGGGACTGCAGATTTTTATCATAAATGCCTTAACTTTTTGAACTATGTAAATAAGTTACTTTGATTTTTTAAAAAATAACATACTTCTGCTTCTTGGAATTTGGAGTAGAAATATTTTTCCTTATTCTCTCCACTAAGAACAACTAAAAACCCTGGAAATTATATATAAAACAAGCATAGGAAGACTCTTGAAGGTGGAGAAAAAAAGACAGACCAGCTAGGGACTTCAGTTGCTGAGGAACAACACGGTTGTAAATTCCTCCAGTTTTCTTTTTGCTTAATATATCTCAGACTTAGAGATGAAGAATCTAGCAACCGAGAAACACCAGTGGGTGCAGACAAAAAGAAAGCACAAGTTAAAGACTGCTTTCACTAGTCCAAGGACCTGGAAAGCCTAGCAACGGTAAACTTTTAGACAATTAGCATTATACTCTAGTCGAACACCACAGAAAACAGTAGCCCCACATTTACCCATGCCAGCAAAGGCTGAATGGGAAACAGGCATCCACTCTTGCTGCCCAAAACCTCCATTGGGTCGTGCCAGAGAAGACCATGTAAGGAGTAGGAACTTCATCACTCCTGGGCAATAATGAGGCCCCCAATAGTAGAAATCACCTGAGCAGCCTAGACTTCCACACACCCCCAGAAGTAACAAGGTGACCTCCACACTGATGGAGGTGATGTTAGAGAAAGCTGAGAGTCAGATTTTTCACCACTGTCCGACATAAATGAAACCTTCCCAAAACTTGTAGTATTAGGGAAAGTCAGATGTGGAGCAGTAACAAGACATATCTACCCTTCCCAGCCAGGGAGTCATCAATGGAGGCCTAGTGAGGAGATGGAAATCTTACCCTTGACCAGCAGTAATGAAGATTCCCCCATTCTTGGCTGTCAATTGAGGGTGAATAGGGAATATAGACTTCTACCCCAACCTGGAAATAATGAGGTGAAATCACTTTTATCCTGCTAAATCAGTATCCAAAAAGGCCAGCTAAAATAGAAGGTTTAAATAAGATCCAGAGCCTAATATAATAGCCAAAATGTCCAAACTTCAATTGAAAATTACTTAGCATACAAGGAATCAAGAAGATCTCAAACTGAATGAAAAAAAGACAAAATAAATGGTAACACCAAGATGACATAGACATTAGAATTATCTGTCAAATATTATAAACCATCATCATAATCATGCTTCAATAGGCAATTATAAAGACACTTGAAGCAAATGAAAAAATAGAGAAACTCAGGAAAAAATAGAAAGTCTCAATAAAGGAATAGAAGATATAAAGAACAAAATGTAAATTTTAGAACTAAAAAATAAAATCACCAAAATATAAAGCTCTGTTGATGGTCCCAACAGCAGAATGGAGGGGATAGAAGAAAGAATCAGTGACCTAGAAGACAGAACAACAGAAATTACCCAATCTGAACAACAGTGAGAAAATATAGTGAAAAATAATACACAAAGATGCACTGACTTGTGGGACTATAACAAGACATCTAGTATTTGTGTCATTGGAGTCCTGGAAGGAGAGAAGAGAGGGGGTGGGTCTGAAAAAAATGCTTAAAGAAATAATGGCTGAAAAGTTCCCAAATGTCATAAAAGATATAAATGTACAAGTTCAAGAAGTTAAGCGAATTCCAAAAATTGTAAATGCAAAAAAGTCCACACCAACACACATCATAGTCAAACTTCTTAAACTAAATTCAAAGAAAATAAATATTGAAAGCAGTGAAAGGTAATGATTCCTTATCTATAGGGGGACAACAATTTGAATAATAGCAGACTTCTCATCAGAAACCATGAATGCCAAAATAAAGTAGCACAATATCTTTCAAGTGCTGAAACAAAAACTATCACTCCAGAATTCTATATCCAGCAAAAATATCCTCAGGAATGAAGGGGAAATCAAGACATTCTCAGATGCAGAAAAACTAAGAAAATTTATCATGAGCAGAACTACCCATAAGAATGGCTAAAGGAAGTTCTCTAAACACATAGAAAATGGTAAAAGAAGGAACCTTGGACATCAAGAAGAGAAAGAACATGGTAACCAAAAATATGGGTATATACAATAGGTTTTCCTTCTCTTGAATCTTCTAAATTATGTTTTATGGTTGATGCAAAAATTATAACATTGTCTGATGTGGTTCTAAACATATGTAGGGAAAATATTTAAAACAATCATACTTTAAATGGGGAGGGTAAAGGGACATAAAGGGAGCTAAGGTTTCTATACTTCATTCAAACTAGTAAAATGATGACACATGTGATAAGTTATATATATGTATATAAATGTAATACCAAAAGCAAACATAAAAATCCTATACGAAAAGATAAACTCAAAACCACTATAGATAAATCAAAATGGAATTCTAAAAAATGTTCAAGTAATCCACAGGAAAATGAAATAAATAAAACATATAAATCAAAAATAGGTAACAAATAGAAAACAAAATATAAAATGGCAGATTTAAATCCTAACATATCAATAATTTACAATGGTCTAAATACAACAATTAAAAGATTAGCAGAGTGAATTTAAAAACATGATCCGACTTCTGGGGGGGAGGAGTTAAGATAGCAGGAGAGTACAGGACCCTAAGTTTGTCTGGTTCCTTGAATTCAGCTAGATAGTTATCAAATCATTCTGAACACCTGAGAAATCAATTGAAGTTCTGAGAAAAGAAATGCTGTAATTCTTAAAGTAGAAAAGTGACCACTTTTTGGAAGGTAGGAGGTGCAGAGACTTGAATCCTAGGTGATATATCTGAGGATATGGCAGCGGGGAGAGAGTCTGCTTAAGGAGACTACTGCAAAATATTATAAGCAGCAGAGCACCAAACTGGAACTTTAAGAAGTCTGCTACAGTGGGGTACATACTTGGCTTAAAGTTGCTGAGATGGTGAAGTGGGGTAGAATCCCAGGTGTGACAGCATGGTCTTAGGATCCCTGGGGTCTCAAGAAGGATAGGTGTTGCCTTAGAGCAGCAGAGTTCCCAGGCATTAGAGTGGGAAGCCAGCAATTTTAGGTGCCAGCTTTCTACTCTATGTTGCCATAAACTGTGAACCACTACACAGTTGTGCAACTGCTTTCTGGGAAGGGGCCCGGCAAAAGGCAGAAGTGTGGTGAGACCCCTCTTGCTCCCCTGGGAGGAACAGCATGGGTCCATGCTTCAGGAGTTCCTAAAATTTGGAGTTTTGAAACTCAGTCACATGCCTGAGATAAAAAACACTCGGTCCCAGGCTGGGTGAACACAGAGTTCTGACGGAAACCAGGGAGACAAGAGTGACTGACTGCTTTTCTATGAGGGCTTACTAAAGAGTGGGGGGGACATAAACTTTCAGCTCCAGGGATAGAGAGTGGGGCACTACCATATTCATCCTGCCTATCAGTGCTGAAAGCCCATCAGGGAGCAAAACAGCACCACATAGTGGAATCCAGAGCCACTTACACTGAGCCTGGCCCCCTGGAAAGGGAGGCATGTTTCCACAAGGACAAGGGCACCTGAGAATCAGAGCAATAGGCCCCTCCCCCAGAAGACAAGCACATACAACTGGCTTGCACCAAGTTTACTGACCATAGAGGGCTGCAAAGCTTCAGCTCTTGGGGAAAACAGTATATAGCATTCTTTGTATTTTTGTTCTTTAGTCTTTCACTATTATTTGTTCAGTTATTTTCTTATTGTTAATTCTTAATTTATTCTTTTTAATTTGTATTTTTATGTATATATTATATAGATATACATATATATATGTTTACTTTCATTGTATTTTATTTTATTATATATATGCATATATTATATATATATATAAAGTTTTTCTTTCATTCTTATTTTGGGATCTAGTTTCTTTCAACAAGTAGACCAAAACACACCCAGGATCTAGTTTTTTGTTTTGTTTTGTTTTGTTTTGTGTTTTTGTTTTGTTTTTCTGTTGTCATTGTTGTTTTTACCTTTTCTTTCTTCCTTTCTTTTCTGGACAAAATGATAAGATGGAGAAATTCACCCCAAAAGAAAGAACAGGAGGTAGTACTCACTGTCAGGGATTTAATCAATAGGGATATAAGTAAGACGTCTGCACTAAAATTTAAAACAACGATTATAAAGATACTATCTGGGCTTGAAAAAAGCATAGAAGACACTAGAGAATCCCTTACTGTAAAAATAAAAGAACTAAAATCTAGCCAGGCTGAAATTAAAAAATGCTATTAATGAGATGCATTCCCAAGTGGAGGAAATAAAAATGAGGATGAATGAAGCAGAAGAGAAGATCAGTGATATAGACGATAAAGTGATAGAAAATAAAGAAGCTGAAGAGACAAAGAAAATTATTAGATCAAATTATTAGATAGAAGGGAGACTTAGAGAACTCAGCAATTCCATAAAGCAAAATAATATCCATATGATAGGGGTCCCAGAAGATGAGGAGTGGGAGAAAGGGGCAGAAGGTTTATTTGACCAAATTATAGCTGAGAAATTCCCTAATCTGGGAAAGGAAATAGGCATTCAAGTCCAGGAGGCACAGAGAACCCACCTCAATATCAATAAAAATAGGTTAACACCTACACATAATAGCGAAGCTTGCAAATTTCAAAGATAAAAAGAAAATGCTGAAAGTAGCTCAAGACAAGAGATCCTTAACTTGCAAGGGTAGACACCTAAGGCTGGCAGCAGACCCATCCACAGAGATCTGGCAGGCCAGAAAGGACTGGCATGATATATTCAACATGCTAAATGGAAAAAACATGCAGCCAAGACTACTTTATCCAGCAAGGCTGTCATTCAGAATAGGAGAGATAAAGAGTTTCCAGGATAAACAAAAACTAAAGGAATTTGTGAACACTAAACCAGCCCAGCAAGAAATATTAAAGGGGATCCTTTGAGTGGAGAGAGAGCCCAAAAGTAACAAAAACCAGAAAGAAACAATCTACAGGAACAGTGACTTTACAGGTAATACAATGGCACTAAATTCATATCTTTCAATAATTACTCTGAATGTAAATGGACTAAATGCTCCAATCCAAAGACATAGGGTATCAGAATGGATAAAAAAACAAAACAAAAACAAAAACAAGACCCATTGATACGCTCCTTACAAGAGACTCATTTTAGATCCAAGGACTCCTCCAGATTGAAAGTGAGGGGGTGGAGAACCATCTATCATGCTAATGGACATCAAAAGAAAGGTGGAGTAGCCATCCTTACATCAGGCAAAATATATTTCAAGCCAAAGACTGTAATAAGAGATGAAGAAGGACACTATATCATAATAAAAGGACCTATCCAACAAGAAGATCTAAATATTGTAAATATTTAGGCCCCTAACTTGGGAGCAGCTAAATATATAAACCAATTAATAACAAAATTTTAAAAAAACTCATTGTTAATAATACAATAATAGTAGGGGACTTTAACACCCCACTCACAGCAATGGACAGATCTAAGCAGAAGATCAACAAGGAAACAATGGCTTTGAATGACACACTGGACCAGATGGACTTCACAGATATATTCAGAGCACTTCATCCTAAAGCAGCAGAATATGCATTCTCCTTGAGTGCACTTGGAACATTCTCCAGAATAGATCACACACTGGTCACAAATCAGTCTCAACTGGTACAAAAAGAATGAGATCATACCATGCATATTTTCAGACCACAACACTATGAAACTTGAAGTCAACCACAAAAAAAAATTTGGAAGGACCACAAATACATGGAGTTTAAAGAACATCCTCTAAAGAATGAATGAGTCAACCAGGAAATTAAAGAAGAATTTTAAAAAATACATGGAAACAAATGAAAATGAAAATATGACAGTTCAAAACCTTTGGGATGCAACAAAGGCGGTCCTAAGAGGGAAGTATACAGCAATACAGGCCTTCCTCAAGAAACAAGAAAAGTCTCAAATATACAACTTAACCTTATACTTAAAGGAGCTGGAAAAAGAACAGCAAATAAAGCCTAAATCCAGCAAGAGAAAAATAATAATAAAGATTAGTGCAAAAATCAATGATATAGAAATAAAAAAAACAGAACAAATCAATGAAACTAGAAGCAGGTTCCTTGAAATAATTAATAAAATTGATAAACCCCTAGCCAGACTTATCAAAAAGAGAAGAGAAAGGACCCAAATAGATAAAATCACAAATGAGAGAGGAGAGATCACAACCAACACCAAAGAAATACAAACAATTATAAGAGAATATTATGATCAATTATATGCCAAAAAATTAGGCAATCTGGAAGAAATGGATGCATTCCTAGAAATATATAAACTACCAAAATTGAAACAGGAATAAATAGAAAACCTGAACAGACCCATAACCAACAAAGAAGTTAAATCAGTAATCAAAAATCTCCCAACAAGAGTCTAGGGCTAGATGGCTTCCCAGAGGAATTCTACCAAGTATTTAAAGAAGAATTAATACCTATTCTTCTGAAACTGTTCCAAATAATAGAAATGGAAGGAAAACTTCCAAACTCGTTCTATGAGGCCAGTATTACCTTGATCCCAAAACCAGAGAGTGACCCTACTAAAAAGGAGAACTAGACCAATATCCCTGAAGAACATGAATGCAAAAATTCTCACCAAGATATTAGCTAACAGGATCCAACAGTACATTAGAAGGATTATTCACCATGACCAAGTGGGACTTATTCCGGGGTGCAGGGTGGTTCAACATCCACAAATCAATAAATGTGGTACACCACATTAATAAAAGAAAGGATAAGAGGGTGCCTGGGTGACTCAGTTGGTTAAGCGACTGCCTTCGGCTCAGGACATGATCCTGGAGTCCCAGGATCAAGTCCCACATAGGGCTCCCTGCTCAGCAGGGAGTCTGCTTCTCCCTCTGACCCTCCCCCATCTCATGTGCACTCTCTCTCTCTCTCAAATAAATGAATAAATAAAATCCTTAAAAAAAAAAGGATAAGAACCATATGAACTTCTCAATAGATGCAGAAAAAGCATTTGACAAAATACAGCATTGTTTCTTGATAAAAACTCTTTGCAGTGTAGGGATAGAGAGAACATAACTCACTATCATAAAATCCATATATGAAAGACCCACAGTGAATATCATTCTCAGTGGGGAAAAACTAAGCTTTTCCCCTAAGGTCAGGAATACAGCAGGGATGTCCACTCTCACCACTGTTGTTCAACAGAGTACTAGAAATCCTAGCTTCAGCAATCAGACAACAAAAAGAAATAAAAGGTATCCAAATCAGCAATGAAGAACTCAAACTTTCACTCTTTGCAGATGACATGATACTCTATGTAGAAAACTCAAAAGACTCCATCAAAATATTGCTAGAACTGATAGAGGAATTCATCAAAGTCATAGGATATAAAATCAGTGCACATACTGGGTATTTACCCCAAAGATACAAATGTAGGGATCCGAAGGGGTACGTGCACCCTGATGTTTATAGCAGCAATGTCCACAATAGCCAAACTGTGGAAAGAGCCAAGATGTCCATCAACAGATGAATGGATAAAGAAGATGTGGTATATATATACAATGGAATATTATGCAGCCATCAAAAGGAATGAAATCTTGCCATTTGCAACGACATGGATGGAACTGGAGGGTATTACACTGAGCGAAATAAGTCAATCAGAGAAAGACATGTATCATATTACCTGAATTCTGAATCTCAGGAAACAAACTGAGGGTTGCTGGAGTGGTGGGGGGTGGGAGGGATGGGGTGGCTGGGTGATAGACATTGGGGAGGGTATGTGCTATGGTGAGTGCTGTGAAGTGTGCAAGACTGTTGAATCATAGACCTGTACCTCTGAAGCAAATAATACATTATATGTTAAAAAAAGAAGAAGAAGAAGAAGATAGCAGGAGGGGAAGAATGAAGGTGGGGGAATCGGAGGGGGAGATGAACCATGAGAGACTATGGACTCTGAGAAACAAATTGAGGGTTCTAGAAGGGAGGGGGGTGGGGGGATGGGTTAGCCTGGTGATGGGTATTAAAGAGGGCACGTTCTGCATGGAGCACTGGGTGTTACACACAAACAATGAATCATGGAACACTACATCAAAACCTAATGATGTAATGTATGGTGATTAACATAACATAATAAAAAAAAAAGAGGCTTGGGGAAAGATGGCGGAGGAGTAGGGGACCCTATTTCAACTGGTCCCCGGAATTGAGCTGGATATCTACCAGACCACTCTGAGCACCCACAAAACCAGCCTGAGATGTAAGAAGATCTGGATCTCTACAAACAGAATATCGCAGGCGGTTGGTTTTGAGGTACGAAGTGGAGAGCCATGATTTCGCGGGCAGATATCGGAGGATAACCAGCAGCAGGAGGGTGTCTGGCCCTGGGGATCCTACACCGCCGGTGAGCGACAGCCTCGCGTGCTGGGGACCAGGCACAGACTCGCAGACCATTAGCAGCGGGGAAAGGACTTTAGGGCAGCCCCCAGGGGCGGAAACCCGGAGCAGCAGTGTCGCCCGCGCACGCGCGCGCAATCTGGGAGCGGCTGGCAGTTTTAGAAGCACAAAGGGCAGAGACGTGCCCCTACCTGGAGACAGGACTGGGAGCGCTGCGGAGGGGCACACAACCCAGGACGCTGCAGTTTATAGCAGCACGGACAGAAACGGAGACGGTGTGGCCTGGAGAGCTCACTGAAGAACAGACTGCGATCTCTCTGCTCTGAGGCAGAGGGTTGGAAACGGTCTCTTCTGCTCTGACTCGCGGAAGAGACGCAGAAAGCCTCCAGGGAAAGCCGCCAGAGAACAAAAGCCCCAAAGACTGATTCCTGCTGAGCCCATCCCCCACCACAGGGGGCAGGGCAACTCCGCCCAAACAGGGATGCCTGAGTAATAGCGTGGCAGGCCCCTCCCCCAGAAGACAGGCTGGAAAAACAAGAGGCCAGCAACCCTAAGGTCCCAAGAAAACAGGTGCATCTTGCTTGGGTTCAGGTCAATAATTTGGACTCTATACATTCCCTCAAACACCCATCAACAGATGACTAGGAGGAGGAGCCCCCAAAATAGAAAAGACTCAGAGATTATGACTTCTGCTGCAGATTTACAAATGGATGCAGATATAACCAAGATGTCGGAGATGGAATTCAGGCTAGCAATTGTGAAGACAATGGCTAGAATGGAGAAATCAATTAATGGCAACATAGAGTCTCTAAGGGCAGAAATGAAAGCTGAATTGGCAGAACTTAAAAATGCTATCAATGAGATCCAATCCAATCTAGATAATCTAACAGCTAGGGTAAATGAAGCCAAAGAGCAAATAAGTGACCTGGAAGACAATATAATAGATAAAAAGGGAAAAGAGGAGGCCAGGGAAAAACAACTCAGAATCCATGAAAATAGAATCAGAGAAGTAAGTGACACCATGAAGTGTTCCAATGTCAGAATCATTGGAATCCCGGAGGGAGTGGAGAGAGAGAGAGGACTAGAAGATGTATTTGAGCAAATCGTAGCTGAGAACTTCCCTAATCTGGGGAATGAAACAAACATTCGAGTCCTAGAGGCAGAGAGGACCCCTCCTAAGATCAAGGAAAACAGGCCAACACCCCGGCATGTAATAGTAAAACTTGCAAATCTTAGAACCAAGGAAACCATCTTAAGGGCAGTTAGGGGGAAGAGACTCCTTATGTACAGAGGGAGGAACATCAGAATAACCTATCCACAGAGACCTGGCAAGCCAGAAAGGCCTGGCAAGACATACTCAGGGTACTAAATGAGAAGAACATGCAGCCAAGAATACTTTATCTGGCAAGGCTTTCATGTAGAATGGATGGAGAGATGCAGAGCTTCCAAGACTGGCAGAAACTGAAAGAATATGTGACCACTAAGCCGGCCCTGCAAGAAATATGAAGGGGGGTTCTATAAAAGGAGAAAGACCCCAAGAGTGATATACAACAGAAATTTACAGGGACAATCTATAAGAAAAACGTCTTCACAGGCAACATGATGACAATTAATTCATATCTTTCAATAATCATTCTCAACGTGAATGGCCTAAACGCTCCCATAAAACGGCACAGGGTTGCAGATTGGATAAAAAGACAGGACCCATCCATATGCTGTCTACAAGAGACTCATTTTGAACCTAAAGATACATCAAGACTGAAAGTGAAGGGATGGAGATCCATCTTCCATGCCAGCGGACCTCAAAAGAAAGCTGGGGTAGCAATTCTTATATCAGACAAATTAGATTTTAAACTAAAGTCTGTAATTAGAGACACAGAAGGATACTATATCATTCTTAAAGGGTCTATCCAACAAGAAGATCTAACAATTGTAAATATCTATGCCCCCAACATGGGAGCAGCCATCTACATAAGCCAACTGTTAACCAAAATAAAGAGTCATATTGATAACAATACGTTAATTGTAGGAGACCTCAATATCCCACTCTCAGCAATGGACAGATCATCTAAGCAGAAAATCAACAAGAGCTTTGAATGATACATTGGACCAGATGGACCTCATAGATATTTACAGAACATTCCACCCTAAAACAACAGAATACTCATTCTTCTTGAGCGCACATGGAACTTTCTCCAGAATAGACCACATACTGGGTCACAAATCAGGTCTCAACCAATACCAAAAGACTGAGATTTTTCCCTGCATATTCTCAGACCACAATGCTCTAAAACTGGAACTCAATCACAAGAAAAAATTTGGCAGAAATTCAAACACTTGGAAGCTAAAGACCACTCTGCTCAAGAATGTTTGGGTCAACCAGGAAATCAAAGAAGAACTTAAACAATTCATGGAAATCAATGAGAATGAAAACACATCAGTCCAAAACCTATGGGATACTGAAAAGGCAGTCCTAAGGGGGAAATACATAGCCATCCAAGCCTCACTCAAAAAAATAGAAAAATCTCGAATTCACCAACTAACTCTACACCTTAAAGAACTAGAGAAAAAGCAACAAACGATGCCTAAGCCACACATTAGAAGAAAAATAATTAAGATTAGAGCAGAGATCAATGAATTAGAAACACAGTAGAGCAGATCAATGAAACTAGATGTTGGTTCTTTGAAAGAATTAATAAGATCGATAAACCACTGGCCAGACTTATCCAAAAGAAAAGAGAAAGGACCCAAATTAATAAAATTATAAATGAAAGGGGAGAGATCACGATTAACACCAAGGAAATAGAAACAATTATTAGAAATTATTATCAACAACTATATGCCAATAAATTGAGCAATCTGGATGAAATGGAGGTCTTCCTGGAAACCTATAAGCTGCCAAGACTGAAACAGGAAGAAATTGACAACCTGAATAGGCCAATAACCAGTAACGAGATTGAAGCAGTGATCAAAAACCTCCCAAAAAACAAGAATCCAGGGTCTGATGGATTCCCTGGGGAATTCTACCTAACATTCAAAGAAGAAATAATACCTATTCTACTGAAGCTGTGTCAAAAAATAGAAACAGAAGGAAAACTTCCAAACTCATTCTATGAGGCCAGCATTACCTTAATCCCCAAAGCAGGCAAAGACCCCATTAAAAGGAGAATTTCAGACTGATACCTCTGATGAATATGGATTCCAAAATCATCAACAAAATCCTACCTAATAGGATCCAACAATACATTAAAAGGATCATCCACCACGACCAAGTGGGATTTATCCCCAGGATGCAAGGGTGGGTCAACATTCGCAAATCAATCAATGTGATAGAACACATCAATAAGAGGAGGGAGAAGAACCATATTGTCCTCTCAATTGATGCAGAAAAAGCATTTGACAAAATACAACATCCTTTCCTGATTAAAACTCTTCAGAGTATAGGGATAGAGGGAACATTCCTCAAGTTCATAAAATCCATCTATGAAAAACCCACAGCGAATATCATCCTCAATGGGGAAAAGCTGAGAGCCTTTCCCTTAAGATCAGGAACACGTCAAGGATGCCCACTCTCGCCACTATTGTTCAACATAGTAATAGAAGTCCTAGCAACAGCAATCAGACAACAAAAAGAAATAAAAGGTATTCAAATTGACAAAGAAGAATTCAAATTCTCTCTTTTCGCAGACGACATGATCCTTTATGTGGAAAACCCAAAAGACTCCACCCCCAAATTCCTAGAACTCATACAGGAATTCAGTAATGTGGCAGGATACAAAATCAATGCACAGAAATCAGTTGCTTTCTTATACACTAACTACATCCCATTTACAAGATTCCATTTACAATAGCACCAAAAACCATAAGATACCTCGGAATAAACCTAACCAAACAGGTAAAGGATCTATACTCTAGGAACTACAAAACACTCATGAAAGAAATTGAAGAAGACACAAAAAGATGGAAAAATATTCCATGCTCATGGATCAGAAGAATAAACATTGTGAAAATGTCTATGTTACCCAGAGCAATCTATACCTTCAATGCCATCCCGATCAAAATTCCAATGACATTTTTCAAAGTGCTGGAACAAACAATCCTAAAATTTCTGTGGAATCAGAAAAGACCCTGAATCGCCAAGGAAATGTTGAAAAAGAGAAACAAAGCTGGGGGCATCACGTTGCCCGATTTCAAGCTCTATTACAAAGCTGTGATCACCGAGACAGCATGGTACTGGCACAAAAATAGACATATAGACCAATGGAACAGAATAGAGAACCCAGATATGGACCCTCAACTCTATGGTCAAATAATCTTTGACAAAGCAGGAAAAAACATGCAATGGAAAAAAGACAGGCTCTTTAATAAATGGTGCTGGGAAAATTGGACAGCCACATGCAGAAGAATGAAACTCGACCATTCTCTAACACCATTCACAAAGATAAACTCAAAGTGGATGAAAGACCTCAATGTGAGACAGGAATCCATCAAAATCCTAGAGGAGAACATAGGCAGTAACCTCTTTGACATCACCCACAGCAACTTCTTTCAAGATACATCTCCAAAAGCTAGTGAAACAAAAGCAAAAATGAACTTTTGGGACTTCATCAAGATAAAAAGCTTCTGCACAGAAAGGAAACAGTCAACAAAACAAAGAGGCAACCCACAGAATGGGAGAAGATATTTGCAAATGACACTATAGATAAACGGCTGGTATCCAAGATCTATAAAGAACTTCTCAAACTCAACACCCAAAAAACAAATAATCAAGTCAAAAAGTGGGCAGAAGATATGAAAAGACACTTCTCTGAAGAAGACATACAAATGGCTAACAGACACATGAAAAAGTGTTCATCATCATTAGCCATCAGGGAAATCCTAATCAAAACCACATTGAGATACCACCTTACACCAGTTAGAACGGCAAAAATGGACAGGGAAAGAAACAACAAATGTTGGAGAGGTTGTGGAGAAAGGGGAACCCTCTTACACTGTTGGTGGGAATGCAAGTTGGTACAGCCACTTTGGAAAACAGTGTGGAGGTGCCTCAAAAATTTAAAAATAGAGCTACCCTATGACCCAGCAATTGCACTCCTGGGTGTTTACCCCAAAGACACAGATGTAGTGAAAAGAAGGGCCATATGCACCCCAATGTTCATAGCAGCAATGTCCACAATAGCCAAACTGTGGAAAGAGCCGAGATGCCCTTCAACAGATGAATGGATAAAGAAGATGTGGGCCATATATACAATGGAATATTACTCAGCCATCAGAAAGGATGAATACCCAACTTTTACATCAACATGGATGGGACTGGAGGAGATTATGCTAAGTGAAATAAGTCAAGCAGAGAAAGTCAATTATCATATGGTTTCACTTATTTGTGGAACAGAAGGAATAGCATGGAGGACATTAGGAGAAGGAAGGGAAAAATGGGGAGGGAATTGGAGGGAGAGATGAACTATGAGAGACTATGGACTCTGAGAAATAAACAAGGTTTTAGAGGGGAGGGGGAAGGGGGGATTGGTTAGCCCGGTGATGGGTATTAAGGAGGGCACGTACTGCATGGAGCACTCGGTGTTATACGAAAACAATGGATCGTGGATCACCACATCAAAAACCAATGATGTATTGTATGGTGACTAACATAACATAATAAAATAAATAAATAAATAAATAAATAAAATAAAATCAGTGCACACAAGTCAGTTGCATTTCTATACACTGACAATGAGGAAGAAGAATGAGAAATCAAGGAATCGATCCCATTTACAATTGCACCAAAAACCATTAGATACCTAGGAATAAACCTAACCAAAGAGGTAAAAGATCTGTACTCTGAAAACTAAAGAACTTAAGAAAGAAACTGAAGAAGACACAAAGGAATGGAAAAACATTCCATGCTCATGGATTGGAAGAACAAGTACTTTTAAAACGTCTATGTTACCCTAAGCAATCTACACATTCAATGCAATCACTATCAAAATACCATCAGCATTTTTCACAGAGCTGGAACAAACAATCCTAAAATTTGTATGGAAACAGAAAAGACCCTGAATAGCCAAAGGAATTTTAAAAAAGAAAACCAAAGCTGGAGGCATCACAATTCCAGAGTTCAAGCTGTAATCATCAAGACAGTATGATTCTGGCAGAAAAACAGACACATAGAACAATGGAACAGAATAGCTGGACCCTCAACCCTATGGTCAACTAATCTTTGACAAAGCAGGAAAGAATATCCAATGGAAAAAAGACAGTCTCTTCAACAAATGGTGTTGGAAAAACTGGACAGCCACATGCAGAAGAATGAAACTGGACCACTTTCTTACACCATACACAAAAATAAACTAAAAATCGTTGAAAGACCTAAATATGAGACAGGAATCCATCAAAATACTAGAGGGGAACACAGGCAGCAACCTCTTTGACCTCAGCCACAGCAACTTCTTACTGGACATGTCTCCAAAGGCAAGGGAAACAAAAGCAAAATGAACTATTGGGACTTCATCAGGATAAAAAGCTTTTGCACAGCAATGGAAACAGTCAACAAAACTAAAAGGCAACCTACAGAATGGAAGAAGATATTTGCAAATGACTTATCAGATAAAGGGCTGGTATCCAGAATCTATAAAGAACTCATCAAATTCAACACCCAAAAAACAAATAATCCAGTCAAGAAATGGACAGAAGGCATGAACAGACATTTCTCCAAAGAAGACATCCAAATGGCTACAGACACATGAAAAAATGCTCAACATCACTTATCATCAGAGAAATACAAATCAAAACCACAATGAGATACCACCTCACACCAGTCAGAATGGCTAAAATTAACAAGTCAGGAAACAACAGATGCTGGTGAGGATACATAGAAAGGGGATTCCTCTTATACTGTTGGTGGGAATGCAAGCTGGTGCAGACACTCTGGAAAACAGTACTGAGATTTCACAAAAAGTTAAAAATAGAAATACTTACAACCCAGCAATTGCTCTACTAGCAATTTGTCCAAAGAATACAAACATAGTGATTTGAAGGGGCACATGCCCCACAATGTTTATAGCAGCAATGTCCACAATAGCCAAAATATGGAAAGAGCCCAGGTGTCCATCGACAGATGAATGGATACAGAAGATGTGGTGTATATATATATGATGGAATATTACTCAGCCATAAAAAAAGAATGAAATCTTGCCATTTGCAATGATGTGGATGGAACTAGAGTGTATTGTGCTAAGCGAAATAAGTCAGTCAGTGAAAGACAAATGCCATATTATTTCATTCATATGTGGAACTTAAGAAACAAAACGGATGGACATAGGGAAAGGAAAGAAAAATAAAATAAGATGAAAACAGAAAGGGAGGCAAACCGTATGAGACTCTTAACTGTAGGAAACAAACTAAGGGTTGCTGCAGGGGAGGCTGGTGGGGGGATGGGGCAAATGGGTGATGGGCATTAAGGAGGGCAATTGATGTAATGAGCACTGAGTGTTATATGCAACTGATGAATCACTAAATTCTACCCCTGAATCTATTAATACACTATATGTTACTTAAATTGAATTTAAATTAAAAATTCTAAAAAATAAATAAAATTTTTTAAAAATAAAATAAAAACATGATTCAACTTTATGTTGTCTACAAGAAACTCTTTTCAAATATAATGATATTGACAAGGTTAAAGTAAAAGTAGAGAAAAACATATATAATGCAAACATCAGTCAAAGGAGACTAAAAATAGCCATATTAATATCACATAAAATAAGCTTCAAAGAAAATTACCAGAGACACATAGGGGCATAACATAATGATAAAAGGAAAAATCCACCAGGAATAGAATATATAGCAATCTGAAATGTGCATGCACCAAACAACAGGGCTGAAAGATCTATAAAGCAAAAACTGATAGAACTGTTTTTAGAGTTGTAAAAACAGAACTCTCTATTTAGAAAAATAGACAAATCCACAATTACACCAGGTGACTTCAACAGCTCACTCTTAACAATTTATAGAACAACTTGACAGAAAACCTGCAAGGATATAGACTTGAACAACACAACCAACCAACAGGATCTAATATACATATATACAGCACTACACCCAGTAACAGTAGACTACACATTATTTTCAAGTACCCATGGAACATATACCAACATAGATCATATTGTGGGCCATAAAACAAACCTCAACAAATTTAAAAGAATTTATATCATACCAAGTGTGTTCTCCAACCACAATGGAATCAAACATGAAATCAATAACAGAAAAAATAACTAAAATCTTCAAAGTCTTAGAAACTAAACACACTCCTAAATTATCCATGAGTCAAAGAAGAAATGTCAGAACATATCAAAAAGTGCTTGAAAATGAATGCAAATGAAAACACGACATATTAAAATTTGTAAGAAAGTTACAGCACTAAATGGACACATTAGAAAGGAGGAATAGGGGGTGCCTGGGTGGCTCAGTCATTAAGCGTCTGCCTTTGGCTCAGGTCATGATCCGAGGGTCCTGGGATCGAGCCCTGCATCGGGCTTCCTGCTCCGCGGGAAGCCTGCTTCTCCCTCTCCCACTCCCCCTGCTTGTGTTCCCTCTCTCGCTGTGTCTCTCTCTGTCAAATAAATAAATAAAATCTTTTAAAAAATTAAATAAAAAATTTTTTTAAAAGAAAGGAGGAATAGTCTCAAATCAATAATCTAAGCTCCCAGCTCAAAAATCTAGAAAAAGAAAAGCAAAATAAACCCAATGCAATCAGAAGGAAAAAAATAATACAGAAGTAAATGAAATTTAAAATAGAAAAATAATAGAGAAAATCAATGAAACAAATGTTCTTTATTTTTTTATTTAAATTCCAGTTAGTTAACATACAGTGTAATATTAGTTTCAGGTGTACAGTATAGTGATTCAACCCTTCCATATAATACCCAGTGCTCATCACAGTGCCTTCCTCAATCCCTATCACCTATTTAACCCACACCCTCACCCACCCCTCCTCTGGTAACCATCAGTTTGTTCTCTATAGTTAAGAGTCTGTTTCTTGGTTTGTCCCCCCATTTCTTTTTTCCCCTTTGATCATTTGTTTCTTAAATTCCACGAAAGAGTGAAATCATAAGGTATTTGTCTTTCTCTGACTATTTTACTTAGTATAATACTCTCTAGGCTCCATCCACATCACTACAAATGGCAAGATTTCATTCTTTTTTATGGCTGAGTAATATTCCATTGTGTCTTCTTTATCCATCATCAGCTGATGGACACTTGGGCTGTTTCCATAATTTGGCTATTGTAAATAATGCTGCTATAAACATAAAGGTGCATATATCCCTTTGAATTAGTATTTTTCTATTCTTTGGGTAAATACCTAGTAGTGCAATTGCTGGATCATAGGATAGTTCTATTTTTAACTCTTTTAAGAACGTCCATATTGTTTTCCACAGTGGCTGTACCAGTTTGCATTCCCACCAACAGTGCAAGAGGGTTTCCCTTTCTCCACATCCTCGCCAACACCTGTTGATTCTTGTGTTGTTGATTTTAGCCCTTCACACAGGTGTGAGATGATATCCTATTATAGTTTTGATTTGCATTTCCCTGATGAGTGAGGTTGAGCATCTTTTCATGTGTCTGTTGGCCATCTGTATGCGTTCTTTGGAAAAACGTCTATTCATGTCTTCTATTTTTTAATTGAATAATTCATTTTGGGGGTGTTGAGTTTTATAAGTTCTTTATATATTTTGGATACTAAGCCTTTATTAGATATGTCATTTGAAATATCTTCTCCCATTCTGAAGGTTGCCTTTTAGTTTTGTGGAAGCTACAAAACTGGAAAGTACAGCACATCAGTGTGTCCTGACAGCTGGGTCCCTGATGGGTCTGGATGACATTATCTCACAGCAGCTGGTAGAGAAGTGAGGTCTGCAGGAACACGGGACTGCCTGGATCCTGTCCATGGTCTCTCTGGGCTGTGGTTTTGTGGGCTCTGTAGTAGGAAGCCAGTAAAGGGTTTTGGACCAGTTCATCCCTAGCACCACCAAAGTAGATGCACTAAAGAAGATGCTATTGAATCAGGGGGGCTTTGCCCCATGTTCTCTAGGCTGGTTCCTCCCATTGGTAAGAGCACTCAATGGACGGTCAGTCCAGGACAACTGGGCCAAGCTACAGCAGGATTATCCCAATGCCCTCATCACCAACTACTATCTGGCCTGCCATGCAGTTAGCCAACTTCTACCTGGTTCCCCTTCATTACATGTTGGCCGTTGTCCAGTGTATTGTTGTTATCTGGAACTCCTACCTGTCCTGGAAGGCACACCAACTCTAGGCCTGCCTCACTCCATCGTCTCCACCTTGTGGTGATCCAGCTTGACACTGGAGTAGTCAAACTCCTCAAAGTGGGCACATCCGTTTTCATGGGGTTCAATTGCCAGTCAGAACTTAATGGGTTTAGTATCTGACTCCTTTTGAAATCATTAAAACCTTTAGAATGGTCCTCTACTCAAAACAAACAAATGATTGTTCTTTTAAAAGACCAATAAAGTTGACAAACCTCTAGAAAGACTGACAAAGGAAAAAAGAGAAAACACAAATTACCAATGTAAGCAATGAAACAAGGTATCACCACTAACCCTGTAGATATCAAAACAGTAAGAGAATGGTATGTAAAACTGTACACACACAAATTCAACAACTCAGGTGATATGGACTGATTCTTCAAAAAATACCAACTACCACACCCTCACCCAATATAAAATAGATAATTTGACTAGCACTGTAACAAAATTAAATTTAGTAGAATTATACCAAATGTATAAAGAATAAATGCCAATTCCATACAATATCTTCCAGATAATAGAAGAGGAAGAAACAATTCACAATTCACTTCATAAAACTAGTATTAGCCTGATACCAAAACCAAACATAGTGTAAAAAACTGTACCAGACCAATGTTCCTCATGAATACATATGTAAAAGTCTCTAACAAAATAACAGAAAAAAAAATTCGGCTACACATGAAAGTAATTATACACCAAGATCAAGTACAATTTAGACCAAGAATGCAAGGCTGATACAATATTATAAAAATTGATCAATGCAATCCATATTAATAGGCTAATGAAGAAAAATTACATGACCATATCAATTGATGCAGGAAAAAAAAACATTTGACAAAGTTCAACACCATCGTGATAAAAATTTCAGAAAAATAGGAATAGAGAGGAACTTTCTCAACTTGATATAGAGCATCTACATAAATACTACAGCTAACATACTTCAATAGTGAAAGACTGAATGGTCTCCCACTAAGACCAAGAACAAGGCATGGATGTCCATTCTCACCACTCTTATTCAGCCTAGTGTTGGAAGGTCTAGCCAGTGCAATAAAGCAAGAAAAGAAAAGACATACAGATGGAAAAGAAAGAAGAAAACTGTCCCTACTTGAAAATGATATGCTTGTCTACATAGAATACCCCAATAAATCTACCCGAAAAAACCCTCCCAAACTGAGTTTTTGTGAGTTCAGCAAGGTTGCAGGATAGAAGATAATCATATGAGAATCAATTGTATTTCTTTTCTTTTAATTTTATTTATTTATCAGAGAGAGAGAGCACAAGCAGGGGGAGAGGCAGGCATAGGGAGAAGCAGGCTCCCTGCTGAGGAAGGAGCCTGATGTGGGACTCGATCCCAGGACCCTGGGATCATGACCTGAGCCAAAGGCAGATGCTTAACCGCCACCCAGGTGTCCCTGTATTTCTATATAATAGCAATGAACACATGGACACTAAAATGAAAAATACCATACCACTTAGAATTGCTTTTAAAATAAAATACCTAAGGGCAAATCTAACAAAATACATACAGAACTTACACGCTGAAAACTACATAACGCTGATGAAAGAAGTCAAATACAATCTAAATAGATAAATCTAAATAAATACAATCTAAATAAATAAATAACATGTTCATGGGTTGGAAAATTCGACATAGTAAAGATCTAAATTCTCCCCAAGTTGATATACAGATCTAATGCAATTCTTATAAAACTCCCAGCAAGACTTTTTTTGTAGATATACACAAGATTATTCTAAAATGTATATGGAAAGGCAAGGGAACTAGAGCAGCTAAAACAATTGTACAAAAAAAAACGAATAAAGGGGCGGCTGGGTGGCTCAGCCAGTTAAACAGCTGCCTTCGGCTCAGGTCATAATCCCAGGGTCCTGGGATTGAGCCCTGCATCAGGCTCCCTGTTCAATGGGCAGCCTGCTTCTCCCTCTCTACCACTTGTGCTCTCTCACTTGCTCTCTCTCTCAAATAAATAAAATCTTAGAAGAAGAAGAAGAAGAAGAAGAAGAAGAAGAAGAAGAAGAAGAAGAAGAAGAAGAAGAAGAAGAAGAAGAAGGAGAAGAAGAAGAAGGAGAAGAAGAAGAAGGAGAAGAAGAAGAAGAAGAAAGTGGGAGGAATCAGCTTACCTAAACTCAAGATTTATTATATATAATATATATGTATATAGTAATCAAGACTATGTGGTATTGACATAGAGACACATAAATCAATGGAACAAAAGAGAGAACCTATAAAAAGCCACATACAAATACGTCTGACTGATTTTAAAAGCAATTTAATAAAGGATGCCTTATAAAAAATTAACTCAAAATTGATCAAGGATTTAAATTTAAAATACAAAACCATGAACGTTTTGGAAAAAAAACATAGGAGAAACATTTGAGATTTATGGCTAGGCAAAGAATTCTTAGACTTGACAACAGAAGCACAATTCATAAGAGAAAAATTGATAAATTGGACTTTATCGAAATTAAAAATGTTTGCTCTGAAAAAGACCCTGTTAAGAGCATGAAAAGACTAACTACACAGTGGGACAAAATATTTACAAAGTACAAATCTAACAAAGGACTTTTATCTAGAACATAATAAGAACTCTTAAAACTCAAAATTTTTAAAAATCCTGTTAGAAAATAGGCAAAAGACATGAACAGACATTTAACCGAAGAGGATGTACAGATGGCAAATAAATACATGAAAAGTTGCTCAACATCATTAGCCACTAGAGAAATGCAAATTAAAACTATAAGATATGACTACACACTTGTCCGAATGGCTAAAATAAAAAATTGTGACTCTAAATGCTGGTGAGGATGCAGAGGAACTGGATCTCTCCTATATTGCTGGTGGGAATGCAAAATGATATATCCAATGTGGAAATGGTTTGACACTTTCTTATAAACGAAACATGCAATTATCATACAATCCAGAAATTACACTCCTGGGCATTTGTCCCACAGAAATGAAGACTTATGTTCACACAAAAACCTGTACACAAACATTTATAACAGCTTCATTCATAATAGACAAAACCTGGAAATAACCCAGATGTTCTTTAATGGATGAATGATTAAATTGTGATACATCCATACCATGAAATACTACTCAGCAATAAAAAGGCTTAAACTATCAATACATGGATAAATCTCCATGGAATTATTCTGAGTGAAAAGAAAAAAACAGTCCCAAAAGTCCACATACTATATTACTTTATTTATTTAAGAATCTTGAAATGACAAAATTTGAGAATGAGGAACAAATTAGTGGTTTCCAGCGGTTAAGGAGGGGGTGGGGGTAGCTATAAAAGGACAACACAAGGGATATTGTGGTGATGGAAATATTCTGTATCTTGACTGTATCAATGTCAAAATCCTGGTTTTGATAGTGTACTATAGTTCTGCAAGA
This sequence comes from Halichoerus grypus, assembly GCF_964656455.1. Taxonomy (NCBI): domain Eukaryota; kingdom Metazoa; phylum Chordata; class Mammalia; order Carnivora; family Phocidae; genus Halichoerus; species Halichoerus grypus. The sequence goes on along the minus strand of NC_135727.1, from coordinate 21,753,585 downwards.
TGTTACCATTGTAGAAAACTGGGCAAGGGTACATGGGATCTCTCTGCATTATTTCTTACAACTTTTGTGTACATTCACTTCAAAATAAGTTTAATTAAAATAATTATTGTTTTTAATTAAGCAAAAAAAGGAAGCAGTTATTAACTTCAGGATGAACAAAAAGTTGTATACAGAAAGACATAAGCATCATAGTATGCTACTTGGCTCAGCAGTGCACCACACTTACATAGTTATCCTAAGACAAATACTGAATACTGATTTGAAAAAGATGATTTAATTATATTGTGTGGATGTAGAGAAAAGAAGATGAGCAGGGGATAAAGTGAGTGCTAAATCCTCATATTCCATAACAGAATGTCAATAGATGCTGTCTAAAATTCATATATCAGGAAATAGCAATAAAAGCATATTATTTATACAAATGGAAAACAACTACCAGAAGGATTAGTCAAAAAGACTTAAGTGGACAGGCTAGATGTGAAGGGAGGGAGAGAATGGGCAGGGCCCTGCTAACTTGAAAGCCTTTTGTTAGTATTTTATATTTTACCATTGTGCAATGTATTGATAAAATTTGGTAAACTTTTTAAGGAAGGGGAAGCACCAACCTCCTAAATAACAAATCCAATGTCCTCTTCTCTAGCCTCAGCTTCCTAGACCTTTCTGCACTATTTGAAACTATCGATTATTGATTCCTTCCCTGACCAGCATAACACTGTATCTCTCCATGTTCTCCTGTCCTTTCCATTCCCACTCCTCCAATGCTAGTTTGGAACCTTATTAAATCTCACCCGAACCAATGCACTGGCCTCCACCCTCCTACCCACCTCCTTGGTGCTGTCAAATAAAATTTTCTTATGAAGCATCTGTCATCCTATGAATGCTCTACTGCAGCAGTTGGCAACCTAAGGCCCACAGGCCAAATCCAGACTTCTACCTATTTTGGTAAATAAAGTCTTTTTGGAACACAGCCATGCCCATTCATTAATCTATTGTCTATGGCTACTTTGGTGCTACAATGACAGAGTTGAGTAGTTGTGACAGATACCTTCTGGCCTGCAATGCCTGAAATATGTACTGTCTGGTCCTTTACAGAAAAGTCTGTGGATCCCTCATCTATTACAAGACAAATATATGTCTCATTGTACTCAGAAGTACCTTTGTTTGTTCCCAGACCCCTCTTTCACATGAACCAAAGTAGTTATTTCAAAGCTTCTCCAACATTTTCTGAGCCTACTATTCTAAGATCTCTTCCATCAGTCACAGAGGAATAAAGGTCATCAAATAAGAATATTTCAACCACTCTGCTTCAAGCCCCAGCACTGCTTGTATTTGCTCTTGTACATACTTCATTCTTTCTGGAATGTAAGCTCCATACCAACAAAGTTTTTTCCTGTTTTTTTTAAACTGCTACATCTTTAACACCTACAACAGTGTCTAGTAGGGCATAGAAGCTCCATAAACCTTTGTTAAATGAAATTATCTTCAATTTCAGTAGAATAGGTGCCACTCCTCTTACCTCAAGGCTAAACTTTCCACCTGTGCTCTGGATCTCCTCCGGTTCCACCTCTCTAGGGACCTCAGCTCATTGATAGATCCTTTCCTTTCCTACATCTCCAACCTTACCCTCTCCCTTTAGTGTACAATTGTGCTCATGTCTCTCCTGGTATACATGCATATATAAATAATAAACTATCACCCAGCTGCTCACCTCTCATTCACAGCCAAATATCTTGAAAGAGTTGTCTGTATTCAGTCTCCACTTCTTTTCCTCCATTAAATTCTCAATTCACTACAATCTGGTTTCAGCCCCCACCACACCACTGAAATGGCTTCAGTTAAAGTTAGCAATCCCCTCCATGGTGCAAATTTAGTTACCCATTCCTGCCTGGTTCTGTCTCTGTCTCGGTCTCTCTCTCCCCCCAACCCCCAAGTATCTATCTATTCCTTATATTTCTCCTCTGGAATTATGTCCTTGGCTTTTTTCTGTACTCTACATACTCTGCCTAAACTCCGCATTCACTTTAATGGCTAATTGTGATCTATATCAAAGGTGGAAAACTGGCTGCTTGAAAATTCATACGGCTAAGTAGCTGACTTTTGTTTGGCTGACTTACCAGATTATTTTTAACTTTAGTGCCCTTGGGCAGGACCTATGCACATCTCCTCCTTTTGTCATTACCCTGTATCAGCCCCAGCCTGAATCATCCATTTATGTTACCTGCCTGGATCCTAAAGACATTTGATTAGCAACTCCTGGCTACTGTGACTCTCAAAACTATATCTGTAGCCCCAACTACATTCTTGCACTCCAAATAATATATCCAACTTTTTGCTATTATCTCCATTTGAATATCTGACAGGCCCCTCACATTCAACATAAGTAAAACTTAGCTATAGGTAAGACTTCCCTCTCAAATCTTCTCATACACCTGTGTCCCCCTCTAAGTGAATGGCTCTCTCTGACACCCAAGTCCAAGCCTGAAATTCATCCTTACATTCTATTACCCACCTTGTCACTTGCATTCCATTGATTAGTGAGTCCTGTCAATTCTATCCCCATCAATCTCTCTTAGATGTATGTATGACCTCTTCTTCCTCCCCACTGCTATATTTTTAATTCCAAGTTGTGTCATCTTCACCTGGATCACTACGATAGCCTCTTTAAGGCTTTTCATGATCAGCTCCCCATTGATCCCTCCAGCCTCATCTCTTTACCACTCAATTCACACCCTAGGTTCAAGCCTACCACTCTCAGGAACTCTCCAGGCTCTCTACACCTCAGTGACTTTGCATACTCTCTCTGTTTGAAATGTTCTTCCCATTTTTCTGCTTGAAAAACCCTTCCTCAGTCCTCTGTTTCAGAAAAACCCATACTCTCCTTCATATTTCAACTCAGACATTACCATTCCTAGAATGCCTCTCTTGACCCCTCACATCCTGTCTAGGATAGGTGCTCTCAGCACTTTTCACCCATATCCCCCACTGAACTAGTTTCCTGTGATCAGGGAAGGTATTCATCTCTATACACCACACAATTTTTAAAATGTCTAGCACATAACAGTCCATCAATAAGATTTCTTGGTTGAATGTTTCCTGGTATAAAATCTACCTTTATTAGATTAGTGACCAAGAGTTTTTGCAACAGCTCCATAGCTCCATTTTCATCCATATCTCTCACTATACCAGTACATGTATCTAATGCTCCAAACAATGTAAAGAGTCAAAAATATCACATTATATGTTTTGACCAGGGAGAAAGTCTGTAAAACCCAATAGTTATATTCACAAATTTAGATAAGTTGCCACTGTGACTCTTGAATAAGTAACCAAATTGGTCTACTTCATTCCCTGAAGCCCCTGTGCTGGTTTCCCACATCTATCATTGTTCATGGTCTCTTCAATATCTCTTCTTATAATAAGCCTGTTTCTCATACACCAGATTAAATACTGTCTTCTTGAAACCTGACCAGTTCTACCTAGCCAGAAATAGAAATAATTGCTTCTTCCCCTGAGCTCCTCCATACCTTGTATTCTCTGATAACTATCCAATTTTTCCTTGTTTTGTAGTTTTTTGTGTGCATAGCTTTTATCCACTTCCAGACTATAATCTTCCACAGAGGAAGGAACATGTCTTTTTTAACCTTTGAATGCCTTATAACATCCTGAACTTAGCAGGAACTCAGTGCATATTTTAAATGAATATTAAACAAAATCAGATTAGAGGAAGCATTTCACCTAATTACAAATGTATTTGGCATTTGATTATCATCCCCAAATCCAACTGCTTTGTGAATTTGAAAAAAATAAAACTTATCCATGGCAGTAATTAGTAATTATCATGGTACTTCCCATTTACAAATATTAACATAGGGAAAAGGGGTTTTCAAAGTCACTGAGAGGAGTAGACACTTTGGTTTCCATTTCTAAAACCTAAGCTACAGAATCCATTTTTATATGGTCTGCTTGGACAGTGAACTGATTGCCTCAGCCTCCTACTGAAACTATATTGGCAACTCAGAGGTATCTCTTCAAACCCTGAGTAGGTTCCCTGGAGCCTTCCTGAGATAAAGAGCTGTAATTTAATTTGCCATTGCATAACCCAGTCACGGAAATCACGAAGGAGCTCATGTTTTCATTCCCTTCATAGTAGACATTTAATTATATGATAATTACTTACAGCTTGCTGCTCAGCTTCTACTTTTATGAAATGTAAATTACACTTCACTCAAAAGTGCAAGATGAGCATTTAAAATACTTCACTAAATAGATTTAAAGAATTTCCTGACATTTTTTTCCCCAGGCCAAGAATTAGAAAGGCAATATACCATTAAAAGAAACTTTCATTTAGATATCAGGAAAGTTGAGTTCTTAATAAATAAATACCTCAAAGGGAGAAAAACTTCCAAGTAAAAAAAATGTATATTGGGTTTTGAATAAGCTCAGTGGTCTCAGTGAAGCCAAAGCTCATCTCTCAGAATAAGTAAACTACTTTATCAACTGTGCTTTACTGGTAGATTCATTAACTGAGTTTTACTGGCAACGCTGAAGAAAAGAAAGTGATGGCAATGATAAAAATGATACAATTTGAATGACTACTTTTCAAAATGAATGTCAAATCTATCTTATTATTCTTCTAGCATTATTTTCACTTGACTCTAGAATTACAGACTCCTAACAGAGGTGAAATGATTGGGGAAATCATCATTTACATTGCTACACTATGTATTTAGGTAGAAAACGTAGTCTAAGGAATGCAAAGCCACAGCTGACTCAAAGGAATCATGAACCATTCTCCTTAAACCTTGAACCCTGCATTTAGAGGCTTTGACATTGTTTATCGCCAGCTCAAAATTTAAGAGTGTTCAGGATAAGTCTCGATATTTTTCTCTGGCTTCTCATCCAGAGTCTTGACAGAAAAGTTCAAAGGAATTGGAAAATAAACAATAACCAGAAAAGCAGACAGGTCACTTAAATTTTCAAATGGTAAATAAATACATAGACATTTAAGTAAATTATTTGCCATTGTTTGATCAAGAAATCACTAAGAATTCAAGGTCAATTACCATTGATAACAGTAAAAGACCTTACACTTGTAGGGAATTTTTTAATTTCAAAACATTTTCACACAAAATCATAACATATTAGAGCTAGAGAGAATCTTAAAAATCATCCAGTGTAATCCCCCTCTTCTTTAATATACTTATTCTTGTTTTATTTATTTTTATAAACTCTTAATAACTTGTAACATATATACAATAAAGATAAATCTGAAATGTACAAATTAACTTTTATAAAGTGAGCATACCTGTATTACCACCACCTAGATCAGGACTTAGAACTAGATCAGCATTCTAAAAGCCTCCTTCTGGTCTATCACTCTTCTGATTTCTATCACCATAGACTAATTTTGCCTGTGTTTGAACTTGACATAAATAGACTCTCTATTGCATCTGACTTCTTTCTTAGACTTATATCTATGAGATTCATCCAGTTGTTTTGTGTAATATAGTTTGTTCTTTTTTTAAAAAAAGATTTTATTTATTTATTTTAGAGAGAGAGAGCACGAGGAAGAGGGGCAGAAGGAGAGAAGCCCAGGCAGGCTTACACTGATCTCAGAGCCCTACACAGGGCTTCATCTCACGACCCTGAGATCAGGACCTAAGCCAAAACCAAGAGTTAGAGGCTTAACTGACTATACCACCCAGGCACCCTTAGTTTGTTCTTTTTAATTGCTGTGTAACATTCTATTATTTAAATAGACCACAATTTATTTATCAATTCCAATGCTGAGGAACATTTAGATTGCTTTCCATTTGGTGCCATTAAAATAATGCTGCTATAAACATTTTTTACATATCTTTTGGTGCACACATATATACATTTCTGTTGGTATATACATATAGGAACAGATTTATTAGATCTTGGGTACATATAGATTCAACTTGAGTAGATACTGTCAGTTTTCCAAAGTGGTTGTACCAGTTTACATTCCAATCAGTAGTAAATTAGAGTTCCATCAGCTCCCCATCCTTGACAATACTTAGTGGTATTAATCTTTTTAATGTTAGCTATCCTGATAGGTGTATAGTGGTATCCTGTTGTTTTAATTTGCATTTCCCTGATGACTAATGATGTTTGTTAACCATTTCAACATCCTGTTTTGCGAAATATCTGTTCAAGTCCCTAAAAATTTTGAATTTGGTTTTATCTATGTTTTTTAATTGAGTTGTAAAAGTTCTTTATATATCCTGAATACAAGCCCTTTGTCAATTGTGTATATCACAAACATTTTCTCTCACACTGGTTTGCCTTTTCATTCTCTTAATGGTGTTTTTTAGATAAATAGAAATTCTTTATTTCATAAAGTCCAAAAGAGAGGGCTCAAATTAGCAATATAAGGAAAAAAGAGATATCACTGCAGATATTATATATGTTTAAAAAATAATAAAAAAATAAACAACTCTATGCCAACTTTTTTGGCACAATAAGTTAATGCATTGTCCATTTTCATCCTATAAGCTATTACCACTATATAAGTCTAAAAAAAAGAAAGATTAGAAAATGACCAAGGGATTTTACTTCACAACTGTGGAAAGAGTATCTACTTATTCCACATGGTTTTATATATTCTAAATGTTCAATATTATGAAGCAAAGCGGATATAACAATGAACAAAAAAGACTAGTCCCTATCCTTATGGAGCTTACAAACCTATAAGAGAAAGAAATATTAACGATCACCTTAATAACTCATTACCATTATGGTATGTGCTACATAGAAAAGCTACAGGGTGCTATGCATGTGTATAATGGGGGCCTAAATAGAGTACAGGGCCATGGAAAACTTATCTGAAAGAGTGACATATAAGCTGAGACTTGAAGGATGGTTAGGAGCTTGCTATGTGAAAGGAGGTGGAAGAACAGGGAAGATGATGAGAAAGGGAAATTCAGAAAGAATGAGAACCCTCTCCCACCCCTTCCCTGATGTGCTTGCAGAGAAACGCTTGTGCATGCTCACATGCACGCGCACGTGCGCGCGCACACACACACACACTAGCATGCACACATGCACATTGCCTACCCAGAGTAATATGAGCCTTGTGACCTGGAAACCCGGGGGTTCAACAGCTTCAGGTCAAAGTTAAGAGAATATGTTCTAAATCCAAAGGAGGCAAAGAGCTAAACTGATGTCCTAAAATGGAAGTGGCTCTGAGGTTTGGTACCTCAGATAAAGAGGTACCTAGAGTTTCAAGACAGTATCCTCAAAACTGGCAGGGCTACTGGAGTTTTACAGATTCTACAAGTAGAGGGTATAGGCACCCTGTTCTCTGACAGTGCCCAGGGAGGTGACAAGACCTCAGAGGAAAATGGCACTGTGGTATACAAGGAAGGCTAGACTCCAGGCCACTTTGGGGCTCCCACCCTGGATAGAAACCCACATTCCTCAGCTTGGTCCAGGGTCATCAGACCTGTCAGCCTTAAGGTGACCACACAGTATGTAGACTGAAGACTCCCTGTGATTTTTCCAAGATACCCAGTAACTTAACATGACCCTGGAGACCTCAATAATGACTGAGATTGAATTTTCTACCAAATTTGAGAAGCGGTGTGGCCTCTTAGCAGATTAAATTATGTTTAGAGAATAAAAAATATACAGTACTTCTTTCACTCCATATTTTAGAGTAAAATGCATGCCCACCACAAGATTGAATACTGGGGGGAAGTAGTGGAGTCTGGAAAGAGTCTCAAAGTGGTTTGGGCTGAGATACAGGTGTCTTTTCTAGTCTTCCCTTGGTCATGAGTGGAGAAGGAGCAGTTAAAGGTGCAGGGCCAGGGTGAACAAATACTTAGTGAATGAAAAAAGAATGGTCCTGGTCCCTTCAGGGACCCATTCCAATCTCCAGAAAGTCATTCTTTCTATCTGACCTCCATCTCTCCCACAGGAGAAATACATAGAAATTTAGGCTGCCTTGCCTTAATCTATTGCTTCCCAGCAGTGAAAGTAGGCCTCCCAAGTGGCCGCCAAGGTTACAGGGGCAAAAATGTGCTTTATGCTTAACTGGGAAAGATGCTACTCCTTGAGCTATGTGTCATTAGTGGATCCTAATGTCATTAGGTACAAGAATAAAAATTTGCATAGAAATCATTGCAGAGAATTGTTTCTTCCCCATGCCGGTATTGATTTTCCAGCACCGTTAGCTGCTTAATGCTACTGCTTTTAATTGATTACTCTAGAGGAGTTCCTCAATAGCAGGATTCTTCAATTGAGACGCTAGGACATTCATTGAATGTGATTCGACAACCTCGATTGACTCTGGAGACCTGCCTATCCATGGAGCAATAACAGCAGCCCCACACGCCTTAATAAATAATGTGGCCCTTCCAAATACTCAGGCTACAGCCCAGTTAAAAATATGAACCTGTCTGGTTCTGTTTACCTGCTAAAAATCAATGATCAAGTCATACATTTGTAACTACACATAAAGGTGGGTATCAAGGCTTATTTTAAAACTTCTTCTTGTTTCTACCTCTGTATATATGGGGAAACTGAAATGCCTGAATTCACCTTCCTGCCTTAGCAGTTGAGTAACTCTAGCTAGAATCTCCTTTGACTAATCAGGGCTATTTCAGTGTGAAATATTTGGAACACCATTGTCACTACTGAGACTAGAGAAGCTGAAAAGTGTTGGAGTGAAAGCATACTGAGGTAAGGACAGCTCAGGCGAGCACTTCAATACATACTAACTTACCCAATCCCCAGCAGGAGCTTCTTGTCTTCTGATTCAATTTTCTCCTAAATGTTGGTCCCAGGAGGAAGGCTCTGGTTCAGCAAGTCAATCCAGTTGACCAAATATAGAGTATCTTGGTAGGGTTGATATATATGTCAACTCACAAATTCAGATGCTCAAGAATTTTTTGTATAACTTTGTCTACTTTGAGCCCCCATACCTCCAGGTAGTATAAAACTTAATCACAGTCAATTCAAGCACTCCCCACAATCTCTGGGGTTGTGACTAAGACAAGCAGAAAGTATTTAGTCTTCAGCTGTCTTCTTCCATCCATCCTGGGATCCAGTCATCTGTGGCCTTGATTATCCACGTGAGGATAGTCAAATTCCACCCAGGTCTCAATCACAGTTGCACTCAGATCACTGCTGTGCTTCCTCAACCCTAAGTTTAAATTTTCTCAGGTCTCAGGGCCCTTTGTGACTATCTAGAAAACAGTTGGTTCTCCCATACCTTACCAGAATCCAGAGAATTATAAGATTGCTCAAGCCCAGTCTCCCGTGATATAATATATGCAGCCAACTCTACTGGCTTTGGTGCTAGGCTGTGTTCAGCAGGACTCTTCAAGCCTTGTTGCCTTCCCCTACGCAGGGAGAGGCAAGGCACAGTCTCTTGCTCAGATTTCTCCATCACCCCCCCCCATTTAAGTATTATATTATTTATTCAACTTGAGTCTTGGCTCACAGGGACACGTTATACCACCTCTCTTAAGGGACTTACCAAGAACACATTCCTTTGCTCTAACTCTCACTCCTCTCATATCCCATGGAATTTTCATCTAGCCCGAGGAGAGAAAAACCTGCTCTGATTGGTCCTTTATCCTTTCAAATCTATTGTGTATGTCATAAGTGTATGTTCTAAGTTCTTTAAGCTCAAAAGTCCTGGTTCCTGAAACTATAAATAGGATTTTAAAACTCAAAGGCTAAGAATTAATTTTTTTGTTTTCCATTCTACTCTAATAACCTTTCTCTTAGGAGATGTCTTTGCTAAATATGGGAAGGGCTAGGTATAAGGACACACAGAGACACACACACACACACACACACACACACTTAGGATAATTTATTAAAACATTATCCAAACATGCTACTATATACTTAAGGTTATAGCAGAAACTAGAGGAGACAAAAGATACAGTCTGTGTGCTAAAGAGAATACAGTTTCATTATGCAGACCATGATTTATATAGCTGAGACACTCAAAATATGCATTGTCTCATATAATCCAGGGATAGCTTGAATGCTACTCGAAATGCTATAAAGAAGCCAAATAAAAGAGCTATCAATATGAACCATAGGGGTCAGAGACAGTTCTGTGGAAATGACTGACCTGAAAGGAAGGAGGTAGAGAGGAGGAGGTAATAAATGAATAATTTCATCTCAAAAACTTTTCTCCAGGCAGGTGTCATGTCCCTTATATTAGGGCTTTTATGGTGTTTTCACGGTCCTCCTGTGTTTTTTATGAAAAGGCCTATATGTCTTCCTAAAATTAATGTGCCCTACAGGTCAATTCACTTATTATTCAACACTACTTATTAAACATCTACAGTATGCTGAGCCCCAAGTTAGGTACCTTTAGGGCTATGTGCATAGATGAGAACAACCTGGATCTCTTACCAAGACGGAACCATATAACAGGCAGTATGGTATAGACCAGTGATTCCCACATTTGAGCATCAAAGTCACCTGGAGAACTTATTAAAACACAGATGGCTAGGCCTCATCTCCAAAGTTTCTGATTCAGTAAGTCTATGGCAGTTGAGAATTTGCATTTCTACTGAGTTCCCAAGTGATGCTGATGCGGATGGTCTGGCAAAAACAACTAGCAAAATGGTTAAGAACCCACAAGATTTGGGCACCTGGGTGGCTCAGTTGTTAAGCGTCTGCCTTCAGCTCAGGTCATGATCCCAGGGTCCTAGGATTGAGTCCCGCATTGGGCTCCCTGCCCGGCAAGAAGCCTGCTTCTCCCTCTCCCACTCCCCCTGCTTGTGTTCCTGCTCTCGCTGTCTCTCTCTCTGTCAAATAAATAAATAAAATCTTAAAAAAAAAAAAAAAAAAGAACCCACAAGATTTATAGTCAACTAGCTCTGGGTTTGAATTCTAGCTCTGGCACTTACTAGCTATGGAAACCTGAGTACATTATTTAGCTATTTTGAGCCTCAGGGTTTTTTTTAATCTGTAACACTTCATACAATGAGATTCAGTAAACATATTTGAGATATACAGTGTGTCTAGGTACAGGGGAAATAGCAGTGAACAAAATAGCTGTAGACTCTCTGGGGGTGACAACTGTTAAACAAAACTGTAAAAGTACTGTATAATTATCGCCGTGATTAATACTATGAAGAAGGGCAAGGTGTTACGGAAAACAGGAAAACTTAAGCCAGATTGAATAGTCAGAGAAGACATTACTGAAGCAGACTGATACCTGATCTGTAAGTAAGAGGACCCTTGTTAATTAGTAGGATTAGTAGGGTAGGTCTGCTATTATTTGGAGCTGCTGGATGGGCAAGGGAAAATATGGTTGATAGTCGTATGTGGGGCTTCTGAGTGTAGCTAATAGAGAGTGGTAAGGTGAGGGGGCAAAGAGAGGCATGAGTTATAGAAAGGGTGGATGAGGCTGGCAGTAATAGGTGGGCTAGAGGGTATGGCTAATGGAGAAGGATATGGTGGTGGACATGACAGTGGGGAATTGTGTAGGGTGATGAGAATATTGGGGAAGTAAAGCCTAATGGAAGTGGTGCATAGGAACTGATGAACTTGCTGCTCGTGATAGGCAAGGTTAATGAATGTGACTTGTAAGTGATGGTGATGAGTGGAACCATTATAAAGAATAAGTAAACATTACTTTAGACAAATGAAGCAGAGAAGGCCTTCTTGATGTAGTGACATTTAAGTTGAGACTGGAAGGATAAAAAGAGGTGATGTATACTCCAAGCAGAACGAACTGCTCGTGCAACAGCTCTGAGACAGTAGGGAGCTAAGGATCCTATAGAAACCCAGTGCAGCTAGAGTGACAAGAGTAAAAAGGAAAATGGTAGAAGATGATGTTGGAGAGGTAGACAGGAGTCAAACCATTCAGAGCCTTGTAGAGATTGGTGGAGTCTGGTCTTTATCTTAAGAGCAATTAGAAGCAATAAGATCATCTTAATATATTCAAAAGCTTACTCTGGCTACATTGTAGATAACATACTAGAGGGGGACACCAGTTAGGAGTTTGGAGAAGACTGAAATAACCCAGCAATTCAGCACCAAGTCACATTTTTCCACTGACAAAATATAAGTACCTCCATAATCGGAGCCCTTCTATGTCTTTCCTCCCTTGTGATTCCTTGCCCAATATCCCAGTAGTGGGACTAGATTTTCTACACAAAAATCTGTTTCCCAATCTGAATCTAGATCTGAATCCCTCATAATCATACCATACTATATCATACCATAATCCCTTGATAATCGACAATCAACTAATCTGGACTCTGCCAATTTTCAAATGCTTGGGTGACCATTGTCAAGTGCCTCACTTCTGCTTGGCCAACAGCCTGGTTCTTCGTTTAGTTTGTCATTAAGGATATTTACTGCTTTTAGCCCTCTGTAGTCTGATTTGATTCTGAACCTACCCTGATGGAACTCCAAATATCATGTATTCAAGCCTATGATAACCAACATTAAACCAGAGAATTACATCTTTGTCCTATCCCAGCCCTCCCCTGACCCACTAAGCCCTCCTGAATTCCTAAGTCTTGCTTACTCCTATCTGGCCTGTGCCACCCCTACCAAGCCCTGGTTCTACCATCAGGTATTACTGAAGTGCTAGAACACCATTCAATAATAAGCATAGCCTGGGATTCAGACCACATCAGGTCTTGCTGTCTGAGAATTGGATGTGGGCTATTTGATACTCTTGGGCCCTTGTGATTTTACAACTCAGGCCTGGTAAACAAGTCAGAAATGCTCCTTTACAATACCTGAATCCCTTGTACAGTTTCTGGGAAGTCAGCACTCACATTTGAATGGATTTGGATTTGGCTGAGGCCTCCTAATAATTTAATAAGTGAATCTGTTATATATCCTAGACTACAGTCATCACTTGGGTGACATCATTCTACTCACTCTGAGGCAGTAACCCTGAAAAACAAAAAATATCTCCTTCCTGGGTTGCTAAAAGACCTTAGTAGCTATGTAGATCAGATATGTCTCTCTGATTGTTAGGTTAAGGCCCAACTGATCAGGTCCACGATCCCCATGTTGAAGTCATTAAATTGCAAATGGAGATGGTGGGAGAAGATGAGGGAGAGGTGAAGCTACTAATGGGTTCAAAGTTCATCAGTTTTCTAGACCTTTGTTAGAGTTCTCTGGGAGCCAGATTAGAGGTAGCAGAGGCAAGTGACCAAGTGTGATGATTGCAGACACAGATGGAAGGTTTTTTGGATTCAAGATCCTTCATGTATAAATCAGCTATTTCTCACTATAAAGACCAAAATACTTGGTGGGGGGAGTCAAGTGGTGAAAACAATTCTCTCTCAGAAAGAGTCATCTCACAAGTAATCTGGAAGATCTCTTGATCAAGACCAGCCAGGGGCTGGTGGCAAGAGTTTATAGGTTACAACAAAGAATTCCTAGGAGTAGGAAACTCAAGTCTCTGGGAAAGAATAGAAAAGTGTCTGGCAAGCCTAGCCTAAAGAGCCTAAAGAGCTGAGCTGGAGTCTACAAAAGGCAGTAGAGGTGGCAAAATGTCAGAGTACCAGAAAGAGACCAAAACCAACAGGGGTAAACCAAAGAGTAGTCAGTCCCAAAGTCAGAGATTTTGTAGATTTGTATAGGCAAGCACAAGAAGTTCTTTCTTAAAGTTCACCAGGAGCTCTTTGGAATAGGCTTGAAACTGGATTAGTCACAAAGATGATGCTTACCAAGGTGAGTTTTTTTACTGGTTGGCCCCTGTACAAAGTGTAATAAATGAAATTTAGTTTTCAGGTTCTCTCTTCCCTTTTTGGCAGCCTCTTACCCCAAGCATCACTTGCTACATCCAGCCACAAAGATCCCACCCATCAAGTCTATCCTCTCACAATGCCCCAAGGCCCAGAAATCCCTACAATCTGGGTCCCCTTCCATGCTCTCTGCCAGCCCATCAGATCAAGGCATAGCAGACTGAGTGTTACCTAACACATTTTTCCTTTGCATTTTAGTGGAAGCTTTTAACAATTGTCTTTCAGTGAGATCACCCAAAGCAATAATTCTAATATTGGGAACTTCCAGCTCTCCAGCATATCTAGAATTTGGAGGACTGGTTTGAAACAACACAAATTTATTCTCTTATGGTTCTGGAGTTCAGAAGTCTAAAATGTGTTTCAGGGTCTTAAAGTCACAGTGTAGACAGGGCTGGTTCCTTCTGGAGGCCCTTAAGGGAAAATCCATTTGCCATGGTCAGCTTCTAGTAGCTGCTTATATTCCTTGACTTTTGGTCCATTCCTCCATCTTCAAAGTGCATCATTCTAATCTCTGCTTCTGTCATCACATTGCCTTCTCCTCCGCCTCTGTCTTCTCCTGAGTCCCTCTTATTAGGACCCTTGTGATTACATTGGGCCCATCCAGATAATACAAAATAATCTTCCCATATAAAGATCCTTAATTTAATCATATTTGCAAGGGTTCCTTTTGCATATAAAATAACATTCCAGGGATTCCAGGGATTAGGACGTGGAAATATTTGGGGTATCATTATTCACCCTACCACAGGGAACATTTCAAACTGTACCATGGTTTAGACATTTTCCATGTCTACACATAGCTTATGGGTTAGAGATTTTAAAGAAATGTCAAATAACTCGGTGTTACCTTTACCCAGTGATCACCATCTTCCAAAGGCCTTCTGTGGATGGAAGGAGGTGACTGGAGGGTGGGGGTGGGGGAATGCATATTACAAAAGTTCTGCAACGGGAAATTTGGAATTGGCCTCTTACCTGAGTAACTCCACTGCCAACTGGGATCAGGCTCTGCCTTGTACTTTCATTTGAAGCCTCATTTCATGACAATTCATTTCAGTGCTTCTGCTGCTTTTCCAATACAATTTGCTCTTGAGCCCAAATGGTGCTCTCAACCTGGTTGAAGATTGAAGGCCAGTTTCCTTCAACTCAGACCTTGATCGAGGAAATAGGAAGTGGACATTTGGAAAATTTATCTGGGAAGGGAGGGAAATTAAAACTGAAGGGAATCCAATTGTTCTTCAGAAATGTCTAAAAAAATTAGAGCAATGGTGACTCAAAATGACATCCTACTTAGCTTACAAGCTCTCACTTGTTCAGCACTCTGTAGGGCAGGAGACAGCCTCAGTCTCTCTGCCCAGGAAATCAGCACAAGTCTCAGAAGCTGAGGGCAAGGATGCTGTAGTGAGCAAGAAAAGATACTATCCAGGGCCATCACTTCCTAAAGTTTGTGTTCTACGAATAAATGTATATAATAGCTACCAGTGATTGTGTACTTTCTATATGCTAAAAACTGTTAAGCACACCAAATGCATTGTCATTTCCTTAACCTTCCTAACAGCCATATAAGGTAGTTAATACCACCCCATTTTATAGGTTAGGAACCCAAGGCACAGAGAGGTTAAGTGACTTGTCTGATGTCAGACAGTTCCTATGAGGTAGAGTTAAAGTTTGAGTGCAGGTATATCTGCCTCCAAAGCCCATGCTGTTATTCACCATGCTATATTGTTCCACACAGACCTGTGCTTGAGGAATTCTGTGTTAAAGATGTGGAGGTTTATGGTGTCAAATGGGTCATCATACCTGCTCACTAAAACTACTGTCCTCAAGGACTTAATTTCCACATTGAGGGAAGCATTGGAGACAATTTCACCAGATGTGCATGAATTATAATATTTGGTAACAGGTGAGATCCAGGCATGTGTATCTTTAAAAAACAGTTATGTTGTCAGATGCTGGCCAGGGCCAAAGATAACATGACATATATATTATCATGTAGGGGTAAACCCCCTTCTGGAGAAAAACCGTGTCTGACCAGGGTGTTAATTCTAGCATACATCCTACTTGGAATGATCCTCAGTTTTCTCTTCATATGCATTTTTAAAAAGCTCTATACAGTCATTCCCTATACACTTTATGAATGGAATAAGTTCTAGGTCTCATGTTCTCCCAGCAATAGTTTCCATATATCACCCGTTTCCAACCACCCAGACTGGTTCAGAGGTATGAAAGACTTCAAGGGCCTTGGATCTGAGATTTTTTTTTTTTTTAAAGAAAAAAAAAGAGGGCATATAGGTACCTTACTCAGAAGATTTAGAAAAGGTTATAATTATTTGTAAGATTGATTATAGGAGGCAGCTAAAGTTGTGCAGGGCCTCAGCTTAATGACCAAGGCAGGAAGTCAAGACTTGCTCATCAGGAGCTGCCCTTATGCCTCAAGCCAGTACCTACCACCTCCATTATATATTGTTTCAACATCTGCAGGTTTGGGCCACTCATTCAACAGACCTTTATTAAAGGACCAACTATGTGCCCAGCACTATGCTAGACACTAAGAGGGGTACAAAGGTGTACAAGACACAATTCTGCTCAAGATATTATATCTGTCTTGCTATTCAGACTCCCCAACAAGTATAGGAACCAAAGAAAAGTGCAGAAACAAAAGACAAAATTAGGTTCCGTGATCAAGTTCACTCAACTCTGGGTCATTTTCCTTTTTGTCCTGTTATTTCCTTGTCCCCTTCACCCCACAACTTTTCTGTCCCTGGTCTCATTCTCTGAAGCTCAGACCACCTTTCCTCTTCTCTCCTCAAGTTATGGCCCATTTTTTGTACTTCACTATCTTCTTGCTGCTTCATGAAGATTTGCTCCCAACTCCCTTTGATATCTGATATCTTCACCTATTTGTAGTCATCACACTACCCCAACCCTAACATATTAACCACCAGCAACAACAACTAACACAACACAGCCTACAGTTTGAATTATGAGAGCATGTGAATTAAAAAACTGGCAACCACTTGGTGGCAGCATACCCAAATTCAAATAGCAGGAACTGTTTCTAAGTCAGAACAGCCTGAATTTACAAAACTAAAGTTAGAAAATGCCAGATATGCAAAGCTAAAGTTAGAAAATGATAACCATGTCACAGCTATAAAGAAGTACCAGTTGTACTTAGGAAGACTGAATTGAGAGTGTGTTACAATCCCAATAACTGCAGAGAAAGAGAGAGAGAGATGCAAAATTTATTATGGGAATTAGGGGTACATTTTCAGGGCCATAGCTACAAGAAAGAGTCCTAATGTTTTAGCACTACTAGCAGAGAGCCTGTTGTGTCTCCATATTCCCTTAGAGAAAACTGAACTTAGACTAATTGAATAATCCAAACTATTGAAAACAATGACAAGCCAAATGAAATGTGTATACAGACATTTCTTTCTGGTATAATGGGCCATAATAATAGGATACTTACAATAATAAAAGCAGCAAGTATGTGGCTTTGGGGAATGCACTCATAAGGAGTCAAATTCTCCTCTGGGATTTGTATCAAATGTCAAATGAGTTCTCATTGATGCTGAAGTCAGTGGGCTGGCATAGATGCCCTCCTGAGGCTCTTGAATTCTACACAGAAACTATATTCTAATTTTTAAGTATCTAGACCATGACAATTATTAGCAACCCAGCACAACAAACTGTCCCTGATATCTTTGGAAATATGGGGCTCAGAATAGCTTTGCAATTGGCCCCTTAGTCAAATGATATCCAACTGATTAAGGAATGCCTATGCCTTGCATCCTAGATGCCTGAAAAACAAATATCTTCTCCCTCTCTCATTAAAGCTTTTCTATTTCTAGGGAAATCTACAGTTTTCATCCATAATAAGACACGGAAGCTGAGAATTCCTGTGGTAAAAACTATGAAGTACTTTAGCTCAGCTGGCATATATAGAGTCAATGTCAATCAAACACATATATTGAGCCCTTACTATGTGCCCATCCCTGTGCCAGCAGCTATAGGGTAGACAGAAAAAGTATTGGCATTGGCCTGATCTCAAGTGCTTACCGTGTAGTTGGGAGATAAGATTGATATATAAAACAATTATATAAAAGAACATGTTTTCAGTTGGATTATTCAGAGGCTAGGTGCTATGGCATTAAGAAAAGAAGAAAGTGAATGTGGACTGGGGTTTTTGTCAAGAACTGTGAAGGGTCTGAGATTTTACTCTACTTAATGCTAGCAAGTTGGCCTGCCACAGTTTCATGGATACCAGCAGAAAATATGGCATTTTGGGTGCGCCTACGTGGCTCAGTCGTTGAGTGTCTGCCTTCGGCTCAGGTCATGATCCCAGGGTCCTGGGATCGAGCCCCGCATCGGGCTCCCTGCTCACCGGGGAGCCTGCTTCTCCCTCTCCCAATCCCTCTGCTTGTGTTCCTGCTCTCACTGTCTCTCTCTCTGACAAGTAAATAAAATCTTAAAAAAAAAGAAAATATGGCATTTTTAAAGTGCTGGAACAAACAATCCTAAAATTAGTATGGAACCAGAAAAGACCCCGAAAACAAAGCTGAGGGCATCACGTTGCCTGATTTCAAGCTATAAAACAAAGCTGTGATCACCAAGACAGCATGGTACTGGCACAAAAACAGACATATAGACCAATGGAACAGAATAGAGAGCCCAGATATGGACCCTCAACTCTATGGTCAACTAATCTTCGACAAAGCAGGAAAAAATATCCAATGGAAAAAGACAGTCTCTTCAATAAATGGTACTGGGAAAATTGGACAGCTATATACAGAAGAATGAAACTGGACCATTCTCTCACACCATACACAAAGATAAACTCAAAATGGATGAAAGACCTCAATGTGAGACAGGAATCCATCAAAACCCTAGAGGAGAACATAGGCAGTTAACCTCTTTGACCTCAGCCACAGCAACTTCTTTCAAGACACGTCTCCAAAGGCAAGGGAAACAAAAGCGAAAATGAACTTTTGGGACTTCATCAAAAAATGGGCAGAAGACATGAACAGACACTTCTCTAAAGAAGACATACAAATAGCTAAAAGACACATGAAAAAATGTTCATCATCATTAGCCATCGGGGAAATTCCAATCAAAACCACATTGAGATACCACCTTACACCAGTTAGAATGGCAAAAATTGACAAGGCAAGAAACAACAAATGTTGGAGAGGTTGTGGAGAAAGGGGAACTTTTACACTGTTGGTGAGAATGCAAGTTGGTACAGCCACTTTGGAAAACAGTGTGGAGGTGCCTCAAAAAATTAAAAATAGAGCTACCCTATGACTCAGCAATTGCACTACTGGGTATTTACCCCAAAGACACAGATGTAGTGAAAAGAAGGGCCATATACACCCCAATGTTCATAGCAGCAATGTCTGCAATAGCCAAACTATGGAAAGAACAGAGATGCCCTTCAACAGATGAATGGATAAAGAAGATGTGGTCCATATATGCAATGGAATATTATTCAGCCATCAGAAAGGAGGAATACCGAACTTTTGCATCAACATGGATGGGACTGGAGGAGATTATGCTAAGTGAAATAAGTCAAGCAGAGAAAGTTAATTATCATATGGTTTCACTTATTTGTGGAACATAAGGAATACCATGAAGGGCATTGGGAGAAGGAAGGGGAAAATGAAGGAGGGGAAATCGGAGATGAACCATGAGAGACTATGGACTCCAAGAAACAAACTGAGGGTTTTAGAGGGGAGGGGGGGTGGGGGAATAGGTTAGCCCAGTGATGGGTATTAAGGAGGGCATGTATTGCATGGAGCACTGGGTGTTATATACACAAACAATGAATCATGGAACACTACATCAAAAACTAATGAAGTACTGTATGGTGACTAACATAACATAATAAAAAAATTAAATTAAATTTTAAAAAAAGAAAATATGAGATTGCTGAATTAGAAATGACAGACAATGTATTGCTCATAGTAATAGCATTAGCAAGAGTATCTGCATTTTTATATTGGTTCCAGACTCCCAATTCCCAAAGTATAATGTGAAGAGGGCCAAATGACACCTGCACATGAAGTAGGTTGCACTATAGGAGAGGAACCCTGAGCTTAGGGAACTCGAGCTTATAGAATCTTTCATAATGAGCAATAAGCATATTTGCCCTTTGTTCCAGATGGAGACACTATCTCTGTATTGCAAGGTTTTTCCCTATACAAACATCCTTAGAAAAATAGTCTGGTGGAATGGGCAATCAGTAAACTCACTTGCAAGATATTCAGATACAGGGCACCTGGGTGGCTCAGATGTTTGAGCGTCTGCCTTCTGCTCGGGTCATGATCCCAGGGTCCCGGGACTGAGTCCCTCATGGGGCTCCCTGCTCGGTGGGGAGCCTGCTTCTCCCTCTCCCTCTGCTGCTCCCCCTGCTTGTGCTCTTTCTCTCTCTGTCAAATAAATAAATAGAATCTTTAAAGAAAAAAGATATTCAGATACATAAGAGCCTCAGTAGTTAGGCAAGTTCGTGGAGTCATGGCTTTGGGAGTGGGTGTAGATCACAGAACAAATGGCTAATATAAATCCGTGTCCATTACAAAGCACATGTCCTAACGAAAAGAGAGTTCCTGAAATGGCTAATAAACTCCTAAAAATTCAGAGCTGCAAAGGCCTTTGTTCAACATACTCATTTTGCAGTCATGGAGACAGAGTCCTGGAGAAGTCAAGTGGTCCTAATATCATTGTGATGTACAACTAGCATGTTTCTTAGGTCTGATTAGGCGGGTATATTCTGTGCCCACTGAACAATGTCCTACTTTTCATAGTAGAATGATGGTTGAGCACCTCATTAGAAATAAAATTATTACCTGTACCAGGTTTACACTAATGTATTGACACCTACAGCACTTGTTAAATGAACCATAAATCAAATACACTGAAGTCATTTTCCACCAAATCAAGTCAGGCTTTGGTCAAAAGAATTAGCATTGTGAGATACTTAATGCCTGCCATTTGTAGGGGGTCTCTGACTGGATCACTTTGGACAAAGAGAAAAACTTGTGGAGTCATGAAATAGTACTGACTATAAATCATACTACAAGCATCCTAATCCAGAGCTGGAAGGCTAAGGGCAATTGACTTGAATTGACTATTTGGTGAAGCCATCTAAGGATTCACAGGTCTTTGTTTACTAATCTATATGCACTTCCCTACTTTCTCTGGATTCACAAGTGCTATAAATAATACTACTTGTTTCATCTAAGTATACCTTTGGTCCTTCTCAATTTGCATAGCAGCATAACTGTGACAAAGGGTGAGGGAGTAATATAAGAACTATCCAGAGTACAAAACCAAAATCCAGAGTATAGATAGACCTTCTTGTATTTGTGGGGAATCTGGATAAGAATAATAATCCCAGAGTAAGAAAGTTAATTGGACTTAAATATATTCTCTGGATGGGTTTCATTAAACCTGGCTCAGAAAGTCAGAAGTGAGTATTGAACAAATGAAAAATCTACTTGTGAGTTTCTGATTTTGTATGCAAATCATGCCACAGTATGAGAAAATATAGCTCCTTTCATAACCAGAAATATACTGGCATATAAAAGCCAAACACAGAATGAAGTTAAGTGTGACTCTCAGCCCCCACCATCATCCCCCACCTCTACGCTTCCAAAACCCTAGGGTTGACTTAAAAGTCACTGCCATCTGTAACTGGCTTAAGCAGAATTAGCTTGTTCTGGCTTCATAAATTACTTTAACATAAGACTTGTGTTGAGATCGAGGGGGATGATAATCTCAGTGCACCTGGCAATATACACCCAAAGTATCTGTATTCATTTCTGGGCACTGTATGTAACAAGAAACCTTCAAAACTGTAGTGTGTCCAGAGCAACCAGTATGATTATGGAACTTGGAGTCTCAGCCTTTGAGAACTAGTTGGGGAACCTAAAGATGTTTAGTCAGGAAAAGATTTAGTGGGAAACCATTAGGAGTGTCTTCAAACCTTAGCAGGGTTATTATTTTTAATAAATTACTCAGTCTGGGTGGCTCCAGAGAACAAAAATGGGGCTATTGGCATGGTTGAAAAAGAAAACAGAATTCAACTCAGTGAAAGAAATAACTCTCAAATAATTGCAGCTGTCTGAAAATGAAATGAGAACCAAGTAGGGCAGGATAAATCTTCTGAATAGAAGAATCCATTTGCAGTGTTACCCTCCCCCCACTAGGACTTAGTGCACTCACAGGGTTTGGGAGTCAGGACCTTAAAGTGGCATGCTTCCACTAGACACCAGGACCCTCAATCCTCTGGCTGCAAAGCCTCTGGCTCTTCCAGCCCATTAGATTAAGAACAATCCATCTCTGAACAGAAGAGTTGGGATGTTACAAATAAAACCATAAGTTCTTTCTTAGAAACTTCACATTATAGGACACTGGAGGGGAAAAAAATCATCTAAACTTCCAATTAAGTCCGTATTGCCTACCCAGGCTGACAGTGCCAATGGTTTTACTCTTTGCTTCTTCTAGCATCTTCTGTCAGTTTACTGGAAAGCCAAGCTGTGTTGTGGCCCAAACTACAGCACCAACTATGCTTTACAGGCAAGAGCCTCTGACACATGTAGTATGAATAATGCAGTCTGTAGCTCCCACCGGGCTATAGACTCTTCTGAATATCTTCCATGTCCTTCATCCAGCTCTCTGGTCCATGCAGTATATTACATGTTTCCCCTCCACTAAAAAGAGCCCTTTTGCAGGTTAGTAACTCTAAATTCAGTGCCTATATCACAAAGAACCAAGAAAGTAGAATTTTTCTCTGTCTTACTATATTTTCCACCTACTTAAGTATGCTGAGGCATGCCTTACTTGCTTAGGACCCATTGCACAGTGAAGAGGAGAAATTAGGACATGCATATGCCCTTTACTACTCTTCTTAGTTTTTCTCATGGTGCAGACCTAGAAGGCAAGACTCTTTCCCTTATGCCTTCTGTCTGTTCACACCCGGATGTTGATATGCTAAAAGTCGAAATTTGGGGAATTTAGAAAATCCTCTCTCAACAATATCTAGCTTTCAAGCTGTATTCCTGGTATAGAACTCTATCATGAATGTCAAAAGCTGAAGGTTAATGTTTTCTTTTATATTTTGCTCTCAATCTTATTTCCTTACCAGTAGATGGATGTCTTAAGCTAAGAAAAAATCATGTACCCCAAAATGCAAATAAGAAAAACACATCTATATTTTTTCAAACTATTTCCTCTATTACATATATTATTATTTATTCAGCACTATTCATGGTATATGCATTTTATATAAGTTACAACATTATGTAAATTATGATTCTTTCAGAAACATGTGAGAGAAACCCAATTCAAACAGTTTAAGAAGAAGAAAGAAAGAAAGAAAGAAAGAAAGAAAGAAAGAAAGAAAGAAAAAGAAGAAAGAAAGAAAGAGGGATGGAAGAAGGAAGGGAGGGAAGGGGGAGGGAGGGAGGGAGGGAGGAAAACACTTATCAGTTTGTAAGTTCAAAGGGTAACCTGCCTCAGATGAACTGAAAAGCTCACATACTCTATCCTCTCAAACCTCTTCTATGTGTTGGTTTCATCCTGCAGACAGACTCTCTCCATGTGCAAGGGAAGATGACTGCCCACAGCTCCAGGTTTATATGCTCCCAGTTCAGAAATCCAAATAGAAAAATGTTTATATCTACCTCAGCACCCAAAAGTCAATCCAGAGAAGGCATATGGTTAGCCCTGCTTAGATCTGTTGCCCATCTCTACACCACTGTTATCAATGAACAGGACACTACAAGAGGTCTATCTTAGATTATAACATTACCACTATAGCATGTTGGGATGGGGGGGCATCATGATTAATAACCCCACCAGGATAACATGGAATGGCTGAAGGGACAGTCCCTCAAAGGACATAGAGAGTTGGACATAACAAAACATCAGATATTGACCTCACAAACATCACCTCAACCCTTAAAATTCTTCAACTTATTCTCACTTAATTGAAATAAGCTAAATACCTAACTAATAGAAAGTGATAAATCGTCTGCCTATTCCCTGTAATTATTATGGAGTCTTTAAATAATCTCATGCAGTGTTATTGGGATTTATTTTGTTCTCTGGGCACAAATCATTATGATAAACATAAAACAAATATTTGAAGATCAATGATTAAAAAAAAGAAGCTAAATACCTTCCCCAAAGTCACACAGCTGTATAATAGAGCTGGAATTCAAAGCCAGTCTTGACTGATTCCCAATGCCATTGCCCCTTCCCCTACATCTTATATTTTAATACCACCCCAACCACCTTGAGTGGTATCTAGTGCCCTCTGCTACTATCTTTTAGCCCCAGTCAAAACCAGCTCTGAGAAAAGGAGTTAACAAATTAATTCACACTCAGCTGTCTGACGCTGACTGAGATTCTGGTATTCCTCCTAGGGAAAATTGTAATTTGGTGTGTATCAACTTTAGGAAGCAGAATGGCTTCATAATTAAAGGGATGAATTTAGGACTCAGTCTTGCCTCCAACACTTGCTAGGTGTGTGATCTTCAGAAAGTTATCACTTTGAGCTTCAGGCTAACTCATCTGTAAAATGGGGATAGTAATATACACCAAATAGCAATGTTGTAAGGATTAACAGAGTTTATTCCATTAAAATTCCCACCTCAGAACCTGTAAAACTGCTCCTGTTAAACAAATATTTCCCCTATTGCAAAAGGACAGTTTAAGTTTTGTTTTTAAGCCATAAAATGAGAGGAGTTTGGGGAAGGCCAGAGGCCCTTCCTGTTCCTCTGAAATCAAATAGAAATGCCCTATATGTATATAGCATTAGCATTTTATTTTTTTTAAGATTTTATATATTTATTTATTTATTTATTTGAGAGAGAAAGAGTGTGCACAAAGAGGGGGGAGGGGTCGGGGGAGAAGCAGACTCCCTGCAGCAGGGAATTTGATGTGGGACTTGATCCCAGGACCCTGGGATCATGACCTGAGCTGAAAGCAGATGCTTAATCAACTGAGCCACCCAGGCGCCCCTAGCATTAGCTTTTTAATTTTTTTTCCACATATATTAGCTCTTTTGATCATTTTAACAACCCATAAGGGAGACAGGGCAAACCCTGTTAAGCCTTATTTCACTGATTAGGAAAAGCAGGTCTGAGAAAGTTGAGTCACTTTGTCAGAACAGGTTTTTTTTGCCCTCTCATCCAGAACAATCTTCCAGTAGAGAAGACCATATTTCTCAGTAGTCATGGTGGGGGAGAGAGCGGTTTCTTTTTTGTTTCCCCTGATAGGATTTTTTCTCCTCCTCCTCCTTTCCCCACCACTAAGTTGTTCAATCTGGGCTGTTCATCTTGGGTTTATCAGGGACGCCATGAAAAACTTCCTTTACATATAAAACTCATGTCAGTGTAATAAAAGGGCATCTCCTTTCATAGTTGATAACGTAACTTTTTCTTGTTTTAAGTGATATATGTCTCAAAGTTAGAGTTATTCAATCCTAAATGTCACCCCATATGAAACTCATTCCTTCCACAAGCCTTTTTTCTGCTGCTTCTCAGCAGGGATACGGTGCCCTCTTGTGAGTCTCTGCTTCACTGACTGTCTCTCCCACCGGAAAGTCCACCTGAGGAAAAGGCCTGTATCTGATTTATCACTGTATCGCCAGCACCCAGCACAGAGCCTGGCCCGTAGGGTGAGGAGCTAAGCCAACATTTGTTAAATGAGGTGATCATTACACAAGGATAAAACTGTTTTTTGATTTAACAACAATTAGAGAACGGTCCCTGCTCTCCAGGAGCTCAGTGTCTGCTTAGGAATGTTTTACAGCCCCCATTATAAGATCCTGGAGATTAGTGGCTGGGTTTTAATCATCTCCATACCCCCATCACCTCACATAATTCTTGGCATACCCAGTGCTTTCTAAACTTGCCCAACTAACTACCCCTAATGGTAGGGTAGATATCGATGCCTGAATGAATATGGGGATCTAGTCTAAAGTGCCCGTCACAAGCAGAATTTTCTTTGAAGTCTTGTTTTCTACCTTAAAAAATTATATAAATATTATATTATATTCTACAACACAGCCATTTATGCTTTTTAAAAATAATTTAAATTACCGGGGCGCCTGAGTGGCTCAGTCATTAAGCGACTGCCTTTGGCTCAGGTCATGATCCCAGGATCCTGGGATCGAGTCCCACATCGGGCTCCCTGCTCAGCAGGAAGCCTGCTTCTCCCTCTCCCACTCCTCCTGCTTGTGTTCCCTCTTTCTCTGTCTCTCTGTCAAAAATAAAATCTTTTTAAAAAATTTAAATTACCTAACACTGAGTACAAGTATGCTCCAAAAAGATACCCATGCAATGCTAACTCAGATACCCATCCAAGTAGGTAAGATGCTCTAGATTCAACTTATCAGGCCCAGTGGAGGGCTTGATGGCAGTTTTCATGAAAGAACTGGTCTTTCCTGAGGTTAATTGGCACAGTAAAGAGTAAGGATGAATTGTACTTGGATTTTGTCTAAAATGATCTTCTAGAATGCCCTCAAATGTCAAGCTCCAATTGATAAGCTAGGCAACATCCCAGAAGCAGGAAAACAGTCTTCCTTGGGGGAGGAGGGTCAGGGAGTAGGGAGAGTGTATGAGGGGCTGGCTGCTTAGAGGCATTTTGCTTTGCATCAGACTTGGAGAGCTCCAGTAGTTTAGTCACTGGTCCCATTCAAAAGTGTCTGTTCTGACAACAGTGGGCCTGAGTGTGTCATAAGACCATACTTGGACCAAAGGTAAGGGTACTTGGCAGATGAGAAAAGAGCAAAAACAACCTAAAAAGAAAGGGGCATGGATGGCATTACTTGAAATCATTGTTCCACTGAGGGGGGGTGGGAAACACCAGTTGGAATGAATTAGAGAAAAACAAAACAGTTTTCAGGAAGACAGTACCTTTGATTCCAAGGCCAGTTTTGGTTTTGTTCTGTTTTACGGCCCTATACTGAGCCTTGATCCCAGTTTTTCTTAAGTTCCCAAACCAGGCTATAGTCAGAGCCCTAACCCCAAAAGTCATATCATGAAGTGAGTGGTTGGCCACAAATGGGACAGCTAAAATAATGTGAAAGATGCAAAATAGACCAGCACTTCTCAACTTTAATATACATATGAGTTGCTTGGGAATCTTGTTAAAACGCAGATTATGATTCATTAAGTTTTGGAGGGCACCCAAAATTGTGCACTTCTAACAAGCACTCTGGTGATGCCAATGCCTACTGATCCAAAGAGTGCATATTGAGTAGCAAGGGTCTAGGTCTAGATCTTTTCCCACTAATGCTCACCTCCTGGGTTCGCTCTTTCAATTTTGATAGTCCCTATGTGGGCCCTTGAGATTTCAGAGGAAAGGTACAATTTGAATTTACAGCAATTGGTTTTTACTCTGTGCTTTCATTATACATAAATGCTTTTTATTGAGCACTATGTACTGCAAATAATCCTGTCTCCCCAGGAATAAGAGACATACATCTGGAGCTAAAGAAATCAGGCTATAGGCAATAAAAGCAATAATAATTTGGGTAAAAAATTATCAAGTTACTAATGCTCTGTGACCCAAGACTCTAATACAAATCTAACACAGGTATGGGGGAAAAGGAATAAAAGTTATGTTATCTACTATTTTGCAAATGCTCTATTATGAACATTGACAATGATAGCTTAGTTAATACAACAACTAAGGGATGTAAGTGGAAAGTTTCTAAGCAGGCTGCCTAGCACACAGTAACTGTTCAATAATCAATATCTTTAAACCACCAAAGAGAGATTTCAGACAGGGGCAGAAGAGATACATAATGGGAACCAGAAAAACTTAGAAATACAGAAGACTATCAGCAGGGTTCTCCAGAGAAAGAGAACAAATTATATATATATATATGACCAATTATATATATACATATTATACATGTATATGTATATGTATATAAGAGACTTATTTTAAGGAATCGGCTCACGTGATTGTGAAAGCTGGCAAGTCCAAAATCTGTAGGGCAGTCTGGCAAACTGGAAACTCAGGCAGGAGTGGATGTTGCAGTCTTGAGGCAGAATCTCTTCTTCTCCAGGAAACTTCGGTGTTTGCTCTTAAGGCCTTCAACTAATTGGATGAGTCCCACACACATTATCAAGCATAACCTCTTTTACTTAAAGTCAACTAATTGTAGATGTCAACCACACCTACCAAATACTTTTACAATAA
This sequence comes from Halichoerus grypus, assembly GCF_964656455.1. NCBI lineage: Eukaryota > Metazoa > Chordata > Mammalia > Carnivora > Phocidae > Halichoerus > Halichoerus grypus. The sequence continues at coordinate 21,725,602 of NC_135727.1, read as the reverse complement.
TACTTAGATTAGTGTTTGATTAAATAACATTGGGTAATATAGTTCAACCAAGTTGAAATATGAAATTAACCATCACAGAGACCATTCTAGGTCATTGGTTCTTAGCCTTGGGTTCACATTAAAATCAACTGAGGTTTTTTTCTTTTAAATACTAAAGCCAAGCCTCACTCCCAAGAGGCTCCATAACTTTTAATAGTTCCCCACATGATTCCAATGATCAGTGTAGTCAGGGTGGAGAACCACTGACACAGAGACCAATCCTCCTCATTTTACAGATAAACTAGATCAAAAGAAAAGATTTCCCAGCATCCTTTAATAATCAGGGGCTAGATCTGGAATTCTTAAATCGTAACCCAGTATGTTGCTAACATCTACCTTTTCATCTTCATCCCCTCAGTAGGTGAATTTACAAATGGATTCCATGATATAATATCTAGAATTTTGCTTGAAAATAATTTGGTGTTGAGGTGGGGAAGAGTAGGTAGGGTGTTACAGATAAAACAAGGGTGACCATGAAGTGATGATTGTTGGAGGCAGATAAGGGGTACATGGGGGTTCTGGTACTACTCCCATTACTTTTGTATTAGTCTGAAATTGTCATTAATACTTTTTTAATCAAAAACCAAAAAAATGAGATTCTAACTCTAAAGCAAAGTATCAACTATAATTAACTGTCTTCCACTGGATCTGAAGAAGCTTTCCCTACTTTTCAACCCTATAGCTGGAAGCATATAAGAATAGTCTGTCAGTCATGGTCACATCCCTATAACTGTAATGAATACATGAAATGTAAATGGTCTCCGAAATAATAAACAAAACAAAACAAAAATTTATCTCATGTTACTAACAAATGGAACACTGCCTGTTAAAGAGCCATAAATGTTGGAAATTCAACTGCATAATATAGACCTGACCTTAGTGAGTTGCAAAGCACTGAGGTGCCCAATATTAAACATGGAAAGATTATTCTGCTATTGTTGGGGAGATTATTATATAGATGTCACTTAGGCAAGATTGGTAAATAGTGTTGTTCAAGTCTTCTGTAACTTTGCTGATTTTTTGCCAAGTTGTTCTATCCATTATTTTTTTTGTTTTTATTAAGTTTTATTTCAATTTCAATTCAATTTACATACTGTGTTATATTAGTTTCAGGTATACAATATAATGATTCAACAATTCCATACATGACCCGGTGCTCATCACAACAAGTGCCTTCCTTAATCCCTATCAACTATTTCACCCATCTCCCCTCTCTGGTAACCATCAGTTTGTTCTCTATAGTAAAGAGTGTTTCTTGGTTTGTCTCTCTCTCCTTTTTTCCTTTGCTCATTTCTTTAGTTTCTTAAATTCTATATATTGTTCTATCCATTATTAAGAGTAGAATATTGAAGTCTCCAAAAATTACTATTGAATTGTCTATTTCTCACTTTAATTCTCTCAGTTTTTGCTAGATGAATTATTGGAGCTCTGTTGTTAGGTCCATATATGTTTATAACTGCTAATGTCTCCCTGACGGATTGACCTTTTTATCATTGTCACATGCCCCTCTATCTCTAGTAATATTTTTTGTTTTAAATTCTATTTTCTGATATAAGTAAAGCCATTCCAGCCCTCTTACGATTTCTGTATTACTTTTTCCATTCTTTTACTTTCAACTTACTTGTATCTTTGAATCTGAAGTGTATCTCTTGTAGACAGCATATAGTTGGATCTTGTTTTCTTTTTTTTTTTTAATCCAGTATAACCGTCTTTGCCTTTTGGTTGAAATGTTTAATTCATTTACATGTATTGTAATTAGATATGGGATAGGATTCATGTCTACCATTTTGCTATTTGTTTTCTTTATGTTGTATCTTTTTTGTTTCTGTTACTCCCTCACTGCCTGTTTTAGGTGAATATTTTCTAATATATCATTTTGATTCCTATAATGATTTCTAACTATATTTTTAGTTACTTTACTTGTGGTTGTCCTAGGGTTTACAATATACATCTTAGCATAGCAGAATCTACTTACAGATTTATACTAATTTAATTCCAGTGAAATATAGAAACTTTGGTCCAATATAGCTCCCTTCCTTCTCCCCTCCTTTGTGCCATTACTGGTGTATGTATTACATCTATATATGTTATAAATACAAAAATGCAGTGTAATTATTAATTTATAAATCTTTGCCTTTTAAAGGACTTAAGAGAATAAAGGAGAAAAAATACACTTTAAGGGTCTTTTATATTAACCTTCATATTTATCATTTTTGGCACTCTTCATTTCTTCCTATGGATTTGAGTTAATGTCATTTGCTTTCTCCAAGATAGATCTATTTCCTCTCCTCTCCTTTGTGGCATTATATATGTTGCATCTTCATATGTTATAACCCCAACAATTTTATAATTAATCTTTTATGCAATTATCTTTTAAATCAGTTAAGAGAAAACAGAGAATATATGTAGTTTTATACTTATGTACTTTGTTTCTTTGCATGTGTCTGAGTCTCACTTCTTTTCACTTTTGATCTCACTTCTTTTCAGTCTGAAGAATTTCCTTTAATATTTTTTGTAAGAACAATTTTCTAGCAACAAAGTCTTTTGCTTTTGTTTATATGGGAGTTTCTTCATTCTGCCTTCATTTTCAAAAGAAATTTTACTGGATATAGAGTTCTTCATTGACAATTATTTTTTTCTTTGAGTGCTTTGAAAATGCCATCCCACTGCTGTCTATCCTATACTATTTCTGGTGAGATGTTGGCCATTAATCCTATTTTGGTTGCCTTGTACATGGTATGTAATTTTTCTCTTGTTTTCAACATTTTTCTCTTTCTTTTTTGACTTTGAACAGTTTGAATATGATGTGTCTGGCTGTGGCTCTCCCATTTATCCTATTTGGGATTCAGTGATCACCTTTTTATTTCTTCCAATGTTTTTCTTTTATTTTTCTTCCTCTCCTTTCCTTCTGGGACATTCATATGTATGCTGGTACTTTTAATGGTGTCCCACAGGTTTCTGAGGTTCTGTTCATTTTTCTTTGTCCTTTTTTCATCCTGTTCCTCAAATTCCCTGATCTCCATTAATCTATCCTCAAAGTTACTAATTTTTTTATTCTAACCAATTCAAATCTGCTGTTGAGCCCCTCTAGCAAATTTTTCATTTTGGTTGCTAGACTTTACAATTCCAGAGTTTTTATTTGGTTCTTTGTTATAATTTCCATCCCTTGATTGATATTCTCTATTTGATGAATCAGTTTCAACATGTTTTTTCTTTAATTCTTTAAATATAGTTCCCTTTAATTCTTTGAACATATTTATAATAGCTGTTTTCAGGTATCTGTCTGCTAAGTCGAACATTTGGGTCCCCTCAAAGACAATTTCTATTGACTGCTTTTTCCCTGTGCTTTTTCCCTGAGTCACACTTTCCTGTTTCTTTCATGTCTCATAAATTTTTGTTGAAAAAAATTACTTTTTTCAATTAGATATTATAGCAACTCTGAATTCTAATAGCCCCAGAGGTGGCTGCTCTTGCTTTTTATTTGTTTGTTTCTTGATGTGCCTGGACTAATTCTTTGGAATAAATTTCCCCTGCAATATATGGCCTCTGATGTTTCTGCTCAGTTTTTTACTTTTTTTTTTTTAACCTGCCTTCCTGAGGGTTGTTACTGGATAAGCATAACTTAGTGGGCAGCCAATAACTGGGCAGATGTTGTGCTTAAACACTTTTAACTAGTAAGGTTGACTGTCAATGGACTTGTGTGTGGCTTGGGGAGCACTTTCAAAATTCAAGCAATTTACAAGCCTACTTTTGCAAGGCCTCATATTTATCCAGGGATGAGCATCTTGCCAGGGACCCTTCCGTTCTCTCTGAAGTGGGCACAGCTTTGCAAATGTGCACAGCCTTGCAGACCACCAGAGATAAGTGGGATTTTAGCAAGGACACTTTTGGTTGTCTAATTCCTAAATCTTCCTGTTAAATCTCTGGCTGATGCTTTGTTGATTTTCCCCAAACAATATCATGATTTCCCAGGCTAACCACAACCTTCCCAGTTCTTTGCCACTGATATTGCTATTGTCTTTGACAACACCCCTGGACATGGATTTTTCCACACTATGCTCCAAACAAAGTTAACTCCAAACAAAGTCAGCTCCCTCTGACAGCATTCACTCACTACCTTTCAGCATTCTCAGGTAGAACTTCCCTGCCATGGAGCTGGAAGAGTATGGTAAGTCCAGGTTAAAACATCATAGATGTTCTTACCAAGATTCAATAGACTTTCTTGAATAAATGCTTCTCAATGGGTATGGCTTTGGTCAATTTCCAGACTATTTTCATGGTTGTATAGACAACTTTGTTCAGCCTTTCATTCAAGGAACAGGATCATGGAGGCAGATTAATCCAATTTAATCTTCAGAGAACTGGAGTAAATAGAACTCCATGGAATGCAGACCATATTCCTTAGAGGCCCATGGCATTTGACTATAAGACTACGTTTCCCAGTGTGTAATCCCTGGACCAGTAGCATCATATACACCTGTGATGGCTTGTTAAAAATGCAGACTCCTTGCCTCCACCTCAGATTCCATTGTCTGCATACTATAGATTGAGAACTAAAGACCTAAACCATTAAGTCCTAAGAAGTCATGTTTAAAAAGTCATGTTTTAAAAAGTTGCATCAAAATTAGTCATTGCTACTTCATCACAGACTGTGTCACACTAATCCCTCATAGATCAGGACCCCATACCTGTTAGCCTTCCTAGTCTTAACAAAAGCCCAGCTGCCCAAAAGGAACTTCACATGGAATTTTTGAAGAGGTTTTTAAAGAGGCAGATTTTACACCATATTGCAACTACTGTTTACCCTTCACCTTAGATTATGGGACAAGAAAGGGCTAGCTCTTATGAGGAGTGCCACACTGCTAGAGAGAGCAGCCTCAGAGCATTGCAAGAAGGAAGGAGGAGGGATACATAGCTCTTGGATACGGAGGTTGTACTTAAGAACAGTCATGAAAAGGAGGAGGAAAGGAAGGAGCAAGAGAGGCAAGACCTGAAGGGAAATGTAGAGTCACTGATTACAAATTATATTCCAAAATTTAAATAGTAATAATAATATTTCCTCATGTGTACAGCCTTTCCCAATTTTCAAAATTCTTTAACTTCCATTTTTTTTGTTTCTTCTTCTCAAACATCCTGTGAGTTAGGCAGGGCAAGAGTCATTATCCTCAGTCTCTTACTCTACCTTACAGTTTTGTTGTCAGTTCTCTCTATATATTTATGATGCCAGACTTCATGGGTTTAAATCTCTCCTCTGCCACTTACTAGCTGTGTGACCTTGAGCAAGTTACTTAGCTTTGCTGGGCCTCAGTTTCTTTACCTAAAAAAATAATATAATAGAATGCCTACTACATAATGTTTCTCTGATCGCTTCTCGTCCTTTTGGCTAAGATCAAGTGTAGTACATAATGTTTCTCTGAGTATAAAATAAGTTAATATTTTTAAAGTGCTTGGAAGAGGGCCTGGCACATAGTATCCACTATATATGTTTGTTAAATACATAAATTGCCAGCTGGGAAACTTACTGTGTGACCTTAGGCCTCAATGTCTTCATCTGGAAAATGGGGGTGACAGTACATGTCCTACAAAACTGTGGTTAAATTTACCTATACATTCATGGTGAAAGTGCAAATTGGAGCCAGCCTTTTGGAAAGCAATTTGTCTCTATGTACACAAATCTTTTAATTTTTAAAACTGAACAACTAAAGTTAAATAAATTTCTATAACTCTACAAGTAATGCAAAATTTGGTGGTGGAGGATTATTTTCCCATAAGTATAGTCATTGTGAATGAATTTATAATAACAGAAAGATGGAAGCAATAATAGAGGAACCGTTAAGTAAATTATAGTGGTATCTACTTGGTGGAATATTTTGCAGGCATTAAAAATGATAGTGATAAAGGTGGTACTATAACATGGAAAAAATGCTTATGCTATCACCAGATAGTAAATTATATGTATTGTTTGATTGTAATTATGTTAGAAAATTATATTTCTGTTTTTTAAAAAATTATCAAAATTATAAGTGATTGAGATGACAAAATTAAAGTTTTACTCTCTTGGGGTGCCTGGGTGGCTCAGTTGGTTAAGTGTCTGACTCTTGGTTTCAGTTCAGGTCATGATCTTAGGGTCATGAGATCGAGCCCTGTGTCCGGCTCCACGCTCAGTTGGGAGTCTGCATGAGATTCTCTTTCCCTCTCCTTCTGCCCCTCCCCCTTTCCTTCCCAATAAATCTTTGAAAAAAAATAAAGTTTTACTCTATTTTCTAAACTGTCTATTCTTCTATTTTTAAAATGTATGTTTAAATATTACTAATCCCTGCCCTGTCTACATAACAGACTTAGTGTGGAGATTAAATGAGACCCTGACCATGTATGGAAGTGCTTTGTAAACTCTCACATAACAATTTCATAGAGAGTTAAATACAATCTGTTCAGACCCACATATGCACTAAATGGCACTGCCATGCAGTACTCCCCACATTTTCACATCAGGACACACATAGAAAATGAAAATGGCCCTGCCCATCTGAGGGTGAGAAGACCAATATCTGTACACACCAAATGGAAATCTCTGTTCTGTTAGCCTTACACTTTCTTTATTTTTTATTATTTTTTAAAGATTCTATTTATTTATTTGACAGAGAGATAGAGAGAAAGAACAAGTAGGCCGAGAGGCAGGCAGAGGGAAAAGGAGAAGCAGGCTCCCCGCTGAGCAGGGAGCCCGGTGCAGGGCTCGATCCCAGGACCCTGGGATCATGACCTGAGCCTAAGGCAGACGTTTAACCGACTGAGCCACCCAGGCGCCCCTTTATTTTTTTATTATTAACATATAATGTATTATTTGTTTCAGGGGCACAGGTCTGTACACTTTCTTTAAAAGAGGCCAAGAAATGTGGAATCCAAAGATCCAACACTTTGTGACCTTGAACATTTCACTTCACCTCTCATTTACTAATAGAGATAGCAATATTCCTTTCCTTCCCTGCCCCAGAAGGCAAAGAGAGAATCAAGTAAGATGATGGATGTGAAAGTGCTTTGTTTGGAAATACAGAGGATAAGGACATGTGATAGATGCTATTATTCTTTCACATTTAAACCCCAGGAAAGCGCTTCAACACTGGGGAAACTAGAAGCCAGTGTGTCTTCAAATGATATGCATACACTACTCACTTATTCTGCAAGTGCTTACTGAGTGTTCCTTGCTTGCAAAATACTGTGCTAGGTGCTAATAATAAAAATTTCCTAAGGAAAAAAACTGATTTTTTCTTTGGACATAGCAACAAGTAACCCCCAGAGCCAGTTTTAAACCCATTTCTTTTGTCAGTGACACTTTGTACTAGTAATCATGCTTCTGAAAGCCAACCAGTGGTAGCCCCATGCCTGGGAAAGTCAGCCAGTCAACAGCAGATACACTCCAGTAACCATGTCACCATAGCTAAAGATGCAAAGTTCCTAAATACTTTTGCTTCTGGAGTGCACCACTGCCTGAATTCCACATTTTCCGAAACCCTACATAAAATTAATCATCTGCTTTTCTCAGATAATCTACACCTTAAAAGTGAAGCTCTCCCTTGCTTAAGCAAGCAATAAATTCAGCTTGTTTCAGTCATTGCATAGTATCCTTTAACAGTCCTAAAAGATGTTATATAAATGAGCCAAAGATGGCTTCTGTATATGAGTCCTATGTTGTTGACTTATTCATAGCAGGCTGGGATCTGTTAGCTCAAAAGCCAATAGGTACCAAACTCAAATTTTTACCTATCTAATTGTGTTTTTTAAAAGATTTATTTAGTTATTTAAGAGAGAGAGAGCACATGTGTAAGCAGAGGAAGGGGCAGAGGGAAAGGGAGAGAGAGAATCTCAAGCAGACTCCCTGCTGAGCATGGAGCCCAAGGCAGGGCTTGATCCCAGGACCCTGAGATCACAAGTTGAGTCGAAACCAAGAGTTGGGTGCTTAACTGACTGGGCCACCCAGGCCCCTCTTTATACATCCAGTTGTTTTTTTTGTTTTGTTTTGTTTTTAAAGATTTTATTTATTTATTTGACAGAGAGAGACACAGCGAGAGAGAATACAAGCAGGGGGAGTGGGAGAGGGAGAAGCAGGCTTCCTGAGGAGCAGGGAGCCCAGTGCAGGGCTTGATCCCAGGACCCTGGGATCATGACCTGAGCTGAAGGCAGACGCTCAACGACTGAGCCACCCAGGTGCCCCCACATCCAGTTGTTTTAAATACAGCCCCAATAGGCAGATTTTTGCCATTTAGAGCCTACCTGCTTGTATATCCACAAGTCACTGCTGCCCTTCAGAGCTCTCTAACACAGAGGTTCCCCATTATTCTGCTGAGCAACATTACCTAGACATGTAAGCTCCCTCTCAATCCTCCCTCCCCTGGAAGTTCTTTGTTGTCCTTCCCTCTTTCCTTTATGGGTAGTGGCCCCTATATTGTAGCCTTTGGAAGGTTTCATGTCATGCCGTAAGGGACTTCTCCCCTACACCCACCCCATCCCCACCATGAAAACCTATCAAATTGGCAACCAAATAAATTTTACTGTGTGTTACTGCCACCTTGTGGTCATATATTTTTTCCTTGATCAGCCCCTATATCCCCTCAAACTCACTACAAAGAGGAAATAGCCTGGCTTGAACTTCTGCTCTCCAGGAGTTCTTAGATTGATGAGGGTGTTATGTCAAATCCATTCAGATCAGTGGCCAGTTGATGGATATAAACTGTAAGTGGCCAAATTTGGGAGGAGGGAAGAGGTCACTATGGGCAGCTTCCTGGAAAATGTGGGAATTGAAATGAATAGTAAGACGACCAGGCAGAGAAGAGGATATAGAAACAAAAAGATGAAACCAAGAGAAAACAAGTCGAACCACTCATCAATGGGGTTTTTTAAATTATAAATCTTTTTCTAAAGATCTAGTAGATGTGATGAGCACTGGGTGTTTTATGCAGCTGATGAATTACTGAACTCTGTATCTGAAACTAATGACGTACAATTGAATTTAAATAAAAAAGAATAAAGATCTAGTAGAATTAGGTTTCCTAACACAGGCTAAATATTGAAAGCTAGTTTCTACCAAGTGGATCTGTATCTAAGTAGTGTTTCAAAGGTTTTTCCCCTTCCAGTGGTCACTAGAGTTTAAGAACACTGCACATGAAAATGATTGCAAGCTAAGTAATGTGTGGATCACAATGCAGGACAGCTTGATGACCCACCTGTCCCTGGGTCTAAATAACTCCAGAAAGAAATAACCTTTATAAATACAGAGGAAAGATTACATCCCACCATGACTTTCCAAACACAAAAGAAATGCTCATAAATATTTTTTTATTTCTCTGGTAACAGCAGGTGATCACAGGAAAATAAAACCATCCTTCCCCTGCTAGCCTCAGTCTTCCAAAGGCATCCCACTGCCCTGATCAGGTTATCCTCCTTGAAACAAAGTAACTTTTAATAAAGTGGATCGCTGGCAGAGAGAAACTGATAGGATCACACACCTGTTATAATAGGATTTAATTCTGCTTCACATGTGCTAGTTTTAATAAAAAAGGATTGAGCAAATCGAAAATAAATTACATTGAAAGGTCAGGCTTATTGCTTGTACAGTTATGTTAACTCCCCCACCGACACTTTTAGAGACTGTATTTATGAGACCTTTTGATTTGGGAAACAGAGGTATAAAATACATCGACAATTTCCCCATTATTTGCAGCAGTATTTCATTTTCAAGTGTCAATTCCAAGCACTTAAGTATGGCATTCTTTAACAGGAGTAAATCTAAAAAGTATGAGTTGTTTACAGAATGCTGTTATTCAATATATTAATAAAACAAGCTTTTCTATCCAGTGGAAAGTTTGAAAAATCCTGCCAGAGTTTATGCAGCATATAATTCACTTTACTGAATGTGGAGCATTTATTAAGAATGCATTGGCTCCTAATTTGAATGAATATATTCTTCTGACACAGCATCTCTTCTGCCAGAAGGGAAGCCTGCTTGATTTACTAACTAGGGATAAATGGACCAATGACCCACCCAAGATTATTTTCCTGATCTTTCTAATGGGACATTCAAACAGGTACAGTGAGTTTGTTTCTTTGCTCAGCCTCAATTTAATAAGTGTTACCATGAGCATTTCCAAATGCCCTTCCATATTCCTAGGTCAGTTTCATGATCTATCCATCAGACATAACAGAATGTTGAAGGGGACTTCTATTATTGTCCCAAAATCAGTGACTATGGTCCAAAGCTGTGGACAAGTAATAATAATTACAACAATGACCACTTGCATGGCATTTATTGTGTACCAGGCACCATACTAAGTACTTTATAAACCTTAATCCAATTAGTTCTCACACAAACCCTATAATGTAAACACTATTATTATCCCTATTTTAGGTATGAGGAAACTGAGGCAGAGAAAATTTAAGTGAGCTGCTCAGTGACACAGTTTGTAACTGCAAGAGCCAGGATTTGAACTCAGGCACTCTAGCTCCAGACCTGAAGTGTCTTGTCACCTAGATTACCTCATAGTCTAAAGAGAGCCACCAACAGGTGGGACCAGATATTTTCCCCAGGGATTACTAGACATACTGTCATCTATCATCCTCAACCACCTTCCACTTCCAGTCTACTCCCCTGAGGCCTGGAGAAAGAGAAAGAGCAACTTATTAGAGTTTTCAGCCTGGTGGAAAAAAGGAAAAGTTTCTTCTCTCCCTTCCACCAAAGTCAAGTAAAATAGGGGGTAGTCCCCAAGAGAATCTCTCATATATTTGGAGAGAATCTATAAGAAGAGTGGACTAGAATCTTGTTCTCAGGAGGATGCTTGAAGAGTGTAGACCCTGTATACTTACTCTCATGTTTTTGGGTGGAACGAGGTGAGAATCCTTAAGGGAGTATAATAAAGGTTCTCTAAGGGCAGAGGGTGTTTGTGAATATGGAGGCTGGGGCCTGCTCCTCACCTGGAGATTTCTGAAGGCAAGCAACTTGCTAGAGTAGTCCATCCCAATAGGATGGGAAATGATTGTAGCATAATGTAACCTGGAGGAGAAGAGAATGATACTTCCACCATAGATCCTCAATACCCTTGAAAGTCAAAGAAAAGGACCACAGCATTTCTGTGACTCCAGGTAGAGGAGCATGAAGTAGGAGAACAGGAGCTTTAGTGCTACACAGGAAGCTTCAGGGCCAATAGTCATGGCAACCCACCCAGCAAAGAGGTTAGGCACATGGACTTCTGGGAATGACTTCGAGAGACCAGGCTGCTCCTCTTTGAGAGAGTTCTCAGTAACAGGATGCTTCAGTGAAGCTAGCCATCACTTCCATGCAAGCCATATACACCGCCTGTTGTACACAGAGGGTAAACACAGCAGCAGAAACTACCAGCAAGAGCTAGAAGCAAATCTAGCCAGGGTGAGGCCAGGGGTATAGCCCTACCCCTACCAGACAACTAGAAATCAATACCAGAGAAGATAAATTACAAGCAGGAAGGGAAAGAACGGAGGAGAATAATACTATGCCCCTGCATCTTCTCCTAGTTCTCTAACCTACTCATCTGGATAGCAATAGAGTAAGGAGCAATCTTTGAATCAGATATGAAATTGGAACTTTTTAATAGACTAAATTTGACTAACTGAAAAGGACCAGAAGATTATGAATAAAAAGAACTCAATAAAGCATAGTGTGAAAATTACTCTTCAGGCCCTTGACTTCAAAGATTATAGGTCTATGTAAACATCCTGACCTTCCATGGTTCATTTTCAGCTTGTCATTCCTGGCTTTATGAGCAACAGGTGTTGTCCAGACCACCAGCCTAGAACAGAATACAGTCACACACAAAAACAGTAACAAAACTGCCCTTCTCTGACTCAGTTCCCACTTGCAGAATTGGAGGAATGCTAGCCCCACTGAAATTCCTCCTTCGGGCTCAAGTTACCTATGGTGAAGGATAGAAGAGGAAGGATCCTTAGGGGGTTTTTTGTTGTTGTTGTTGTTGTTGTTGTTTTTGCAACGTCTGCCTTAGGCCTTATATCCACACAGTTCCTGGAGACCAGGTCCTGGGCATTATCTCTGGAGCCTACCACACTGTCACTGTCCAAAGAATCTACTACTATTTGCGGTCACAGCACTCTATCTCCATGATACTGTTAGGGTCATCCCCACTACTGCAGTAGGCCTCTTCTGTACTGGCACTCTTAGTCTCATACAGAAATACCACACCAGAATGTGCTAGTATATTCCAGATACTACTTGGGAGCCCCCTCTCCCTAAGACTCTGACATTTGTCCCAAAAGAATATGGCAACAGCCTATATGAATGTCAACCCACCACAATGCCCTTGATAATCCTTCTCTTCACACCCTAGCATTATCCCTAAGCCAAGTTGGTGGATCCTAACTCTGTTACCAAGGTGAGTTCCTAATAATATTAGAGATGTATTGTGCAAGTGCTGTGTGGTCAAGCACTGTGATAATTGTATTACCACAATGAATTCTCAAAACTACTCTATTAGACAGTTCCTGGTCAGGATTAGTTTTGTTTGGGAAAGTAGAAATGAAAAGGAAGTAATAGTGACTTAAACAGCATAGGGCATAGTTTCCTCTCATGTTCAAGTAGGACTGGTATGATACCCCCACTATGTCAGAGACCTAGATTCCTATTCTGTTACTCCATCTTGACAATTTCAGCCTTCGTTGGCTGCTAGGGTTTTAGCCATGATTGATCCCATTCCATCCAGCAGAAAGTAAAAAAGACATTGGGGAGGGTATGTGCTATGGTGAATGTTGTGAATTGTGCAAGACTGTTGAATCACAGACCTGTACCTCTGAAACAAATAATGCAATATATGTTAAAAAAAAAAAAAAAGAAGAAGAAGAAGAAGATAGCAGGAGGGGAAGAATGAAGGGGGGGAAATCAGAAGGGGAGACAAACCACGAGAGACGATGGACTCTGAAAAAACTGAGGGTTCTAGAGGGGAGGGGGGTGGGAGGATCGGTTAGCCTGGTGATGGGTATTGAGGAGGGCACGTTCTGCATGGAGCACTGGGTGTTATGCACAAACAATGAATCATGGAACACTACATCTAAAACTAATGATGTAATGTATGGTGATTAACATAACAATAAAAAATTTTTTTAAAAAAAGGAATGGGAAAGGCATGCCCCTCCTTATTAAGGACATTTCCTGCAAGTTGCACATACTGCTTATGCTTACAACCGATTGGCCAGAACTTAGTCACATGGTTACACCTAGCTGCAAAAGTGGCTGGGAAATGTAGTTCTTATTCTTTTCTTTCTTTCTTTCTTTCTTTCTCTTTCTTTCTTTCTTTCTTTTTTTTTTTTTTTTTTGCGGGGGCAGGGGGAGTGGAGACAGGCAGAGAGAGAGGAAGAGAGAGAATCTTAAGCAGGCTCCACGCCCGGCATGGAGCCCGATGTGGGGCTCGATCTCACCATGCTGAGATCATGACCTGAGCCAAAATCAAGAGTCCCATGCTCAACCGACTGAGCCACCCAGGTGCCCCATGTAGTTATTATTCTTGATGACTATGTAGTCAGCTGAAGAACTGGGGTTCTATTGCTGATGAAAAAGGAGAATATATTTGGGGAATAATTAGCAATCACTACCACAGGTAGGTACAAGGCTCCCACATATGATTGTGCATTTTGTGGGTTTAGAAGAGCCGAGAAAAAGATGGGAGATGAAATCTAGCCAGTGCCCACTAGCCAAACCAGTGTTCCCCAGCTCAAGGTTCTATCAGCCCAAAAGATGGGGTGCCTTTTTGTATTAGGTTGAACCATACGAAATTATCACTTTTATAGATCAAAATGATGGAATACAAGCAATTTTATATGATTCAACCTAATAATACAACCTCACCATTACTCTGCCTATTGGGGAAGGAGAAGGTCCTTTTATTGCCAAATGACTAAATGCTAAATGTTTAGCAACCAGTTCTCTGAGGGAAAAAAGTCCTTATTTGTAGTATTTGCTGATTTCCATGGTGGAAATATCCCTACTATTGCCAATCTTAAACCTTCAACTTGACATCACTGAACACAGAGCTGGGAAGATATATGCAATAGCACACCATTATATAGTAGTCCCACACGCAAATATGAGTAAATAATCTCAAGAACATATATAAGCAAAACGTAATAAAACAATCAGGAAGTGATGACTTTTGTGTATTTGTTTTTAATATAATTTTAAGTTTATATAATTTAATTTTTAATCATGGCTCTGCTTAAAAATTAGCTTGCAAAATTTCCTGAAAAGTTAACAATTAGCTCTTGTGAGCCAGAATGAGCTGGCTCTAGTATACCCTTGGCTAAAGGTCATAGTCCAATTATCCAGTCATTTGACCTGCCCAGCAAACTCCTTGCTTCCTTCTCTAAACTAATACCTAGCTACCCACCTGTCCAGCCCTCCAGATGTGTATGAGTTAACTGAATATTTATAGCTTAGGCTACACCCTGGGATTTCTGTCCATATATCAGCACTTTTTTAACTTCTTCTACTTATCTTTTCAGCCTATACTACCTCTTGGGGTAATAAAATTTATATGTACTCCCCACTGGGTAATGTCTGTATTTCCTTAGCTTATTTGTTGTAAAATGATCTCATTAGTCCTCTAACTTCAGAAAGGGCCCCTACCTGCCCTTTCTAGGATCCAACATAGACAACAGTTCCATTTTCTTTCTCCCCATCCTCTCACCCCCACTCCTGATAACAAAAATCTCTATCCTGTAAGCCATCCTTTCTCTATATTGAGAAAGCCTAATATTTTATCCTTGTGGTCAAATGTATCCACCCATCCAGCCAGCCAGAAAATTTAATCCCATAGTCTCCTTGCCTTGTCTCTCTACCTTCATTATGGTTTACAGATTAAACATTTTAAAGTCCACATAAGGCCCTTCATGAAGTCTATATAAATCCCTTTTCAGGGACTTCAAATTTTGTCACTCCCTACCTCACATTTGACATTTCAGCAACACTGAAAAGCCTGGAGCTGCTTACAGTCTCCCAGGTGTTCTTTGCCTTGTGCTGCTGCTTTTCTCTCTGCCTGAAATGCCCTCTCCTCCTTTCCCTACCCCACACAATCATGTTCACCTGTCAAATGCTTGTTCATCTCTCCTCATCTCCTCCAGGAAGCCTTCCCTGATACCTTGAGACAGAATTCATTAATTTCTCCACTGCACAGTGTCTTTACTATATATAATCCTGCTGTTATGTGATAAATAGTGTTGCCAAATTTAGCAAATAAAAATACAGGACACCCAGTTAAATTTAAATTTCAGATGAATAATGGATAATTTTTAGTATAAGTATGTCCAATGTGACATTTAGAACATATTTATGTTAGAAATTATTTATTGTTTATCTCAAATTCGAACTTAATTGAGCATCCTCTATCTAGCAACTCTAATGACACCACACTAGCGTTTCTCTCTGGCAGCTCATTTATGGGTTCCTTGAGGGCAGGGATTTTGACTTGTTCACCTATATGTCCTTAGCACCATGCAGTCATTAGCACAAGGTAAGAGCTCACTAAATGTTTTTGGAACTACATTTAGGTACTATTTTATACCATTTGAACTAGTTTACATACAACATCTTATTGACTCTCACAAAAATCCTGTGAGGTTAAAAAAACAGATATTATTGTCTTCATTATACCAGTGATGAAACTGGGGGCTAGAGAGAAGTGACTTACCCAAGACCATGCAATGTGTCCACTACAGAGCCAGAACTGAGACCACATCCTTCTGAGTCTCTAGTTCTTTCCACTCAACCACATTGCTGTTTTTCTGTATGTGGCCACAGATTTTATGCAACTTTGCAATTTTCAGAACTATTTCTAAGCTTTAAATAAATGATCATACTTGCTTTGGTTTTAAATGATATTATGCCTCCATTGGTATAGCAGTGACTTTAATATAGCTTGAGGTGCTTGAAGTTGAGCCTAGTGAATTTTTAATTAGGTATCAATCAAATGGAGGACTGGTTATAAAGCATCATTTTCCAGTAAAGTCAGCAACATAGTAAATGACTTTATTGGTAAACCATGAACTTTTTTTTACATATTTATTATTATTATGTCAATACAGGTTTTCTCTATCTGCATATGTATAGCAGTTGACAATATCAGCCGCATTATTAGTTTGGTTTCCTCTGCTTGGCTAGCTTTTCAGTTGTGGTAAGTGAAGTCTGCATTTCCTGTCTCAGCACTTTTGAAGAAGTGGCAGTTACAGTAAAACTTATATTAACTTACACCCAAGTAATGAGCCCTCTGTTAATTGAAAATTTTCTGCACTTAGTGCTCATGAAAAAAAAAAAGAGGCAATGATGTGAAGATGGACTGACAAACATTTTTCCCCCAGAAACATCTGACACTGGTCTATTCAGTTCAATTTCCTGTACTACTTATATCCATCTAGAGTTCTATACAGTAATGAGTGATCAGCACCTTGGCCTTTATAAAGGGCCCAGCTTTCTACAAGGTGTTGTGGGGTTCAAAAGAGGCAG
Organism: Halichoerus grypus; assembly: GCF_964656455.1. Taxonomy (NCBI): domain Eukaryota; kingdom Metazoa; phylum Chordata; class Mammalia; order Carnivora; family Phocidae; genus Halichoerus; species Halichoerus grypus. Next base: position 21,709,038 of record NC_135727.1, on the reverse strand, counting down.
AAAGAAAATAATATTAAATGACTACTATAAACATCTCTGGAAAGATTTTCAAGAAATTGGTGGTTGTGGTTGTCTCCTGGGAGAGAAAGTGAGTGACTGACTGGGGGACGGGGTGAGTACGAGGCTTATTTTGCACTATATTCCTTTGTGTACATTTTGAAATTTTTATCATGTACCTGTATTACCTAATCAAAGAAATTAAACATTGTTTTAAATGAGCACCATGTTCTTTGCATGATCTAATAAATTATCAGTGACCTTTTAAGATAAGAATTGTTATCTCTGTCTTTATAGAGAAAAAAACTGGGGGCTCAGAGAATTTAGGTTACTTGCCTCAGCTCACACTACTTACGTGAGTGAATAAGAATCTGAACAAGGGTCTGCCTTATTCCAAAGCTATGCTAACTATGCTGCACCTCAAAGAAAATGAAAGCCCAGTATTTGTCCTCAATGACAATTTTGTTGGAGAAGACATAAAACTCTGAAGAGTTAATTACCGTATTTCACTGATCCTAAGAAACACATTTTATTTTTTTTATTTTTTTATAATTTTTTAAAAGATTTTTTATTTATTTATTTGACAGAGAGAGAGAGACAGCGAGAGAGGGAACACAAGCAGGGGGAGTGGGAGAGGGAGAACAGGCTTCCCATGGAGCAGGGAGCCCAATGTGGGGCTCGATCCCAGGACTCCGGGATCATGACCTGAGCCAAAGGCAGACGCTTAACCACGAGCCACCCAGGCGCCCCAAGAAACACATTTTAAATGTTCTAAAATTAGGATGTGTCTTCTAATGAGTGGCATGTTGTAGCATATTTGGTGGTGTTTTATTTTTCTTAGGATTCATAAGATAATGGTGTGTTTTTCCCCACCAATGGCATCTTGGAGTCAATGAAATATGGTTCCAAAATAATGCTGAAAATCATAAAGTCTAAACAGGCAGCGCAAGCAGTAAGTGCTATAGTTCTGAGGAAACAGTGCCCTCTTCTGTAAGCGTTGCTAGGAAAGGCTTTGCACTAATTAGAGCCAAGCTTCAGTGATTGGGAGTGTATCTGTTACCTATTCCCACAATAATGCTTAATTTACATTGAGCCCCTTAACTTCATAACATGGCAACACTGAATTGGTTGAAATTGATTTCCTTTTTGTTTTCAAAAGAAAATTCTCAGTGCTCAAATAAACCACCCCAAAACTCAGTAGCTCAAAACAGCAATCATTTATTATTGCTCTCAAGTATATAGTTTAGCTGGGAAGTTCTAATCATCTAGGCTGGATTTGTTCATATGTCTACAGTGAACTGAAGTCAGCTGAATGGTCTTGGCTAGCCTCATTCATGTCCAGAGATCAGCTGGCAATTAGTTGTTCTAGTTTGGTCTCAACTTGAGTGAGGGGTGCTTTTTCACATACTGCCAGCCAGCTAGCTAAGCATGTTCTCATGGATAAGGCAAGGGAGCAAGAGCACAGATGTGAGAGTGAGCAGGAAGAAATGGAAGCCTCTGCTTCCACCATGTTTGTTAACATCCTGTTGGGCAAAGCATGATATGGCTGAGCCCAGAGTTCAGAGATGGGACAGAACATACTGCCTACAATGGGAGAGATGAAGAATTAGGTCCATCAATGCAATCAATCTATCACATATAGGCTTCAGATAGGCAGGTTGAAGAAAGGAGGGCTTTGGTTGCTGGCTAAAAGAGACCTCCAGAAAGAGGAGAATCAGCCAAATAGACTGTATGTGTTTGTTTGAGGGGGTTGTTCCATCAGCAAACACAGAACCAGCCTAGACTGTAACTGTGAGTTTATTTACAGACAATGTTGACAATGACAACACAAAATCATTATTTGAAATAAGGATAGAGCCAATTATCTCATAAATTCAACCTCCCCCACCTCTACACCCAGAATCTCCTGAGTGTCATCCATGGAACCCTAAGTCTCTACCAAATACAGTTGGAAAACTACTGCATGGCATCCTTGGCCCCAGAAGCAGACGTAGCCTGTCTTTGTTCAGCTTCTTAAGGGAAGTATAATGAATTCAGCTTGGAGTACTAGCACTCTAGGCCTGGAAAAAAGTCACCCTCCAGCTCAGCCATCTTGTGAAGCCAAGGTGTTTTCCTCACTGACCAGGGCACCATTTTTCATGTTCAACTCCTTCCAAGGTCAGAAAGAGATCTCCACCTCAGGAAATAAACTTTAGAAAGGACATGCAAGCAACTTCCACTAGGATTCCAACTTGAACCCTAATAATGTTTGCAGAGCTTTCTTCTCTGTGATATTTGTGGATAATTAACCACCTTTGAGCTCTGAATCACACTGAGGATATCCAAAGCACTGAGAATTTTCTTTTGAAAACAAAAAGGAAATCAATTTCAGCCAATTCGGTGTTGCCATTTTATGAAGTTAAGGGGCTCAATGTAAATTAATGTTTTGAAGGTATGCCTTTGATCAATAGGTGTAATTATTGATTGGAATCACACAAAGCCAAAAGCAAACCAATCATTTCTGACATTACAGGCTTTATACCATGCAGATAAATCCCAAACACAACTGCACAGAGCTCAAGGCTTATGTGACACCCACAATGTTACAAGTCAACTCTTAAAAAAGATGGCAAACATGTTTATTTTCCCTCTCTTCCTATAAAAATGCCTCTAGATTTTCACTAAAGATCCATGGACCAGAATAAGAGGAGTTGTTCCTGATTGGTCGCTTGTCCAGAAAGTAACCATAAGTTCTCTATGCTTAGTAATTATATTGCTTCTAGGAAGTGTAAATTAAGCAGAATAAACTTATGCAGAGCCTTCAGGCAAAGCTAGCCTGATTTTCTAACCGGAGGACCACTGCAACTCCTGTCCCGAATCAAAAGATTACCCCATGAGCTTGCCTAAAGTCAGGTCTAAAATTCTTAATGTTTATCACTCTCAGGGTACCCAAAGGCCTTTCCCCTCTTAAGACCCGTGATCCATTCTCAAACCCAGATCAGTTTCCTATGCTCTCACAAACACTGGCTAATACTCATTGAACACTTACTTATGTGCCAGGCACTCAGCTAGGCGTTTCACATGCATTACCTCACTGAATCTTTACAAAACTCTATGAAACAGCTAATAGTACCCTAGTCCTAATTCTAAGATGCCACTGATTTTAAGATTCACTATCAATTTAACAAATCCTATATGAATCATATACACTAATTGTAAGATACAGATCAAATACAGAGATGTTAAAATGTTAGACTCAGGAAAATAGGTAATATCCCCTTTTACGTATGAGGAAACTGAAGTCCAAAGGAGTTAAATAACCTGTCCAAGGTTACAAAGCTAGTAAGTGGTGACTGGGGTTCAAACCCAGATCACGGATTCCAGTGCCTGTAGAAGCATGAGCTCTTTACTTCCTTTGGCATAGGTCCTTTGCCACAGATGGCTTGCCCCTCCCCTCCACAAATGCTACCTTCCATTCTATTCCATAGAGTTCTGTTCACCCCTAGAGCCTGGCTGCAAGGGTGACACAAACTACCCAGTTTCTTCCTTGCAAAATACCTCAAACAACCAGAAACTAATGATCATACCAGGAAATAATTAACAATAGTATCATCTGGTAGATAAAGGTGCAGAATTACGGATTTCAAGATGAAAGACCTAATATATGCTTTGGTCTCTCCATCCAGCAACAAAACCACTGAAATATAGAGGAATCCTTGAAAGACATAAAGCAGGTGGAATAGTATTGAAGAGAGAAACTACAGCCCACAATATAGGCAGTAAAATTCTGCTCTAATAGATGAGAACAGCAAAAAGGATGCTTCGTGCCCTCAGGTGGTAGAAATAGGAAGAACTTAAAGATAACAATGAGATTATTGAGCAAGATCAAATAGGGTCTGTACATCTGTACAAATCGGCTCTGTACATCCCTCCCACCTCCTCTCTCTACAGGCCAGGTAGTAGCGATAACAGCGACGGTGTCTGCCTCCAGGTAGGAGCACTGAGTCTGGGAACTTAAATCAAAGACAGCAATGCTTTAGGTATAAGATTGGCAGACAGATTACAGGACACTCAGTTAAATTTGAATTTTAAAAAAGCAATGAATTTTTTCTGTAACTATCTCCCATATACTGCATGGGACATACTATACTAAAAAAGCATTCATTATTTATCTGAAAACAAAATTTAACTGAAATTAAAATTAATATGTAAAAATTCTAACATTTAAGGCTTTTAACATGTAATATGTGGGACATACTTATAAAAAAAAGTTCACTGCTTTCCTGAAATTCAAATTTAACCAGGAATTCTGTTATTTACTAAATCTGGCAACCTTATTCAAGAGGCTAGCAACCCCTAGAGAACACCCACATCCAAAAGAATAACTACCCATGTAATCTAGCCAGCAATATGTCCTACTGTCCCTTAAAATAGTCACAACAGTAGCGACTTCCATCTAGTCCCTCAAGCAGATTGCACAGAGAGGCAAGAACTGTCAAACATTTAAGGAAAACTCATACCACTGAAAAGAAAAAACAAACTCAATAAATGAAAGAATTTAAGTTAGAGGAAACAAAATTAAAAGAGAAATCAGAATAAAACCTTCACATAAATTCAATTTATTCCCTCAGAGAGGCATGGAAGGGTATCACGTCCATAAAAGAAGAATAAAAGGGGCACCTGGGTGGCTCAGTCGTTAAGCATCTGCCTTCAGCTCAGGTCATGATCCCAGGGTCCTGCGATCAAGCCCCGCATCGGGCTCCCTGCTCAGCGGGGAGTCTGTTTCTCCCTCTCCCACTCCCCCTGCTTGTGTTCCCTCTTTCGCTTTTTCTCTGTCAAATAAATAAATAAAATCTTTAAAAAAAATACAAGAATAAAAGATTTTGAATAAGAACTGAAGATTATTTTTAAAGCTAATTAGAGATCTTGAAAATTAAAATAGAAATATTGAAATAAATAGCTCAATAGATAGACTAAATAGCATATTAGATTTACATCAAAAGCAAATAGGCAAGCTGCAAGATTGAACTGAGATATTATCCAGGAGAACCCAAAGAGTTAAGGTGATAGAAACTGTGAAAGTACAAAGACACAGAGGACACCCCCAGAAGTTTTAATGTCAATCTAAGAGAAGTTTCGAAAGAATAGAACAGACAAAATAGAAAGGAGGCAATATTTGAATAAATAATTGGCAAAATTTTCCCATATTGAGGAATTATAATGGGTCTTTGATTGAAAAGGCCCATCAAGGGACGCCTGGGTGGCTCAGCTGGTTAAGCATATGTGGGTCCTGGGATCAGGTCCCACATCGGGCTCCTTGCTCAGCAGAGAGCTTTCTTCTCCCTCTGCCTGCCGCTCCCCCTGCTTGTGTGCTCTCTCTCTGAGAAATAAGTGAATAAAATCTTTAATTAAAAAAAAAAGGCCCATCAAGTGCCAAGAAGGATAAATTAGACACACACACACACACACACACACACACACACATCCTTAGACACACTGTAGTACAATTTCAGAAACCAAGTTTAAAGTGCTAAAAGCTACCAATGAGCAGAAAGAGGAGTCAGATTATCAGAAAGTAATGACAATCAGTTTGAAATCAGACTTCCATCTGCAACACAAGATGCAAGAAAACAAGAAGCACTTTGTATTGCCAGTGGAAAATCCTTCTGAACCTAGAATTCTATCAGTCAAGAAGTAAAGTAGAATAAAGACATTTTCAGCCACGAAAAGTTTCAGGAATTTTACCAACCACAAACCCATGCTGAAAGAATTACTGGTGGATGAATTACAGAAAGAAGAAAATTGGATCCAGGAAGAAGTAGTGAGACTCAAACCTAAAATTATCTATATAAGAATTGGGGATAGAAAGCAGAGAGCAGTAAAAGCATGCTAAGGTTATTAACTTTTCAGGAAGATAAATTAGATACTTACTAATTCTAGTGTTAAAAATTATATCTTTATGTGTATGTTAAAATTTTAAGGGTGATTAATAAAACATAGAAATAAAATGTATAATTTCCCAACTTGAAAGAGAGGAGAGGAATAAAAAAGCTCAATCCACTCAACAGAAAGCAGAAGGAGGGTGCCTGGCAGGCTCAGTTGGTGGAGCATGCAACTTTGGATGGGGTGTCGGTTCAAGCCCCATGTTGGGTGCAAATTACTTAAAAGATAAAATCTTTAAAAAGAAAAAAGTTAAGAAAGTGGCAGCATGATAGGTTTATAACAGGAAATAGGAAAGGAATAACTATACACATCAGTAATCACTGTAAATGTGAGTGAATTAAACTTATCTATTTAAAGACAATAAAGGGGTGCCTGGGTAGTGCAGTCAGTTAAGCCTGACTCTTGGTTTTGGCTCAGGTCATGATCTCAGGGTGGTGAAGTCAAGCCCCACGTGGGGCTCTGCACTCAGCACAGAGTCTGCTTAGAATTTTTCTCCCTCTCCCTCTGCCCCCAACCTGTGCGTGCTCTCGCTCTCTCTCTCTCAAATAAGTAAATCTTTTTAAAAATAATAAAATTGGGATGTCTGGGTGGCTCAGTCAGTTAAGCATCTGCCTTTGGCTCAGGTCATGGGTCCTAGGATCGAGTCCGGCATCAGGCTCCTTGCTCAGCAGGGAGCCTGCTTCTCCCTCTGCCTCTGCCCCTCCCCCTGCTTGTGTGGGTTCTCTCTCTCTCTCTCTGACAAATAAATAAATTTTTAAAAAGAAAAAATAATAAAATAATAAAGAAAGTAAATATGATCCAACTAGATGTTATGTGCAAGAGACACACTTAAAACAAAATGACTCATATAGATTGAAAATAAAGAGCTAGAAAAAGATAATACCAGACAAATGATAACAAAAGGAAAACCAGTGTGACAATATCAAGAGCGGACAAAATATAAATTGAAGACAAAAATAATTCAGAAACCAAGAGAGAAACACCATTTTGATAAAAAGAAAGAGAACACTCTACCAAGAAGATAAAACAGTTATGAACCTTTCTGCACTTATGTATAGAGGATCAAAATATAGAAATATAAATGGATAAATGTACAATAAGACAACATACTTTATATAAATCACAATAAGAGAATTTAACACACTTCTCTAAGAAACTGAGATCAAATAGACAAAAAATAATAAAATTTGAGTAACACAATATATAGAACTTTGTACTCAACAGAGAATACACCTTCTTTTGAACATACACAATTATTCACTAAAAAATAATTCATTAGATCATAAGAAGATAACAAATTCCAAAAACATAATGTCCTACACTGCATTCACTGTTCTCAATGCAACAAAATTAGTAATGAACTACAAAAAAAGATAGTTTTTAAAAATCTTTACACCTGGAAAATTTAAAGAACATAATTCTAAATAACTCTGACTAAAGTATAAGTAAAATAGGAATTATAAACTATTTAAAATAGAACTAATCTCAAAATTGAGGACTGGGTGCTCATCTTGATTAATCATCATGGAAACACAAATAATAACACCAATATAATACCATTACACAATCACTGGAATGGCTAAAATGAAAAAAAAAAATACCAAGTGTTATTGAGGACACAGAGCAAATGAAAAATCTCATACACCACTGAATGTAAATACTTAGGGAAACTGGTATGAAACAGCTCAACACACACATAATCTATGATCCAGCAATCCACTCTTATATATATACCCAACAGAAATGCATGCTATGTTTAGCTAAATATATGTACAAGACCGTTCAAAGCAGCATTATTTGTTATCACTAAAAACAGGAAACAATCCAAATATCCATCAATAATAGAATGGATAAATTTTTGTATATTTACATAATGAAATACTACACAGCAAAGATAATGAACCATTACCCACAACAATATGGATGAATCTTAAGATGTTAAGTGAAAAAAATCCAGACTCAAAAGTGTATACACTGTATTGTTCCATTCACATAAAGTTCAAAAGCAGGCAACAGTAATCTGTACAGCATTATAAATTAGAATAGTGTTTACTCTTGAAGGTGGGAGTTGGTGATGACTGAAATGGGCACAAGAGGACTTCTGAGATGCTGGTCATAGGTTCTGTTTCCTGACTAGGGTGTTAGTTACACAGGTGTGTTCAGTTTGTGAAAATTCATTGAGATGTACACTTTTGATTTACTTTGTTATATATATGTTATACTTCAATAAAAATTACAAAAAAAAACCTTAGGGATGTGGCCAAATGTACTCAAAAATAAATTTAGTCTTAACTGCACATATTAGAAATAAAGATTGAAAATAAATGAACTAAGCTGTCAACTCAATAGAAAGAAAACAATAAGTCTACTGAAGGTAAAATGAAAAAAATATACAGATAAAAATATACATTGATAAATATAAAATAAAACTCAAAAAACTAAATAAACAAAAATGAGTACTCTGAAGTAATTAATGTAAGTATAAATAATACATATATATTTATTTAAAATATTTTAAATAATATAAACTAAAATTTAGAAAATATGATCATTTTAAAAAGAGACATAGCAAAATAAGCAGTATCAGGAACACAAAAGGGCCTAGCTAGAAATAAAGTGGAGACTTTAACAATTACAGGAGAATACCATGTACAGTCTAATAACAATCAATGTGAAATCTTAAAAAAAAAAAAAAGAAAGGACACATTCAAGGAAAATACCAATTACCAAAATCAGCCCAAGAATAACAAGGAATGTTGAATAGACCAAAAAACACTGAACAAATTTTATTAGTAGCCAAAATTTTCTAATACCCCCCAAAAAGCTCCCAGTGGTTTTACTGACATATTCTATCAAAGCTTCAAGAAAGTAATATTTACATGTAAATGAATAGGAAAAGTTCTGGAAGTATACAACAAACTGATAATAATGGTTGCTTCCAGAAAAAGCAGGTAGAAATTATGTGTAACAAAGAGATAATAAATAATAACTTTATTTTTATAGAATATCTTCATATATTACTTGTCTAATTTGTAATTTCTTAAGAATTACTCCATAATTTAAACACCAAAAAAGTCTTGATTTGTACCTAAGTTGAAGGCCTAAATGAAACGGACAATTTCCTATATAAATTACTAATACTGACTCAAAATCCACCACTTTCCAGCTGTGTGAACTTGGTGACAAATTATTTAATATCTCAACCTTTAATTTCTTCAAATAAATGCTGAATAATAATAGTACTATACTGATAGACATTATAAAAATTAAAATTAGGGGCACCTGTGTGGCTCAGTCATTTAAGCGTCTGCCTTTGGCTCAGGTCATGATCTCAGGGTCCTGGGACCAAGCCCCGGGTCGGTCTCCCTGCTCAGCGGGGAGTCTGCTTCTCCCTCTCCCTCTGCTCCCTCCACCACCCAGCCCTGCTCATGCATGCTCACTTTCTCTCTCTCTCTCAAATAAATAAATAAAATCTTTTAAAAATAAAATTAAATGAGTTAGACAATAAAAAATTTTTAGCAGAGTGCCTGGCACATAGTAAGTGTTCAACAACTGTTCATTATCACCATTACTATTTATTTATAAAATAACAATATTGAGGCATTACAGAGGCTATAGAACCTCACAGGAATTCATAGTCACCATCCTTAGTCTATAATTCCTGACTTCCTTCTGAGTCGATGGTGACTGGAAACCCCCTTGGGATTCTGTCCTCTACTTTCATTCCCAACTGTAGGCCTTACTCTCCCTCCTCACCCACAACTCTGACCCACTTCAGGGAAAGTCACATGGTGTCTCTTTTGTTTGCTTCTATTTTTTAAATTATTCTGGTAAAATATATATAAAGTTTACCATTGGAATAATTTCCCATTAGAATAATTTTTAGGTACACAACTCAGTGGCATTAAGTACATTCACACTGTTGTGCAACCATCTCCACCATTCAACTCTAGAACTTTTTTATCATCCCAAACTGAAACTCTGTACCTATTAAACAATAATTCCCCACTGTGGAGTCTTTCTCCTGAAATTCCTTCTTTCCTGCCTAAAAATACTAAGCCTTTGTCTCCAAGGACACCTACTACCTCTGCAGTTCTCTAGACTGGGTGGCCTCCAGGTACCCAAGTCTCTAGAATGATGGTCTCCTGGCCTTTCTCCACAGTCAGTACTTTGAATGAAAGGCTTCTTTTGAAATATAAATATATTTACAGAGATAATGGACCATTTTAAGTCATTGCCTATCTTACTGAGCTATTCAGAACCTGTTATGGATTTAATTATAGTCCTCAAAAATTCATATGTTCAAGTCCTAACCAACCCCCCCACCCCTGCCAGTATCTCAGACTATAATCTCATTTGGAAATAGCACTGTTGCAGATGTCATTAGTTAGGTTAAGATGAGGTTATATGGAAGTCAGGTGGGCCCCTAATCCAATATGATTGGCATCCTTATAAGAAGAATATCATGTGAAGAAACAGACATACACACAGGAGAATGTCATGTGAAGATTGAGGTTTTGCTGCCACAAGCCAAGGAAATGCCAGAAGCTAAGAGGGAATCTTGGAAGAGGATCCTTCACTAGCACCTTCAGAAAAAGCATGGCCCTGCTGATACCTTGTTTTCAGATTTCTGGCCTCCAGAACTAGGCCAATAAATTTCTGTTGTTCCAAGCCACCCAGTTCATGGTACTTTGTTACAACAGCCCTAGGGAACTAATATAGTCCCCTACTCAAGAAAATAGGATCAGGAAGTTTTGAAGGGCAATGGGTGACTGGAGTGTATTAGCTTTCTATTGCTCCAGGTAAAAAATTACTGAGAGTACAGGGCACTTCTGAGGAGAGTCGGCTTTAGGTAAAGTTAGGAGCTATAGACAACAGAAGGGATTATAACGGTCCTGGTTCCCTTGAAGACTCAGAATGTCTATAAAAGCTAGCGTGCTTAAGACCATTTTTGTAGTGTTTCCAAAAATACTTTTTCTGAACCTATCTGATGACTTCCTGGTGCCACATAATATATAATTTTCCCCTTTTTGGTATTTTTGTGTTCATCTAAACAGAAAACCTCTTGGGACCAAATAGGCATTTGAGGGGACCCATCAGAGGGAGGCAGTCTCTCCCATTTATAAGCTGCTCAGTCTGGCATCATGAAGCACCTAGTGCTCAGCTCACATGTTGTTTAACTGGGCTGGAGGCTGATTTTTGTCTTTTAAAGGGCAGCCTAATACCTACCCTGGGTATTAGGAATTTTGAATACATAGTATCTGGAATGAGTTGGAATACTCAATCTGCCTTTCTCTGAAGAGCTGGAGGCAGGGCCCACTTCTTTGTCAGCCATGGAGTGATTTCCTTACTACAGACCATAGGCTCAGGAATCCAAGAAGATCTTTCAGCCTGCAGCTGTTGTCTAAGAGTTGGGACTGAGGCCACAGAGTCTTGACCAGAAAGCTGCCCTGTAATCCTGCTGACCTGCCTGGCAGTTGAAAAGGCAAGATTCTTTCCCCAGGGCTTGAAATTGGCTCCTCCTCTTCATTAAAAATGAAATTCACAGAATTTAGAAGTTCATGAGGTTGAAACATTCACTTGCTGAATTGGCCTTTTATGGTCTCTCCTCATCTGTGTCTTCCTGTTTACCAGCCTCCTGTCAGCATGCCCATAACAAAGAAAATAGCCCCTTCTCAGCAAAATACCTGGAGGTTCAAAAATGACAAATAGCTGAAAAGGGAGAGAGCCTGTGCCTTAGTTGGCTATATAAGTTAAAAATGTGCCATCTCCTATTTTTAAATTATCGTTTGTTTTTAATTTCCCCAGCGAATCTTTGCAAAAGTTAGGTAACCATAATTACAAGCCAAAGGGAAGGCTCTCCCCTTATGGCAAGATTTTCGGCCATAATCATCTTAACCAAATATCTAATCATAATACACAATCATGCCCTTGGCATTTACAAAGGTTTTCCAAGATCTAAAAGTGTATCCCTTCAGGAAGACATCAAATAACAAAGTAAAATGGAGAAATTATGGCAAAGTCTAACATTGTCACTGTATCTTGTTAAGTTTTTGAAAAGTAGTATATAAGCTCTGATGTATGCTGTGATTTATTCACACATGTATTCATTCAGCAGATTTTTTTTTCAGCAGATATTTTTTAAGAACCTACCATATTTTAGGGGGGAGGAGCAAGATGGCAGAGGAGTAGGAGACCTAAATTTCATCTGGTCCCAGGAATTCAGCTGGATAGGGATCAAACCATTCTGAACACCTACAAACTCAACAGGAGATCGAAGAAAAGAATAGCAGCAACTCTCTGAACAGAAAAACGACCACTTTCTGGAAGGTAGGACGTGCGGAGAAGTGAATCCGAGGCAATATTCGGGAGGATAGACAGCGGGGGAGGGGCCTCCATCGGTCGCTTCTGGCAAGTGATAGAGCCGCACGCAGAGCACAAAATCGGAACTTTTAGAAGTTGGCTCCGCTGAGGGACATCGCTCCAGTGGCTAAGTGGGGGGTGGAATACTCACTGGGACAGTGTGGTCTCAGGACCCTCGGGGTCACAGAAAGACCAGGGGTGCCTGAGTGCGGCAGAGCTCCCAGGTATCAGAGCGGGGAAGCCGGCTGCAGGGACGGAGCCGAGGCGCGGGCTCTCAGCTCGGGGTTGCCATAAACCGTGATCCGCGGCACAGTCGGGCCACTGCTCCTCCAGCAGGGACCCAACAAGTGGCAGATCCCGGGAGACTCACCTTCTTCCCCCAGGAGGAGCGGTGCAGGAGCGCACCGCAGGGATCTGCAGGGTTGGGAGACTCCACACGGGGTCGGGTGCCAGAGATAGAAACGCGCGGTCACAGGCCGGGTGAGCACGGAGTGCGGCCGGAGACCAGGGACACGGGAGTGACTGACTGCTTTTCTCTGGGGGCGCACTGAGGAGCGGGGCCCGAGTTCTCGGCTCCTCCGGGGCGGAGATTGGGAGGCCGCCATTTTCACTCTCGTCCTCCAAAGCTGTACGGAAAGCTTGCAGGGAACAAAAGCTCCCGAGAGCAAACCCGAGCAGATTACTTAGCCCGGACAGGGCAAGGGCGGGGCAATTCCACCTCCGGCAAAGACATTTGGGAACCACGGCAACAGGCCCCTCCCCCAGAAGATCAGCGAGAACAGCCAGCCAAGACCTAGTTTACCGATCAATGAGAACGGCAGAACTCCAGCGCTAGGGGAATACTGCACATAGAATCCGTGGCTTTTTTACCATGATTCTTTAGTCTTTTGAAGTTAATTTTTTTTTAATTTTTCTTTTCACTTTTTCAACCAACATCTTATCAATCCCTTTTTTAAAAATCTTTTTTATTTTTCATTTTGAGTCATATTCTATCCCTTCATAGTAATTAACCTTATTTTTGGTATACATATAAATTGTTCTCTATTTAAAATTTTGGGATGCAGTTTCTTCTAACGGACCAAAATATACCCTAAATCTCTACTGTATGGCTTTGTTCTAGTCTCCTGCCTGATCACATTCTCTCGTTTGTTTTTTTTTTTTTCTAATTTCTCTTCTTTCTTTTTTCAACCAATTTCTTATCTTATCAACTCTTTTTATAAAATCTTTTATAATTTTCATCTTAACAGTCATATTCCATCCCTTCATCGTATTTACCCTTATTTTTGTACATATACAAGCTTTCCCTTCTGCACAATTTTGGGAGGCAGTTTCTTCTAACAGATCAAAATACGCCCAAAATCTAGTGTGTTGCACTGATCTATTCACCAGCCTGATCATATTTGATCATATTCTTCTTTTTTCTTTTATGTTTGCTTTTTGTTTTCTTTTTTCCTTCTTTCCCTTTCTTTTCCCCCAGTTTCAGGTCTCTTCTGATTGGTTTAGTGTATATTTTTCTGGGGTCTTTGTTACCCTGTTAGCATTTTGTTCTCTCATTCATCTATTCTCCTCTGGACAAAATGACAAGATGGAAAAAATCACCTCAAAAAAAAGAAGAGGCAGTACCAACTGCCAGGGACCTAATCAATACGACCATTAGTAAGATGTTGGAACTAGAGTTCAGAATGACGATTATAAAGATACTAGCTAGGCTTGAAAAAACATGAAAGATATTAGAGAAACCCTTTCTGAAGAAATAAAACAACTAAAATCTAACCAAGTCAGAATCAAATAGCCATTAATGAGGTGCTATCAAAAATGGAGGCTCTAACTGCTAGGATAAATGAGGCAAAAGAGAGAATTAGTGATATAGAAGACCAAGTGATGGAAAATAAAAGAAGCTGAGAAAAAGAGAGAGAAACAACTACTGGATCACAAGGGCAGAATTCGAGAGATAAGTGATACCATAAGATGAAAAAATATTAGAATAACTGGGATCCCAGAAGAAGAAAAAAGAGAGAGAGGGGCAGAAGGTATATTCCAGCAAATTATAGCAGAGAACTTCCTTAATTTGGGGAAGGAAACAGGCATCAAAATCCAGGAGGCACAGAGACCCCCCTCAAAATCAATAAAAATAGGTCAATACCCCGACATCTAATAGTAAAACTTATGAGTCTCAGAGACAAAGGGAAAATCCTGAAAGCAGCTCGGGAAAAGAGGTCTGTAACCTACAATGGTAGAAACATTAGATTGGCAACAGACCTATCCACAGAGACCTGGCAGGCCAGAAAGGACTGGCATGATATATTCAGAGCACTAAATGAGAAAAATATGCAGCCAAGAATACTATATCCAGCTAGGCTGTCATTGAAAATAGAAGGAGAGATAAAAAGCTTCCAGGACAAACAAAAACTAAAGGAATTTGCAAACACGACACCAGCCTTACAAGAAATATTGAAAGGGGTCGTCTAAGCAAAAAGAGAACCTAAAAGTAACATAGACCAGAAAGGAACACAGACAATATACAGTAACAGTCACCTTACAGGCAATACAATGGCACTAAATTCATATCTTTCAATAGTTACCCTGAATGTAAATGGGCTAAATGCCCCAATCAAAAGACACAGGCTATCAGATTGGATAAAAAAACAAGACCCATCGATATGCTGTCTGCAAGAGACTCATTTTAGACCCAAAGACACCTCCAGATTGAAAGTGAGGGGGTGGAAAACAATTTACCATGCTAATGGACATCAAGTTAACAAAACCAAAAGACAACCAACAGAATGGGAGAAGATATTTGCAAATGACATATCAGATAAAGGGCTAGTATCCAAATCTATAAAGAACTTATCAAACTCAACACCCAAAGAACAAATAATCCAATCAAGAAATGGGCAGAAGACATGAACAGACATTTTTCCAAAGAAGACATCCAAATGGCCAACAGACACATGAGAAAGTGCTCAACATCACTCGGCATCAGGTAAATCCAAATCAAAACCTCAACGAGATACCACCTCACACCAGTCAGAATGGCTAAAATTAACAAGTCAAGAAACAGATGTTGGCGAGGATGTGGAGAAAGGGGAACCCTCCTACCCTGTTGGTGGGAATGCAAGCTGGTGCGGTCACTCTGGAAAACAGTATGGAGGTTCCTCAAAAAGTTGAAAATAGAGCTACCGTATGACCCAGCAATTGAACTACTAGGTATTTACCCCAAAGATACAAATGTAGAGATCCGAAGGGGTACATGGACCCCTATGTTTATAGCAGTAATGTCCACAATAGCCAAACTATGGAAAGAGCCTAGATGTCCATCGACACATGAATGGATAAAGAAGATGTGGTGTATATATATACAATGGAATAGTATGCAGCCATCAAAAGGAATGAAATCTTGCTATTTGCAATGACATGGATGGAACTAGAGGGTATTATGCGAAGCGAAATAAGTCAATCAGAGAAAGACAGGTATCATATGATCTCACTGATATGAGGAATTCTTAATCTCAGGGAGCAAACTGAGGGTTGCTGGAGTGGTGGGTGGTGGGAGTCATGGGGTGGCTGGGTGATAGACACTGGAGAGGGTATGTGCTATGGTGAGCACTGTGAATTGTGTAAGACTGTTGAATCACAGACCTGTACCTCTGAAACAAATAATACATTATATGTTAAAAAAAAGAAGAATATAGTAGGAAGGGAAAAATGAAGGGGGGGAAATTTCGAGGGGGAGACGAACCATGAGAGACTATGGACTCTGAGAAACAAACTGAGAGTTCTAGAGGGGAGGGGGGTAGGGGGATGGGTTAGCCTGGTAATAGGTATTAAAGAGGGCACGTACTGAATGGAGCACTGGGTGTTACACGCAAACAATGAATCATGGACCATTACATCAAAAACTAATGATGTAATGTATGGTGATTAACATAACATAATAAAATTTTAAAAATACAAAAAAAAAAAAGAACCTACTATATTTTAGGCATCATGCTACACACTGAGGACATAGTCATAGGCCAGATGGACCTTGCCTTCACTGCAATTAAAGCAGTAATTACAATAATGTGTGAGGCATTCTGTAAGAGGTTAATCTCTCAAGTTGCTGTGAGTCTACAATGAAGGTACATTTTTCCTGGACTTGGGAGTGGGAGTTGAGTTAGGAAGACTTTCCACTGGTGGTGAAATTTCAGCTAAAATCAGAAGGATAAGTTAGACTGGCAAGATGAGTGCAGATTGTAGTTCTAGTCAGTAGAGACCCATACAACAGGCCAAAACTGTGAGGCTATCATTGTAAAAGAGGAAGAAGTATGGCAAAAAAAAGTGTAATTGATCAAGTGAACAGATGCCAGGTCATAAAAGATTTTCTAAAATGTGTAATAAATTTAGACATTTTCCTTAGGCAATGGGAAACCACTGATGGCTTTTGAGCATGGAAGTGACATGATCAGATTTATGCCTTAAAAAGTACACTCCAGCTGTAATGTAGAGAACTGCCTGGAGGATGGGGAAAGAGTAGATGCAGGGAGACAATCAGGTTATTGCAGTACTTCAACAGAGAACTAATGGTGGCCTGGAAGGGAGTGGTAGTCTGGTGCAGTGAAGAAAATGCAGAAGAATGGAAAGATTCAACAGATATTTAGGAGGTAAGATGAACAGGATTTGGTGATTGAAAGTAAAAGAGGAGAAAAAAAGGTGTTAAGGATGAGTCTTTGATTTCGGGCATAAGAAACTTGGTGGTTGGCGATGCCATTCACAGCAATAAAGAATGCACAGGAGAAGGTACAAACTTGAAGGACTGTAGAGAGAGACAGATGAGTTTAGTTTCAGAAATTTTGAGTTTGTGGCACACGTAGTACATCCCAATAGAGACACCTAATCAGTAATAGAGGAGAAGCTTGGGATGAAAATATAACTTGAGAGTTGATATCATTTAGAATATTGAAGCCACCAAATAAGATTGCCTAGGCAGAGAATGTAGGGCAAAAAGCAAAAAGGGCTGGGCACCTGGGTGGCTCAGATGGTTAAGCGTCTGCCTTCGGCTCGGGTCGTGATCCCGGGGTCCTGGGATCAAGTCCCACATCGGGCTCCCAGCTCCTTGGGAGCCTGCTTCTCTCTCTCTCTCTGTCTCTCATGAATAAATAAATAAAATCTTTAAAAAAATTTTTAAAAATGAAAAAAAAAGTAAAAAGGGCTAATGTTCAAGTCCTAAGAAATCCAACATTTAAAATAAGACTAAGAGGGAAAGGCCAGGAAGTAAGAGGAAAATCAGAAGAGTTGTATCATAGAAGAATAAGAAAGGAATGTGTTGAGCAAAAGGGAGTAGTCAACAATGTAGTATGCTGCTGAGGAGCCAGGTAAGATGTGGACTAAGAAGTGTCCACTGGATTTAATGACATGGAGATAATTTTCTGTTCTGTATCGCAGTTGTCTCACTCCTAAAATGCAGGAATTGGGTTCATCTTGGTCTCACCCAAATTCAACTAAAGTGCTTTGGCTTTTATGTGCTTTACATGTTGGACTTCTTTATATAAGATTCCATTTGAAGGAAAAAAACTCTATAGATTAAAAAGAATTGAATGAAAACTATAGGAACTGGACACTGGACTAGGAATTCCAGTTCTAGCTGGAATACTAGCAATATTAGCCTTACAGCTCTAATATTCTATGATTCTATCTATTCAAGATCCACTCCAATCTATACTTATTTTACTAATATTGTCTCTAAATGGTTCCTGATATGGATATTCAACCGTATTAGTCGACCTCCTTATATTGTCAATGCCATGTTAGTTTCTTTGCATCCCTTTTACCCTTCTCTCCAGTGAAATCTTTCCAAATTAACTTAAGAGCTCACCTTCTCTCAAAAACCTTCACTGACTCCAAGTCACGCTGACAGTATGCTCCTCTGCCCTTGTTTTAGCAATTATCACACACTATCTCTAACTTAATAGCTCTCTGTTTGAGGTATGTTAGTCTTATCACCCCAGTGAGACTGTAAACTCCTCTAGAGCAGCAACAATGTATTTGCTTGCCTATCCCCCCATGCCTGACACAGGCTACATGCTCAGCAAGTACCTTAAAAAACCATTTTTCTCCTAAAACTGGTATGCCGCCTGCCTTTTTAGCCATTAAGGCAGCAAGACCAAGCCCAACACTCTGATATTTGAGGTATGCTTATTGCAAAAGATTTTCATTCTATGGCATCTGCCATAGTTAATGGGGTGAGGCAGGGAGATGTCAATATTTTAGTTGAAGCATACACACACACACACATAAACCACAGGCAAATGCCACAGGAAAGAAAACAACAGCAGGCACTGTGCTCAGGAACCTAGGACCTTTGTTACAAACCTTCAAACCCCAGCATGGGCCTGGCTGTAACAATAAATACTTCATGCTAAGAGACACTCATTTTCTAAAGAAGGTCATGTTTGAGGTCATAGCTAGTAGACTATATTGCTTTAAGGGGGACAATATAAAAATCCTACATTTTCTAAACAAGGGCTGTGGGAATGACTTTGCTTTGGCTTGTGATGCATTTACCCTGGAAGGAAAGCAGGTAAACATGGTTGAGACTTTCATTAAGCTATAAAAATTGATGGAGCCAATTATCTCCTTCTGAAACTCAGCCAAAATAAGAAGAAGAAAAATGGCTTAGAAATGGAAATGGGGCACTGACAGAGGTATGAGTGGCATCTAGGCAGTTTGATTTTCATAGTGGCCTATAAGGCACTGGGGGTCTTTCTAGGAGAACAAAATTTGACTGAAGTCAGTCAGCTTTTATGAAGCACCTCTTGTTCCTATAAGCCTTTGTGTTGCACACTGTCATAGATAATATTAAAATACAAGGTTGCTGCTCCTTGCTCTATAGAAATCTACAGTGCAGTTGGTGGGAGCCAAGACAAAGATATCTGAAATAACAGAAGAACATTTACAAAGTGCTATGAGCTGAAACAAAATGTAAATTAGCTTCAAGCACCCAGGGAAATGGAGAGTCAGGGAATCACATGATGTGTGTGTATCTCCATGTGTATGTGTACCAACCTGTATCTGCTGAGGGGGTGGTTGTGCAATTTTTGGGAAACTGAGCTTTATCCAGAGGAAGTATATGAGCTAGATTGTTGGAGGAAATTGGGCATTCTTTGTAACCATATGAGCAATGGGTACAGAGGCAAAAATAAACAGCACATGTAGGGGCACCTGTGGCTCAGTCTGTTAAGCATCTGCATTCACCTCAGGTCAAGATCCCAGGGTCCTGGGATCAAGCCCCAGGTTGGGCTCCCTGCTCAGCAGAGTCTGCTTCTCCCTCTCACTTTGCCCTTTCCCTGACTCATGCTGTATCTCTCCCCCCGCCCCGCCCTCAAATAAATAAATATTTTTTTAAAACTTTGCATGTAGGGGTAGGAGCAAGATGGCAGAGGAGTAGGAGACCTAAATTTCGTATGGTCCCAAGAATTCAGCTGGATAGGGATCAAACCATTCTGAACACCTACAAACTCAACAGGAAATCAAAGAAAAGAATAGCAGCAACTCTCCGAACAGAAAAGCGACCACTTTCTGGAAGGTAGGACATGCAGAGAAGTGAATCCAAGGTGATATTCGGGAAGATAGATGGCAGGGGAGGGGGCCTCCATCAGCCGCTACTGGCAAGTGATAGAGCCACGGAGCACAAAATCGGAACTTATAGAAGTCTGCTCCGCTGAGGGACGTCGCTCCAGTGGCTAAGGGGGTGGGGGTGGAACCCTCACTGGGACAGTGGCAGGACCCTCAGGGTCACAGAAAGACCGGGGATGCCTGAGTGCAGCAGAGCTCCCAGGTATCAGAGCAGGGAAGCCGGCTTCACAGACAGAGCCGAGGCGCAGGCTCTCAGCTCAGGGTTGCCATAAACCATGATCCACGGCACAGTCGGGCCACTGCTCTTCCAGCAGGGACCCAACAAGCGGCAGATCCGGGGAGACTCCCCTTCCTCCCCCGGGAGGAGCAGTGCGGGAGCACACCACAGGGATCTGCTGGGTTTGGAGACTCCACACGGGGTCAGGTGCCAGAGATAGAAACACTCGATCACAGGCCGGGTGAGCACAGAGTGCAGCCAGAGACTGGGGAAATGGGAGTGACTGACTGCTTTTCCCTGGGGGCGCACTGAGGAGTGGGGCCCCGAGTTCTTGGCTCCTCCGGGGCGGAGACTGGGAGGCTGCCATTTTCACTCTCGTCCTCCACAGCTGTACGGAAACCTTGCAGGGAACAAAAGCTCCTGAGAGCAAACCCAAGCAGATTACTTAGCCCGGACGGGCAAGGGCAGGGCAATTCTGCCTCCAGAAAAAGACATTTGGGAACCACGGCAACAGGCCCCTCCCCCAGAAGATCAGCGAGAACAGCCAGCCAAGACCAAGTTTACCGATCAATAAGAATGGCAGAACTCCAGCGCTAGGGGAATACTGCACATAGAATTCATGGCTTTTTTCCCAAGATGCTTTAGTCTTTCTAAGTTAATTTTTTTTTAATTTTCTTTTTCTATTTTTTTTTTTTGAATTTTTCTTTTTCCCCTTTTCAACCAACATCTTACCAATCCCTTTTTTTAAATTCTTTTTTATTATTCATTTTTAGAGTCATATTCTATCCCTTCATTGTAGTTAACCTTATTTTTGGTATATATATATATATATATATATATATATATATATATATATATATATATAAGTTGTTCTCTCTTTAAAATTTGGAGATACAGTTTCTTACAACAGACCAAAATATACCATAAATCTCTACTATATGGCTTTGTTCTAGTCTCCTGCCTGATCATATTCTCTCCCTTTTTTTTTTTCTAATTTCTCTTCTTTCTTTATTCAACCAACTTCTTATCAATTCCTTTTATAAAATCTTTATAATTTTCATCTTTAAAGTCCTATTCCATACCTTCATCTTATTTACCCTTATTTTTCTACATATATAAGTTTTTCTTTCTTTAAAATTTTGGGAGGCAGTTTCTTCTAACAGACCGAAACACGCCCAAATCTAGGGTGTGGCACTGAGCTATTCACCAGCCTGATCATATTTGATCATATTCTTTTTTTTTTCTTTTTTCTTTTCTTTTACTTTTTGTTTTCTTTCTCTTTCTTTTCCCCTGGTTTCAGGTTTCTTCTGATTTGTTTAGTGTATATTTTTCTGGGGTTGTTGTTACCCTATTAGCATTTTGTTCTCTCATTCATCTATTCTCCTCTGGACAAAATGACAAGACAGAAAAACTCACCTCAAAAAAAAGAAGAAGAGACAGTACCAATTGCCAGGGACCTAATCAATACGACCATTAGTAAGATGTCAGAATTAGAGTTCAGAATGACAATGATAAAGATACCACCTGGGCTTGAAAAAAGCATAGAAGATACTAGAGAATCCCTTTCTGGAGAGATAAAAGAACTAAAATCTAACCAAGTCGAAATCAAAAAGGCTATTAATGAGGTGCTATCAAAAATGGAGGCTCTAACTGCTAGGATAAATGAGGCAGAAGAGAGAATTAGTGATATAGAAGACGAAGTGATGGAAAATAAAAGAAGCTGAGAAAAAGAGAGATGAACAACTACTGGATCATGAGGGCAGAATTCGAGAGATAAGTGATACCATAAGACAAAACATTATTAGAGTAAGTGGGATCCCAGAAGAAGAAGAAAGAGAGAGAGGGGCAGAAGGTATATTTGAGCAAATTATAGCAGAGAACTTCCTTAATTTGGGGAAGGAAACAGGCATCAAAATCCAAGAGGCACAGAGACCCCCCTCAAAATCAATAAAAATAGGTCAACACCCTGACATCTAATAATAAAACTTATGAGTCTCAGAGAAAAAGGGAAAATCCTGAAAGCAGCTCGGGAAAAGAGGTCTGTAATCTACAATGGTAGAAACATTAGATTGGCAACAGACCTATCCACAGAGACCTGGCAGGCCAGAAAGGACTGGCATGATATATTCAGGGCACTAGACGAGAAAAATATGCAGCCAAGAATACTATATGCAGCTAGGCTGTCACTGAAAATAGAAGGAGAGATAAAAAGCTGCCAGGACAAACAAAAACTACAAGAATTTGCAAACATGAAACCAGCCTTACAAGAAATATTGAAAGGGGTCCTCTATGCAAGAAGAGAGCCTAAAAGCAACATAGACCAGAAAGGAACACAGACAATATACAGTAACAGTCACCTTACAGGCAATACAATGGCACTAAATTCATATCTTTCAATAGTTACCCTGAATGTAAATGGGCTAAATGCCCCAATCAAAAGACACAGGCTATCAGATTGGATAAAAAAACAAGACCCATTGATATACTGTCTGCAAGAGACTCATTTTAGACCCAAAGACACCTCCAGATTGAAAGTGAGGGGGTGGAAAACGATTTACCATGCTAATGGACATCAAAAGAAAGCTGGGGTGGCAATCCTTATATCAGACAAATTAGATTTCAAACCAAAGACTATAATTAGAGATGAGGAAGGACACTATATCATACTTAAAGGGTCTATCCAACAACAAGATCTAACAATTGTAAATATCTATGCCCCTAACATGGGAGCAGCCAATTGTATAAGCCAATTAATAACAGAAGCAAAGAAACACATTGACAACAATACAATAATAGTAGGGGACTTTCACCCCCCACACACTAAAATGGACGGATCATCTAAGCAAAAGATCAACAAGGAAATAAAGACGTTAAATGACAAACTGGACCAAATGGACTTCACAGATATATTCAGAACATTCCAACCCAAAGCAACAGAATACACATTCTTCTCTAGTGCCCATGGAACATTCTCCAGAATAGATCACATCCTGGGTCACAAATCAGGTCTCAACCGGTACCAAAAGATTGGGATCATTCCCTGTGTATTTTCAGACCACAATGCTTTGAAACTAGAACTCAATCACAAGAGGAAAGTCGGAAAGAACGCAAATACATGGAGGCTAAAGAGCATCCTACTAAAGAATGAATGGGTCAACCAGGAAATTAAAGAAGAATTTTAAAAATTCATGGAAACAAATGAAAATGAAAACATAACTGTTCAAAATATTTGGGATGCAGCAAAGCCGGTCCTAAGAGGAAAGTATATAGCAACACAAGCCTTTCTCAAGAAACAAGAAAGGTCTCAAATATACAACCTAACCCTACACCTAAAGGAGCTGGAGAAAGAACAGCAAATAAAGCCTAAACCCAGCAGGAGAAGAGAAATAATAAAGATCAGAGCAGAAATCAATGAAATAGAAACCAAAAGAACAGTAGACAGATCAATGAACCTAGGAGCTGGTTCTTTGAAAGAATTAATAAGATTGATAAACCCCTGGCCAGATTTATCAAAAAGAAAAGAGAAATGACCCAAATAAATAAAATCATGAATGAAAGAGGAGAGATCACAACGGACACCAAAGAAATACAAACAATTATAAGAACATATTATGAGCAACTCTATGCCAGCAAATTAGATAAACTGGAAGAAATGGATGCATTCCTAGAGATGTATCAACTACCAAAACTGAACCAGGAAGAAATAGAAAACCTGAACAGACCTATAACGACTACGGAAATTGAAGCAGTAATCAAAAATCTCCCAACAAACAAGAGCCCAGGGCCAGATGGCTTCCCAGGGGAATTCTACCAAACATTTCAAGAAGAAAAAACACCTATTCTTCTGAAACTGTTCCAAAAAATAGAAATGGAAGGAAAACTTCCAAACTCATTTAGGAGGCCAGCATTACCTTGATCCCAAAATCAGACAAAGACCCTATCAAAAAGGAGAATTACAGACCAATATCCCTGATGAACATGGATGCAAAAATTCTCACCAAAATAGTAGCCAATAGGATCCAACAGTACATTAAAAGGATTATTCACCACGACCAAGTGGGATTTATTCCTGGGCTTCAAGGTTGGTTCAACATCTGCAAATCAATCAGTGTGATACAATACATTAACAAAAGAAAGAACAAGAACCATATGATCCTCTCAATAGATGCAGAAAAAAGCATTTGACAAAGTACAGCATCCTTTCTTGATCAAAACTCTCCAGAGTATAGAGATAGAGAGTATATACCTCAATATCATAAAAGCCATCTATGAAAAACCCACAGCAAATATCATTCTCAATGGAGAAAAACTGATAGCTTTCCCCCTAAGGTCAGGAACACGGCAGGAATGTCCACTATCACCACTGCTATTCCACATAGTCTAGAAGTCCTAGCCACAGCATCAGACAACAAAAAGTAATAAAAGGCATCCAAAATGGCAAAGAAGTCAAACTCTCACTCTTTGCAGATGATATGATACTTTATGTGGAAAACCCAAAAGAGTCCACCCCAAAACTGCTAGAACTCATACAGGAATTCAGTACAGTGGCAGGATATAAAATCAATGCTCAGAAATCAGTGGCATTCCTATACATCAACAACAAGACAGAAGAAAGAGAAATTAAGGAGTTGATCCCATTTACAATTGCACCCAAAACCATAAGATAACTAGGAATAAATCTAACCCAAGAGGCAAAGAATCTGTACTCAGAAAATTATAAAATACTCATGGAAGAAATTGAGGAAGACACAAAGAAATGGAAAAACGTTCCATGCTCATGGATTGGAAGAACAAATATTGTGAAGATGTCCATGTTACCTAGAGCAATCTACACATTTAATGCATTCCCTATCAAAATACCATCCACTTTTTTCAACGAAATGGAACAAAGAATCCTAAAATTTGTATGGAACCAGAAAAGACCCCAAATGGCCAGAGGAACGTTGATAAAGAAAAGCAAAGCTGGTGGCATCACAATTCTGGACTTCAAGCTTTATTACAAAGCTGTAATCAACAAGACAGTATGGTACTGGCACAAAAACAGACACATAGATCAATGGAACAGAATACAGAGCCCAGAAATAGACCCTCAACTCTATGGTCAACTAATCTTCGACAAAGCAGGAAAGAATGTCCAATGGAAAAAAGACAGTCTCTTCAACAAATGGTGTTGGGAAAATTGGACAGCCACATGCAGAAGAATGAAACTGGACCATTTCCTTACACCACACACAGAAATAGACTCAAAATGGACGAAAGACTTAAACATGAGACAGGAGTCCATAAAAATCCTAAAGGAGAACACAGGCAGTGACCTCTTCGACCTCAGCTGCAGCAACTTCTTCCTAGAAACTTCGCCAAAGGCAAGGGAAGCAAGGGCAAAAATGAACTATTGGGACTTCATCAAGATAAAAAGCTTTTGCACAGCAAAGGAAACAGTCAACAAAACCAAAAGACAACTGACAGAATGGAAGAAGATATTTGCAAATGACATATCAGATAAAGGGCTGGTATCCAAAATCTATAAAGAACTTATCAAACTCAACACCCAAAGAACAAAGAATCCAATCAAGAAATGGGCAGAAGACATGAACAGACATTTTTCCAAAGAAGACATCCAAATGGCCAACGGACACATGAGAAAGTGCTCAACATCGCTCGACATCAGGGAAATCCAAATCAAAACCTCAATGAGATACCACCTCACACCAGTCAGAATGGCTAAAATCAACAAGTCAGGAAACGACAGATGTTGGCAAGGATGCGGAGAAAGGGGAACCCTCCCACACTGTTGGTGAGAATGCAAGCTGGTGCGGCCACTCTGGAAACAGTATGGAGGTTCCTCAAAAAGTTAAAATAAAGCTACCATACGAACCAGCAATTGCACTACTGGGCATTTACCCCAAAGATACAAATGTAGTGATCTGAAGGGGTACGTGCACCCCAATGTTTATAGCAGCAATGTCCACAATAGCCAAACTATGGAAAAAGCCTAGATGTCCATCAACAGATGAATGGATAAAGAAGATTTGGTATATATATACAATGGAATATTATGCAGTCATCAAAAAACAAAATATTGCCATTTGCAATGACTTGGATGGAACTAGAGGGTATTATGCTAAGCGAAATAAGTCAATCAGAGAAAGACATGTATCATATGATCTCACTGATATGAGGAATTTTTAATCTCAGGAAACAAACCGAGGGTTGCTGGAGTGGTGGGGGATGGGAGGAATGGGGTAGTTGGGTGCTAGACACTGGGGAGGGTATGTGATATGGTGAGCACTGTGAATTGCGTAAGACTGTTGAATCACAGACCTGTACCTCTGAAACAAATAGTATGTTATATGTTAAAAAAAAGGGAGAGAGAAAAAGAAGATAGTAGGAAGGGAAAACTGAAGCGGGGGGGGGAAATCGGAGGGAGAGATGAACCATGAGAGACTAAGGACTCTGAGAAACAAACGGGGGGGTCTGGGGGGAGGGATGGGTTAGCCTGGTGATGGGTATTAAAGAGGGCATGTATTGAACGGAGCACTGGATGTTATATGCAAACAATTAATCATGGAATACTACATCAAAAACTAATGGTGTAATGTATCATGATTAACATAACATAATTAAAAAAAACAAAAAAACTGTGCATGTAAAGAAAAGAATAAAAATATCTAGGTTATTTAGACAACTGGGTTTTTGTAAACAAGGCTGGAATTGTGGGGTTGGGCAACAGGCGTACAAAGGTTGGTAGTGGGGGAAAAATTGAATAGATCAGTTAAGACAAGTTGAAGGAGAGCTTCGAAACCCACAGCTAGGGGCCCCTGGGTGGCTCAGTCAGTTAAGCATCCAACTCTTGATTTCAGCTAAGGTCATGATCTCATGGTCATGAGATGGAACTCTGTGTCAGCCTCCATGCTCAGCGGGGAATCTGCTTGAAATTCTCTCTCTCCCTCTCCCTCTGTCCCTCCCCCACCCCATGCTTGTGTTCTCTCTCTCTCAAATAAATAAATAAATCTTTAAAAACA
This sequence comes from Halichoerus grypus, assembly GCF_964656455.1. Classification (NCBI taxonomy): domain Eukaryota; kingdom Metazoa; phylum Chordata; class Mammalia; order Carnivora; family Phocidae; genus Halichoerus; species Halichoerus grypus. The sequence goes on along the minus strand of NC_135727.1, from coordinate 21,681,903 downwards.
AAAACAAGGGGCCCTGGGTGGCTCAGTTGGTTGAGCGGCTGACTTCGGCTCAGGTCATGATCCCAGGATCCTGGGATTGGGCCCCAAATCGGGCTCCCTGCTTGGCGGGAGGCCTGCTTCTCCCTCTCCCATTCCCCCTGCTTGTGTTCTTTCTCTAGCTGTCTCCCTCTCTGTCATTTAAATAAATAAATAAAATCTTTATTTAAAAAATAAATAAATAAAAACAAAAACAAAAAACAAAACCCACAGCTAATATCATACTCAGTGGTGAAAAACTGAAGGCTTTCCATCTCAGGTCAGGAACAAGATAAGGATGCTCACTTTCACCAATTCTATTCAACATTGTACTGATGATTCTAGTCCAAGCAATCAGGCAAGAAAAAAGAAATAAAAGGCATCCAGATTGGAAAGGAAGAGGTAAAACTATCTCTATTTGCATATGATAAGATCTTAATATTTAGAAAACACTAAGGAATCCACTAAAAATCTATCATAACTAATAAACATGTTCAGCAGGATTGCAGGATATAAGATCAATATACAAAAATCAATTGTATTTCTATATACTTGCAATGAACAATCAAAAAATGAAATTAATAAAACAAGTATATTTCCAATAGCATCAAAAAGAATAAAATACTTAGGAACAAATTTTAAAAGAAGTGAAATACTGGGGCGCCTGGGTGGTGCAGTCAGTTAAGCATCCAATTCTTGGTTTCGGCTCAGGTCATGATCTCAGGGTCGTGTGATTGAGCCCGGCATCAGGCTCCATGCTTGGTGCGGAGTCTGCTTGAGTTTCTTTCTCTCTCTCTCTCCCTCTGCCCCTCTTACTCATTCTTTCTCTCTCTCTCTCTCTCTCAAATAAATAATCTTTTTAAAAAATTAGAAGTGAAAAACTTATACTCTGAAAACTACAAAGTATTGTTGAAGGATATTAAAGATCTAAATAAATGGGAAAACATCCATGTTCACAGATTGGAAGACTTTATATCATAAATATGGCAATATTCCCCAAATTAATCTGCAGATTCAACATAATCCCTATCAGAATTCCACCATTTTTGTACAAATTGACAAGCTGATTCTTTTTTTTTTTTTTTAAGATTTTATTTACTTATTTGACAGACAGAGACAAAGCGAGAGAAGGAACACAAGCAAGGGGAGTGAGAGAGGTAGGAGCAGGCTTCCTGCTGAGCAGGGAGCCTGATGCAGGGCTTGATCCCAGGACCCTGGGATCATGACCTGAGCCAAAGGCAGATGCTTAACAACTGAACCACCCGGGCACCCCGACAAACTGATTCTAACATTAATATGGAACTGCAAGCTTCCCAGAATAGCCAAAACAACCTTGAATAGAACAAAGTAGGAGGACTCACACTTCCAGATTTCAAAACTTTACTAAAAAACAACAGTAATCAGGACAGTATGGTAGTATCACAGGATAGGCATATAGATCAGAAGAATAGAATCATGAGTTCAAAAATAAAACCATGTGTCAAGGATCAACTGATTTTCAATAAGGGTGCCAAGATCATTTAGTTGGGAAAAATATTATTTTCAATAAATGATGCTGGGACAGCTGGATAATCATATGCAAAAAAATAAAGTTGAACCCTTACCTCATATCTTACACAAAATTAATTTAAAATGGATCAAAGACCTAAATGAAAGAGCTAAAACTATAAAATTCTTAGGAAACATAGAGGTAAATCTTCATTACCTCAGATTTTGCAAAGGATTCTTAGATAGGACACCAAAAACATGACTAACAACAAAAGCAAATAATGTGGACTTCATCAAAATTTAAAACTTTTGTGATTCAAAGGGTACCATGAAAAAAAGTGGAAAAGAGAACCAACAGAATGAATGCAAATATCGGCAAATTATATATTGAATAAAGACTTGTATCCGGACTATAAAAAGAACTCTTACAATTCACCAATAAAAAGACAACTCAATTTAAAACATGGCCCAAAGATCTGAATAGACATTTCTCCAAAGAAGATACAAATAGCCATTATATAAGCACATAAAAAGACGTTCAACATCATTAGTCACTAGGGAAATGCAAATTAAAACCACAATGAGATATCATTTCATACCCACTAGGATGGATATAATAAAAAAGATGAATAGGGGTGCCTGGCTGGCTCACTTGGTACAGCATGTGATTCTTGATCTCAGGGTTGGGAGTTTAAGCCAGACGTTGGGTGCAGAGATTACTTAAAAATAAAATCTTTAAAAAAAAATGAATAGTAACAAGTGTTGAGGAAGATGTGAATTAATTGGAACCCTAATACATCTCTGGTGGAAACATAAAATTGTGCAGCCACTATGGAACACCATTTGGCAATTCCTCAAATGGTTAAATATAGTAACCATATGACCCAGCAATTCATAGTTATATACCCAAGAGAAACCAAAACATATGTCTACACAAAAGCTTGCAAACAAATGTTCATAGTAGCATTATCCATATAGCCCAAAAGTGGAAATTCAAATGTCCATCAACTGATGAAAGGATAGACAAAATTAGTATATTCATACAACGGACTATTATTCAGCCATAAAAAAGAATGAAGTATTGATATATGTTATTACATGAATCAACCTTGAAAACATTTTACTAAATGAAAGAACAGTTACATTGGACATACTGTATGATTCCATTTATATGAAATGTCCAGAGAAAGCATATTATAGATTAGTGATTGCTTAGAGCTGGGGCAGGGAGAAGGGGGAAATAGAGAGTGGCTACTAATGGATATGGAGTTTCTTTTAAGGGAATGGAAATTCTAAAATTATACTGTGGTGATGGTTGTACAACCCTGTGAATATACTAACAACCACTGATTGTACACTTTAAATGGGTGAATTGTATGATATGTGAATTATATATGAATATATAGGAGTTGAATTGTATTTCCCAAAAAATATGTTAAAATCCTAACCCTCAATACTGGTAAATAGGACCTTATTTATAAATTTAATCAAGTTAAGATGAAGTCATTACATTAGTCCCTAATTCAACATGACGGTACCCTTATAAAAAGAAGACAATTTTAAAAAAGACACACAGGGAAAATGTCCTGTACAACAGAAGCAGAGATTGGAGTGATGCAGCTGCCAGCCAAGGAACACCAAGGATTGATACCCAGCACCAGAAGCTAGGAAGCAAAGGATGACAGTCAGAATCTCAGAGGGACCATGGCTCACTAACACCTTGATTTCAGGCTTCTAGCCTCCAGAGATGTGAAACAATAAATTTCTATTGTTTTAAGTCACCCAGTTTGTGGAATTTTGTTATGATAGCCATAGCAAAACAATACAGCTATTAAAAATAAATAAAACAACCCAAGGTGTTTCAACTTGTATGAGATTTCAAAAATAATTAAGAGACCTAAATTTTTTGTCCCAATTCTCTCCTGACTCACTGGATGACATAAGGCAAGTCACTAGCTCTCTCTGAGCCTAAATTTTCCCATTTATAAAATAATGCAGGAATTGGGTTACATAATCACTAAGGTCTCCTCAAGGATGACATTTCCACTGTTAATAGAACTAATTCATTTTACAGTTCTGAAAAGTTAGCATGGGGCCCCAAATTCAAATAACACCAATAAAAGTAGGGAAATATTTTATAACCAAATTAACTTTGTACATCTTAAAGCTCTTTGTTCATCTTGAAATCTTGCTGGAACTAAAATCACCCCCATTTCTTCTTAGTTGCTATAGGAACATGAAATCATTCCCCAAGACTTGTAGGGACTATGAACTGAGACATAACAGTTTCTAAAACACAATACAGTTGTGAATTAAACTCCATTTGTTCTCTTACACTTTATAAATGCAGAACGTCCATTCCAGCATTGTATGAATATAAAACTTATGTGATGCCAACAACGAAGCCTCATTTAACCGAAGAAAGAAAAGTAGCATTGTCCTAGTTCTTGTTCAGCCTTGTATTCAAAAATGCTTTATGTAGTTTGTAAACCATTGGTTTTGATATAAAGAAATCTCATGCTGACCTCTTCTTCGTTATTAAAAACGTACAGCATACTTGCACAACACAGAAGGTGTTCAAAATGGTTTCCCAATCGCCTTTCTATGTTTTAAAGATTTGGAACATAAAAGGCTTTCCTTTATGTTTCCTTTCTGCTTTTTTTTTTTAACTCTTTTTTTATCTCTCCTGTGGTCCTTTCTCTTTGCAGGAAAAGTCACTTGACCCTCTTGACACTGCCAAACTCCTTTGTAGCTCAAGAAATGGAGTATGCATCAGTTGCTGAATTGTGCCCCGGCAAGAAAGGTGTCTTTTCTTTAATACATAGCCTCATGTGAAGTTTAAATTACCTTCCCAGATCACCACAAACCAGCAGAATGCTTTTTTACAGGCTGAATATTCAGGAAGCAGTTTTTTATTTAGTTTCAAAATAATGAACTCTTCTAAGGGCCAATCATTGGCTTTTTGGCAACTCATTATGGTTTCTATTTAATAGCCTGCCTTTGCACTTAATATTTTCTAACTTAACTACTGCTAATATGTATCAAAACTTTTTATCTTGTAGGTTTTTATAAAATGGCATTTTTTTATAAAATGGCATTTTTAATTTCATGCTACAGTAGTTAGTTTTACATGTATTCAGTCACTCATTCATTCAGCAAGTATTTGTTGAGTATTGTACAAAGCTAAATAGAAACAATTTTTACAAATTAAACCACATTTCAATACAATACATGAGTGGTTATTTAGAAGAAATCTAGAGTGGATCCTTCTGTAAAGTAAATAATCATTTGGTAAAGAGATGCCTCTAACTTAATGTATGCTGCATATAGTTTACTTAAAATAAGGACCCTATTAGTTGAACATAGATGGAGCATTAATATTCCTAAGGGGACAGGAAATGTGGTCTTGAGCCCACATAAGACAGAAAACTGGAACTGAGACTCCTATTTAAAATTAGGATCCTCAAAATCTACCCATTCTATGTAAAGGAGATTGGAACAATTTCACCCATCATCTCAGGGAAACATCAAGGATACTTATGGGCTCCTGGGGGCTACAGATTGAAAATAAATTCCTCCACGAGAAGTCAAATTCTGAGAATGTGACCTACTTCTGCATGGGGGTGCCCCCATAAATATTACTCACATGGAACAGGACAATAAATTAACATAAAATTTGGTCCAGAACTGGTAAGAGTCCTAAGGTTCTTATGAAATCAAAACCAATTACTTAGAAATACCTCCACACCCCATGTTATGAAACATCGAAGAAAAGACAACCCTGAGTTTATAATAAAAACATACAAACCACATGAGAAAATTAATCACTGTAAGGAAAAGTAAGTTGTCACAATAAACAGCAGGATTAGCATCTCAAGAACTGTACAAAGTAAACAGCTGAAGGAGATTATAAAATAGGTCTGTTTAAAATAACTTAAGGGGCACCTGAGAGGCTCAGTCATTAAGCGTCTGCCTTTGGCTCAGGTCATGATCCCAGGGTTCTGGGATCGAGCCCCGCATCGGGCTCCCTGCTCTGCGGGAAGCCTGCTTCTCCCTCTGCCACTCCCCCTGCTTGTGTTCCCTCTCTTGCTGTGTCTATCTCTGTCAAATAAATAAATATTTAAAAAAAATAAAGTAAAATATAAAATAGAATTTTTTAAGAAAAAAATAATTTGAAGAACAAAAAGAACTTCTATAAATAGAACATATAGTCATTGAAATTCAAACCGAAAAGTAAACCTTCAGACTAGACACAGCTAAAAAGAGGCTTTGTAAATAGTAGAAGTTAGCTAAGAAAATTACCAACATGGAAAGATAAAAATAGATGGAAAATGTGAGTGATTAAAATACCTAGGGATAGGGCACCTGGGTGGCTCAGTTGGTTAAGTGACTGCCTTCGGCTCAGGTTGTGATCCTGGAGTCCAGGGATCGAGTCCCGCATCGGGCTCCCTGCTCAGCAGGGAATCTGCTTCTCCCTCTGACCTTCCCCCCTCTCATGTTCTCTCTATCTCATTCTCTCTCTCAAATAAATAAATAAAATCTTTAAAAAAATAAAATAAAGTAAAATAAAATACCTAGGGATAGAATAAGCAGAATTAAAGATCCCATTCACAAAAGATAAAAAAATGAGTGAAGTGAAGAAAAAGAATGAGGAAAAGGCAATATTTGAGGAAATAATGGCTGCAAGTTTTATAAAACTGTTCTCAGATTTTATAGTTCCTCAAATTAAAAAAGTATGTTGATCTTAAACAGTATCAAGACATGCATATCGAGACATATCATAGTGAAAATGCAGAATACCAAAGGTAAAACTAACCAAAAGAGTCCTACAAGGAAATGACAATTAGATTGACAATAGAGGCTCAAATAAAATGGAATAATAGTTTCAAAGTGATGGGAAAAATATCTGCTACGATGAAGCATATGCCTGGCTAAACTATTATTGAGCGGAGTAAATAGCAGACATTTTCAGATAAATAAGTCTATGAGCATTTTTCACTCACAAACCCTCACTGAAAGACAATGAAAATATGTACTTCAGTAAGGAAAAATAACAATAATTTCAGGAGAAAGTATAGCAGAAAAACTAAAAACATGTTGACAAGTATTAAAAGCACGGAGTATAAAAATAAGCAATAATAATAGTTGGGGATGGTTAGTAATAAAGTTAATATACTAGGAAATAACATGGAAGCGGGGGTGGTGATAAGTATTTGTGTTCTACTGACCTTGAATTATTCAGAAAAATAGATATAGTGATTAATATTAGACTTTATTAAGTCACATTTATCTGTACACATATAGGGGGTCATATATTCATTTAAATTTTAAGAGAAATAGAAATGCAGAAGCAACATGTATGACTTCCAAATGAGTAGAGGGTGGAAAGAAAAATAAAGAAAACTTAATCATTAAGAAGAATCACCATTGAAAGTTTCTCAAAAAGTTAAACATAAAGCTACCATATGACCCAGGAATTCCACTTTAGGTATATACTCAAGAGAACTGAAAACATGTCCACATAAAGACCTGTAAATCAATGTTCATAGCAGTATTATACACAGTAGCCAAAAAACTGAAACAATTCAAATGTCCATCAAAATGTGGTATATTGGGGATCCTGGTTGGCTCAGTCAGTTAAGCCTCAGCCTTCAGCTCAGGTCATGATCCCAGGGTCCTGGGATTGAGCCCCACATCAGGCTCCCTGCAAAGCAGGGAGCACCTGCTTCTCCCTCTCACTCTGCCTGCTGCTTCTCCTGCTTGTACAGTCGATCTCTGTCAAAACTAAATAAAATCTTAAAAAAAAAAAAAAAACCAAAACAGTGCAAAAGGAGGATGAAAACAGGACAATCAGTCTTATAATCATTGATGACAATTCTGAAATTAAATATTAGCAAACCACTGTATTATAATTTTTAATACATTATAACCAAGTGGTATTTATCCCAGCAATGTAAGCTTAATTTAATATTAGAAAATCCATGTAATTCACAAAATTAAGTGTGCAAGGGAGAAAATTCATCAAGTCTCACTAGGACAAAAAAAGCATTTGGTAAAATTCAACATTCATTCATATGATTACAAAAACCCAACTCTTAGCCAACTTAGAACAAAAAGGAACTTCCTTAAGGAGATAAAAGGTAGCTATCAAAAACCTGCAATAAACATCATACTTAATGGAGAAACATTAGAATCATACTCTTTAGAATCAGAAAACAAATCAAAGATCCTCATCGTTGTTTCTACTACAAGACTAAAGGGATTTGTCAAAACAATAAAACAGTATAAAAATGAGAGAGGATATTTTAAAGAAAAAAGAAAATTGCCATTATCTGCAAATGATATAATTGATAGAGAAAAACCCGAGAATCTGCAGACAAACTATTGGCACTAATAAGAGATTTCAGCAATGTTGCTGGATACCAAATCAACATACAAAATTCAATATACCAGCAATAATTAGGATCTCAAGGTCCTGAGATCAAGCCCCATGTCAGGCTCTCTGCTAGACTCCCTGCTCAGTGAGGAGTCCGCTGCTCCCTCTGCTGCTCCCCCTACTTGTGCTCTCTTGCTTGAACACGCTCTCTCTCAAATAAATAAATAAAATCTTAAAAAAAAACAAACAAACATGTTTGTATATGTATTAAAAGCTTTTTTAAAAAACGATGGGGCAGGGGCGCCCGGGTGGCTCAGTCGTTGGGCGTCTGCCTTCCGCTCAGGTCATGATCCCAGCGTCCTGGGATCGAGCCCTCCATCGGGCTCCCTGCTCTGCGGGAAGCCTGCTTCTCCCTCTCCCACTCCCCCTGCTTGTGTTCCCTCTCTCACTGTCTCTCTCTCTGTCAAATAAATAAATAGAATCTTTGAAAAAAAAAAAAAAACGATGGGGCATAGTAGTTGGTTTCTGCCTATAGGTCTGATAGCTCAAGTTAATTGCTTTTTGAAAATGAAACAAAGAATTTGGGACTTAAAGATAGCATGGCTGAAATAATGACAATGAAAATAATAGCTACTTTATATTATTTATTAACTTATACATACCCATTTATACTTTAAGTTACATGTGTTGATTATCGACTCTCATTTTGTGAAGTCAAATCACTGTTTTCATCTTACTGGATCAGTTTTTGCATCATCTAACACAATTTTTCAGAGCACATCATTTCAACTTTCAAATAGTAGAAGAAATATACAAGAAATACACAGCCATAAAAAAGAATGAAATCTTGCCATTTGCAAGACAAGGACAGAACTAGCTATAATGCTAAGCAAAATAAGTCAGTCAGAGAAAGGCAAATACCATATGATTTCACTCATATGTGGAATTTAAGAAACAAAACAAATGAGCAAAGGGGAAAAACAGAAAGAGAGAGATGCAAATCAAGAAACAGACTCTTAACTATAGAGAACAAACTGATGGTTACCAGAGGGAAGGTTGGAGGGGAGGGGAGAGGAGATGGGTGAAACAGATGATGAGGATTAAGGAGTGCACTTGTTGTGATGAGCACATGGTGATATATGGAAGTGCTGAATTACTATATTGTACACCTGAAACTAACACAGCACTGTATGTTAACTAACTGGAATTAAAATTAAAACTTAAAAAAATAAAAAAAATTTAAGATACAGCATTTTAAAGATACTATGAAATGGAAAGAAAAGGCCATAACTAGAAGAAAACTATGAAAGGAAAAAATTTCATAGGTAAAAGCAAACATATAGTAAAGGTAGTAGATTCATCACTTAATACACATAAAATGTTATATATAAACCCAATGGTAACCACAAATCAAAAGCCTATAATAGATACACAAAAAATAGAGAAAGGAATCCAAACATAACAATAAAGAAAGCCATCAAACCACAAGGGAAGAGAGGAAAAGAAGAGGAAAGGAACAGAGAACTAGAAAAACAACCAGAAAACAATTAACAATTAAAAAAAACAAGACCCATCTATATGTTGTCTATAAGAGATTCACTTCAAACCTAAAAACACATACACTGAAAGTGAAGGGATGGAAAAACATATACCATGCAAATGGAAGTTAAAAAAAAGAAGCTGAGGCAGCAATACTTATATCAGACAAAGAGACTTCAAAACAAAGACTGTGGCAAGAGACAAAGGGCACTACATAGTGATAAAGGGATCAATCCAACAAGAGGATATAACAATTTTAAATATCTATGCACCCAACATAAGAGCACCTAAGTATGCAAATCAAATATTAACAGACATAAAGGGAGAGACTGACGGTAATACAATAATAGTAGAGAACTTTAACACCCCACTTACATCAATGGATAGATCAGACAGAAAATCAACAAGAAAAAATCAGTGGCTTTGAGTGACACATGAGACCAGATGGATCTAACAGAGAATATTCCATGTAAAAACAGCAGAATACACATTCTTTTTAAGTACACATGGAATATTTTCCAGGATAGATTACATGTTAGGCCACAAAATAAGTCTCAATAAATTTAAGAAGACTGAAATCATATGATGCATCTTTTCCAACCACAACTGGAAAAACCACAAACACATGGAGGCTAAACAACATGCTACTGAACAACAAATGGGTCAATGAAGAAATCAAAGACAAAATTTAAAAAGTACATGGACACAAATGAAAATGAAAACACAATGGTCCAAAATCTTTGGAAGGCAGCAAAAGCAGTTCTAAGAGAAATTTATAGCAATACAGGCCTACCTCAAGAAACAAGAAAAATCTCAAATAAAAACCTAACCTTACCCCTAAGGGTGTAAGAAAAACAACAAACCCCAAAACTAGTAGAAGGAAGGAAATAATAAAAATAGGAGCAAAATAAATGAAACAGAGACTAAAAAAATAGAAAAGATTAATGAAACTAGGAGCTTGTTCTTTGTAAAGATAAACATTGATAAACCTTTCTTAAAAGATTTATTTATTTACTTTAGAGAGAGAGAGAGAGCCCACACGTGAGAAGGGGGTAAGGGGCAGAGGGAGAGGAGGAGAATCTCAAGCAGTCTGCCTGCTGAGTGCGGAGCCCAACTCGAGGCTCAATCCCATGACCCCGAGATCATGACCTGAGCTGAAATCAAGAGTCGGACACTTAACTGACTGAGCCAACCCAGGTGTCCCAATAAATCTTTAGCCAGAGTCACCAGGAGAAAAAGAGAGAGGACTCAAATTAGTAAAATCAGAAATGAAGGAGGAGACATAACAATCAACACTACAGAAATACAAAGAATTATAAGAGAATATTATGAAAAATTATATGTCAACAAATAGGACAACCTAGAAGAAATGGACAAATTTCTGGAAACATATAATCTTCTAAAACTGAAACAGGAATAAATAGCAAATTTGAACAGACCAATTATAGTAGTGAAATACAACTGGTAATCAAAAAACTCCCAACAATCAGAAGTCCAGGACCATGTGGTTTCACAGGTAATTTCTACCAAACATTTAAAGAAGAGTTATGAATTCAGTAAAGTTGCAGGATACAAAATTAATATACAGAAATCTTTTGCATTTCCATACACTAATAATGAAGTAGCGAAAGAGAAATTAAGAAAACAATTCCATTTATAATTGCATCAAAAAAGAATAAAATACCTAGGAGTAAACTTAAACAAGGAGGTGAAAAACCTATACTCCAAAAAGTATAAAACATTGTTGAGAGAAATTGAAGATAACAACAACAACAAATGAAATTGAAGACATCATAAATAGAAAGATAAACCATGCTTGTGGATTGAAAGAATTAATATTGTTAAAATGTCCATACTACCCAAAGCAATCTACAAATTCAATGCAATCCCTATCAAACTACCAATAGCATTTTTCACAAAACTAGAACAAATAATCCTAAAATTTGTATGGAACCACAAAAGACCTCAAATAGCCAAAGCAATCTTGAGAAGAAAGAACAAATCTGGAGGTATACTAATACCAGATTTCAAGATATACTACAAAGGGATAGTTAGTAATCAAAACAGTATCGTACTGGCACAAAAACATATACATAGACCAGTAGAACAAGATAGAGAGCCCAAAAATAAACCCACACCTATATGGTCAATTAATCTACAGCAAAGGAGTCAATAATATAAAATGGGGAAAAGACAGTCTTTCAATAAAAGACTGTGGAATTTAAGAAATAAAACAAATGGGATGCCTGGGTGGCTCAGTCGGTTTAGCATCTGCCTTTGGCTCTGATGTGCACGGATTCATGAAGTTTTATTTTATTTATTTATTTTTTAAAGATTTTATTTATTTATTTATTTATTTATTTATTTATTTATTTAAAGATTTTATTTATTTATTTGACAGAGAGAGACACAGCGAGAGAGGGAACACAAGCAGGGGGAGTAGGAGAGGGAGAAGCAGGCCTCCTGCGCAGCAGGGAGCCCGATGCGGGGCTCAATCCCAGGACCCTGGGATCATGACCTGAGCTGAAGGCAGACGCTCAATGCCTGAGCCACCCAGGCACCCCGCACCATTTTAGATGATGAAAAACAAGGCTCTGAAAACTTGGATTATCTACAGCTAGTGAGAATCTGATGGTAAAGCCTAAGTGTCTCTATTCTAGCTGCTCCTATCAAGAGTCTTATCTACCCAGAGCCATGTTATGAAATTAGCCACAAGAATGTGGTGGAAGGGGAGTGTTGTCCTCAATACTTGTCAATGCTGTCAGAGCAAAATCTTGTTCTCAGTTCATCCAATGATTTCAAGTAATTTTGACACCAAGGATTCCAGAGAATTCAGATGTCTTTACCTGAGCTTTTCAGATTGTTTAAATGTTCAAACTACCCAAAGCAACTGACAGATTCAATGCAATTTCTATCAAAATCCCAATGGCATTTTTTACAGAAATAGAAAAAACAATCCCAAAATTCATATGGAACCACAAAAGACCTCAAATAGCCAAAGGAAGTTTGAGAAATAAAAATAATTTTAAATAACATCCTCAGAGAGATTCAAGATATTACATCCCTAAAACAAGGACAAAATGCTATGACAAAGGACCAATCAGAGAAAAAGTTTGTGTAAACTTAAAATGTTATTTTCAGGGGTGCCTGGGTGGCACAGTCAGTTAAGGGTCTGACTCTTGGTTTCGGCTCAGGTCATGATCTCAGAGGTCATGTGATCGAGCCCCGCATCTGGCTCTACACTGAGCATGGAGTCTGCTTAGAGTTTCTCTCTCCCTCTCCTTCTGCCCCTCCCTCTTGTGCTCTCTCTCTCTCCTCTAAAAATCAATCAATCAATCTTTAAAAAATAAAAATAAAATGTTTCTTTGAAAATAAAATTTTCTGACAAGGTTGAGCATAAAGCTGAGGGAATTTCCCAGAAAATAGAAGAGACAAAGAGATGGGAAATATGAACAAAAAGATAAGAGACATAGAGAATCAACACAGAAATTCCAAATTTGATTAACAGGAGTTTCAGAAAAGAGAATGGGGAGGGGCGCCTGGGTGGCTCAGTCATTAAGCATCTGCCTTCTGCTCAGGTCATGATCCTGGGGTCCTGGGATCGAGCCCCGCATCGGGCTCCCTGCTCAGCGGGGAGCCTGCTTCTCCCTCTCCCACTCCCCCTGCTTGTGTTCCCTCTCTCACTGTGTCTCTTTCTGTCAAATAAATAAATAAAATCTTTAAAAAAGAGAGAGAGAAATGGAGAAAGGAGAGGAAAAGAAATTACCACAACAAGTAATACAAGATTATTTTATGGAGCTTTGTGAAGAAAAGAGTTTCTATGTCAAAGGGTCCCCCCTCAGTATTGGGTGCAATGAATCAAAAATATTCCACAACAGGCCACATCATTGTGAAATTCCAGAATGCCAAAAATCGAGAAGTTGCTAAATGCTTCCAAAGATTACAAAACTGGTCATCTACAAAGGTACAAAAATCAGACTGACATCATATTTTTCATCAGCAACATCAGATGCTAGAAGACAACTGAGCCATGTCTCCAAATTCTGAAAGAATTCTCAAATGAAAATTCTGCATCTACAAAGTTATCAGTCAAGTGTAAGAATAGAATGAAAACATTTTCAGATACTTAAAATTCAGAAAGTTTATCTCTCACACATTCTTTCTTAGGAAGTTACTTGAGGATCTATCCCAGCAAGAAAAAGTAGTGAGCCAAAAAAAGACATTGAGATCCAAGAACCAGTGGCTCCACCCAAGAACTGCAGTGAAGAGAAGTCCTAGGATGATTGCTGTTCTTTAGAACTGGGGAGAATTCAGGTCAGATTGCAGCAAGGTAGAGGACTCCGGGAGTGAGATATCCATGGAATCAAGAGATGTTGTACTATCCTTAAAAAACAGGAACAACCTAAGGAGATAATTAAGGCAAGAAATGCCTGGGAATTAGGAAAGCAACCAAGCTAGCAGTAAGTAATACAATGCCCACAGACTGTTCTGGAAAGAACTACTTAAGGATACAATACATTCAGGCAAGAAATAAGCAAAATAAAATCTTATAAATAGATATTCTTTGTTAAAATGGACCGGTGGTCCAGGCATTAAATCAATGTAAATATAAAACTAAAATCAAGCAACTATGGAAACTGAGGTTACAAGGACTTCCCACCTTAGGTAATGTGGTGAGTAGCAAAACTACATTTCTCAGCCTCCCCTACAGATGACAGGGGCTTGGGGCAGGCAATGAAATATAAATAGCACTTGGGGCTTCTAAAAGAGTCTTTTGGGGGGCACCTGGCTGGCTCAGTCGTTAGAGCATGGGACTCTTGATCTCAGGGTCATGAGTTCAAGCCCCACATTGGACATACAGATTACTTAAAAAAATTAAGACTATGAAATAAAGCATATATTTTTTTAAAAAGGTCTTTTTTACCTTCTTCCCCCTTCTTCCTGTTTCTTGCCTGGAGTATAAACATAAGGACTAGAACTCCAGCAGCCACCTTATGACCTTGAAAATGAAAATCACATACTAAACATGGTAAAGCAAGATAACAGAGGAAGCTAAGTTCCTAATGAGTTCATGGAGCCCTGACCATGTCCTGACTCTTACCTCCAGTCGTCCTTTAGATGTGAGACTAAATCCTTATGTGTTTAAGTCACTATAGTCAGGTCTCTATTAACTGACAGTCAAACACAATTTCTAACCAATTACTAAAACATGAAATAAATGTTATAAACTTTGACATTGTGATAAATTATTATATAAAACATAAATTGGAAGGGGAGAAGAAAAGACATAGGTGTGATTTCCTCATCTTTCATAGCAGAGAGTCAATCAATATTATTAAAATTGAAACAAGAAGGAAAAAATAACAACCTCTTGATGTATTTTACATCAATTTTTTCCCTCAACCTTACAGGGATCTCTTAGAAACAGAAGGAAGGGAAAAATGAAGGGGAGGAATCAGAGAAGGAGACAAACCATGAGAGACTATGGACTCTGAGAAACAAATTGAGGGTTTTAGGGGGGAGGGGAATGGGGGGATGGGTTAGCCTGATGATGGGTATTAAGGAGGACATGTATTGCATGGAGCACTGGGTGTTATACGCAAACAGTGAATCAAGGATCACTACATCAAAAACTAATGATGTACTGTATGGTGACTAACATAATAAAAAAATAAATAAAAATAAATAAATAAATAAAATCAGAAAGAAAGAAAGAAAGAGAAACTGATATGCCTTGTGGGGAATAAATATTTTTCCAAAGTGTATAGTTTCTTCATTTTCTTTTTATTGCATTAATTTATAGTAACAGTACATTGAGTAATTTTGATAAAAATATATATAATAGGATGCAAATTTTATTTAAAAAATTGATTGTGTACATCTATCACCTATTTTTCTGCAATGAGATATCTAGAATCCTGTTAACCTCACATTAATGGTGTTTGTATCCGGTGGGAATTCAGGTGGTTGTAACCCTCAACTTTTTACTTTGAACTGCTTGAATTTTTTTAAATAATGAGCATGTATCATTGTTAGAAGAACAATAAAGTCATTTTGAAATGAGATTAGGCTCAAAGGTCTCCAAAAATCTCCAAGCTCTGTTAAGTCTATGATGTAATATTCTATGAAGCAAACATAGATCCATAATTCAATGATAAAAGTCTCCAGATTTTTTTGTAAAATAATGTCTCACTGAATCTTCTAGCCTCCTTTGATCACTGATCTTTGTCTAGGCTCAAGCCAAATAGAAAAGCACTAGAGGACCTCAAATAATTAACCTTAGAAGACAGTGTGTTCTCATCAACTAAAAACAATTTTTTTAATATAAATGAGAATTTTAAAACAGGAAGCATGCAGAGCACCTGGCTGGCTCAGTCAGAAGAGCATGTGACTCTTGATCTCAGGGTCGTGAGTTTGAACCTCACATGGGGTGTAGAGATTACTTGAATATAGCTTTAAAAAAATAAAATGAAACATGCTATCTAATCTAATCCAAGAACAATGAAACATTAACTTACACATAAAGTCGTTCTAATATTTAATTGTAATGATGGTAAACTATTTAGAGAGGTTGTAAATATAACTTCCATTGGCATCCTTTCTTCAAAACAAGGAGTACAAATATATGATCTGGTAGGAACACTCACTATTCCCCTAATCTCCCAGCTCTTTCATACATCTGTGTCTTTATACACACCCTCTTGCTTCCTCCTTCATCTGTAATTTGGACAAATGCCATTCACCTGGCAAAACTCAGCCCTTCCCACCACTTTAAGCCTATAGTACTTGGTGTATACTCTGTTATAACAGTTCTCAGGGCCACAGTATATAATCGTGCAGTTTGTGCACTGCACAAAAGCACACAGATGAGGGAGTAACTGGAAGTTGAAATCCATCCTGAGTTCAGCTGCCAAGCTAGGCTGTACCTGCCTAGAGGAAGTCTTTCTTATTAAATTTGCACAAAGTCACCTTATAGGTTCACGTTAACTCTTAAAATTGTTGGGTTGAAATCAGAGTTTATTCATCTATTGTTCTTCCTAGACTGTGAACTCATCAAGGACCCCACACAGAGTAGGAATTTAATGTTTGCTTAATGTAACCTGAATAAATATAAGATATAAACAGTTCCCCTTAATCTCTTAACATCACAGTGGAAACAAGTGTCAGGCATTTTCTCTTCCTTTATTTAGGTTGAAAAACATATTTTTTAAAAGTTCTACAGAAAAAAGGGAAGAATATAAAACTAAAATTTCATTAGTAATTGTTCATTAGTAATGAACTTCACATATTTTTCATTTGATGTTCTCAATAACCCTACCCATTAAGTCCTATTCAGAGTAATAGACAAATATTTAACAACCAGTACAATATGGGCATCCATTAATCAGAGTGGACACTGGCCCAATCAGAACAGAGCCCAGCTGTAAACAGTTGTTCCAGTCATGCTGGGAAGTATCAGCTGAATGTCAGCCCTGAACAGACCGTCCCCACCTTACAGATGGACGAATTAATGCTCAGGGAGGTTAGATAATGTGTCAAGCTCACATAGCTAGTAAGTGGTAAGTGGAGAAGCTAAGTGTAGACCCTGGATGAGTCTGAGTCCCAAAACCAGTGCACTTTCCACTATACCATGATGCTTCTCCCTGGTCTCTAAAGCCCAGCAGGAGTGTGGGAAGTTGGGTCTGAGTTTCCTGATTTCTAATCAAATGTCTATTCACTAGACTACTTACTTCCCCAAAAAGGAATAGCCATTGTTCATGACTCTAAAGTAATGACCCTCATTCCACAAGTCACACACAACAAGTAGTCATGTTGCTTTAAAGTCACGCTTCATATCTTAATAAATCTGAGTGAGACATTTTTATTACTTTATATATTGAAGGGGTTAGCAAAAGGAGACAATTCTTGAATAATGCTCCTGGCTCCCTTTGCATTTCTAAAAGGTCTGCATTCTTTGAATTTGAACTACATAATGTAGTTCCTTTCAGCAAATACACTTCAACTACTGAAGAATATACCAAATGTAATTTTGTTCTGTGAAAGCTCAGGGCAATACTTTGCATCCTACACATTTTAGTATCGGTTGATGAATTCTAGCTTAAGGCCTCATATGTTCTATGAACATATGTTCATTTCTGGACCCTGTTATTTACTCAGTCCTTGGATCAGCCATTGCATAGCACTGTGGCCAGACACTATACATCATGCCAAATCCCTACTGGGAATGAAACATTCAACAATGTTTGGTTTACTTTTAGGTTGTTTTCCATTACAGCCTTGGAGATTCTAATAAATTTGTTTCTACTATGAAATCAGTTCTTCTCTGTAAATGAAAGGGGATTTTTCCCCCGTAGGTCAGTTTGACTAGAATATAATACTAACTTACAGGCAATGAACTCATTCTGATCTGTAACAAAAATTAATTTTTCTGGCAATAAAAGAATGAAGCTAGGGAAAGATTATCACTTTAAAAATGCTTTTTTAAAGACCTGATTTCTTCTTTTTTACAGAATAAATGGTGAATGTTTAAAAAATGCAAAACTTATAGAAAGACACGTTGAAATTGCTTTAGATCAACCAAACTACAAAATGTGTTACTTACAACTACACTTACACAAGTACACACAGAAAATACTGTACATATGCCTTCTGCAATATGGACTTTGAATCCTCTTTCCATGCAAGTCACAGGAGTGGCATTCAAAATATTTAACAATCACTATGGCACAGACATCGACCAATAAGAATGAAAGCCAACCCTAACCCTGGGGCACAAGCCTGGAGTCCTCCGCTATACCACAAATTAACTCTTTAGTTGCTGGGTAGTAAGAAGATCTGAGAGAGATCAAGTCAGCAGGGGTGGGAGAGGCACTCAAGAGGCTCAGGAAAAGAACTACTTACCAATCACTAGGAGGTATTCAGTATTTTAATAACCATTACAGCTGTACTAGCTAGCAAATAATTACCATTAGTGTATTTTAATGTATATTTTAATATTATACTAAATATTACTATATTATTTTATTTTTTAAAAGATTTTATTTATTTGACAGAGAGAGACACAGAGAGAGAGGGAACACAAGCAGGGGGAGTGGGAGAGGGAGAAGCAGGCTTCCCGCCGAGCAAGGAGCCCGATGCGGGGCTCGATCCCAGGATCCTGGGATCATGACCTGAGCCAAAGGCAGATGCTTAACGACTGAGCCACCCAGGCGCCCCTTCAATATTACTATATTATTAAAAAATAACCAGTATGGTAGGTAGCATCTGAAAACTAATCCTGCCAGTCAATATACTATACTTAAAATGTCCATCAGTGCCTGCCGCAACCCAAACCCTTTGTCTAACTTACCCTTCCCTTAAACCCCACTGCCCAGTCTGTCATGTCCTATACCATATGACTCAGACATTCACTGGCTACAGCCACCAGGAAAGGCCATAGCCAATGGAACTCAGTATGGACTCACAATCCAAGGGCTGAAAATCCACAGGCCAGCCAGCAACCCTTTTTGGCCTAACAAAAAAGATAACCTGGCCGACCAAACAGATTCCCAGTCTTAGGATTTTGAGTTAGGAAACACAAAAAGACTGAGGCAAGTAGCAGTAAGTCCTTTCCTGGCAGGAAATGAGAATGGGAAAAATGATGAAAAGGTATCACTAAATACACAAAAGAAGGGGCAACTAGGGTTAGACACAAGCGGCAGCAGTTAATCGCAGAAGGGAGTATGAACATCGCCATCAGCACATGAAGAAGGGTGGCAATCCAGGTGCCAGCAGGGACAGAACACAGAGAGACCTCTGTTTTGGGTTTACAAATTGAGGGATTCCCACGGAACAGAAAACCTAGAAATAAACCCACAATTATAAGGTCAATTAATCATCAACAAAGCAAGAAAGAATATCCAATGGGGAAAAAGACAGTCTCTTCAATAAATGGTGTTGGGAAAACTGGACAGCAACATGCAAAAGAAAGAAACTGGACCACAGTCTTACACCATACACAAAAATAAATTCAAAAGGATTAAAGACCTAAATATGAGACCTGAAACCATAAAAATCCTAGAAGAGAACACAGGCAGTAACTTCTTTGACATCAATCATAGCAACTTTTTTCTAGATAGGTGTCCTGAGGCAGGGGAAATAAAAGCAAAAATAAACTATAGGGACTACATCGAAGTAAAAAGCTTCTGCACAGCAAAGAAAACAATTAACAAAACTAAAAGGCAACCTACTGAATGGGAGAAGATATTTGCAAATGATGTATCTGATAAAGGGTTAGTAGCAAAATATATAAAGAACTTCTAAAACTCAACAAGACAAATAATCCAATTAAAAAATGAGCAGAAGACATTAACAGACATTTCTCCAAAGAAGACATCCAGATGGCCAACAGACACATGAAAAGATGTTCATCATCACTTACAATCAGGGAAATGCAAGTCAAAACTACAATGGGATATCACCTCACACCTGTCAGAATGGCTAAAATCAAAAACACAGGAAACAACAGGTGTTGGCAAGGATGCGGAGAAAGTGAAACCCTCTTGCACTGTTGATGGGAATGCTAACTGGTGCAGTCACTCTGGAAAACAGTATGGAGGTTCTTCAAAAAGTTAAAAATAGAACTACCCTCTAGTCCAGCAATAACAGTACTGGTTATTTACCCAAATACAAAAACACTAATTCAAAGGGATACATGCACCCTTATGTTTACAGCTTTATTTACAATAGCCAAGATATGGAAGCAGCCTA
Source organism: Halichoerus grypus (assembly GCF_964656455.1). NCBI lineage: Eukaryota > Metazoa > Chordata > Mammalia > Carnivora > Phocidae > Halichoerus > Halichoerus grypus. The sequence goes on along the minus strand of NC_135727.1, from coordinate 21,661,736 downwards.
AATGTCCATTGATTGATGAATGGATAAAGAATATGTGGTGTGTATATATATACAATGGAATATTATTCAACCATAAAAAAGAATGAAATCTTGCCATTTGCAATGACATGGTAGAGCTAGAGAGTATAATGCTGAGTGAAATAAGTGAGTCAGAGAAAGACAAATACCATATGATTTCACTCATATGTGGAATTTAAGAAATGAAACAAATGAACATGGGGGGAAAAGAGAGAAAGACAGAGAGAGGCAAACCAAGAAACAGACTCCTAACTATAGAGAACACACTGATAGTTACGGGGTGGGGGGGGCACGGGTGAAATAGGTGACAGAGATTAAGGAGGGCACTTGTGGTGATAAGCAGCTGGTGATGTATGAAGTGTTGAATCACTATATTGTACACTTGAAACTAATATAACGCCGGATGTCAACTGACTGGAATTAAAATAAAAACCTAAAAAAAAAAAAAAAAAACTTAAAAAGCCAAAACAAAATTGAGGAGTTCCCAATAACACAACTGACAGATAACCTAGAGAAATTCTCCTGGATTGAAACTACCAACAAAACCCCACTTCTACTTGACTACTAAAGGCCTGATTTACTCACCCTAGAATAAGGGTTTTTATTTAAAATGTGGTTCCTGGACCAGCAGCATCAACATCACCAGAATGCTCTGAAGCAGAAACTCTGGGGGTGGAACTCAGTGCTCTGTGTTTTAATAAACCCTCCAGGTGATTCCAATCCAAGCCAAGTCTGAGAACCAATCCCTCAAAGCTGGCTTTGCCCAGAGTGCTGGTATCACCTGGAAGTGGACTCCTGCTGCCCTTAGAGCATGTCAGGGGTAATCCTCCCAGAGGCAGATTCTCCAGTTGGTCAGATTTGTTGACCAAGGAATGCATTTTTGTGCAATAATGTATGCCTACTGATTCCACTATATAATTCACCATACCCAAGCAGCTGCAGGATGCAATATATACTCTGAATTAACAACCATAGGCAGGCTCAGGAATTGAAGATTTGAAGATGCCACCTAAAAATTATCAACACTGGGTCTGATAAGCAACTTTTAATGTGATCTTTTCTCATTACTTCTAGATAAAACTGGGTTGTCTTCCTCCTCCAAGTGGGAGAGCAGGTGTTTGTGGTTGAGGCATCATTGGTAGATTGTTTTAGGCAGAGACAACTTTGGTACAGCATACAGGAGGAAAGTTAATATACCAATGGGCAAGAAGCAGACTATAGGGAGATATCAATCACAGCCTGCCTGCAACCTTTGCTGCTCATGCTGCCAAGTTTCATATCACATGACCTTGCCCTTAGCCATAGGGTGTACCCGACCCAGATTTAGCCAAGTCAGTCAAACCACTTACCTACAATGCGACCTGATGCAGAAGATGATCTATACCCCTAAGATTCTCCCACTTAAAAATCTGAAGACTGTAGCAGTAAGAAATGACAATCATCACTTACCAAAAATGCCCTGAAGAAGAGAAGGATCTATGGAGGATCATGGCAAGGCAAAGTAACAACAAAAGCAGAATGCATTGAGAACAGCATGGAGTTTCAAGAAATAAAATCAGTAAGTCATCCATTGAAGCTAAAGAAACATAGAGAAACAGAGATACTGAGAGGGAATAACAACGACAGGGACATTGAGAGACATCATGTAGTCCTGAAGAGAGATGGAAAGCATAACTGCCTGGATTCCTGCTGGCTGGTGTTCTTACAATGCCTGAGGAGAGGGCTATTTAAATTAGTTTGAGTGTAAGAGCAGCTAAGGGCGATTAACAAGATGAGAGAAACACAGTCAACGAGAGAGACAAAGATAATGATAGAGAAATACAGATCAAAGGGGACAAAGACAGTTCTAGTGATGCACAGCTTAAAGGGCATTCTATCAGAAAAGTGGTCACGGCTACAATCCCTTCCCCCAGGAGTTTATCCTAAAGTCCAATTAAATGAAAAATAAGTGAATAAATGCACACATGAATAAATAATAAATATATTTTGAATAAATACATTAAGTTAATGACATTTGTCAGAATGGACAGAGGTGACTCTGGTCAAGGCCCAGTAGCAGAAAGAGCAACAAAGTTTCTGAGATCAAATCACTATGAGAGTAGAAAGAGATGCTTACCCCAAGCCAGGTAGTCAGAGAGGAACAGGGTTGGATCTGTGCGGTGGCAAACCCAGCAACCAATCACACTTCAGCTCTTCTGGTGTCCTGAAGAAAAGTTAATGTTTCTAAAGAGCTCAAGTATTTGAATTCCTGACCAGTTCTTGCTAGAGCACCTTTGCTCAGTGGTGGCCCAGGTGGGACCTCAGTAAGGGGCCAGGGAAGTGATGTGAGTGGGAGTGTTCTGCCCTAGACCCATCAATTCAGTCATAACAAGTGACAATGCAAAGTCCAGTACAGCAATGGCAACAGGAGCAATCAAGGGATCAAAAACCTTGCCAACTTCAGTGGCAGTAAAAGTGGCATGAAAGCCTGTCCTGAAGCAAACAGCTTCGGGTAGCCAAGGTGGAAGGAAGCCTGCAGCCTTGATAGGGCTTGTCTGGGTTCAGACCCAGTGCCAAGAGAGGAGTAGCAGGGCCAAGCCCTGAACCTGGATAAACATACAGGACCTTGGGGGCATTCCCAGACACACAGAACATTTTGTTCTCACTGCCTATTTTGACCCTGCCATTTTGAGCCCAAGAACATTTTTGTTCTGTATTTTGCTCTTTCCTCCACCCAGAGTGGAACAATTGACATTAGAATTCAACTTTGCTAGGAGTTTAATACCTCTACTTCAACTCATAAGAAATTTCTTTGAATGTATAAATAAGGATTTGACACCTTGAAAGTAGCTGAGCCAATGAGAGGAAAGACACTGCATGCTGATCTTCCCAGTTATAGGGTTGGCACACGTTGCATTAAGTTCTCTTCTCAGAGTACTCCTGTTTTACTAGTTTATAACAATGACAACCTGAAGTGTGGTGCCTGAGAAAGAAAAAAGGCATCTCCCGAAATCCAAAAGCTGCTCTGATGGTCACAGCTGTCATGTTATTCTCCTACTGGACATTAACAATTTCACATATCAACTCCAAAAAATGTTACTCTGAGAACATGAGAATGTGAGACGAAACAAAGCCCCTTCATAATTTTGTCTTAAGCACAAAGTCAAGGTCACTATGCCCCCAGCAAACTACCAAACTCCACCCCCTCTTGGCCTAAATGAATAACCACTACTTCTTTACCAAATATAGCTTTATCCTGTCTCTAGCCCATCCTCTCGAGATAAGATTTTATTGAGAAACCCAGTTATAGAATCATCCCTGATTTCTGACAGCATCCTATCTAGAAGGAACCCTCATTTCCTTAGACCTTCCCTTAATCACCTAACCAAAGCTCAAATCCCATAACAGATTCTTTCTACAATCCTCTCACTGAGAGACCCATGTTTCCCCATGGGTTTTTTTTTTAAAGATTGTATTTATTTATTTGACAGAGAGAGACACAGCGAGAGAGGGAACACAAGCAGGGGGAGTGGGAGAGGGAGAAGTAGGCTTCCCGCAGAGCAGGGAGCCCGATGCAGGGCTCGATCCCAGGACCCTGGGATCATGACCCGAGCCGATGGCAGACGCTTAACGACTGAGCCACCCAGGTGCCCCTCCTCATGGTTTTTATTTTCTCTCCCTGCAACAATAAACCCAACTTGTTTATCTACAGGTGTGTTCCTGGTGGACTTCAGCTGAAGGTCATTGACACACCCCTAAAATGTATTCTTTTAATTGATTTATTTTGTCTTTATTGTTGTAGGTGTGTGTGTTGCATTAAAGGTTGAAGGACATAAACTTTCAGTATCATACTGATGATGGGGGGGGTGGGAACAGAGTTTTACATGTTGAGCATACAATAACCGCAAACAATTTAAGGGAGAACAGGTAAATAGCTATAATTATATTAGGAGAAACTGCCTAATTTAATTAGGTTGTATTATGATAAGTAACATTAATTATTAAACCACTTGAGTCCATTTTAATGGAAATTTGGTGGTGTTTTAAGAAAATTGGTGTCAATTTGGGGGCTCAGGGATGTATGACATTTTCTCCCATTTAAAGTAATGGTAATTGCAACTTTGACTTAGGAGGATTTGCGCTAAAGGAGATTGCCAGAAACAAGTCACTTATATTTATAAGTATGGATGTGCAATAGCATAGATCCAGTCTGAAGAACAGGAAAATTCTGGAACATCTGAGGGGAGTTGCTCACAACTTCCTTATGGAATCACCAAGAAATTAGTATCAATTTCCAACTCATAAAAATATAGCAGTTAGAGGGGCGCCTGGGTGGTGCAGTTGGTTAAGCGTCCAACTCTTGATTTTGGCTCAGGTCATGATCTCAGGGTCATGGGATCGAGCAACACATCAGGCTCTGCACTCAGCGTGGAGTCTGCATATCCTTCTCCCTCTGCTCCTCCCCCGGCATGCTGTCTTTCTCTCTACCTCTTAAATAAATAAATAAATAAATAAATAAATAAATAAATAAATAAGATCTTTTAAAAAATATATAGCAGGTAGAACTAACACAAATAAAATGGTCAATGTCTAAAAATGCACATAGTAGGGCACCTGGGTGGCTCAGTTGGTTGGGCGACTGCCTTAGGCTCAGGTCATGATCCTGGAGTCCTGGGATCGAGTCCCACATCAGGCTCCCCCTGCTCTGTGGGGAGCCTGCTTCTCCCTCTGCCTCTGCCCGCCACTCCCCCTGCTTATGCTCTCTCTCTCTGTCAAATAAATGGATAAAATCTTTAAAAAAACGCACATAGTAAAATTTATTAGAAACAAAAAACTAAAAACTACATGTCATTTTTAACCTTGGCAATTCTGAAAACTGACCTGAGAAAATGTAGACTTGGTGGACATAACCACCATAGAAAAACATGAAAAGTGGTGAAACTGCACATGATAAAATTTGTTATTGGCTATAATTTTACAGAAAAACCACACGTTCTTGAAAAATTTAGATCTGTAAAATTTGACTCAGGGAAACTAGACCTTGATGAAAATCATGTCCACAAATCAAAAATTTATAATGCCAAGTAAATTTTACTATGAAAATTAATTTATTGATAAGGCAAATCCTTACTATAAAGTTAAGATGAAACTAACCAATCCCAATGAAAATATGCTCAGTAGAATAAAAGTACAAATGGAAAAAAATGGAAATGTTTTATCTAACAACTTAGAAAATTCATCAAGGACTTTCGTTGGCTTGAGGGAATTTGTTTCAACAAAAATTTGCTCAATAAAAAATCATCAATACTGGGGTATTAGGGGGTGCCTGGGTGGCTCAGTCAGTTAAGCGGCTGCCTTCGGCTCAGGTCATGATCCTGGGGGGTCCTGGCATTAAGACCCATGTCTGGCTCCATGCTCAGCGGAGAAGCCTGCTTCTCCCTCTCCCTCTGCCTGCTGCTCTGCCTACTTGTCCTCTCTATCTCTCTGTCAAATAAATAAATAAAATCTTTAAAAAAAAAAAACTGGGGTATTAGGATAGAGTTCCATATACTAATAACAACAAAATTTGAGACAGTGGCTTAAACAGATGGAAAACTATTTCTCTCTCAAGATAAAGAAGTCTGGAAGTGGGGATACCCCAGGGTTGGAAGGCAGTTCCATGGTCATCAGGGACCCAGGCTCCTTCTATCCAGTTACTACACCATCCTTGATGTGCATCCATATAACTGAAGATGGTTGCTTGAACTCCAGCCATCAAGTCCACTTCCCAACCAGGAGGAAAGAAGAAAGGATGAAGAAAACTTCTCCTTTTCAGGACACTTTCCAGAAGGTGCAATGTTACTTCTCTTTACATCTCATTGGCCAAAATTTAGTATGTGGCCATACCTCACTACAAAGGAAGCTGGGTAATGCAGTCTTTTAGCCAAGTGGCAATGTGGAAAAACTGAAAATAGATGTTCTTATTACTAAGCAAGAAGTAAAAGATGTATATTGGGAAGCAATTAGCAGTCTCTGTCTCTGTTAGCATAATTGTGATGTAACTGCTTATACTCAGAAACAGGGAGTCCAAATATTCTTGGGGCCAAAATAAATAGGATATCCAAACTGCTAAATCAAAAAGACTACTAGTTCAAAATGGCAGTCAAAAATAAAATATCTTTGTACCCTTCACAAACGTATCAGGAAGGAAGGCTCTAAGTGATAGACTCTGGACTTTCCACTGAGCTATGCACACGGGGACTCAAATGTTATAATTTGGGATACTACTAGAGGAATGTTAAGTCACACACTAACTATAAATCAGGACACCTCAACAGAAAGAGCCTGTGATAGATTCCCCTCCACACTCATCTTGTATCCAGGCCTTTTGCAATGTTACTTTGCAGCATCTCCCATCTAGAAGTGGAATCAATTTCTCTATCCCTTGAATCTGGTCTGGCCTTATAATTCGCTTTGACCAATAGAATCTAGTAGAAGTTGTGTGAAATCTAAGCCTGGGGCTCAAGAGACCTTGCAAGTTTTGCTCTTTTTGTTGGAACCCTGCCAAGCTACCATGTGAACAAGCCCAAGCTAACCCACTGGACAATAAGAAATATGTGGCTGAGTTACCCCCATTGACCAAGCCAACAGTCAACCACCACAACCAGTGTCACCTAACTGATCAGAAGCTGACCAAACACACGAGTGAGCCCAGTCAAGACAAAAGAACTACCTAACTGAGCCCAACCCAAATTGCCAACCCACAAAATTGCAAGTTAAATAAATGGTTGTCTTGGGGCACATGGCTGGCTCAGTTGGTAGAGCATGCAACTCTTGATCTTGGGGTTGTTTGGAGTTTGAGCCTCATGTTGGGCATGGAGATTACTTAAAAAAATAAAAATAAAAATAAACGGTTGTTTTAGGCCACCAAGTTTCTTATTTATTTATTTGTTTGTTTATTTATTTTTAGATTTTATTTATTTATTTGACAGAGAGAGACACAGCGAGGGAGAGAACACAAGCAGCGGGAGTGGAGGAGGGAGAAGCAGGCTTCCCACGGAGCAGGGAGCCCGACGCGGGGCTCGATCCCAGGACCCTGGGACCATGACCTGAGCCAAAGGCAGACGCTTAACGACTGAGTTACCCAGGTGCCCCAGGCCACAAGTTTTAGAGTAGTTTGTTATGCAGTAAAAGTTAAGTGATACAGAACCTAAATAAAACCAAACCAAACCAAGAATAGTTGTCTTCAAAGGCTGAAGCTGACAATTCTGAATACAATTCCAAATGTTTCCTTCAGCATATTAACTCTAAACTCTGCATCCTGAGAGATGACTCACCAGTTACGGTTCTACAAGCCTTGGGCAGTGTGGCTTTGCTATGCTCCAGCACCTACCTAGCATTGTGGAAGATCTCCACATGAGGAAAATTATGGCATACAAATTATTAACATATCATTTACCTTGCTTTTTTTAATTATAAAAACAGATGTTTTGAAAACATAATCCATGCATATTCAAATGTTAGCAGTAAATGTGCATTTATAATAACATATGAAAAGCATCATTTTTTCTCCTACTGTCATGACTGGCAACCGTCACCATCTCCCAGAAGACTCAAAATACTGTGACACTGTTGTATAGTAAACGATTGTTCACTGATAAACTTTGTCTCACCAATAATCACAAAATATGACAGATGACAAGAAATCCCACATAGGTGATACGGATTCTCGTTCAAAGTTACCAAGTTTGCATTCTGTAATGGTACCTCGTGTGATACCTTTTGTATTAGTCAATGTTCCAGCCATGTATCAACATGTATCAAACACAAGCTGTAGGACTTGACCTGTCTACAGAAGCTGAGCATTGAAGCAGTGTAAGCATAGTGTCCATATTGGCCTCCAGGGGAAGGGGTTCAAAGCTCCTCTGTGGTCCTCTCCCTAACCTCCTATACAAGTAGTGGAGGAGTGCAGAACTGATGGGTAAGATTCCCAAACACTTTTTGCACCAGAGTTTCTAAATGTGTAGACTTTGGGAATCTAAACAATCCCATATGGATAGAAAGCCTCTTTCTGGATTCATTCCCTCTGGAGTTGGTAGTTGTGAGGTTTTTTTCTCATTGGACTGGCAAATTTTGAAATTTGATTTTGGCTTCAAGGAAATGCTAAACTATTCACCTTGCTTTGGTTCTGAGTTCCAGGCAGCCTCTACCCTAACCTCCTTGTGCTCAAGCCCAATCAATAGTATACTAAACTGGGGTTTGGAACCAAAGTCCCAGTTAATAAAATGCTACTTTGCTTTCTTTTACCACTTTTTTATGTACATACATCCCTTGTAGAACACACAGAGGTGGTAAGGTCAAGGCAGAATTTAAGTATTCCTGAGTCCCCTGGTCTCTTACCATCATAATTTCATCCCTTAATGTACTTGCATCTCACCTCCACCCTCCACATTGGCATTATCTCAGCAGACAAAGCAAATATGTGCCCCAGGAACTGACATTTGGAGAGCAAAGTCCCACAGAAGAGACTGAGGTTCAGTCCTCCAACTTGAAGCACTGCTTCTATAGGCCGAGAATATAATCTCCCATGTGTAATAGGTAGGTACCGGTATTGATGCAAATATTCATTTTAAGAGCTAGGGTAGACTTTGAATTGCAGGAGCAACAAGGTCCACGACATGACCTAAGTCTTCCTGAAATAAGCATCTTTGGCCTATTGGATTGTTAGATCTAAATAGTCACATGGCCAACTAGATGGCAGGCCCAAACTCTAAATCTCTTAATCTTATTTTAACCTGCATCCAGGGGTAAAGAGAGAATGATGGCAAGATGAAATTCTGGGTGTCATATGTCTTCTCCAAAGTTTTCTGAGTCCCTTTCCACCATATATTCTCATGTTGACTCTGATTTGGGCAATATCTAAATCCTAATCTACAAATTTGTGGAAAGAAGATAAAGGGATAGACTAACAGAAATAACCCTTAGTGATTTGCAAGGCCTAATCAGGAGAAAATACACTCCTTGCAATGGCTTTCCTGATCCGGTATCTTCAGTGAGCACTGGTCAAATGTCTAATCATGGTTGTGGATTTCAGAGGCTTCAGAGTGTGGATACAATCACCGCAGGTAGAGTTCACTAATAAGAAAGGAATTGAGGCCTTTGCTGCACAGGGAAAGTAGATTTTTTGAGCTGGAGAGGAAAATTTAATGAAAGAAAAAAGTCAAAAAGATATTAAGTAATGCCTGTACCCAGAATGCCTTGGCTTTGAGAAATGGGTTGGCCTGGAAACAGCAGAAGGCCCTTAGTCAGCAGGTAGAATGATTACAGGATATTTTAAAACTCTTAACCAGGAGATACGTTGAGTTTTAGTTGTGATGGGAGGCAAGCTAGGAAAGAATTAGGAAATGAAGAGAAAGAATAAAGCTTGAGATCTTAGAAACCAGGATAGACATATGAAACCCAAAAGGACATACCTACAAAGATATACCCAGACATAATTGCAATCATCTCTCACAAAGGTAAGGGAGGCCATCTACCTAACTATGAACGACATAGCTAACACATACTGAGAAATAGAAGGAATACTCAGTGATCAGAAGAAAATGGGTAAATTATCGTATTTTAGCAATGCTCTCATATGGCCAGTACAAAAACTAAATGGCATTTGGAGACTTACAGTTGATTCTAGGAGAGAACTGAATAAGGTATCAATCCCAACTGATGATGATGATGGTCATATACCAAATATTCTAGAAAAGATAAGACCTTATGCAAAGATCTTTACTGTCTTAGATATAGTAAACAGGCTTTGGCCTCTACCACTAAAGGAGATATATTAGCTCAAAACTGTATTCATGATGGGAGGTAGACAACTGCACATACATGGCACTCACCATCAACCTTCCACACATAAATGGAGATCCTCAAAAATAGACCACAAAATTTGGTAGTCCTATATGGACAAATTCTGATAACGTATGTCATGAGAAGAAGATGAGAAATTAACCAAGCATGTCTTGGCAATACTTGGCAAGGCTGAAAGCCAATGGAAATACACAGCTTGAATCTGACTACAACGGCCTAGATGAAAGTCTCCCCAGTAGGAAAACAATGTATCAGGAAATGGACAAATCATCAGGTCACTAGGCCAACAGACGAAAAAGCCTGGTCACCAGGCTGTTGTAATGGCAATATGCCACAGTACAGGGAGAAAGGCCAACACTTGGTTCAGTTATCTAAATGGACCACTGCTACAGGTAAGGGGCACCAACTAGCATGGAGAACACTTCCAGAGGCCATAGCCTGGACACTAGCTTTGGCCTTACCAAAACTTGGAACCCTTTAACCTCTGCCTAACAATTCCCAATGCCAAAACTGTTGGTTGTATGAAAAAGTTTCCTCTGTTTATGGAGAGAAATCAGAACCCAGCACTTTGTGCCAGGGCAGAATATCCTGATGTAATCATATCACCTACTAAGTGTCCACAGATGGGTAGACCTTCTAAGAACAGATCAATGATATACTGTCCAGTCATTACTCTCCTTAAACACTCTATACCTTTTAATGAAATAACTAAGGGCTAAGAAGAACTATGCATACAAGGTGAGTGTCTTAATTTGGGTTTCCTCAGAAGCAGACCCTGGGATAAGATTCTCACGCAAGTAGTATCATTTAGGAGTTGACCCCAGAAAATACCCACAGGGGAATAAGTGATACAGGGAAAGAAACAAAGTCAATAAAAAGTATGTCATCAACACAGCTACTACTTTGAGTAACTAGAGCTTAATTCTATGAGTAAACTCTGGGGAACCACATAGATCACATACCTAAGAGAGACTTTACTCAAGGGGTGAGAGAGTTTGGGTACTTATACACAACCCCAATTAGTTTTTGATTGAGAGCCACTCAGAGGTGTTAACCCTCTAGCTCTCCCAGCCTATCAAACAAAGGATTGAAAAGCCTTCCAAGGCCTCTGACAAAGTCCTCAAAGTCCTTAGACAAAGAGATACTGGCAGTTAGAAATCAGCTAGAGCACACAGAAATGATAAGGCTGAGGGATTGGGGACATGACAAATAGCATTAGCTACATGTATTTGAACCACAGGAAAATCTTACCCTTTGTCAATTGGGGAGGATAGCTTAGGCAGACTAAATGAAGACGACTTGGAATAGAATATTGATGGAAGTTTGAAATTTGATGACAACTTGAGGATTTCAGGAGTTGATAAGAATAGAGAGAAAGCAATGTGGACACCAGCGCTATCATGGGCCTTGAAACTGGCACAGAAATCTGAAATAGGTGGCTGCATTGGCTACCGCACCATAGAGGAGGAACAAAAGACCACAGTGGGGACCTTTGTCAGTAATTGGGAAATAAGAGCATTTTATTTTGGTGACAGTAGATAGTTCCACCAGTTGAGTACAGGTTTTTAAAACCAAACACCCAGCAACTAAGATAGCTGCAATAACTTCTCTTAACTGGGTGGTCTCAGACAATGAAACCAAATCTGGGGGCATATTTCATGGAAGAATTGTGTGATGCAACAGTATCCAGGTTTTCCATATAGCATAACCACTCATAGGCCAGGGAGCCAGCAGTAAAAGGAGCTGTGCAATAAAGACAGATACAAATGGCTATTATGCAAATGAGATAACTGAGCTCACCCCCTTCTTTTGATTCTAAGGCAATTAGAGCCTGAGTACCCAATGGATCAAGACAGATGCTTTCCAAGTGCCTCTGTGGGAGGATTATTGGAAAACCTATTCACCTCTTGTCTTCTACAGAGGTCTTGAGTGAAGAAAACCACTCAGGGTCCCTGTTCTACTCACTTCCGTCCTTGCGCATTCTGTAAATAAGGAATCAGGTAGGGTCAGATTCCCATACAATCGATTGGACCATTTTTGCTGGTGGGCTGGATCATTGTGCATTTATAAGATTGTAGTCATGAAAACAGCACACTCTTCTGCTTCCTCTGGCCTCCAAGCAGCTGGTAAACTGAATGTCCTGTTTTTTCTCCCCAAAAGGCAGCCAGGTCTAGAGCTACTACCCCATCAGTCTCAGTCCCTTGTTTGAAACGGGATTTCTTTCTCAGGACTTTTGAATTGTCTATCATACTTCAATTTCTCTGTGGAGAATTGACAATAAGAGAGGTTTCAAATACAGATTCGGGGCATTTTGTATCCCCAACATTGTATTATTTGAACTGTGCTATCAGCTGGTGTTCACTGTATGGGTCTCCTTTGTAGGCTATGTTCAACAACAATGCTGTACATAATCTAAGACGAGGAATAGAGTAGGTGGTGAATTTTTCACTAAATATGGTGTGTTCTTTAAGTCAATGTCCTGGATAAAACCATTTCACAAGTTTCTGAGGATGACACCAGAAGTATTTATTGAGCATCTTGAAGAGCTGAATTTCACTTCTCTTTGGTCCAAGAAAGTCTCATAAGAGCCATGATATGGATCAGGAAAATGGCCCCATGAAAAGGCTGGAAGAACTTACCTGCAGATTTTCTCCCCTAAAGCAGATAGTCACATACAGCTTAGCTATTAACCCCTCTGGGTTAACAGAGAAAGAGCAAGCAGAGATTGTCAAATTTTCATGAAAGAAGTTTAAAGATCCTAATTGTACTGCTCCCACCCTGAATTTAATTGCTAAGAAAAGAAATGCTGAACTCATTGATCAGAGTCTAGGACCCTCACTGTTTTTCAGTACACAAAACTTGGGGGTTTCAGTAAAACCCTCTCAGGTATCATTTTCTCTAGCCCAGGTAACTATAGCGTTTAAATCTCATTGAGTAGAAAATTCCAAGATTTTATTTTGGGCTTAAGAGCTCTGGATTGAAGTTTGGAGCCAAAGTACCAGCTACTGAAGTATTACTTTGCTCACCTTCACCTCTTTGTGGACCTTACAGAAAGGGTAGTTAAGTCAAGGACAGATTTGGGTATCTCTTGGTCCCTTGACCTAGTATCATCCTGACTTCATCACTTAATAGCACCTCAATTTCACCCCAACTTCCAACAGAGTACAAGACTCTAAGTCCTAAGAGTAGAAACGGTAAAAGGAATCCAATCAGGAGCATGGCAGTAAGAAATATGAAATCTAGACAATGAATGAAGACTTGGAAGAGTCCAGCAGACAGTGGATTGTCATTCTAGATTGATTCCTAGGTGTCAGAACCCCTATGAAAAGACTGAGGGTGTGAATTTCACGGATACCCAAGTTTTGCCGGTGACAGAATCAGATAGGAAATGCAAAGGATTTTGGTAGGGGGAGGGAGCAACCCTTTAGTGATCCAAACCTTGTTTTGATAACTAAAATCACTTTCCTGCATTCCCAACTTTGCTTATTTGCTATGTGTTTCACACTAGATTCCAATCCATTTTCCCTGTTCCCTTATAACCTGACCTTGATTCTGATTGATCACATGCTAACAGTTCCATGTGTTCCACGGGTTCTTTCCTGAGCCAACAGGCCTGGCAGCAGAGGCAGTAATGTAAAACATTCCACTTGTTCCCCTACATTTGCCAGCCGTCTTTCACATACACAGGACCATGTGACTACTTTGGAATGATGAAATATAAATGGATGGGACATGTGTCACTTCTGGGCCTAGGTAATGAAGAACCTACATGAGATTCTTCAGCCTTTCTCCTACAGCAGCAGCTGAAAAGGCCACATGTTCCAGATGGTATAGCGACAGTAAAAAACATTGGAGCCTCAGTCAGCCTGGAACCTTGAGTGACTGTGTGGAACAGGTCCCCTCCCATTCTCATATCCTTCTGACCTGCATGGAATCTATAGTGTGAGCAAGAAATAAACTCTTGGTGTATAAAAACCTCTGACACTTTGAGATTGTTTGTTATCTGAGCATAATTGTATTCCTACAGAAGCCAGACCCCCTTCTTCTACATGCATAGCACTTATTTCGTACTCTTAACTTAGTTGTTAATAAATCTACATGTTATACCCAGACTCCTCTCAACCGTCTCTACGGGACAGAAGATCACTCACAAGTCAGCAAGCAAAGCTTTAACTTGCAACCAAATACACAGTAGTGAGCAATGCAATTCAATAAACACAACTATTTTTCTACTGCACAAAACACAGGAAATAATTAAATTTCTTATAGACATTTCTTTATTATATTTTCCCACTTGAATATTTAGAGAATAATTTAAATGTAATGCATACTGACAGCAAGCACAGTATCAAATATTAGGGTTTTTTTTTTATATTTTTCTGTTCTCACCCTTTATTCCTTTAGGAAAAAAATACTTAGATGACCTCAAAAGAAACAATTATTATGCTAATCACAGTATGCAGTAACACATACAAGCCCATACTCAATAGAAAAGAAAGCAACAAAGAAGTGAAAAAGTCTTTCTCCTCAAATCATTTTAATTCATTTTTCCACAGCCATATAAATTTAAAGTATGAAACAACAATAATACAGCTATAGAATCTAGGTTCTCTTTCAAAGCAGCGGCATATAAAACATAGAAAAGCTAAAACCTCAGCACAAGCTTCAAAAGAACAAGGACTGAGAGGATTTTGATGAAGACATGAAATGCACAAAATACAGTACACAAAAATACTAGAATGCATAAAATATAAAGCTACACATTTCAGGTAGAAAGCATTGTAAAATATATAAAATATGCAAGAAATCAAAACCAAAGAGATTTTTCTTAGAGTACCATGAATACACTGGAACTGGCAATTAGCATTTGAAGATGGGAACAAGAAAATAGCAGTTTCCCATTTAAAACTTTATTTCTAGGCTTTAGGATTTCACCTTCTTGACATCCTTCTTTCCAGAGCTCTCAGTAGCTGACTCTGCTTTTCTTTTCTGTGACTAAAATGGAAACAGATTTAATGTTCTGCTCCAATATGCACATTTTTAAATGGCCCAACAATGTTAAATCTAGGATGTAAATGCATTAAAAAAAAATTTTAACATGAATATTCACTTAAATGTTATACTCACAGTTAACGTTCTATATAGCCCAACAAAATATATAACCCAATGTAAAATAACCTTCAAAGATTTTTTTTTTTTTAAGAAAAGACACAAAATACCCATCAAAAATAGTCAGCAAATGTCTACTTACACATGGTACTATAAATGTACTCTCATCTTAAAGAACTACTTAAAGTTTTCTGGCAAAATGCTATTTATGAATGTATTATTTTTTAAAACTGTATGATAGATATTAAAATACCATATTTCATATATTCTATGATGCGCATTTCTTTTTCACTTTAGCATCTCTGAAATCAGGATGCATCTTACAATTGATGACAAATTAGTTACTTGGCAGCAGTTTTACTTAGTGATACATAAAATAATGCTGTGTCTTACAATAGGAAACATCTTAGACTTGATGAAATATGGTAGTTTACTTAACCACACTCAAATAATATGATCTATTAAAGAATATTTTAAATTGTAGCTATACAAGGCAACCTGACTAGATTAAAATCAAGTCATCTTATTATTCAACAGTTAATTTATTACCAAGTAAACCAAGTAAAGCTTTGCTGTCTGCTCAAAGTTCTCATTTGTACTCATAGTTCCACAAAGATCAGAAAACTTATTTGATCAAATCAGAACTCCCAGTTTCAACCTCAGCCCCATCCCATCCCCCCCACCCCTCTCCTACTCCCCCACGACAACCAGAGTCTCAATTCAAAGGATTTTACTTGCATTATACTTCTGCTTAAAGTCATGAGGAATTTTTTTTAAATACTGAGCCCTGTTACTAGGGAGTTCCTAACCATATGTTCTACAGACAAATAGGGAATGCAGTTGTAGTGTATTCTTTTTCTGTCAAAAACAAATTAGCACTTCATAAAAACAGTTTTTATAATAGGTATCATGTGGCATTAAACATAATATAGGCATTTTAATTATGTAAAAAAAAATGAGATCTACCTAAAAGTTAGGAAAATGCTGAAAATTTTACCATTGGAGTTTTAGTTGCCCGTTTCTTCTTTTCTGCTCTCTCTCTTTCCTCAATTTCCATATTTTCTTTCTCAATCAATGAAATTAGAGTATTACAGCGTCTCTGGAATTCCTAAACCAAATAATAAAAGACTTTTAATTTCTGCAACTGAGGCATAATCTTTAAAAAATAGTAATTATTTAATGGTATCACATCTGAAGTACAGAATTTCTAAAGTTGATGTACTTCAGAACAATATTCATACAGGATAGTAATAGATTCCACCAAAAAGATGGGGAGGGGGTAAATGTCATTCAATTGGTGAATGGGTAAACAAACGGTGGTCCATCCATACCATGAAATGCTATTCAGCAATAGAAAGGAAAGAACTATTGGTAAACACAACAACCTGGATGAACCTGAAGTGAATTAGGCTGAGTGAAAACAGCCAATCTCAAAAGGTTATATACCATATTGTTCCATTTATAGAACATTCTTGAAATGACGAAAGTTTAGGAATAGAGCACTTATCAATGGTGTCCAGGAGCTAGCAAAGGGGGGAGAGTGTGTGTGACTATAAAGAGCTTGCATAAGGGAATCTTGTGGTGCTGATTACACAAATCTACATGTGATAAAACTGCACTGAACCACACACACACACACACACACACACACGAGTGCATGTTTAACCAATGAAATCCAAATAAGCTGTATGGTTGTACTAATATGGATTTCCTGATTGTGACCCTGTAATACAGTTATGCAAGGTGTTACCACTGGTTAAAACTTGGTGAAGGGTGAATGGGACCTTCCTATACATTTCTTTATAACTTCCTGTGAATCATTTCAAAGTAAAAAGGTAACAAAAATCATATAAACAAAAAAGGGAGGAAAGTCTTATTGCCAAAATAAGTTTTGGAAGTATTCAGGTTACAAATGTCACACAGATTTCTTTACTCCAGGGCTTCTCAGAGACTTAAGTTCCTGATGAGCACTGTCAAGCACTAGGTGGGAGATGTAGGATGCAAGCAGTTCCCAAACCTATTCAACCAGCAGAAATCTCTTCTCACAGGATGTCTTGCAGGATTAGAGTTCTGAGGAGCGTATCTCAGGAAATGCTGCTGTATTTGTTAATGCAAAGCAAACAATAGCTGAAAAGACTTTGCATTAACCTTGCCATTACCTATATTTCACTGCCAGCAAATCAATGCATCCAAACTATAAACGGTTTTTATGAATGTATGGTGAGCATTAAACATATGATTCATTAATACAGGTACTCATACATATTAACCCTGTAATACTTAGCTGGATTTAAAGGTAAATCATAGATAAATAACATTTTAAAGTATAATTCCTTTTCTATATAAGCAAAAATGTCTGATACATACAAAATAGCTAAACACACAAATGAAAATGCAGGTGTATTGGCAATTAAGAACCCCAACAAAAATATGGTCAAAATATAAGAACAGAAAATTCACAGAAAATTAAAACATCCAAATATTTTAAAATTTTTCACTGAAACTAATGGTCAAAGAAATGCAAAGTAAAAAGTCATCTTTATCAAATTGCCAGTGATATGTGCATGCACGTGTATGTGGTGTACAGATCCAGTGTTGGCAATAAGATGGGGATATAGGAGGGGGGCGTGACTGGGAGGCTCAGTCGGTTAAGTGCCTGCCTTCGGCTCACGTCATGATCCCAGGGTCCTGGGATCGAGTCCCACATTGGGCTCCTTGCTCAGCAGAGAGCCTGCTTCTCCCTCCGCCTGCCGCTCCCCCTGCTTGTGCTCTCTCTCCTCATTCATGCACACACGTGCGCGCACGCACTCTCTCAAATAAATAAATTTTTTAAAAAAGGAAAAGTTTAAAATCTACATTAAAAAAAAAAAGATGGGGTACGGGAACTCTCATTCACTGATGATGGGATGCCAACGTTACTGCCTGTTACAGACTGCATTGTATCCCCCCCCCCCAAATTCATATGCTTAACACTCCCGCAATGTGACTGTATTTGAAGATAAAGCCTTTAAGGAGGTAATTAAGCTTAAATGAGGTTGTAAGGGTGGGGCTCTAATCCGACAGGACTGGTGTTCTTGTAAGAGGAGGAGGAGACACCGAGAGGTACCTCTCTCTACACTCGTACAGAGAAAAGGCCATGTGAGAACACAGTGAGAAGGCACCATCTACAAGCCAGGGAGAAAGACCTCACCACAAACCAACGCTGCTGGCACTGTGAGCTTGGGCTTCCAGTCTCCACAACTGTGAAGAACTTCTGTTAAAGCACCCCCATTTGTGGTACTCTGTTATGGCATCCCAAACAGACTACTACACTACACTTTTCAGGGCACCTGGCTGGCTCGGTTGGTGCAGCATGCGATTTTCCATGTTGGGCTGTGGGTTTGAGCCCCACCTTGGGTGTGGAGGTTACGTAAAAATAAAAATCTTTAAAAAAACACACTATACCTTTCTAGAAAGCAATTTGGGAATATCAATGAAGCATTTTAAAAATTTCCTCTTTTGAACTAACAATTCCACTCCTAGAAATTTAATGTAAGGAAATAAGAGATGTATACCAAAATTTACAGAAGAATGTTTGGAGAAGTCTTATTTTCAGCAGGGAAATACTGAGAACTAAATTTCTGATCATGCGAAAGTGGAGGGGCACCTGGGTGCTCAGTCGGTTAAGCATGTGCCTTCGGCTCAGGCCTAGATCCCAGAGTCCCAGGATTGAGTCCTGCCCGTGTTGCGCTCCCTGCTCAGCTTCTCCCTCTCTCTCTCTGCTCCTCCCCACACTCGTGCTCTCTCTTGCTCTCTCTCTCTCTCTCTCGCTCACTCTCTCTCTTAAATAAAATCTTTTTAAAAAAAAGAAAACAGAACACACAGACACATCTTACTGTATACATGTATACAGAAAAACAGCTGAAAGAATAGTAACTACAGCAGCATGAGTGGTCAGCAGCAGCTAGCTCTGAAAGGAGGACCAATGCTAACTTTTATTTTCATTTTCATGCTAGACTGTATTTTCCAAATTTTCTGCAATGAGCATTTAGGTCCTGGGCAACCTGTAACGCTTTTAAGAAATGGCAAATGGTTTTAACTTTCCAAATACAAGCCAGAAAAATGACATACAACATAGGAAATGATACATACAGAAAGATTATCAACTATCCAAGCATTTTCTACTTCCTAAAAATTCAAGCCCAAAAGGAAAACCAAAGATAGTCTCTACCCAGAAAAACAAATCCTCCTTAATGTTTTAAAAATATTACTATTTATTAGAAATAACCTTACAAAGCACTGGCACATTCAGATTTCTCCTGCATCCCCAATTACCCAAGGTTAAATAATTTAGGAAAAAGAACATCCTTACTTACCAAAACAATAGTGGTATCTTTAATATGCAGACCAAATACTCTTCATAGCTTCACCCAATAACACACATACAAATTAAACAGCATGTTATTCAATTTATCTATTATAAAAAGGACCAAGTTGACCCTGATGAGATTTGATTGTTGGTTTCTAGGGAGACTATTAGATAGAGTCTTTATGTGAGGCTGATTCTTGACTCATTAAGCTGTACCCTCTGGCTGTTATTATTCTCAATAAGTACTAGTTGCCAGTGACTGCAGATATCTTTAGATACATGTTCATGGTTCATATGGGTGATTCAGGGGGAAAAAACTAATCCTTTTGAGACTGTCTCATATGCAGGGAAGTAGAACATCTCCAAATGATTATAAATAGACTGTATAATAAGTTCTTACCTTCATTCCTTTTAACATGTCACTAACTACTCCAGACACAGAAAAATACCCTCTCAAGAGAAAGGCACCAAGGAATGGAAGAGTGTGGATGTTACCTTCCTAGCATAGGTAATGTCACTTTCTCTACAGATACCAACCCCATTTTTTATTCACATGCTTAAGCACTGCCTAACTAAACAGATGGTATCATAAACAGAACACTAGCTAAAAACAGAAATTACAAAGCAAAAGGCCAGATTATCAATAAAATGGTGATTCACTTTTTGATTCACTATGAAAAATTTCGTAATATCAAAAGCACCTTCATCTTACATGATTTCTCCTTTCACATCCATATTCTCCTAAATTCTTGTACGTCTTTATATTCTTATTTTCCTGGGGTTACAGGGAATGTGTCTTGTGGTCTCTAACTGTGTCCACAATTCTGTGGTCTAATTATCTTTTACCATTTCCCAATGCTGGATTTAGGAATGAAGTTGGAGCGAGAAAAACAGCACACAAGAGGAAGAGAGAGGATGCAAAAACAATAAAATACCGAAGACAATAAGGAAATGACAAACGGAGGGGTGCCTGGGTGGCTCAGTCAGTTGAGCGTCTGACTCTTGGTTTCGGCTCATGATCTCAGGGTCATGAGTTCAAGCCCTGCGTCGGGCTCCAAGCTCAGCATGGAGTCTCCTTGAGATTCTCTACCTCTCCCTCTGCCCTTCCTTCCCCCATGCTCTCTTCCCTCTCATTCTCTCTAAAATAAATCAATAAATTTTCAAAAAAATAAAAGAAAATGACAAAAAACTGGTGTTAGTATCTGTGGCAAAAAAAAAAAGTATTGTGTTTATACATGTGTGGGAGATACTGGATTTTTAAAAAGTTAAACAAATTTCTTCAGGGCAGGACTTCTCAGAGCTTTTAGTACACTAATGTAGATTGTAAATGTCCAGGGCAAGACAGTATCAGCATTTCCCAAATCTATTTGAACACAGAACCTATGTTCTGCATATCATAGATTTTCATATCCTAGAACAACATTTGGTCGAAACCAACTTGGGAGATGCTATGCAGGGTAAGAGTGATAAAGCTAAGTTTGGATCAAAGGACAAAGGACCTAGACACTAACAGTGAAGAACTTAGGAATTTTACTTAATTTAGCTGACGAAAGGATCTTATTAATGGATTTTTGAGCAGCAGTGGTGTAATCAAATGTGTATCTTGTACTCGGACATCTTCCCCTGATACAGACTTTCAGTGGTGTGAGTTCATAAAATCACAGACTCTCAAGATTAGAAAGGATCTTTAAAAATCATTCAAGTTGATGCTGAATCCATTCTACTAGGTCTTTGCTAGTTAGTTGTCTGGCCTGTCTGAATTCTTCCACGAATGGGACTACCAGTAGACTACCTCCCAAGGTTGTGTATTCTACATTTGGACAAGTTAAAAATGTTCCCTAATGCAGTGCTGCCTTATATTTCCCACAAGGGGTTCTAGGTCTAATTTTTGTAGACATAGAGAACAAGCTGATTCCCTCTTCTGTATGACAGTCCTTCAAATTCTCCAAGGCAGCTCTCACGCCTCCACCACAATCACCACCAGACCTCCCAAACACCTCCCTATTAGGCTAAAGAGCCTCTCCCTTTATCCATCCTTCATTTAACACTTTTCTTAAAGGACTGTATAGCACTTATATCTACCATTGCTTATATAATTTCTTTCTTTCCTTTCTACCTTTCTTACAGTCTTTTAACCAGAGAGCACATCTTTTCTGTGAAGAGCCAGACAGTACGTGTTTTTGGCTTTGCAGACCACACAGTCTCTGTCACAACTACTCAGCTCTGTGGTTGCAGCATGAAAGCAGCTGTAGACAATACATAAATGAATGTGTTTATGGGCTGTGTTCCCATAAAACCTTACTTACAGATAATAAAATTTGAATTCTGTATCATTTTCACATGTCACAAAATAGCTTTTTAATTTCCTTCCAACCATCTGAAAATGTAAAAATAATTCTTGGCTTATAAGCCATAGAAAAGCAGGTCGGGGTGGGGGGCTATGGTTTGGCAAACCCCGTTTTAAACTATAGTCTTTAGATTTACTTTAAACAAATTATGCTGACTCGGTTTTCCATACCTTTCTAATGGTTTGTGATTCTATTCAATGCAAAGTCACCCAAGTTTCAACTTTTGAATACTAGGATACATATTTCTACCTTTATTTAATAAATGATGAAATGTTTGCAATGAGCGGCACTGCCCCTTACTGTGCAGTGAATATCAATCATGCCAGGCACCAAGTTCAAATATCCTTTGCCCCAATACTCAGCTTCAAAGCATCAATTCAAAAGGCACAGAAAGCATCAGTAGACTTGAAGTGACTTATTCAAAGAGATTAAAGAGGCTCCACATTACATTTCCTATGTACTAAAATCCTAGACACTAAGCCTACCTAAGTCTGAATGACAGAAGGTCTGTGCCTGTTACAGTTCAAAGTCAAAAGCAGGTGAATGAACAAGGGCAAAAAAAACAAATAAATAAATTGCACTGCACATTTGCGCCTCTAAATCTGTAGGTAGTTCTATATAGTCAGAATTTTCTTCTATAGTTCTTAGTAAAACAAAATGGGTGTTTTTCTCCTTTGCTCTTTTATTAACTCCCTATACTTTACTTCCAGAATCAATACCTTCAACTGTACATTCTGTGGTATATTTTCCAAGTTCTTTGTCACTTTTGAACCTCTATCATACTTTAAAAAAGCAACAGCATTCTATATTAGAATCTCAGGGCCCAAGCATACCGGCAGTTAAATGGGAGATAATACTCCAATAAATATATCCTGTATTTCTCAAATAAGTATCAAACATTATGATACTTTTAGTTAACTGCTGCCATTTACACACATCATTATTTACAAAATGTTATTGTCCTCTCTTCGCAAGATAACACCTAAGTAAAAATACATAAAATGGACTCCTGTTAGTGCATTTATCGTATTTCAGATTGTTAGAATGGTTCAGTCTTAAATCCAATACTATAGTTGCTAATAAAACACATGATATTTAAACAGGCTATTCAAACTTATGAAAAAATAAAAGCTTCAGGGATGACAGCCAAATAAAGTCTATCATTAGAAAAAGGTAGGTGAAAAGAAAAGAAAAACTTGCTGCTAGATTTCTTTACTTTCTACCCAAATCTGAAACAACCGTAGGAGTTTATGGGATAGAAGCCAACTGAAGTACAAAAGTTCCATGCTCATTTATTCACTGAATACCTACTTTGTGCAAGGTGCTATGCTGGTCCTTTTAGATATAACTAATTGCACTTGAATGTTAAGAGAACAGCAGTTTAAAAAAAAATAAAAAAGACTCTGGGGCAGATGGTGATACATTAGCCAAGGGGTAAGGAAAAAAAATGGAGGAACAGAGGAAAGATAGAGATATAAATTTGGGAATTATCAGCCTATGTGGTAACTGAGATAGACATTTGCCCACTTCCACAGAACAGTATTTCTAAAATGTAAATCTGATCACTGTCACTGTCCTATTAAAGTCTTTCAATGACTCCCCCCATTTCCTATAGGCTAATGACAGAAGACTCTGTACGGCAGACAAGGCCCTTCATAATTTGGCAGCCAGCTATTTACTCATCTTCCAATACTTCCCTACTCACACCCTACCATACTAACCTATTCGCAATTTCTGAATATGCTGTGCTTGTTTATACCCTTGCATATGCTGTTTCCACAACCCAGAATGTAGTCCCATGGCCAACTCCTAGTTTTTTAAGACTTAGATCCAAGAAGGACCTCTTCTGGGAAGCCGTTCCTCTAACCTAACCCTCAAGGCAAAATTAAGCACTACCTCTCCTATACGTGCCTCTGTATAGAACCTTTTTTAAAATTAAGGCAGAAAAGGAACATTTTAGTCTTTTAGATACATGAGGAACTATACCCCTATGAGCATAAATATATTTTGTTTTTAATATTTTAATAATACTATAGTCAAGAAGAACCCATCAATATATTTTACAGTTTACCAATTTTACCAATAGTGTATTAATTCCTATTTTCACATTTCATTGTAATGCTCTAAGATATCAATATTAGCTATTATCACACAATTAAGTACTAATATATAAAAAAAAAAGTCACAAGCAGCATTCTGCATGAAATTTCCTAGACTATACTGCATAAGCAACAAAAGTGTCATTGCAACTACAGAATAAGTTGGAAGTTTTTGAATTTGACTTTCATTTTTCTAAATTATCTATTAAAAAAATCCTAATTGGACAGATAATTTATAAAATATCCTGTACCAAACTAATAACCTAATTAACATTTACTATCACTGATAAATCTATAAAAAGGAAGCAAGCTAATAAAAAGCTATAGCAATATTTTCTAAAAAGTATTTTTTTCTCCAATTCTAATCAGGAATGTCATTGTCTTAATTTTAAATAAGGAACATTTTCATTAATAATAAAGTTGTGATTTGAAAACAAACAGTAATAGTGTGGAATTTTTATTACATTGTATACAACAGTATGCAATTCTTTCTGAGATGCTATCAGAAAAATTCATTTAACTACCTAAGGCAGGGTAATTGTAAACAACTCATTACTAATACGTTGATTCAACTCCAAGCTGCATGGCTACCGGCAATGCACACACAGCTTCTTGAGGTGGCTGAGAGAGGAAAGAAAAAACCTCCTCAGAGAGGCTAAAAGGCAAGAATGCTTTTTGACTAAAATTAAGACTTAAAGCAACCCTGCAAAGGATGCTATAAATGGTTATATCAAGAAATGTTCTTTATCTCAGAAAGTTAAATTCTGCCTTTTCTCCTATAAGTCCTTAAAAGGACCTAAGCAGGTCTAAGGAATTACTGATTAAACTCTGGGTATTTTCCACATGTCCTTTCCAGTAAACTTGAATAATGTGCTACATCTTTTGAATCTTGATTCTTCTCAAATCTCCCAGTCACGTTAAGTCTGTCACTAAATGAATGGAGATAATACCCTGATATTCATTCCCTAAAAGGAATGGCAAAAAAATTAATGAGCTAATGTTAGTAAACAGATTGGCAAGTATTACATAAAGGATACTATATAAACACATAGTATTATCATTTCTTCTTACAGTCACTTGGTAAAGGTCCTTTTAATTCTGATCATCTTTGAATGTCCTAAGACTAAGACCCCATTATAAGATGTTTTTCTTTTTTTTTTTTTAAAGATTTTATTTATTTATTTGAAAGAGAGAGAATGAGAGAGAGCACAGGAGAGGGGTTAGGGTCAGAGGGAGAAGCAGACTCCCTGCCGAGCAGGGAGCCCAATGCGGGACTCGATCCAGGGACTCCAGGATCATGACCTGAGCCGAAGGCAGTCACTTAACCAACTGAGCCACCCAGGCACCCTATAAGATGTTTTCCTTAGCAGGAAAATGGTAAGGCGATTCACATGCTCTGAGCTTAAAAATCTAAATTGATCATATCCTTCCTACTTGTTTATGTAGTTCAATAGCGACTGATTACTTACTTAAAGACCACACACGTTCTCAGAGAAAAAAATCACAATCTTTTTAGCACATAGAAATAGAACTAAAACTCATTTTCTCTTTTGTATAGCCAGCATTTTTAAATGGAGAAGAGACTCAAAGAAATCTTCATACTTTAGCTGAAGGCTTTCAAAGTCAGGCATATTTAGAAGTGGAGGTTCATGCCTTTAAGCACTTTAAGACTGTTACAAGTCAGAAGCCATGAATTCAGTACTTTGAGATGTCTGAGTAAAATATAACTACCAAGGTGTTCACTTTCTTACTGAGTATTTCACACTATTTATTGGTGTTTCTGGGAAAGAAGAATCACCTTTAAGCAAAACTATGTTTTTTAAAGATAGCTTCTTTAGTAAGCTAAGTTTAAAGTTTACTCATTAATAAGATTTCAATTTGAACACAGTGACACACATAATGAATCAAATTACATCCTTCGTAGTTCTAAGATAGGATTTTTCAATGAAACAAATTAATTTTGGAAAACACAACTGCCTTTTTCAAGAGGAAGTTCCTCTTCCTAGACTGTGCATGTGATTCACTATACAAGAATAATTATTTAAAATAAAAGGGCAAAGAGATCACCTAGAATTATTAATAATCCATTCCTTTAATTCCCTAATGATTGATAATGCCATGAAATATTCCAAAAAGACAGTCTAACTATATGCATGTTCTAAAATATATTACCTATACTCTAAATCCAGAAACATAAGCAAAAATTATCCACTAACTAGGAGGGAAATAAAAAAATATGATAGAAAAGTTAAATAAAAAACTTTGGATTAAAATATTTAAATATGAAATAAACTATTATATGTTCTTAAAGATTCTTTAGAAATCATAAATTCCACCTCCCAGAAGGACAGAGGTATCTTCGTTATTAACAGACAAAATAAAGGTTTCACTTCGCAATCACGTAATTAATTAGTTAATATCTGCTCTTTGGAAAATATACATTGGAGATTTAAATCTCTTGGTAAAGAAAGAAGTAAATGCTTTGTAGAAAGAAGATGGAGGAAAATAAGAATCTTTACAAGGGAGTTCAGAGACATCTAGTGGTTGATAATAATATACCAGGGTTTTTTCTTAGAAAATAAAATAAGGTTATGTAGTTCTATAGCCATGTTTTTATTACAAATAATCTAAGGTTTTTCTTGTACTTTTGAATCTGTTTCATCCTCTGCTTTAATGATTCTAGAAACTGAAAACAGCATTAAACTCTCAACCTTTTAAAAAATTAGTAAGGTATCACTGAAATAATACTCAAAATTCAGCAAATGTTCTATCACATAAAAGGACATTTATGATCTAAAACATGATTCACTGACCAATGCAGGTAGGCATTTGTCTTTTACAAGTTGTTGATGCTGCTCTACATTAGATCATTACACACATAAAACTCCAAATGGCTAAAATTTTTAAATTCATGGCTTTTGAAAGTTCTCTGCTAAACATGGTCATAGATGCACTGAGCTAGAAGACACCTTAAAAGGCCAACTAGCTCACTGCCAAAGTCTTCAGACACTCAAAATAGAATCTCATTTTCAAAGCTAATAGAAAAGCTATTTACATTGTTCTTCAATAATCTATTTCAATGATCCAAAGAACCCTGTCAAACAACTCTTTTCTACCTCAAACCTCAGCCTTTCGTGCTACAGATTCTTATTTTTTATTTTTAATTCAACTTTTCCTACTATATCTTATTAACATATATACCTCTTCATATTATTTTGTGTAAGCATAGCACTTTAAATTTATCCCTATTAATTGTCATGTTGTGAGATTCAGCCTGTCCATCATTCCAATTTCTCCAGTTCCTTTTGAATCCTGGCTTGATCCAAAGTATTTGCTAGCTCTCCAGCATTATGTATTCCATCAACTTGACAGGCACATTCTAATAGTCCATGAACACTCTAAATTTATGTTAAAGTTTTAATACATATTTGATCTTATAAAGCATCTGCCAAAATTAGTGTCTTCCATATAGCAACTCAGATTTTTCTTTTCTTTTTATTCAGCTTGAACTGAAAATATAAAATGAATCAAACAAAATATTAAGCAGTTACACACCCCTATTCACACTTTAGGCCAAGAAAACATTTATGATAGATACCAACTCCTTAAAAATGTCCATTGTTGGGGGCACCTGGGTGGCTCAGTCAGTTAAGCGTCCGACTCTTGATTTCAGCTCAGGTCCTGATCTCAGGGTTGTGGGATCCAGCCCCACGTCAGGTGCTGCGCTGATGTGGAGCCTGCTTAAGATTCTCTCTCGCCCTCTCCCTCTGCCTCATTCTCGCCCCACCTCTCTCTCTCCCTCTCTAAAAAAATGTCCATTGTTTGAATTGTTAGTTTCTGGTGCTTTTAATTTTTAGGCTATATAAATCTATTTTTGTCTTAATTACCTCAGCTGAGAAAAGACTGACAACGCTAACATTAAAAATGTGTTGCATTTAAAAAAGTGTTCAATATCAATTTGAACACTGTCAAGCAGCAGTAGAATTTTTTTTTTAAATCTTTTCTTTTTTTAATGTTTTATTTATTTATTCATGAGAGTCAGAGAGAGAGGGAGAGGCAGAGGGAGAAGCAGGCTCCCTGCCTAGCAGGGAGCCCGATGCGGGACTCGATCCCAGGACCCTGGGATCATGACCTGAGCCGAAGGCAGACGCTCAACCATCTGAGCCACCCAGGCGCCCCAAGCAGCAGTAGAATTTAACAGGAACACAATTCACATTAGGAAGTAATGAAGTAAATTGCATGAAGCTAAAATATCTCTTCTACTGGGGCACCTGAGTGGCTCAGTCGTTGGGCGTCTGCCTTCGGCTCAGGTCATGATCCCAGGGTCCTGGGATCGAGCCCCATGTCGGGCTCCCTGCTCAGCGGGAAGCCTGCTTCTCCCTCTCCCACTCCCCCTGCTTGTGTTCCCTCTCTCACTGTGTCTCTCTCGTCAAATAAATAAATAAAAAATATTTTAAAAATAAAATAAAATATCTCTTCTACTTAATTATATTCTGTCGCATCATATTCTTTTAAAGATTCAACTTACACAACAATTCCTTCTCATTAAAAATAAATCCTTAAGTTATTCACGCAGTCTCAAGTATCACCTGCCCAATTACAAAGGGGGAAAGGTAACTTTAAAGTGGACAGCTCTGGTGGTCATCAGATTAACCAAGTGATCAAACTTAGCATTACCAAGAGTGGGACAACCTATGTCAACGTGCCTCCTGATGTGATGCGATAGGAAGTACACATCACTTATGTCACATTCTTGCCCCAAATGCTTAACCCAAATCTAACAATGAGCAAATGAGATAAATGTGAGACATTCTACAAAACAATAAGCCCAAGCACCTTAAAAAAAGCCACTGTCATAAAAAACAAAAAGAAAAAAAGTTGTAGATTCAAAGAGAAAGTTGTTGATTCTAAAGAGAATCAACAATCAAATGCAATATGTGCACTTTGCCTGGATCATCCCAGCACTTTGGGAACAACTGGACAATTTTGTACATGGACTGTATACTACATGACATTACTGAATCAATGTTAACATTTTCAGGGAGGATAAAGGTATTGTAGTTATGTAAGAAAAGGTCCTTATTTTTAGGAGATAAATGCTTAAGTATTTAGAGATGAACACTCATGATGTCTGCAACTTACTTTCAATTGGCTCAGAAATCTCGATATGTAGATTTATGAATATCAGATACAGGTATGTGTTTCTGAATATAGATATGTTCCTGTATTTCTGAATGCAAAATATAGATTCTATATGCATATATAGATTCTATGTATGCATGTACAAGTACTTATCTGGGCCGAGGGCAAAATGTTAACAATTAGAGAATCTAAATGAAGAATATATGATATTTGAAATTTTTCAAGATAAAAAGTTGAAGGAAATAAGTAAGTAAAGAATACATACCATGGCAGTTCTAGACTTGATAAACCAGTCAAATCTAAACTGAGGAGCATTCCGCACACACTGTCTTAATTCTTCATATACGTTTTCTCTATCAAAGCCCATTTTGTGTAACATACAAATCAAGAATCTGTCTTCTTCTTCAGTATAGTTCTTTCCTTTGCTGGTTCCATACTGAATACGCAATTGATGAAATGGAGCCTTGTATCTTGCAATCTGTAAATTAAAACAAAATAAACATTTTAACTAAATGTGCAATAAGTCAAAGCTAATCACCATGTCAGTTAAAACAATCTAATAATAATTTGAAAATTATGAAATATAGTACCTTGGCATCCAGGGCTTTCTTGATACTGATCCTTCGTTGAATTCTTGCTTCTCCACGTTCAATCTGAGCCATAATTTTCTCAATGTCCTGTAATTCATTGCAACGTTCCCAAAATACAGCTGAAAAACAGAATTATTACTTTTCAATAAATGTACTACTATCTTAAGCAAATGAATCTGAGGAGCTATAGAATAAAGAATTAAGATTCTTTAAGATAATAATAAAGAATAAAGAATTAACAGGACATGATGCAGTGAGCTTTATACTGTTTAAGATTAAGATTCAGATTCATACATATATATATATTCAATTATTAAATACCTCTTTTTATTTAAAAGTAAGACCTCAACAAGAAGGTTTTAGGCTAGTGAATTCCTTTTCATGAAATATTACGGAATTTTTTTTTAAAGATTTTATTTATTTATTTGACAGAGACAGAGACAGCAAGAGCAGGAACACAAGCAGGGGGAGTGGGAGAGGGAGAAGCAGGCTTCCCGCGGAGCAGGGAGCCCGATGTGGGACTCGATCCCAGGACTCTGGGATCATGACCTGAGCCAAAGGCAGATGCTTAACGACTGAGCCACCCAGGCACCCTGGAATTTTTAATCATCAATCCCAAATGACTAGAATTTCAAAAGATACTACAGACACTAATTTAAGCTATGCTTTCATTCAAACTTGATATAGAAGGGACCAAACACATAAAGTTAAACAGAAGAGAGGGTGGTCATATAAACTTAGAGAACATAGCTTCCCAGCATGCAAAAACAAAAACGAAACCCATTATCAACAGATCATTCAAACTTCCTGTGAAGCAGCAATTTCTACCAAAACTCTTCACTTTCGGAACCACTCACTAAACTTAAGTATTTCCAGTGACCTGTATCTTGTTTCTAAACTTACTTGAAACAGCCTTTTCTCTTAAAAGCAAAAAACAAAAAAACCAACAAAGTCACCCAAATTTTATATGTAATCTAAATAATTTGGCTGTATTGTCACATGTTATGACTTCAGTGAAAGACCTTTTCATGGCATAGCCTACCTTCTCAAATTTTTCATTTTTAGAGCCTATCATAAAAGGAATATTAGTGCTCTCTGACTTGTATTTATTTCTGTGGGGGTGGGGTTTCAACAACAAACATTTATTTCTCACGGTTATGGAGGCTGGGAAGTCCCAAGATCAAGGTGCTGGCCGATTCCAAGTCCACTGAGAGCCCACACCCTGGGTAATAGATGACCGTATTTCCAATGTGTCCTCACATGGTGGGAAGGGCAAGAGGGCTCTTTGGGATCTCTTTTATAAGGGCACTAATCCCATTCATGAGGGCTCTACCCTTATGACCTAATCACCTCCCAAAGCCCCCATCTGCTAATACCATCACGTTGGGGTTAGGATCTCAACATAGAAATTTGAGGGGGAAACATCCAGCCCATAGCACAAAATTGGTACATTAGCAGGCCATTTTCTTCTTTGCACTGGACATTAACCACCCCTCTCATCATCACATGAGGAATTGTCACTCTCTGCCTTTTATAAGCACCTCTGTTCATTTTTTCATTCTCTCACTTATTCACTCAACATATAAACGCCTGCTATGTATAATATACTCACAAATAGCCAATTGTATACATTTCTTCTTTTATTGCAACCACTTACATAAAGCCATTCCAATCTCCCCACCCTCTGACATGGCCCCAATTAAGCTGTCCTGAGCTAGTCATGCCACCAGAACATCTGACACGGTATTTTTTTAATCACTTATTTTCTTGCAATTTCATCCACATTGATGCTATTTTGAAGAAAATTCTATTTCAGAAAACCTCTCTGCACAAAATCTCTCTTACACTCTTTTCATTCTATTCTTGCTGCTAGAATTTCTCTCTCTCTCATCTATTTTTTGCCCCCTCTGAGCCCCAAATGCCCTAAAACTTATGTGATAAAGCTTAAGAGTAATAATAATGTTATGCTGGAATCAAGGAAAAGGAAGTTCATAAATTTGATATTATATGAAATAAAAACTCAATATAATCAGCTTCTAAATTCCCTGGTAATCACCAGAAACCCTTTCAGATTTCCAAAAGAAAAAGTGTCTTTTCCCTAATGAATCTGGATTTCTTCAAGCATTAACACTCTAGATAAATTAAAAGCTGTTCGTAACTTCTATCAATTTTTGGTGTATTTATTAGTATCATAATGTTTCCTCTGGGCTATTTTTCACTGCAAAAACAAAGAATTTCAGTTGTTAAGCTAAATAGGTTTTGAGAGGTTAGCACAGAAACCTAAAACTGCTTCGTAATATTGCTTCTATAAGAAAAAATGCTTTATATTCTAAACAGCTCATATTCAACTAAATTTGAAAGTTCAACCTATTTGGAAGTTAGAAATTTGCTGTTCTACATATAGAAAACTTGCCAGAGATAATTACCTATCTTTAATAAGACTTCTTTCAGAAGCCTGAGGTTGGATGTGCTGTGACATGGGAATTAGTATTAACTCCATATGCTTCAAAACCAAAGACACAGCTGAGTACAAAAGGGAGATGATTCTAGAACCAATAAAAAGATTTATTCAACCAGTCTTTTTAGATCTATTCCAGCTTGCTCCGAGTTAATGGAATACATATGACCTGCCTGGAGTTGACTGGAACGCTGAGGGTGTCTGAGGATATAAAAGGGCCTGAGAGGAATTTTCTACTTCAAGGATGACCTAGAAAGACACTAATTCAATCCTCTGAACCTAAAGTCTCAGATTTGAATTGCCCAGAAGAGGACCAAATTCCAGAGATGGGAAAAGTGGGAAGCTAATTTTGTCAATGCTCATTCAATAGCTACCCTTGTTTCATCAGGGCTTTACTTGGCTCTATTAGCTAACTACTAAGGACAATAGCAGTCCATTTAGATAAATCTTATAATCTTTTTTGTGGAAATACAATTATATTTTATACTTTCACCTACACTTTATTCATAAATGTTTAAAAGATCTCTGAACAGGGGCGCCTGGGTGGCTCAGTCATTAAGTGTCTGCCTTTGGCTCAGGTCAGGGTCCCAGGGTCCTGGGATCGAGCCCCGCATCGGGCTCGCTGCTCCACAGGAAGCCTGCTTCTCCCTCTCCCACTCCCCCTGCTTGTGTTCCCTCTCTCGCTGTGTCTCTCTCTGTCAAATAAATAAAATCTTGAAAAAAAAAAAGAAGATCTCTGAACAATGATACAATTAAAGTGACACTAAAGAAATGAATATGGTTACAATTAAACACTATCTTTAAGGTTATATACAAACCTGAATATTCCATGACCTCCTCAGGGGATTTGCCCTCTACCTCTCGAGCTATATTATCAATGTCATCTCTTCCATACTTCTCATTAGCTTTAATAAACTGGTTAAAATCTCGCTTAGTCCAGTTTGTGAATCCCTGTGAACAGAAATTAAGCATCATCAGTACAAGTTATATTAGCAAACCCATTTATTGTTCGACTTATTTCTATACAATGATACATTAAAACAGTTTAAAAGACTTAAAGTAGTCCTCCTTACAAAATCGCAGGTTTTTTTAGAATCAAAAGCTGAGTGTTATAAAAATAACTGCTTTTCTATCATGAAGAGAATATACTTTTCTCCAAGTACTACAAACAGATTTATAGTTCCAAGATACTGTGTAGTTTTTAATTCTGTATTTTATAGATGCCTACATTAAAATACAAATGCAAGGATATAAAAATGCTAATATAAATAATGAAGTCCTGATATTCCAGTACTTCAACAGTTTTTTTCAAAGATCTGGTCCCATGTAAATTAAGAAAGGAATGTGATTGCATTAGATCAAAAAACACAGAGGAAAAAGTCAGAATGCACAAAAAAATGTGTAGCTCTTTACATCATTCCAAACTATAGGTGACCCTTGAACAACATGTGTTTGAACTGTGTGGGCCCACTTAGAGATGGATTTTTTCAATAAATACTGTGCAGTGCTGTAAATGTATCTTCTCTCCCTTATGATCTTAATACCATTTTCTCTTCTCTACCTTATCTTATTGTAAGAATACAATATGTAATTCATGTAATGTACAAAATATGTGTTAATTGACTGTTTATGCTATCAGTAAGACTTCCAGTCAACAGTAGGCTATTAGGTAAGTTTTGAGGAGAGTCAAAAGTTACAGGAAAATTTTCAGCTACATGGGGGGTCAGCACCCCTAACTCCCATGTTGTTCAAGGGTCAACTGTACTGTGAATAAATAATTTCTATTTAAAATTGTATTCATAAACAGAATTTCTATAAACAGAGTGTTAAAAGATAGAACAGTTTAACCAGTCAATGTTTTAAATCTCTTTGGTATTATTAGTATGTCTGTGAAGTCACAAAACCAAGAATTTATTTTCTACTCCTTATATATCCCAACCCATAACAATGTGATATCCCTGGCTGTTCAAAACTCTATCCCTAGCCTTTAGCTGACAAAGATGATTTCTGGTGACCCCACATTTTATATCTTTGCCATGATTTTTTTAGAAGATTAATTATTTAAGGTACCAGCGAAGGATGTTTAAAGATGAATTCAACTACTAGGAGGGGCAAAAAAATTGATTTTACTTTTAATTACAAACTAAAGCAATTCCTCAGTTGATACCGTATATTCACAGTATAGTATACGTTCACCATATACTGCAAGCCAAGTAGCATTCTAAGACCATAACTTTATTTTTATGTTCAGGAAATAAATTATGAAAATAAAACAAGAATAGTTAAATGTTTTATTTTATTCTGTGGTAAGTCCTAATATTCAGCCAACTGCAATTACATTTTCAAACTAAACTTTATGACTTTCAGGCATTTCGCTCAAAAACTTATGAATATAATTTATAAAAATTCATTCAGTAAAATTACACATCATAACAAAGAAAAGACCTACATAATAAATAAGATATAAATATAAAAACTATCTCTCAATAATTAATGTGGCAACTTTCCTAGCACTGTGCCTTGCATATTGTTCAAAAAAATTGTTGAATAAATAAATCTTGCTGGCAACTTTCTTTTTTTTTTTTTTTTTTTTTTTTAAAGATTTTATTTATTTGACAGAGAGAGACACAGCCAGAGAGGGAACACAAGCAGGGGGAGCAGGAGAAGGAGAAGCAGGCTTCCCGCGGAGCAGAGAGCCTGATGTGGGGCTCGATCCCAGGACCCTGGGATCATGACCTGAGCCGAAGGCAGACACTTAACGACTGAGCCACCCAGGCGCCCCTGGCAACTTTCTATACTAAGGTGGTATCATACAGTACACGTTTATTATCTTGCAAAGGTCTTTCATGCTGCAACTTTTTTATCTTCTACGGATTATTCATCTTCTATAGATTATTTGTATATTGTTTCTACACTCAAAACTCATTAAAGCAACAATGACCAGAAAGCATTAATATTTTATTCAAATGAAAATGTTCCCTATTTAATAACTATTAGCTTTTAATTATACAATAATCACACCTTACAAAGTTTCAGAAATCTCTCACTGTTGTATTAAAGTTCTTTCTAAGACAGGATAAAAGGCATTTTGAGAATTATGAAATTATTCCATAAATAAAAGATTAGTAGAGTATAATTTCAGAGGACAGTTTACAATCAGTATAATAAATTTAAACTTTCAAGAATATGCTAGTAATTATTGCCTATCAGGATTCATACATGGATTAACATAACTGATAAAATATATGTCTTCATAGTAATAACTGACACTTATATTTTGCATTTATGTATTTTCTAGCATTTCCAAATGGGTGTATTCTACAAACGGGATGAAAAATAGGAATAGCTAATCTAAATGAATGTTTACAAAATAGCCTTGCGTGTTGTTGATGTGTCTAATCAGCTAATACAATAAAAGGTAAATGTGGCCTGTATTTTCTTTTTTCTACTAGTTAATTAGAAACACTTAGCCACTTAAAATATTTTACTTGTGTAAGAAGTTTTTCTTTTTCTTCAGTTTCTTCTGGTGTAAGAGGTTCAGCTCCATCAATCTTTTTTTGCTCCTCTCTTTGAGCCACAGCTGGATTTGGAATATCAGGATTCCTTGGGACCTATAAATCAAGAAATGAATTATAAGTAAACTGTTGAGAAAAACTGATTGAGGGTGTATATATGCATATCAATCTTAGAGTTATTTCAACAGTAAACAATATAAAGTCATACCAGATTGACACATGATCTTCTCCACATTCTTACTACCATGATATTACCAAAATAAAAACCATTCTTAAATGTGTTGCATGGTATTTTAGAGCTAAACCCCTTGCTAAGTGCCACACTATATTCTAGATTTAATTATAACTGTGGAACAAAATACATCCTTATAATATTGTAATACAGGGTAGTAACAATAATATCATTATGCCAACATCAACATTATACAATAAAATCTCAAGCCCAGAAGAAACAAGTTTTGCAGTACAAAAGAGCCCATATTCACCTGGCAATATATATAGATCAGGGTAGAGAAGTGCAATGCACCTGAAGAATGCATTCAATGCTCTGATCAGGTCAAAATGCAAAAAGAAAAGGAGTGCTTTTACTGCCTGCCAGGGTATGGAAAGGGAGAGCATCTTCATATAAAATGCAAAGACTGGAAGAAATGAGAGGATAATGAAGAACCAAAAAAAAAGAGAGAGAGAGAGAGAATATATATAAAAGGGGAAGGGTAGCAGAGCACACAAACAGCTATGATGGAACCTGCAGTCGAGAAAAATCTACAGTGGGGCACCTGGGTGGCTCAGTCGGTTAAGCGTCTGCCTTTGGCTCAGGTCATGATCTCAGGGTCCTGGGATTGAGCCCCACATCAGGCTCCCTGCTCAGCAGGGAGCCTGCTTCTCCCTCTCCCTCTGCCCGCCGCTCTGCCTATTTGTGCTCTCTCTATCTCTCTGTCAAATAAAAAACAAATCTAAAAAAAAAGAGAGAGAAAAAGCTACAGTAGCAGTGACCAACAGGAATTCTAGTGTTTTAGATACAGAACTACAAATATACTGACAAGTGAGAAGAGAGCTCAAGTCCAAAAGACTGAGGACAGAAGCTCAGCTCTCCAAGGAAGTAAGCAGTCAGCCATTCACCTGTATCTCAAAGCTGTGGCCCCTATGTTCCATGTGTCACAGTGAACATAGACAACCAGTACAGTTCAGCAATATGGAGCAGCATTCATTGTATGGAGTGACAAACTAAGTCACTCAGGCCAAAGCCTCACACCATTTCTATGTGCACCTGCAGTAACAATGTAGCACCCTGATTTAAGATAGCAGGTACATAACATGTGTGGTACATTTTACAGCATTCCATTAAACATGGAAAGGGTTGACACTAAGCCTTCCACTGTTTGATATGCACACCTACCACAAACAACTCATTCCCTAGGGATATCAGATAGTCATGGGTTTACTACAATGTAATTATAATACATATCAGAGTACATTTTCCTAATTGTTATACATATTTCACAGTTTGAAACAATAAAATTGTAACTTGAAAATAAAAATTTTTTAAAACGATTGCATCCAATAGTTTTTTAAATATAAACCCTAATAACTGGGTTTAAAAGAATTACTGAAAAAACACGTTCATTTACAATCATCAGTACCACACAATCAAATTAATAAGTACTGATTAAATGTCTATTATGTCCATAGCACTATGATAGGTATTCACTGGAACATAAAAGCAGTAGACATGGTCCTTGCCTACAGGAAGCTCACAACCTAGTTGTGGAATTTTGAATTCTAAGGATTGGGGGAAATGGAGAAGAAGAGAGAAACAACATTCTAGGCTGGAACAATATGAGCAAAGCCAGGAAGGACCATATAGGGTCCTTCCTCACACAGACCTTCTGTCCTCATATAGACCATATAGGGTTTATGTTGAAAAGGAGTAAGAAACAAGGCCAGGCTGAGATAGATTTACAAGGGTTTTTTGAAATTACACAGTAGTGGGGCATCTCAGTGGCTCAGTCAGTTAAGCATCTGACTCTTGATCTCAGCTCAGGTCTTGATCTCAGGGTTGTGAGTTCAAGTCCTACACTGGGCCCCACGCTGGGCATGGAGCCTAAGTAAAGAAAAAAGAAAAATCTATACAGTAGACAACAGCAACCACTAGAGATTTTTCAATAAGAGAAAAATTGACAGAACAGTACCATGCACCATAATACTCCCAGCTATAAGACTACACCTCTCTCCCTTGAGCTAGCAATCCTTTAAGCAGAAGGGGGGGAAAGGAGTCCCTTTCTGAGAACCTAACTATGCAAAGAGAATACCAGGTAACTGCACTGTAGCAATCTGTTCAACTGAGAATAAACTATTGTTCCACTCACTTTGTGGCTCTGGTGAGTTTTCTGGAGCTATAGGGGGAGAAAAAACAATGCTAGGTATCTTCGAGAAGATATGTGTAACAGTTATCAATATCACAACATCCCTGAAAAAAAACAACAGCTTTTGCAGATGACTAGTATGCCACGCTCATCTGTCTATACTCTGAATTCAAACACAACACCTACCTAATTAAAGCACCCACCTTAGCTCAGGTCTGCATCCCCTGGTAAAGAATGGAAGAGACAGGGTTCAGAAAGAACCAACATCCAGAATGTACTCTTATTTGTCTCATAAATCCTCAGCTAAATATGCATATATATGGAGGACAAGGTAAGTCTTAAGATGATACTAAGACAATCCAAAATGAGGCTAAGGAGAGTACAAGGCTAGTAGAGTGGTAGGGGATGGATTTTCCTTCCACCATCACCACCACACCACCATACTCCAAGCCACCACCATCTTCTCTCACCTTTTCACACTTCAACAGCCTCCTGGCTGGTTTCCCTAGATAAACTCATCATTCTCTGTATTGCAGCCAGAGTGATCTTTTAAAAATGTAAATCTGATCATACTCTACCATTTAAAAGTTGCTTGACCCAAGGCAAATTACTCGACCTCTATGTGCCTCAGTTTCTCCATCTATAAAACAGGGATGTAGTTTCAGGGCTGTAATGAGGATAATGAGCTGATCTTTTGAAAGAACTTAGAATAGAAAGCAACACAAGTAAGGACCCACCCATTCCTCTGCCTTAAAAACACCTCAGTGGTTTTCCTTTGCTCTAAAGCTAAAGTTCAACCTAATTAATGTGACCTACAATTAACGTTCAATGCTCCACATTATCTGACTACTCACTCACCAACTTCATCTCACCCCTCTCCCTCCTTACCAACACTGGCCTGCCTTCAGTTTCCGAAGGGGCCGTCGTCCTTCCTATTGCAACACCTCTGTTTCCTATGGTTTCCTATGGTTTCCCTGCCTGAGCTCCTCTCCCACACTTCCCTTGACTAATTCCCATGTGTCTCTCTGATCTCAATGTAATAACACTGCCTTAGGGACCATCTTCCTGATCTCCCAATCCACATTAGATAGGCACTGTCATGCTCCCTCGTAGCACCCTCTGTAAGCACAGAAAACAAATGTCATTACTCTGTGGCATCAGCTTAATATCTGTCTCCTCCATTAGAACACAAGTTCCATGCACTGAGGGACCTTGTCTGTCTTCTTCACTACTTTATCACCATTGCATGGCCTAGGACCTGACACAGAGGAATACTCAACAAGTATGGATTAAGTGAAAAACAGCCCTCATACTCCCTTCTCCTGTCACGGAGCTCTGGGAGGTGAGGAAGAGAAAAGAGTAAGGTGCCAGAGCATGGAGTCCATGCCATCTTCCCTCTCCTCATTCATCCCTGTCCTCTCTTCTTCCACCTGCCTCCTTCTTGTCACCCTTTGCAGCTGTCCCTTCATGGCTCCCTCTTCTAAGGTTTCTCTCTCCTCCATCTCCTTCCAGTTGGCCACCACCCAACTGTGATTATGAGACCTCACCCCAACCACAAACTGCCTGTAATGAAAGGCACGGCTTGCATTAAAACCAGAGCTGTGGCGAGGATGTGGTGGGCGCTGTATTATCATAGGGAACAGAATCTCAGGATCTCCAAAGAAGGAGCATAAACAGTTATATTGGCAGAGAGGATTTTTTTTATTGCTGTTATTTGACTACCACTTGGCTCGCCTCCCAAACAACATGTCACACCACCATAAACACAGTCCTTATTTAGGGCTGCAAAAAGCAGCAGGGTTATGTCACATGCAGAAATAGCGCAGAATGTCTGAGTGGAAAGAGCATAGCATTTGAACACTGAGAACCTGGGATGGAGACCAGCACCTCTGGCAACTCTCTTAGCTATGTGACCTTGAATGAGTCTTTTAACCTCTCTGAACTTCAGTCTCCTCACCTCTTATATGGAGGTGATAATAACACCTATCTCACATGGCTGTTAGAAATCAAATGAAGTATGTGATAAAGCATTTCATAAATTATAAAATGCTTCACACAGATATTTGGTTGATTACTAACTGGGCTTAACATTTCAACTAATTTTCAAGTCTCACTAAAAACATTCCACAAAAGTAACAAAATAATCATCTAAACCTAAAATTTTTGTAACTTTTAGTGGGATAATATATATATTTGTTTACCTCATGAAATATTACTACTTTATTAATTTTGCTATCTTCATTTTTATTTTGGATCTACAATTTCCTGTTTCTTCTGGTATAGCACCATTTTCACCTTCTTTGAAACTGATTTTATTCCTGGTCTGAATGTTCAACCATGGTATTTTTACTCTTTGACAACTTCCTAAGACAGATTTTATCCAGTCATGTTGGTTAAATACATTCAAATGTAATCATATTTCCCTAACCAGATTATAACTACTTATATTCACTGTCACTTTCTCGTTCTTGTTTACATATATTGAACTTTGATACATAAATAGCAAGCAAACCCTTTTTTGCTCCATTTCAAATGGTAATGCTCTCACTCTGGACAAATAGTACAAACACTCTAGAGATCCACTTTAGTTCCAAAATACAAATGAACTAAGTACCTTATATACATGAAGCTTTTCTAGGCACATTACAGCTACTAATCAAAATAATTGCGCATAGTTCCACTTGTGACAAAGGTTCACAAAATAAATTTTAAAACACAGCTTCCACTTCATAAAACAGAAAACTTCATAAAATTACAATAGTATTAATATTTTTATAATTTTGCTTATCCTACTTATACTAATTTCACAGCTTTGGTCATCCCTTTCCATTCACTGGAAAGTCAGTTTCAGCATATAGAAATAACTAGGTAGGCTTAATCTCTCAGTGTGATAGCTTTAGGGTGACAAACATTTCCCTCACTAAAAATGGGTTCCTATCTACCCATATAAATAAGAATCTTTATTTCCAAAAGATCATTTTAAAATGTTAGAATTCGTTATCACATTTATCATTAACACCTAAGTG
Source organism: Halichoerus grypus (assembly GCF_964656455.1). NCBI lineage: Eukaryota > Metazoa > Chordata > Mammalia > Carnivora > Phocidae > Halichoerus > Halichoerus grypus. The sequence continues at coordinate 21,620,898 of NC_135727.1, read as the reverse complement.
GCAACAATCAAATAACTACCAATAGGGCTTTCATCAACCAAAGAACAATAAATACAAAAGTACTATTCCTTGGTCATATTAAGAAAAATGATTAAAAACTTCCTGTCATCTATCATCTATTCACTTCTAATTAAACATATGCCTATTGTTCTTTCTACATATTCTTTCACCACTCAAACATTTAGCATTATTAAGATAATATACATTATCACTATTTTTGAAATATTGGGTAATTCTCCATTAATCCCATTTCATGATGATCCTACTGGTGATCTGGTAGTTTGATGCTTGACTTCTAGTTGAACCTCCTCTTTGGTTTTAGAAACACCACCATTTTGATTTACTTTTATGTTCTCTCACATTAAAATGGAATGCTTTCCAGTCTGGTTTAATAGATTATATTAGCTTAAAAGATTATATACTAATCTAAAAACTTTAAAAAATAAAAAGTTAAATAAATAAAAACTTGAAAAATTACCTTATAGCCTATTGTCTTCCTATAATAAAGAATTTCCTTTTCCAGGAGCTCAAATAAACGTGGTGGGAAAAACTGAAAATCCTGAACATTTGGCTGCTTTGGAGGTCTTGGAGCCTATGGGAGAAAAGTGCATTACATACATACTTGTTTTCAGTACATGAAGTGAACATACTTCTTTTACTATTTCTTTTATATATAGAAACATAAATACAACGGAATCCCTTTATATGGTGGGGCCATATCAAGTACTTTTCTACATCATTATTATATCGTAAGGGCTATAATGTTGCACTGATACAAGTCAATCTAAGTCACAGACCCTGTTACAAGAGAATTCTGCTATAGGACATAAAAACTGGCCTCATAATGTTTTACCTTTGGAACCTTTGGCTCGCTGACACGTAAAGCCTCTCTAAAGTAGGCATCCACTGCATAGTTTGCTTTGCGCTCTCGTTTAGGAGGTTCAATCCATTCCACCATCCCAAGCTATACACAAGAACAAGGAATTTAATTATTCCAAAATGTTTTTAAAAATCAAACACATCAAGGTTGCAGAAGCATGAGAAAACTAAAGCCATTTGGAAGAAGCAAAACTTGCACTTTAGAAGTCACAATTATATGTCCCAAGTTCCAAACCCTTGCACTGTATATGCCAAGTTTAGGTGCAAGGATGTTTTTGTTTTCTTTTTTTTTAATAAGCAAGTTTAGTTGTTATTTAAAAACTTAGTTCTTACTTAGTAAGTGAGAAGAATCTGCACAATCTGGTTAGTATTTTATGTTGAAATAAATAGTATTTAATATAGAAGACTAACACTGATTCTGGTAACTGTGTCAAGTGTATGAATTAGAAAGTAGCTGAAAAGGGTAAATGATGACTATCAACATGATAGGCATATATTCCTTCAAATCAAGAGAAATTTTAAAATGAAGTAAGGCCTTGGTAAGGTAGCGGTGGGAAAAGTCAGTGGAATCAGAAAAGACCTGAATTTGAAACCAGGTTCTGCCACCGTACCAGTTGTGTAACTTGGGGAAAATTAATTCCTCCCTCAGTGAAGTGGGAAGAATAATACCTACCCTGAGGATTAAATGTGACCACATAAGTTAAGGCATTAGATAAACTGCCAGGAGTTGAACCTAAATTATTATTAAACACCCAAAGTTGGGTGAACAATGATTAGGATTAGGTAGCATTACAAAACTCTAACCCAGGGGGCGCCTGGGTGGCTCAGTAGTTAAGCGTCTGCCTTCCGCTCAGGTCATGATCCCAGGGTCCTGGGATTGAGCCCCCGCATCAGGCTCCCTGCTCAGCGGGGAGCCTGCTTCTCCCTCTCCCGCTCCCCCTGCTTGTGTTCCGTCTCTAGCTGTCTCTCTGTGTGTCAAATAAATAAATAAAATCTTCAAAAAAAAAAAACTCTACCCCAGTATCAGCCAGAAAATACAATTTAAAAGCCAAGAGGCCAAACTGACAATACAAAATTCTGGAGTCTATAGAGATGGTTTTCCAGTTCAGGTATTTTTCTTGATTTCACAGTGCCTATCCTAGTGCCTGAACACAAAAGAGGCCATTAATCTACAATTAATGATCCCACTCTATTTGATCTTATCTAAGGATGGAGTTCCAACCTTAGCATCATAGTTTAAGAGTGGATGATAAACTAAGATGAGTAGGATGGTTAGGGATCTACAAACTCTCACAGTGTCCAAAGAAGTAAAGACTAAAGAGAGACATAATGGTAGTATTCACATATGTAAAAGTCTATCAACTACAAAAGAACACAGGTCTCAGTTGATCCATAAGGTTAAAACCAATGTGGAAGGGCGCCTGGGTGGCTCAGTCGTTAAGCATCTGCCTTCAGCCCAGGTCATGATCCCAGGGTCCTGGGATCGAGCCCAGCATCAGGCTCCCTGCTCAGCGGGAAGCCTGCTTCTCCCTCTCCCACTCCCCCTGCTTGTGTTCCCTCTCTCTCTGTGTCTCTCTCTGTCAAATAAATAAAATCTTTAAAAAAAAAAAAAAAACACCAATGTGGAAAGTAGATTCCTACTCAATGTAATTTAATAAATATGTCTTAAGTACCTACTGTATTATTTACAAGTCAGTGTCAGGGATACAAAGATGAATAATCTCTTCCATCAAGGAGCTTGTAAGTCAAATAAGACTTATTTGACTCATTTTCTGAGAACCAAAAAATATAAAACTGTGAAATGAACTCTCCCAAAAGGAGTATGATTCCCAATATGACCACATTCAAATAGAGGCTGGATAACTGCCCTACATCCTACATATGGGATTTCTTAATTAAAAAAGGTTAGACTAAATGACCTTTAAGTTTCTTTTAACTCTAAGAGTCTATGAGATATAGACAGTATAATGTGAGTTTGCATAAAATAAAAAAATATTCAAAGCACTGAAAGTAGTTTTGTTTTTCCCCCCTCAAATGGATTAATGTGAGAGGATAGTAATAGAAAAAATATTTTATAAATAACCAATATGTTATTTGTCCCAATTGGAATGAAAATAAATCAATAATAATTTAACTTAGTCAAAAGTAATGTATTGGCCATTTAACCCATACTTACACGCAGGTCTAGGTATCCAAATTTGGAATAAGCATTAAGGGCCTATTCCTAAACTTTCAAATACACTAAATCATGCTGAATTAGTTCGTTTTAGATAAGAGCACATTAATACAAACTAATTCAGGTTAATTTCTTCAGGATCAATGTCAGTCATTATGACTTAATTTCCCAGGTATGGTTGTAAAGTAATGCTGATTCAACAAATCATATATGAAAATCTACCTCATTGTGTAATTCCCATGATTTACGTATAAACAATATTTTTGTAGGTTTTCAATTCTCTTCAAAGGACAATTTGAACCTATTTTAAGAACCTATCTAAAAAATATGAAAAGCCAGAAATAAGAGATAATGCCAAGTCAGAATATTTTTAAAATCTGATTTTGTCATTCAATTATAAAAATATAAGTAATCATAATTATTACTAAAATTCCTCTATATTTGTACATTATTTTACTAGAACTGTAAGCACAGGAAACCTGCTATATTAGACATAGACACGTATTTTACTAAGTCTAATTTTACTCTAAGGATGTAGATTAGAAGTTCCACTGATATTTACTCTTCACTGTTTAATATTTTTCCACTTTATAAAATACTCTTAATACCAATAAGCCCATAGAAATAATAAAAAATTTGTATTGCACGAGATCTCAAAAACAATTTCTACCTTATTCATGCAAGTCATCATGTTTATCTCATCAGAATAAAACATAAGCAGTCTAAATTAAGGTTACAGATAGAACAACCAAATAGATGTAAGTCAAGACACTAAAAACTACAAAAAATAATGATAGCAACAAAGCATTATCAGCATACTAGTTGCGATGCAAACTAAAATGGCTCACCTCTCATTCTTCAGTAAAATCAATATCCAAAAATAAGCTTTCTTATTTTAACAAAATTCATTTCTGTGAGTTAAAAATATAACAGCTTTATAGAACAATTTTGGCAAACAAAACAATGATAAAATTGTATTATAACTCAAAAAATAAAATAAATATTCATGAGCCCATGCTGATATAAATGAGTATAAAATAAATGAGAAGAGACAGGTCTTCCTTACGGAAAAATCCCAGTTAATAAATGTAGATGGAATGAAAGAAATACAAAATTACTATCAGGCAAAAACCACAATAATAACTGTTGCAGGCAAATGCCACCAAAACATGCTAAAATCAGTGGGTATATGTTTGAGGAATATATTCCCCAAGATATTTATCAAATACAAAGGGAAAAATGGTAACTCTACAGTGAAGAAACCCAGCAGACACCACCTCAACTAAGTGATCAAGGTTACTATTTCCTGTAATACAACACAACAACATCTTATATTCCCTGATAAGATGTACTGAAGACTTAACATCCCTGCCATGGAATTCTTGCCAAAAAATACATAATCTCAGTCCAATCATGAGACAATGTCAGACAAACCCAAAATGAGAGACAAACTACAAAATAACTGACCAATACTCTTCAAAAGTGTAAAGACCATGAAAGACAAAGGAAGACTGAGAACTAACGCAGATTAAAAGAGCCTAAGAAGACACAGCAAAAAAAAAAGCATTGTGGGTCAAGAGAATGAGAAAAGTCACAAAATGACAGAAAATATTTGCAAAACACATCTTATAAAGGACTGTTATCCAAAATATACAAAGAACTCTTAAAATTCAACAATAAGAAAATAACCTGATTTTAAAAATGGGCAAAAGACCTGAACAGACGCCTGGCCAAAGATATACAGATGGAAATAAGCAAATGAAAAGATGCTCAACATCTTATGTCAGTGAAATGCAAATGAGAACAAGATACCACTACACACCTATTAGAATGGCCAAAATCCAGAACACTGACACCACCAAATGCTAGTGAGAATGTGGAGCAACAGAATTCTCATTCATTGCTCATGAGAATGCAAAATGGTATGGCCACTTTGGAAGAAGGGTTGGCAGCTTCTTACAAAACTAAACATAAGCTTATCACATGCTCCAGCAATCATGATCCTTGGCATCTACCCAAAGGAGTTGAAAATCTATGTCCACCCAAAAACCTGCACATGAATTTTTATGACAGCTTTATTCATAATGGCCAAAACTTGGAGACAACCAAGATGTCCTTCAGTAGATGAATGAATAAATAAATAGTGATACATCCAGACAACAGAGTATTACTCAGCACTAAAAAGAAATGAGCTATCAAACCATGAAAAAACATGAAGGTACCTTAAATGCATACAACTAAGTGAAAGAAGCCAATCTGAAAAGGCTACATACTATATGATTCCAACTATATGATAGTCTGGAAAAAGCAAAACTATGGAGATAGTACAAAGATTAGTTGTTGCCAGTGGCTATAGAAAGAGAGAAATGAATAGGCAGAGCACAGAGAACTTTTTAGAGCAGTAACACTATTCTGGATGATACTGTAATGGTGGATACATATCATTACACATTTATCCAAACCCACAGAATGTACAATACCAAAAGTGAACCTTAACGTAAAAGATGGGCTTTGGATGATAATGATGTGTCAATGTAGGTTCAATTGTAACAAATGTACCACTCTGATGTGGGATATTAATAGTGTAGTAGCTATGTTTATTTGGAGTAGGTAGATATGGGAACTCTGTATTTTCCACTTTATTTTGTTGTGAATCTAAAACTGCTCTTAAAAATAAAGCTGTTTTTTTATTTTTTTAAAGATTTTATTTATTTATTTGACAGAGAGAGATAGCGAGAGAGGGAACACAAGCAGGGGGAGTGGGAGAGGGAGAAGCAAGCCTCCTGCAGAGCAGGGAGCCCGATGCGGGGCTCGATCCCAGGACCCTGGGACCATGACCTGAGCTGAAGGCAGACGCTTAACGACTGAGCCACCCAGGCGCCCCATAATAAAGCTGTTTTTTTTAAACTGCAGTGTGAGATCCTGGATTGTATCCCCTGGAACAGGGAAAGAACTTAGGGAGAAAACGTGTTAATTTGATAAATGTACTATGATTATGTAACTTGTTAACATTAAGGGAAGCTGGGTGAAAGATACATGTGAACTCTGTACTTTTTTGTAATAAAGTCTAAAGTCATTTCAAATTAAAAATTTTTAATTACAGCCGTAATTTCAACCAAAATAAATAAAACTCCCATTTCCTCAAAGGACCTTGCTCTCCATGCAGTGTATTACTATACCCTCCATTTGATAGTGGAGAAAAATGAGTACCCAAAGTCACTTAATTAGTAATACAGTTGGGATTTCAGCTTCAAAATCCAGGAACTCCACCACAATCCTACACTGCTTGTCAAAAAACAGTAATAACAGCAACAACAGCAGCAAAAATGATGAGGAGGATGATGATAATTATCATCATCCTCTTCATCCAGCAAAATTTATTAAAGATAGCAATTGCATGAGATCTGACCCACATCAAATTTCACTCCATAGCAGAGCATTGTAATAGGTAAGTGCCAGTGGGGTTTTTTTAATTTTATTATTGTTTTAATTTTATCTATTTTTTTAAATAACCCCTACACACAACATGGGGCTTGAACTCACAACCCCAAGATCAAGAGTCACACATGTTCTACCGAATGAGACAGCCAGATGCCCCGTCAGTGTTTTTTAATAATGGTTATGGGGAGAAATGCTAATTTGAGAGTCTAATGGCTGAGGGTAAAAAGTTACCTTCTGTTTTTCTCTATAATCTTCTCCTTCAAACTTGTACAAACTTTGTTCAGTGTCCATTCTAAAATTTCTCAGAGAAGACTCTCCCATTTTCTGCAAGCGTTCATTCATCTCTGCAGTCTACAGTTCAATGCATTGAAATTAGAAAATTATCACTGAATTACTTACAAAAATCTGTGGGCTCTCTATCTTTTTAAAAGTCAGGTTTGACATGAAATATCCAATCTGTTAATTTACAAGGTAAGAATGCAAGGCTAACATTAAATGAATATAAATTTAACTTGCTCCAAGTATTTTAAATATTTAAGTGGTTATTCAAGTATTCTCAATTAGGCTTTCTTTAAAATCTTTTATCCCTGAAGATGTAGCCATATCATAATTTCTGTCTACTTTTACTCATGTTTGAAATTATCTAAAATAATTTGTAAAAAAAAAAAGTAAATTCAACACAAAATGGCAATATTCTGAAATAGTTTATTATACTTTAGCAAATAATGCTTTAATATTTCATGAAATGTTCACAAAAGATTTTCAGTTAATGCAATGTAATCCAGTGTAAGAAAAAGGCTGCAAAAATGTAGTCCTGATATATGTGATTGAATGTGAAATTTATTTGGCTTTTAAGTAAATACCAACATTACTTTCAATAAACATAAGATATAAGGTCACTCAATTTTAAACTCTAGTTCTTAGTCTTTCTTACCAAAAATTAAACTAAAAAACCCTAAACTACCTCTGGATATAAATCTACAAATCCTTAGAGAGAACATGAGTCATTTGAAACATGCATTTGAAACAACACAAATCCAATTAAGCATGCTGAAGTACGTTGATTTTAAAGCAATTCATCATGAAAACAAATGTCATTTTAACTAACCTTCTTTTCCCCTCTTTCCAGAAGAGTTGTAATGTCTTCATCTGTCAGCTCACTTTCTTTAGAAGCAAAAACATGGGTGGCTCCATGACGTATCATTTGCAACATTTCCTCTTTAGCCAGCTTGTTAGACTGTTGGTCAATGAGTCTTCCTAATAATAAAAATAAAAGTTGTATATATTCAATTATATTCCATAGAAAGCACAGCATAATAGTTCTAATCAGGGCGCCTGGGTGGCTCAGTCGGTTAAGCGACTGCCTTCGGCTCAGGTCATGATCCTGGAGTCCCGGGATCGAGTCCCGCATCGGGCTCCCTGCTCAGTGGGGAGTCTGCTTCTCCCTCTGACCCTCCTCCCTCTCGTGCTCTCTGTCTCTCATTCTCTCTCTCGCAAATAAATAAATAAAATCTTTAAAAAAAAAAATAGTTCTAATCAGACACTACCACATTTAACTATAAGTAAAGCTTTAAAAGCACAGAAAATTAGTGAGCTTTCAAGTTATATTAATGAACACACCTACAAGTTTTTCTTCTACCATACCTTCTATTTCAATATGAGTTTCCTTCTGTAAAATTCAGTTAAAACTCAGAAGAACAGAAACATTTTTTCATTTTCAAAGCTCATTTTTCAGATCAAATTTCTTTCTATCAACAGGCACTCTCTAATACGTGTATAAAAATTTTTTAGGGGTGCCTGGGTGGCTCAGTCAGTTAAGTGTCTGCCTTCAGCTCAGGTCATCATCCCAGAGGAGTCCTGGGATAGAGCCCCATGTCCATCAGGCTCCCGCCTGCTTCTCCCTCTCCCTCTGCCCTTCCCCCCTCCCCCTGCTAGTGCGTGCGCACTCCCTCTCTCTCATAAATAAATAAAGTCTTAAATCTTTAAAAAAATTTTTAACTAGACATTTTAACTGCTAAATAATATCAGGTACTTGAGAAGACATGCCACTGGCATTCAACTATAAACTAGTGATGTTTAACTATCTATTCCATATATTGAATGCAAGGCTTTAAATTAAATGGATTTAAATTAGCATTTTTTTTAAAAAACTGACTTTTTTCCTGTAAGTTTGCAAATTTTAGTCAACTCTAAAAGTAATCTCCTTGGGGTACCTGGGTGGCTCAGTCAGTTAAGCATCCAACTCTTGATTTCAGATCAGATCATGATCTCAGGGTCCTGGAATCGAGACCCGCATCAGAGGGAGTCTGCTTGTCTCCCTCTCCCTCTGCCCCTCCCCCCACACGCTTGCTCTCGCTCTCTCTCTCTCTCTCTAAAATAAATAAATGAATCTTAAAAAAATAAAAATGTCCTCTAAAGAAAATTGCATGTGTTTTTGGAAAAAAAAAACACCTAATTAAGTTTACATGTATAAATACCTTGTTGTATAACAATTGAGTCAAGTCTCAGTTTTATCTCTGCTCTTTCTACAATCCTTTCTTCAACAGTATTATCAGTGATGAGACGGAACACACGTACTGGCTTCTTCTGACCAATACGATGTGCTCGATCCTAGAAGAAAGAATCCTAATATAAGATATTGGGTATTCTGGATAAAATATATAGACAGCCACCATATGCTATAAAATTCTAAATACAAAATTAGTTTCTGAGCTCTCTAGACCTGCCACATTTTAAAGGAGGATAATGAATATTAAGAATATATATGGGGCGCCTGGGTGGCTCAGTCAGTTAAGCGTCTGACTTCGGCTCCGGTCATGATCTCAGGGTCCTGGGATCAAGCCCCATGTTGGGCTTCCTGCTCCGCCCCCCGCTTGTGCACGTTCTCTTTCTCTCAAATAAATCTTTTTTAAATAAAGGAATATCTAGAGGTCCCTGTGACCAAAAAAATCTGCCAATATTATACTATACCAGTAATAGAAAACTTCCAGAAAGGCAACCACCAAAGCCCCTTTAAGATGAGGACTAGAGGGAGTTTTCTAAGCAACTTTAAGCCACTAAATGCAAACATCTTCCACAACAGCAAGTAGTTTCGTGAGGGGCAAAGTAGTTAGCAAGGGTTGCTATGGTGGCAAAAGTCTGCATAATCAAGCAGTTCTTTCTGCTTATGGAGGCAATTCAGGGATGTGTAATAAAAGGTAATAAAAATTAATGGCATATTAATATCCTTACTATAAGTGGTCTAGAATTAGTCCTATGGTTTACAGTTGGTAAAGGAGACAGGTGGCAAGTTCTGATAATACAAAAACAGCTAAGGGGAGTGTTTTTAAAACACAGAAGCTGCTAGAGCAAACAGGTGAAGGGAAGAGGGCAGTTGAGAAAAACAAATCAAAGAAACAAGATTCAAAACAGCCCTTGAACTAAATATAAAAACACTAGAGCTCAGTAACAATTTCAACAAAGCACACTGAATGAGAATGCAACACCTCTATACAAATTTAAAATTTCAAACTCAAATCAGTAAATCATGAAAGCTCAGCTAAGCTCTAACAATTTTAATGAAATGAAATGTTATCAACAGGTTTTCCAGTTTAGTAACCCTGTAACTTACTGGGGCTTACTCCTACTGAGTCATATCAAACGGCTAGCTCAGTACCATGCTAAAGTAATGATAAAAAAGCATTTCGATTTAAAAATGTCCTGGGGCACCTGGGTGGTTCAGTCAGCTAAGTGTCCAACCCTTGATGTCTGCTCAGGTCACGATCTCATGGGTCATGAGACTGAGCCCTGCGTCAGGCTGCTTGACGATTCTCTCCCTCTGCCCCTCCCCGGACTCGTGCATGTGCACACGTGGGCCTGCTCTCTCTCTAAAAATACAAATAAATCTTCAAAAAAATTAAAAAATTAAAATGTCAGGGCGCCTGGGTGGCTCAGTCGTTAAGCGTCTGCCTTCGGCTCAGGTCATGATCCCAGGGTCCTGGGATCGAGCCCCGCATCGGGCTCCCTGCTCAGCAGGAAGCCTGCTTCTCCCTCTCCCACTCCCCCTCTGCTTGGGTTCCCTTTCTCGCTATATCTCCCTGTCAAATAAATAAATAAAATCTTAAAAAAAAAATTAAAATGTCCTGATAGTCAATATGTTTTAATTCTGTTATTAAAAAAAGGAAGGTGGTGCGTTCACTCCCGGGTTTCAGCACCAAAAAATATAAATATAAATATATAAAATTTTTAAAAAGGACTTCTAAGCTATGCCTCATTGATGTATGACTTTAATTGCTTCCAAAGATAGTAAATTATCCCATAATTTATTGGGATTTTGAGTGCATAGCTATTTTGCATCTTTGTACTTCTGAAATTACTTTTATCTCAAAATGTGAGTCACACTGACAGAAGTTGTAGCTCTAATTCACTAAATGACAGCATGATGACAAATAAAAGAAATAGCTCCTTGAAATTTTTTTTTAAAAAAGGGTAGGATATTTTCCAATGGTGTCCTTAGGTATCAAATGTTTTCCTGGAATATATTCCTTTGTTACCTTTTTACCTCCTCATCCCAAATGTTTTATTACAAAAGTTGAAATCATACCTCTCCCAATTTTAGTGCTAAGGATTTTAACGTATTTAGTTATCCAGAAGAATTAATAACAACACATTAACTTTTTAACCCTTTTCATTAAGACATATGTACATGTCCTTTTCAATATTCAGGAGTGGGGAAAAAACAGTTCGGTTTCATGATAAATGCCAAAATAGACACATAAATGCTGTAGTTGGATTTGGGGTGTGTGTGTTTGTTTCCTTTTTTTTTGTAATTAGCACAGTATCTTTGTTTTCCAAGATAATCTATTTTAACATCTAGAAAACCTCCCAAAAATTGTGGTTGCCCTTTTATAAGTTACACCTGTGCTGCATAAATAACAATAGTATTCCTAGTTAAAATAAATTTCTGACATCATTAAAGATTACTAACCATAGCTTGTAGATCAACCTGCGGATTCCAGTCTGAATCATATAGTATAACCACGTCAGCACTTGCCAAGTTAATTCCAAGACCTCCAGCTCTGGTACTCAGCATAAAGATGAATTTGCTACTATTAGGAACATTAAAGGCCTCTATTGCTTCCTTTTTTTAATTGACACAGGAGATGGAAGAAAAACAAAAATAAAATTATATTAACAGAGTCCTTAAGAAATATTTTTAACATGCATATTCAAAAGCCCACTTTATGATATTCTTCCATCTCAGAAATACTTAAGCATATATCTATATACTGTACTGTGTGAATTGCTGTAGAAAGTATATTACATAAAGTTCCTAATATTTAGAAGCTTACATCAATAGAGACACACTCAGAACAATCGTATAAACAAATTTAACTAGGCAAGCAATAAATCATTTAAATTATTTAAAGCAACAACAGTGAAAATATTTTGAGTGAGAGCTGAAAAATATCTAGGAGGTAAAATGTCAGCTATCTCAACTTCATTCGCATTATTTTACATAGGATTAACAAAGACAGTATAGTTTGGAAGACCAACGAGAAAGAAAAAGGTTCAGAAATGTGAATGAGAGAACTGGATAAAGGGGAGATTAAGTAGATTTATTTCCATATGGTGACAAGGGGCAAACAGGGAAGTAATGAAGAAATTCAGTAAGGTAATCCAGGGATATTTAGTGAAGTCTTAAAATTAATGGGATGTTAATATCCCTACTATATAAAGATCTCATACAAATTAATTAGAAACACTAAGACCCCAGTAGAAAAATAAGCAAAAAAAAGGAAAAAAAGAACAGACAATTCACAGAAGAACAAATATGAATGGCTAATAAATACAAAAATAATGTTCAATCTTACTAGTAATCAAATAAATGCAAATTAAAACATAATACCATTTTTTGAAGATTAAAAAAATAATACTCAAAGTTGACGAGGGGGCGGTGAGACGGGCACTCTCATACATTGCTGCAGGGAATGGAAATTGGTACAACCTTTCTGGAAAGCAATTTGGCAATATGCATCAAGTCTTAAAAATGTTCATACCCTTTGACCCAGTAATTCCACTTCTAGGAATTTATCCTAAGGAAATAATCAGAAATGTGCACAAAGATTTATGTATAAGGACTTTCACTTTAGCATTATTTATAATAGTGAAAACTTGGAAACAACCTAAATGATCAACAATTGGGAGATAAATTATTTATAGTACATCCACTGGATGTAATATTATACTTAAATTATTTTTACAATGAAGTTTATTACTGATATAGGAAAGTACAACATAATACTGAGTAAAAATATTACCAAACTTCATATATAATATATAGTATAGTATCAATTATTTATATAAATTATATATACAAAAATTGGCCAGAAATACTTTTATTTTGCAAATTTCCTTCAGCAGTCATATATTACTTTGATAATCAGAAAATACAGGAAGTCATATTTTTAATGAATGGAATGGCATGGTCAAAAGTTGCAGCAGAGAAGGTGACACTCGCTGCCGCAGTCCATATAGCACGTAGAGGGGGCAGTATAGAAAGCAGCACGGTGTAGTGAGAGGCAATTTGGTGTAGAGGAAAGAGCAAAAACCTGGTGTGAATCATTACCATTTACTACATATGTGTTTCTAAGCAAGCATTTAACCTCTCTGAGACAGTTTCAAGTAGAGAAAATGATACCAGTAAATTATACTTTACTGGGCTGCTGGGAGAATTCAGCTGGAACTATACATTGCCTAGCTTAGAGTCGTTGCTTGACAAATGTTAGATCCTTTCCCTATAAAAGTGAGGAGGCCAATTAAGTAAAGGTTATAGGAACTGAGTCAGAGGGTGACCAGAGACTTCGCTAGCTGAATTTAGCGGTAGCAATGAAGAAAGGGCAAATCTGAGAACTACTGAAAAAGAATTGCTTATTAACAGCTGGCAAATAATTAGAGTAAGGAATCAAATGTGGCTTCCCCTCCTTACTAGGAAAATAGATGAAACGATTAGGTGGACAACAGTATAATGGGAAAGTGGGGCATTTCCAAAAAAAAAAAAAAAAAAAAAAGAAAAGAACAGCTCTGACTTTGCTGTACCTAAATTCAACATATGCAATTCAAAGCCTCTGAAGGGAGAAATTATTTGAAATTTTAAGAAACCAGAATAATTTGGGTATAATTAGGTAAAGTCCACATTGTTCGTAAACAGGGAGATCAGTCAGAAATGCAAATTGGCTATTTGAGGTCAGAAAGCACCTACTTTTCTGCCTTAGTATCATCTTCACTCCAGGAAAAAGGGTCATTTTGAATAGCACTATATGGCTTGTACTTAATGTGGATTTGAAAGAAACCCATTCTGAGGAATAAATCAGCAAAAGCCCAATAAAGCTTCAAGTTACCATTTCAAAAAAAGTAAACTACTATAGAGCAGGGACCAGTGTAAACTTTGAAACACGCCCATTATTTGTGAATGTTACCAAAAATGTTTCCCCACAATGGGTAGCAGGTAAACCCTTAATATAAAAAGGGCCTGTGTGCCTGCTATGGACCCTATCCTATGCTACAGCCAAGCTTCAAGAAGGAAGCACACAAGAGACAGAGTGCTCACTGAAGCTACAGAAGGAGAGGGACATGGACTAAGAGTCCTTGTGGCCTGAGATGGGGCCCTAAAGCTGAGAGGTAAAAGGCCTGTGTGCAATTTCATGACATGTAGTATATCCTGCACTACAGTTTTAAAAACTGCATTCATATCTATTATACCCAATGATCCTCATAAAATTGTCAGAAAAAAAGAAGCCTAGGTATTAATATTACCCTGATAATAGTTAAAGATACTGAGGCTCAGAGAATTAAACAGCTTGCATACGCTACAAAGTGGTGGAGCTGGTGCTGAAATTTAGGTCTTCTGAAACCAAGTTCAATGCATTTTCCACTATACCATGAAATCACAATCTTTGCCCAGAGCTTGAGGATAGACTTAAAAGAGAGACCAAAGACAGAGCCTTGAAGGACCACAGAAAAGTGAAGATAAATTAGCAAAGCCCTCCCCCCAAAAAAGTATTTAAAGGGTTTAAAATACATTAGACCCATGACATTCATGAGGGATAATCTAAAGATCTGTAAGAATTCCTAAATTTGAGAAAGACACTGGCTGCTAGGTAGGTTTCCTCACTAGCTCAGTAACTCATTCCTATACACCAGCCTTATGGTATTCCAAGATCCAAATGCATGATAAGCACCTAGACCTATGTTGTCCAATTTCAGTTTTACAAAAATCTAACACTGAGATTATTTTCTTTACAAATTACTGTTTCATGAGTCTTTAGGATTACTCATAAACTGGAAAAATCTCAACTGTTAAACTCCACAAATGGCGAGGGTCTACTGCAGGAAGCAAATCAAGAAAAGAAAATGGCAGAATCAGAGATTAAAGAGTAGGATGAGAAACAGTAATTAGAAGGTCAGAGCAGTGGTTAGAGGAGGTAAGGGTGTAATGGTGTAGTATCCTTTAGATAAGTGAGGATGTCTTTGAAGACCTTGAAAAGGATGCTTTGTAAAGAGTCAGTATAATGCAAGCCAAATTGAAGATCTCAGAGAGACAGAGAGGTGTTAGTGAAAATTCAACACACCTAGCTATTTAAAAAAAGGCCAAAGTTCAAAACTACCTAATGATGAAAAACATGGCTTAATTGAACTCTGATTTTTAAAGTTTTGTTTTACTTTCTTTTCCTCACCTCTCTTTCTTCGTGTGGGGTTTGTCCATCCAGTCGACAATACTCATAACCACGCCACATACAATAATCCTCCAAAATGTCCAGCAAGCGAGTCATCTGGCTAAAAATGAGAACCCTTGAACCTAAAACATTTCCCCCAAAAAAAGCAAGTTATTCAACTTGTGTAAAACTAATTTGAAAGTTACAAAAATATAAGTAAACATCACATGTAACATAAATATATAGTGGAACACTTCATGAAACACACACACACATACACCTTCGAGGAATGCTATACAGAATTATGCATTGCTGAGTTATGCATGTTTAAGGATTTCAAAACCCTCCACACATATTGAGATGATTTAAATTCTGCCTTTTCTCTGTCCTGAGAATGAGTGATCGGTCCACACAACCTTTCACTAGACTACTGCAATAGTCTCCCAACTAGTCTCCTGTTTCTCATCTCTCATCCTCAGTAGAACCCCCGTACTGCTTCAAAGGTTCTCCTCCAAACATACAAGTCTGATCATGTCAGCTGACACAGCAAAATCTTCTATGACACACCTCCCTCCCTGCCTTCCAAATAGTCCAAACTTCTTTAGCATGTTTAAAAGGACTTTCATAATCTGGCCCCATCCATCTTTTCAGATTCCTCAACTGCCACTCTACCCCAAATACTGTAAGCTCTGCATTCCCTTTTTTTCACACTTCAGTTTCATTGCCCTGTAAAATGCTTCCCCCTCCTTTTTCCCATGATTTACTTCTAGACATTCTCCAGGGCTCACTTCAAATGTCGCCTTTGTGAAGATTTCCCCAACTGTTTCTCAACATGTGGCACTTATCACAATGAATTGCAACTGTTCCTCCTCACTACATTGTTTGTCCAAGGCAAAGACTGTTGTCTTATGCATCTTTGTAATACCCAGCCCATAGGACAATTCCTGGCAGATAATAAGTACTCAACAATGTTTGCTGAATGAGTGAATGAATAAATGATGGGTAAATATGCAAAATGTTATTCATACACAAGTCACTAATATAAAGTCATTTCATGTTAATGTATAGATTTGTAACTCACCCTGTTCTTTGAGTTTGGCCAACAGTTTATCAAGAACTACCATTTTACCACTGTTGCTGACAATGTGCTCATCAGTGGTATAAGGTGGACCAGGTTCAGCACCATCAAACAAGTAAGGATGATTACAACACTTTCGAAGCTGCATCAGAATGTTTAAGAGTCGCATCTTGTCCATCTTGCCAGCAGAGTTTAACACATCAATATCTTTCATCAGGATTTTTGTATACCTAAAATTTTTAACTATAATTAATCATTTATTATATGTAATTGATAAATCACTAAATTCTACTCCTGAAACCAGTATTACACTATATATTAATCAATTAGAATTTAAATAAAAATTTGAAAAGAAAAAAAAGTAAAAAAATATTCAGTTTTGGCGAATATGTGGTGAAATAGGAAGATCTTATAAACTGACATGGATAAGTTAGTACACTCTTTCTAAAGGGCAAGATAGGTAATAAGTTTTAAAATGTGAATATTCTACATCTACAATTTCGTCCTTTGTAGATAGCCACATAAGTGGAATAGTGTTCATCACAACACTGTTTGTAATAATAAAAAGTTAAAGCATTCTAAAAAAAAATGTTCAGGGGTGCGTGGGTGGCTCAGTCGTTAAGCGTCTGCCTTCGGCTCAGGTCATGATCCCAGGGTCTGGGATCCAGGCCCATACTGGGCTCCTGCTCAGCGGGAAGCCTGCTTCTCCCTTTCCCACTCCCTCTGCTTGTGTTCCCTCTCTCGCTGTGTCTCTCTCTGTCAAATAAATTTTTTTTTAAAGTTAAAAATAAATAAATAAATAAAAAGTTCAATGTCATCAAGCAACATCCCTTTACTGATCAGCATAGAGTCCTATTTAAAGATAAACAAATTCGATTTTGAGACTAAATCTGATCAGCAAAACCAAGAAACTTTTGAACATTTTAACTTGTATGTTGCCTACAAACCTGTTTCCTCCTGCTTTATCCATTGCTACAAATTGCTATCAACTGATAACTATTCAGATAACCATATCTGATAAATTAATTATTCAATAACTACAATATTTGCTGAAAGTTGGCATCCAACTTTTTCTTGTTTGAACTAAAAACAATCACAATTTCTTTTTTTTTTAAGATTTTATTTATTTGACAGAGAGAGAGAGCAAGAGAGGAAACACAAGGAGGGGAGGGGGAGAGGGAGAAGCAGGCCTACCGAGGAGCAGGGAGCCCAACGCAAGGCTCGATCCCAGGACCCTGGGATCATGACCTGAGCCGAAGGCAGATGCTTAATGATTGGTATTCTTTTTCCATCAGTGAAAATAGTAATAACCATAATAATAAGTAATAATAACATGGATGAGAATAGCAATTATAGATATTATAAAAATAGAAGCTGAATTGGTTTGATAAATACAGGCAAAGCAGGAAATTGACAAGAGAAGTCACAAGGAATCATAAATTAGAAATGCTTATGTAATAATGCTGCTAAAAGAAGCAAAATGTTATGGGGCACCTGGTTGACTCAGTTGGTTAGGTGTCTGACTCTTGATCTCAGCTCAGGTCTTGATCTCGGGGTCATGGGTTCAATTTGTAATAATAAAAAGTTAAAGCCAGGTGCCCCAACAATCAAATTTCTTATACCTAATCTTCTTAAGGCATTTTTTTCTGATCCATAAACATTTTTCACTATCTTTTGTTGACCTTTACCCAGGTGAAAATAGACCTATGTATCCACCTGAACAGTAATTAATACTTAATTATAATAATAGCCAAATTTTATTGAGTGAAAGTGCCAGGTATCATGTGAAGGGCTTTATATAAATCATCTTGTTAAATCTTCACAACTCTGAGGTATGTACTAGAATCAACCCCACTTTACGAATGGAAATTCAGGCAGCTAAGAGAGGTTAAACAACCTACTCAGGGCCACAAAAAGGGACAAAGTCAGAGTTTGATCTTATGTCTGAATCTAGAGAAATATACTCTTCACCACCACCCTATACTGGTTTCAGTAGTACAGAAATCATTACAAATAAAATTAGATCACTTATAACATATATTAGCAACATTTTGCTTCTCTTTTTTTAAGTAGGCTCCATGCCCAACACAGGGCTTGAACTCATGACCCCAAGATCAAGACCTGAGCTGAGATCAAGAGTCAGACACCTAACCAACTGAGTCGACCAGGTGCCCCATAACATTTTGCTTCTTTTAGCAGCATTATTACATAAGCATGTCTAATTTATGATTCCTTGTGACTTCTCTTGTCAATTTCCTGCTTTGCCTATATTTATCAAACCAATTCAGCTTCTATTTTTATAATATCTATAATTGCTATTCTCATCCATCTTATTATTACTTATTATTATGGTTATTACTATTTTCACTGATGGAAAAAGAATACCAAACAAATGTGCAAGTGACAGTAGTCTCTTTAACCCTGACACTGACTCATCAGCTAAGTATTATTATCCCCATTTTATAGAAGGGAAACTGAGGTTATATGATTTACCCAAGCTAAATAGCTACTAAGGGACAAAGCATGGGATTCAAATACAGTTCTATAATTAATGAGTTCATGTGATATAATGAGCACTGGGTATTACATAAGACTGATGAATCACTGACCTCTACCTCTGAAACCAGTAATATATTATACGTTAATTAGTTGAATTTAGATTTTAAAAAATATTTTAAAAAAATACAGGTCTATAAAATCAAGGCCCATGCTCTCTCCCAAAGGCTATCAGCACTACGCTCTAACCAACTGAGCTAACCGGCCAGCTCATGCTCTCTCCCAAAGGCTAAATAAAATATTCACCAATTTTCTATTAAAATATTTGAACTACTTAACTTGCCCTTTAAACATAAAACGTAAATTTTGATCTAAAGGCACAACTGAAAAAAAATAAGGGCATAATTGAACCACTACAAAGCTAAATTTTAATAAATCCTTACACATAAATAAATGCCAATGGAAATAAAATAGCTCACCATTCTCGTTGCATTTTACTCAGTCCCAAGTAAATCTTTATTTCCTTTTTAGGAGGCAGGCTCTTCTCTACATCAGTTTTTATACGACGTAACAAAAATGGTTTTAAAACCTAAAAAGTGATAGTTTTTATAAGTTTATAAGATATTTAATATTATAAACCATATATTTCATTGACAACACCCTAATGTGAAATTTACTTCCCAAAGCATAACCTGAAAAACACTACCAATGCCAGTTGCCAATTTTCTCAATAGAAAAGAACCAATGGCCCATTAAAAAATCAGAACAGGGGACCTAAATTAGATATTCATAATTTGATAGCACAAAATACATTAAAAAGACAAGATTATTGACTATTGAGTAAGCATGAATGAATCTTTTTTAAAAAAATAAAAAGCTGCTGTCATACAACATTTGTTTTTTTATTCTGTATAGGAATAATTTTGATGGCAACAGACGTTTTTCCAAAAAAGACCTACAGATGACCAACGGACACACTAAGAAAAGATGCTCATCATCACTCATCATCAAGGAAATGCAAATCAAAACTGCAATGAGGTTATCACCTTATATCTGTCAGAATGGCTAGTATCAAAAAAATAAGAAATATCAAGAGCTGGCAAGGATGTGGAGAAAAAGGAACCTTCATACATACTGTTTGAGGGTATATAAATTGGTACAGCCGCTGTGGAAAACAGTATGGAGGTTCGTCAAAAAAACAAAAATAGAAATGCCATATGATCCAATAACTCCACTACTGGGTATTTACCCACAGAAAATGAAAACACTAATTTGAAAAGCTATATGTACCCCTATGTTTATTGCAGCATTATTTACAATAACCAAGATACAGAAGCAACACCTAAGTGTCCACCGATAGATGAATAGATGAAGATGTGGTCTACATATATGTGTGTCTGTATACATATATGAATACATACACATGCATGTATGTATGTAAATATAATATACACACACACACACGATGGAATGTTACTCAGGCATAAAAAGGGATGAGATCCTGCCATTTGTGACAACATGAATGGACCTAGAAGGTATTACACTAAGTGAAACAACAAGATTTTTTAACCTTAGAGGAAATCTGAAGTCAGAGTATGAATCAGAGAGTCTCTACAAGTGAGATAAAAATGCAGGCCATTTCAAAATAGTTAAATATATGAATGAAGAGAAAATAGTTCAATGTTAAGGAAGATATGGATGAATAGAGAAAAAAGATGAAATAATCAGTATATACCTGCCAGACAGATTCCATCACAGGAAAGTAATGTGCTACCATCATCTATAGAGTACGTGCAATGTGCCAGACAGTGCACCATGAACTTTACAACCCAGAGTACTAAATCCTTACAATAAATCTTTAAGGGAAATGTGATTATTTTAATTTTCTTTTTTAAAAAAGGTTTTATTTTATTTTTTTATTTATGTATGTATGTATGTATGTATGTATGTATGTATTTTAGGGGCGCCTGGGTGGCTCAGTTGTTAAGCGTCTGCCTTCGGCTCAGGTCATGATCCCAGGGTCCTGGGATCAAGCCCCGCATCGGGCTCCCTGCTCAGCGGGAAGCCTGCTTCTCCTTCTCCCACTCCCACTGCTTGTGTTCCTGCTCTCGCTCGCTCTCTCTCTGTGTCAAATAAATAAATAAAATCTTTAAAAAAAATGTTTAAAAAAATTTAAAAAAAATAAATAAAAATATTTATTTATTTTAGAGAGAGAAAGAGAGAGCTCGAGCAGGGGGAGGGGCAGAGGGAGAGGAAGAGGCAGAGAATCTCAAGCAGACTCTGCGCTCAGTATGGAGTCCAACATGGGGCTCAATCTCACAACCCTGAGATCATGACCTGAGCTAAAACCAAGAACCAGACACCCAACCGACTGAGCCACCCGGGTGCCTTTCAATTGTATTAACTCAACCAAAGTCATTCTGCTAGTAAGTGGTAGAAGCCAAATTCAAACCCAGATCAAGCTGATTCTAAAATCAGCTCAGTCCCTGATTAGCTGTTGTGAGAGCCTGGACAAGTTCCTTAACTTTTCTGAGCCTGTTTCCTCATCCATTCATCAAAAAGTTATAGTATATGTATATGACAAGCATTTTAAAATGAGAATAATGATACCTATTTCCAAAGCTGCCGTGAAAATTTATGATAGTACTTGTGTAGAGCTTAATCACAGTAGACATTAGTAAATAGAAGCTTTTACTATTAGAGATCTATGGGGGGTAAGGAAAAGAAAAGAGTGAAAGACAACTTCTGATCTCTGGTTTGAGCCTCTTAAAATTGTCTGAGAGATTCTTTAAGAGTTTAAACTGCCTGTGAGACATTTAGACAGAAAGACTCAGAAGACAGTGGGATATGCAGAAACTAGGCATGAAATAATGGAAAGATAAATTTGGGAGTTATAAGTAGATAGGTGGTAGCTATAACCATGGGAGTGGATCCCCAGGGAGAGCACATAAAAAAGAAAGTCAAAGACAAAGCCCTACAAAACACTAAACTTTCAGGGACAGACTGAGAAAGAAAACCCATAAAGGGGACTGATAGGAGTGGCCAAAAAGGTAAGAGAAAATCCAAGAGACAATCCATTCTGTACCCCAGAAACCAGGTAGGAAAGGGTTTCATGCAGGAGTGGTTAGAAGTGCTAAGCAGTACAGAGAAGCCAAAATACTAAGCAAAAAGTATACCCTGAATTCAGCAACTGGAAAATGACTGAAGACCTTCCAAGATAAGTTTCAGTTGCGTAGAACGGATAGAAGCCAGTGGTCAATGAGTCAAGAGTAAACAGGAGATTAGTTAGTGGAGATGGAGAAAATAAACCACTTTTTCAAGAAGCTTAGCTATCAAGAGAAGAGACCAGAATCACAGCTAGAGACACACAATGATAAGAGAGTACTATTTTGTATATGCGTGAGGGTGGGTGCATATGGGTGTGGGTTTGGATTTTAATAAGGGAGATACTTGAGCATGTTTACATGTTAGGACAAAGAGTCAATATAGAGTGAGAGCTAGAAAAATCAGTCAATAGGGGAGAGGTCCCATAAGGAAACAGGAAGAGATGAGATCCAGGGTTCATGTCCAAAGTCTTAGCCAATGACCAAAGAAAACACCTCTCCCTTCAGAAAGAAGATAACACAGACGCAGATATCCTTGGAAGCTGGATATCTTTAAAGGAGTTCCTACCTAATAACTTCTCTTTTCTCTTTGAGAAAATAATGATGCTACTTACGGAGAAAGGAAGGGGGCAGAGAGTATCTGGGATAGAAGTCTCGGGGAGACTGAGGAAGGCCTGAAGCAGCTGTTATTGGAAATGGGAAAGAATGCTATAGAAGGCCATGTTGAAGGATTGCTGACATCATCAAACCCCAGCTTACGTTATAGAACATGAAACTGGAGTTGCTCCAATCTGTACAATTGTATAACCTTCTTTGTCAGTGTTGAACAGCTCCAGTACAGAACAAGGCACTCTGCTAGTAAGTGGGAGAAGCAGAATTCAAACCCAGAAGACAGAGACAGTTACAGTAGTCCAGCATCGGGCTTCCAGGGCAGAAATGGCAGATAGACAAGAAAAGAAAGAAAGTTTGGGAGTATTGGCAAAAGGGTGGTTCAAGTGATAGAAAATGGGCTCATTGTTTGGTAGAGAAAAAAGTAACAACAGGGGCACCTGACTGGCTCAGTCAGTGGAGCCTGCAACTCTTGATCTTGGGGTTGTGAGTTTGAGCCCCATGTTGGGTGTAGAGATTACTTAAAAATAAGGTCTTTTTTAAAAAAAGAGAGAGAGAAAAGTAACAACAGAAATGAGGTGATGGATGAGAAAAAGCAGGGGTCCAAGGACTGGAGGTCTCTGTAAGGTAACAGAATAAGTACAGAAGGAGTAACATGAATGAAAGAGCTAAAAAAGGATATAAGAAGTTGTTATCAAAGAATGGAAAACTGGTATTTAATGAATGTGAGGGAGTCACCTGGAGATGAGTGGATGACAGAGAAAAGAATGAGTGGAAGGTGGACCTGCAAGATAACTTCACCTTAAAGGAAGAGTTCTGTACATGATGGTGGAGAACTAGTGGCTTACAAGTGGCACTGGGGAACTAGAAAAATACTGATGCCATCTTAAGGACCTATGGGGAATGCGAGTATGAACAGCCTCTACTGGAGAGGACCACATTATCCATGCGGGAGAGCTGAAGCAAAAAAGCTATTCCCTAGACAGGCTGAAAATAGAGTAGAGTTCATTTCCCAAAGAGGCTGTCAGAAAGACTGGAAGGGAGAAGCAGTGAGACTGAGCCAGGAGGTAAACCCACAAGTTCAAACAGATTCTATGGCAATTTGTTTTCTGGGTTGGTATATATATTTAATTACTAAATTTGCTTGTCTATTACTTACTGCGTGAAGTCTTTCCACAAGTTTTTGATCACCAAGACAATTTTTAGTGTCAAACCAAGAGTCAAAGTCCTGTGGAGGGGTGAAAATTTTGCAGTAAGCACACAGGGGGTTGGTTTGGTTTTTTTTAAATAAACTCAATATTGTATAAATTCTCATACAATGACACAACAGTAGTTCATTTTAAAACCACTTTCAAAAATACGTTCACTGTGATGGTCAATATTATTTACTTCTCAAAAATAGCTAAAATACTGGAGGAGTTAAAATTTGAACTCCACCAGCACTGTTTCTTTAAAAGTCTTTTATTAGGCTTCCCTATATCATAGTAGCATTATATCCAGTTAAGAGTTAGAGTAGGAATAAGAATATAAAATGGAAGGCACATAATGATAACAAAAATTTTAAACAAACAATAAAAATAAACCAAAGCAAGATAAGGTATACAAACCAATGGATAGCTGAACTTGGTACTTTTTATTATCAATTAATATCAGGAATGAGAAAAATCAAGCTCCAAAATCCTTAAATCATTCAATTCAGTTTGCTGCACTAGCATAACCTTGTGTTAATGATAAAAACAATGTAAATCACACATTTACAAAATATGCTGTTTTTCTAATCACACATTAATTATCAGCTCTTTAGTGCTCACCAAATGTTAATGACTACAATAATCAAAGACCATTTTAAAGACTCCACCTGCCAAACTAGTATGTAGAAAGCCCTTCTAATTTAATTAAAAGAAAATTTTGAATTTACTATTATGAACTCAGCCTATTTCATATCAGAAGTCGTGACAGCAATGCAATATAGGCAAAGTTTAACAGGCAGAATACTCTCAAAGAAAAGACATATTATTTCTCTAAATATCCCCATTTCAAAAATTTGTGCTTAAGAGCTTTTTTTTTCTGAGAAAACCAAAACACACAGATAAAGAATTACAAATGAAAAAGAACTATAAATTTCAATCTACATTCTATGCTTTGAAAACAGATGTCTGTGAACATAAGAAAATCATATTTAAAACATATGACTTAAACTTACATCTGCAGAATTAAAGACATCAGGCAACAAAAAGTTGAGTAATGCCCAGAGTTCATGCAGGTTATTCTGCAAAGGTGTTCCAGTTAGGAGCAAGCGGTTGGTTGACTTGAACTCACGAACAATCTCAGAAAGCTAGAAAAATAATAATTATGTTAACTTCGCTTTATTTATTAGAATTCTCAAAATTCAGTTCTTTATCCAACCATGTTTTGAATAAAATAAAACTTGAAAATTATTTTTCTGAACTAGGAAAATATCCTAGTTCAGGTGACATTGCCACAATGAATCACAACTGAACAAAATATCCTAGGCATTTCTACACTTGCAAGAATGCAAATCATAGTCATACCTCAGACCCCTCCCTCACTTCAAAAAATTTATTTTCTCCATTTTGGGTCCACAGAAACAGTCAAAACTCCATGGAATCCAGGCTAGTCACTTTACACAATAATATCTCCTTCTCCCTGCCAATCATGTTCATCTACATACCTAGCCAAGTTCTAACTAGGCCTGGTGACAATTTCTAAGCACCAGAGTTGCACCCATTTTTCTTATCTTATATTAACTTTCTAAATATAAAGCTATAGGGGCTCCTGGGTGGCTCAGTCATTAAGCGTCTGCCTTCGGCTCAGGTCATGATCCCAGGGTCCTGGGATCGAGGCCCGCATCGGGCTCCCTGCTCGGCAGGAAGCCTGTTTCTCCCTCTCCCACTCCCTCTGCTTGTGTTCCCTCTCTCGCTGTGTCTCTCTCTCTCAAATAAATAAATAAAATCTTTAAAAAAAATAAACATAAAACTATAAAAATTAAAGCACAAAAGCATAAAAGAACAGTAACCTTATCAATAAAAATGCACATTTTTATAACACTCTTAAATAATTATTCTCTAACATGCATCCTTTTTTATTGGGTATTAGTTTCAATTTGAAATTAGTATGATCCACCTGGTAGTTTTCCTCCAGTTCTGTCCCTGTTTCTCCCAAAGTAGCCCAGTGATCCAAAGAGAGGTTCATCATAATAACTGATGCTTTTCCTACTGTTGATGGAGTTGAATGGCAAGAAATATTGATATTTTTCAAAATTAACACCACACTCTAATTCACACAAATCAGATAATTCCAAGAAATGATTTTTTTCTAATCCTTATGAATACACATAAGCTGGTAGGCTCCTCAATAAAAGGCAAATCAATGCAAATGACTTTCGTACACCAAATATTACCAAAATATTAAAATACTGTAGCATAACAGAGTTAGGCTGCAACAAGTATAGCAAACGAACACCTAATTTTCCTTATATTAAAAACTGTGCTCAATTTTCATTTGTCTCATATTCAATAATTTAAACTTTAAAACCATTTTTAAAACTGATTTTCATTCACATTCTGTGAATAAAATCACAATCTTCCAGCCCTTTTTAATTTTGAATACACAGAAGTAAACAAACAGACACGGTAGTTAAAAGAAAACTTTAACAATGATATTGAAAACTGGCTTACCTTAGATTTTTCATTCTTTATTCTATGAGCCTCATCAATGACTAGGTATCGCCAATGAAACTTTTTAAATACGGATTTTTCTTTAATTACCATCTCATAAGAAGTAACACAAACGTCCCATTCTCCTGGCATCATTTCATCACGAATAAAAGCAGCCTAATGCAAAATAAAGTTCCTCATATTAGAATACACTGACAAGATGGTCACAGAATTAAAACATCAAGAGAATATTAATAATTATAAGAGAGAGACCTGGGAATCATTTAGTCTCATCCATTTTAAAGATAGGAAAACGAAGGCCCAAAGACACATTTGTGGGCAATTATCTGGATGACATGCTAATATATTCATCAACAAAAGAGAAGCAAAGGCTTCCCTTAAAAGAGTACAGCATATCCAATGAACTGGAGTAGTTCTTACCACCAGAAGATGACTACATTCCTAGACTCTCTTCATAGGACAGATGGTCCAAAAAAACATGGGTGAAGTAACTGCCTTCTGAAAACCATGTTCTTACCAAAAGCCAAGCATTACTAACTATTACCAATACAGTTTTAACAAATGAAAAGAACTCAATATAATGATTTCAACCTTTTGAGATCTCTTAATATGTTCCTTCCCTTTCTAGCAGGAATGAGTCACATATTTTGTTAAGGAGTCATGAAAGCCCATTAATGCTTTTGTGAACTTCCTGATGTTTTGAGGCTATGGATATGATTTTATAAAGGGGACTTGCTCTATCTAGTACAGGAGACTATTTAAAACAGTGAGACTATTTAGAACTGTTGTTAAATCTTCACAGGCAGTGGCCAACTAGTAGCCAAGCTGACTGAGAGCATTTTTAACTTGTATGAACTGAATTCCAGATGTTACAGGTCAAAATAAAACCACAGAAGTTAACAGGGAGCAGCCAAATCTATACTGAGAAGGTTCTGATTAGTACTGTAAATCTGAAATTACAGTACATAAACAAAGTGTTCACTGCAAACTCATTATTTCATAAACTCAGTTATGCACCAAACACACTATAGACTCATTCAACAAATATTTACTGAGTGCTTATATATACAAAAGGATCCCCTGGACTAAAGCAGAGAACAGAAAAAAGGCCTTTGTAGAGATCTCAGTTGCACTCTGGGAAGTGGTCATATTGAAAAAGCTAATTAAGACATTAGGGAATTGGAAACAACATAAAGAGAACCAGGGTACCAGACCCCATTTGGTCTTGCAAACAGCTTATCTTTCTTTGATTTTGTGAAACACTCAGTTTAATGGTTCCTCCTACAGTTTCATGAAACATATGCATATTTTTAATTTAAATTAGCCCTACTTTGAAATTTGTGTGACAGAACATTGAATATCACATAATCCAAAAGCTCTCACTTTATAGGTGACAAAATTAAGGCCCTTCAAGAGTCACTCAATATCACACAGTCAATGGCAACACCAGAACTAACACCAGATCTCCTGCTTCCATGTCCAAGATCTTTGATGCCTCTGGAGTGGAAAAGGAAGGGGTCAAAAACCAAGTTTTGTGGGGTGCCTAACTGGCTCAGTTGGTAGAGCATGCAACTCTTGATCTCAAGGTTGTGAGATCAAGTCCCATGCTGGGTGTGGAGCCTATTTAAAAAAAGAAAAACTAAAAAACCTTACTTGGGATTCACACCTCTATATACTTCAGGACTACATTAGTATCAAACTGGATCAATAGTATTACTAAGAATTTCCCAACTCAATCAAATACCCGTTATAATCTACATCAAATTTTTTAATAACATATTAACCTCATAAAATATTTACAAAAGGCCAGGAAACTATAAAGACCCAATATATCTATCCCATGTGGTACCAAGATTCAAATCTGTCTATAAGTAATAATCTGGATTTTCACTATGCATACTGACATCAATCTCTAAATGTTGAATATAGTACATTATTTATGTTATTAATAATTACCAGTTTGCAAACTCTTTTGCCCATGGACCACAGTAAAATTATAGTTTAGGTTGCAATCCTTAAAAAAAGGAGCAGTACATATCCCCACCATGAGTGAAACACTGCCATTTTCCATTCTTTTGTATCTCAGTGTTTTAAAAAATTCTTGTCTCCACCAACATGAATTCCCAATATTAATGAGTGGCAATATGAAAAACACTAACTTTGAAGACTGGTTTTCAAGATTAAAAAATTTTTGAAGCTGCCAGTAAAATCCCAACCTCCCATGGGGTAGAGATAGGACAGTCACAAATTAAATACATCCACTTTTTCTTTTAGGGGTGCCTGGGTGGCTCAGATGGTTAAGCATCTGCCTTCGGCTCAGGTCATGATCCCAGGGTTCTGGGATCGAGCCCCACATCTGGCTCCTGGCTCAGCAGGGAGCCTGCTTCTCCCTCTCCCTCTGCCTCTCTCCCTGCTCATGCTCTCTCTCTCTCTCTCTGTGTCTCAAGTGAATAAATAAAAATCTTTATTAAAAAAAACCTCGAAGAAATACTTCATTAAATCCTTGGATTCCATATAATATAGTTGAAAACCACTGACAGTTTTACTGAGATACCTGGAAACACAAGCATAGATATTTCTCTTTTGCTTATGACCTTCAAGAAATAATTTCAGCCAAAAATCAGTACTTTTGAAATGCAAAGTTTTATAAGGAGTGGTATTACATCAAAGAACAGCAGTGAGGGGCACCTGAGAGTGTCTGCCTTTGGCTCAGGTCGTGATCTCCAGGTCCTGGGATCAATCCCTGTGTCCAGCTTTCAGCTCAGCAGGAAGTCTGTTTCTCTTTCTCCCTCTCCCTCTGCCCCTCCCCCCCACTCGTGCTCTTTCTCTCTCTCTCTAATAAATAAATAAATAAAATCTTTTTTAAAAAAGAAAGAACATCAGTGATTAGAAAGAGTTCTAAGTGACTAATTTGCCACTGGGAAATATTAGGCATAGGGAAGAATCAAGCCCATAATTCTAAATTTATGAGCTCAGTATTTCAATATTTAAATTATTTATAAGTTAAATTTAAATAAATTTAAGTAATTTTTCTTCAAGCAAAATGATAAGAATAAAATTACATAATTCATTATGCTACCATTCTTTTGAGAATATCTTTTGATAACCTATCTAAATATGTAAAATAGAATAAATCTTTACTCTAAACTATGTCCTCTGGAGGCAAAATAAAGGCAAAGTTTAATAATATGCTTTCTAAGCTGATTATTCATTT
Source organism: Halichoerus grypus (assembly GCF_964656455.1). Classification (NCBI taxonomy): domain Eukaryota; kingdom Metazoa; phylum Chordata; class Mammalia; order Carnivora; family Phocidae; genus Halichoerus; species Halichoerus grypus. Next base: position 21,591,510 of record NC_135727.1, on the reverse strand, counting down.
TGATATTTTTGCATAATTTATTTATTTTAGATTAATTCTACAGTCCTAAATAATTGTAGCCTACTAGATTGACAAATGGCTAATTTAAGCAAGAGCCCAGAATTTCTAATATCTAAGAATGTATGCAGATATATATTTTTCTATTCAAAGACCAAACTGAAAGTTGGGTCTATGCATAAACACAAAACACAATGCTCTCCATACAAATAGAGAAGGTTCCATTCATGTGTGTAAGCACACACATGGGTGCATGTATACCAAGTCAAAGTCAAAAATAAAAAAATTAAACATAAAAAATTAAGTCTTGCAAAATTACACAGTTTTGGAGTCAAATAGCACAACTGATAGAGTCACTGATAAGATACACTGTCAATAAGGACTTTTTTTATAAAAAGATATTTAAAATGCAACTCAAAAACGCTGAGGTTAATGACCTAGTTGAAATTAAATGCAGATAAGCATAGTAATGGATTGTCTGTTATTAATAAGTAACACATCTACTTCACAGGAGTGTTGTGAGAATTAATTAATATATAAAAAGCACTTAAACAGAGCCTTAACGTAGAGTTATTTACTAGTAGCGGTCAACTTCAATGTCTTTTATGGTAATAGTAGGCAACTTAACCCCAGAAATGATGTTATTCTTGATGGCCTCTTTAAACCTATTTCTCACTTACTCTCGCATCCTTGTCTCCGACGAAACAAATAACACGTAGAGATGGGACCCATCGTTTAAATTCATTCATCCAGTTGTATAAAGTAGACTTTGGAACTAAAACCATGTGAGGTCCAGGAATGTTTCGGTAATGTTTCAGGTAACCAAGCAAAGCAATCGTTTGTAAAGTCTTACCAAGACCCTGCATTACCATTACAAAGAAAAAAATCCATAAGTGTTTATTTAATGAAACATTTTGTTAGTAATAACATTGCAAAAGACATTTGTCAACTATGTCACATAAGGAAAAATTTAAAGACCTTTGTTTTTTTAAGTGAATAACCATTCCAATTTGTACTTACTGTGTGCACAAAAAGAAACCAGGGACTTGCAGGTAGAAAGCTGCTTTGTTGCTCCTCTTAAAGGAGCAAGCAGTCTACTTTATAATTTTTTCTAAAGGCAAAATTAGGGATTTCATGTGTATGTGTTTCGCACTCATTTCCCTTATCAGCCTGCTTAGATACTGGTCCTTCTTTCCCATTGCCCCCAACATTATTATAGCCCAAGCATGAAATATTCAGACTATGCATCTCAAGGGACTTGTGGCTCTCTGTACTTGCATCTCACACCCTTGAAGACCTATGGAACCATAAAAGAACAGAACATAAAAGAACTCTGCAGCCAGAAAGGGCCTTAGAGATCACCTGGTCTGGTGAACTTTTTAAAAAATAGCATATTGAGGGGCACCTGGTTGGCTCTGTCATTGGGCGTCTGCCTTCGGCTCAGGTCATGGTCCCAGGGTCCTGGGATTGAGCCCCGCATCGGGCTCCCTGCTTGGCGGGAAGCCTGCTTCTCCCATTCCCGCTCCCCCTGCTTGTGTTCCCTCTCTTGCTATGTCTCTATCTGTCAAATAAATAAATAAAATCTTCAAAAAAAATAGCATATTGAACACCACGAACCCACCACCTAACTGATGAGAAAGGGAATAATGTTCTATGCTGTGTGGTCTTTTAAAAGAGTTTCTGGGGGCGCCTGGGTGGCTCAGATGGTTAAGCGTCTGCCTTCAGCTCAGGTCATAATCCCAGGGTCCTGGGATCGAGCCCTACATCAGGCTCCCTGCTGGGCAGGGGGCCTGCTTCTCCCTCTCCTTCTCCTGCTCTCCCTGCTTGTGCTCTCCCATGCTGTCAAACAAATAAAATCTTTAAAAAAAATAAAAATAAAAAATAAAAGAGTTTCTGGCTTTATCTCTATGCAAGGTATATATTTGCGTTTATAAACCTAGGCTTAAACTATTTTTATAGGGTTTATCCCATCTAATATTTCACTTAATGAGATGCATCAAAACCTTAAAATATCTAAAATTCCTTAATCAAGTAATTCCATTTTTAGGAATCCCATGGAAATAATTTGAAAGGTGCAGGAAAACTAAATTACAAGGGTTCTTACAACAGTATTATTACATACCATATGTACATATATATCAACCCATACATACTAAATATATGAAATATATACTATATACTACACATCAATCCAAATGACCCGCAATAAGGGAGGAGACGAATAGAACTATGGTAACTCTCCAGGATTAATTGTTATAGAGTAATTAACAATTACTTTTACAAATATTTGAATTATGTAAAAAAATGTATGAATATGAAGAAATCAGAATACCAAATTATACATACAATATGATCGCAACTATGTAAAATAAACACATCTGGAGTTAAAATACTAAAATGAAATATGCCAAAATGTCAACTGATTATTTCTAGGTAGCATAATTATAATTTACTTTCAATTTTTTTCTTGATTTTTTCCAAATTTTCTATACTCCTTATTAAAGTATCTTTCCCTTTTTTAATAATCAAAAAGTTATCTGGTATCAGCATAAATTCAGTATGAAGGCTCTTTAGATCCTTTAGACAGGTTGCAGCCAAGAGGAGCTTGGGGCAAATAATCCTGGTCTTTCTGTTATCCAATTAACCAAGCTCCTCCCCCTTTGAGCTAATTGTAGTCTCCAAACCAGAATACTAAATATAAGGACCTACAGACCCTTGATTTAAAGGACCTCCTGCCACACACCTAACAGCTGCTCAGCATCTATGGGATCAACTACTACACTACATGTTACTTAGCAAAAATAGTCATGTAAATATGGCTCCAGAGATATGAGTATCACTGGGTCATAAAAATCTAGAACTCCCCCCCCCCCCCGCCCTCTCTTAAATCCCATCTTACTCATTTGGTCTTAAAATACCAATGTAGGCCTTCATGTACTCCCCTGATCTGCTGAATTAGCATCTTAAATGGTCTTACTTCTTCTCTTTGGTCATTTTATTTATATGCCCATCATTCCTTAGCTTACTTCCCAGGTCCCCCCTGGTACTCTGCTATATCAGGACTCAACATTGCTCTTTACTTTTTTTTTTATTCCATCTAGTCACTTTCTGAATGCTCACACATTGAGGTGCTTACATGCATTCATTCATGGTTTCATCATTTATTGTTTGGTTATATACCCCCACTTCATTACCAAAAGGATTTCAGGTCGCCTACAAAGAAAATATGTTTCAGGTGGCCTACAATGAAAACATGGAACATAAATTAATGGTAAAATAGAAATAAAGAAGGGCCAAGGGAAGATTAGAAGGTATAGAATAGAAAAAGGCATAAAGGCACAATGGGCTGGCCATTATGTTACACAGGGTCTCCATTTTGGCATTCATTTCGGCTCTGAGTTTCCTGGAAGCCAAAGTGCAAACAAAAACAAAAGTACAAGGAGGTTTTTTAAACCATATGAGGAAATCGCACTAAGAATTTGTAGCCTGTGAAAGTATATGTTCTAGAGATTACTTAAAGAAACAATTCTAGACTTTACAAATGCCTTTTACATTATAACTAAATAAAGCAATTAGCCTCCAGGCCTCAGAGGGACAATACAGCTCAGGTATTTCAAATTTACATAAAAATTGATAACTGAGATTGTGTTTTTAGCTATCAACTCCTTACCATTTCATCTGCCAAGATACCATTGACTCCATTTTCATACAAAGAGATCAACCAGTTCAGCCCTCGAATCTGATAATCTCTCAGTGGTCCTCCTTTCACATCTGAAAAAGAAATCAAGACATCTCATACTTTCATTAATACAATCAACTACAGGGGTGCCTGGGTGGCTCAGTTGGTTAAGCATCTGCCTTCGGCTCAGGTCATGATCCTGGGGTCCTGGGATCGAGCCCCAGGTGTGGCTCCCTGCTCAGTGAGGAGTCTGCTTCTCCCTCTGTCCCCCTCCTCGTGCTCTCTCATGCGCGCTCTTTCTCTCAAATAAATAAATAAAACCTTTAAAAAAATATAATCAAGTATAATTTTTCTAAAACCAAATTGGAAAAAAAATACCAACATAATAAGATACTTACATGAAGGTGACACCTCAAATCTAACACACACATTAGATGTTTTCCGACTCTCTGAGAGTAGCTCTTCATCTTCTTCTTGTTCTGTGCGCCTGTGGCGGTAGCTGAAATGAAAACAAATACCTTTATATTCAACCCAAATGCTAAGCTGTCAATTAAGTCACTACACATTGCTAATGTCTGTCATGAAAAAAAAAATGGGTTATCTAAGGTCTTGCTTAGAAGTTGGTAGAACCAGCGTACATTTTTATTGATTTCTAGTGAGAAAAAATAGTTGCCTCCAAAACTTACTTACACTGACAATAACCTTATTTTTTTAATACAGAATTATACTGAGTAAGTAAAGAGGGAATGAGAATATAAGAGGAGGGAGAGGTGGGGACAGGAGGAAGAGAGGGAATAAAGTAGAGAGAGATGCCAACGTACTCTCCAGCAGAAATTAAGCTCTGCTTGTCATCTTTCTTTATTCGAGGACGTCCCAATTTCATGTTCAGAGGAGATGTTGGAGATTTCTGTGCTGAAGGTTGAATGAAATGTGCAAAAAGTTCTGTCTGCTTTAATAAAAATTCAAATCTCTTTGCTCGGTCTGCTTTCTAATGTACAAAACAAAAGAAAAAGTAATGATTTTCTTTCTTATTCAAGGTTATTTAACAAAGACTTATATTGCCCTTCTACTTTGTACTATGTTCTAAGCACTTTAAACATACTAACTCATTTAATTCTCTTCGTAAACTTATGAGGTGGGTACTAATATTCTCTCCATTTTACAGATGATAAAAGTAAAGCACGGAGAGGGTAACTAACTTGCCCAAGTTCCCACAGCTAGTAAGCAGAATTTGAAAATGGCATTTTCAGATAGTTTGAATAGAAGCCAAGTGATTTAAAAGCAGTAAATGCCCCAATAAAAAGTACCCTGCTTAAAGAGTCAGGGCCAAAAAGCAAATCCTCTTTCCAAAACATAACGATTTTCTTTTCCTAGTGAACAAAATAAAGCATCATAATATACAATATATCCTAAATACAGAAATATAAATTATTAGCTATAATATACATATACCATAGACTGAACTCTTAAGAATTTTCAAGTTGCATCTAGGAATAATTATTAACATCTTAGAATACAGTGTCATCCTGTCTCAAAATACTGTGAGTGTGTGGTACAATAATGTAATAAATATTTCTCTCTTCAATTACAATGATCTGGAAAATGGCACTTTTTTAAAGATTTTATTTATTTGAGAGAGAGAGAGAGAGAAAGAGAGTGCAAGAGTGGGGAAAAGGGCAGAAGGACAAGCAGACTCCCCGCCAAGCACAAAGCCCGATGTGGGGCTTGATCCCAGGGCCCCGAGATCATGTCCTGAGCCAAAGTCAAATACTTAACTGACTGAGCCACCCAGGTGCCCCTGGAAAATTGCACTTTATGCTAATAATATAAAAAGTTTGTCTCCAAAGTGAGCAGGATTTGGAGGAAAAATATATACACACACGTAAGTAAAACAGTTAATATATATTAACTATTAAAAATTGGTATGTATTATAATTTCTCAATAAATTGTAAAAGGGCATAAAACTTATACCACATTAGTGAAATAAAACTTCACTAAAAAATCTTAGAGGACCAAAAGATGTATACCTCATTCTAGATAAAGAAAAAAATGAAAATTATTTTTTAATTCCCAATCACTTTCTGACCACAGGGTAGAGAATATTTGATTGCTAATGAAGGTTGCATAATTAATAACACCAGAAACGTACAAGAGTTCATTAACATAAACACAAGAATTAGACAAATATATTCAGACCAGAAATTGGAAGGAGGCCAAAACTTTTCCATTTTATGTTATCCTCACTGGAATGTTGTTTTTAGAGTTGTTAAAACATTAACTGTCTGCGTTAGATGTGACCTTAGACATTTAGGCATGGATTTTGGTAAAATCACTATGAGCAGCCAAAAAATATACTTCATCTCTACTCATTTTTATAATATTACTGCAAAAACAACCCCTCAACAAAAAAGTTCAGTTCCAACTAAAATGAAAACTAAAATATGGAATTTAGTGAATAAAAATTTTTAAAAAATGAAAAATTAAATTAAATATATGGCAAAGCAGTAGGTGGGCATCACTGAGATTATACTGCTTAAATATGTAATATTTCCAGGTACCAGGCAAATGTCCTCCAGAAAATGTGTTATTATATTATATGTTTTACAATGTGTTAACATTCATTAATATATTCAAAGCAAGAAGAGAGAAAGAAAAAAATATCAGTCTGGCTTTGCGACCTGCTTTCTTTCAGCCAATATTTTTATTTTTAGCATAAAACATCTTATGATGGAGGTGGCAGGGTGGCTCAGTCAGTTGAACATCTGACTCTTGGTTTTGGCTTGGGTTGTGATCTTGGGGTCCTGAGATCCAGCCCCCGAGTCTGGACTCTGGGCTCTGTACTCAGTGGGGAGTCTGCTTGAGGATTCTCTCTCCTCCTCTCCCTTTACCCCTCCCCCAGCTTGCTTGTGCGCCTTGTTCTCTCTCTCAAATAAATGGATAAATCTTAAAAAAAGAAAATCTGGGGCACCTGGGTGGCTCAATCAGTTAAGTGTCCAACTCTTGATTTCGGCTCAGGTCATGATCTCAGGGTCCTGGGATGGCGCCCCACACTGGGCTCTGGACTCAGCAGGGAATCTGCTTGAAGATTCTCTCCTTCTCCCTCTCCCCCATCCGTCAAATAAATAAATAAATCTTTAAAAAAAAACATCTTAAGGGCAGCTGTGTGGCTCAGTCACTTAAGCGTCTGTCTTTGGCTCAGGTCATCAGCCCAGGGTCCTGGGATCGAGGCGGATGGCGGATTGGGCTCCCTGCTCAGCAGGGAGTCTGCTTCTCCCTCGCCCTCTCCCTCCTCCACCCCCTCATACTCTCTCTTACACTCTCTCACAAATAAATAAGATCTTTTTAAAAATCTTATTATGGGGGGCGCCTGGGTGGCTCAGTTGGTTAAGCAACTGCCTTCGGCTCAGGTCATGATTCTGGAGTCCCGGGATTGAGTCCCGCATCGGGCTTCCTGCTCGGCGGGGAGTCTGCTTCTCCCTCTGACCCTCCCCCTCTCATGCTCTCTGTCTCCCATTCTCTCTCTCAGATAAATAAATAAAATCTTAAAAAAAAAAAAGAGAGAGATTTAAAAAAAAAAATCTTATTATGGGATAAAGAGCACTGAACAAAAGTGAAGAGATATGACTTCTGTTCCCAACTATTCCATATAGTTTCTCTGATCCTTATTTTCTCATCTGAAAACAAAGAGATTCATTTATTCAACAAAATCTATTATGATGAGGCTGCCTGGGTAGCCCAGTGGGTTGGGCATCTGACTTTGGCTCAGATCATGATCTCTGAGTCCTGGGATCAAGCCTCGAGCCCCGAGCCCCGCATTAGGCTCCCCAGTCAGCAGGAAGTCTGCTTGTCCTTCTCCCTCTGCCTCTGCCCCTCCCCCTGGCTTGTGCTCTCTCTGTGTCTCTCAAATAAAAAAAATACTTTTTAAAAAATCTATTATGACTGATTATATATTAAATTACTTTCCAATTCTAAAATCTATGATCCTGTATTCATTATACACACACATGAATTTTTTCAGTCTTTCACATCTCCTCTGTAAAAATCAACTACGGTGAAACTAATGTTAAGATTAAGTATCAACTATACTTCAATACGAAAAAAATCAACTACAGTATTCACTATCCTACCCAAGAATATATTTACCATTTTCTCTTCATATTCTGGGTCCATTTCCTTTTCAGATTTAGAAGCTTTAGCAGCAAGTTTGAGTTGAAACGAAGAAACATTTTTCTAGAATTTCAAAAAAAAAAATAAGCCATCAAATTACAAAGCAATATCTTAAAAGTGGTCAACATTTTCATTTGAAGAAAGTAAAAAGTAATTAAATACTAAATAAATAAATGAACATGGGCCACACATAGACCAATGATGAGAGCATGTCATGAAGCAGGGCTTATAATTAATCCAGTTCTGTGCACCTGAGGTCCAATAAAAAAATCTGAATTCTTAAAACCAGAGAAATAACATTAATTAAAATAAACACCAAAAGGTGAAACATTAAGCCTTTTCACCTATTTTTTAATTTAAAGCATAAAAAAGCATATAACCATTGAATAGAAGATTTAAAATCTAGAATATGCTAATATTATCAACCACAAACCAAAAAATTCAAGGAAAGTAAATATTAATTCTCAGAAACACTTCTTTATGTAATGGAAATAAGCCAGACTTTCAGAAGAAGACTGTGGTTTCTGTTCCTGAAAAGACACTTTTTATTGTTTTCATATTCTAATCAGAACATTTAAACTTTTTTATATAATGCAATGTGTTCATTTCTATTTAAATAATAAAACAGTACAGTTTCAAACTTTTGATTTATGTTAATTTTCTCCAACTGGAGAGAAAAGTATTTTAAACCATATTACATAAACATTTTGTAGAAGCAGTTTCTCAATGCTATCAACTATTAACCGTTGATATTTAAAAAGTTGTAATTTAGTGAAAACTGGCATAAATCAGCTTCTTAAAAATACTGAAATTATCTGGAGGGTGATTTCATGAATGCCATCCTTAGTAAAGATAAGCTTGTACTTGTAAATATAAATAGGCATATAAAATATACCTCCTTCCCTGTAAGGAGAAATAAAATAATAAAAACACAAATCTACACCTTAGTACCAGAGCCAAGAGTATTTCATTTTTAACACAGACTTTGTACAAGTCAAAACACAAATGTTTGTGAAAACTAAAGAAATTATGTCCATTTTATCATGGCTTTTGTCAACCAGTTTCTGAAAACTTAGGTCCTAAATCAACAACAGAATGTGGTCTTAAACATAAGAAAGACAGGACTCTGGGGTGGCTCAGTCGTTGAGCATCTGCCTTTGGCTCAGGTCATGAGACCGGGGTCCTGGGATTGAGCCCCACATCGGGCTCCCTGCTCTGCGGGAGGCCTGCCTCTCCCACTCCCCCTGCTTGTGTTCCCTCTCTTGCTGTGTCTGTCAAATAAATAAAATCTTTAAAAAAAAAAAAAAAGACATGACTCCGATAGTTCATGAGTATGTCTTCCAACATTTACTGAAATTTCTAATTTGAGAAAATCCAAACGAAGATTATGGAATTTGACCCATGTCAGGGTTCTACTTTGAAGCACTGATCAGATACTGTTCAGTTATTCTTAACCCAAATAATAGCCATCTTGACTTAAGCACCTCATATGTATATATAGTCTATGTGGGATGTTTTGAATGTAATCCTGGATGGGCAAGGATAGAAAAATGCTAAAATTCTCTCAATCCCACACTTTCAAACTGTCACATATACTATAAATCTGATTTTATTTTCAAAGCAACAAGTAAAGGAAAACTGGGTTAAAAAAAAAAATCACACCTTTATCATTACCTGAAAAGCTATATGTAGTTTTCTAACTTTCAAAACAGTCAAAATTACTTCCCCTCATATACACAAGTGTATATCTAATAATGTGGGACATAGATTTTACTTATGGAAAAATTAAAGCTTTAATTAGAAAAAATTTCACTCAATACTCTTGCCTACCTTGTGGTAGAATACCATAAAATTTAATTATATGCTGATTAAAATTCCTAATCTTGAGCAGTGCTATTAAAAGCTGTGGGTAATTACTTAATTGGCACTATCTTCCACAACAAATTTTAAAATACCTACCTTCTAAACCTTCTCCTTTGTATATTTTCAAAAATACACTTCTCACACAAGATAAAAAGTGACTAAGATATTCTAATGAATTTCTTATAGATTTTTTTTTAAGATTTTATTTATTTGACAGAGAGAGCACAAGTAGGCAGAGTGGTAGACAGAGGGAGAGGGAGCAGGGAGCCCGACGCGGGGCTCGATCCCAGGACTCTGGGATCATGACCTGAGCCGAAGGCAGACGCTTAACGACTGAGCCACCCACGTGCCCCAATTTCTTATAGATTTTATTATCTGGTAGTTTAGATGCCATGAGAATACAGCACAAGGTCATCAGGATGCCCTGTCTTCAAGACCATGACCTTTTTCTTGATGTTTTCATTACCAAAAATACCAACTCCAACTTCCAGTGTTAGGTTATCCAACTATCACTTAAACCCAAGTAAGTTCAAGAACCAGAAGACAAGCAAAAATACCTTTCTGTCGCTGAATGTCACAAGTCAATCTACTAATTATGCATCACAAAATGCTCTTCTTCAGAGCCGATTTTCTTTTATTTGATACACAATTCTAGCAAGTTCGATAATCTGGCTTGCCATACTACAGAGAAAAGCAGCAGCAAATGACATGGGAAAGACCACTAGAAGAAGGGACAATGTAAACAGCAGGAAGGGATGGCAGAAGCCCAGGACTACAACATGAGTTCCACCGCAATTACATCCCTTTTCCTTACTATTCAGGTGTGATTACTTCCCTCTGCCTGCATCACTTGTACTTTTGTCTTTTTGTATTTTTACAGTTGTTTTAAACGGTTTTATGGTTTTATAACATCTATGTCCTTTATTATAAATTCTTTCTGATGAAAGTAGTAAAAAATGATAGCTAACAGCCTGACAATTGAAGGAGAGAGAAAAATCATTAAGAAAATCAACACAATACTGGAACTGTCTGGGAAGTGGTTATTTAATTGAGGGGAAACAGCACCTCAAATGCCTTTGTATCACTTCCAGAGTACAATAACTAATGAACATGAGGAACACGTTAATCTGCACTTTCAGTATATCACTTAAGGAGTCAAGGGAGTGATCTATTTAGATTTGGCGGGGCGGGGGGGGGGGGGTGCCAAATTACTTTATTTGAAGGAATGACACAAATGAAAGAACTTAAGTAGATGGTTTGGTATTCTTTAGATTTTTCAGGAAAAATAAAAAAGATGCGGTGACTAGAGTAATAAACTTCAGGTATTCAAAAAGTTCCTGCCACGCAACACCTCATTTCCCTATGCTGAGCAGACAAATGAGGTATTATTAGGCAATTTCTGATGAAGTTACAGAATTCATGAATAGCTATGTATCAATTCAGTGTTCCATAGGTTTTTTATTGATTCCCAATCTTTTCACAATTCAAAAAATTTACACAATCTGGAAATTCAGCAACCTTTACTGCCATACAAAAGATAGTTTAGCCCTTACATTTGCCCAGTCTAGGGAATAAAAGGCACCTAGACTCATGTCTGAATTCCCCAATATTTGATTTTATATTGATACTTGGTATTTGACCCATCTTTACAATATTGTCTTACTGATGCAAGTACCACAAAGATCTTAAAATGTGCATGTTTTCTATGGTTTTCACTTAGCACTACAATTGTCTTTCTGTTTAGTCAACCTTGTAACAGTAAAATATGTCACTTAAACAACTGCTGCATTTAAAATTAATTCATGGCAAAAGCTGTTAATTTCCCTCAAAAGCTTTTCATTTGGTCGTATCATATCAGGTAATGATTCAGACAAAGCCACTTGAGATCTCTAAAGCATAATTTTAATTACCTACCATTTTTTTAATTGTGATATGTCTACTCGTAAATGGAAAAAAATCCACCCATAAAAGATCCATTCTACAATTTTATTATACATCAACAATCCTTATGTCCCATCCTATTTTTCATTTCAAATTCTGAACGTGTTTCATAGTTTCATTTGCATGTCTTGGTCCATATGAGAGATGCCTTATGGAGATAATACATATTTTCTAGATTTGGCTTTAATAAGGTATCTGAGCGGTCCCCTTATGTATGTTAGCAGCAGTTCATCTTATCGACGCTGGGTTAAAGAAAAATAAAAATAAAAAAAAAAAAAGCCCTGCGTGTGTCCAGGAGCCAGCAGCGCCCACTAGGAGAGGGAGGCGGAAGCCTGGAAGGCTTGGGGCCCCATTGGGGGACCATTTGGGTGGCCCCAGAGTGAAACACTATACCGTCGGGGGCGGGGCAGGAGAGGGTGAGGGTGCACACGTTGGAAATTTTCCTAAGCCAGCGTCCACGATTCCTCAGTTTGGGGTTTGGATGGCGGGCGGGGGGGGGGGGGCGGGTAGGACGCGGAGAGCTCATTTTCTCGGGGTGACACCCCCGCTTCAGCAGGCGGGACCAAACGAACAAGGGATGATTTTTTTGCTGCCACCTAAAAGGCCGACATTGTCATTCAAAAAAACAAGTCTCTCCTATCGTCCTCCGCCTCCCAACCACCAGCACCTTAAAATTCAAATTTAAAAAAATGAGCCCCAGCAGAACCCCTTTTGCGCGGGTGTGGGATTGAAGGGCCCAGATTTCCCAGGCAGAGGCCGACGGGAAGGGGGGGGAGAGGGAGCGAGCGAGAGGAGAGGGAGAGGCGGAGGCTTTTTCCTGCACAGCCCCATCCCCCACCCTGTTACCCCAGTTCCGGGAATGTGAATGGGGCCGGGGGCTGTCCAGGGGCTCCAAAGCCCCTAACTCCCGGGATAACGGGCACCCTCCACCCCGCGCCGCGCCCGCGCCCAGCCCCGCCCCCGCCCTCCAGGCGGCAAGGAGGAAAGGGGGAGGGGAGCGAATGCTAGACTGTTCCGCCGCCCCCCACCCCCAGCGCGCCCTCGGCCCCCATCCCCGTGGAGCTCCGCCGGTACCTGTCGGCGCCGAAAGGTCAGGGCTTGGGCCCCTCGGAGGGGTCCGGCTCAGGATTTGTTCACCAAACACACACACACACACACACACACACCCCCTTCCTATTTACCTCCTTCTTCTTCTCGCTCTTCTCCGTGGCCACGGTGGCTTCGGTGGCCGCGGCGGCCGCTCCCTCCTCCTTAGAGGTGGATGGCCCCGGCTGCTCGTCCTCTATGACCACGATTGTGGCGGTCGCATTAGCGGCTGCCACGGCGGCTGCCACTGCAGCGGAGTCCGGCTCCATGGCGTTGGAGCGGGAACGAGAAGGGGGACGAGGAAGGGGACGAGGGCTCCTGGGCGGCGGCAGTGGCTGCACTGGAAAGAGCTAGATGGAGCAGGGGTGGGGAATCACTCCGCTTCCAACCCCTTCGCTCAGCCCCCCCTTCTTTAAATAACCCTCAACCCTGCCCCACTTCCGTCCACCCACCCTACGTCATGGCCTCCCCCCCGTCACCCTCCCCCCTTCCTCCACCCCCCCCTCAACGATCGCGAGACTCCCCCTCCCCACCCAGAGCCCGGGCCGGCCCCGCACGACCAACTGTTGCCTGAGTGTGGGGCGCGGACTGGGGTAGAGGCGGGAACCCACAAGCCCGCGGCTCCCTAAAAATCTCCTTTCCCACACGCCCCCAACAGTCAGCCTGAGCTCCCCTCGCAGATGTGTGCAGAAGGAATCCTCTTTCCCTTAAATCTGCTCTTTGTACCTCAGGGCGCTCTCCCCTTCTTGCACAAAGAACTTTTCCTCTGCTTGTAACTGCACTGCAAAAGGTCTTTCTCACCATTTGCAAAGCCCAGAACCCATCTGGGGACTGCCCTTTCCCAGATCTCGAAAGGGGGATTGCTGGTGCTATTCCCACCTTTGTAAATTCTGCAGAAAGAGAAGCACTCCTTGAATCTCCCGATTGCAGCTGCAAACATTCTCTTACAAGGCAAAGCATGACTCTAGGGTTTTATGTATATTGCTCTATTTGCAACTCTGATACTTCTCAGATGGCCAATGTGCAGGGGCCCTTCTTTTGCCTTTTGCCTTCACCACTGAATTTTAAAACTCCTGCAGGGAGACAAGGTCAAGGGACTCACAGAACCTGGGGCAAATCATGGTAGGTACCCAATATTTGTAATTGGATTGAATTACTGTGAGTTTTTTGGTGCGTGTTCCTTTTGTACCCCTGTTATTAAGTAGTAATTAAATACCAATAATATGCATGATCATGGATATAAAAGCATTTTGTAAAGGGTGGGACAGTATGCAATGTCAATTATTAAATATTATTGTTTTTATTTTCACTATTTATTTTGATTAATTACGGGAAGATTTACATCTTAGTTTTTAAATTCAGTCATTAGGGAGGAAAGACAGCAAAACATGCCAAAAAAAGTAGACCAAACAACAATCACAAAATCTGCAATTTCCAAAGTGAAGCAAATGCTTTTCAAAGAGTAAAGAAATGATTACTTTCCCTCAACACACCTTCCTAAATTACCAACTAAAATCAAGTATGATTTCTGTGAATGGAAGGAAGGCACACAATTGCCCCCCAAATATCTCTTTTTCCTGGAGATAGTAGCCTAAATTCCTTTTTGTTTTAAAGCTGCCACTCCTTAGTATGCAAAATTCTTGTGACATTTTAGCTACTATTGGTCATTTACACCTTAGTGTGAAGGAGTGTGAGATCCTGTCCAGGGACTGGTTTTACACAGAAACACAGAGAAGTGTTTAGAGGAAAAGAGCAAGACACTGGTGACTGAAGGAGTGTGCCACTGAGACTGGTGGTACTAGCTTTGCTCTGATTTTACTTTCATTATGTTCTTATCATTTGCCCTCGTTTCCCATCCTGAAGTACACCTGTGTACTATGCAATGGGTATAGGGAGTCTCAGTATAACAATGGTTGATATTTCTGGAGCATCAACCTTAGTCAAAACGTGAGACGGAATTAAGTCACTTAACTGATCACTTGAAACACTATTTTTTCTATTAAACATGCAGATGTATTAAGGAATGAGCTACAGAGTTTGAACTGTCTCCAAATAAAAGCTTGAGACTTCCAGTTAGACGTCCTACCCCTTCCCCACTACCTGTTCTGTCTCCTCAGTCATTAAAAGTCGTTTGGTGGAGAATTCTGTTCAGGAAGGACTGAAAGCAAAGGATGCTGCAATGCATGCATCCACCTGACTTGAGAAGGATCCTTCTAGACAAGCAGAATGGAAGATTTCTTTTTCACCAAACTATAGCTATAAGAGGATAGAATTCCCCTTTCCTTGCCTGGGGCTTCAAAGGAAAAGGGGGTCAGTAAATACTTGTTATGTACTCTGTGTTCCTGCTAGTGAATATACTTTGTTAAATTGTATTTCTCATTGCCAATGTAGGGTATTTGGGTTAGATTGTGGGCTTAAATGCATTTTGTGAGGACATCTGGGAAAATCACATCCCTTTATAATACCTTTTCTGTGGAAATGTATTCCAAGTTCCAAAAAATAATTTAGAAATTAATTTGGGGGACAGAACATATTTGTATGTTGGCAATTTTCCATGTATGTATAATGTGATCCTTACTTTTTCAGGATGACATGGATGAAAGTGCTACCAAGTAATGAGTTTGGCTGGAAAGGTCAATGCTTGGTCCATAGACCTTGCTTCAGGATTCATGTAAATATTGCCCTTTGGCTTGTGGCAACAGCTGCTATTTACAGAGCATGTGCTATCCTTATTTGCAAATCTGCCTAAAATTCATGATCTGTAGACTTTGTTCAACAAGAGTCACCTCATTTCTGAACCTACTCAACACCTTGCTCTATCTGCTACTACTTCCTCCTATTTTGTCTTTTCATTTCAAATGGTCTTTAATTGCTATACTCCAGTAAGGTAGGAGAATAAAGCAAAATTTTATAGAGGACCTTGGAACCATATTTGAGAACCTCGACCAATCTTAGTCTACTGAACAATACATCCATTTTGGCAGATTGTGAATATTGCAGAAGTTATTCCATAGTCATTTTGTATAGCCAAATTCAGTAGCTGCCAGAATGCGTGTGCAGTGGTGGTATTAAGTACTTTTATAAAGTTCATGAAGGCAAGGTCAAAGACTTGGTGTTCATTTTTTTATCCTGTATCTGGAATTTATCACTGAAACTACAGTATGACTTAAAACTACATTGTGATCCCACTTATCAATGTTCTTCAGAAGCTGGTACAAAGGATTCTGGTCACAGTATCTTGCTTACAACTATAGTAACAATTCTGTTCACAGCAGTAAACTTTCTCACCATTCTTCTTGAAGAGATGTATGATAGTGGCATTTTTGAAAATGTGGTATTTCCTTGGTGCTCTGTATATTAAGGAAAAGGTAATCGTAATGGCTAGTATGCATCAACCATTTCTTGAGCACCCACTATTGCATCAAGCACTGTGCTAGGTTCCTGACATATGATATTGCTAATCCTCCTGGTAATTTTATGAAATAAATGTTATGATCCCTATTTTACAGATCAGAAAATGGAGACTGAGGCTACATAACTCATCTAAGGTCTCACAGCTAGTGACAAAAGCCAGATTCAAATCCCAGACCGGCTGGCTCCAAACTTCATCTTTCCACTTCACCTTTATTAAGTTCTTTGTTCTTCACAGGGCTTCCTCCTTGACAATAGAAATCATATTGAGAAAATTACTAAAAATATTTCTGCCATCTGTCTCCATAGTGTTCCCTCTGGATTTATGAGGAGACACTGTCACTCTTCAGGCTCTGGTAGTATGCACAGCCAGATAATTGCTTTAGTTCCACAGAAAAGTTGCTGTAAGGTGGAGGTTAGAGAATAACTTGGGATTCTTGCATGGCTTGTACCCAAAGTAAAGTCTCAGAAGAGTAATGGGACTCAGGACACAGTGCAGGGTCAGGGAAAACCTAACTGAAACAACGTAAATGTGCGAGAGGAAGTGTTTGCAAAATGTTGTACGAAACATCCGTAAATGGAATACTATACAATCATTATGAATGATTATGGAAGTACGTATCTATTGGCATGGAAATATGCTGCTAATAGATCTCTTGTTTTCCGTTTTTCAAGTTTTTCATTTTATTTGTTTCATTATGTGTTTATAAAGTATTTGAAAAAAATTAAGTATTTGAGTCTCAACAGTCAAAATTATGTTTAAATATATACTCATAGAATCTCTACTACAACACTGCCTTATCTTTTTCCTGCTCCCAACAAGTAGCCACTTCAGTATTCTTTTTGGTTGTATTTCCCATTTTTACACCAAAACCTGGCTATGTCATGTTCTCCACATATAGTGGAGATCACTCCATATTAGATTAGTAGTCTTTCTCGGATTTTTATAGCTCCACATTATATAATCATGTGTCTCCCCTCATTTCCTAGGTCGTTTTCATCAAGGCACGTCAATATGACAAATTCTGCCAAATAGGATAGGAGTAGAATAGATGTCTCTCTTCTAGGCCAATTGTGTAAGAGCCAATTTGTGACCTTGCTCCCTGTTCCTTTGCAGTCATGATCACAGAGGCCCCTAATATATTGTTGAGTGAAAAAAGGCAAGCAACAAAATAGAATGATCCCATTTTTGAAAAGCAAGAAAGAAAGGAAGAAAGAAATTGTTTACACAAATAGAGTTCCACAAAGGAAAAGGTCTTAAAGGTTCTACTCCAAATGTTAACAGTAGTTGTAGCAAGGTGGTGGGATTATGGGTGACTTTTTTTCTTATTTTTGTCCCTTTATTATTTCTAATTTTCCTTGATGAAGGTGTTTATACTTATATAATGAATAAATAACATTTTAAAAGATTAATTGAAAAATATTGCTCAAAAGTACACAGGTTGAAATAATCCCTAACAGATGGAGTAGGAACTAGTAGACAGGATGAGGCAAAAAAGGGAAAGAACAGTTTCACACTAAAGAGACAGTGCAGTGCAGTTATTTAATGTGTAAAATAAGAGAAGGAATATAAATTACTGGGCTATTTACAATAATGTTACCTGGTTAAGGAGCAGTTTTTGACATTATCATTTTAAGTTGTATGTAAAAGGTTTTTTCTACTTTTAAAAATTATCACACAAATCCTAGCTCTGAAAAAAGATATAGCCAATTTTTCAAACACTTTCCACCCTGGAATTATATACACCAAAGCGTGCCCTAAAACGTGTAACACATGCTAAGTAATCTGAATTGGGTTTGCTAAAAGCACATGGTGAATATTATTAGAGGCAGAATAGCATAATTATTACCAACTTGGGCTCTAGAGTCAGAAAGACTTGGAGTTCAAATGCTACCAAATTATTTAACCTCTCTGAGCCTCAGATTTGCATCTGTAAAATGGATATAATATGTGACTCAGAACTAACTGGAATTAAAATAACAATTTTAAAACAACCTAACTCAGAGTGGCTTTATGAGGATTTAATGTAAAAGTATATGTAAAACATTTAACATTGTCTTAGCATGTAATATGCATTCAATGGATGGTCATTAACAAGAAGAAAAAAAGGAAGGTGATGCATTGGGCATCAGACTGAGCCAAGGGAAAAGCTAGGACATGAGAAGGTCCGTCTGGAAGTCATTCCTGAACTAAAGTGAGAATAAAGCAAAACTGTTGTCTGCCAAGTTAATTTTTTCTGTTCATTATCATTTATTAGGGTCAGCAATTTGGTGCAATTACACTTCCTGAAAAGTAAGTTTTGGAGAGAAGCAGTAAAAGAAGGAGAAGAGGATCAGGACACTTCCCTACATAGAACATGACCTCCTTGAGACAGGGACCATATCTGATTCATCTTTGTTAAAAGGCTGCATGAAATGAGGTGGAAGGAAGAGGGCACTGGGGCTGGCTCCCTAGCCTTCATTGTGCCCTCCACCCTCCACATATATCCTTCAGATTTTATGTTGCCCTCTGTGGTTTCTCCCACTTTTCCTCCTCTAATTTTGACCTAGGTGTCTATTTTGGCCAGATTTCACATGCATAGAAATATATTTATAGAACACTTTTGAGGGCTCTTTTACAGCTTACCCACTATGGGTAGAACAAAACATGAAGGGCTATGATGGCTCGCAAAGAAAATGGATTAGGTCCTTGCCCAGCGCCTAGATCAATGGTCTCAAACTTTAACACATACGTCAGCATCACCTGGAGGGCTTGTTAAAACTCAGGTGGCTTGCCCCACTCCCAGAGTTTCTGAATAGGTTTGGGGTATGGCTAGGAATTTGCCTTTCTCTTTTTTTAAAGATTTTATTTATTTATTTGACAGAGAGCGAGAGAAAGCACAAGCAGGGGGAGCAGCAGAGGGAGAGGGAGAAGCAGGCTTCCCACTGAGCAGAGAGCCTGACACAGGGCTCCTTGTGGGGCTCCATGTGGGGCTCGACATGGGGCTCAACCCCAGGACCTGGGATCATGACCGGAGCCAAAGGCAGATGCTTAACCGACTGAGCCACCCAGGCACCCCAAAATTTGCCTTTCTAACAAGTTCCCAGGTGATAATGATGCTGCTGGCCAAGGGACCACACCTTAGAACCAGTGACCTAGACTAGAGATCAGCAAACTTTTTCTGTAAAAGGCCAGATAGTAAATATTTCAGACTTTTTGGTCCTTGAGGTCTTTGTCACAATAACCTCTGTTGCGGTAGCATGAAAGCAGCCAAATCAATAGGTAAACACATGAGAATAGCTGGGTTCCAATAAAGCTTTATTTATGGACACTGAAATTTGAATTTCATATAATGGAATATCATTCCTCTCTTGATTTTTTGAACAATTTAAAAATATGAAAACCATTATTAGGTTGAGGGGCATACAAATATTGACATCAGGCAGTGTTCACTGATTCCTGCCTGGAAAAGGCGCATTATCTAAGGAAGACAAAACAAATACAAGTGGATAAAAGAGACATAACAAAGCAGTAAACGTATGAGGTGTTTAACCTCAATAGTCATCGGGGAAATGCAAATTGAAGCCACAATGAGATACTGGTACACATCCACTAGAATGGCTAAAAATGTTTTAAAGATTAACAATGACAAGAGTTGACAAGGATGAGAAGCAATAGGAACTTTCATATAGTGCAGCTGAGAGGGTAAGTTGTACAACCACTTTGGAAGCCAGTTAGGTATTATGACCTAGAACGGAACACTTATGTACCCTATCACGGGTTGTGATAGAGAAACAGAGATGCCACTCTGATTCCCCTTCAAGGAAGGACATTCTGCACAGGTATGGGGAATGCATCAACAGATAGCCTCTAGCCGCCAGCTCCTTGAGGGTCTCCCTTAGCTGCAGAGAGTTGCTTTGCCCAAGGTCATGCTCTTCCCAAGGTGAATGAGTAAGGCAGGAGAGTGAGTGAGGTTTGGTGCAGAACACACAGATGGGCACCACTTGTTCCAAAGCTCCACGCCAAGTCAGCTCAAGCTTTGTCAGACTTGTATCACAGTTTATCTTCTTCCTCTGCTCAATCCTACTTCCTTCGCCTTTCTTCCACAAGTGTTGGTCCCTAATAAACATCTTGCACTCAATACTCCATCTCAGCTTTTGTTTCTGGAAAGCCCAACTTGCAACACCTTTGACCTAGTAATTCCACCAGGATAACATATCCTAGAAAATAATCATATGTGTACCAAAAGCCATATACAAGACTGTCCATACTAGGTTTTATTTATAATAGCCAAATATTTGAAACCATTGTAATGTCCATCAACAGGAGAATGAATGAATTGTGATGTATTCATACAATGAAATATTACACATCAATGAAAATGACAGTTATGTACAGCTACATACATGACATAATATTGAGTGAAATGAGCAAGACAAGTGAATACTGTATGATGTCATTCATAGAAAGTTCAAAAACAGGCAAAGGCATTTATGGCTGCATCTGTAAGTGGCAAAACTATAAAGAAAAGCAACAAAATGATTATCACAGAAGTCAAGAGAGTGGTTATGTACAGGAATGATCTTCAAAAATTTTAACAGCTGGTATGACACAAACCTTGACTAATCCAAATAGACAGAAGCTTTTATACCTCATCAGAGTATGCTGGCTCAATACCAGCCCTGGTTTAATTCTGGGTGGAAGAAGAAGGGGTGGTCAGAGAGAAAGCATCTGGTTTGGGGGTGTCTTCCAAACTGCTAACAATGTTTTCTTTCTTTTCTTTTTTTTATTAAAGGTTTTATTTTTAAGTAATCTCTATACCCAACATGGGGCTCGAACTCATGACCCTGAGATCAAGAGTCACATGCTCTAACCAACTGAGCCAGCCAGGCCCCCCAACAGTGTTTGAATTCTTGACCTGGAGAGAAGTTACATGGGCACTCACTTTATAATCATTTGTTAAACTATACATATATATTTTATGTTCATTAAAAGAAGGGAAATAAGCATACTATGGAAAAATGTAAATACATGCTTTGTAAATATTTACTTTAAAAAATATAACTGTAAAGTGCTGCAGAGATGGCAGGGGAGTGAAGATAAGAATGATCAGAGCTCATGGTGTGCTTATTCATTCTGTAACAATATGATACAAGATAGACCTTGAGAAGTTCCAAGAAGTTCTATAAGAGGTACACAGAGACACTGTTGTTCAGAAGAGGGAGCATTCTTTTCCAGCTGAGGGGTGAGAGGAGAAAAGCTTCAAAGAGGAAGGACCATTTGAGGTGAGCATTGAAGAATAGGATTTCAGCAGGTATAGTTGCAGAGGAAGTTGGGGAAAAGACACCATTAATAAGATGGAAGTAGTAGCATGTGATCAAGAAACGAAATAGTCAAATATTTAAAGCAGTATTTCACAACTTGTTTTGATGCTTAACACCCTTAGGAAAATTCTAAATCATGCATTATTTTCTGCAAGGGATAATTATATGTTCCACAGATACCTATCAAATAGCTACTGTGCTAGTGCCAGGTGCTAGGTACACAGCCATAGCAAGACAGACAAGGTTCTGGAGCTTACACTGCCTATATCTGGACTGACTTCTTTCTAAGTCACCGTTCTTCCTGAGAGCAGAAAACAGTCTAGCTTTATCCACGTGAACTCAGTCAATTCAATGTTGTGTGCATGTGTGTGTGTGTGTGTGTGTGTGATTTCATGTTAAATTCAATCAGATTTAAGAGTCACCTCCTCCCTTCGTCATGCCCCTCATGTTGATCTGGAACTCTAGAGTTAATGCAAGACTGAAATAGCAGTGGTGAGGAGGTCTCTACTTCTTGGGCTCTTGATATATTCTGCACCAGCCTTCCTTGGGATATATAGTCACCCTCTCATCCGTCCCTACTGCCATTCATTAGGGGGGCCAACTCCCTATCAGGCCTCTAATGGCACAGTCCCTACTGCTACCCAATGCTGCTTCCCCTCCTTATGAGCACAAGATCCCACCTTCTGTGTTTTTTTTAAGGTTTTATTTATTTATTTGTCAGAGAGAAAGAGAGAGCACAAGTAGGGGGCGGGGTAGAGGGAGAGGGGGGCAGGCTCTCTGCTGAGCAAGGAGCCCAACATGGGACTCGATCCCGGGACTCTGGGATCATGACCTGAGCTGAAGGAAGATGCTTAACCCACTGAACCACCCAGGCATCCCAAGATCCCATCTTCTAAGTTCCCTTTTCTACTTGCTTTCTTCTTCTCAGTTCTTTTTTTTTTTTTTTTTTTTTTTGAGATTTTATTTATTTATTTGACAGAGAAAGACACAGCGAGAGAGGGAACATAAGCAGGGGGAGTGGGAGAGGGAGAAGCAGGCTTCCCGCTGAGCAGTGAGCCCAATGAGAGGCTCGATCCCAGGACCCTGAGATCATGACCCAAGCTGAAGGCAGATGCCCAACAACTGAGCCACCCAGGCGCCCCTCTTCTTCTCAGTTCTGAGGCTCTTATCTACTAGGGTAGAGGGATGGGGTAAGTAACATAACACATCTTGCCCAAAAAGAGTTCTTTTTTTTTTAAAAAAGGTTTTATTTATTTATTTGACAGAGAGAGACACAACGAGAGAGGGAACACAAGCAGGGGGCGTGGGAGAGGGAGAAGCAGGCCTCCCGCTGAGCAGGGAGCCTGATGTGGGGCTCGATCCCAGGACCCTGGGATCATGACCTGAGCCGAAGGCAGATGCTTAACGACTGAGCCACCCAGGTGCCCCCAAAAAGAGTTCTTCTTAAATCTCTTCCACCCTGGACTGAGACATAAAACAATAATCTAAAAACCAAGAGTGTGTTCTGCCCTTCTTTCATGATGCCTGTGTTGGAGGCGACACCAGCATCATGTGTCACTGCCTGCCTCGAGAAGTGTCACAGGATTGAGGATAGAAGGAGCTTAGGTAATCACTCAGTCGAATTTAGCCATAACTCTACTTTCTCTTTTAGGATTTTCGAAGTATGTGCTAGAGAAATCTTTACATGCCATGTAAGAATTTTGATCAGATAAATGCAGCTTATGGGTCTGATGAGTATCACCTTGAGAATTTGTAGAATTTTTATCATTTTTATGGTCTGTATTTCAACATCAGCATCTCTTTGATTTTTTTATGGATATATATTAAACAGCTTATGACCATTAAAAAAAATTTAACACTCTATAAAGGTCAAGACCAAGATGACAAGTTAGCAGTATTCAGCTGAATGATCAATGGAGTACCTGAATCATGAGCATACCCGTCTGATTGTCACTAACTGCTGCATGTGTTCAGTTCTTAAGGAAAATGCTGGGTAGAAAATAAGGTTTGTAAACAGTGGTCTTGGGAAGTAACTGGAAAGATATGTTCAGGACAGAATCCTTGGAGCCTTAAATGCCAGGCTAACTCCATATTCTTTCGGTTCAGCATCTCCAGTTTCTGAGGGGAGAAGGAAAGTAGGCCTGGGTGGGCAATGCCAGGCCTGGCTATGGGATTCTTGAAGCAGAAAGGAGAGTCTGGCCTTAGAGAATGAAGTAGGGGTGGAGGTCAAAGGAAATGAAGAAACCAACTAGGGTAGGAATTAAGCAGCAAATACCAAATTCTATAAGAAATGAAAAGTATAAATGGAAATATGTAAATAAAAATGAGCTCTTCTTTTTTTTTTTATTTTTTTATTGTTATGTTAATCCCCATACATTACATCATTAGTTTTAGATATAGTGTTCCATGATTCATTGTTTGTGCATAACACCCAGTGCTCCATGCAGAACGTGCCCTCCTCAATACCCATCACCAGGCTAACCCATCCTCCCACCCCCAAAATGAGCTCTTCTTTATGCTGCTTTGTATGGAAAGCAATAGCTGTGCTGGATTTGTGTATATGAAAAGTGAGGCTTTTCAACTAGTGGTGATTTAAAAATCTGTGAATCATTTATACCTCTGCTCAGCCTGCCTTTCAGCCTCTGGCTGCTGACTCACCCATGCAAAATCTTCCCCAGCCTCATCTATGTTAAGCAGGCCTGTTTCTGCCTTTGCAGGCCCTAAGCTCTCTCACTTGTGAACGCTTCAGCCAGCATCATATTAAACATATTAAAATGCATCCACATCCTGCATTAAATATTTATATTTTTGCTATAAATTTTTGAAAGGGCTTTTGTAATTTTTCTCTTGAAATTATTTGTCTGTGCATAACTAATTTAATTTATAATGGCTGTGATTTCTCCATAATCATTATGCATACTTGGACATTCTTGGGAAGTGAGAAGATCCAACCTAAAAATTGTTTTCAAAGACAGTGGATTTTTTAATAAATAGAAAATTTAATAATTAATGAACTTGATATATTTTGTAGCCATTTAATTAAATTATTTTTGAGTTTTCCCATTTTTTTTAGTATTTTATACTCTCTTCTTAAGATCTCACTTTATTTTATCTCTAAAAGCCTGTAAGTTGTAAGCTCTTAGTTACAGTTGTCTAATAGATAAAAAATAGGCACTGAGCACTGACTTAAGTGTGTGTGTGTGTGTGTGTGTGTCGTGTGTTGTGTGTTTGTGGTGGTGGTGAAGGTGGTGAGATTCATGTTTTCTTGAAGCTAGAATTTCATGTATTTGAATTTTGTTCAATGACCATTTAACTCTTTGCATTGAATGTTTCTTGCATGTAAATACAAGTATAGGGCATAAGACCTTTATTTAGTTAGGCAAATTGCCATCTGATGATGATAGGTGAGAATGATCAGAGATATACATTAAGGAATTTACTATAGAATTGACAAAACTTGAGTTATTAAATACTATAGATGAAGGTGAGCAGGTTCACCAATAAACCTGAAGTTTCGGGGCGCCTGGGTGGCTCAGATGGTTAAGCGTCTGCCTTCGGCTCAGGTCATGATCCCAGGGTCCTGGGATCGAGTCCCTCATCGGGCTCCCTGCTAGGCAGGGAGCCTGCTTCTTTCTCTGCCTCTGCCTCTCTCTCATGAATAAATAAATAAAACATTTAAAAAAAAAAACCTGAAGTTTCAAATTGGACTGACTAGTTAAACAGTGATATCATTAACAACTATAGCTAAGTTAGAAGGTGGTTGTAGATAAAATAATGATTTTAGCCAACCTACAAAAAGTTTTTAACACCTACATAAGCACTTAAGTAAGCACAGTCCCCGAAGTGATACTTAAAAAGATACAATAATTTGCTGCTGGATCAGACCTAGGGAATGATTATATTGGTCAAGCTTGCTTTCCTTCTCTCTCCTGGCCCTAGGCTGAGGGGATACATATCTTTACCTAATTTTGACTCCAGGATCAGCTATTCCAATGTATCACAACTACCACTTTAGACTCCCTCACTCCATGACTTCTGCTTTGCCTGCTATACCAATTCCCAAGCTTAGTGCACCTTCTTGGTATATTTTCTCTACTCTTGCTTTTCATCTGCCAAGCATTGCCAAAGAAAATTACAGATCTTTGTTGATTTGGACTGCCATAGAAATTCAGGTTATTTGCCTCCAACTGGGCTCTCTCTCTGTTGCTCTAAAACACCTTATTAAAAAGATTTTATTTACATTTATTCATTTGAGAGAGAGAGGGAGAGAGGGAAAGCCAGCATGGGCGCGTACGAGTTGGGGAGGGGCAGAGGGAGAGGGAGAAGCAGACACCCAGCTAAGTGGGTAGCTGGACATCGTGCTCCATCCCAGGACCCCAAGATCACGACCTGAGCCAAAGTCAGACACTTAACCAACTGAGCCACCCAGGCACTCCTCTAAAACCCCTTAATTTTTCTGGACTCACTGTCATTCTCCAACAGTGTCTTTTCCTTCCTTCTCCACCTTATTCACGTTCCCAAGCCCTCTCTCTCAACTTCAGTTTCATTAAATTAAATGTGATAATTCAGGTAGGGCAGTTACCATAATGCCTGACACATAGAGGGTTCTCAATAAACACTGTTAGTACTGTTAATACTGAATGAGCTGCATAATGTGTTTGGTTAAAAAGTTCTGACTTTGGAGTCCGACAAACATTAAGTTTGAATCTTAATTTTGACATTTACTAGTTAATGGGCAAGTTGCTAAACCTCTCCAAGTCTCAGTTTTCTCATCTTTAAAATGGAAACAATAATATTACTATTTTACAGGGATTTAGTGAGGATTAAATGAAAGTGTGTATGTAAATCCATGTGGAGAGTGTCTGTCACATGAGTATTCAACATTAGCCACCAGGATTATTACTGGTATTACTATTATAACACCCACTTATTACTTTTTTTTGGAGAAAGTCATCATCTCCCCTGTGAGAGACCACAGTTTTTAGTGTCCTCACCTCAATGTATTTCCATTTTTTCACAACCTCTTAATCTTTACAACAAATATTTGAGTACTCCACTATATGCTGGGCACTGTTTTAGATCCTGAAGATATGTAGATTCGGAGGAAGAAATCTCTCTCCTCTTCCCTAAAGTTGACTCCTGGGGCGCCTGGGTGGCTCAGTCGTTAAGCGTCTGCCTTCGGCTCAGGTCATGATCTCAGGGTCCTGAGATCGAGCCCTGCATCCGGCTCCCTCCATCCGGCTCTGTGCTCAGCGGGAAGCCTGCTTCTCCCTCTCCCACTCCCCCTGCTTGTGTTCCTGCTCTCGCTATCTCTCTGTGTCAAATAAATAAATAGAATCTTTAAAAATAAATAAATAAATAAATAAATAAATAAATAAAGTTGATTCCTCCATCTGTACCTTGGATCCTTGTTCTTCCCAATTACCAGGGGATTTTTTTTTTTAATTTTATTTATTTGTTTGAGAGAGAGAGAGAGAGATTGAGCATGAGGGGGGGGGGGGGGGAGGGGGCGGCGGCAGGGCAGAGGGAGTGGGAGAAACAGGCTCCCTGCTGAGCAGGGACCCCCCCCCCAAAGCAGGGCTGGATCCCAGGACCCCTGAGATCATGACCTGAGCCGAAGGCAGATGCTTAACTGACTGAGCCACCCAGGCGCCCCTGGAGGATTTTTCTTATAACTTTTCTGTTTCCCTCTTCTAGTATCTTAAATTTCTCCCTCTTCGGGGGCCCCTTCCCCTTTGCTTTAAAATGGCTTCAGGTTTTGTCAAGAATTTCTGACTCTTCTAATTAATTGAATTAAAATTGTATTTCACTGCTTTTTATTTCCAAGCCTCTTCAGTACATGGTGTCTTGTTTCCATTTCCTCACAATACAGTCCCTTCTCAATTCCCTGTCATCTTGTTTCCCTCCTCACTACTTACTGAAACCACTTACTTAGTGGTCTCCAGTGACTTCCTTGACACATCCAAAAAGTCTCTCTATCCTCATTTTTCCATGCAGCATTTCACACTGCTAAACTTCCCCTGCATATTACTTCCTTGCTTTTCATTTTCATTGATTGTAAACAATTTCAAATGCAGGAAAGTACATAAAATAATATAAACAATATATGTACCCACCACCCAGTTCTATCGAATCTTGCAACACTAACTTTTAGATTTTGTTTAAAGAAATAAATATTATACATATAATTGATATTACCTGTATGCCTCTCCCCAGTCTCAATCCACTCCCTCCCTTGAATTTGGTTATGATTATGCCCTTTCATGTTTTATATATTATTACTATTTTATCTATGTAGCCATAAGCAACAGATAATATTTTCAGACTTTATATACGTAGTCTACTGCACACGTTCAGCTCTTTTTGCTCAACATTATGTTTTGAGATTTAACTCTGTTAATACATAGCTCGAATTATTCATTTTAGTTTCAAAATAGTATTTAACTTCATGAATACTATGATTTATTTGTCCATTCACCTGCTGATGGACATTTATTTTGCTTCCCCTTTTTTTTGAGAGTACAAGTAATGCTATAATGAACATTCTTTTTTTAAATTTATTTATATATTTATTTGAGAGAGACCACGTGCACGATTGCACATGCATGCTAGTTGGGGGGGAGGAGCAGAGGGAGAGAATCCCAAGCAGACTCTGCACTGAGGGTGGAGCCTGATGTGGGGCTCGATCCCACAACCCTGAGATCCCGACACTGAGATGATGGAGCTGAAACCAAGAGCCTTTGCCCAACTGACTGAGCCACCCAGGCGTCCCTGCAATGAGCATTCTTTTACATGTCTTCTTGTGCATAAAGGTTAGAGTTTTGCCTGGGTTTATACCTAGAAATGGAATTTCTGGGTTGAAGTGTATTACATATTCAACTTTATTAGGCAATGTCAAATTTCTCTTCACAGCAGTTCTACCAGCTTATGCTCCTTCCAGCAGTGGATCAGAGTTTCATCTGTTCTACATCCTCAACAACACTTGGTATTATCTGAATTTTTAAATTTTGCCAAACCAATAGTCGTGAAATGCTACCTCATCATTTTAGTTTTCAATTTCTCTGAATAGTAATGAAGTGAAACACCCTTTCATGTCTTTTTTTTAAGTTCTTATTTATTTAACTAATCTCTACACCCACCACAGGGCTCATGGGGCTTGAACTCATGACCCTGAAATCAAGAGTCACATGCTCTTCTGACTGAGCCAGCCAGGCACCCCCATCCTTTCATGTCTTTATTGGCCATTTGAGTTTCTTTGAATATGAATTGCTTGTTCATATATTTTGTCAATTTTTCTACTAGGTTTCTTTCTTTTTCTCACTGATTTATAAGAGGTCTTATACATTCTGGACACTAATTCATTCATTAATTTAATCAATATTTTTCTAGCATATACTTTGTTCCAGGAATGGTTGTAGGTTCTGGGAATGTAGTTATGAACAAAACAGACAAAATTTCTGCCCTCGTGGAACTTACATTCTCATGGGGGAAGGTAAATAATAGACAAGATCAATAAGTAAAATAGATAAAATAATGGATAGTGATAAATCTTATGGGAAAAAAATGAACATGGAAGATGAATGAAGAGGCATGTTTTTGTGAAAGTGGGTAAGGAGATTGTTGAATTGCAATTTTAAATAAAGTTGTCTAGGAAGTCTTCACTGAGAAAGTGACATTTGAGCAAAGACCTGAAGGAGGTGAAAGTGCAGGAAAATAACAAGAGCAAAGGCCCTGAAGCAAGAGTGTGCCTAGAAAGTTCTAGGAATAACAAGGAGCAGTGTGACTAGGCAGAGTGAGTTGCAGAGAGTGGTGGGAGAGAATTCTGTAAGGTGATGACAGCTAGAAGTATAGAACCTCATAGGTTATCCTTTGTCAGTTAAATGTATCAAAAATATCTTCTCCCAGTCTGTGGCTTGTCTTTTAACTTGTTTATGTTGTCTCGAAGTACCTGCATTTTGAAATTTAATGTAGTTAAACGTATCTATCAATTCCTTTATTGCTTGTGCTGTCTGGTGTCTTAAGTAGTCATTCTTATTCCTTATTCCAAGCTCGTAAAGATATTCTCCTATTTTCTTCTGAAAGTTTTAAAGTTTTGCTTTATCACGTTTGGATCTTGAATCCACTTGGAATTGAATTTTTCCTATATGGTATGAGGTAGGGATCTAGTTTTATAATTTTCTATATGGATGATCCAGAGTCCCAGAACCATTTAGTGAATAATCCATTCTTTTTCCACTGATTTGGAATGCCGCATATGTTGCATATCAACTTTCCGTATATGTGTGTGAATCTGTTTGGGGCTCTGTATTCTGTGCTATTGGTCTGACCAGCTCCACACTGTCATAATTACCATAGCTTTAAGATCAGTCTTGCTATCTACTCCACTGTAGATTCTTGAGCAAGTAAAAAACACAATTGAAACATTACTTGGGGAAGAATGTTCTTATGGTTATCAACAGAGTAAAACGGTCAAAGGAGAGATCACAAGGACTACCAGTAAAGTGATGGGGGTGCAAATGGAGAGAAAACAAGGAATCTGAAAGTAATTCCAAAGAAAATATTAATAACGTTTGTTGACCAGTGGGATACAGAGAAATTAGGAGAAAGGAAGAAAGCACATGGCTTCGAAGTTTCAAGCCTGAGTGGCTGTGTTAAATGATGAGTTAGTTTTGTCATCCAGTATTGTGTTAACCAGTGGGATATGTTGGGCAGGGGGTCTGGACCCGGGAAGTGTATTTGGTCGTTGTCTCGTTAGAGATGACGGGGGGGGGGGCACAAAGGAAGAGCTAAGATCTGAGCTTTGGGGATTTTTCTAAAGATGTAGGTGGTGGAAGGAAGAAGGGGAAGGGGAAAACATCTAAGAGGTAGGCTAACCAGCAAGGTGTGTTATAACTGTAATAAGGATTTCTTCACTGGATTTAGGTCCTATTGGTCCAACACACTTGAGTTCTCTCATAGTTATAGCTGTGTTTTGTTTCTATGGCAATCTTCGAAGCCCACAGAACAATTCTGGTGTCAGGGGCAGCATTTAAAACGCACTCCTCCCTGGACGTGGTAGAGACGCCCCCGGTCCGTCGGTTCTCTCGCTGCAGTTCCGCAGGTTGGCCGCAGGGGGCGAAATCTGCGGCGGCCTGGAAAACTGGCGGGGGCGCGAGGCGCCGCTCTCTCTCGGGTCAGGCTCTCGGCTCTCGGCTCGGCTCCCGGCTCCCGGCTCCCGGTGCCCTGCGTGGAGCTGTTCCTCAAACGACGCGCAGCCGAGGACTGTGGGTGAGGACACGGGAGGCAGTGTCGTCGGATCCGCCCGCAGTCCGCAGCTCCACTGAGCCCGGAGGCCGCCGGGATGGAGCCGCGGCTCCCGGTCGGAGCCCAGCCCCTTGCCGTATCCGCCTGAGGGAAGGGGGAGGGGAGGCCAGGCTGGGCGGGCGGGGGGGTGGGGGTCGGGGGAACTGCGGAACGCGGTGGAGGGGTTGGGGGGCGGTCGGGCCCAGAGGCCGAGCGGAGCGGGGGAAGGGGGCCGGCGCGGGAGACGATGCCTTGGGCAGTGGGGAGGGGGGCAGAGGGGTCGGAGCCTCCTTCCAACCCGCACCGCGCCACCCCTCCCTGGCCGCGCATCTGGAGGAGACCCTTGACTAGTGCCTGCATACTATCGAGGGTATGGAGATGAAGGGTACTCTCCGGGAGCCCTGCGCCCTGACGCTAGCCCAAAGGAACGGGCAATATGAGTAAGTAACCACCTGATTCCCACGGAGGAGGGGAGCCTGCCAACTCCCAACGCCAAACCGCGACAAGCCACCCACCCTCCTCCCCGTGAGGCTGCGTGGGCAACAGGTTCAGGCCCAGGTGTGAAGTGCGAGTGCTGTAGGCATGGGGCTTTGTCCCCAACTTCCAAGCCGCCAGATCGCTCCTGGCAGTGTGGTTCAGTGGAAAGGACTCAACAGGCGGGCGTTGAAGCAGGAAGCCTGGGTTTTTAGTTCCTGCCTCTGCAACTGACAAGTGTTGTGTAACCTTGGGCAAGTCAATAATGCTTTCGGGGTCTTGGTGTCCTCATCAGTTAAATAAAAACATTAACTGCCTTTACCTTATAGACTTTGAAGTTGTAACTGGAAGAATAATAAATGCAAAAATGGTTTGCAAAAAGTAAAAGTGTTATAGAAACGCTTGTTAACCTTACAGAAGTGCGTTTTCTTAACCCCATTCAACTGGTTCCTCCAGTCTCCCCACTCCCTATTCCACTTGGTTGAAGGCATATTCATTAATTCAGTAATGGTTTAGTGTACACCAGTAACTGCCTCACTTACTGACTTGACTGATAGAAAAAATAATGAAATGTGTAGAAATATAAATATTTGGCAGTTTATTAGTGTGTGTTACCTTCCATTCTGCCTTGCATTTAGAAGCTCAGTAAATACTGTTGACTGATTGAATAAAAGATTATTTTGATAAGCTATCACTACAGTTGCTGATCTCACTCCCTTTCCACTAATGCCTCATTTTAAAAGTATCCATGGTGACCACTGCGTATCATGGGCCCTATCCCTGTGTGCCCAAGCCACCTCCCTTGGTTGTTCATTGGTTTCTTGACACCAGAGTTTAAAAATCATTGATCACTTAAATCCTGTCTTCTCCCAACATTGGATTTGGCCTAAAAAGTTTTTCTCAGTCCCTGCTTTTAGACCGTCCAGACTCAGTCAATGTCTGTGCTGTCTAATTTACACACAGGATATTACCACTAACCTAGCCTGCTCTTTTCTGAGACTCTTGGTGCAACTCTAATTGGACGTCAATTGGGCCTATGAAGTAGCTTTTCCCTAGGTCCTGTTTGGTCAGCTCTGTCGGTGTGGTAAATTCATGTTGTTTTTCCCAGATTTCATCAAACCCTGAAAGACCAGTTTAATAGTAAATTCAACAGAAAAGTGAATTGAAAAGTGAAATACCACCGCCACTTCCAAAGGCTAGAATGGGTGGAGAGATGTGACCCTTGGGTAAATCAGTAAATTTTTTGCACTTCTGTTTACTCTTCTGTAAAAACAAAATTAGGAGGATTAAGTAAAATAGCTACATTGTTGAGATGACCACAGCCTAGGATGTGGTTCCTTGGTTTGATAGGTTTAGAGCTCTAGTTAGCTAATACGGAAGTGAGCAGCTAGCCTTGAGATAAATGCCTCATTCTATCTGGCCTCCTGTACTAGGAGAACTTTTAAACTTGGAGTGGGGGACACCTGGGTGGTGTTAAGCATCTGCCTTCGGCTCATGTCATGATCCCAGGGTCCTGGGATGGAGTCCCATGTCAGGCTCCTTGCTCAGCAGGAAGCCTGCTTCTCCCTCTGCCTCTGCCGCTCCCCCTGCTTTGTGCTCTCTCTCTGACAAATAAATGAATAAAATCTAAAAAAAAGAGAAATCATTTATTGGAGACACCTGATACTGTCATATCATCTATAATCCTCAGATTCTTGTCTCATGGGTACCTTCTCTGACTTGGATTCTTCTCAGAATTTTTTTGCTTTTGGGCTTTTTATCTTAGAATTTGAAGCCTGTTATAATCTTTAGTTCTGTAGTTCCTGCTGTCAACCATTGGAGAAATTTAGTTGAGAAAGTGAAATTATAATTAAAAATAAGAGGTTTTTTTGAAATAGGGAATCAAACACTTCATTTTTTTTCAAGGAAAATGGATCATGATGCAACCTGTTGTTTCATCTTTAACCTTCCTTGAACAAATCACAGTATTTCTTAGGCATAATGCCGAGTCCACATTCACAATTTGTTACTCTTTTTTGTTTGACAACTACCAAATTCTAATTTCCATTTTTTTAAAAGATTTTATTTATTTATTTATTTAAGAGAGAGAAACAGCATGAGAGGGTAGAGGGTCAGAGGGAGAAGCAGGCTCCCCGCTGAGCCAGGAGCCTGATGTGGGACTCGATCCCAGGACTCCGGGATCATGATCTGCGTCGAAGGCAGTCGCTTAACCAACTGAGCCACCCAGGCGCCCCTAATTTCCATTTTTTTTTTGCCATATACCTACTATTTTTCATCATCTTGTTCTGAAAGCATGATTACATTTAAGAAGTTTTTATACTTATTTTAAGCCCTATTCTTGCTACAATTTATTTAATGACTAACACATAGTAGATATTGGGGAATTGACTTAAATTCCAAGTTTATCTTTGTTTTGTGATGGATTTTGGGGAGGTTGCACTTTTTAAATTGAGGTATAATTGACGTATTAGTTTCAGGTGTACAACATAATGATTCAATATTTGTATACATTGTGAAATCACAATAAATCTAGTTAATACCCATCACCACACGGTTACAAATTTTTTCTTTTAAGAATTTTTAAGATCTACTCTCCTACTACCTTTTAAATATACAATACATTGTTATTGACAGTAGTCACCGTGCTGTACATTATATCCCCATGACTTACTTATTTTATAACTGGAAGTATATACTTTTTGACCCCCTTCATCCATTTCACCCATCCCCTACCTCTTACAACCACTGATCTGTTCTCTGTATCTGTGATTTCAGGGTTTTTTTTGTTTTTGTTTTAGATTCTACATATAAGTGAGATCGTATGGTATTTGTCTTTCTCTGACTTATTTCACTTAGAATAATGCCCTCAAGGTCCATGCATGTTGTTTGTTTCATGATGGCTTTTTTTTAAGATTTTTTTTTTTTTTTAAGATTTTATTTATTTGACAGAGAGAGACACAGTGAGAGAGGGAACACAAGCAGGGGGAATGGGAGAGGGAGAAGCAGGCTTCCCGCGGAGCAGGGAGCCCGATGCAGGGCTCGATCCCAGGACCCTGGGACCATGACCTGAGCTGAAGGCAGATGCTTAACGACTGAGCCACCCAGGCGCCCCCTTTTTTAAGATTTTTATTTATTTTTGAGAGAGAGAGAGAGAGAGAGAGAGAGAGAGAGAGAGAATGAGCTGGGGGAGGGGCAGAGGGAGAAGCAGACTCCCCGCTGAGCAAGGAGCCCAGTGCAGGACTCGATCCCAGGACCCTAGGTTCATGACCTGAGCCAAAGGCAGACGCTTAACCAACTGAGCCACCCAGGCGCCCCTTCATGATGGCTTTTAACAGTACAATCCATTTGAAGTTTTACTGCTAATGTCAAACACTCTATTTCACATCTTCGTTTCTTTGAGATTATATTGGTTTGTGTTCATTTTCCCCAAAGTGAGCTCTTCCTCCTTCACTCTTGCTTTGTCAGTCTTTATCTAGTTTCTGATCTTCGTCTGGGTTTATAGAACTTTCTGCTCAACTCATGAACTTTGCTGGCTGAAAGGAGCCTGCCCAAGGGCGCCTGGGTGGTGGCTCAGTCGGTTAAGCGTGTGACTCTTGATTTTGGCTCAGGTCATGATCTCATGGGTCCTGAGATTGAGCCCCATGTCCAGCTCTGCGTTCAGTGGGGAATCTGCTTGAGATTCTCTCTCTCCCTCTCCCACTGCCCCTCCCCCGCCATGCACACATGTTCTCTCTCTAAAATAAAGAAAGAAATCTTAAAAAAAGGAGCCTGCCCCATATTCCTCTAGTCGCCTTAAAATATGAACCCTTGCAAATTAGGCAAGCAGAGCCGAAAGACAGCATTAATATTTTTATTTCCCCTTAGTTCTGTCTAAGCAATTCCTTTCCCCATGTTATCTCCTTTAAAGTTAACACATTTGAAAAAAAAAATTCATAAAGCTAAAACAAGTCCCCCCAAAAGACAACAAACTAGAAATAAAACCCTTCAAAACAATGACATTTTTTTGAAGATTTTTAGTTATTTATTTAACAGCGAGAGACACAAGCAGGGGGAGTGGGAGAAGGAGAAGCAGGCTTCCCGCTGAGCAGGGAGCCCGACGTGGAGCTTGATCCCGGGACCCTGGGATCATGACCTGAGCCGAAGGCAGACGCTTAACTGAGCCACCCAGGCGCCCCACAATGACATTTTTTAATGTCAGGTTGAACAAATGGTTTAGAAAATTATCTCTGTATATAGTTTAGTTAAACTGGTTCATTTATTCAACCAATATTTATTGAGCATCCATTAGGCAGGAAGGAAAACCCAAGTAGGATATGGTCTTTGTTTTCAAAGAGCTCAAATCAGTGAGGGAAATAAATATAACTGCAATGGATGGTGTACGTGCTTTATTAGAGGGGTAAACAAAGGGGATCAGGGCTGGTTCTGCTTCGGGGAATTAGGAGAAGCTGCTAAGAGGAGGTGATATTTGAGCTAGGTCTCAGGAAGAAAAGAAGAGTATTTGTGGCAAAAAGAACCACCTGAAGACTGCCTGATTTGGGGAAGCTAGGAGATGTTCAGAATGGTTGTTTACCAGTAGGTCATACCTTGATTCTGGGCCACTAAGATAAGTAGTAAATGAAAATTAATATTTCAGGAGTGCATAGGAATTTAGAAGTCTTTCATTTCATACTGGGGGGCCAAATTCAGTCATGTTTACCTAGAAATACCATCATGAAGTTGGAAACCAGAGTAAAAACACAAGGAATGTAAAGGCACTGGTTGTGATATCTGCTACCCTGTTGGTCATGGGTTATTTTAACTGATCCAGCTGGCTGGGCACCTCTTCTTACTTCTCCATGAACCTGTATACTTGCTTGAAGAGATAGAACCATTCTTTGGTAAAAGCCATGGGAATATAATATGAAAGCTAATTTATGAA
Organism: Halichoerus grypus; assembly: GCF_964656455.1. Taxonomy (NCBI): domain Eukaryota; kingdom Metazoa; phylum Chordata; class Mammalia; order Carnivora; family Phocidae; genus Halichoerus; species Halichoerus grypus. The sequence continues at coordinate 21,555,387 of NC_135727.1, read as the reverse complement.
ATTTCTAATTCATTTATTCAACAAACTTGAGTGAGTACTGAGTTCCAGACACTATGCTAGGTGCTAGAAGTACTGTGGTGAAAAGACAACCATAGTCTGCCCTCATGGAGTGCACACCTAGCTACTCTTCACTCTGGTATGCATACTCTAAATGTGTATGCACTATAATTCTTGTTTTTAAGATCGTAAGCTGTGTTTAGGACATAGACTATTATATATTCTTATGGCGTAGGACAGTGTGGGTATTCAGATACTGATCATCACTAATATCCTCTTAGATCTAGAGCAATTTCTAGCTGTCGTGATGCTCAGATCCAGGGAATGAGATACAGTAAGTCTAATATAGACTAGATTTGTGTAACAACACACCAGTATATTTTGTTGTTAAATGTTTGAGTTTTTCAGTAGCTATTCGTTGATGCATTCTTCTGTTTCCTAGGTTAATAATCCAGTTGCGCGAGAAGGAACAGCATGTTCAAGATATCATTCCTATAAATAGCCACTTCAGATGTGTTCAAGGTACTAGCTTTAATTGCCAAGCTAGTTTTACAATGTTTTTCCTTGGTCATTATTGCATTGTGTAATACCATACATATTTAAATACCATACATAAAATGAAATGTATTACTCTTTGCATAAAATGATAACATTACTAAGCTACCATGGAGAAGATGGTAAGTGCTTTGTCTGTGAGTGCTGAAGGGTTGTACTGAAATACTCACCTGCTTCCCTGGCTGGGGGTTAGAGATGTATGTAGTCTGTTACCTATATAGGTAGGCTTTTATGCTTATGGACCTGTATGTGGATCTAAATGACATTCTTTGGTTTAACAAACACACTGCTCATTGTAAAGTATCAAGGTCACTTGGATTCACACACATTTAGCACTTTTTCCCCACACTATTTGAAATTAAAACATTTGGCAACAAGCCTTACCAGATTTTAATACCTTACACTCAATTGTGCTGATTCTCAGACCTTGACATTGGTGAATCATAAGAAAATTGACTCCAAGGAGGAAATATTTGGCTTCCTGCCCTCAAATTTGGGGACAAAGAACAGAAAATCTGTTGTTTCATCTGCTACAATGATACTCAAAATTTGGGAGGTTTATGTGGGAGGTGTTGCTTCTGTTATCTCACATTGCTCTAGAAGGGAAATTGATTACTAGAGAACAAATGCATTATGTTTCCAGTGGGTTCATTGGCGTCATCAAAAAGAAAGTATTCTGTATCAGTTGTAGCTTTTTGAAAAACTTGAATATTGCCTTGCATAGATTTTTTTTCTTAAGTTACATTGAACTTTTTTTTTATCACAAAAGTAATACATATACTGTAGGAAGTTTGGAAAGACTAGAAAAGTATAAAGAAAATAAGTACATTCCCATTCTTCAGAGATAAACACGTAACATTTTCCCTTTTTTCTACACATGTAATTTTTAGGGTGGGCAGAACTCATACTATATGTAATTTTTTGCGTGTTCTGCATGCCATCACATTATGATTGCTTTTCCATGCTATTAATAGGTATGTACTATGCCATTTTATGAAGAGCCCATAATGTAGTTATATCCGTGTTTGACATTTCAGGTTTTTTTTCACTAGTTTAAATAGTAATGTGATGAATATCTCTGTACATAAATCTTCTTGCACATCTCTTATTAGGATTTATTCCTGTAAGTAGAAATACTAAATGGGTATGACTTTTTTTTTAATGGGTATGACTTTTAAAGACAATATATATTAAGAATTAAAAATACCTGCAGTGAATAGTATCCACATTGTATAGAAGAATGAAATAGCCATTTAGCCTGCCCTGTGTGAGAGGGACATACTGAATAAGGCACCTGCATGCCATAGTAAGTTGCTGTGGTCATTTTACTTTTCATGGTGTAGCACCATTTATTACATACCTAGCCCTTTAAGGAGGTGAAAAGCCAAAGAACATGACCTTAGGTTTTAGCATCCTATTAACTCTATACCTATTTTGTACTATTTCTACAGCTTCTTTTACCCTATTTCTCTTAGTATTCTTTTTTAATAAGAAATAGATGATAGATTGTTAGATTGTTAAATTGTATTTTAAGAAAATATACGTAGTATATACACATAGTAGTTCCCCGTAACAAAAGGAACAGTTACTTCCTTGAGTTTTTACATCCTTTCTGTTTCCCAACCTGTGCATCTATTTTGATAAGTCTATAAATACTTGGGTTTTATTTTTTTTTTAAGATTTTATTTATTTGACAGAGAGAGAGACAGCGAGAGAGGGAACACAAGCAGGGGGAGTGGGAGAGGGAGAAGCAGGCTTCCTGCGGAGCAGGGAGCCCGATGCGGGGCTCGATCCCAGGACCCTGGGATCATGACGTGAGCCGAAGGCAGATGCTTAATGACTGAGCCACCCAGGCGCCCCAATACTTGGGTTTTAAAGAATTAAAGTTACTGAAGAACAGTGGGGAACTTACAGTACTTATGTCCTGATGTACTATTGTCCCTTGCTTCATCATGCTAATGAGAATATTGAGGCTATTTTTTTTTTATTTTTTTTAAAGATTTTTATTTATTTATTTGAGAGAGAGAGAGAGAGAGCATGAGAGAGGGGAGGGTCAGAGGGAGAAGCAGACTCCCCAGGAGCAGGAAGCCCGATGTGGGACTCAATCCCGGGACTCCAGGATCATGACCTGAGCTGAAGGCAGTCACTTAACCAGCTGAGCCACCCAGGTGCCCCGAGGCTATTTTTTTAATATTAGACAACTACTCACCAGTAGCTACTGTAGTAACTGAATAATGGGGCCAAATATATAATCCAGGCTTGTGAGGGAGCAAGAAAAGGCTGAGACTACTGGATCTGGCCAAGGGAAATCCAGGGTAATCGTAAGGAGTCAGTACCCAGAGTTCAACTAGCCAGGAGGGTCTTACAGGTGCTGTTGGCCAAATCCAGGGAAGTCAGAGAGGAAGAGATGGGTTACATCTAGACACTGGAGGTAAGGAAGGAAGTGCAAGAGAGTCATCTGGGAGAAAAGAGAACTCTGAACTTGGAGACTGTGCTTTGCCCTGTTTTATACTTCCTTGTTGGGTGTGATAGTCCTGATCCCAGGTATTAATTGTAGCCTGAAGGTCAAGAGCTTAAAGTATTCTCTGATCCTAAACGGGGCAGAGGCAGAGGAAATGAGATCACTGGGAAGTTTTCAGAGACAAAATCTGAGTTAAGAAAGTAATTCACCTCTAGGCCTTTGGGGTCACTTCCTTGGCTTTTTTTTTTTTTTTTTTAGATTTTTAAAAATTTATTCATTTTTAGAGAGTGGGGGGAGGACGAGAGGAGGAGGGAGCCCCACACATGGAGCCCACGGAGCCGGATGGAGCCGGATGCAGATGTGGGGCTCTATCCCATGACCCTGAGATCATGACCTAAACTGAAATCAAGAGTTGGACGCTCAACCAACTGAGCCACCCAGGTGCCCCTTGGCTTTCTATAAGAATTATCTAGGGGCGCCTGGCTGGTTCAGTCAGTAGAGCATGTGACTCTTGATCTCGGTGTTATAAGTTTGAACCCCACGTTGAGTCTACGTAGAGATTACTTAAAAATAAAATCTTTTTTAAAAAAAGAATTAACTAAGTGACGCAGTTAGATTATATTAAATCAGTATGTTATAGTTGAGGGGAATTAAACTCACCTTCACTTGAATTAACATGTTTATATTGCCTGCTATTATTGTTCCTTGATTTGCTTTGAGGTGTTCCATTTGGTTATTCAGTTTAGTTTTCTTTTAGTTGAATTGCTCAATATCTTTAGAACCTAGTGCTTCCAAAATCCATTTTTAAAAATGCTAAACAAAAAAGCAAAGGATTTTTAAAATGTTTTCTAAGACCTAGGAGTGGTGACTGCGAGAAGCAGTTATTTACTTAGGCGTATACGTCTTTTAGTTGTAATGAATGGTTTTCTCTCCCCTGATCCTGTTCTTTCTTCTTTTCCCTCAGAAGCAGAAGAAACTCTTTTGATTGATATAGCTTCAAACAGTGAGTACCATTCTGAATGGAATTTATTTTCATTCAACATATATTTAATTGAATACCCACTAAGACCCCTTTTTTGGCACATTTTAATTTTACCATCTTATCCTGTGTTCTTCGTTTTCTTAAGGCAGCCGTACAAGTTAACTTTGCCCCCTAAAAACATTTAGTCTAAACATAAGAAAAAGCAGGTGGCTGGCAAGAATCTTTAAAAAGTTGAAGATGTGATCTGCTTCTCTAATGCTGAACTTCTTTGAGCCATCAGTATTTTTACCATCAGTGGTTTTATGTCTTTTTTAACTGCTGTTATATTTTAACATTTTTTCTCAACTCGCTTTTTATTTTTGCATATTAAATCATAATGTTTTCCTTTATTCGTTATATTATTTTGGGAGGCTATAGAGTCCCTCTTGTACTGGGGATACCTTGCTTGTCTTGGGCTACCTCTTTTTCCTTAAAATAATTTTGGTCTTTTATTTAAGCTCCATCTCCTCAAGGCATCCCTTTATCAGAAAGAACATGGTCTTCTTTCTCACTGTTTCAGTTTTCTCATTTTTATCTGTTTGAAGCAAATCATCATTGACTTTCTATGCAAGCTGTTCTCTGTTTATCATCTAATTGTACTGTGTTATGGGGAGGAGAAAATGGGCACTTGAATGCTACCTTGACGACTCAGTGGTTGCTATGGAAAAGAGTTTGTGACCACATGAATGTAAAACCAGTTGCCTTATCTCTTGCTTGAGTCCTTGGATGAGTGGGGTTTAGCCCTTAGCTTGGGGCTATGGGTTATACATAATTTTGTTTAGAAACAGTCCCTGTCCTTGCCACCATTAATTTGTATTGAACAGTTTAGATAGGCTTTTTCTGATTTGGGTTTTATTATTCTTTTCTTTGGTCATGGATTTTAGAAGTCTTAAGGGTTAATTCTGAAAAGCTAAATAAACCTAGCTGCTGATTTCTGCAGGTATCCAAGAGAGCAAATAACTTACTATCTATGTCTTATTGTGCTTAGAAAGGAGAAGGCAGAAACAACACTAAAAAAGCAAAATTTGAGCAAAGGCAGTTCAGTAGTGACTGACATTGCTGTCGAAATAAAATGCCAGAATGTCCTGTTCTTGCTGTAGAAATAGATATTTGATCCAAAGCTGAAAAGTTAAACTGAGCTGTGCCTTTTCTCTTATAAACACCTATTTATGGCATTAGTTCCTTTGGCTTCTCCTACATAGAAATTAGCCACATGTTGCTCTGTCCAGAGTTCGAGTTACTGGATCATATGGGGGTAATAGTTCAGTAACCCCTTGAATAAAATCCTTTGTTATTTCTGCCCATTTAGTAATATTTGCAGTGAAACCAGATTTTATCTTGATCTTTGGGCTTCATACACAAACCTTTAGAGCATATAGTATGTTGCAGGAGGGAGGCCCTGGGTTTGTTAGGCCTGATTTTAATGTAAATATGTGTTTTCCCATTGTCTGGATGTTGGTATTAAACATTTTAAAATATTTTTTCTGATTATTGAGGTAATAAATATATCTTCATTATATATAATTTGGAAAATTCAGAAAAGTTTGAAGTATCAAATTAAAATTATGTTCCTGCAATCTAGAGATCACCACTGTAGTTAACATTGTTAGGTATCTCCTTCCAGCCTTTTATTTATGTTTTTATATGACTGGAATCTTTATATGTAGTTTTTGTGCTGCATTTTCATTTAACATTATATTGTGAGCTTTTTCCATGTCATTTAAAATTATTTAAAAACATGATTTTTAATGACTAGTATTTCACCATAGGTATGTGCCAAATTTTAATAAATTAAGTCCTTTATAAAATTAAGACACTCTCAAGGAACATGGTCCTAACTAATAGTTACTGAGTTTTAGATATTTATCTTTTATCCAGCCACCTTATAGAAATATATTTAAAATTTTTGGGGTGCTGTTTATTTTGTTTTTTGGTTTTGATAGACAGCCCTAGTCATTTGCAAATAATAATTTTGTCTCTTTTCTAGTACCTATAACTCAGTTTTGCTTCATGTCTCATTACACCAATGAGAATTTTAAGACCAATATTAAATAATGATGATAATCCTTGTTTAGCTCCTATTTTCAGTAAGAATGCCTCAGGTGGTGCTTCATTGTTGAGGACATGATTGCCTGTTGATTTGATAGGGTTTTTTAAAAACCATATTCAGAAACTGCATTTATTTCAAGTTTATGTGGTTTTTAAAATCATAAATGTATATTGAATTTTATCAGATGTCTTTACACTATTTAAAGAGATGGTTATATTATTATTCCTTATTTGACCTATTGATGGACTGTATTATACTAATTTCCTAATATTAAATCCTCCCTTGTTTATTCATTATTTAACCAATATTTGTTGAGTGCCTTCTGTTTGCCAGGCACTGTTCTAAGTGCTGCAGAATCAGTAGAGAACAGCATAGATAAGATTGTTGCTCCTGCTTTTGTTCTTGCTTCTGTGCTGTTTGGTACTAGATGCCTATAATCCATTAATTCATTCTATAAAATATGAGTATCTTTTATGTGCTAGGCACTGGGCTAGGCTCTAGAGATATATCAGAAAGCAATATAGTCAGGTTATATCATCAATCAGTACAAGAAACAGACTTTGAACTGATAAATGTAAATACTTACGTAGTTGCAGTTTTGATAAATGCTATCAAGGAGAAATACAAAGAGTTTATAAGAGGGTTAACTAAATTAGGTGACATGGTCAGGGAAGGCCTCTTTTTTTTTAAAAGATTTTATTTAATTGACAGACAGAGACACAGCGAGAGAAGGAACACAAGCAGGGAGAGAGGGAGAAGCAGGCTTCCCGCTGAGCAGGGAGCCTGATGTGGGGCTCAATCCCAGGACCCTGGGATCATGACCTGAGTGAAGGCAGATGCTTAACGACTGAGCCACCCAGGTGCCCAGGGAAGGCCTCTTTAAATGACATTTAAATTGAGACCAGAGGGGCTAAGTAAGAGAGGGGTAAAAATGGAGAGAAAAGTATGCCAGGTAAAAGGAACTACATGTGTAAAGGCCCCAAATTGGGGAAGTAGCTTGACACTTTCTTTGAAATGAAAGAAGGCCAGGGTGATTGGAACAAGGCTTAGGCATCAAGTTAGGATGGGCTAAGGCCGGATCCAGTAAGATCTTGTAAGCCATGTTAAGGAATCTGGATTTTTGCATTTAAAAAATGGGAAGAATATGAAGGATTTTATGCCAGGGTGTCATCATTTGCATGAAAGCCAGTTAGGAGGCTGTTTCAGGAGTTTAAGCTTGAGGGGCACCTGGGTGGCTCAGTCAGCTGGGCGTCTGACCCTTGATTTTGGCTCAGGTTGTGATCTCAGGGTCGTGGGATCTGGCTGACTGGGCTTTGTGCTCAGCGGGGAGTCTGCTGGAGATTCTCGCTCTCCCTCTCCCTCTGTCCCTCCTCCTCCCCCCCCCCCCCCCCCCCCCGGCTTATGCACACACTCTCTCTAAAATAAATAAATCTTGGGGCACCTGTGTGGCTCACTTGGTTAAGCGTCTGCCTTCAGCTCAGGTCATGATCTAGGATCCTGGGATGGGGCCCCGCATTGGGCTCCTTGCTCAGCAGGGAGCCTGCTTCTCCCTCTCCCTCTGCCTGCCGGTCCTCCTGCTTGTGCGCGCGCTCTCTCTGTCAAATAAATAAATAAAATCTTAAAAAAAACCTTTTTTTTTCTTTTCAAAAAAAGGAGTTTAAGCTAGAGAATATGAGTATGGTGGCAGTATAAATGGAGAGAAGTGGACAGATTTGATAAATGTTTTTGGACGTTAAATCAACAGAGGTTGGTTTGGGCATAGGTAGTGAGTTGAAGAGAAGTGTCAGGGATGACTCTTAGGTTACTAGCATGAATGTGGATGATGGTACCATTTGCAAAAATAAGAACATTGCAGAAGGAATGAGTTTTCCTTTGAGGGGGGTCGTGAATTCAGTTTTAGCTATGTTTAGTTTGAGATTTCTTTGAGACATTTGAGTGTAGATGATAAATTGACAGTTGAATGTATGCATCTGAAGCTCAGAAGAAAGGTCTGGGCCACTAGCACATAGATGGTATTTGAAACCATGAGAAATGATGTGATTGGAAATAGAGCCATGCTATCAGATATGGTAGTACTAGTTACATGTGCCTGTTTAAATTAATTAGAAATAAAATTAGAAGTTCAGTTCTTCAGTCACACTAGTCACATTTCAAGTACTCATTAGCCCCATGTAGTTATTGGTTACCATATTGGACAGTGCTGATACCAAGTGAGAAAAAGGTTTTAGATTCTAGAACTCTAAGGAACCCTGCTTTTTTAAAGGTTAGATAGAAGAGGAGATACCTCAAAGGGCACTAAAAAAATTAGTGACCAGAAAGAGAGAGGCAAACTAGATGAGTATAGTATCATAGAAGCCTTCAGAAAAGATTATTCAAGAACTGGTCACCTACTGATTTCTGCTGATAGGTCTAATAAGATGACTGAAGAGGATCTATTGGATTTAGCAATTTGGAGGTTATTGGTGACCTTAACAAAGATATTTTAGAAGGGTTGTGGGAGCCAAAGTCATATTGGGGTGGATTAACGAGAGAAATGGGAGGTGAGAAGTGACTGGTGGCTCAGTCAGTTAAGCGTCTGTCTTTGGCTCAGGTCATGATGCTGGGGTCTTGGGATTGAGTCCCTCCCACATCGGGCTCCCTGCTCATCAGGGAGCCTGCTTCTCCCTCTCCCTGATGCTCCTCCTGCTTGTTCTCTCTCTCTCTCTCTGACGAATAAACAAATAAAATATTTTTAAAAAAAGCTCTACTGTGGAGGGGAATGTAGAGATGGACTGGAGTTGGAGGGGAATATGGGGTCTAGGAAGGTTTATTGTTTTTAAAATAGGGAGGATTTAGAACACAATTTAATGCTAATGGGAAGGAGCCTGTGAAAGAGGGAGGTTAAAGATATTGGGGGGAGGTGTCTGGGGAATGATTGTGAGTGTAAGGTTCCTGAGAGAATCAGAGGGGTTATAATTCAAAGAGAAGGTGTCCTTTGATAGGAGCACTCCTCTTATATCAGAAGGGAAAGGAGACGTTCCATGTGATGGCTTCCATTTTCTCTGAAGCCTGAGATGAAGCAATCCACTTGGAATGAGAGGGTTTGAGAAGAGGGGATCCAAAAATTAAGGATAAATGAGGAGGTATGAAATGGTTGTTCCAGATAGTGGTGGGAGACTAGTTGACTGTGGAAACTTAGATGACTTCCTATCATAGAGGGCCCAGTTGAGGTTAGCAATCATTTTATAATAATAGGGTAATAGGGTGTGTGTGTGTGTGCGTGCGTGTGTGTGTGTGTGTGTGTGTGTGTGTTTACTCCCTCTGGAGTAAGGCAGTTAGTTGGATTTCTGAGGGTTCAAAGTTAACCAGGTAGGTGCTGTGGAGGAACAGGGTGATAAGGCGGTAGGTGTTGTGGAAGAACAGGGTGATAAGGCAGTTCTGAGCTTTTGCAACAGAGTTTAATGATGACATCTGTTTGACAAAATAGGAAGTGAAAGCAGGAGTGAGTGAATGGATACTAAGAAAGTAGAGGGATCAGTCGGCTGGAGGTTCCCATATGAGCAAGTAAGCTGGAAGTAACAGGTCAGAATGGGATATTTGAATTAGAGATTTAGAGGTGATGGTTTCTATGATGAAAAGGTTCAGAGTATAACTGAGGGAAATCCCAGTAGGGACTGAAGGAGTAGGTGGCTGAGATGGTGGGCCAAGGTCATTGGATGAGGAAGCTGAAGATGTTGATTGTGTTTTCTGCACTAATTTGTAAGGGACCCAAATTTAAGGCAAGAGTTTGCGTGGAGAGGAAGTCGTATGAGTCAGGTATTGAATCCTGGATTCACACGTTTTTGGGAGGATGGTACATGATCTCATAGAGGGAGGAGGGAAGGGAAGAAGTTGGTATAACCCAATGGGTGAACCTAAAAGGAAAAATGATTTGTCTTGAGGGAGAATAAGAAGGAATGGTCTGGAGATGGCGTTAGGACAAATAAGGACACCAGTCTTAAATTCCATAAGGTGTGAGAGACCATAAACAGCATCCAGGGACCAGCCACTTCACAGGTGACTCTTTGATTTTCAATTTGGATACACTTTAGAGTCACTTGGGGAGTATTTTAAAAACTAGCAGTGCCTGAGCCTCACCCCCTGAGATTCTGCTTCATCGGGCTGGGGTGGGACCCAAATGTCTATTTTCTAAAAATGTCTCCGGTAATTCTAATACACCAATAGTTGAGAATTACTGAGAGATGCAGGGAATGTTCAGAGGAGAAGTTTGAGGATATAGGAGTGTTTGTTGATCACAAAGAGGCTAGGGGGTTTTGGAAGGAAGAGTAGTAGAAGGTTGGGTCATGGGGTAATTTGTCCTCTTTCCCGTACAACATGGTGAGAGAGTATCCAGTGTTATTTTGTAAGCAATTTCTGGAATTTTCTGTTAAATGAGTCAGTGTATTTTTTATATTTGCTAAGATTATTATATATCTTTCAAGGATTGTGGGAGAGAGAGATTATGTGTTCTTGTTTAAGTTTCTCTCAAATAGAAACAGATCTTTTAATTTTCTTCTATTTTTTATATAAAGTATCTGAGAAAGGGAGGACTGCTTGTACCCCGAAGGAGGTTTTCCCTGTATCTTCAAGGCCGTGATAATTGACAGCCTTTATTCATGCCCTTTGTTTTTTTCTTCTCCTTACGGTAACACCCTCACTAATTTTCTTATCTGTGGTCCACTTGGGTGCCTTCTTTTTCACATTTTTCTCTATTTTTTATCTCTTTTCTTCTAATTGCTAAATCTATGAAGATAGAAACATAAGGAAATGCAAAGGCAAGAGAGATTCAGAAGTGGATTTCCAACATAAGAAACTAGGATTTCATTTCATTTTCTTTTTTTTTTTTAAAGATTTTATTTATTTGACAGAGAGAGACACAGCGAGAGAGGGAACACAAGCAGGGGGAGTGGGAGAGGGAGAAGCAGGCTTCCCACGGAGCAGGGAGCCCGATGCGGGGCTCGATCCCAGGACCCTGGGATCATGACCCGAGCCGAAGGCAGACGCCTAACGGCTGAGCCACCCAGGCGCCCCTTCATTTCATTTTCTCATCTCTGTCATTTACAAGTGTGAGGGAGTCTGTTTCAACAGTCGTCTATTAAATGCCTTCTCTCTGTGAAGTCTGACAGGTTCAACAGTCATCTATTAAATGCTTCTCTGTCTGTAAAGTAACCAATCATCCTGGTTTGCCTGGGACTTTCCCAGTCTTCACTTTGAAAGTCCCGAGTCCTGAGAAGCCCTTCCGTCCCAGACAACCCTAGGAGATCATCGAAAGTGTTGTGTTGGATTACCTGTATGTGCAGTCTGCCTCTTCTCTCAAGGAACTTACGGTTTCCAGGGGCATGAGAAAGCAATATATGTACTAAATCAGTTAAAATAAGAATATAAACAAATACATAGGTTTCCTGGATCACCATATCCAGACAGTTGATACATATGATAACTAGGGCGTCAGAAGAAGGGAGACAGTATGTTATATACATAAGAAACTAATGTCCTAGATCACTTTGCTGCTCATTATACTGTTTTCCAGTATAATGGAAATGCTTGAACTGGACCGCTCCTGGTCAAAGGTCATTATATTGCTTTCGTACATTTATTCAAGACATGCATTTTTTACTTGAGGTAATGAGGTATAGGTGCTTCTTTTCAGAATAATTCAAACCAATCCCACTATTCTTTTCTTTTTAAATTAGTTTATAAATTCAGTTGCCTAGGTACAATCTATACCTAGGAGCAAACCATCTCATTTTCTTTATTCCCTTTATGCTTCAGATACTCTAACTATATAATCTGGATTTGAAATGGTAGAAATTTCCAGCTGGGAGATGGGAGGAGGGTGGTTGGGGAAGTGATCTTTCGTTGGAATTTGGTCCCTGCATTGACATTGGGGAGATAGAACATAGGAGAACTGATTTTAGTATGTATCATATCACTATAATTGGGCTGCTCACTGACATAGTTCATCAGCCCTTTAGATTTCCCTCCCTGTATTCCCCCCCCAACCAAATCCCCTGATCCTATAGACATGTTTCCTACATTAGAGGTCTTAGAATATTTGTGATCTGGACCTTCTCCTGTTAAACTGATAAGTTGAGAGTGTGACCCCGAGAAAGCATGTATTCCATAGCTATATGTGTGTGGATTTCACTTCTTTTTAGGTGGCTGCAAAATTCGGATTCAGGGGGACCGGACCAGAGAGCGGCGTTTTGAAATCCCTGATGAGGAACACTGTTTGAAGTTCCTCTCAGAGGTCCTTGCTGCTCAGGAAGGTAACTCAAGACTCAGCAGTTTTCTTTCTGCTCTTTGAATGGCAGTGAAATTCTGACATGCTAATGCAGAGGCAAGCAGCCATTAGCAAAGTACCTCAGGCCTTCAGTCTTTAGTGCTGATTTTTCTGCTTTCAGGAACAAACCCAGGGTTAGGTTAGGGAACAAGTCTATTCAGCTGTAAGGACACTGAGCCATTTTTCAGAATCTTCAGTGTCACAGCATGGACAGTTTCCTGAAGACTATAATCCTCCTTCTGCTCCCAGATGATCCCAGAGCTGCCCTCTTCTCTTCGTCTTTTCCTTTACACTTAAGAATGCTGCTGGCGCCTGCATTTGAGGAGTGCTGAGGGAATGGCTTTTGGTTATGGTAAATCCCACTCAATGAAGGGCTCCCCTGTTTTTGACCATGACTCTTATCTCTCTAGCTCAGTCACAACTTCTTGTTCCAGAGCAAAAGGACTCATCTAGCTGGTATCAGAAATTAGACACCAAGGACAAGCCGCCTGTTTTTTCAGGTACTGAAAAGATTCTCTTTTGCCTGGTTGCTATGATCATTGCAGAGTAAATAGATTTTATCTGGACAGATAAGATAATGTGGATTAATGTCAATCCCAGACACCTTCTGCTATGGAGTGGTTTTACTGAGTCCATGCCCACTGACTAATGTTCATTCCTGATCCTTTCTGTGGCATGTTAGCTCCTCAGGAGCCTGCTTAGCAGTGTGGTAAAAATTGCAGGCTCCAGGGCCAAACTGCTTGGGTTTAAATCCCAATTTTATGACTTGCTAGTTATGTATGACCTTGGTCAAATTACTCAACAATGCTGAGCTTCCATTTCTTTTTCTGTAACATGGAAAGATTTTTAATAGTACTGGCTTCATGGGGTCTTTATGATGATTAAAGGAGATAATGATATAATCCCTTATATCAAACAGGCATTATGCTAAGTCTTTAATAAATGTTAGCTGTTACTATTCAGATTCCAAATTAATGTAACTTGCTATTGTTCTAGTTTGTATGTCAAGTCCTTCAGGGTATCCTTATGGTACCTTTCTGTTTGGTAATGCCATTGAGCATATAGTGATCAAATTAAAACCGCTGATCAAAACAAAGCTCTGTCTATCCTGGATAAATTGGATGTTATCTTTGACTCTGGGTTCTGTGTACTTCAGGGCTTCTTGGATTTGAGGATAATTTTTCATCTATGAATTTGGACAAGAAAATTAATTCACAGAATCATCCTACAGGGATTCATCGGGAACCCCCACCCCCACCCCCTTCAGTGAATAGAATGTAAGTCCTGTGTCAAGACATATTTCCCATTTAGGAGACTTTTTTTTATTATAGGCAGTTTCACTTTTGAAATTCTCATTGATTTGCTAGGCTTCCACGCGACAAAGAAGCTTCTAACAAGGAACAGCCCAAAGTGACCAACACCATGCGGAAACTCTTTGTACCAAACACCCAGGCTGGGCAGCGGGAGGGTCTCATCAAACATATCCTGGCAAAGCGAGAGAAAGAATATGTCAACATTCAGAATTTCAGGTTAGTCTCTCTTCTACTTACTGAGGTATGGCATACAATGGCTGTTTGTTATTTAAGGTATTAGTTTAATTAGCTTAATTAAGAATCAAAGCATAATAAAAGGGATGGTCAGCTGGCTCAAGCCCCTGTCTCTATATCGGTCAATAACATACATGAACAAAATAACACAAATGCTACAATTTCCCTTGGATTTTCTAACTACTAATGATACTATGTCTGCTAATGGTTCTAACCACTCAGAACCAAATCAAGTTCCCATGTACTAGAGGATTATCCCCTAGCACATTCCCTAAGCAAGTGTGTTTATCTTTCTGGCCTGCTGAATTTTTTCTCACCAATATTTGAAGATTAATGTCTGCCATTACCATAAGCTTAACTTACTTACTTTGGTAAGTTAACTACAGAAAATTTCACCCAGTCCTCTTGATTGAGAGGTCTGTCTTGGATTCTTTCCTCTGTATCATATTTTTCATTTCACATTTACTTATTGGTATCTTTTCTGGACGTAGTGTGTGCGGTGTGGCATGGCGTGTATTCTGGTGTGCAAAGCAGCAACACTTCTCTTTGTTGTTTGTGAACAACACGTACCCTTAATAGTCCAAGATTCCGGTCCCATCTGCTATCCCAGTATGCCTCATTTGTTCTAATTCAATTATAACCATATCCTTATGCTAAAACCTGTGGTTTCTCATATTCCCCATGATGCTTTTTTTTTGTATGTAAACAGTTAAGACAGTTAGGAGTTTTCCCTTCCGCTTTCCCCCTTAATACTGTGTCTGCCTCAACAGAATTTCCTACACAGATGTCCTTGTAATCCTTTGGGAAGTGAGTTTTTGGATTCAACTATAGCTCCTTATAGAACAGTTATCCACATTAGGTGTATTTACAGCATGAAGATACCTTTTTCCCATCTACAAGCTCTCCCTTCAAGTATAAGTTTGGGTGGAGTTTAATTGAAAAGAAATGTGGTAGAGCAATTAACTTTGTATTTTTTAAATAGCAACTTAATTCCTTTCTGTGGGTTCATCTAATGTAAACTTTAGAGAATTAAGCCCACTTCCTTTGTGTTGTATGTGTGAGAGGTGTTTCTTATGTGTATAGCAAAACATTTTGAGAAATTATGTTGGCTTATTGTGAACATACCCTTGTATAAAAGTGATGAGAGAACTTCATTGGTTCATACTTGACCTTCATTTTCAAATAATTTTTTGGTATTGTGTATTAGATTTTTTGTTGGAACGTGGAATGTGAATGGCCAGTCTCCAGATAGTGAGTTGGAACCTTGGCTGAACTGTGATTCAAATCCTCCTGATATCTACTGCATTGGGTAAAGAACACATCTGGAATTTCCTTTTGGCTATATGTTTGGTATTAGTTTCCATGACATTTTGCCCTCCTTTTTCTTTTTTAACTATTTGGTAAAAATTCACTGTAGACTATATGTGAGAATTAACTTGTAGGTCAAATTTATGAGATAAGAAAGGAATGATACCTGAAATGGTGAAAGGAAACATCTAGTCCTCTCAAAATGCAAAGAAAATTGCATTCTTTTTTTTTTTTAAATGTTTTTTTTTTTAAAGATTTTATTTATTTATTTGAGAGAGAGAATGAGATACAGAGAGCATGAGAGGGGGGAGGGTCAGAGGGAGAAGCAGACTCCCTGCTGCAGGGAGCCCGATGTGGGACTCAATCCCGGGACTCCAGGATCATGACCTGAGCCGAAGGCAGTCGCTTAACCAACTGAGCCACCCAGGCGCCCCAGAAAATTGCATTCTTCATAGAAACAGACTTGAGGTCAATTCCAACAGTGATTATTCCTAGGATATATAAACAGCGCTCCACTGTTATCCCTTGTGGAGGATTTTTTTGTTTGTTTTTTGTTTATGTTTTGCATAGTCTGTGCATATACTTTTTTAAAAAAGATTTATTATTTGAAAGAGAGCGAGAGAGAGAGAGTGCATAAGCAGGGGGAGGGGCAGGGAGAGGAGAAGGGAGAGGGAGAATCTTCTAGCAGGCTCTCCACTGAGCAGGGATCCCAGGACCCTGAGATCATGACCTGAGCTGAAATCAAGAGTCAGCTGCTCAACCGACTGAGCCACCCAGGTGCCTGCCCCCTTTTATAAGATTTATTTTGCATAGCCTGTGCATATACTTATAGAGGGTCTTTTGAAAAAGAAAGCTGCTTGTCCTTACTGATCACCTGGGTCAATAGAGCAGTTCTCTAAAACTTTATCTCTTTCACCATTCTCTTTTCACCTAATGTCTCAGAAAATGGGAAAGGAGGTAGACAGAGATAATTATGGGATATGTATAGATCTCAAGTCTTCTTGTTTGTTTGTTTGTTTTTTTCAGATTCCAAGAGCTGGACTTGAGCACAGAAGCCTTTTTCTACTTTGAATCTGTGAAAGAACAAGAGTGGTCCATGGCTGTGGAGAGGGGTTTGCATTCCAAAGCCAAGTATAAGAAAGTAAACTGCATTTGATTTTCTTTTTTAATATACAACTAAATAGAACTCCCTAGAAGTTATTCTGTTATCTATAACTTGTTCCAAAAGAATGGTTTAATTGACTTCTTCCCTGTGTGTAATACTGCAATAGGGCAGACTAATCCTTTACACCTATTTTTCTAGAAAAAAGTTTTCCTAAGCTTTCTGATCCTATATTTTCATTGCTTAGGTAGCTTTAGGAGAAAAGAAGAATTTTACTCTCAGAATGATAATTAGCTTAAAATAATTACTTATAAGGTAACAGTAAAAGTTTAAGATCAGAATTGTTCACTGACATGGTCAGAACTGGATGCTTTACAGAAAAGTAGTTTGAAGCATGTGGGTGCATAGGGTATGCTGTGAAATCAGTAAGAAGTGTTGTAGAATTTAAATGAGTTCTCAAATTTGTTGTAAATCAAAAGTAGAGTTGACTTTAGCAAGGTGGGCCAATTTGTTGGTCTTTAGAAAGCATGTGGTAGAGGCTACCAGAAGAGTTATTTTGATTACATGGCTACCATAGTAAGCCCTTTAAAAGTAGTCATCTGAACATTTTTCATTTAATTCTTCTAACAGTTGGTAATAGGTAATAAAAATCCTGAGGGTGTTACTCCTGTCATATAGGTCCCTGACTAACACGTATTTCAGATGTATTTCTAGCTCTAGTTCTCAGACTTAAAATAATCAAAGTAAAAAAGATTGCTATTTTATAAATTTTAATTTCTTAAGAAATTAGAAATCAGAAACTAGGAAGAAGTGAAAGGAACAAACTGGGATAGGGGTTTTTTATTTGATTTTTTAATACTATCTACTCCTGGTAGGTTTACAAGTGATTAAAATAATGGATCCTAGAGCTGAGTGTACTTGATGTCCCCAAAGACTTTTAACTCCTATTGGTCAGAGTCAGATAAGAGCTTCCCCAGAGAAATTTTGTTTCCTTTGTATGGGGTCCCCTGGGAAATTAGAGGATTTGGATTCAGATTTGAGCATCATTAATATCTTCCTGGTGGAAAATTAGTTGCGGGACTAGATGTGTGGCAAAGAGTGGTATTAACATGAACCTTTTTCTAACTCCCTGGAACTCGTAGGTTCAACTAGTTCGCCTTGTTGGGATGATGCTCCTCATATTTGCCAGAAAGGACCAGTGGCGCTATATCCGTGATGTTGCTACAGAAACAGTTGGTACTGGAATCATGGGGAAAATGGTGAGTTACTTTGGAAATGAGCTTGATTATTATTTATGTCCATGTGAAGTTTAACTGCTAGTTGTGTCTTTGTACTAACTGAATAATTACTCTTGCTTACAGGGAAACAAAGGTGGGGTAGCTGTGAGATTTGTATTTCACAACACTACCTTTTGCATTGTCAATTCCCACCTGGCTGCCCACGTGGAGGACTTTGAGAGAAGGAATCAAGATTATAAGGACATCTGTGCACGCATGAGTTTTGTGGTCCCAAATCAGACCCTCCCACAGCTGAACATCATGAAACATGAGTGAGTGGTTAAATCTCCTTTGGCCTTTGAATAGTGGGGCTGAGAAGAGATTAAACGGATAGGAAACTGTGAAGAGTGAAGGATTACCATTTAGGGATTGGGGTCGCAAAGAAGAGAGGGTTTTTGAGGAATAGCAGATTCATTGAGGCAGAGAAATCAGATTTGCTATCGGAGGTAGGATTAGTTCTGTTAGTGGCCATGTAAGAATAATGCTGGAGGTGTCTGTCAGCTGGAGTCAGTTTTATTGTTTTTTATTATGAAATAGAAATGTTTATTGTAAATGTAATACAAGATAAAATTAAAAGTAGAAATCACTGTGCTCTCCCCAGCCAGTCTCTCAGAGGAAACTGTTAGTAACATTTCACTGTGTATCCTGGAACTGTGCTGTCCATTGTGACAGCCAGTAGCCATAAGTGGCTATTAGATACTTGAAAGTAGCTAGACCAAATTGAGATGTGCTGTAAGCATAAGCTATACATTGGATTTCAGAGACTTAGTAGGAAAAATGTAAAATATGTCAGTTTTTCAATGTTGATTACGTGTTGAAATGATAATCTGGATATATTGAGTTAAATGAAATTTATTGTTAAAGTTATTTTTACTTGTTTCTTCTTTAAAATTCTATTTTAAATGCAGCTACTAAAAAATTTAAAATTACATCTGTGACATACATTTTATTTCCTTTGTTGTAGACCTTTCTCTCTCTATATACAAACACATGCACACTTATTATATAGGACTATATTGTCCTATTATTGTGGGTCTCTTTCCAAGCCAGTGTGTATATGTGTGTGTGTGTGTATTATATTATCTGTATTAATGTATACATTATAATGTATACATTGTATATATTATGTGTATATATAGATCTATATATTATCTATATGAATATAGATATATATATTCTTAGTGACTGTGAATCATTAAGAATGGGGCAATGGAGATGTAGACAACAATGGATCGATAGGATAATATGAGAGAAAGGTTCGTGGAGAATAGGACTTAAGGATAGAAGCAGAAATCAGTTGAGGCATGGATTGGGTGGTAGAAAATGATTAATTGTCAAGAAATTAATAATGGTAATTGAAATTCTGAGAGAGTGGTTTGAGATGGGAATTAGTAGGAAAAAAAAGATAATTTGGATATTAGAATCAGTAGAGTAGGGTAATTGAGGAAAGAGTAGGGAAGGGTAGTGATATTGGCCTGTTTCCATATTGTCTCAACAACTAGGATCATATACAGTTCTGTATCATGGTAGTAAAGTCAAGGCCTTGACATTAATAAAAAGTTGCCCTGAAATTCCTTACATTTATTTCCTCAGAATTCCAGAAATTTCATGTTGCGTTTAAGATTGGCAAAGAGACCCATTCAGGACTTGAGATAGCTCACAAGGAGAATCCCTTTTAGTGTAGTAATTTCAGGGTCTGCCCTATGGGGGCTCTCAGCACATCTAGGGGCCTGTTATGGTGATTGGGAGCCTGAGACTCCTGTGGCAAACCAGTCTCCTTCCTGCCTGGGACTTGGACTGTGGATCTGGGGCAGGGATAGGCAGATTGGCTATAGTGGAGAGCCATGGACCTACTTTTGCTAGGGTCCTGACTGGGAGAGCTGTCATTCAGACCACGCAGACCTTAGTGGAGAGCCTGCAGAATGTCAGGGCTCAGAGAGGCAGAAAATGTTCAGATTCTCTTCCCTTGGAGACCTGGCAGGCAGCCAGACAAAATTTTGGCACTAGTCCAGCAAATAAACTACATGCTTCTTTTAGGCAGTTAACTCCTTGGCTTCTGAATCCCACACATAACACTGTATTTCCCTATCTTTATTCTTCGCGTATGGAATGCCTATCTTCCCATCTATTTGGTAATCCCTGGTCCTTCACAGGTGTTGGGAGTACTTCACTCCAAAGGATAAGTTACAGCTTAAACCCTTTGTCTCAGGTAGTGATAAATGAATCCTTATCAATAATCTACCTAGTTTTCTTTTCTCCATTTTCTCTGACTTTTTATGCTAATTATTGCTACTCCTGTTCATGTATTTCTTGATCTTCAGTGTTGTCATCTGGTTGGGAGATTTGAACTACAGACTTTGTATGCCTGATGCCAGTGAAGTGAAGAGTCTTATTAACAAGAATGACCTTCAGAGACTCTTGAAATTTGACCAGGTGAGTAAATTTTCATGTTGTAGGTACTTTCCTAAGTGGCAGATAAAATTGTTAGGTTTATGAGATACGTGTGTGGCAGGTGTGTCTTTAGGAATAGATGGAAAGGTCTCATTGTCCTGGGGAAACAGTGTGACTAGTGATGCAGCGAATACACACAAGGTTTGTAGTGCTTTTATTAAGTGCTTGGATAGGAACAGGGGAGAGAAAAAGTAAATATAACATTTGTTCATTGTCTTTATCAAGAAGAGATTTGAGAGATTTATATAAATAAGTTGGAGAATGGGTGGGGTTAACTGGAGAGTACTTCCTGGAGGAAGTGGGCCTACAGCTATGTTGATGTGGTTTGGCAGATGGAACAGCGAAAGTTGCTCTATGATTACTTGGCAGGCTTAGCAGCAGTGTGTAGGTAAAAGAGGGAGGCCCTGTGAGGGGATTGGGAAGAACAGAAGAGAAGTTTGGGTTAAATAACACAGACTGTGGTCTAATGGGAACTGATTGAGAAGTTGGGGCTATCTGGCTTATAGATGTTAAAACCTGTGGGAAAAGCATTGATTCGGTAACATTTATATAAAACTTGATATTCAGGAACCTAGTTTTCTGTAAATTTGCCTTGGAGCCTGGCACGTGACTTGAATTTTTACTTCAGCTTATGGATACTGGTTGCTAAAAGTGAATGCTTCTTATGGAGGGAAGAAAATGTTTCAACTTAATTTTAATGTCTTTAAATCCTTATGTAAGCCTTTTTGACCTTCAGACATAGTAAAAATTTAGGAGTTTTGCAGTCGGATGGTTTTTTATAGTGAGCCTTATTTGGCTGTATCTTTCTTCATATTGAAGTTGGCTGGTGGATTTCTTTGCATTTCTTCCTCTGTCATGCTTCCAAAGCGGGTACAGTTGGAATAAATTCTAAGTCTTATGTAATTCTGATAAAGTATTTGAGTAAGGATAACTTTCAGAATGCTCTGTAACAATTCACTGAATTTGGCTTTTGGAGTTATACATTCAACATTTGTGTGTGTGGTTTTTTTTTAATTAAAATTGTGCTAGATGGTTCCTGTCCAACTTCGGAGAAGTTACGATTATTCATATTTCATTTTTCCATTTTCTGATGACTATTAGCAATAAGAAATTAGTGATGTGCTCATAATGAGCGTCCTACCTGTGGGTGAGTTTAGATGCTATGGGAATGGCAAGATTTTAATTCACAAGGTACAGAAATTTTATTTATCAGTTGCAAAGGCTGTGGAACTAGATAATTAGAAATGGCTGATCAACCTGATTATCACTTGTATTAAGATGGTGTTACCCTACTTATGTGATGTTTCTTTCTAGCTAAATATTCAGCGCACACAGAAAAAAGCTTTTGCTGACTTCACCGAAGGTGAAATCAAGTTTATCCCCACTTACAAGTATGACTCTAAAACAGACCGATGGGATTCCAGGTAAAGTAACAAGAACCTCCTCCTGGAGTGGGTTCAGGCCTGGTCTTATTTCTGTCCCTCTATGTTGGTAAAGGGCTAGGAATTTTTTCAGTCATGCCAGAAGCAGATATAAAAACTTAATGGCTCAGTGCTGTTACAGAAGAGTTTTTAATTCATGTGTACTCAAAGGTGAGCTTATCTTAAGAAAGTATTACTTCTGTGTCAGAGCTATTGAAGTTTTATTTTTTTTTATTTTTTTTGTTTTTTTTAAAGATTTTATTTATTTATTTGACAGAGAGAGACACAGTGAGAGAGGGAACACAAGCAGTGGGAGTGAGAGAGGGAGAAGCAGGCTTCCGGCGGAGCATGGAGCCCGATGTGGGGCTCGATCCCAGGACCCTGGGACCATGACCTGAGCTGAAGGCAGACGCTTAACGACTGAGCCACCCAGGCGCCCCACAGAGCTATTGAAGTTTTATGGGCTGCCTGCAATGCCTTATTTCTGTCCTCTTAACAGACTTGCTTAGATTTTAACGTTTCTGATTCCACCGCTATTTCCTTACCGATTGTCCTGTTCTGAATGTTTTTTCCCAAATTGTTTCTCAACTCCTTAACTCAGAACACCAGAAAGTGAGCCATGAAAGGTTCTTCCAGCACAGTTGTTCTCAGTCCTGACTACACATTAGAATGTCTTGGGGGGACTTTTTAAAATACTGATGCTTGCCTCTGCAACTGCTAGAAAAAGCTAAGAGCTACTGTCTGTTGGGGGGGGCGCTTTGATTTCCTAATTACCCCCAGTAAAGCACCCCTCTCAGTATGTTCCTGGTAACTATTTGTCTTCTACCTACTATCTCTTTGTTTCCTATGGTGTCCTAGCTGGCTGAGCCCAGAAGCTTGAAAGAGAAAGAAAATCCCTGGGCATATTCAACTTCTTTAGACTCAGAGCACTAGGGTGGGTTGGAGAGGAGTCTGTATCCCTGTGCCCTGAGGGAGCTGGTCAGCAAGTAAAAAGTGACACTGACAGATCTTGTACACTTCACCTTGTTTCTCCCACTCACCTGACTTGAGAGTCATTTGAAGAGCTACAGATAAGAACTTATTTGTGTCCCCTTCTGGATCAGGTGTACAAGGTGCTGCTTATCTTAATAGAATGATAAATAAGCTTTTTCCCTAACCTTGGTAATCTGTGGACTGTTATATGTTCAGAATTGCATGCTTAGATGTTAGTTCATCTCTATCTGAAGAAGCTAGACTTGTCATGAAAGTCTAGGTTTAAAGGAGAAATCTCTACTATTACTTATCTCCAGAAATTAAGCCCCGTCGTGGAATTTAGGATTGGAGTTTTAGATTTTTATTAGTTGTCTATCTGTGTAAAATGTCACTGCAGTTCATCGAGCAAAGTGTGCTGAATATAATCCTGACCTTCTGAGGATATTTTAAGAAGGGGCTATTATATTTTCCCCTGGGACAACATTGTTGAAGATGTAATGCTAATTTTGGGAACACAGTTTATTCATTCATTAGATAACTATTCATTGAACACCACTTTGCATAAGATAATGTGCTAGAGGTTGGGAATTCAGTAGCAAACAAGCAGACACAGATCCTTTACAGCGCTTGAATATAGTAGGGAATATTATAGTTGGGATCATTAGGGAAGGAGAAGCATATAAAAGACGGCCTACCCAGGTCTGAACCAGTGTGGTAGGTATTACATTCTTGTGTGGTATGTTCCCTTTATGCTTCTTTCTTTATTTGCAGTGGGAAATGTCGGGTTCCAGCCTGGTGTGACCGGATTCTTTGGAGAGGAACAAATGTTAATCAGCTTCATTACCGGAGTCACATGAAACTAAAAACCAGTGACCACAAGCCTGTTAGCGCCCTCTTCCATATTGGGGTAAACACTTGTTTGTTCATTTATTTGTTTCTGTGTTAAAAGTATTCTTAGAACATCATTTAGACTCAAAACAGATCAGTAGTTTACTGAGCCATAAATGTTACCATAACCAAATAATCATTTGCAACAGTGAGAAATTAGTGCCCTCAACCCTCCTAAATGCTGTCCATATGGTTCTTAATGTGCTAGGCCTTTTAGTGACACAGATGTTTCTCATGCTGCATAATGGCTGGGTGGTAACCTTAGCCTCCTAAAGTTGTTATACATAAGGAAGAGTTAGAAGCTAGGTTTTAAAGAATGAGTAGCCTCTCATCAGATAAATAGTAAGGAAGGGAAGCCCTGGGAGAGAGGTTCCAAGTGGAGGGGTGGGGACAGCAGGAGCAAAGGCATAGACTGGTCGGCATACAACCAAATCTGTATCTTACCTTAAAAGGCTATATGGCTATACTATTAGTGAAATTTTCCTGTCCAGGAGCACAGGTTTTAAATGTTTTTTAAGATTTATTTATTCATCTTAGAGAAAGAGAGAGCGTGAGCAGGAGGGGCAGAGGGAGAGGGTGAGGGAGAGAGAATCCCAAGCAGATCCCACGCCGAGTGTGTGGAGCTTGGTACGGAGCTCTATCCCGGGACCCCGAGATCATGACCTGAGCAGAAACCAAGAGTCAGACACTTAACCGCTGTGCCACCCAGGCGCCCCCAGGAGCACAAGTTTTGAATTTTTCTTTAACTCTGTTGCATCCTGGCTGGATTGATGGCCAGTTATTTAATTTTTTTGTCTGTGTTGTGAGTAGTTTTTGTTTTTACATTGTATTTTTTGCTGCCTGTTAATAGTATGCAGGTTATGTCTTGGGATCTTATTGATTTATTACAGCTAGTACATTTAGATTATTTCTTGTAGATTTTCCAGACCTACAGTCATGTAATCTGTCAGAATCTATAAAGTGCTGTGCTTGATAGGGTGGACTTTATGGATAGACTGCTTAGATTTGCATCCCAGTTCAACCACTATCTAACTGTGTAATCATGGAAAATATATGTAACAGCCCTGTGCCTCAGTTTCCTCCTCTATAAAATAGGGATAACAATGGTACTACTTATGAGGATTAATGAGGTAAGACATGTGAAGAACATAATAGATGTATATTTGATTCTTTTGGCTTCTCAGATTATCACCAACATGTCTTGTTCTACTCCTGTCTTAAAGGGGAATGACTTTGGGGTATTTCCTTTATTTACAAAATTAGGTCTTGGTCTTAGAATAGAATTTAAATTTTATCAAGGCAATTGTGACTTGACTTTTGTCCATTTTGAAATTTTAAAATGATAGTAAATAATAGTAAGTGTTTCTCAAATAGTAGCTAGTATGTGCTGGGAACTGTAATGGACAATTTACACACATCTCATTTACTCCTCACAACAGTGCTTTGAGTTAAATATTTCTCATTTAACAGATGAGCAAATGGAGAACCGATGAGTTTAAATAACTTTACAAGCATTCAACTAGAAGGAGAGCTAAGATTCAAATCTTGTCTAACTCCCAAGCCTATAGATGTTCTTTCCACTAATCCCACAATGCCTCTATAGTTCCAGAGAACTTATTGACTAGATAAACCTTTAGATACTACTTTTAGCCCATCTAATTTCTCGTTTGTACTTGTGGGCTACCCTGTTTTCTTCATTTGGATTCTCTTAATCCATTTTTATTTTTTATTTTTTTTAAAGATTTTTTTTTTTAATTTGACAGAGAGAGAGCAGAGAGCAGGAACACAAGCAGGGGGAGTGGGAGAGGGAGAAGCAGGCTTCCCACCGAGCGGGGAGCCCAGTGTGGGGCTCGATTCCAGGACCCTGGGATCACGACCTGAGCCAAAGGCAGACGCCCAACGACTGAGCCACCCAGGTGCCCCTCTCTTAATCCGTTTTTAAAAGGATGTCTTTCCCCAGACACTAACCTTTTTGGTTTAATCAGCTGTGCTTGGCTTTTTTGTTTGTATTTCTCTTCAGAACTTAGGAATATTTGTAATATTCCACACATATTAATCCAGAGCTCTCAGCAGGATATTTAAAATTTTTCCAAGCTTCCTGTGTATATTTTTGTGTATCTTTAATAAAGGTCTACCTTTCTAGTTTTTAATACTAAAATTGCACAGGAATTCAAAAGTGCTTTTTCTTTAAAATAAAAAAAAAGTAAGCAAAATTTACAGATAAGGCTGGAGTTCTTCAATCCCTGTTCTATCCCCCACTCCCACCTTTGCCCAAGACCCCCACTTCCCAGCCAGGCCAACTACCATTATGAATTTATATCTTTCTAGACCAGCACAGTCCAGTAGGTCTTTCTGTGATGATGGAAATAGATATATATATAGATCTATACTGTCCAGTACAATACTGCTGACTTCAGGTGGCTCCTAATCACTTGAAGTTTGGCTAGTGTGACCGAGAGAACTGAATTTTCTATTTTATTTAATTTGAAGTAATGTATATTTAAATGTCCAGATGTGGCTTTTGGCTATTATCTTGAACAGCACAGTTCTAGACTTTTGCATATGTTTTTCTGTTGGCCCATACACAATAGAGTATTGTTCTGTGTGTGGGTGCAAATATTATAAATGGTCTCATTTATAATACGTGTTGGTCTGCAGCTTGCTTTTAAAAAAAATCAGTAGTGTGTCTTGGAGAGCTACCCATGTTATTACCTAAAGATCTAGTTCATTGATCGTCTGGCTCATTCTTAATTCCTAATTTTGTTGGTAATTTCCTTTTCTAAAGTGGGTGTATCAAGTGGTGACATTCTATGGTGTTTTTCCCCTTCATTATCCTTGATGTGCCATTAAGGGGTATGATCATGATAACCCACTGAGGAAAGGCTTTGAGTTTATCGAGTAACCACCCCATATTTTGGTCTCTTGGGCATGCTATGATTAGAGGCTTTAAAAAACACATTATATTTTTACCACTATTGTTATCAATGACTGTTAACAAAGGGACCAAGTGCTCAATGGCCAATTAACTTTAGAAGACTTGCTGTGGGCTGGCTGAGATTAAGCTGAGATAGGGTTTCCACCCCCGTACTTGGTAATGGGATCTGTTGCATTGGTTCTCAGACTTTGGTGGACATAGAAATTGCCTAGGGAGCTTTTAAAAACTGCAGTAGGCCAAGGCATCTGTATTTTTTTGTATTTTTTTTAAGATTTTATTTATTTATTTGACAGAGACACAGCGAGAGAGGGAACGCAAGCAGGGGGAGTGGGAGAGGGAGAAGCAGGCTTCCCGTGGAGCAGGGAGCCCGATGCGGGGCTCCATCCCAGGACCCTGGGATCATGACCTGAGCTGAAGGCAGACACTTAATGACTGAGCCACCCAGGCGCCCCAAGGCATCTGTATTTTTAAGACCTACCTGAATTAATCCTGTTGTATACCTGGTATTTTGGGAATGGTCTTGCACTAGAGGTCCAGATACAACTTCTGGTATTAACTGTGGCAGGGAGCAACTTAGTTGATCTTTTTATATCTTGATATTCTCAGCGATCAGAAGAATAATCCTTGCTTTGGTAGCTTTGCAGTTTGTTGTGAAAAGATGACACATGTAAAATACTTTATGAAAAAGCAGTTGCAAAATTTTATAAAAATATTTTAAAAGTATAAAATTCCTCTTAACACTATAGTGTGGACTCTAGTGATTGCTTGCTCCTCAGTTTTCTAAGCGTTATGGTTTAGATATGTAAAAACCTTCCCAGTCTTTGAGATATTTGGCTCAGCTTTGATGCTCTTATTTTCCACATTTGATTTACAACCTCGTCTACATGCATCGGTCCTTTTTTTTTGATATTGAATTTGTAAAGTTTCCTATTCTAAAAAGAAACCGGGACCTCAATAAGTTAAAATGCTATGTTAATTATGTTCATTTTTTGGCATTGATTTGTATGAAGTTTTAATAGTGAAAAAAAAAAACACACAGCTATATCAGGAAGCCAAATGTGCTGTGTCAGATGGGAAATGTTTTTGATCTATTAGTTGAAATGATTTGTTTGTCCGTTGTCATGCTTTTACTCTAATCTAGGGCATTTTGTATTGGCCGTTTTCTAAAATGGCCATAAGATCTATTTACTAACATACCTTTAGCGTTATATAATCTGTGCATTGACGTTATGATTCTTGGCATTGTGCATAGCAGCTAATAGAATTAAATGCTTCAATCATTTTTTCTGCTGTTTCAATGCTTTGTGATCATTGTTAGAAATGGTAGTAGGTATGTCTTGACACTTATTTTATGCAATGCAGGAAATAATTTTTGCCACAATTGTCACATTTCCCCCACCACCAAATAACAATGGAGCAAGAAAATAATTTTCCCAAATACTACTGCCAAGCTTCTTAGCACCGAGGTTTGACTTTTCCAGGAAGTTAACCAATTAACCTTATCTTTACCATAAAGTGGGTAATGCTGTAATGCTTACTTTAATTTATATTTGTTTGTGACATTTAAAAAAATTGTCATTTAAAAAAATTGTTAGACTCTTAGAGATTCAAGCTGAGCACACACAAGACTAAAATAAGGATCTGTTTTCTTTGAGGTAAAAGTTGTGGATGGAGTGATATTTCAGAAAGTGTTTGAGGATGTTTTTGCAATGTTTAAGTGATTGCTGTAACAACCCATTTTAAATTGTTAGGTAGTCTCAAGGGAAGATGAGCTAGGAGCATTTAAGACTGAAAAGAGGGTTTGTTTTCTTTCAGGTGAAGGTTGTGGATGAACGGAGGTATCGGAAAGTGTTTGAAGATATTGTACGCATTATGGACAGGATGGAAAATGACTTCCTTCCTTCCTTAGAACTCAGCAGGAGGGAGGTGAGCAAAAATCCATGGCTTCCCCATCTACTGCTCATCGCGGTTAGTACAGTGGAAACCCATGTTTGGTAGAGGAGGCAGCACAGCAAAGTGGTGAAAACCGTGTGTGCTGGAGTCAAACTGCCTCCATTTGGATTCCAGCACTGTCGTTTAGAGGCGCATGTCTAACTCTCTCAGAGCCAGTTTCCTTTTCTGGTTAAAGGGGTGGTTGTGCGGATTACATGAGTTAATACATGTGAAGCTCTTAAAACAGCTCCTGGCGCGAAGTAAGCCCTCAGATGTTAGCCGCTCTTATTTAATATTTCAGAGTTGCTGGTTCATATCTCAGGAACCAGGACTGACTTGGTCACGGGATGAATGTCCTGACCCAAGGTTGGGTTACCCTCTTAGGATCTCAGGAACAATCAGAGTAGCCTAGAGAAGTAGCAAGAGCTGCCTAATTACTCCTCTGCTGGTGTGAATACAGTAGGAAATGAGAGGGCATGGTATACAGCTGGCTCAGTTGGTGAATGCATACAGCAGTTGCACACCTGGTTAATAATTACTTTATTCTTTATTCATATTCTCTATGGAATAATCCAACTGACATACTCCCCCTACTAGTGATGCATGTTTGTGTCTGTCTGTTATTCCCCAGTTTGTGTTTGAGAATGTGAAGTTTCGGCAACTACAAAAGGAGAAGTTCCAGATCAGCAACAATGGACAGGTTCCCTGCCATTTTTCTTTCATCCCTAAACTTAATGACAGCCAGTACTGCAAGCCATGGCTTCGGGCTGAACCTTTTGAGGGCTACTTGGAGCCAAGTGAGTTGTCCCTTTACCATTGTCTCTGCTTGCAATGTACCATCTCCCCATGACTCCCATGCCTCCCTTTGTTTAACTTCTTGTTTTCTAACCACATGTCTCTTACCTTCACTGTCATTATATTGCGGAGACCTCTTTTGTGTGTCCAGTGTCTCCTCCATCACTTGGTGATTTTTTAGAGGACACTACTTCTGTTGGTTCTCATCTCCCTTTTGCTCTTCCACCAGAAGTTTCTGTTACCATGTGTCATTTCTTACATTTCAGATGAGACAGTGGACATTTCCCTTGATGTGTATGTCAGCAAAGACTCTGTGACCATCCTGAATTCAGGGGAAGATAAGATTGAAGATATTCTAGTCCTTCACCTGGATCGAGGCAAAGATTACTTCTTGACCATTAGTGGAAATTACCTCCCAAGTTGTTTTGGTACATCCTTAGAGGCTTTGTGCCGAATGAAAAGACCAATCCGAGAAGTTCCTGTCACCAAACTCATAGACTTGGTAAGAAACATTCTAAGACATGGAACCTCCTCTAGATGTAATTTTCATAATACTTAAGGGATGTCCTCATTGTCTCTATGCTTTCTCTTTTGTTGGGGTTGGGGGAATTGTCAGGTGATAAATAAGAACAAGAATGTCACTTTACTCTAGCACTACTTTCATTAGGTAAGCCTAAAAGGAAAGAGAAAAGAGCAATCCGTAATTGCCTCTTGTCAGGAATATAACATGTAATACTAAGTTCACTGAATTAGATTAAAGGCTCCCTTCTCAAAGGTCTAATGCTTATTTGTTATGCTCTTCATACTTTAAGTCACTCTTGTATAAATTAGCATGTATGCAAGGTACAGTAATTGGGGGGGCAGTATTATCCTCATTAAACACATGAGAAAGCTGAGGCACGGAGACAAGAGCTTGCCCAAAGTGGAATAAGTTAGTGACAAGTCTGTCCCCCAGACTTTCTGATTCCCAGTTCAGTAACTCCTCACTGTATCATCATATCTAATCCCAAACTTGGCTGCATGTTGCAGATCAGACCCGTAAGTGAACCTCAGAGTACCTGCCTCAGAATCCCCCAGGGATCCTTGAACAAGTACACATTCTCCACCACCACCCCCACTCATCTCTGGCAATGGAATCACAGCCACGGGGCGCAGGGCTTAGGAACCTGCATTTTATCAGCATCCCGGATGATTATAATGTGCCCTGAAGTTTGCTCCACGTTTAATGGGACACACTTAACAAAAGGAAGGAGTAGGATTTCCCCTCCCTGACACCAAGCTCTAATATCAGTGTCCTTATGGAAGAAATGCTTATTATTTTCAGTAACATAAACTGATTTAGTAACAAGTTCATCCTATTAAGAACTCTTCTTCTAGATGAAAATATTGCTGCACCCAAAGTGTGCAGACCTCTTTGGGCTATAAAAGCATACTCTTGGTCTTTTACCAAAGAAAATGAGGCGATGTGACAGCCATACTTTATCATTTCTATTAGTATTCATGTTGATCCTTTCAGCCTTGCCAGAACAGTGATTTTATCATCTAGTGAGGAGGGCTAGACCAGCGCGCAGGCTGCTGGCTTGTCTGAATGTGATCTGTTCTGTTGCCATGGAATTGTTTTAGCTATGACTCAGATGGCAGATTAAAACACTTGAGTCCAGTCCCAGCATTCTTTCTTGGAATTATACTTGTTTCCCTAGAGCTCTCATGACTGTGTGTATTACCTCTGTTTGAGAGAGAACCATTTTCTTCAGAAATTCACATCCTTACATTCTGTTATTTCTTATGATACTTGTTTTCTCTTTTACTACTATATTCTGCCTTTCAAATTTAATATTTCACCATTTAGGATATATTCCAAATGAAGTTTCCCCTTTTTTCCCTGCCCCCTTCCCTCCATCCTAAACACTATTTCCCAGCTTTCTTTTTTCCAACTTTTAATTATGAAAGTGGCAAATGTGCAGAAGAATGGAAAGAACAGTACAGTGAACCCCCATGTGCCTTGCAGATATAGATGTGTTTTTCTTTTTTTTTTGCTGTACCATTTGAAATGAAGTAGTGATATGTGACTTCACTGGTGAACACATTAGCCTGCCTCTCTTAAGAAAAAAGACAATTTCTTTATAAGCACAATACCATTATTATGCCTAAGAAGACTAGCCACTCCATATTTCAGTTTCTCCAGTTGTCCCAAGAATTTTTTGATAGCTTTTTGAAGCCAAAATCTCATCTGGATTCATGTAATACCTTTGGTGAGGTCTCTGCAGTTTCTTTTCTTTTATTTTTTTTAAGATTTTATTTATTTGAGGGGCACCTGGGTGGCTCAGTCGTTAGGCGTCTGCCTTCGGCTTGGGTCATGATCCCAGGGTCCTGGGATCGAGCTCCGCGTTGGGCTCCCTGCTCGGCGGGAAGCCTGCTTCTCCCTCTCCCACTCCCCCTGCTTGTGTTCCCTCTCTTGCTGTGTCTCTCTCTGTCAAATAAATAAATAAAATCTTTTTTAAAAAAAGATTTTATTTGAGAGAGAGCGAGCACGAGTGGGGGAGCAGAGGGAGAAGCAGACTCCCCACTGGGCAGGGAACCCAACTCAGGGTTCCATCCCAGGACCCCCAGATCATGACCTGAGCTGAAGGCGGATGTTTGACTGAGCCACCCAGGTGCCCCTCTACAGTCTCTTTTAGAGTAGAACAGTTCTCCCCTTTTATTTCTTTAATGACATTGACTTTTTAAGAGTCCAGGACAGTTGCCCAATCAAGGATCCACCATTTCCTAAATTTGTCTGTTTCCTCTTGGTAACTGTTTAAATTTAATCCTTTCATACTCCTTCCTTTCACTTTATTTCCTATAAACTGGAAACGTTTTATTTTTGGTCAGAGTTGGCAGAGGCATTACGATACCCTTTATTGTAATTGTCCTGTATTAGAGTGACTGGAAGGAGGCTCAACCAGTGTGAAAATGTTTTATTTTGTTTAAAATATTATCAGGTAATTCATTGTTTGACCATGAATAAGAAGTAGCCAAAATCTTTAATGGAGTTAATGGGTCTGTAAGAAGCCCTTTTCCTTCTTTTTTGTGCACAAATGATTCAAGGTTTAAAAAAATAGAACCCTGGGGGGGCGCCTGGGTGGCTCAGTCGTTGAGCGTCTGCCTTCGGCTCAGGTCATGATCCCAGGGTCCTGGGATCGAGTCCCACATCGGGCTCCCTGCTCAGCGGGAAGCCTGCTTCTCCCTCTCCCACTCCCCCTGCTTGTGTTCCCTCTCTCGCTGTGTCTCTCTCTGTCAAATAAATCAATAAAATCTTTAAAAAAAAATAAAAAAAAAATAAAAAAATAGAACCCTGATAATTTTTTCATTATGAAATTCTGAGTTCTTACTAAATTGTATATGTGTGGTCATCATTTATTCTTTTAAAGCTTTTATTTTGTAGAATATAGGGTTCCTTTTTTAAGTTTTTATTTATTTATTTGAGAGAGAGGGAGAACACAAAGGGAGAGTGAGAGAGAGAAGCAGACTCCCCGCTGAGCAGAGAGCCCAATGTGGGACTCCATCCCAGGACCCTGGGATCGTGACCTGAGCTGAAGGCAAAATATAGGGTTCTGATTCTTTCCACAGCCTGTCACATTTTATTAAATTCCTGTGTCTCATTGATGATAAAGTTATCCATATTAGTGTGGGGCAGTAAACAAGAAATCTAAGATTATCTGTACCCCATTTGTAATATCTTCCCACTCTGTTTTGACTTGATTTTGACCTACAATGCTTTCTTATATTTGTTCATATTTGTTCCAAGACCCAAAATGATAGATCCCTTGAGATGATGCTATTAATAATGATACCTATTATCCACTATTACATTATTTACTCTAAAATTTTGGTGAAAACAGAAATGAGTTCAGTGCCTACGTTGACTTTCCATGTACTGTTTTCAGAAAGATTCTTGTGTCACACCCTCTTCGCACCAAATGTGGAATGAAATAACTGGCATAAGTCCTTCTCGTTCTTCTTGCCCTTCTCAATGACCGTGACTTTGCCACTACTAGCATAGTTGGAATTAGCACAAATGGCAAACAGAGGAGAATTTGTTTGTAATTTTCTTTATTCTTTTCCAGACTAAAGATAGATTTTTCTAGTTTTTTAACTAGCATATTAACTAGCACATAATCATCAATATTTATTCATTACACACTGAATACGAAGTATTACAGAGTTTATGTGGGTTCTGTAATTTAGTGGTGATGAAAGTTTACTTCTGTGTACAATATGGCTAAATTCTAAATCAAGGTTAATAGGCAGTTTGGTTAAAGGTAATCTAAACATTAACTGCTTCTACTAGCTGATGTCCAATGTGTTTGGTAAATCAATATTTTGGAAAGACATTTAGAATGAGAGTTGTGGAACTTGTAATTTGTATTAACAATAGATTCCTGTGCTGTTTACTCAAGCCTTATATGCTATAAAAGCTTATTGATCGACCAGCTAATTTCTATAAAAATCAGTCTCAGAACCAGCCTATTTTGGCTTTTTGAATATTTGATTTATGTAACATTAACATAACTAGAAACAAATTCAGCAGATAATAAAGTGGACTAGAAAGGTGATTTGGGGTTCATCATAGAAGTATTTTGAGTCAAGTCCAAGTACTGAAGAAATATGTATTAACATATTGGGTGAGCAGGTTCTTCCAGGTGTAAGGGACATCATGAATAAATGTTAGAAGGTGAAAGCAAAAAGACTATATATGAAAAATTATAAGATTTCCCTGAGAAGAATGAAGATTTAAAAAAAAGAGTATGTGAGGCTGGTTGGGTGGGTTGGGAGCAGGGGATAGAGCGTCTTGAAGTCAACAGATGAGTGTGCTGGAGCCACAGGGCATCTACAACTATCAGAAGGCTTTTATGAGTAGTATGAGGTTGGAAATTGACATATTTGGAGGAATAGCCTGGTGTTGCTTATAGATTGGACTAATGGAGAGACCAGGTTTGAACTTAACCAGATCTGGTTAAAGGTGTTGCTGGTAGATAGAGACAAAAAAGGTTGAGGGATGGGTGGACAGACTATACTTGCTTGGGGACATGTTTATTTGGAGAACTATATCAAAGTGTGAAATAACAAGAATAACAGCTTGGTGATTACTTCATCCCTAGTGGTCTTTTCACTAAGTGTTTACTTCGTCTTACTGATCCAACCACTCATTTCTTATCCTGTTAGGTGTATAGTTTGTGTTTCTTCTCTTTATAGTTCACATGAACTAATCCTTTCTAGAACTTTGATATCCATTCAGTTTCCTGCTTTTTATTTTTAAATTTGAATCTGCCTCTAAGTGACTCTTTTACATTATTTAACTGCATTTACTACTGGCAAAATTCCTCTATGGATGAATGTTGGAGTGAATAATGATTTGCAGTGCATTTGTAGCATGCCATGGTTGCCCCACTGGGGAATCCTGAATTAGGTTCCCTTTTTAAATGTGATCAACACACAGCCTTTTGCAGAGAGTGGGCAGGTCAGTTGAACTAAGTGATTATCAGTAACCTTAGGACTACCTTAGGAGTATGCTGTTTATTAGTGGAGGCTAAGTGATGTTTCTGTTTTCAGAATCAAGCCTAGTGTTAAAATAAATATTATTTACATCTACTATATGCCTGTAGCCCGAGAAGTAAACTCTCAGTGTAAATGTGCTGCTCCTCCACCAGTATCTAATCAAAGTCCTTTTGATTCTTCTCTCAGAGTTTTCTCTTTTATCCAGTCATTTTAAAAAATATATTATTTTCCCATTATTAAAGTGTTTACTCCTTTTTGACCTGCCTTGATAGCCTTTTAAGAATTCCCTTTGCCTTGGGACATCTGAGCGTCTGCCTTTGGTTGGGGTCATGATTCCAGGGCCCTGGGATCGAGTCCCACATCAGGCTCCTTGCTCAGCAGGGAGCCTGCTTCTCCCTCTGCCTGTCGCTCCCCCCCCCCCCCGCTTGTGTGCTGCGCATGCGCGCGCTCTCTCTCTCTGACAAGTAAATAAAATCTTTAAAAAATAACAACAAAAAACAATTCCCGTTGCCTCTATCACTACCCTTTCATTTTTCCTCTTCAGGGCTGTCAAACTGATCTTCCTGTAATACAGCTTTGGGGCCTATCACTTCCTTAAAGGTAGTCAGTGGCTCCCCCATCCCTACTAAATACAATCCAAATTGCTTTACCTGTCATTCAAGTTCCCCTAAAGTCTGACTTCAACATTCCTTTTCATACTTATTTCCCACTACTTTTCTCAACATTCCTCCAGGCTCCCTATAGAACAGATGACTGACTTTTCCCTACTCCCACCTTGGGATTTACCTTCTCCGAACCTGTGTTTATTTTCGCCCCTCCCACTTGTAGTGTCCCCACCCCATCTCTACTCTTTAAAATCCTATGAATCTTTTAAGGGCTAGTTAGGCCCCATCTCTATTATAAAAAGTCCCCTGATAGCCCCAGCTGAAAGCTATCTCCTTCCTTTGAACCCCTGTTTTGTTTGTTTTTCCTACTAACCATTTATTGAGAACCCATATTTGTGAGTTATAACAATATCAGGCTATAAATTCTGGGACTTCTTACCCCAACTCAATTGCAAACCCAAGTCAGGGACCATACTGTTTTCTTCTGTATAGCATCATTTTTCATCCTCCCCCTCCAACACCCTCCAAAGGCATGCCTTGCACTAGTAGATGGTCACTGCTTGAAGAAAACTTATTTGAGGGCCTGGTTGGACAGGTTAGTATAGGAAAACTCTGCCTAGTTTTACTCATTTTGTCATGTGTCATATATTCATGGGAGGCAAAATAGAGAAGTCTGTTAGGCAGGCAGGTTCTACAATTTCTTAATAAGTCGTCCTAAATTTTAAAAAAGGTTGTACTCCAAAATTGTGTGAAATTAGATGTTTGGCACTCAGAATTTAACTTTTAAATTAAAAAAAATATTGTAATTACAATATTATAAATATTGTATACTTCATAAAGCAATATTACTTTATTTTTATCTCATTTCATATGTGGTATTTAGAAGTGTAGGTAAACTTACAAGAGCCTGTTTAATTCATAATGTATCTAAAAATACTAAAATATCTACCCACCATATATATGTCATTTGGGGGAAATGCATTTAACATTGCTATTTGAAACATCAGGAAACACATACTCCCCCGCCTCCAGCCTCCTGCACATCTTTCATAGTGAGATCGGGACTTCTCCTTTTACTGTCAGACCTGAGAAGTGTGATTTATACTCAGGTTCTTGGTGGCCCATGGCAGAATTAGGAGGATTCCAGTTGGGAGTGGCTGGGGAGGTGCTCGTCCACTGCACTACACTGCCCTGCCATGCCTGGATTTTAGGCTGCCTCCTTAACCCTACAAAGTAGATATTATTCTCCCTGTTTTAGAGATGAAGAAACTGAGGCTTTATGAAGTTTAGTCACTTGCCTGATGTCTGTACAAAATTAATCGGGGGCAGAACAAAGATTTGAACCCAGGGCTGTCTACCACCAGTGCCCGTGCTCTCTCTGCTAACCATGGTGCTTTGTTTCTCACTGTCTTTTTCACAGCTTTCCCCTGCCTCTCTGCCCAGGAAGCAGCCAGATTGTACTTTTTGAGTTGTCTAGGGGACCATAGTGGTAATGACTGTAGAGTCCGTCAGACCTGAGTTCTAATCCTGATCCTGCCACTTAATACCTAATAGTATGACCTTGGGCAAATAATTTAAGCTCTCAGAGCCTCGGCTTCCTCATCTGTAAAATGGGAATAATAGCTACTTTGCACACTTGTGCAGACTAAATGACACTGTCCATGAGCACTTTACGCACTTCCCACTACATGGCACGTGCTCCCTACATGGCGGCAGTAACTATCGTTGCGGCGCTTGTTATTGGATTGTAATAAGAGCACAAAAGATGGGAGACCATTAACAAGGTGCTTTTTTCCTTCTCCCTTGCTTCTTTTTCCTCTTATACACTATAGGAAAACATGATAGGGGGTAATGATGGGTCTTCTGGTCCACAAAGGTCTGAAATGAAATAAATTTACAATTCAGAGGGGCCTCTATGTTTGGGGACTCTCAGGTCCTTTGAAGAGGGGAGTAGGTATGGGGTGAGGGAAAAGAGTGTGGGATACTGCTTGGGGGGCCAACTAGGGTGAGAGGAATGGCAGTACAGAGGGGAGAAGCCAATCGTCTCCTTCCAAATGCTGCCGTTGGACTCCCATTCACCCATCGGGTGGCATTAGTATGAGGTAAGAAGCCACACAGTGTAGCAGCAGGGCCTGCCTCCAAGTAGCACGTGGAAAGGAGCCACCACTGGGCATTTGGCCAGGTCAGCTGTCAGCTGCCAAAGGACACAAAAGTCTAGGACTACGCATGTATGTTTCTTGAGTGATAATCTCAGTAAACTACATGAAAATTTAATATGTGTAGTAGAGAACTTTGCATATGAGAACATGTTCCATTTTCAACAATAATGATTTATTAGGAAAATTTAAAGCTGTTTAAAGTGTACGTATCTAGTAAGCTAGTGAGTTCTAATAATACTGATCTGTTTCTAATTCTGTAAATTAATTCAAGTAAATTTCTGTCTGTCAATGACTTTCTTTTCCTGCTCTGCTCTCAGGAAGAAGACAGCTTCCTAGAAAAGGTAATGCAATCCATGGGTGGTTATGTGTTTCCTGGGCTTGATTAACAGTTAACTGTGGTTCCTGGAATCTGTCCCTAGTCTTTCCCATGTCAGAGTCCTCTGACTCCACAAGACTCCACCAAAGTCCTGTCAGCTGTCTCTAAAGTGTGTCTGCAGGCACAGAAGAGATTTTTGCTGCACCGGTCATCACTGAGACCCAGTACATAAAAGCAGTAGGACTCAAGTTCCAGATTTGTATGTTTAAAATGAGAAGTAATTAAGAGCTGTCTTGATATATCTGAAAGTTCATGAGGTGGAGGAGGGTACCACTTAGCTGTCCTCTGTTTCCAGTGATAGTCAATTTCTGTTGCATTAAGAATGATTTGGGGTTAGTGGCAATAATGATTAATTACTGAAAGAATACACAGATGTATGGTTAAGAAATGGAGCATAGAGGGGCGCCTGGGTGGCTCAGTCGTTAAGCGTCTGCCTTCGGCTCAGGTCATGATCCCGGGGTCCTGGGATCGAGCCCCGCATCAGGCTCCCCGCTCTGCAGGAAGCCTGCTTCTCCCTCTCCTGCTCCCCCTGCTTGTGTTCCCTCTCTGGCTGTCTCTCTCTGTCAAATAAATAAAAATAAAATCTTAAAAAAAAAAAAAGAAACAGAGCATAGAGTCATCGAGCTGAACAAGATCAGAAGGGATCATCTGGTCCAGCGCTGTGCCTTCAGACAGGGTAAGGTGTTTTCTGCATTCTAATAGACAAGACAACCAAGGTCCAAGAAGGTTGAAACACTCACTCAAGTCCTACTGCTCCTGACAGCAGGGGTGTGGGGCAGAGGGGACTAGAACCCAGGTCTCCTGAATACCTAGTGAAGGAAGCTAGTGAAGCACTCCTGCAGTGCTGGGCCACCTTCCGTGTTCAGGCTGGAGGGTGTCTGGCTCCATACAGGCCTATCAAGTAGAGAAACGTGGGCTTGAAAAACATTCTTAAAGCACTGTCACATACTATCTAATGTGATCTCCCCATTTGGTGGAGTTTAATGCATTTTGATGATGGGGATGGTGTACTGTTTTCTGCAGTAGTTATTAGCACTATGGTTTCAAAGTGTGGGCTTCTCAGGCACCAGATGTGTCTTGTTGAAAGAAAACAAAGTGTGCCTGATTTCCCTTTGAAAATTAGAATTCAGGATAATTTGTGGACTTTTGAGAAAGTATTGTTTCTTGTGCATGATCTTTCTCTAGACTTTAGAGACACAAGTATGACATTTTGTATTATCACACATGAATTTGAAAA
Organism: Halichoerus grypus; assembly: GCF_964656455.1. Lineage (NCBI taxonomy): Eukaryota > Metazoa > Chordata > Mammalia > Carnivora > Phocidae > Halichoerus > Halichoerus grypus. Next base: position 21,516,459 of record NC_135727.1, on the reverse strand, counting down.
TGGATAGTGGATGATGTATATAACCTACTGACATTTTATTAACCTTTTTAAACCACTAAGGATTGAGGCGGTTCTGCTTCCCAGCCCTTCCTTGTTAATAGCAGGCCATGTTGTCTTTTCATCTCAGACAGTGCCTTGTATTGCCTTAATGACTTAGTACAAGAAAAGTGCCAGTTGGATGTCGAGTTTTTTAAAAAGTACATGAATCAATGCTGAATAATTTATATATGGTAAATTTGGAGGCATCTGCTAAATTTATACACGTGTTGCGTTTGCTTCAGAAAGTGAGCAGAGTGCATTATGGACAGTGCTTTGGTTCAGATACCATGTGGATGCCTGGATTTAATACTTGCAACCGGAAAGAAGTTAGTGGATGAGCCACTGATAGAAATTCTGGCAGCTACAGGGAACATGAATATCAAGTGATAGAATCCAAGGGAAAGAAAGAAAGGAAGCAAAATGAATGTGAAGAAAGTAGATTTTAAACAGTAACCAACTGTCATACTCTTTTCTTATTCTCTTAGAAAGGTACAGCGGCTTTAAAAGGTCACCAATGCTTTTGAAGAACATAATGTTAAGCAGAGCCCTTAGCTCTGCTCTAGTGTACACAGTCTCTGGAAGTAGTGAAACACTTCTTTTCTTTTCCATAAAGCAACATGGCTGGGGGTTGGGGATGGAATTTACAGAATTGCCTAAAGTTGAAAGTACACAATATATAACCCTTAAGCTGGAGGTGGAGAAGGGGGGAAGATGCAAAAAATTGCTCACCATTTTCTCCACTAGGATTTTTCTGAAGGCTGCCTTCATATGACTTTTAATCTGTTTCAAACACCTTTTTGTTTTTTTAAAAGATTTTATTTATTTATTTGACAGAGAGATACCGAGAGCAGGAACACGAGCAGGGGAGTGAGAGAGGGAGAAGCAGGCTTCCCACTGAGCAGGGAGCCCGACGCGGGGCTCGATCCCGGGACCCCGGGATCATGACCTGAGCCGAAGGCAGATGCTTAACGACTGAGTCACCCAGGCGCCCCTCAAACACCTTTTTTTTTTTTTTTTAAGATTTTATTTATTTATTTGACAGAGACACAGTGAGAGAGGGAACACAAGCAGGGGCAGAAGGAGAGGGGGAAGCAGGCTTCCTGCGGAGCAGGGAGCCCGATGCGGGGCGCGATCCCAGGACCCTGGGATCATGACCTGAGCCGAAGGCAGACGCTTAACGACTGAGCCACCCAGGCGCCCTCAAACACCTTTTTAATATAATTTCTATTTGACTATACAGACATAAGATAATTGAGTTTATTTCCCCAGCCATTTACAAGTTCAGATTTAGTTGTTGTCAATTTTGGGTTTTTCTCTTAGATTCTTTCAAGAGAATCCTAAGAAAATAGAAGGGTATGTGAAAGGGGTCACAGCCCTGAGAAATCTCTGCTGAGTTATTAATATAAAGATAACTTCTGGACTCAGACCCTGAACTTTTCACAGTATTTCTGGCTCTTGGTATGCTGTATTTGGTTTACTATTTTTGGATCTTCAGAGTTACGAGTTTTAGTGCCTTAAGATTAGACCTTCCATTGAGCCTGAAATATTCATGAATGTAGGTGTAATGTGGAGAATTGTCTTTAATTTCTGAGGACCAGAGAACCTCATTTAAATCAACAATGAAAACGGTAACATTTGTGGTAAGACCTGAGAGAATAGTAAGTTCAAAGTCAACAGAAACCTCTCCGAGGACTGTACAGACCACTGTGCTGGAACGGCCCCCAGGTCTCGGGCGGCGCACGCACTCCGCCGCGACCGTACTGCCAAAGCGCTCGTTCTGCGCGTCACCCCTGAGAGGATTTACAACACACGGTGCACCACATGATGAACATAATAAACCCAAATGGAATGCTTAACTGTTAAGCATCTAAAAGAGGAAGAAAGTCTTTTAACTGTGGGAATCCGTATCAAGTGCCTTCTGACCAGGGATGTCCCCAGTAAGAAAAAATGACAAATCTTAAGAGATGAAGATCACATTGTACCTACATAAAGCAGAATATGAAGGAGATTAGGTTACACAAATTTTTATTGAGACCTCTTTGAATCTCCTTTTTCATCTCTTAGGAGAAATCCCTTCTGCAGATGGTTCCCTTGGATGAAGGTGCCAGTGAAAGACCCCTTCAGGTCCCCAAGGAGATCTGGCTTCTGGTAGATCACTTATTCAAGTATGCCTGTCACCAGGTAAGTGATCGTGGGCCTGCCCTGCAACTTTGGGAGGTGTGTGAATCCGGTAGGAAATGATAATACCTCTTGTCAGTATAGGGCTTGTAACTTTCCCGAGCTACATTCACCGAGCAGCACTATCAGGTCATCTGGGCAGATGGAAGTGTCCTTATTTACAGATATGAGACTTGAAGCCTGCAACCTAAGTGATTCAGCTAAGACCACAGCGTAAGTGTGATGACGGAGCCAGGCCCAAACCGAGCACGCCTGTCTCCTGACTACACACACTTTCCCCTGGACCGCTGTGTACCTCAGTCTGTAATGCCTGCTTTGGGTCTCGTGTAGGCATTGCAGATTTTAAAGTCCAAAGCACACTTCAAGCCCATTTCTTTAATTTGGTTTTCTTTTTTTAATCCTATCTAAAATGCTAGCTACCTCCAACCCAACCCCCCAGAAAGAGAAATTTCTTGGGACTAAATTGGAGGAAAATGTTTTCTTACCTACTGAAGAGTAATAGAACTCAAAGGCAAGGTTTGGTGTGGGCATGCCATTTACCTCTGCCCTAGCCTTCCCTAGTATCAGTATCTGGATGTGGTTCAGCTGTTTGGACTCTGCCTTCTACTTGGCAGGAAGCTAGAAGTGGGGACACCTCGTCACCCACTCTAGCCATCTAGTCCTCTGCCATCTCAGGTATAGGCTAAAACCTTTGAAGATCATGTTCTGTTTTGAAACAAAATTTCACGCGGATTATACAGATGATAAATGGAAAAGATGCCTTTGTCACACCTCTATTCCTAATCACAAGTACGCATATTACCCTTCCATTTGCATCCTGCCACTCTCTCTCTCTCTTTTTTTAATTCATTTTTTTTATTAACATATAATATATTATTTGTTTCAGGGGTACAGGTTTGTGATTCTTCAGTCTTACACAGTTCACAGCGCTCACCATAGCACATACCCTCCCTGCCACTCTCTTGATTGCTGGGTGGTCTTCAGAACCTTAGGGCTGATTATCTTGCCTTGTTCCATTCATTGTGACCTCTCTGGTAGGAGGACCTGTTCCAAACCCCTGGAATGCAGGAGGAGTTACAGCAGATCATTGATTGTCTGGATACTAGCATTCCCGAGACAATCCGTATCCTTTTTGACACAGGCCTAGGAAGCTGGATGAAGAATTTTTGACCAAACTCTCCTTCCCATCCACATTTGAGTTTTGTGTTTCCATCTTTACTTTCTTTGTAACTGTCTTTTATTATAAGGTAATCATTGACTCTGCAGTTGTTTTTCAGTCCCTTTCAGGAACTTTTGACTTCTCTTTGCCTCAGACTCTTACTGAAAGGAATCAAGGGGTAGGTAGCAACGACTTTTAATAAACGTGGAACATAGGACCCACAGCACTGGTACTGTTCTGCTTCAGGCCATTGATCACTCCTGCCACCACATGTGTTGTCACTAGGACATGGAAGAGGATGGGAAACATTGGTGACTAGTTTCAGGGACTTATGCAGTGTGAACGTCATTCTGCACACCATATTCCCCTGACTCTCAAGTTGAGCCAAACCTCCCAAGAGTCTTTGATCAATTCTGTAGCAACTCAGCTGCAGCATACCTGGACCAATAAAATATCAAACCCCAGTTAGGATCAGTGTGCCCTGAATAATAGGAAGGAGACTGTCCCTGAGGGAGCTGGAGGAAGAAAGCAAATTGGGTCTCTCTCTGGCCTTTTTCCTGGAGCCCCTTTCCCTTGACTTAAATTAATCCAGCTGGCAGTAATCACTCTGTGGCTGAAGCACTGCTCATTTTCCTGGAAGCCCTGCCAGAGCCCGTCATCTGTTATGAGCTGTATCAGCGATGCCTTGACTCTGCTCAGGATCCCCAGAACTGCCGACAGGTGAGTTTTACTGCTCTGAGGATGTGTCTGGGGCAAGTGCCCCCAGAGAGAAATCAATTTCAGATGTGTAGCTAGCTATGTGGTAGGATGGGTCTGAATTTGTCACTCATGGCAGGACACCAGCATTGAGATTTGGGACTCGTAAATTTTAGGTTATTTCCTGTTACATTTGCCACACTTTTCTAGTTGGCCTATTGAGTAGGGCGGATACCTCTACTCTGGCATAGGATTGGTGAAGCTGATCATGGAATTCTGGCTGATATTACCAGGAAGGGTCCGTGACACTTATGAACCTTTCTCCTTTTTGTCTTCTTGGTGTTTTTTTTTTTTTTTAAAGATTTTATTTATTTATTTGCAAGAGAGCACAAGTCGGGGGTGGGGAGGGACAGAGGGAGAGAGAAAAGCAGACTCCCTGCTAAGTGGGAAGCCTGCCGCAGGGCTCGATCCCAGGACCCCGAGATCATGACCTGAGCCGAAGGTAGACGCTTAACCAACTGAGCTACCCAGGAACCCCCTTGGTGTTTTTTTTTTTTTTAAGATTTTATTTTTAGGGACACCTGGGTGGCTCAGTTGGTTAAGCATCTGCCTTCGGCTCAGGTCATGATCTCAGGGTCCTGGGATCGAGTCCTGCATCAGGCTCCTTGCTCAGTGGGGTGCCTGCTTCTCCCTCTGCCTGCCGCTCTCCCTGCTTGTGCGCTTGCTCTCTCTGACAAATAAATAAATAAATAAAATCTTTTAAAAAAAGATTTTATTTTTAAATAATCTCTACACCCAGCGTGGGGCTCGAACCCACAACCCTGAGATCAAGAGTCGCATGCTCCACTCACTGAGCCAACCAGGTGCACCTTCTTGGTGTTTGTTTTTAATCTTGAAATAATTTTGATGCACAGTGGCTGAGAATACTATTCATTCAGACTAGTGAGTATTGGGAGGAGCTCCCATCCATGCTAAATGACATTGCAGAGAAAACCATTGAGCTTGGCAGATGCCATGGCTACCTGTCTGAGGAGATGGGAAAAGAGCAGATTAATACTAACCTGCTTGTGAGGTGCGGTATGTGTGTGAATGTGTGATGACCACATCACACATATGAATGTGGCCTGGTCATTGAGTGTACAGGGGCCAAACAGTATGAGCTTTTTTTTTTTTTAAGATGTTATTTATTTATTTGATAGAGAATGGGAAAGAGAGTGAGAGAAAGCACAAGCAGGGGGAGCAGCAGAGGGAGAGGGAGAAGCAGACTCCCCGCTGAGCAGGGAGCCCATTGCGGGGCTTGATCCCAGGACCCTGAGATCATGACCTGAGCCAAAGGCAGACACTTAACCAACTGAGCCACCCAGGCGCCCCCAGTATGACCATTCTGACTTGGAAGTTTTCATTTGGCAGGGACTCTGGTAGTCATGAGGAAATAAAAGAGAGTTGTGACAGATGAATGGGGTCCTGTATGGGTTGGATTATAAACTACTATGACAGCTTTAAGCTCTTCTTACTCCCTTTCACTTGTTCTCACTGCCCACCCCCCTTTTTTTAAAAACAGGTGATTTCCCAGCTTCCAAGATGCCATAGAAATGTTTTCCATTACTTGATGGCATTCCTTCGAGAACTCTTAAAATTCTCTAAATACAACAACGTCAGCGAAAACATGATCGGTAAGAGTACTTCATGAGAACGGCCACATGAGCAGGGGTGCGGGCTGGTTGGGATGGCCTCCATGTCCGGGCACATGGCCCACTGCCCTCATCCCCTGGCCCCCAGTTTCCCATCCCTGAGGCTTTGCTTAGGTTGTGTCTGACAAAGGGTTTCCCTTTTCCTTTCTCTCACCCTCTAGCCACTCTTTTCACTAGTCTTCTCCTAAGGCCTCCACCCAACCTTATGGCAAGACAGACTCCAAGTGACCGTCAGCGTGCTATCCAGTTCCTTCTGGGGTTTCTTGAGAGCGATGAAGACTAATGAGCCTTTTCTTCTTACTACTCTCTGAGATTCTAGAGGCGGAAGATCTTGGGCACCAAGTATTTCAGAATGATTTGAAAAGTCATGCCATAGGAAGGGTCTGTTGCAGAATTTTGAGGCTGTTGGCATGAAAAGGTTGTTTCTAGTGCAAGAGGAAGAGAGTTTCCTAATCCCTCCCTTACCATATCCTACACAGCAAAATACTTTTAGACTTATATTGCCAAGCCAAAGGTACCATATTTTGGTGTTTTTGTGTTCTCTCTTTATGAGGCAAAGAGATCTGTATTTACACTCCTTTACCTGGGGATGTGTTCGTTGCCCTCCTGCCCAGCTATCATGATTGTCCTTAGCACCCTAGGCCTAGATTCTGAGATGTTCCTGTTCTAGGTCTACAAGCACTACGTGCTATAGCTCAGACTTGTCTGTAGTCCTTCGTCTAAAGCACTTTTGCCTGACCCCCTCCCATATCACCCCTTTGCACTCCACTCCACTAGTTCTATTACGTCGAAGGAAGTCTGAGTGAAGCTAGTGACTCCTCGGATGTCCCCAGCAGTGAGTTAACCATCTACATGTGGTTGTGACATGCATTTGTGCATTTCTACTACGGTGGCATCTGTATGTCTGTAACATTGGCCTTTTCCTGGATCTGCACTGGGTGGAACCATATTCTCTTGTCTCAGACCACATTTACTAGCAGAACTTTAGGCTAGAGATGACATCCCATTGATGTGAGAGAATCACCATCAGAGTGGAAGCACTTTGAGCATTTCAGAAGTGAGAATATTCATGTTTGACAGGTCCTGCTTTCTACCATCCCTTTCTGTTCTTAATCAAATTTTACATGAGAATTAATCCTGGTTGTCTGGGGGACCCATTCCCCACTTAGAAATCCACCTCCAGAGCAATGCTTGCATTGCAGTCAAAAAGGCAGGCTGGACCTCAAGTGGGCCTCTCTGGTGGTACTGCTCTTCCCCCCAGCAGGGTATTATGGATAACCCTTGGAACCCCCTCTCTGGTCTCCTGAAATACGGGGGGGCAGATGTTGCCCCCTCCCTCATCAGGCTGGCTCTGGGCTTTACGACCAGCTCCCCATGGCTCCTAGTCACCTTATCGAGTGTTACAGAAAAGAGACTATGCAGTGGGCCCAACGAAGCCCCTTTCTCTCCCACCCAAGACAACCCTCTGAGCTTTTCATTTACTCAAGCTCTGTGGGGCAGCATTCTTTTTTTTTTTTTTTTTTAATTATTCTGTGTTGGTGGGCAAATCAGCTACCAGCCACTGACTGCAAAACTGCCTCATGCAGTTGGCTTCTTCCTGGATTTCTTTCATTAAAACCACCCTGAGTCAACTCATTCTTGACTGTTAACATTAAATCCAAGGAGCCTAATGTACGGACTCTGTGTCTTGTCTTGGGCATTGACTCCTGACTCTTCTAGCACATTAAAGGAGAGAGCCAGGGGAAACACCACTGCTGAATGGTTCCTCAGTTCCCCCCATCTCTCGTAAGTTGAGTTCTGTGGGGGAAGAAAAGGTATGTATCCTGTGATATTCTGGTTAAACCCTTTCCTGATTTGGAGTTATGGAACTAGGAGTCAAGTTCCTGGTGCCAAATAGCTGCAGATCTGATAGGTCAGAACTTCGTTAATGGAAGATTGTGAGCAGAATGCTTTTGTCATCTGCACTAGGCCAGAAAGTGATCATAGGAGAGGCAGATTATAGAAGCTGGGGCAAGGTCATAACACAAAGACAGGGAAATGACTGTCCTGGGCACATTGTCTAGTATACTGCCAACCTGGGATCTTTGGATCATCAAGGATATGGTTGGTGGGGACCGAATGCACCATCCTAGCTCTTTGCTTATGAGGCAAATGCACTAAATTTGTTTACCGCCTCTCCGTTTTTCCAGCTCTGGGCCTGGGATGTATACAGCATTAAGGGTTTGAGACAATCTCTAGGTAGGGAAGACAGCAATGGAGTAGATGTAAGAAATCTGCTCCCCTGCTGTGCCTCCTCCAGCACGCCAACCACTAATTCCTAAGTAACTCTAACGCGCTATTTATTTCATAGCTCCTCTGAAGGAAGGAGTTCAGATCCAGCTGGTAGAGAAGAACTCTGCATCTGTATTGTTTTAGGGAAGAAATGGTTCGAACCCACGTGGTGACATTGCATTAGTTTCCCCTTTCACTGTTTTCTGGTTCTTATTCTGTAATTGTTATATTTTCCAGAAATGTCTTGGTCACTAAGCAAAGCTGCTAGTGGGATTCTGTATTTTGTGTCATCTTTTTTATTATAATTTATTGCAGATTTTTTTCTGAATAAATATATGTTGTGTGAAAAATCAGTGTGATCTTGGTAAAGAAAAACTGAGGAGGGAGGCTTATGTCACTGGGTCCCACTTGACTGCGGTCCTCACAGCTATGACGGTACCGTCATTTCCTGTCTTACAGGGAAATCTAAGAATTCTCAGTATATTTGCCCTTGGGTGCGAGAAGAAGCCACGTATTTTCAGAGACTAAGAAGGAAGTCGCAGCACTTCCAGAGGCCAGCCCAGGATCTTATCTTAACCCTGGGGATTCAGGGAACAAAATAACACTGTTAGGGAAAAAGATGTTGATTCTTTATGCATGTAAATGTCACACCGGGTCAGATCCTTGATCATCCCACCCCCACAAACGCCAACATACACATTTTGGGAGGATGCAGTATCCTTGCCAACATAGCCTCAGCAGTTTAGACATGCCCCTACAAAGAGCCTGTTTTCACAGGATTCATTTGGCAACCTTTGAAAACCAGTTTTGAACCTTTGTTACCTCTTGGGGGGACAAAGTCCATAGATTTAGTACTTTTGGGGGCTCTAATATGAACTTTGAGAGGAAACCCCTAATTTGAGCATGGTGCCTTTTATTCCCCTGCCGATCTCCATGTGGGTTCCGTTCCCTTTGAGACCAAAGAGGCCTCAGCTGGAGCTTTCTTGGCAACCAGGGCCGTCTTCCAGTTCGGTCTGACTATGAGCTTGACCCTGATGAATGTGCTGATTCAGTGTTGTCATCAACAGTTTTTTTAGCCCCACCCGCAGCCTTGGCAGAGGAAGGTGTTTCCTTTTGAGAGCAGTGTCCCCCGAGTGGGCGGAGACGACTGACACCCAGCAGTTTTTACACAGCAGCAGGCAATGTGGGCCGAGCAGCCTCAGTGACTCCCTTCCCAGAGGTGACCAACTGCACCCCTGACTACTGTTAGAGGAGAGCCGCTAGGGTCTTTCGGACCGCAGGGCAAGTGGATGACCTGGCTCGTGGTGTAGCCTAATAGTTTACAGCTACACACTGCCCGAGTGGGAGCGCCAAGTGTGAGGGGGAGAGCCTTAGGGATCCAACCCCATCTCATGGTTCCGACGGGCTGAGTCAGGCTCAGAAGGGACAAGGAGGGACTCAAGGTCACTTAGGTTAGTGACACAGCATGACACAGTGGGGAAAAGAGTTTAAACTTTGGTGTTAGACCTAGTTCTTTCTTCCAACTTTTTATTACAAAACCTTTCAAACGTACAGAAAAGTCAAAAGGATACAGTGAACACCCTATACCCTTAACTCACCACCTGTTAACATTTTGCCACCCTTCATCTCAGAGAGGTCTGTCTGGTCTTCGCTCTGGACTCTGCCACTTCCTCCTTGTGTGTGACCCTGTAGTTTCCTGGCCTAGAAAATGGAAGGGGCATAGCACTTATTTTGATGACTTAACTACATCTCCTCACTTCCCTCTTAAAAACTCCTTAGTGACTTCCCAGTGCATTTAGAAGAAACTCCAAACTCCCCGTGGCCTACCAGGCCCTGCATTATTAAATGAGAAAGAAACAATGTGGCAGGCGCGGTACCTGGCACGCAGTGGGTGCTGCATAGATGTTAGCCTATGCCCTGCGCCCTTAGCTCTCCCCTGTATTTCACTGATTCTCTCACACTGCCAAAGGCTTTCTGGCTTTCATTTGATGTTAACCTTGTCAACTAGATACAGTCAGACCCCACGCTCAGCCTACTCCACTGCCTTCCTCCCCCCTGCCCACCACAGACACACCACAGTGCCCCCTTCTTTTTTTTTTTTTTTAAGATTTTATTTACTCATTCGAGACACAGAGATACAGAGAGAGAGAGCATGAGCAGGAGGAGAGGCAGAGGGAGAGGGAGAAGCCGGCTCCCCACCGAGCCAGGAGCCGGACGTGGGGCTCGATCCCAGGACCCTGGGATCACGACCCAAGCCGAAGGCAGACGCTTAACCATCTGAGCCACCCAGGCGCCCCCCACAGTGCCCCCTTCTATACTTGTGTATTTCAGCCTTCTGCTGCACATGTTTGGGGAGTAGGGGTGAGGTGTAAATTAAAGGATGAATAATGAGCTACGGTCACCAGCATGTGACACCTGGCTGTTGTTGAGCCTCAGGAACCACACCTGCCGTTCTGCCCATCCCCCCAGGCGCCTCCTTTTGCTCTTTCCTGCCCTGCCCTGGGTGCCTGGTTCCTGGCCCTTCTTTCTCTCTCTGCTTTGTAGATAAATCCCCCCTCTAGTTTCCACCTTTGCTGCTCCTACCTGAATTGGTTCTTTCCCAGCCAATGCTACTTACCTTCTCCCTTGTCTGTCCTGTGGAAGCTGCTCCCATCCCCCAGGCCCCCAGGTGAAGAGGGGCTTGCCTTTTCTTCGATCACACTTTGAAGCCGTGGTTTTGTGCCGCTCAGTTCCCCTTCTTCAATCTAGATGAGTGCTTCTCAACCCTGGCTACTCACTAGAGTCATCTAGGGCATGTTTCTCAAAGTGTGGGCCCCAAATGAGTATCACCTGGAAACTGGTCTAAATCAGTGGTTCTTTTTTTTTTTTTTAAGATTTTATTTATTTATTTGACAGAGAGAGACAGCTAGAGAGGGAACATAAGCAGGGGGAGTGGGAGAGGGAGAAGCAGGCTTCCCGCTGAGCAGGGAGCCCGACGCGGGGCTTTATCCCAGGACTCTGGGATCATGACCTGAGCCGAAGGCAGACCCTTAACAACCTGAGCCACCCAGGCGCCCCTAAATCAGTGGTTCTTAACCTGGCCACATAACCCAGGGTTTTAAAAAATACCAGTGCCTACACCCCACCTTAGAATGTTTGAATGCTCACCAGTAATGCTCCCCTGCCCCCACCACTGCACTCTGACACTGTCCTTTCACTCCTCCCGATTAGCTAAGCTCTTTCCCACCTCAGGGCCTTTGCACATGCCACTTTCCTCTATCCAGAAACCACCTCTCTTGTGCACTTTAGAATAGCTCAGCTGCCATCTTTGCCAAGCCTAACAAAGTCACCACCACCCCCAGCACCTCCATTCCATTCATTTTCTTTGCTCCCATTCCAGGGCTTCCTGGCATAGCCTGGTAGCTGGCTGACTGCTCCTAGGACTGCATATATCATTCATTCCACAGTCCTCCTCTTCCTGTCTTGCTGACCCTTCATAGACTTGTGCCTCAGAGACCGAGAGGCAGGAAATTGCTGTGGTTCTTTGCATAGGCTCCAACAGCCGGATTGCCTGGATTCAAATCCCAGCTCTACCACTTTTAGATGTCCAACCTTAGGCAAAAGTAGATTGACCTCTCTAGGCCTCATTTACCACATTTTATTTGTTTGTTTGTTTATTTATTTATTTGAACGAGCGAGTGAGCAGGGGGAGGGGACAGAGGGAGAGCGAGAATCCCAAGGAGACTCTGTGCTGAGCATGGAGCCCAGCACGGGGCTTGATCTCAAAAGCCTGAGATCACGACCTGAGCTGAAATCAAGAGTCAGACGTTCAACCAACTGAGCCACCCAGGCGCCCCAATTACCCCATCTTAAAATGGAAGTAATAATAGTATCTTTCCTCATAGGATAATCATGAGATGGTATCAGCTAGTACATTTCAAGGGCCGGGAACTGCCCACTGCATAAGTACTAAATAAATGGCAGCTAGTATAATTACTCCAAAACCTTCTACTGGCCTCAAGGCCCAGACCTCTCTTCCTCAGCCCCTCCCCTCTCAGCAGGTGGCCACACCCTTTACTTTGTGAAAATGTCAAAGTGGTTAGCTGAAGCAGCCCTCAAAGCCTTGCTCTGCAAATCAAAATGTCACAGCTTTACCTCACTCCTCCCCCTTCCCACCTGTGTCAGAAATAAGTGGTCTTCCTTCTTGCCTAGGCTAACTCTTCCAACTGTGCTTGGAGTCCATCTCTTCCCATCCTCACTGGACTTGTTCCCATCATTCATCACCACCACCCCACCCCACCCCCTACCTTGCATCTTCAATATCAGCCGTTCATTCAACAAGTGTTTATCGAGGCCTCCTGTATGCCGGGCGCTGTTCAAGGTGCTGATGATATAGCCGCCACGGTGCTTTCACTAGGAGGGTGGGGTGGGATGGGGTAAGCAGACAGAAATAGTGCACAAGGTAACTAGAGAGCATGACAAATGCTCTGGAGAGAATAAAGCAGGGTGACGTGCCAGAGGGCACAGCAAGCAGACTTGGTCAGGGAAGGTTGCTTTGAGGAGGTGATGGTTGCTAAGACCTAAATCTCAGGAGGCCAGAAGGTCCCATACCTTGATTTCAATGATTACACAGTATATATGCCCCTGCCCCCCAAAAAAGCCAGCTATACAAGATCTGGCAAAGAACATTCCAAGCAAAGGAAAGAGCAAATGCAAAGACCTTAAGGCAGCAAAAGCAGCTTGCTGTGTTCGGGAGACAGGCAGAAAACAGTGGGGTGGGGGTAGGGGTGCTGGATGAGAGGTGGGCAGGGCCTGTGGAGCCTGGGGAAGGAGGCTGCCTTTTATTTTATTTTATTTTATTATTATTATTTTTAAAGATTTTATTTATTTATTTGACAGAGAGAGAGACAGTGAGAGAGAGAACACAAGCAGGGTAAGTGGGAGAGGGAGAAGCAGGCTTCCCGCGGAGCAGGGAGCCTGATGTGGGACTCGATCCCAGGACCCTAGGATCATAACCTGAGCCAAAGGCAGACGCTTAATGACTGAGCCACCCAGGCGCCCGGAGGCTGCCTTTTATACTACGGGCAACAGGAAGCCATGGATGACTTCACTGGAACTTCATGATTTTTGCTTCTCCTTATTTTAATAATAGTAATAGTCACTAACAACTACAGCTATCATTTACTCCAGGTGCTGTACTAATACATGTGACCTCACTTTCAGCCTTGACAACCACTTTATTAAGTACTACTTTATCCACCTTTCATAGGTAGATAAAACCGGCCCAGAGAGGCTACTGAGCTTGGTACTTGACTAGTGGCAGACCAGAATATGACCCCAGACCAAAATTTGTGCTCTTACATATAGCCAGTATCTCCCCAGCTGGAGTGGGGATGAAAATGGGGATGCTCCTTGAAATCTCTCTTCAAGCTATATCCCAAGATTTCATGACCTGCCAGAAGCTCAGATTAACCTGACTCTGACCCTGACCAACTTCTCCTGGCAAATTCCTCTCTCCCTTCAGCCAGGCTTGAACCTTTGATTATTTTTGGTCCCTGCCCCACTTCTAATCAGTCACCAATTGCAATTCAACAAATATTTATGGAGCACCTGCTAAGTGTGGGCCACTGTGCAACATTCTGAAGGAAACCAAAATGAGTAGAACTGGTCATCATAAGACATACATAATATTTTTTATAAAGAAGGAGGAAGAAAAGAGGGAAGGAAAAGGAGAGAGGGAAGGAGGGAAAAAAGAAAGAGGGAAGAAAGGAAGAGGGAGGGGAGGGGAGAAAAGGTGTGACGGGACATTCTTAGGGGGCCAAAGTCAGGTTGTTCAGTCTCGTCCATCTGACCCCCCTTTCCACTGTCCACTTCCCTCACCCCACCACCAAATTCAAACACTCATTACCTCAGGCCTGGCGTGTCCTGTTTAACCCCTTTCTGACTAATTTTTCCGCTCCCTTTCAGTTTATTCTACACACATCACTGCCAGACTAATCTTCCTAGTGCTCTGCTTTGATGTGGTTCACCTCATCAAAACCCCTCAGAGTCCCGAGCCTCCACTTACCACAGAAGTTCCAGTTCTTCAGCTTGGAATTAAAGCTCTCCTTAGTCTCTCCTGCCCACCTCTCTGGCCAAAACTCCCACTCTTGACCTTGTCATGCCCTTACCTTCCCTAAACTCACATACACTCCACTTGGGCTCAGTCTGTGTCAGCCACTTGGAACTCTCTAGCCCCTGCCACTCCACCTGCCCAAACCCTATCAAACCCAAATGTCACCTCCTCCAGGAAGTCTTTTCCTACAACTCCCGCTTCCTCTGAACTCTTAGAACCTTCCCTTTGTACCACTATTTTAACATACCACACACAAAAAAAGTGTTGTTGCCCATCTGGGACTAGAAGCATCATGCGAGTGGGAACCAAGCTGGGCATATTTTGGATTTCCCCACAATGCCTCGGACAGAGTAAGTGCTCAACGATATTTGGTTAATAAATAAAGATTGTCCTTCAAAGCACTTAAAGACACAAGTCTGTATATAATAGGTGTTTCTGAAATGTGAATACATTTAATTATTCATACTGAGCTCTGTTAACATTAGAGGAGTTCGTTGTGGGTGTGTACAGTGTACTGAGTAAATTATATTAATGTCGTCCAAGAAGTTAATAGCTTTTAACAACCATCCAGTACTATTTTCTATTGTTTTGTAGCCAACAAAATCAGCCTTGCTAAATTCGCGTTTTAAAAGTGATTCTCAAGGTTCCTCAAAAAATTAAAAATAGAACTACCATATGATCCATCAATCACATTTCTGGGTATAAGATCCAAAAGAATTGAAAACAGGGATTTAGGGCGCCTGGGTGGCTCAGTTGGTTAAGCGACTGCCTTCGGCTCAGGTCATGATCCTGGAGTCCCGGGATCGAGTCCCGCATCGGGCTCCCTGCTCGGCAGGGAGTCTGCTTCTCCCTCTGACCCTCCTCCCTCTCATGCTCTCTGTCTCTCATTCTCTCTCTCAAATAAATAAATAAAATCTTTAAAAAAAAATAAAAAAAGAAGAAAAAAAAAATAAAAAAAAAAGAAAAAAAAAGAAAACAGGGATTTGAACAGATATTTGCACACCCACTTTCATATCAGTATTATTCGCAATAACTAAAATGTGGAACCAGCCCAAGTGTCCATTGATGGATGAATGGAGAAACAAAATGTGGTATCTGCATGCAGTGGAATATTATTCAACCTTAAAAATGAAGGAAATTCTGACATGTTATAGCATGGAAGAGCCTTGAGGACATTACGCTCAGTGAAATAAGCCAGGCATAAAAAGACAAGTACTGTATGATCCCACTACTATGAGGTACCTAGCATTGTCAAATTTATAGATGGCAGGCAAGTAGATGGTGGTTACCAGGGGCTGGGGGGAGGGAGAAATGGGAAGTTGTTGTTTAATGGGTATAGAGTTTCGGTTTTGCAAGATGGAAACATTTTGGGGATCTGTTGCACAACAATATGAATATATTTCACACTACTGAATCATACAATTAAAAATGACTACAGTGATAAATTGTGTTACTTTTTTACCACAATTTTAAGAATTAAAAAAAAATTTTTTAAGTGATTCTCAAAAGGTAAATTTAATCACATCACCCCTCTGTTTAAAGCCATTTGCTGGCTTCCCAGAATTAGGACCCACAAGGCCCTGCAGGTCTGAGTGCCGCTGACTCCAGCCTCCTCCCACATCCTGCCACCCCCATTCTCTCCGCTTCAGCTACACAAGGACTTGTTCCTTGCCTGCTCTCAGCTCCCTCTCTCCACAGAGCCAACTCCTCCCATGCTGTGCTCTCTCCCAGAGCATCATCACAGTGTGTATTTACACATTCATTATGGGATCAGGCCGGTCTCCCACTGGGTCAGGAACTGTGGAGGCAGAGACCAGGGTTTATTTCCCTGACCGTGGTATCCCCAGCACCTGGCCTAAAGTCTGGCACCCAATAATCTGTGTCATCTACAACTCCAGTGTTGGCAGAGGCCAGGCAAAACATGCGTGTCTGCTGCTTGTCAAAGGGTAAATGAGTGTCACCTTCCTAGAAACAATAGGGTCATGTATCGAGAGCCTAGAAACATTCATAGTAACAATTTTGCTTCTAGGAAATGACCCTAGAGGAGCACAAAGGGGTAAGTCCACACAGGGTCATCTTAGCATTATTCATTAGAGCAAAAACCTGGCAACAATCTACGTACCCTTCCGAACCAGAAGACGGGTAAACACGATATATATTTTATGGATAAAATATCATACAACCTTTACAAATAATGTTGCTGAGGAATGGAGACAGGGAAAATGCTAAGAGGTAACATTGAGCAGAAAAGCAGGCTTCTAAGTAGGTATGTACCAAATGTCCCTAAATTTAAGAAATCAGATATAATACATAAAGATAAAGCATGTGATGTATAGCATGGTGAATATAATCAATAATACTGTTCTATATATTTGAAAGTTGCTAAGAGAGTAGATTTTTTTTTTTTACCAAGTTTTTATTTAAATTGAAGTTAGTTAACATATAATGTAATATTGGTTTCAGGAGTAGAATTTAGGGATTCATCGCTTACATACAACACCCAGTGCTCATCACAAGTGCCCTCCTTAATGCCCATCACCCATTTAGCCCAGCCCCCCCCCACCTCCCCCTCCGGCAACCTTCAGCTTGTTCTCTATCGCAAAGAGTCTCTTATGGTTTGCCACACTAAGAGAGTAGATCTTAAAAGTTCCCCTCACAAGAAAAAAATGTGTAATTCTGTGGTAATGGATGTTAACTAGACTTACTGTGATCATTTCACAATATATACAAATATTGAATTATGTTGTACACCGGAAACTAATATAATGTTATATATCAATTATACCTCTATAAAAAGTAAAATTTTAAAAAGATAATCCATAGGCACAAAAATAGTGGAAGTCGATGCTCCATTCTGTAAATAGCAGTCACTCCTGGGTGGTGGCATTGTGGGCAGCGGTCGTTCCAGAATGTCTATAAAGGAAGGTTTCGAAGCCATTCAGAAGGAGGCTAGTGACTTTGTCTTGAAACTGCAAGCTGTATTTGCATAGCAAGCGGAGTTTTTCCTTAAACTGCATATATATTTGGGGTGACTTTGGGGGTGCTGATGGAGATTATGGTGAAGCCCCCCAAAGCACCCTGCGATGCCAACCTAAATCATTTTTTTACCTTCATATTTGTCTGCTTCTCTAAATGTTTTACAATGAGCATCCATTACTTTTTATAGCAGAAAAAGATTAAAGAAAACATTATTTCATAAGAGAAAGAAACGTCTGTGTGTTGGAATGAACGGACACAGTGTCCTGCTCAGGCTTGTAGGCGGCTGGAGAGGGCCTCTCGGGCACAGAGCCCGGCCCACTCCACACCACTCCCTCACATCCCAGGCCTGCTCTGTCCCTAGCATCTGCAAGCTTCTTCTCTTCTAGCTTCTGGCACGTCAGACCAGCACGCCGTCAGGCAGCCTCGGGGCCCTCCAGCCAGCCTCGCAGCTCCCCGGGGCATGAGGCTCTAAGCCACATCCTGACACAAAGCACACTTGCAAGGGCCATTTGGTGACCATGGGCCATTCCTCTATCTCCAATGGTGACCCTGGTTCCGAGGGGCAAGAATCATTTACTGATTGTGCCTGTGGCCGGTAGGTGGCAGAGGAGAGCGCTCCCAGTTGTAAAACGGGTATTTGAAGCTGCAGTTACTTTTCCGGTTTCGTGATAATTTCTTTCTATTTTGAGGAATTTTATGGACTCTTCTCCTTACAGTCTCTTACTTACGGCCTCAAAAGTCAGCAAAAACAAAAACAATTTTTCAGACATTATCTAAAGGCCATGGAGCTTTCAGCCCCATCTCCCTGAAAACAGGTGGGGTTAAAGATCATTTTCCTCTCTCGCTTCCTTCACCATCCCTCAATGTTGCCAGTTATTTAGAAAGTTTCAACAAGGGTGGGAGGTCATCTGGTTGCAGAAAGTTGATGAGTTAGATCTTCTCCCAGAGAGGGGTAAGGAGGGATGGAGGTGATGAGGAGATAGAAGAGGGGTGGGGGGCACAGATGTGAACAGGAAGGAAGAGAATAATCCCTGGCCAGACAATGGAGAGGAAGTGGAAAGAGAGGAGACCAAAAGGCTTTTTATACGTTGAATTGTGCTCCCCCACACAAAAATTCATATGTTAGAGTCCTAACCTCCAGTACCTGTCATTGTGACCTTATTTGGAAATAAAAACATTGCAGATGTAATCAGTCAAGTAAAATGAGGTTATTTTGGAGTAGGGTGGGCCTTAATCCTGTATGACTGATGTCCTTATAAAAAGGGGAAATTTCGACCCAGAGACACACAGGGAGAATGTCACGTGAAGATGAAGGTAGAGATCTGGGTGATGCATCTACAAGCCAAGCGATACCACAGACTTCCAGCAAATGACCAGAAGCTATGGGAGAGGACTGGAACAGAGTCGCCCTTGCATCCCTCTGAAGGAACCAACCCTGCCAACCTTGATCTTGAAATTCTGGCTTCTAGAACTGTGAGAGAATAAATGTCTGTTGCTTAAGCCACCCAGTCTGTGGTACTTTGTTATGGCAGCCCTCGAAAACTAGGCTCTTTGGGGCAAGGTTCTAGGAAAAATGAGATGATGGCAGAAAATGGAGGTATTTCCTTTGCTCCTCCCCAGGACTGTATGCCCTGGTATAAAGGAGTGATGGCTGATGGAGAGAAGCCTTCCCGCTCTAACAATCTGTCCCCAACAGCCACACTTAAAAGAGTTGTCTCCACTTACTGTCCCCACTTCCTCACCTCCACTCACCCCTTGGCCCTCTCTGGCCCTTCCCTCTGATGCCACTCTCATCCAGGTCACCAGTAACCACCATGTTTCCAAAGCCAAAGGTCATTTCTTAGCCCTCATCTTCTCTAACTTCTCAGTACCACTTCCCCATTTCTGGAACACTCCCTCCACCAGGCTGCCAGGACCCAAACTCCTCCTGGTTTCTCTCCCACTTCACCCACCATTCTGTGGCAGGCTCCATTGCAGGCTCATCATCCTCCCTGGTCCTATCTCTAAAGGACAGCACATCCTAGGTCCTAGGCCTCGGGCTTGGGCCACTTCTCTTCTTACTCTATATTCTTGCTCCGTAAATCCCACTCACTCTTCTGTCTGCTGTTGCCACCTATCCGCTAGTGAATCCCCAAATTCTGAAGCAGTGTCCTTCCCCACCACCTTCTACTTCAGACACATTTACAGTGGCATCACATCCCATTTAGGATAGTCTACAGGCAATTACTTCAGGCAAAAATGGAATATACCCAGAAAAATCCCTTAAATACCCCAAAAGTGAAATAATGCTCCCAGGAAGCATGTCACACACACACACACACACACACACACACACACACACACACACACCAAGAACAGCTTTATTTTTTGATAAAGATTTTATTTTTACATAATCTTTCCACGCAATATGGTGCTCGAATTTATAACCCCAAGATCAAGAATCGCATGCTCTACCGACTGAGCTGGCCAGGCACCCCACAATATCAGCTTTAAATACATGACCCATATCAGCCCAGACAGATGGCCATACCATGACAGGCATGGAAGAACTGGGACTCACTGAAGGAGTGGCAGACCCACTTCTTTGTCTCGCATTCATTCCAGAGTCCAGACTCAGCTGGCCAAAGGACAGGTGGAATCACTAGAATACTTTCCATCATCATCTTTTCTTTCTTTGGCAGCATGAGTAGACTTGAATTCAGGTAAATCAAATGCCTGTGTGAAACCACCTGCTGGATATCTCCATTTGGATGTCCCACAGCCATCTTAAACTCAACACATCCCAAACCAAACTCTACCTCCATAAACCTCCTTCTCTTCCTGTGTTTTCAATGAATGGTGGCACCATCCCACCCTGGCAATCCTCATGTCCTTTCTCTCCTTAGGCAGGGCAAGGGGTGGCCCAGGGTTGGCTGGTGGTGTGCTTGGATCAGCCAGTGAGCTAACACAAATGGCTTGGTGCTGGCAAGGGACCAACCTATGTGAAGTGGCCTTGGTTGAGATTTAGACTTAATCCAGTGATAATCTAGGAGATCTAGAATGCCAGGTTGGTCTGCTCTCTGAGGGTGGGCACAGGACATACTATTGAGGAACCTAAGCCAGATGCCTTGCCCACCTACCCAGCCAGAAAGGCTTCATTTAAGATGTCCATGAAGACTTTCGATGACCCTATGTTTTTTCTTTTTAAATATAAGGTATTATTTGTTTCAGAGGTACAGGTCTGTGATTCAACAGTCTTCCACAGTTCACAGCGCTCACCATAGCACATACCCTCCCCAATGTCTATCACCCAGCCACCCCATCCCTCCCACCCCCTCCCACTCCAGCAACTCTCAGTTTATTTCCTGAGATTAAGAATTCCTCATATCAGTGAGGTCATATGATACATGTCTGTCTCTGATTGACTTATTTCGCTTAGCATAATACCCTCCAGTTCCATCCACGTCGTTGCAAATGGCAAGATTTCATTCTTTTTGATGGCTGCATAATATTCCATTGTATATGGCACTCTCCTGTGTAAATCATGTGTAATACGCCTCTGGACAGATCTTGTAGAATTATGTCTCAGTTGCTCTCGGGGGTTGGCAAACTATGGCCCACCATCTGTTTTTGTAAATAAAGTTTATTGGAACACAGCCATGCTTATTTCTTTACATGTGGTCGATGGCTGCTTTTGCATGGCAAAAGCAGCGTTGAGTGGTTGCAACAGAGACCATATGGCCTGCAAAGTCTAACATATTTACTATCTGGTCCTTTACAGAAAAAGTTGCTGACCCCTGATCCAGACTGTGGTGGTATGAGCCTCCCAACCCTGGAGGCTGGGGCTCCTTAACAGAGCACCCACAAACCTGGAGGTTGGCCTTGATAGTAAGTACATATCATGTAGCATTTAACTTTTAGGAATTTATGTATATATACTCAGAACAAAAAAAAGATATTAAAAAATGATTCAGTGTAGGGATTTCAGTCTCCTACCACTCCACGAGCACATAGCTAAAAAGATCAGGAGCTACATGGGGATTGTGAATCTGCTGTTCCCTCAGTCGCCATCTCTATGTGCTTTTCCCTGTGTGAGCAGCTCACTGTGCTGGGTGTGATTCTAGTGTTTACTCTTCAACAAGCCATGTTGGGCCAACCAGGTAGACATTCAGAAGAAAATAGAGCTGGATCCAAAGCTTACATTTAAACAAGGCAAATGCCCCTCAATCAGGGACTGAGAAACTTCTCCCCTGCCCGAGGAGGCCGCTGGCAGGATGGTCGGGTTGCACACCTTGTGGGACTCAGAGACTGCAAGGAATTTGGGTATCATGGAGCTGGTCTGCAGCAGGTGGGACCCTTGGCTGGACAGAAGGCACCCACCTTGGGCTTCTCAAATGTGTATCTCTCAGAGCCAGCCAGGAAATGGGGCTAAAGCAGGTGGTCTAGGATGGAGCAGGCTAGCGGCTCACATAAGGTGAAGCCTCAGGAGCGTATCTTGTCCTAAGCAGACCACACCCTGTCAGGCCAGGCGGTCAGGCAAACTGTTGTTCGTTAGTTACCGAAAGATGGCTGGGGCGCTGCACAACTTAATGACCATGACGGTGGGTCTCCTCAATCGCCCAACCCGCCCTGATCCACAGAACCTCCAGAGGTCCTCATTTTGGAAGATGAAGCAATTCCTGTTTCAAGTCGACAACTGGAGACTCTAAGGGGAACGGAAAGGGAGAGAGTCGGAGGTACTTTGGACCCAAGCTGGTGTCAATATCCTTGCTGGGGCTCAATCTCAGACCCTGAGAAGTATTAATTACAACAAACAACGAAGCACTTTATGTATATTAACTCCTGAACCTGGGTGAGCCCCCTATGAGGGGAATATTATTATTATTCCCATTTTACAGATGAGGCACATAATAAATTGTAGATTTCTCCAAAGTCATAGGCCCAGGAAAATAGGGTCCAGGGACCCCAGGGGCCATAACAAAGGCTGATGGCTAAAACGTGCTAAGGGGGAATGCCATTCCTTGGGGATGGTTCACCATCTCTAGTCAGATGGTGCAGGAGACAACAGCAGTGGGTCAGTGATCACCTCAGCCTCAGCAACACAGCCTGGGGTGTCCCCAGGCCCTCATGGCAAGTTCCTGGAGTCAGAGGGCAAGGGAGGGAGCTACATTTCCTGAGTCAGTCTCCTTAGAAGATCTTTTCAATTGCTCCAGACCAGCCTTGTGCTACAGCCCACAGGGTCGTCTGAGGCCTGATGTCTCTCAGCTCCCCAACTTGGGGGCATAGACTGTTGGCTCTGGCCCCGCACTCACAGGCTCTGGTGTGGAGGGCAGAGAAGGTGGGGCACTTAGTAGTTCTTTCTGACTGGCTGTAACCCCAGAGAGGGTGGTGGCACGCTGGAGAGTGGCCAGGCCAACTGTCTGGCTTGCAACACGCCCACCATGGGAATCCAATTGTGAGACCCACTCTGCCCCTCTAGTTTTCTGGGTGGGAATGTCCACAAGCGGGTGTGGGAGGGACATCCAACACAGCTACTTTTAGATAGATACCAGGCTTGTAGCTACCAAATATGGAAGGCTGGGAATTTTGAAGACTATGACCAGTTCAACCTGGAGCCCGGTTTCCTGAGTCCAGCCAAGGACAGAGACCTCAAGGCCTAGTTGTTCAGTTCTTTGGGTGCCATCTTGGGCCATCTCTCTACCAGCAGGTCCACCAAACGGATGCGTTGCTCAGATTCATAAGAGCTGAGGAGTGTCACGGACAGATGGCCACCAGCAGAAGCAGGACCCGTGTGCCCTCAGGGGAGAGAGAGGAATGTGAAGCTCTCCCAGGGGTCTGCAAACCGGTCTCCCGTCTTACCTTGGCCTGCAGTGTGCTACGGGACCACTAAGCGGCACTGTTGGGTCACAGGAAGCTCTGAGAAACCAGGCCATCTTCTAGCCCCAGCCTTCTGGGGGTGAGAAAGCCCCTAGGGGAACCCTGTGGTGTTCTGGGAATGTTTGGGATTTCCCTCCCTGTCAGGAAGGATCTGTTCTAGTCAGTCATAGAGGCCTGGCCTGGGCACCTCATGCTAGCTGTTGCCAAGAGTGATGCAGAGAGGCAAAGAACAGAGGCCTAAAGTGGCCCTAGCTTGATTCCAGGCACCAGACCCTGGCCAATTAGCTGCAACAAGCAAGGGGTAAGACCAAAATGCAGAAGCAAGCAGGTGTGGTACCGAAAGGAGCCAGGCAGGAGGCCGGCCAGAGCAGGGGAGGACAGGGGTTTGGAGGCTGTCTTGGCTGCTGGGTTCAGAGGTTCTCTGGGATGTTTTAGGAAGGAAGTGTGTGTTAATTGGGGTGAGGTGCTGATAGAGGACCCAACACAGAGCAAACAGCCCAAACAGGAGATTGGTTGTTATGTTTGACACCTCCCTCTCACTTTTCCTCATCCACGTCATCCCCAAGTTCTTTCATTTCTATCTCCTATTACCCTTTGAATTTTTCCACTTCTATCCAACTTTACTACCTCTGCCCTAGTCCAAGCCTCCATCATCTCTCCTTGATGGCTCTAAGCTAAGGTTGCCAGATAAGATATGGGATGCCCAGTTAAATTTGAATTTTGAATGCATAAAGAATAAATTTTAGTATAGCCCATACAATATTTGGGCTAGACTTACACTAAAACTTGTTGTCTATCTGAAATGCCAATTTCAGTGGGCATCCTGTTTTCTTTTGTTTCTACATCTGGCAACCCTCCCAAGAGCCTCCCCAGCCTTACACTTCTACAACCCATTCTCTACGAAGCAGCCAGAATAAACTCGCAAAAATTCAAATCTAACAATGTCACTACACTGCTCAAAGCCTTTCAAGGATTCCTGATCACTTAGGGATCAGGTTGAAGCCTTCCGTGTGGCACACAAGGCCCTCCGAGGCCTGACCACCAGCCAGCTCGTAACTTTGTCTCCTGCTGGCCCTCCAAATGCACACTACGGCTGCAGCAAATGAAACATTCTATAGTCCTTACATGTGACCCTGCCTTCACATATACCCATCTCTGTCCAGAAGGCCTTTCCCTCAGCCACCTAAAGAACTCAAAGTCAGTCAGCAAACTCAACCCCCACCTCTTCTCGCCAAGCTCTTCCTGCCATGTCCCCTGCCTCCCCTAAGCCAAGCAGTCCCTCTTTGTGCCACATAACGACCCTGAACAGAGCACTTATTTAAATGCATCAAGATGATTTCCAGCGACAGCGACGCAAGATGGCAGCCACCACGGGCTCGGACAATTTATGAAAACCAAATATACAGCCTTAAAATAGAATGTGGACCTAAATACCCAGAAGGACCTCTCTTTGTAAGATTTGTAACAAAAATTAATATGAATGGAATTAATAGTTCTAATGGAGTGGTGGACCCAAGAGCCATATCAGTGCTAGCAAAATGGCAGAATTCATATAGCATCAAAGTTGTCCTGCAAGAGGTCCGGCGCCTAACGATGTCTAAAGAAAACATGAAACTCCTTCAGCCGCCCGAAGGACAGTGTTACAGCAATTAATCAAAAAGAGAAACCACAGGCCCTCCCCCCCCCCATTCGATTAAAGCATTTTCCACAGGAGTACATTTTCTAGTTACATCTTGTAGACCTCAAAGTACTGGAAAGGAAGCTCCCATTCAAAGGCAATTTATCTTAAGATACTGTAAACGATACTAATTTTTTGTCCATTTGAAATATAAAAGTTGTGCTATAAAAAATAAATAAATAAATAAATGCATCAAGATGATCTCTTGGTGTGTCTGTCTGCCCCACTAGACTACAGCACCCTGCAAGGAGGGGTCTCTGTACTATCCATATTTGTACCCACAGTGTACGGCACAGCACTTGGCCCAGAGTGGGGCACTCAATAAATGCGTGAGGCACGAATGAATGGTTGAATGAATGAACGTAAGTGATTCTAAATCTCCTGAAATCTTGATGGACCACTGGCAGTGACAGCAGTGACAGAAGGGGACACCAGGGGGCAGAATTACCTTAGTTTTGTTTGGCTTGTTGGGGAGTGGTACAGAAAGCTGCCTCCTTGGCGCTTCCCCCTCCCCCTTTTCCCCTGTGGGAAAGCCGGTCTGTTCTGGGCCTGCCCAGCTCAGTCAGAGTTGGCTGCCCTGCTAGCTCCAGATCCCTAGATCCTCAGTACCCAAGCCTAGAATATCTTCGTGGACCTGAAAGGTTCTGCGAATCCCAGGGAAACCCTGGGCCCGGCCCAGGCCCCGCAGCTGCAAACAGGACTGGGATGAAGGTGAGGCGGGTGAGGTGCCTAGGGTGCAGAATTTAGGGAGGCGCTCACCCACTGCAGGGCCCAGGTAAGTGCAGGGTCAGCACCTGACAGTGAGCGCCTCCTGACAATTCGCGCCCTGGGCGCCTCACCTGCCTCGCCCCAGCCCTGGCCCTGGGCACAGCACTGAAAACTGAGACCTTGTTCTCCATCCGGCTGCCAGGCCAGCCTGACCCCAGAGGGGCCACAAGGAGGCAGGGGCTGCAGGAGCTCTTTGAAGGCAGGTCTGATGGATGGCAGGTACTCAGGGATAGTGTTCCACGCTGTGTAACTGGTTCATCGTAGTCTTAACTCGAGGGGCTACAGACGTACAATGATTTTCTTTTTCTTCAGTCACTATCCCCAACTTGGGAGGGGTCTGGAGGCCTCCCCACTTCAAAGTTCCCTGAGGTGGGAGAAGCTATTCAGTCACTACTTCTTCCAACCAAGCCCCCTGCCCTCATGCCTTACACACTTATACACCCCTGCTGCTCCCAGGGTCCCCTCGCCCAGTGGCCAGTCCTCTTGGGTAGTATAAGGTAAAACAGCTCAAACCTCACTACCTTCTGAAGCAACCGCTTGACCTGAGGAAAGTGCCACGAGTCTGCCATGCAAGCAGATGTCCCACCAGGAATGAGATGCCATTCTCCTCTCCTCACTGGCCCCCCAATCTTAATGGCTTTCTCTTGGAACCCCCTTAGCTGGTTGGGGGTCTGCGGGAGGGAGAAGCTACAGCACCAGTCCAAAGTTTCCTGATCCCAATGATGCCCCCCCTTTCTGCTTACATAGACGGGGAGGGGAGGGGATTGGGAGAAGTGGAGTGGTGGACCCCCACTGCTGGAAGTCCCTTAGCAGTTCTCATCTGACATTTGACCTCAGCTTTAGGCCCTAGTAACCCATTCTAGGCCTACAGGAGAAGTCCCACTCACATCCTGCTGAAAGTCAACTGCATAACTCTGTATGCCTCGGCTCCGGCTCCCAAGGATCAGAGATAAAATGAGGCCCTTTATTGACCCCAGCTATTTTCAACTGGGCAGAAATGAGGCTTAGAACACCATCGTGCCAGGGGAGGAGGAAGGGATTAGCTGGTGCCCAATTTGCAAGTGAGAGGCGCCTTGGGGTAGCAAAAAGAGCAACTGGTCGTCATTCATTGGATGCGGCCTTGCGCAACTCATGGACCTATCCCAGCCTCTGTCTCTTCATCTGTAAACTGAGGATAACACAGATGTCTCAGGAATGTAGTAAAGATCCGATGACACCAAGTATGTAGAAGCCCTATATAAACTGTAAAGTGCAGGTCAAAAGAGAAAGGCTAATTATTAACCAGTTAGAAGAAACTGTCCCTACCCTCAAGAGCTTATGGGGATTGGGGAGCAATTCAAAACATATGGTAATGGAGGCTGAGCTGTCAGGAGCAGGAGAGAGTACTGGTTATAGCAGGGGTCTTTGAATCTGATAGGCCTGGGTTCCAGCTTTGCCCCGTACGAGCTATGGGACTTTGGGTAGATTGCTTCCCCTCTCTGAACCTTGGTTTACCTGGGTGTAAAGTAGGGATGATAACACCTCCCTCGGGATGTAGGAGGATCAGATGAGATACCACACAAGAAATATGAGCTACTGGAGGGCTTTGTGCGTCATGGTATACAATCGATGTTGGTTATAGTTATTATTAAAAGATCAGCAGGCATGACAGTGGGAAGGGGGAGTCAGGGAAGTTTTCATAGGAAAGATCAGGCTTGAACTTGGCTTTGAAAAAGGAGAATTTGGGAGGTCAGATGGGAGAAAATGCTTGTAGGTAAGTCTTGCCAGGCATTAAAAAAAAAAAAAAAAGCCAAGGCCCCAAAGTTCACTTCCATCCTCTCTCATGGATGGTTTGCAGAGATGGTCATACGGGTAGCCCAGACCAAGAGGGGCATACCAGTGAGAAGTCACAGGGACCCTGGAGGAGTGAAATGACCCTCTTGCTCCCGATGAAATTCAAATCCCCTCACGGGCAGAGGAGGGATCACCCTGGGCCAAGCTGTGTAGTCTGCCTCCAGTTTGTGACCCAGCATGGCCCTGAGACCCCGGGCCTGTCCCTTTTCCTGAGAAATCAGTCCTTAAGAAAGTGTCTCCTCCTATTCTTAATCTCAGGAAACAAACTGAGGGTTGCTGGAGTGGGGGGTGGGGTGGGAGGGATGGGGTGACTGGGTGATGGACACTGGGGAGGGTATGTGTTCTGGTAAGCGCTGTGAATTGTGCAAGACTGTTGAATCTTAGATCTGTACCTCTGAAACAAATAATGCAATATATGTTAAGAAAGAAAAAAAGAAGAATGTAGCAGGAGGGGAAGAATGAAGGGGGGGAATCGGAGGGGGAGAAGAACCATGAGAGACGATGGACCCTGAAAAACAAACTGAGGGTTCTAGAGGGGAGGGGGGTGGGAGGATGGATTAGCCTGGTGATGGGTATTGAGGAGGGCATGTTCTGCATGGAGCACTGGGTGTTATGCACAAACAATGAATCATGGAACACTATATCTAAAACTAATGATGTAATGTATGGGGATTAACATAACAATAAAAAATTAAAAAAAAAAAGAGAGAAAGTGTCTCCTCCTGGGGTGCCTGGGTGGCTCAGTCGTTAAGCGTCTGCCTTCGGCTCAGGTCATGATCCCAGGGTCCTGGGATCGAGTCCCACATGGGGCTCCTTGCTCAGCAGGGAGCCTGCTTCTCTGAGACCTCTGCCTGCTGCTCCCCCTGCTTGTGTTCCCTCTCTCGCTGTCTCTCTCTCTGTCAAATAAATAAAATCTTAAAAAAAGAAGTGCCTCCTCCTTTTTTTCACGAAGATGGTGCCAAAGGCGAAGAAGGAAGCCCCAGCCCCTCCCAAAGCCAAAGCCAAAGCCAAAGCATTGAAGGCCAAGAAAGTGGGGCTGAAAGGCGTCCACAGTCACACACACAAAAAAAATCCACACATCAGCTACCTTCTAACGGCCCAAGACACTGTGTCTCTGAAGGCAGCCCAAATATCCTCAAAAGAGCACCCCCAGGAGAAACAAGCCTGACCACTATGCCATCATCAAGTTCCTCCAACTACCGAGTCAGCCATGAAGAAAATAGAAGACAGCACCACACTTGTGTTCACTGTGGGTGTCAAGGCCAACAAGCACCCCATCAAACAGGCTGGGAAGAAGCTCTATGACACTGATGTGGCCAACGTCAACACCGTGATCAGGCCTGATGGAGAGAAGAAGGCATGTGTTTGCCTCCTAACTGTGATACTTTGGATGTTGCCAACAGAATTGGGATTGTCTAAACTGAGTCCAGCTGGCTAAATCTAAATATAAATTTTTTCACCACACACACAAAAAGAGAAAGTGCCCCCAGGTTGTCACAGGATAAATGACTGAGCCCTTGAAGGGAACTGGTATGCATTTCAGTGGGGGCTTCCTGGAGACCATGCCTTATCTCTCACGTTTCCCAGCTGCTTGGTAGCTGGGGCTCTTGCTTTCTTACATGAAACCTCAATGGATTCCTTGAGCCGTTTACATCTTCATTGTGGGCTGAATCCCAGGACCCAGGAAGCACAGTTTGCATCTGTCTGAATACCCAGGACTCACTGGTGCTGGTGGCACTCATCTGCTTTGGCCCTACGGTGTTTGGACGAACAGGATATATATATCATGTCCTTTTCTCTGCCACCGTGCATTGCTCAGGATGGGCTAATAGTAACGCCGTAGTAACACAGAAACCCTGAAATCTTGGTGGTTTAACACAGGAAAGGCTTCTTGTTCACACAACAAGCTGAGCTCTCTGGAACATGTGATCTTTGATATCGCCATAGCAGGGAGGAGAGAGATGAAGAAGCATGTGTCTAAGTCAGGTTGGGCTGCCATGACAAAATGCCGCAGATGTGGGGGCTTAAACAACAGAAATGTATTTTCTCATAGTTCTGGATGCCAGGAAGGCCAAGATCAAGGTGCTGGCCAATTCAGTTCCTGGTGAGACTCTCTTCCTGGCTTGCAGACTGCCACCTTCTCACGGGCATCCTCACATGGCAGGGAGACGGGGAGAGGAAGGGAGAGACAGAGACAGAGAGATCACTTTCATGACCTCATTTGATCTTAATTACTTCCTTAACACAAATACAGCCACACCGGAGGACTGGAGGTTAGGGCCTCTTAACTACCTCAGCCCAGAAATGGTGCACACTACTTCTGATGACCCTCCCGCCTTGGTCAGAAATAGTCACGTGGCTCAAACTTAACTGTAAGGGAGGCTGGGAAATGTGGGGGAGCATATGTATTTGTTGAGCACGATCTTTGCCACACACTCTCTTCTGGGCTGAGCTTTGCTGGAAAAGGAAAGTCTTAATGGTCAGAAGAATAGCTCTGAGATATAAGGCGGAAAAACACACGGCTGGGACTGTCTACCACGTAGGTTCAAAGAACCAAGACCTGGAACCTGATTCTGAATAGAATTTTCAGGGGTGGGCGGGGGAGGGTAGGAAGCTTGTCCCTGTGTTTGGTATATTTTGAGCTTTACTATGTCCTGCCCAGGATGTAAACAAAATGTTTCATCACAGATATATCAATAGATGCTCAGGAAGTTCCAATGAACTGCACAGAGACCAAGCTTTTGATTCAATTTCTAAAAATTGATATATTGAATGTCCCTCCACCAAGCTCTGTTTCTTAATTTTTTAAAAAATCATTTAGGGGGCCCCTAGGTGGCTCAGTTGGTTAAGCATCCAACTCATGATCTCAGTTCAGGTCTTGATCTCAGGGTCGTGAGTTCAAGCCTCACGTTGGGCTCCACGCCCAGCATGGAGGCTACTTAAAATTTTTTTAAAAAAATCATTTTCCACTAATGTCAATAAGAAAAAGGCTAACAATGTGCAGCCAAGTCAGAGTCTTCAGAAACCTGCTTTAATGACTAGATAAGCCTGCTCTGTGAGCTACACAGCCATGGTTGATTTTTAATTTGCTGGAGAGTGTGTTCTTTTAAACGGATAAGCTCTGCTTCATTTGGTGGCATTTGGGAGACAGTATAACAAACCTACCACCTCATAGCCTGGCCTCTGTGTGGACTAGTTCAAAGTTTGAATTGGTGAAGTCCAAAATAGACAGGCTTTGCTGTTCTGAAATGTCCATAACCATGGTGGGGAAATGCATGACTGGGTGCCACATCTTTCCTTTTTTCCAATAGACTCTGGATGATTGCGCAATATGTTTTGACAGGTTGTTTTAGGGAAAGCTCTTGGTCATCTGGCTTCTCTTATTGCAGCTTATGCCCGAGCCTGCCTCACCCCTCTGCCTGATGACCCAGGCATGCTGGCCCCCATTGGGTTCCAATAGACCCCAAGCCCTTTGCTGCCTCAGGGCTTTTGTGCTTGCTGTTTCCGCTGCCTAGAATGTTCTCCCAGATTTTTGCAGTCTGCTTCCTTCCCACCTTTCAGGTCTCTGCTCAAATGCCACCACCTCACAGAGGTCTTACTAGTCGTTTAAAGTAAAAGCCTCCCCTCTTCTCCCCCAGCCACCCACATACATATACTCTTTATCATCACCCAATATATTTCTTTGGTGACAATGGTCACAATCTGTACCTATCTGTTTCAATTACTTGCTTATGAATGACTTGGAAGTGATTTCTGAGGGATGGACCTAGTAGACTGAATTTCCTCAGGGAAAATAGGGACTGAGGTCTCTATATCCTCTGTACCCCCCCCATAGAGGGAGGGGCACTGCTGACTTGTATTTATGAATATCTGAGTCCTAAAGTAGCAGAAGAGTTACCAAAGCCCTGGGTGAAAGTCTCATGAACGTCAACTGAACACCTACTGTGTATAAGTTTAGTACTCACTGTGTTCTAGGGCTCTAGAAAGTCATGGTCCCTGCCTGACTTCATGGAGCTTGCAGTTCTTATGGAAGACAGACAAATCAAGTAATTACACCAGTCCTACTCATCATCATCATCATCTTCAATATCCTGATAGCAGTAGTAACAGCTAACATTTACGTTGTGCTTACATATTTTGTTCTGGACATGGGGGGAGGGGGGATATAGATCCTCTCCTAGAAATACTCACCATCTAGAAATAATAATACAAATAATAAGTGACACATAGTTCCAAGTACCTTACATCTAGTAACTCATTTAAACTTCACAGTGGCCCCATGCAACAGGCACCATAATTATTCCCATTTTTACAAACAAGGACACTGAGGCTCAGAGAGGTCAAGTAAGTTGCTCGAGGTCACCCAGCCTTTGAGTGCAAAATGAGCTATTATTAGTCACTAACCGGGGAATTCCCATGTTTCTGTTGTGGTTGTTGTTGACCCAGGTTGCTTAGGAAGTGCTACATCAACCCCAACTGCAGTTTAGATCCTGTCTGCTGATAGTCATGGTAAACAAACAATGCTGTAGGAGACCTGTATGTGTGCCCAGAGCACTTATGAATTTTCTCATTGATTTTGTATGCGATTGAATAGCTTTGAACCTCAGTCACTGAGTCCCTTCCTCAAGAGTGACCGTTGCAGTAACCGATCTTGGCAGGGAAGTCATGTTTATAAGAGTTTTTCTTTGTTCTAAGTTAGGATCTCACACTGGCCAGTTGAATGGCTGTGCTCCCAAATGCCATGCCTTCCCCTCAGGGATGGCTGAGAATGCATGACAACGGAAATATCATCACGTTTTATATAGTGCTCAAAAAGAACTGAAATCAGTGAATTCATTCATTCAACAAATTCTTCTCAAGGACTATTCATGGTGTTGGGGCACAGCAGTGAGCAAAACAGCCAACCCTTTCCCCTCCCCTGCCTCTGTGGTCCATACCATGTGACAGACAGCAAAGAAGAAGAACAAGTAAAAAAATATCATTTGATGATAAATGCTACTGGAGAAAAAGAAAGCATAGAGGGGGGATGGGTGCAATTCTAAAGAGGGTGGCTGAGGGAGTCCTCACTGAGAAAGTGACCAGTGAACAAAGACCTGAGAGAAATGGGGCAATTCCTATTTCCTGGAGACTAGCCCGAGGCCCTGGGCATCATCGGGGCTTGCCAAGGCCTCAGAGATGGATCTCCTCTTTTTTTTTAAATTTATTTATTTCAGAGACAGAGAGAGTGCAGTGGGAAGAGGCAGAGGGAGAGGGAGAGAGAATCCTCAAGCAGACTCCAAGATAAGCAGGAGCTCAATACGGGGCTCGATCCCAGGACCCTGAGATGGGGACCCGAGCTGAAATCATTTGTCAGACGCTTAACCAACTCAGCCACCCAGGCGTCCCTGAATCTCCTCTTTTCAAGTCTGTTCCTGTGATCTGCAGGTGTTGGGGTGTGCTTGGCATAAGCAGCTCAGACCAAGGGCACCCACCCGCCCACCCTGCCAGGGCTTCAGAAGCTGTTATGCTGAAATAACCTTGCCCCCATGCCCCTCTTGCCACTGAAGGGGCAGGTGGACCACCCCAAGAGGCTCCCCAAAGTCTCAAAGAGGCAACCCCCTTCCCTAGCATTTTATTGGTTCCCTGCTGAGAACCTCAGCTGCTGTCTGTCCTTTTGGCTTTATACTTTTAGTGTGAAGGCAGCCCTGGGATAGGGCCTCCCTCCCCCTCCCACAAACCCTCAGCAGCCTGTGTTCCACAGAATCACTTCCCTGCTGGGGGTTGTAACATTTGCACTGAAAAGATATTGTCAAAGCCTGGGATGTGTGTGCGTGTGTGTGCATTGCAAGGGGGGGTGTGTGTGTCCCAGAACCCTCATATTTCATCAATTCATGGCTTTTGCTTCAGCGTGGGACTAATGAGGTCATAGATGTGGATTCTGGTTTGTTTCATTGGACAGTATAACATGGAGTTATGAGCCTGAGTCTAGCTAGCATCAGATGGACTTGAACTTGAGTATGAGTCCAACCATGTACTTGTTCTATGACCTCAGACAAGTCACTTTGAACCTGGCTGAGCATGCATTTTCTCATTTGTAAAATGGGGATTAAAAAGCAACACCTTCTTCACAGGATTGTCAAGACGAAATGAGATCATCTTTGTGAGGTGCCTAGCACAGTGCCTGGTACATAGCGGGTGGGCTGTAAACGGCAGCTGTTATTACTATTAAGTAGCGAGGCCTTGCTGAGCACACGCTGTGCACCGGGCACTGTGCTAGGCGCACGAGAGTGTGCAGGAGGGGCACCGAAACGAGTCAGACAAGGGCCACCTTGGCTCTGTTCCTCACCCAGCCCCCAGTCCAGCTGCCTCATGCATGGGACCTTGCAGCTGGATGTGTGAGCACCTGCTGTGGCTCCCACAGGGTCCAGGCCAGAGAGTGTCACTGGCCCGGTGCACCAATCACACCCGCACCTCCCACGCCCACACCAGTGCTAGAGACACAACTGAGTGCGAGTTCAAGGCCACCAGCGGAGCAAGGCATGCTTTTCCAGCTGCGTGTAATACAGGGGGTGGGGTGCCAGTGCTGTGGAGGTCATAACTGGGTCACCAATTTTCTGTTGCCCCTCCTCAGCTTTTTGACCACTGGCAATGGGTCATGACTCTCTCCCTTTTCTTGGGAAACGGCTTCCCCTCCTTGTCAGAGACTCTGCCTATTATCTTTTCCGTCTTTTTCTTTTCACCACCTGCGCACTCCCCAATTCCTGTTCTTAGTCATTACTGGCCTCAGTGGTCAGTGGATCCCTCATGTCAATGGGGAAGCTCATTGGATCATATCAATATGTCTTACTGGCCTGCAGGACATGGTGCACTGTTGGGTGCTTTTGGGAAGAGGAGGGGAAGGGAGGGGAGAGATGAGTCCTTGGTCTCTGCCCTGGCTGACGGAGAGTGTCATCTCGTGTGGGAGGGAGGGAGGAAGCCCACAGGGTATTGCGTACATAGCCTAGTGTGCAACTCTGCAGCCCGTACTTTATGCCATCAGAGAAGGTGAGAGCAGTGAGAACCACAGCAGAAGAGGTGGGACTAGGGCTTGAAGGAGAGGAAGGATTTTCTACACTACTCCCCCTACTCTCCCTTCTCTCCTTGTCATCACTGTCCTCCCTTCTTCTGAGTCTTAGTTATTTCATCTGCAAAATAAAAGTGCGCATATTGGAGGCTTGTGGTGTCACCTCTCCTGCTTTCCGTTCTGAAAACTCATTGGAAAGATCTGCTTCCTTCGGGCTGTTCTCCCAGGCCCGAGCCCTGCAGGCTCCTGTGGATGTGTCCCCAGGGGAAGGAGGCATGAGGGTCCAGGCTTGGGGTTCTCTGCTCCTGCTTGCTGGGATTTGGGGAACAAGCCTGTTTCACTTTTCACCCAGGCTGGAGACAGGCAAGGATGCCAAGTCTAGAAACTGCTTTTCTTCCAGAGTCAAATGACTTCCGCTCAGCACCGGTCCCTTTAAGATGAGAGGGAAGCCAAAAGAGGTCTTTGATGTTGTTCAATGGAGAAATCCATCAGGTAGGAGCAAGCCCGGAAATGCTGAAGTGGAGGGCTCTATGGCTGTTGCATCGGTAGGGGCGCTGCCTGGACTTTGTTTTTTGACAGCAAACATTCCCTGAAATAAACACAGGCAGAGCAGGGAATAACAACACTCAGTCCCCAAACAAACAAAACAGGAATGGGACGTGCCTCCCAAGGGGGCGGCTCTTGATGCAGTGGTATTTCCTGCCGTAAACACGATGGAGTTTCCGTTCTTGTCCCCGAAAGGACACCCACCTCAGAGCTTAGTGGCTGCTGCTGGGGCTCAGCAAGGCTTCCTGGAAATGGGCCTGGATTCAGAGGGGCATGCCTCCCTTCCGGAGTCAGGCCTGGGCTGATGGCCACTACTGCACCCCTCAAAGCTCCCTAAGACCCATTACCCTCAGGTGCCTGAAAACCCAGCTTGAAGCCACCTTCCTTTTCTCCCTCATCTATGACTACTCCCCTTCATACACCAAACACTCTAGCCCTAACAGACTCATCTCTGCTTTCCATGAGGGGGCCATGTTTCCTTACATCCCTGACTCTCTGCTCGTTCTATTGCTTGGACCACTGGGCCCCCACCCTGTTTCTGCTTATCCAAGAGGCAGTGGTTATGAGCATGACTCTGTCTAGGTTTGATTCTGGGCTCCATCACTCACTATCTGTGTGGCCTTGGTCACATCACTTAATCTCTCTGTGCCTCCATCTCTATAATGTTAAATGGGGGTGGTGATGGTACTTACTTCATAGGATTGTGGTTAGCCCAAATGAATTACTATTTTTAGTGCACTTGGAAGAGTATCTGGTACTTATTAAGCACTATATAAAGTGTTGGGAATTGATATCCAAATCCTACCCCCTTTCAAAGTTCGGTTCAAATGCCACCTCCTCCATGAAGTCTTCCTGACAACCCAAGTGGAAATGCTCTCTCCCTCTTCCAACTTCCCATAGCTTTTTTGCTGGATCTGCCCTGGGAACCTAACTACTTGGTGTTGTAACAATGTATGCACAGGTATCAGCTACCTGAGGGCTGGGATCCATTCTGTAATCTCCACAGGGCCTTACACGTGGTAGGCGCTCAGTATATGCTCGGTGAATGATTGAATGGAGCTGAAAAGGATCCAGAGGGATAGTGCAGCCGCTCTTCAGCCATGGCTGGCTTCTCCAGGGGAAGGTGAGGGACCCATCACCAGCCAGTCATGTTTGTAGCAGTGAGGCCGGCTCATGCGGATCCATCACTACCCTCTGATCAGGTCTTCTTTGTGGGCATTGACAAGGCTGGGGCACGGTCAGCGGGACGGAGGGAAGGGAGGCACCAAGCTGCCTCCACCATGTTGTTCCCTGACCGTAACCGTAAGGCACACTGGACTGGATCTGGGCTGCTTTATGCCCACTCTGATCCTGAGATTCTCTGTCTATAGTACAGCCAGATCAATCCAGAACTCAGAGCAAATGCCACACATTTCCTTACCCCAAAATGCAGCTCACTGCTCCTCTTCCCATGATTGACCCGGTTCCTGCTGACCTTGGGCCTCCAGAGGCTGCCCATTTTCTTTCCCTCCTGGTCAGGGATTATGGACACATCCAGCACCTCCTTGAGTCAGGCCCATATCGATTGAAGTTAGACTTGGGTCCTACCAGGGTACTGAGCTGTTTCATTGGTACCCCCAAGCACCCTTATATACTTTTAACTACTCTACTCTCTGACTTTTGTTCTTTGCCTATCCACCTCTTGCTGAAATGACTT
Source organism: Halichoerus grypus (assembly GCF_964656455.1). Classification (NCBI taxonomy): domain Eukaryota; kingdom Metazoa; phylum Chordata; class Mammalia; order Carnivora; family Phocidae; genus Halichoerus; species Halichoerus grypus. Next base: position 21,479,933 of record NC_135727.1, on the reverse strand, counting down.
CTCTGTGGGCTTCAAGTGACCATAGCTTTTTTGTATATTTCACAGCACCTAGCATGGTGAGGGTGGAGGTTGGCCTTGCATGTAGTAGAGGCATCCTTAATCCTTTTTGGTTCAGTTGCTGAATTAAAGGGTGGGGGGAGGGAAATAAAGTTACAATCACTCTGATCATATTCTTAACTTTTAAAATTCTGATCATGCTAGTGGATCCATGAATTACCAGAGTCCTGCATGACCCTTGAGATCTAAACAACACTATTATGAGCTGCCCTCCACCTCTGTGCCATGATTTGTGCAAGTCAAGAGCCCTGTCCAAGGTATTGGTGAATTTCTTGGGGTGGAGGAATAGGGAAGATTTATATTCTTTTTTTTTTAAAGTAGGCTCCACACCCAACATGGGGTTTGAACTCACAACCCTGAGTTCAAGGGTCGCATGCTCTACCAACTGAGCCGGCCAGGAGCCCCAGAAGATTTATATTCTTGTGGCCTCCTCTGCCACCCAGGTTTCTGTGGCTTGGAGCATGGTCTCTGCTTTCACTGCATTGACCAAAGCATGAAACCTTGACCCTTCCTCAGTTCCCACCAAGTAAAGGAGAGTAGAATTTACTGAAGGTCTTTGGTGGATGGAATCCTGGGGAAGGGGTCACATCACACATAGACTTTCTTCATTTCTTTGGCTCCTCTGCCCCTCTTCCCCTCTGCTCCTCACCCTTTCCCTTCAAGGTTTCTGAGGTTACTACAAATTCATCACCCACTTCTGAAGCCTTGGTACCTATTAAGTGTGTGAATATCAGGGGTAAGTATCACTTTCCTCACGAACCTATCTTTTTACCAACATAGGTTGTTCTTGCTTGTTCATGGTCTGTAAAATGGACTATAACCACTACATCAGTCCTGTCCAATAAAAATATAATGCAAGCCACAGACATAATTATAAATTTTCTGAGGTGCCTGAGAGGCTCAGCCAATAAAGCATCCAACTCTTGGTTTTGACTCAGGTCATGATCTCAGGGTCGTGGGATCGAAACTTACATTGGGCTCTGCACTCTTGGCGGTGGGGGGGAGGGGGGGTTGGAGTCATTTGAGATTTCTCTCCTTCTCCCTCTGCCCCTCACCCCGCTCTCTCTCTGTCTCTCAAATAAATAAATAAATAAAATCTTCAAAAATAAATAAATTTTCTAATAGCCACATTAAAAAAAATGAACAGGTGAAATTAGTTTTTTTTTTTTTTTTATCCTCTTGGGTAGCAATGGGGGAGCTACTATAGAATTTTTTAACAACATTATCGAGGTATAATTGACATGACTGGAACATACTTAAGGTGTGCAGTTAAAGTTTTGACATATATATACATCTGTGAAACCCTCCGCACAATCAAGATAGTATCTTTGGGCCCTTTGTAATTATATGTTTAATGATGTATTTTATTTAACCCAATATATCAAAAATATTGCCATTTATATATAAATTCAACATGAAAATTATTAATGAGATATTTGACATTCTTTTCTCATACTACGTTTTCAAATTCCAATGTGTTTTACGCTGACGGCATGCCTCGTTTTGCACTAGCTCCATTTCAAGTCATATGGGGCCTCTGGTGACCATTTTGGACAGCAGAGAACTACAAGATCTCTTAGCACCCTTCCCTCTCTTTCACCGAAGGGCTCCCTGTGTCTGAATCTCTCCCGTGCATTTCCTGAAGTGTGTCCTCATCTTTGATCTTCAGACTCTACTGTGCTTCTGCCCCCGGATCATTCAGCTGTGTGCTGTGCACCCAGGGGCCGGTGAACAGACTGCTTCCCCATGCTCAAGGCGGCTTGAACCAAGTATTCTGGCTGTGTGCCCTACCCAGGGCCTAGCCCCTTATGCAGCCTGCCATCTGGACCCATAGTCACCCCCACCCCAACTGAGACATCCAGAAGAGGGCCACTGCTTGGAACCCCTCTTAGACCATCGATTCCAGAGCAGGCTCTGGATGGACCCATTTCTGTCAACAACAGAGTTAAGGTGGATCGGTTATGAGGTATATTACTACTAATAAAGTCTGCAAATGGGTGACTTTTTATTAGAAATGAGGTTGGATTCAGGATTATTATTATAGATAACAGCAGAGTTAGAGTTACCCTAAACAAGGTCGTTTTCCCTCCAGCAGACCTTCTTGAATGGGACACGAAGGGTGTGGGGTTAGAGCTTCTTGTTGGCATTGCACGCGGCCCCCGCCTGTCTTCTCTAGGCAGGACCCTGGAGTCACCATGAAGCACCACTCCTACGTGTGGCCCTGCTTGCTACACATTTGGGTTGGGGAGGTTGTTATCGCAACCTGAGTATGTCAACGGGAGCATGTTCAGAGTGTGTCGTGGTGCCAGGAAGGCTGAAAAGTTCCGGAACAGGGTACCGAGGTGGGATAGGTTCTCCAGATGAGAGGCCTCAACCTGTCTGGGGCCCGGGGCCGGTCACTGAGGCACTGCGGGAAGACATGGAGGCTGAGCAGCGCCCGCCAAGATGGAGCTGGGCTCGCCATCTTCCAGACCGCAGTGCCCTCAGCACCAGCCTGGGGGACAGGCAGGGAAAGGGCGGTAGACAATCACCCTAAACTCGTGAAGCTTTCCTGTAGGCCCAAGGGGCCCCTGCTGGGGCTTGGAGGACCCGCCTGCCTCCCCCAGGGACCAGGGAGGGAAGCTGGGAGTGGGGCTGCCTGCAGCCCGAGCTCCCAACCTGTAGGACAGCCATCTGGGGCCAGAGGGAAGCTGCAGCTTTTGCTTTTGCAGCTGCAGCGGCAGTGAAGAAAGCGGGAGGGCATCCTGAGGCGGGAAATGCCTCTCGGTGTCCTCCCCAGCTGCTTCCGGCTTCCTCCTTCACGGATTCGGCGGCTCCTCTGTATCCCCGCCAGCCCCGGTCCCATGCCCCAGGTTCTGGCAGGCAGCTGTGCACCCCTCTCGGGGTCCGCACGTCACAGGTCCGCTGAGGGGCTGTCAGCTCCCCATTGTTCTCAGGACTTCTCCGGCATTCCTTTGGCTCAGGAGGGGAAATGCCTGAAGCTTCCCCCCACCTCCTCAGAGATGCTTGGCCAAATAGTCACCACCATTCTTGGCTCCTCAAGGGACACGGCACCGCAAGTACACCTGCTGGAGGTCAGAGATGGAATCTGAGGGGCTTGGGCTCACCCTAAATGCCCCAGGAGGGCATCTTTCCCCTCTCCCTCCTGAGCACACACACACAGTTACTCCACAGTGAACACGCACACACCCACTCCCTACTCTCAATCCTACCCATTTCTGCATAGTTCCACACATGCTCTCATACATATGTCCCCACCCAGCCCATTTTTCCAGGGAAGATATCAGATGTGACAGAACCAGAAACTACTTTTGCTGTGGGTGTGGACTGAGACTCTTCTAGAAAGCCTTCCTTGATGATAGGTAAACCTTTCGGGATGGAAGCTGACCCCACCCCCCCTACTATGCACCAGGCTTATACACACTGGGAATACAGTAGAGAACACACCAGACAAAACCCCTGCCCTCCTAGAGCTTACATTCTAGTGTGGGGAGGGGAGAACAATAAAGAAACAAGTGCTGAAGTTCAGGAGAAGAACATTCTGGGATAAGGAGTAGGAAGTGCAAAGGTCCTGCTGTCAGCAACCCTCAGTTCCTGGCCACGTGGAATGCTCCATAGGGCAGCTCACAACGTGGCAGCCAGCTTCCTCAGTGCAAGCGAGAGATGCCAAGAGAGTGTGAGGAAGACAGGAGTCAAAGTCTTACAATCTAACCTTGAAAATGACAGCCCATCACTTCTGCCATATTCCATTTGTGAGAAGCAAGTCACTAGGTCTGGCCACACAGTCAGGGAGGGGTTGGATGAGGGTGGGGATACCAGGGGGCGGGGATCATGGGGACCCTCATAGAGGTTGCCTACCACAGAAACCAGAGGACTTAGGTGGGCGCAGGATCAGTGGGATCAAATGTCTGCAGAGACATCAAATAGGATGAAGTGTGAGGTGGGCGGGGGGTGAAAACCAGAGGGCAGGAGTAAGAGGATGGGCTACAGACAGAGAAGATAAAGGCAGCCGGCAGAGACCGTTTGTCTCAAAACTTTGCTGGTGTATGTCAGTGGACGGACAGAAGCTCTAAGCACATTTGAAGGCCAAGGGGAAGGCAAGGAGCCAGCAGGGAGGTGAACATTACAGATGGTGGAAGGGAAAGGGAAAGTGTGGAGCCAGACTCCTAGGAGAAGAGGCAGGGCATCTTGTCATCTGCTGCTGAGTTTTTATATAGCACACTGTTGGTTAAAAGCACTTTTACATACACATTCTGATTTGATCCTCACACCAACCCAGTGAGGCTGGCAGAGCTGGTTCTAGCATCATCCCCATTGTATGGAGGAGGAAACAGGTACAGAGAGTCTGAGTCAGGACTAGAAGTCAGGTATTCATTCCATCTCCGGGTGTTTCAAGTCCAGGGCTGGCTCCTCACTAGGCCCCAGCACTTTCCGCAAGCTCTTCCACTGCTCAAGAACCAACCTTGGCTCCCTTGTGCCTGTAAAGTTGAAGAACCTCTCCTTACCCCAAGGGGACTAAATGGGGGACTACAGTTTCAGTGAAAGCAAGGCAGACTACAGCTGGAATGGAGTGAGAATTCCTTGACTGTCAAGGGGCCGTAACTCAACCTGGGTGGCTGTGGAGTGAGGGGGCTGTGGGGAAGCCCCTGCACGGTAGTCTGGTGAGCAGTGTGCAGCACGGTCCACGGGACTCTGATTAGGCCCAACGAGGGAGCGTGGGCAGGAGAGCTGCTGAGTCTATGTGGGCCAAGCAAGGCCCCTTGGGGGAGGCTCAGGGCTCGGAAAGCCGGCTCTCACTGTGGAGGAGCTGTCCCTATGATTTCCTCTCCTCGCCACTCAGTGCTGTTGGCTCTCGAGCCAGCTGTCGAGCCCAGTGAGCAGCTGCTTTGATCCAGCCTCGCCAAAGCCTGTGTTCCCTTTTCAGCTGGAGGCCCGCCAGCTTCGGGCAACATTTGGAAACTCACTGGAGAGATGGCAATCTCCCTCCGGGAATCCCTGTCTCGGGCCCCACCCCCTCCCTCAGCTCGGCCTTAGCCCTTCCCCAGGAGAACTGGAGCACCTTGAGACTGGGCGCTGTGTCTCTCCCAACAGGCAGGGAACCCAAGCCCTGCCATTCGTGAGCCCCGGGACACACACGACTCACCCTGACCCTGGGACAAGGAACCAAAGACAACCGGTCATCTGGAACCACCTGAGCTATAAGGGTTCTCAGAGACCTTCTAGAGCCTCATTTTTTTATATAAGGAAATTAAGGTACAGAATAAGGAGGGGCTTGGTCCAAGGTCACAGAGCTACTGAGTGGTTGAGGGGGAGGGCCACAGTTTGAAGGAGACTCGAAGCTAAGGAAGAAAGGGCTGCTGGGCAGCTAAGGCAGGAGTTCTTCCAAGGAACTGATCCAAGCAACCCTTGAGAAGGCATGGGAGTGGCATGCAGTAGGTGCTTAACAAATGCATCGTAAATAAATGAGTGATTGCTCCTGCAGAGGTGGGGGAAAGGACCACGCCACAGGGGGAGAAAACGCTGCCCTGCTCGGGGTCTTGCTGAGACCAAATCAGGGAGACTGGAATAGCCAGTCTGGGCTTTCTTCCCACGGGACCAACTCTGACAAGACGCTGGCGTGGAGGCCATGAGAGGGTGTTAGACGGAGGGAAGCCCCACGGTTACTTGGGATGAAGACCTCCCCCTTACTTTCCCCTTCAGTTCTTACTCAGTGCTTCCTCGGTGCCAAGCAGTATTAGAAACACACGCACACGCACACGCACACGCACGCGCGCAGCACTGACCTACAAGATCCCCGTGAAGCAGACACCAGTAACGCCTCCATTTGACAGATCAGGGACGCTCTGAGAAGTTCAGTGGCTTGCCCTCTCACAGCTAATACGTGCCACCTGGTGTGAATGCCTGTGCTCCTAGCCATTTGACTACACTGCTAGTCAAAGGCCCGCTCACTCAAAGCCACCCCGGCTTGGTGGCGGCCTCGCAGGGCCCGGTTTGGGGTTGCCAAAGTCCCACGTGCTTCCACACAGCCTCTGTGTGTCATGGGGCCCGGGGTGCTCGAACGAAAGGCCTATTGAGCCATTAGCCCTGATGAAGGCTTTGACATGAGTCTCTCAGACCTCTGCAGGGGCATGAGGGGCCCTAAGGAGACTGAACCAGGGCGGGAAAGTTGGGAAACGAAAGGAGAGGGGGTGGAGCCGGCAGCCTGTTGCCATCTCTATTCCTTTAACCCTCACGAGCCACCTACTCTGTGGCTGTGCGGGGGGTCGGGGCGGGGGGCTGTCCCTGCAGTCACACAGCCCACAGTCCAAGGAAGGAGAGCAACTAGCAAAGAGCTACTCTGGCACGTGATGGGAGCCAGCAAAGGGGCAACGAGAGGGCTGTGGAGGCCCAAAGAGGGGCCAAACCGACATGTAGTCCAAACCGGTCTAGGGTGCCAGGGAAAGTCTCCCCGAGAACTTGACTCTTTCAGCGGAGGTCCTGTTTGATTCCTGCCCCAGCCCAGTTTACAGAGAAGACAACTGAGGCCCATCGAAGTGAGTGAGTCACAGAGTTAGGACCCAGAGTCAGCACTCCGACTCCCTGTCTGGTGCGCTTCCCACTCACTGCAGCGGAGCCCATGAAGACAAAGAAGCTCCAATGAAGGCGGGAGGCTGTGCACTGGAGGAGAGGTGTGAGGCAAGCAGGCTTAGAAGGTAAGTGCTGTGCGACCTGACAGAGCTCAGTGCCCCTTGAGGCCCAGCCCCTCACCACAGCCCGCACACTTGGGCCGGTCCTGGGGGCAGCCAAAGGAGGGCCACGCCCACCAGGCCCAGCAGCTGGGGACGTAGCTCTGTATGCTGCAGCCCCAGACCTTCCACATGACAGATGTGGCGTTCCTGACACCTTCCCCTGAGTTTCCATGGCAACTAGGAATCATTCCCCCCCCCCCAACTCCAACTCAAGATGTTCTGCCTGTTGTGGCCAGCAGCTGTGTGAGCCGCGAGGAAATAACACATCTGGCCTTCAAGATTGGATTTGCCCTTCATTCATCCCTGATGGGGCAGAGTTAGACGTGGGTATTAGTGGGGGTGGGGCAGGCGATCAGGGGTCTCTAATGCTTCGCATGCATCCACCTGCTTTAGCTCAATGTCACCAGAGATAGGTTATGGGTCAGCATTCATCCCAGAAGCCCCTGCTCGAGCTAGCAAGGAGGCATCCCCGCCGAAGAGATGCTCAATGTTTAATAGACCCAAGCTTCAGTTAACCCCCAAAGCTTCCATTTTCCCATCTGCTAAATGAAGGTAATTATGCCTGTCTAAATAGCTTGTTATGAGGAAGAAATAAGACGACGTCTAGCACAGAATGCATGTTCTGACAAAATGTCTAGCACATAGTAGGTTCTGAAAAATGTCCATCTGGAGGGTCCATTCCAAACATTTTGCCTGCCCCCACAATGTAACCTTCTCTCCTCTCCAGATCCTTATTATAACCTCCCATGAATAGGTAGGAAGACAGAAGTCCCAGTGGTCTTTGGGAATTCGAAGAGCCCGAGTTAGAGATCACCCGGAAGTTCACAACTTCCTGGTTTCCTGGGAGTGGCCCTACCAGCATGAGAGTCCTGGATTTTAGTGCTGCCTATACTAATGACTGGCTCTGGGGCAACGGGCAAGTCACCTGTCCTCTCTGGTCCCCGGTTAGCCTCTCCATCCTGACAATGAGGGACTGGCCTAGGCCAGAGGCTTTTCAGATTGTGTTCTACAGAAGGCTAGGTGCTTCAGGGGACACTGTGGTGCGGAGAGGAATAAGACCAAATGGGTGAGGCTCTGGGACTCCAAATCCTGCTTTGATGGAATTCATACGTGCCACAGCTTTAAAAGTACTTTGAAAATTCTGGCCCTATGCTCCTGGCTTTGCTAGGGGGAGATGGCCCCCGGCTGCTTCCGCGGCTCCAGAGTTCATGAGCCTTGTGGCCTGGGAGCAGCCATCCCGAGAGATGTTCCTGACCCTAAAGGTGCCCCAAAGTTCCATTTTCTTCCATGCCAACCAGCCTCAGCCCTCTTCCCGCCTCAGCCCTTCTCCCTGACAGTCTGAGCTGCCTACCAGACTGCTTCAGCCAAACACCCTGAAGAACAGTATGGTGAGGGGGGCTGGGGTCGAGAGGGAGCCTCGGAAGGGGAATAAGCCCTGGTTAGTGCTTCGTCTTGGGAGGGAACAGCAGGACACTGGGCCAGTGGCCTGCCTCCCAGGGTGTTCTTGCTGAGTGTGGACGGTGGGGCTCTAATCTGCATTTGGGACAAAGCCTACGCGGTGCTTGAGTGTTGTTGTCATGGAGACTCAGAAAGGTGTTATTAGCATCTTTTCAACTCACTGGCCCTGTGTGGTCCAGTCCCGTGCAATCTTAGCAATAGCGCACCATCACCCTGGCAACCCATTAGCCTAGTGTTGTTACCATGGAAACCCCCGCAAGGTCGATCAGCCCGGAACTTCCCGGAGGAGATGTGTGCTGGGGGATCCACTCATAGCAGGGCACACTCCGCAGGTCTCCCAACTGACAGTGACCCACTCTACGGACACTGAAGGTAATTTAGGATCTTTTCTGGAGCGGTTCAGAGTCAGTGAAACAGGAAGGAATTTGGCCCTGAAGAGTGGCAGGCTTTGTTACCATGGAAAAGCTGCTTCTAAGGATCTCAAAGCACAATGCAAAAGTAACTCTTCCAGGAGATTGAGGCAGGAAAGGAGGCTGTGAGTCTGTCCTTCATTCACTTGTCCATTTATTCATTCAGCATTTATTGACCGCCTGTTAATACAATGAGCACTGTGTGTGTCCTGGGCTCTATCTATAAGAATACCTGCTCACTCACTCTCCTCAATGGAAAGAGGAATAGTGAGGTGGGGGAACCATCCCACTTCCTGCTTCAATCTCCATTTGAGGAGAAGGTGTGGGCATGCCAAAGGAAATGAGATCAGAGGGTCTGGGCGTGTTGGGGGGGGCGGGGTACAGGGAGAATATTTGCTTTCTGTAGTCTCCTCTTTTTAGCCTACCCCTTGCTTGAGTCTTCAGGGAATTGGGATCTTTCTGTAGTCTGGATCACCAAAGGCTTGCAAGAAGATTCTAGCAGCCACGGCTAGAACAGGCTACCTTGAGAAGTGATGAGCTCCCCATCACTGGAGGTATGCAAGCAGAGTCAAAATAACTGCTCAGTGAAGACCATGTAGAATTGATAGGGCACAATGATTAAGAGCACAGATTCTGGAACCAGACTTCCAGGCTTCAACTCTTGTCCCAATTGACTAACTCTGTGACTTTGGGTGATTTGCTGAAGCTTATTGAGCCTTGGTTTCCCCATCTGTAAAATGGGGATAATAAGAGTTTCTACCTCATGGGGTTGTTGTGGGGATTAAGTGAGTAAAATATATGTAGGGTGCCTGGGTGGCTCAGTTGGTTAAGCAACTGCCTTCGGCTCAGGTCATGATCCTGGAGTCCCGGGATTGAGTCCCACATCGGGCTCCCTGCTCAGCAGGGAGTCTGCTTCTCCTTCTGACCCCCTTCCCTCTCGTGCTCTCTGTCTCTCATTCTCTCTCTCGCAAATAAATAAAATCTTTTAAAAAATAAATAAATAAAATAAATAAAATATATGTAAAGCACTTAGGAAAGTACCTAGCATATAATAAGTGCTCAACAAATACTAGCTTGTCTGATCTAATGATGGCTCAGCAGAGGTTCCTGCCAACACTGGGATACTGTATGGTTGTTGTTTACAAATGTATCTGAGCACCCTGGATATAAAAACAGGGATTCTGGCAAGAGTGAGACTGCCCCACTGGGGAGCTGGCTGAGGGGAGCTCCTTAGAGCTTTGCATTCACCCCTTTTCGAAGTGATTTAGGATTCAGTGTCTTCATTGAACCTCAAGACAGCTCAAGAGGTACAATTATCACCCCCATGTTATAGATAAGGGAGCTGAAGCTCAGAGGGGGAGAGTGAGGCAGCTACCAAGTGGCAGAGCTAGGAGGGCAGCTTCCCCCGGATCAGAAGATCTAGCAATCCTCAGGGCATATGGGGAGGACAGAAGGTGGAAAGGGCAAGTCATGGGGCCGGCAGAGGAGGGGCTCCGCCCAGCAGTCACCTGCAGAAAACAGCTCCCACAGTTTGCATTTCTCTCAAGAAGAGCTGAAGCCCAAGCCCAGGGAGCAGAAGGTGTTTCCTAGAAATGCTGTGGGTGCGGCTGGTGCGCCTCACCCAAGGACAAAGGACAAGGCTAGGCCTGCTCCTGAGCATTCACTTGAACCTGAACTTGAATCCTCCAGAGCTCCCTTACCACTGAGCTTACTCAGAAAGCTGGGCCTTTGGGCAAAGTCCAATAAGGGAGTCATTAGACTCTGATCTGATACTTCAGAACCCAGCCCAATGACTCCAGTGTTTAACTGATGGCTGATGGCCTCACCAAGGAATTTTGCCTGCTGGGACTAGTAAGGTGGACTAATGTTTTCATGCCATTTGGAGGGGCAATGAAGAAGGGCTATTAAAAAAAAAAAAAAAGAAAAGAAAAGAAAAACACAACCTTCCTGTCAGGCTTAAGAACTAAGTCATGGTCTCCTGAAGCTCCAGGTTAAAATATATATATTCCCTGGGAGTGTGGGAAGTGGGCAGGGGTGACATTAAAAATCTTTAATAACCAGTGTGGCATGATCAGCCCTGACTGATCAGAATGTTTGCAGGCCAGAAACACCCAGGAAGGCCGCACTAGCCCGCAGAGAAAAAGAGCAGAGGCCTCACAGAGGGCCTTGGCAGTGGTGGGGTGCTCCTTTAGGGCTCTCCCATGAGCACACGCAGCAATCAGATGCAAACAGGGCCTGGCTTGGACTTACAGGGCCAGCTGCTGCCCTTTTGCAACCACGAGCTGGATAACTTCACCCCCGGTACCCCTGGCTGGCAAGCTCTCTTCCTTCCCCGCCCACGGTTAGCATGCACACAGACTCATGCAGTGCACACCTTGGAGCAAGTATACACACCTGCCCCAGTCAGTGTTCACACACACACACAGCCCGCTACACTCATGACCTGTAGACGCACCCTTGCACCCTCACACTCTCTTTCGTCATGGGACGCACATTCACACCCACGAAATCATTCACAGACTCTCATTCGTGCAGCGGAGGCAACTTAGAGTCAGCTTTGACCAACTTCGATCAGCCTCCCCCCCACACCCACCTTGGTCTGCTCTCCCTCACACCTCCTGCTGAACGGGATAGATGAGGGGACCCCAAAAGCTTCCTCCCCCTTCAATGGTCTGGGCCAAGGCGGGGCTCAGGCAGTAAGAAGTTCCTGCAGTCCCCCGGATGCGCCAGCAGGGGGCAGCCTCTCACGCCACAGTGCATTTCACCCAGAGACTAAGGGACGTGGAGGAGGAGGGGAGGCAGAGCAAAACGAAAGTGGAACATCTGAGTTTTCAAAGTGCCTCTCCAGCCTGCAAGCCGGCCCAGGGCACCCAGCGCCCCGCTCCGGTGGGTGGGAGCCTCGGTCCCTCCCACACAGCTGGTGAAACCGATAGAGCATCGGACAAGTTATCGGAAGAGGATGTCTTAGGTACCATGGCAGGGCCCAGCTCTAGCGCTGCCCAGCCAAGAGCCTGGAAGAGAATCAGCCAGCACACAGGAGTTGAATGGAACCTCTCATCCGGCAGGTCACAGCCCCTCTCGGGGTCCATGCCCCGTCTGTGAAATGGGTTTAAGAATAAATCACACCTGCGGGGCACCTGGATGGCTCAGTTGGTTAAACGTCTGCCTTCGGCTCAGGTCACGATCCCGGGGTCCTGGGATGGAGCCCCACATCGGGCTCCCTGCTCCTCCCTCTCCCTCTGCTTGCCACTCCCCCTGCTTGTGCTCTCTCTCTCTCTCTCTCTGTCAAATAAATAAAGAATCTTTAAAAAAAAAAAACACAGAATAAATCACACCCGCTCTCTCCCCTCTTGGCGCTTGGACTCAAGCAGCATGCTCCCTCTGCCAGGAATTAATTCCCTTTGTCCTGCTTAACCTCTACTCACCTTGAGGTCTCAGCTCCCACTTCTCCTCAAGGAAGCGTCTCCGAACCCCCTCCCCAACAAGTCTTTGAGCTCTCTCTGTGAGAAACTTCCTAGAGTCCTGTGCTTTCCCCCAGAGCCTTTACCACAGTCACAGTCAGACATTCCTTGTGGTTTTTGAATGACATCGGGTCTCCCTCACCAGGTTGGAAGCAATGTGGCACATAGTAGGCCCTCAACCATTTGTTGAATGTTGGGAAATGAATTTCTATGGCACTTTGCTGATGACAAAGCGTTTTCCCGGGGCAAGCTGGAAGGTAGGCATTTTCCTCCCCGTTCACACAAGCGTGGCACTCTTTAGTGTACCAAGCATTTTAACTTCAAAAACATTTTAACTCCATTTTCACTTCACTTGAGCCTTACTACAAGCCTGTGAGGAAGCTACAAATTATGATTTCTATTGTAGATACAATAAACCTGAGGCCTAGATGGGTGGGGTGACCCAGGCTTAGTACTTAGAGGAGCCAGGGTTTTTTCCCAGATCCCACGCGGGGAGGCGCAATCATTATATTCCCTGGTCATCATCACTGTGGGCATTGTCACCGCCACTGTGGTTACAGCCATGCTCAGTGTGGCAAGAAAGCGTGCGGTTGGCAAGCACACAGGCTTAGGAGGGAGACAAACCTAGGTTCCCATCCGGGCATCTGCTGCCGTGACCTTCAGGGTAGAGGAGCATCCTGTAAGATTTCCTGGGGGAGGCCGACTGGGCTGGCACTTGAAGGACTGGGAGAATTTGGAGAGGCCGAGAGCCAAGGGAGGGAAGTCTGGGTAGACTAGAAGAGTACCGGGAAAAGGGGGGTGGGGGGACTTCGGCTGATGCCTTCGCAGTTTCTGCTTCCTGAAAGCTGTGTGTGAAGCTCTCTCCCGCACAGCTCCCGCTGGGGCCAGGGGCGCAGCCAGGGGTACAGAGGGCACTGTGGAAGCCACAGGCAGCAAGGGCTGTCCCACTGTCCCTGCACGCCTTTCCCTTCAGCCTCCCAGAGGCGAGGCAGGGAGCAAGTCTTCTCCACTGTGCCTCCTCCACTGTGGCTCACGCTCACGCGGGGTAGGGGCAGGCAAAACGGGCTTTTCTTACGCTTGGGTTCGGAAAATGTTAGCATAAGTGGAAGGGAAACTTGCACAAGACATGGGACCTGAAGCTTGACAGGCAGTTTGGGAGAGGGGATGGGGTGAAGAGGGCTGTGGAGCTGAGCTGGGAGGTGGTCCACAGTCGGGTGGGGAAGGAGGGAAATCAGACTGGAACTCCTGGCCAAACCAGGGTCTGAGATCTCTGAGTGATGGAGGCGAAGGGGCTGAGTGGTGAGTCTTCCCTCACGAGACCCCCTCCTCCTGCCGCTCTGTACCCCTGTGTGATCCTTCCCTCTGCTTTGTGGATCTTTCCGTATCTTTCCACCCAGCCCACACCTGAGGAGTTGGGAGTTCTCTGAGGGAGGTGAGAGAACTCTAGGCTCTGAGAAAGGTTGGGAGCCTACACACAGGGGGATGAAACCTCATAGCTCTGCCCCAGTCACCGGCCCCTGTCCCCACACTTGCTGGGGAGGGAGCCAGAGACTGCCTTTAGGGAAACCTGAGCTTCTTGTGGGGAGGAGGGGGGAGGCGGACCTCCCCTGGTCCCGCACACGCAGCGCTTCTGCTGTCCCGGGCCTGAGGGCGCTCGAGTGAAGCTCTCCCCGCAGCCAGAGGAGACAGCCGCCCTTGACTGAAGGCTTTGCATTTCAACACTGCCTTGGCCTTCCTCTGAAGTGCCTTCTCTTTCGCTTTTTCACACCACAGGGCATCCTCAGACGGACCTAGCTTCTCCGCGCCTCAGGTTCCTCAGCTAGAGAATGGGCTTGCGATGGAGACGAAGTCAGGAGGGGTGATGTGCCAACAACGCTTGGCCTGGCACGTTTGCTAGCACCATCAGGCTGTGCCCCTTAGAGTGGGCCCCTTTCCTCTACGGAGTCCCGCTTTCTTCATCGAAAATCAAAGGGGTTTGGGGGACTGAATGACCTCCCAGTTGCCTGCCAGCTTTCTTCTTCTAGGATTCTCTATGTCTGAGGTGGGGAGAGCAGAGATTGTTGGGCTATGATGATAGGTGATGAGGGGGGACTGGGAGCCCCCCAAAAGATGAACTAACCTGCCGAGGGTCACACAGCCAGTTACTGGCCAAGCTGAGGTGAGGCTCCAGAGTGCCAAACCTCTAGTTTCAGGCCACCGGGCTGGCTAGGCTGCAGCCTGCCCGTTCTTTAGCACCCATGGGGGCATCAGAAAGCATATTTTTTTTAAAGATTTTATTTATTTATTTGACAGAGAGAGACACAGCGAGAGAGGGAACACAAGCAGGGGGAGTGGGAGAGGGAGAAGCAGGCTTCCTGCCGAGCAGGGAGCCTGATGTGGGGCTCAATCCTAGGACCCTGGGACCATGACCTGAGCCGAAGGCAGACGCTTAACAACTGAGCCACCCAGGCGCCCCCAGAAAGCATTTTGTTTGCACAATGAGGGAAGTATGAAATGGAGGTTATGGCAGCCTCTGGGACCAAGGGAAGCTTGTGCAGACCCACAAAACCCAGTGGTGGCCTTCCTCACTGGCCAAGGTTCCCATTTCCTGCTATATGCCTATTTCTTCTCCCAGAGCTCCTCCCTACAGGTCCCTGTGGCAGGCCCTGGACTCCTTCTGGAGGGTGGCCCAAAGCATCCTCACTGTTCGCTGGGAACCCCAACAAGGCCTTATTCACAAGCGGGTGCTTCTCACTCACCCACCCCTTCAAAGAGGCCTGGGCAGGTGAGGAGGCAGAGGCCCAGAAAGGGCCAAGGAGAGACTTTGCCAAGCTACCCAGCAAGCCCTGGGCGGAAACAGATTCAGGACTGGAACTCAGGTTTCTGGGCTCCCGGCTTTGTGTAGAGAAGAACCCAAGGGCCAGGCGAGTCTCCTAGAGCATGAGCCTGGCTTTGAAATCCTAGCCCAGGTGCTTCCCAAACTAATCCTGCCACAAAGGAAAATGCTGAGGGCCTGGTCTGTCCCTGGGGAGGCCCTAAGTGTTGTCTGGGACACTGGAAGTTTCTAGGGGCCAAGGCACACTCATGGTGGGGAAGCAGACCCCTACCGAGGGCATGGCAGCTGACCCCAGCTGAAGACAGAACCAGGTGGCTCTGTGAATTTGAGCAAGCGCCTTGACCTCCCTGAGCCTGTTTCCCCATCTAGAAATTGGGGATAATGATGGCTGCCCTGTCCACTTCTCAGGGTTAGGGTGAAGCTTAGCAGAGATAACATTAACTCCCACTAGTAAGCTTGTGCCACGGGCTGGGTGCAGTGCCCAACGCTTTCCCTGCATCGTTTCATTCAACCTTGACCACTGTGCTGAAAAGTGGGCATAGCATCCTGCCAGATTTGGAAACAGGGCTCACTGAGATCAAGACACTGCCTTTAAGTTCTCACAGATAAGTGAAGAGTGGTGCTGGGATTTGAACCCTGATCTGACCCAGACTTCCCCCTTCCACTGAAAGCCCTTTGTCAGTATGATTATTATCAGATTAGCATGGCACGGAGGCCAGCTCATAATCAGTTTATTAAATTCCCTTCATTCTAGACCGTACTGTAGAATGTAAGTCTTCTCTTCGGGCCCCAGGCAAGGGTTCAAGGGCTGAGTTGAGACCGGGTTCGGCAAACTGAGACCTGCCACCTGTTTTTATAAATAAAGTTTGGTTGAAACACAGCCACACCCATTCATTTACACTTTGTCTAGGGCTGCTTTTGCAGCAGCTGACTGGGGGAGTCGAGACAGAGATGGAAAGGCCCCGCAAAGTCGAAAATACTATCTGGCCCTTTGCAGAAAAAGTTTGCTGACCCCTGATTTGAAACATTCAAGGAAATATTCTGGATGCGGCTCTGGCTTTTGGCTCAAGTCCACGGGAGCGATGAGGGGAGCTCCTTGCCGGGCTCCCTCTGTGAGCACTGGCCAGTTACATCAGGAATACCAGCTTGTCAAAGGAGCCCTGGAGAGGCCTCCCATTTGGAGGTTCCAGAGTAAGGCTGGCTGAGTCTGCAGCCCCTTCTAGGGCTGGGAGCAGAAGATAGTAAGTCTTCTCTGCTATTCCCTTTCACCGTTAGCTGGCCTGAACTCACTCTGGTCAGAAAGAAACTGTGGATTGAGAAATTTCAGCTGAGTAACCTTTAGGCCTGAAAAAGAAAGTTATACAAGCACTTCCGAATGGCTGCTTGGGCCAGGCCCCATAGTTCCCTCCACAGTGGAGGAGCCCAGCCCCAGTTGGTGGTACCAAGTCAACCAGGGCTTGTGGGAGAGTCTGAAACGTTAGGCTTCGGAGGGCTAGGGCTCGTTTTATACCACACCTGGGGGCCTGAGAAGCCATGTGTCTGGGCCTGGGTCTCTTTGCCTCCCTCATCTCTGTCATTTCGGAGGTTGCCTACTTTCCAGGTGGATTTGAAGCACTGTTGTTTTTCGAGTTCTCTGTCGCCTACCCCCAGCCTTCAACCTCTTGCTCTAGGACTTATGGGCCAGAAACAGTTAAGTGAACCCCTTTTTCTTTTTACCTCTGTGTTTGCAAAAACCACCCCCTACTCTGATCCTACTGTATTTATTTGGTTAAGATATCACCAAAGGGTGGCAACCCATATGTCCTGCCTTCTTTTGGTTTGATGTCTAATTATCTAATTATCTTTCCCTCATTCTCTGCCCCAGGGTCAGACTCGCAGTCACCCACTAGCCTCCAGTTGGTTACATACACCTGGGGGACACAGGTGGCCGCTCCCCTTCCTGCCCCTACCTCCACTGCCCGCCAGCCTCCTGCCAACTTAACCAAATGTGATCGGGCTGTGGGGGCCGGTGTTAGCGATCCCACCAGTCCACACCATGCCATCCATTTCTTCTGCACTTACTGAGAATACCGAACACGCTTTGTACTTAAGTCTTCCCTCTAATTAGGGGAATGTTCAAAGGACCAGAGAAAGGATTTGCATTCTAGAATTTGAAGTCCAGATTCTAGATTCACTTACTAGCTTCACTTCTCTGAGCCCCTTGTCTCATTTCTCACTGGTAAAATGGGGCTCGGGGACTGTGTCACCTAGTCGTTAGAATGACAAAAGGAGTTATTTTTATAAGGAGCTCTGAAAGCTGCACACTCCTGGGTGGGTATTAAGTTCCCTGGCCCTGCCACCACCCCCTTCTCCTTGGTTTCATGTAAAATTAGAGCTTTGGGGGTGATTAGGGAGGTAACAGACCAATCAGCATAAAGCCAGCCCACCTAAACCTCTTTGCCTAACCAGTTACTCTGACGACCAGTTTGCCTAAAAGTCAAAGTAGTAATTTTGAAAGAAGGCATTTTGTACCAATTTTCTTAAGAGGCACTTCCAGCATAATGTCGTATTTTTAAATCACTGTGTCGCAATCGGCAGCATTTTGTCAATGATGAGATTATTTTGTATGCTTGTGCGTGGCTTTTTCTATTTTGTCTCCTACTGAGCAGTTTCATGGCTTTTTAGCAAGTTCGTCTGCAGACCCTTTCTTAAAATTATGTATTTCTAGCACCAAATACCCATCAAATCTGTAGAATATCCCACAAGATTTATTGAACGCGCCTTTTTGATCACTCCTGTCTCCTTCTCGCTGGGTTGTACTCTGCACTGTGTCTGTCTGTGTGCCCCTGATGAGTTGATTAACCAAATTAGCGTGTACCCATGCTCCTTTCTGTTCTGCAAGATATTGGCGTTTCGACAGCAAGCGTGAAGAAGTGAGACAGATGGGGCAGAATTGTATTGAACTCCTTGCATTTTATTTTTCAGCCTTTCTCATTCATCAAGCAGCTCTATTTTGTGGAACATAAAACGATACATACAAAGTCATTACCAAGTGTACTTATTGCAGGAAACATAACCATTTTCAGGAAAGGCAAACTGGCTAAAAAGTCCTGAAAGTGTTCAAAAGTAGATAAAATTAGAAGACACCCACCAAGGATATAAAACAAATTTGAGTAGGAATCCCACCTTTAACCAGAATGTCCTTAAATCAATTGCTTTGTAAAAAGCTTTAAATGACACCGAAGGGAGAAAAAAAAAGGACACCCAAACAGATGCCAAAACACTTAAAAGCGGACTGAATGTTATGTGAACCGGTCATTAAGCACAGAGGTTCCTTTTGCGAGTTTGCGGCAAATTGGTTCAAGGCCATTTGACCTGGAATTGATTTGGGATGCAGGCACTTACCTCCGTGCAAGTGCAATATGTGGGCACAGGGACAACCATGGACCTCAGGGGACAGGAATGCCCCTCCTGAACATGACCTCCAAGAGTAAGGGTGAATTGTCAGCTTTTAACTCTTTATTATAAAGACATATTTACACAGAACAATTTTTACAAACACAGTGAACACAATTATGGGAAAGGGACAATTTCTTAATGAAAAGGGCTTTAATATCTTTGTATAAATTAGTATAAGAATCATACACAACCATTTTAAATAAGACAAGCCCCCACCCCCCCACTGCTCTCTTCTGCCCTGTGCCTCTGGACTTGACCAGCTTTCTCCCCCTACCCCACGGGGCTGGCTGGGCAGCTGATGAGGCAGGAGATGCAGAGAGGAGGAGGGGAAAGAAGGCCCGATCCCTGGTGGGGGCATCAGTGGCAGAAGGGGCTTCCTGGACCCTGGCCAGCCCCCACTCCCAGCCCAAAGGGGGTGGGGGAAGCGGGTGCCCAGCCCGGCTCCTCAGGGTGGGCCTTGAAGCAGCAGTGGAAGTGAGGGGGGAGAGGCGGTTAGGCAATGTCGGGGTTACTGTGGGACTCGGAGGGCCCTGACTCCCCCTGTCCCCACACATACATAGGTGGGCCATCAGGCTCTTGTCTCCCCCTTCCTCCCTCCTGGCAGGCCTCTGGGAAGGAAGCCTGCTCAGACCTGTACTTCCTCCCATCTTTCCTTCCTTCCTTCCTTCTCTCCTTCCTTCCCTCCCTTCCTTCTTCTCCCCCTTGCCACTCCCCTAAGGAAAGGCCACTGGGAAAGAAGGTCCAGTCCACATGAAGGGAAGGCTACCAAGGCCAATTACTTAAGGCTACCTTCTGGCTCCCGAAAACCAGTGTTGGGGTTCGAGCAGGAGCCTCAGAACCTGAGCTGCCTCTGCGAGAACACTTGGGCCCTGGAAGTGCTGCAGGAATGGGGGCCGCTGGCCAGGGACGGGCCCTTTCAGCCCAGGTCGGGGCGGGGAGGCAGGATGGACCAGCAGGGCCAAGCCAGGGAGGCGGGAGCAGCTGCGCCCCCACACCACCGCGGGGCACTTCACAGCCGGCCTGCGCCTCCCTTCCCCGCCACCCCCAGCCCCAACCGTGCGCGGGCAAGGCACTTAGTGTGTTTTGAAAAGATATCATCAAGAGGGAAGAGGACATCATCAAGTGGGAGTGGGGAGACCTGGGTCCTCATTCTGGCTCTGCAGTGACCCCGAATAGGTCCGCTGTCCCTCTCCAAGCCTGGTTTTGCAGGAGTTTGCCTAAGGAGGCGGAGCTAAGTGATCGCCAAGATTCCTTTTGGCTCTGACATTCTGTGATTCTTGGCAAAAAAAAAAAAGAACCCACTCCTCCTGTTTGGCTTTTGCTCCTGGGAGGGTACAGAGCCATCTCCTGAGCGAGAGCTTGAACTAGCGGGCAAGGGAGGGTTGGAGCGAGTTGGGGGTGAGGTGGGGGGCAGTGTTAGGAGACACAGAGAGGTGACGAAGTACTTCATGGCCCCTCTCCTTCCCCTCTTCGGTAAGCCAAACACGGCAGGAGGAAAAGCCTCCAGCAGCTATTCCTCTTCTCCAATGCTTTCCCTCTCCCCTTCACCAGAGGACCGAGCCCCATTCCGATACCCCGCAAGGCGCCTGGTCCGCATCCCAATCGATGCCCCAGCCCGTCTAACCAGGGCCTCCTTGCCGGGTGAAGGGTCCACGTGACTTGAAAGCCTGGGACCTGCCGGAGCCCACTGAAGAAGGGAGTGTTTCCCCTCCAGCCCCCAGGGCACCAGTGAGGTGAGGAAGGAAGGGCTGGGCGAAGCTTGGGCTGTTGGACTGGGGGTGGGGGAAGACGACTAAAGGAAGGGGAAGGCCAGGGAGAAGTCCAGCCTTCCAGTGCTGGGTCTCCAAAGTCAGTCCAGGGATGGGCCAGGAAGAGGGGCTGAATGGATCCGTGGGAGAGAAAGGGAATCATCCGAACTAGGGGCAGGATCATGTCATTCGGGGAAGCTGGTGGGTGAGAAGAGCCGGGACCGTCAGCAGCGAGGACAGGTGCGAGAAGAGAGGCGAATGGAAGTGAGGGCTCCAGAGAAGCAGACCAATCTATGGAGTAGCCAGAGTCGCAGGGGGTGGGCACTCAGGGGCCCCTTCAGTCCTAAAGAGACAAAAATGACCAGCGAGAAGTCACGGACATGTCTTAGGTCAAAGGAACCAGCCAGGAAAGCAAAGGAGACAGCCTTCGTTCCCCTCTCCCCACAACCCTGAACCTAAAGCCCAAAGTCCCTGAGTTGGTGCCACCTTGTCCAGGCTACAGGGGCGAGACAGCAGGCCAGGCCTCAGGGGCAAGCTTAGGCCTTGCTTTCTCTGCTACTGCCTTGGATTTTTCTTTCTTTCTCATGGCTCTGGGCAACTCTCTTCCTTGTCTCTGCCTGCTGCCCCCCAAGGCTCTCTGCCTCCCTCCCCTTCTCTGGTGAAGATCCACCCTGCACACCGGTAGGATACCCTGAGGCACCCCTCTCCAGCTCAGCAAGGCCCCTCCGGGACTTCTAGAACTCTCCAACTGGGCCAGCCTGCCCAAGCCCGGGCAGCAGAGTGGAGGGGAGCTGACACCCCACTCCTGGGGAGTCAGGAGATTGGCTCCAGGTGTCAAGCCCCTCTCTGGGCCTTGGTCTCCATGTCTGTAAAATGAAGGGGTAAGATGGGTGCTCTGTAAGCACCTACGTTGCGTGCGGGGCCGGAAGGGCTCGGTGCAGGTGTCTGGCCAGCAAGAAGCAGCAGGGTCCCCCAGCTTCCAGGCTGTCCCTCCCCAGCTCCTTCCGCTGCCCACTGACCAAAGGCTCAAGTACCTGCTTCAGAAAGGCATGGGGCCCTTGTGCGAGAGGCGCGGCCGCTGGCGGCGGAATTTCCTCCGACCGCCCTGCCAGGGCCCCGGTCCATTCCTCGATCCTCTGGGCTGCACCAGGTGGCGGACATTGCCCTCCTCCAGCCCCTTGCCATCGGAAGGCTGCAGCAGGGGCCCTGCAGGAAGAGGAAAGCCTGTTAGCCAGGAGGGCTGATGCGGACGGGCAGGGGGCTGCGGGCTCGTGGTAGGGGGCCAAGTCTCCACGAGGTAGTATTCATCAAAGCTTCTCTTTGGTTTTATCTTCCATCTTGGTGAACAGTTTGCAATTTTTACACTGGCCTGGGCCAAAACCTACTACTCACATCTTGCAATTTATGGAGCTGACTTTAGGTCCTTTTGGCAGTTCTACCATGTTTCTGGCAGGCGCAAACATGTTCCCCGTTTAGAACATCGGTGGGGGGTACAGTGTGGGGCATACGTCTGTACTTGGTCAGGGCACAGCAAGCGATAACTCCCCATTGCACCCTTGCAACGGATACACTGAAAACAGTTCACACATACAAGGAAATGAATCCCCGTACCACCATGTACCCAGCACCCGGATTCAACCGTTATCCAGGTGGAGTCCCATAGGCTTTAGTTATCCCTTTTCTTTTTTTCTTTGTGGAAGTATTTTACAGCAAATCCAGAACACCGTGTCACTGGACTCTGACATCCTTCAGTATGCAGGTGACCCACTTTTGAGTACTTGAGATCTCATACCTCACCCCTGGGCATCTCACCGGTGTTTAGGCGTCCCTGAGGCTCCCGTGCTCCTCGTGATCTCCCAGTGGGTGTGGCTGTGCTGGGGGGTTGTAGAGACTCTGTGCGCCTTAAGCTGGGCTCTATCCAGCCTGTGACCACATTTAGAGGCCAGTAAATATTATCTGGATGAATGAGTGAACCAATGAGTGATTGGGCACTTGAGGCGGCAAGTCTGTGCGTCAGGAGGGGTGCGGGCTGCCGCAGCCGGCACCTCCCCACCGCATGCCCTACCTCCTTTCATCCCCACATCACAGCCCGAGCCTGTGTCTGATGTAAATTCCTCCCACTTACATCCCAGGTGGCTTCTCCTCGGCTCTCTGGGGCTCTGCTCTACATCTGCCCACACCTGGCGTAGAGCAGGAGCCTCCTGATGCCAAGCCAAGCCCTGACAATGGAAGCCGAGTGGTGCTGGGTGTTCTGGGGTGCAGTGAGGGAGAAGGCACCTGGGCTGGCTCTCACCAAGGCTGCAGCACAGCCAGGGGAGGGGAGCTTGCACTCCAGAAACAAGCCTGGCCTCTGGAAGCAGGCAGAACAGGGAGACGAGACGGTGCTGGGCAGAAGGCGGACTGCAGGGCACTTGAGCCATGCCCAGTCCGGGGCTGGGCTGGCCTGCAGAAATACGGCTTCTGAGGTCAGCGATCACAAATCCCAGTCTCTCTCCTCCCACACCACCGGATTTGCCTTCAGTTATATCCCTGCCCCTGAAGCTCCATTTCCATCCATCCAGGCATCCCCACAACTAGCTCAGAGTTTCCATATCACCACCCGTTGGCTGCTAGCCCCCCAGTCATACCCCTGGCTGATCTTCCTTTCCCTCCTCCTGCCTCCAGCACCCCCATGCTCTGGGTCCTCTGTTGGCTCCTTGGCTCTAGTGATTCTTCCTCCAGTTGCACACAATTTCCAGGCATTTCTCCTCCTCTTGGGCCAAAAGCAGGCAAGGTTTGTTCTTCGGGCCCTCCCCACCCAGGCTCCCGGGGCCTGCTGCTCTCTCAAGACATGCAAGCCCTGGGGCGCCTGGGTGGCTCAGTCGTTAGGCATCTGCCTTCGGCTCAGGTCGTAATCCTGGGGTCCTGGGATCGAGCCCCGCATCAGGCTCCCTGCTCAGCGGGGGAGTCTGCTTCTCCCTCTCTCACTCTCCCTGCTTGTGTTCCCTCTCTCACTGTGTCTCTCTCTCTGTCAAATAAATAAATAAAATCTTAAAAAAAAAAAAGACACACAAGCCCACTGCGCATATGCGCACACTCTAGTCCTCCACCCGCCTTCCCCAAGAAAAGTCATAGGCCGGGCAGGACCCCACTGTTGACCAGCCACATTTCTGTGCTTCTGGTTGGGGTGGGTTAATGTGTCAGCTCCCTCCCCAGTGAGAATTAAAACCCATCATCTAACGAGAATGAAAACACAAATTATATTCACACTTTGGGGCCGTGGGGCAGGAAGCCACTTCTGTCTGTCATAAAGCCATTTGCAAAAGGGCTGGGCCAGGGAAGGAGAGAGGAGGGAAGGACCTTCACTAAGCCCCCACCCCCACCCCTGACCTCAGCTGCTGCAGCTTCTGCCCTGTGTTTCGGGGTCCTCTCAAGGCTCTCCCTGACCACTGAGGGGGCAGGAATGATGCTGATGAGGAGTCCGTATGAGAGGCGCACTCGGGGCGGGAAGGACTGTGCTGAGGGTGTGCCCAGGCACAGGGAAGGACCCTCCTGGGGCCTTGATCCTGCGAGGCCTTGTTCTTGAGGCCGTGCCCTCCACTACTGGGGGTGGAGTGGGAGTGGGCCGATGGCACAGGTTACGGCCCCAGCGGTAGAGTGGGCATGGAGAGGAGAGACATGGTACCCAGATGGGGAGGGCATCACCTCCACATATTCAGCACCCAGGACTGTGAGTGTTGGTGGCAGTAAGGGAGGGAGGACTAGGGGTGAAAGGCCCTAAGTAGGGGGAGGCCGAGAACCAGGATGGGGAACGGGGATGGTAGCTCAGACTCCAGCCAGGGAGACATCTCGACTCCAAGCCGGCAGAGAAGAACTGCCTTGAGCCGACTGAGCACTCAGCCAGGCCCTAGAGAACGGCCACCCAGGAGCCCCTGGCACATTGCATCCCGTTGGGTGGGGGGCTCACTGTCTTCTTTGCAGCCGGAAGTCTGCAGCTCCTCCCACATCCTGATGCCATCACCCTCCTGGCTCCTCCGACTTTGGATTCTGAGTCCGGCTCACCCTCAGATAAGCTGACACCTGAAACCTGGGCTTTATGCCGTCCAGTTTAGAGGCTGTTGATGCGCATCACTGCAGAGGTCCTGGCCGTACAAAAGAATTCCCCTTTCAGAAACGGGGGCCGTCCTCAGTGCACTTAAATATTTTCTTCTAATTCATTCGCTACTTAAAGGAGGCTGGGGGCAATCCCCCCAAAGAATCTGAAGCCTAGAGGGACTGGAGCCTCTGCTCTCTGAAGCGCCGTCGGAATGAAGCCTCAGCGTCTCTACGCTGAGAACGGCAGTCAGGGGTGAACAGGGTTTGACTTTCGTGCAGCCCGAGCTCCAACCCTGCCGGTGCACAAAGAGGTGTGTGTGACTTTTCAGGAACATGCCAACCTCACCAGGAGTGACGCGTCTGCCTCTCGCCTTGCCATCCAGTCTATCTTGTGACTGCTTTAAAAGCCCAGCTCCGGTGGGGCCCCCCGCTGGCTGTGCCCCCTCCCGGTATTGCAGGTCTCTCCCCGCTGAGGCACCCATCCTTGGTCCGCTCAGCCCTCCACCCCAGAGCCCCGAGCTACCTTCCCGGGCCAGCCTTGCTGCCCTTGCACACGTCACGCTCTGGCAGCCTGGCCCTCCACTTCACTTGCATTAGTCTTTTGCCAGAGAGAGGCCGGACTCAGGTTACAAGAGCGCTTAGCACTTAGGGACTGGGGATGGAGTAGAGGTACCCGCTCCCCGAGAGGGTGACATACAGTAGGCTGGCCTCACGCTGTCACTGTAACTGCAGGCTCTGAGCTAGGGCCGAGGAGGGGGAGGAGGAGGAGGAGAGAGGTGCTCAGACAAGACCAAGAGGCACTCGGGCCTGGCCCAGCAGCTCTCAGACTCAGAAGAGCAAGGTCAGGAAGCAGTGGAGGAGTTCGTGTGTGTTCAGTGAACGGGGGGAGGGGCACGACATTCCAAGTCAGGACAGAGTGTATTGTGGAGGAAGCAAGGTTTTCAGGCCTGGGAATTTTTTTTTAATGATTTATTTATTTGAGAGAGAGAGAGAGAGCAGGAACGGGAGGGGCAGAGGGAGAGGGAGAGAGAATCTCAAGCAGACTTCCCTCTGAGCGCAGAGCCTGATTGGTGGGGGGGGGGGGGAGCTCAATCTCACGACTCTGAGATCACGACGTGAGCAGAAACCAAGAGTTGGCCACAAAGCCAACTGTGCCACCCAAGCGCCCCTGGGCCTGGGACTTTGACTGGAGACTCTGGCTGGGGAGAGCATGCAAGTCTGGGCCAAGGGCAAGGCGGTTCTGGGGGCCCTGTTTCTGACCCAGGATAGGAGGCAGGAGGAGCAGGACATGAGTACCTGGACCCTTGGCTGGTGGCCACCCACACGGAAGAGGCCCTCCTTGGCTCCTAGAGATGTCATGGGGGTGGAGAAGGCAGTGAGAGCCTAGTGTCCAGTGCTAGGCTTAAGCAAAATGTGAGGGCAACAAATTTACCCAAATAAGGGCACAAAGGTAAATGGCCTAATGAAGAAGGGCAGATTAAAGCAAGAGGTGACAGGGTCTGCACCGAACACAGTGTTCCCTCCCCTTGAAACTAGCTGTCCCCTTTCCCAGCTGGACCCCTAAAGGGTCCTAGTGCTGGTCAGTTGCCCAAGGGTCTCCCCACAGCCTCTGGGGGAGCACCAAGTATGCAGATCAGGAAGCCCCAGCTTCCTCCGGGACACCCTCTCTGTACCCACTCTTTCTCCCCCGACGGTACCACTTTGGACCGTTTGCCAGTGGTGGCGTCCTGTGGGTGTCCTGTCTTGCCGACTGCACCGGATGGTAGGTGCCTGCAGGACAGGCCCATGAGGTGTCCTTCATCCCTGTCTTTTGCTCTCTGTTCGCCTGCCTGACAGGAGTTTCTGAGGAAAAGCCTGCTCCCTTCTTACCGCCCTGCAGGCCGCCCTGGGGCCCTGAGGAAGAAGACCCCTGGACAGCTAGCTGAAGGCAGGGGGTGCCAGAGCTAACTGATGCACCCTCCTGAGAAGCCAGGCGGCGCTCCCAGGGCGAGGCCAGTGCCAAAAGGCAAGAGCAGAGAGAGAAGGCAGCCTCCAAAGAGAGAGAGGTGGAGCCCCGCCGGGCCCCTCAGAGGCTCCTGGGCTGCAGGCCCCCCTCCTGCTCTGGAGGGTCTGGAACTAAGTAGGGCCCCATGCCCTTCATCTAGGAAACCTGCTGCCCTGCCCTCTCCTTCCCTCTGCTCCCACCTTTCTGCGTCTCCAGCCCTGGCACTGGCATTCGTCCACCTGGTCTTGGCCTTGCCCTTCTGTGGTGCCAGGCAGGCAGCAGTGACAGCCAGATCACAGGACTGTGGCAGCTGGAGGCAGGAGGTGACAGCCCCAGGAGACACTGACGCACGGGGGACAGGCAGCCTGCGCTGAGGCTGCCAGGGCATCTGCGGGGACCGGGGCTGGGGAGGGCAAGGGAGCACTGGTGCCAAATATGCCAGGTGGGGGGTGTGGTGCAGGTGGGGCAGAAAGGGGTCCCCCTCCCAGAATTGCATGGAGGTGTCCAGTCAGGCGCACGTTTCCCGGTTTGGCGCCTGGAGACAGCCTGTGCCTGGGGCTCATGAGTAAAGGCCGGAGCCAGGATATCGAAGAACGAGGCCCTGGGCTGGGGGCGCGGGGCGCGGAGTGCGTGGGGCGGGCCTGCTGTGCGGAAGCAGGAGAGCAGACCAGATCGGAGCTCGGGGAAGAGAAGACCAGCCCGGCCCGGCGCTGCCCGGCTCGGCCCGGGCAAGGCTGCCTCCGCTCACACGCAGGCTGAACCGAGCAACAGCCGGGCTCCACGCCGCCGCCCCCGCCGCGCGCTCCTGCCTATGCAACAAGTGTCACGTCTGCATCTTGGCACATCATCCCGAGTGGCCGGCGCCCCGGCACCCGCGCGCGGCCCCTAACGTCCAGGGGCCGGAAAACCTTCAACTCGGGAGGCCAGGCCACCAGGCTCAGGTCAGGCTCCCTCCACTGATCCACGGGGAGCGGGACATGCTCCCCCCCCGCCCCGCCACACACATACCCTCCACCACGTGGGGTACAGGGCGCGGGACCCTGGACGCACGCCCGCGGCCCTGAGCTCTTCGGACTTCGAGGGGCCGCCGGGAGGGGCAGGGCGCCGGGCGGGTGACGCCCGAGACCGAGGCGAGCCCCTTTCCCGGAGGAGGCGGTGGCCCCGGGCCGGCCGGGTCCCCGGCCCAAGGCGCCCTGTCAGTCAGTCGGCGGCCCGGCGCGGCCGGCGCGTGGCTGCTCCCGCTCGGCTCGCGCCCGGGTCCCGGGAGGCGGAGAGCGCGCGAGCTGGGGGCGGAGGGAAGGGAGCGCGTCGGCTGCGGTCCAGGAGGGCGGCGAGGGGCGCGCGGGCGAGCGGCGGGGCACGCACTCACCTCCACACGCCGCAGTCAGGGAGAGCCAGAGCAGCAGGAGCGCCTGCACGCAGCGCCGCAGATCCATGCTGCTCCTCGGCCGCGCCGCAGCGGCCCCGGGGCCGGGGGGCGGGGGAGGCCGGGCGCCCCGAGGCGGGGAAAGGCGCGAGCCGCGGACCGTGCGTGCGTGCGTGCGGGCGCGGAGCTCGCGTGGCTCCCCGGCTGCGCCGCGCGGGCTGGCCGCCTGCCGCGCTCGCTCGCCGCCTCCTCTCTGGCAGCCTCCCTCTCCTGCCGCGGGGCAGCGCCGCCAAGCTGGCCTCCGCGGGCGGCTCCGGGGACGGCGGCGAGCTCTTTCCAGGAGGCTGGCTGCTCGGCAGAGTCTCCGAGTGCCCGTGGCCCAGGCTGCCAGCGAGAATGCTCCCCGCTCACTCCAGGGGCTGCATTTTGTAGCTTGTGGCTTGGCCGCGAGCCCACTTGGTCATGTGGTCATCGGGAGGGCTGGAGTGGGGGGGGCAGGAAGAGGGAGAGGGAGCGAGCCTCCCGCACCGCCCCCCTCCCGGCACGCATTCTGCAGCCCCAGCCCGGGCGCGAGAGGGAACCTCGAGGTGGCCCCACAACAAAGGCGGCACGGCCGCTCCGACAACCCACAACCGCTCCCAGGACAATGCCCGCCTGGCCGGGGGCCAGAGGGTTTGGGAGACCTGAAGGATTTCAAACACAGGAAGCATTTGGGGCGGTGGAGGGGCACACTTAACTCTTTCTCACCTCGCTTTCTTAACGGCTGTCAAGGAACCTGGGCGCCCCACTCATCCCCTCCGCCTCTGACCTGCTCCTTCCCGCTGCCACTCCCCAGCCAAGACCCACCCCCCCACTAGCCCTTCTTTCTCCTCTGCATCTTCAACTGGGTTTGTATTGGGGCGTGACTGTCTAGGTTTGTGCCCCAGACTGCTTAACTGTCCGGGGGGCGGGTCCCCAGGAGGCACCCTCTACCTGGAATGCCCACCCCCCCATCCTGCCTCCCAGTTCTTCATTCTTGCAATAGCACCTCGAATTCCATCTCATTCAGAAGACTTGCCGGGGTAACAGTAATCCAGGAAGGGCTGCCCCCCCTATGGGGGGGGGGCGCTCCTCCTCGCCTTTGGGACAAGCAGCAACTTCTAGGGTGTTCCCTTTCTTGTTCCCCATCATCATGAGGGGGACAGTTTACCCAACTCTGAACAGTCTAGGCTGGATTCATTTTGCCCCTACTTGGGATTCCCCTTTGTAAGTGGGTCCTGAAGTTTTTTGCCTTCCCAAGCTAGACTGTCAGCTCTTACAGGCTGGGAGCTCCTAAGGCAAGGGACTGCCTCTTTCACCGGGCTGGGAACCCCCTAAGACAGGACCTTGTCTTCTCATTCTTCTGCATCTTTCCAAAGTCCCCAGTATCGGACTCTGCACATAGGTGGCACTCAACACATGTCAAAAGACTACTTCGAAAGGTGTTTCCACATTTCAACTAGCCAGGCAGATTCTTGAAGTGCAGGTCCAGCTTTACACACAAAAATACATTGGACAGTGTGTATGTGTGCCACAAACGATGTGAGAGGCCCTGGTATATTTGAAATGTTTCCGAAATGTTGAAACAATCCAGTATATACACAATTTATTTATTGTCAGTCTCCCCCCCCACAAAACTGTCAGCTCCACAAGAGAGGGAGCTCTGCTTCGTTCACAGCTGTAGCCCCAGACTAGAACGCTAACTGGAACAGGGTTGGTGCTCAGTACATAATTTTGAATATATAAATGGACTTTTCAAAAATATCTCTATTGCCTCAATCAAGGCAGTGGGGAGGGAGTAAAATAAGAGTTCCTGTTACTTGTCTATGGCCCCGTTAGCCACAGTCCAGTAGATAAAAGGCAGACATGTGAAGCAGAGCACCTCTCATCATCCATAATGCCTCGGCCGTGAGCACTGGGCATTTATAATACGACATCATTTCCCCTGGTGCTGCCCCCTGGAAAGGGTCTTCCAATCAGGAGGAAAAACGCCTGGCCTCTGGTCTCTACCCTTCTGTGCTGTAGGACCTTGCTAGTGTCACCTACTTACTGGATTTCATGAGGATGATCATTTCTACCCTCCCCTCTTCAGGGTTGTTATGTGGTTAAATGAGATAACGTACCTGAAGGCACTGTACAAATGGGGAATAAACCCTTGTAGGATCGTTTTTAGGAACCGTGACCCTCCAGCCCCTGATTGATCAAGCCTGTGCAAACCCAAAAGCGGTTTGCCCCCAACACTAGGTTAATAGAAGCATTTATATTTAATCGCACCTTTACCAGGGTGTGTATGAGCTATTTGCTAAGCGGTTAGACCTGCGCTTTCCTATACGGTAGATATGAATAACATTTAAAATAAATTGAAAAAGTCATTTCCTCCGTGGCACCGGCCTCATTTCAATTGCTTAGTAGCAACTCGTGGCCAGTGGCTACTGAACTGGACAGCACAGAACAGAAGCTTCCAATCATGGCAGAAAGTGCTATCAGACAGTGCCGGGTTAAAGCACCTCATTCATTCTCCCTTTTTCTGCAATCCTTTTTCCCACTTTACCTAATCTTCAAAATGTGCAAGGGAAAAAAAATACGAAAGCAAACCAATAGTGTTTAAGGCAAGCAGCATTCAGTAAATAGAAGGCATGCATTTAAAAGCAAGACTTAAAGAGCTGAACACATGGGAGAATCATGTCTTAATCTAACCCTTCTCACCATTTAACCAAACTGCATCTATTTTTCCAGTCCCGGATCCAAGATCTCATCTTCCTCCTTTCTCAGGCCACTCTCACCCGCCGAGACTGTGCCCTCTTCGTAACAGCTGTGGCTGTGCCTTTCATTGGCAGTCGCTCCTGCAATGAGTTGGGAGCACTTTTGTATTTGCGTGCCCTGCTTTGCGGGGCTGTGAAGAGGGTCCACCACCAGCACACACCTTCTGGAATTGAGGCACATGAGGCAAGGAATGCAACTCCGATTGCTCACTCTGAAACCCCCACGGGCTCCCATATATCTTAATGTCATATTCAAAGGACGGGTTTTCGTATCTGTCTCCACTCACCGGACTTTAAGGTCACGGGGATGATTGTACCTAAGACAGTGCCTAGCATGCAGCTGGTACTTGGAAACTGCTGGTCGAAGACATAAACTGTTGGCATAACTCTGTGCTGCCTTTGTTCATTTGCTCAGGAAGATGAGACTATTGAGTTAATATCAGCAAATAAATGTTTTAAGGTGTTTCTTCAGGGGTGTAGGGAGGTACGTGAAACCAGCCCCACTCCCCTGCCCCGAGGCAGCAAATAGCTGCGACATGCTTTGTTGCACGTAAGGATTGGGTCAGGGCCAAGATTCAGTTTCCAATCAAAGTCAGGGGCAATCCTGGGGGCAGGGGTAGGACTCAGTGTATTACTGGGCACAGAGATGAGATAACTGACCTATGCAAAGCCATTCTGTGACTTGTCACCTTCATCACTGCTGTGCACAAGCTGTTCAGCATTGCTTAGTGTCCTATGTCGTCACCACCACCACCATCGTTTGCTGCCGTTCCGTTGCCTCATCCAGGTCTCTGTCCTCTGGGTTTGAGCGAGCACTGTGCTCTATTAGAAAGAACTCAGCTTTTGGAATTTCAAATAACTGAATTCAAATTCCGCCTCCCCAATCTCATTTGTTAACTGTGTAACTTTGGGAAAGTTATTTAACCTCTCTGAGACTCCGTTTCTTCAGCTGTTAAATGAGGGTAGTAATAGTACCTACCTTATTATGCTTGCGAGATTAAATGAGATAATGCAAGTAAAGAACTTAGCAGCATGGTCCCCTTCCACAGTAGTTGCTCCTTCAATGTTAGTTTTCTCTTCTTCCCGAAATGCCCCTCCCACTTAGGGCTCTGGCCTCTGGCCTCTTGAAACTGATCAAGAAGGAAAGGTTCTGTCTTTGCTCTGCTCCATCCACACCTGTCTTTTTAGTAGCCATCACAGCTGCTCACTGTCTTATTCCCCCAAAGCACCAATCTCTGCTGGAGCCAATCTGATGAATGCACTTGACTCAGGGAGTTAATGTGTGATAGTGGTTTGAGGTTTTGCCTCCTAAGTATGGTATTCATTTTAATGGGGGCCTTCGGGAGACAATGTCCTACCCTAGGGTAATATCAAGCTTAGCCCTTTTTAAAAAAAGATTTTATTTATTTATTTGAGGGAGAGAGAAAGCACGACCTGGGCGGGGGGGGGGGAGTTGCGGAGCAGAGGGAGAGGGAGAAGCAGACTCCCCGCTGAGCAGGGAGTCCGATGCCCCTGATCCCAGGACCCTGATATCATGACCTGAACGAAAGGCAGACGCTTAAGCCACCCAGGCGCCCCAAGTTTCACCCTTTTGAGCAAGGGGACACTTTAGTGACTTTTGTTTAGCTGCTCTAAATAGAGCTCATCCTGCTTCAAAGTCAACACAAAAAGGGATTACCTTTGGCAACTTACAACCCAACTTTTAACCTGTAGGTCCAGCCTGTGAAACCAGAGTGCAATCCTGTTGCAGCCCATTCCTCTCTGCCTGTCCCCACAGATGATGATGATGACGATGATAATGATATAGCTAAAATTTATTGACCATGTGCCATGTGTCAAGCACTGTTCTGAATGCTTTACATGTGTTAATTTATTTAAATGAATGAATCACACCTATGAAGTAGCCCTATTCCTTACCATCCCCATTTTACAGATGAGGCATCTGAGGCTTACAGAGGCTAAGTAATTTTCCCAGGCCTGCCTAACCTCAAAGCCCTCACTGAAGGCTCTTCCCTCACTGAGCTTTGAGAAGCAAATTCTCACATCTCTAGCCCCATATATCACTTTATTTGTACTTTTAAAAAAATATATTACAAGTAAAAATGTATTGACCTTGAGAAAGAGTGCTTGTATATTTAATATTGCTTCTAATTTATCACAGGAATTACTTCCCAAAGATGTTAATCACAGCTAGATTGAAAGAGTATTTGGGAGATGTGGCACTGTTGTTTATATAAGTATACCACATTATAAATCTACTGGAGATCCAAAGGGATTTGCCTCTGTGGAATTTGGAACAAAAGAACAAGCAGCAACAGCTATTGAGGTAGGTCTAGAACCTTTGGAAAGAAAGTTTTTCTTAACCTTTCTGAATTGTACTCTCCAAGTGTCCTGTTCTCCTCTTGGAGGCTCACTTTATTTGCACGTATAACACTGAACTCATACTGTCTTGAATCAAGGAAGCAGTGAAGCATAAGGGTTAAGCGTATGGGTTCTGGAGTAAGACAGCTCTGTCACTAAATAGGTAACTTGGGGCAAATTATTTGCTCTTTCTGAGTCTTAGGTTCCTTGTCTGAAAAAAGGGCCAGTGCCTAGCTCCCTGAGTTACTGGAAGGATTAAATAAATCTATAGCTATAAAGTACTTGGTACAGTGCTCAGGTCTCCTAGTAAGGCAAACATTATATAAATGTTATATATTCTCATAGATATTTGTGTCTATGTCTTACCAATACTATGAGATAGTAACACTGTGTCTTACTCATTTTTGTGTTCTCACCAGCAGTGCTGGTGTCCAAAGTAAATACTCAATAAATGTTCACTGAGTGCAGAAAGGAACTGTATAGTCATATTAATAATCACTCTGGGTTTCTGATATATATCAAGTCCTGATTTGGATACTTTCATTTGGGCAAAATCATCACGACTTGTCCAGTGGGTTCTTAGACGGATCAATACCAACAGCAGCAATAACAAAAAGATATGAATGTCCCCCACCCCCAATCGTGTAGTGGTTGTCAGTACTGGAGTAATGTAAAAAGTGCAGTGGGGAGAAGACATCTGGAGAATGATGAGCCTGGCCAGTAATCAATCAGAGGAATCTCATAACAGAAAAAGCCCCAACCTCCTCATTATGCAAATGGAAGGCCCACAAGGGAATAGTGACTTGCCCAGGGCTACCAGAAAGCTGATGGCTAAGTCAGGATGAGGATCTAGGTCCAACCAACTCCTGTCTCCTGCTTTTCCCTCCAAGCCCTCCCAGCAGAGAGCTCCCACTCACTGGCTGAGCAGAGCCCCAGCTGGCTGTGGAGGCTCTCCAAACTCTGTGGTTCAGCACAGGACCCTCCTTCCACAACCCAGCCCTTCTGGAGCGCTCATCATGCTGTGTCTTTTCAATATCGCTCATCCAGTTTGTTCCCTAAGACAAAAGCTAAATTAATGAGCAAAGAAATTCAGTAGCAGCAACAGTAAAAGGTATTTAAGAAGAGCCTCAAAGCTGCCCCTGTCTCTAGAGCTACTTAATGGGAACTTGAAAAACAGCAGAAGAGGTTGGCGGCTACTTGATGCCTCACTAACTAGCTCCATGACAAACGATTTTTGATTGGTTAAGCACCAGCAGAGAACATGAATGTTCACTGTCTCGTTACTAAGTCTCTGACTTTCGAATTCTATTGGCCAGAGTTGAGCTTTCTAACTCTTCTATATCCACGAGAGCGACCAGCACAGTGCTTGCCACAGAGGAGATGCTTAAGACATATTCAGCGATTAACTTACCCATTGTGGGGGTGAGACCATTTTACTCAGAGAGCATGGTGTTAATTATGCGGAACCTAGCCTGGAACCTACTCTATAAAACAAAAGACCTTCATGACCTTTTGGAGGAAAAAACCCTGGTTGTTGGGATTTGTTGGACTTTGCTATGATTTCTTCTGCATCCACCTGAGTGATTCTCCTCTCACCTTGGTGTCCAACACCTCCTAATCCTGATCATCAGCGGATCCTAACTCTTCCCATAGGCGGAAAGCTTGTCTCTCACACTTGCCCTTTCCCCAAGGGCACAGAGTCAAATACTATTATAAGTTATCACTTTTGCAAAAGTGAGAGAAGTAGCCATGTTGCCGTGCTAAACCCTTCCACAGGGCACCTTGTAGCCACTCCCAAAGGGGCTCCAAATGTCCCAGAAATGCTTATTCCACTTACAGGTGTCTTCCAACTTCTTTGCAAACTACATACATTCTCCAGGTCTCTTAAGAGACAACAGAAGTTCCCTCACAGACACACCTCATTCGACACAATAATCATGTTCCTGAAAAATATTATGGCAATGGAATTTAGATAATCAGCCATGTCTTTCAAATGTCTCCAAAGGGATCACTGTTTACTAGTGGAATAGGTCCTAATAGAGATCCTCCAAGAAGGTGAAGAACTACTGCTCTGCCCCTGCAGCTGACCCAGCCCCACAGGGTTGCCCCGTTTTCCTTGTCTCCTGCCCAATTCCCTCTGATCCTTTGGCCTGTCCCAGAGCCACACAGGTCCCTGTTCCTCCTGTTGGTCTTTAAGAGCAATTTCATTTCCTCTGCACATCCTCTATGACGTCTCCCAGGGGCCTCCATCCTTCCTCCCCTCCAGGGTCTATAAATACTCTAGGCTCCCAGGGGAACCATGCAAATTCCTTCCTCAGGCAGTAAGGCCCTTGCGAGTGGTCCTAGGATAGCCACTCCTGAACGAGCGGGTTTATCTCCAGGGCTCAGTAGGCCATCGGACCTTTCTTCCTCTTACTTTGCCAGCTAATCTTATTTGGACTTAAATCAGGTGGGATGGTAACTGATCGCACATCTTGTGTACTGAGCCAGAGCAAAGACAGTTAGGGACTAGGTGCTGAGTCTGTGCTGGTTTGGTTATGGGTTTAGAGCTCTGAAATAATGAGGTTAAAGTCAGAGGGACAATCTGGGTCAACTTTGCTCCACCTCAAATCCAAGTTTGTACCCCTAAAGTGATCAGAGATTGGTACCAATCATCACATGGGTCCTAAACCTAGTCACAGACTGAGATTTTCTTGGCTTCTCTCTTCTTTGCCTTTCATACATTTCCTGAACACGTAAAGAGAGGGTACAATAGTGTACCAACCTTTAAAAAGTAACACGTCAGGGGGAAAAAAAGGAAGAAAAAGAAAAGTAGCCATTTTAAAGAAAAATCCCATGTATTAGTTTCCCAAGACCGCCATAACAAATTACCAAAAATCTTGGTGCCTTAACACAGCAGAAATGTACTCTTTCTCAGTCTTGGAGGCCAGAATTCTGAAATCAGGAGGTCTCTGGGGGAGAATCTTTCCTTGCCTCTTTCAGCTTCTGATGGCTCCAGGCATTCCTTGGCTTGGGGCTGCATCATCATCCCACAACCTTCTCCTCTTCTGGCTGTGTGATCTCCCTTTGCCTCACTCTTATAAAGACACTTATCATTAAATTTAGGGCCCACCTGGATAATTCAGGATGATCTCCTTTTGAGATCCTTAACTTGGTTACATCTGCAAAGACCTTTTTCCAAATAAGATGACATTCACAGGTTCCAGGGTTTATTACGTGGACATATTTCTGGGGGGCCACCAATCAACCCACTATGCCCCACTACCTCCGTTCACATCCCCGGCATGTTGGAATCGAAAGAGCATGAACTTTCTGTCAATTTTACCTATAAATCTCTCTCAAGTCTGTACACTCATCTAGGTTGCTGCTGCCCCATCCTCATTCAGTCTTCGTCATTTCTCACGCATCACTGTCCACAGCAACCAGAATGGTCATGCTGGTCTCGCACTGCTTGTAAACCTTCTGTGGACCCCCATGGCTCTGAGGATCAAGGCCCAATTCTTGGCCGTGGTCTGCAAGGCCCTGCATAATCTAGCCCCTGCCCACCTTGCCAGACTCCTCTCTTACTTCTCACTCTCTCTCTGTCTGTAGTGCCATGTCCCTTCCTGTCACAAAGCCTTCCCAGTACTCTCCCCTCCTCTCAGAAAACTCTCTACCCCACCCTATCATCTCCTGGCTAACACCCATCATCCATCAGCTCGGCTCTAAGGTCAAATAACTCTTCCTCAAGAGACGCTTTCTGGCCTCTAGACTGGTTGAGAGTCCCCTGTAATAGCATCTCTCAGAGTCTGCAATTAGATTTGTGTTGCATTAATGTCTCTCTGCCCCCTCCCCAGCTTAACTAAACTGAGCCTCACAAGGGCAAGGACTGTGGCTGTCTGGCTCCATCACTATGTCTTCAGCCTTTAATCAGTGTCTGATGTGTAGTAGGTGTTCAGTCATGATTTGAATGAATATATGAATGGATGAGTGAATGGATTCGTCTGCACATCTCTGTTCTGATCCCTCAAGTTCCTCTACTAAAAAATGAGAGAAACAATGCCTATCTCATGGGGTTGAATAAGAATCAAAATGAAATAATGGAGAAGGGGCTTTATACACCATGAGATACCTTACTAACTTAAGGAATCGTTATGATATTGGCTGGTGTAACCAGTTTTGGGGGGGGACGGGAAGGTGCAGTGCACATGGTGTAGATGCAGCAGGAGAAATGAGGGTGGAGATGAGGTATGATACTTGATGTCTACATTCCTCTGAATAGCAAGGGTTTCTGTGGCTTTGCTGTGTAAAGCTTGTAAAATTACAAGAACACTCAATTCCCCTGCTCCAGACTTGAAGCTCATAACTTATCACCCCCTGGGATCAAAAGAAAATGCCACTCTCCTCCAGTGTAAACGTTGCCTGGAGTCACCTTGGGTCTTTGGGGTTTTGGTTGTCTTCCTTTCAAGTATCTGCTCCAGGTGCAGTCCGAGGATCGGGCAACAGAGCCTCCTGGGCTGAGTCCATCTTCACCGGGGCTTCCCATGAGGTGATCTATCAGCCATAGCACTGGCTTCAGGAGCTGCCCAGCTGACAAATGACTTTGAAGTGTGCCCCTTGGCTTTCCATTCTTTTCCTTCTTTGCCTTCTTGGCTTTCACTGCTAACAGGGGGCGGGGGAGAGTAGAACCCCCTTCCTTCTGCTCCTCTAGCACGTCCATCTGAAAGGCATCCCTGGAGGCTTGACATTCCAGGTCTTTAGTTTCTTACATTTGATTTCCCCAGACCGCATCAAATCATAATCTCCTTTCCTGCAGGGAAGGGACACTTCCACCTCTTCCTCCATATCCTCTCAGCTCCTTGCATTTGGGTCAAGAGACCTAAAAAGGCCATTTCTCATTTCCATCTTGTCTTCCATTGTTTTCTCCCATGGGATGTCTATGCATTCAAGGACCTGAGATACCTCACTGGTCTGGAATGTCCACGGCGAGCCGATCCTCTGAATCATAGACTTAAAGAAATTGGAAAGAGCAGAGCTCATTAGGCTGTCATTTCCCCAGTTTCCTCCTCTGACTTGCATGCCTTCCCACTGGTTTGCCGGTGTGCTTCCCTGCTCTGTCACTCCACTGGGCTTTGAGGCTCTGTCTACACCATCCGAGAAAGGTGAAGAACAAAGGCATGTTTCTGAATAAACCAAGAAAAAAACCCCAGTTTGGTCTCAATGATTTGGGCATTTTAGCACGAAGCGTTATTTTGATACAGAGCTTCAAGATAATTCCCTCTAATAGGTGCCACAGAACTGGAGCTGGAAAGGACCTTGCAGATCATCTGTTCAAAGACCTGCTCCTTTTTTATTTATAGCTTTATTGAGGTATAATTGACATAGAGTAACCTGCACACTTTACATGCCATGTACAAAAAGTGTATAATTTGCTAAGTTTTGACATATATATACCTCCGGGAAACCATCGCCCACCATCAAGTTTCCACCATTCCCTATAATTTCCTTTTGGCTCTTTGTAATCCATCTCTTCATCCACTCCCCAGGCCCCCATCCCCAGGCAACCACTGATGGGCTTTCTGTTACTATATAGCTTGCATTTTCTACAATTTTATATAAATGGAATAACACAATAGGCATTTTTATTTTTTTGCTCGCTTCTTTCACTTGGCAAAATTATTTTGAGATTCATTCACATTGTTGTATGTATTAATAGTGTCAATGCATCAGTAGGTTGTTTCTAATTTTTGACCATTGCAAAAGAAAATGCTGCTATGAACACTCATGTACAAATTTTTGTGTATATGAATGCCTTCAGTTTTCTTGGGGATTTGCCTATAAGTATTTACCTGAGTCATATGGTAACTCTATGTTTAACCACCTTTTTAATTTTTTTTAAAGATTTTATCTATTTGACAGAGAGAGAGAGATAGCGAGAGCAGGAACACAAGCAGGGGGAGTGGGAGAGGGAGAAGCAGGCTTCCCGCCGAGCAGGAAGCCTGATGCGGGGCTCGATACCTGGACCCTGGGATCATGACCTGAGCCGAAGGCAGACGCGTAACGACTGAGCCACCCAGGCGCCCCTGGAGAGAGAGTCTTAAGCCGATTCTGCGTTGAACATGAAGCCCAATGTGGGGCTCCATGCAGGGCTTAAGCTCACAACCCTGAGATCACGACCATGAGATCACCACCTGAGCCAAAACCAAGAGTCTGACGCTTAAATGACTGCACCACCCAGGCACCCCTGTTTAAGTTTTTGAGGAACCACCAAACTATTTTCCAAATCAGCTGTACCATTTTACAATCCCACCAGCAACATACGAGGTTCCTATTTTTCCACATCTTACCAACACTTGTTATTGTCTGTCTTTTTAATTTTAGCCATCCTAGGGATGTGAAGTGATACTGTGGTTTTGATTTGTATTTTCCTAATGACTACCGATATTGAGTATCTTTCAATGTGCTTATTGGCCTTTTATACATCTTCTTTGCAGAAATATCCATTCAAATCGTTTACCCATTTTAAAAATTGAGATATAATTCTTATAGCATAAAATTCACCATTTTAGGGGCACCTGGCTGGCTCAGCCGGTAGAGCATGTGA
Source organism: Halichoerus grypus (assembly GCF_964656455.1). NCBI lineage: Eukaryota > Metazoa > Chordata > Mammalia > Carnivora > Phocidae > Halichoerus > Halichoerus grypus. The sequence continues at coordinate 21,440,670 of NC_135727.1, read as the reverse complement.
CCCTTGATCTTGGGGTCGTGAGTTCAAGCCCCACATTGGGTATAGAGATTATATTTTTAAAAATTCACCATTTTAATGTGTACAACTCAGTGGCTATTAGTATATTCACTAAATTGTGCAACCATCTAATTCTAGAACATTTCCATCACCCCCAAAAGAAACTCCATATCTATAAGCAGTCAGTTCCAATTCACCCCTTCTTCTAGCCCCTGGCAACCACTGACCTCCTTTATATCTCTATGGATTTGCCTTTTCCGTACATTTTATATAAATGGAATCCTATAATATGTGACCTTCTATGAATGGCTTCTTTCATTTAGCATAATGTTTCAAGGTTAATCCATGTAGCAGCATGTTCCAGTATTTTGCTAATTTTTACAGCTGAATAATATTCCATCATGTGGATATACTACATTTGTTTACCCGTGCCTCAGTTGATGGACATTTGAGTTGCTACTGTTGTTGGACTGTTATAAATAATGCTGCTATGAGCTTTATGTACAAATTTTTGTGTGAAAGTGTTTCAATTCTCCTGGGATGTATATCCTGAGGAACGGAATTGTTGGGTCATATGGTAAGTCTATGATTAACCTTGTGAGGAATCACTGAAGTGTTTTTTATAGCAGCTGCACCATTTTACAACCCCACCAGGAATGTAGGAGGGTTCTAATCTCTCCACATCCTCCCCCAAACACTTCTTTTCCATTTTTGTTTTTATTATAGCCATTGTAGTAGGTGTGAAGTATTATCTCATTGTGGTTTTGATTTGCATTTTCCTAATGACTAATCATGTTTCATGTGCTGGTTGGCCATTTGTATATTTTCTTTGGAGAAATGTCTATTCAGATCCTTTGCCCATTTTTCACTTGAGGTATTTGTCTTTTTATTGTTAAGTTGTAAGAGTTCTTTATATATTGTGGGATGGTAGAACCTTATCAGACATAAGATTTGCAAATATTTTCTTCCATTCTGTGCATTGTCTTTTCACTGTCTTGATAGTGTCCTTTGATGCACAAAAGTTTTTAATTTTGATGAAGTCCAAATTTATCTATATTTTTTTGGTTGCTTTTGGTGTCATATCTAAGAGACAATTGTCTAATCCAAGGGCATACAGATATACACCTATGTTTCCTTCTAAGAATTTTATAGTGTTACTTCTTACATTTAGATCTATGATCTATTTTGAGTTAATTTTATATATGCTGTAAGAAAGGAGACCAACTTCACTCTTTTGCATGTGGCTGTGCATTTGTCTCAGCACCATTTGTTGAAAATACTTCCAGTAAAATGTTGAATGAGGGCAGACATCTTTGTCTTGCTCCTGATCTTAGGGAGAAAGAATTCCGTAATTGACCATTAAATGTTATGTTACCTGTAGGCTTTTCATAATACCCCTCATCAAGGTGAGCAAGTTTCCTTCTATTTCTAGCTTGCTGAGAGTTTTCCTTAGGAATGGATGCTGGATTTTATCAAATCCTTTTTCTGAATCTATTGAGATAATCATATGATGTTTTTCTTTTTTTTTAATTTATTATTATGGTGAATTACATTGCTTGATTTTCTAAAGGTAAATGAACCCTGTCTTCCTGGGATAAAGCCCACTTGATCATGGATGTAGTCTCCTTTTAATATATTGCTAGATTTGATTTATTAAAATTTTTGTATCCATGAGAGACATTAATCTGTAGTTTTCTTGTTATGAGTTTTTTTGGTTTTGTTATCAGGGTAATGCTGATAACAAACATGGAATTAATGGGGAAGTATTCCATCCTCAAGTTTCTGGAAGACTTTGTATAGAATCGGTATTACTTCTTTAAGTGTTTCATAGAATTCACCAGTGAAGTCATCTGGCCTTGAAGTTATCTTTGTAGTAAGGTGGTTAACTATAAATCCAATTTCCTTAATAGAGGGCTATTCACGTACCTGTTTCTTCTTGAGTGAGCTTTTGTATTTTATGTCTCTTAAGAAGTCTGTCCATTTCATCTAAGTTGTCAAGTTCAGTGTCAGAAAGTTGTTCATAATATTCCCTTAGTATCCTTTTAATATCTGTAGAATCTGTAGTTCTATCACCTCTGCCATTCCTCATATTAGTAATTTGTGTCTTCTTTCTTCTTTTCCTGATGTACCCTGGCTAGAGATTTATCAATTTTATTGATCTTCTCCAAGAACCAGCTTTTGGTTTCATTTATTTTCTCTATTGTTTATTTCTTGTATAGTTCCTTGATTTCTGCTCTGATCTTTATTATTTCCTTTCTTCTACTTACTTTGGGCTTAATTTGTTCATCTTTCTCTCTAGCCTCTTATGGTAGAAGCTGAAAATCATTGGTTTGAGACCTTTCCTCTTTTCTAATACAGGCACTTAGTGGCGTCCCACAAATTCTGTTATATTGTCTTGTAATTTTCATCCATTTCAAAATACTTTCTAAATTTCCTTTTGATTTTTTCTTTACCCCAAGGATTATTTAGAAGCATATTATTTAGTTTCCAGATATTTGGGAAATTTCCCGAGATCCTTCTCTTATTGGTTTCCAGATTAAATTCACTGTAGTCAGAGAATATACTTTGTGTGACTTGGACTCTTAAAATTTTTGAGACTTGTTTTATGCCCCAGAATATGGCCTGCCAGCCTTAGTAAATGTGCTTTATGCTCTTGGAAAGGATGTATATTCTGCTCTCGTTGAACAGAATGCTCTCATTGAGTCCTATAAATGTTAAGTAGGGTCAAGTTGGTTGATAGTGTTCCTATCTTCTATATCCTTGCTGATTTTCTGCCTACTTATTCTGTCTATCAATTACTGAGAGATGAGTGTTGAAATCTCCAATCACAATTGTGGACTTTTCTGTTTATATTTGAGGTTCTGTCAGCTTTTGCTTCATGTATTTTGAAGCTCTGTTATTAAGGGCATACACATTTAGGATTGTTATATCCTCTTGTTGAATCGAACCCTTTTTCCCTATGAAAGAACCTTCTTTATCTCTGATAATGATTTTTGCTTTAAAATATACTTCATCTCATATTAATATAACTGTTCCACATCTGAGATCATGACTTGAGCTTAAACCAAGAGTCAGACACTTAACCAACTGTGCCACCCAGGCGCCCCTACTTTTTTAACGTATTTTTAACTTTAGAGTTAAAATACTTTACTTGTAGGTAGCATATGCTTGATTCTTGCTTTCATAACCAATCTGATATAGTTAGGTTTAAATCTGTCATTTTGTTATTTGTTTCTATTTACCCCATCTGTTCTTTGTTTCCTTTTTTCTTCGTTTCTGTCTTTTTTGTGACTAACTGAATTTTTTTATATTTCATTTTGTCTCATTTTTTGGTTTATCAGCTGTAACTCTGTTTTGTTATTCTAGTGGTTACTTTCAGGTTTATAGTAAACATCTTTAACTTAGTCAATCTTCAAGTGATATACCAGATCACATATACTATAAAGACTTCACAATAGTGCATGCCCCTTTCTCACCTCCCCAACCTTTGTGCTATTGTCGTCATATGTTTTATATTTACATATTTATAGACCACACACGTTTTTTCGCTTAAACAGTCCATTATCAAAGATATTTAAATAATTTTTTAAAAATCTTATGTATTTACCCGTGTAGTTGTGATTTTTAGTGTTCTTTCTTCCTTTGTGTAAATCTGTTTTCATCTGTTATCATCTTCCTCCCATTTCTTCTAGTGTGGGTCTGCTTGTGATGAATTCTCTCAGCTTTTGTATGACTGAAATGTCTTTACTTGGACTTCCTTTTTTTTTAAGATTTTATTTATTTATTTGACAGAGAGAGACACAGCGAGAGAGGGAACACAAGCAGGGGGAGTGGGAGAGGGAGAAACAGGCTTCCCACTAAGCAGGGAGCCCAATGCGGGGCTCGATCCCAGGACCCCGGGATCATGACCTGAGCCGAAGGCAGACGCTTAACCGACTGAGCCACCCAGGAACCCCCCCTTTTTTAAAAATAGGCTCCACGCCCAGCGCAGTGCCCAGTGTGTGTGTGTGGTGGGGGGGCTTGAACTCATGACCCTGAGATCAAGACCTGAGTTGAGATCAAGAGTCAGGCGCTTAACTGACTGAGCCACCCCAGCGCCCCTGGCCTTCCCTTTTGAAAGATATATTTGCCTGACATAGAATCCTTGGTTGACGGTTCTTTTCTTTCAGTACTTTAAACATTTTGCTCCTCAGTCTCCTCACTTGCATTGTTTACAATGAGAAATCTTATCTTTGTTTCTCTGTATCTAACATGTCTTTTTTTCAGGCCGCTGTTAAAAAATATTCTCTTTAACACTGGTTTTGAGCGATTTGATTATGATGTGCCTTGATGTAGTTTTCTTCATGTTTCTTGCACTTGGACTTTGCTGAGTTCCTTGGATCTCTGAGTTTCTAATTTGCATCTCATTTGGAAATGTGGGGGGTATCATTTCTTCAAACATTTCTTCCCACTTGTCTCTTTTTCAGGGACTCCAATTATATTTATATTAGGCCACTTGAGTTTTTCCTACAGCTCAATGACGCTCTGTTCATTTCTTTTCATTCTCTTTTTGGTGTGTGTTTCATTTTGAATCATTTCTATTGCTAAGTATTCAAGTTCACTAGTGTTTTTCTCTGCAATGTCTAATCTGTCATTAATCCCACTGAAGGTACTTTCCACCCCACATGTTGGCGTTTTCATCTTTATTAGTTCGATTCAGGCATTTCAAAATATCTTCCATTGTCTCCATTTAATTTTGAGCATGTGGGGATACAGTTATAATAACTTGTAATATCCTTGTTTATTAATTCTACCATCGGGGCCAGTTCTGGTTTAGATTTCAATTAATTGATTTATCTACTCCTTATGGGACATAGTTAACTGCTCTGTCCATGTCAAATAATTTTTTTTGGATGCCAGATATTATGAATTCTACCTTGTTGGGTTCTTTATATGCCTGTATTCCTTTATCAGTGCGATTTTGTTTGTCTGGAAACATTCTTGGTTGTTACAACTGGAGGGTGCTATGGGTATCCAATGCATGGAGGCCAGGCATGATGGTAAACATCCTACAATGTTCAGGACAGCCCCTGCAACGTTTATTATTAAGCTCAAAATGTCAGTTGTTCTGAGGTTGAGAAACTCTGCTATAAATATTCTTGAACTTTGTTCTGGGACTCAATTAAGTTTTTTGGAAATTGTTTGATCCCATTGGGTGTTGCTGTTAAGCTGCGTTAGAAGAACCAGAGTGGTGCTTGGTCTGGGGCTAATTATTCCCCAATACCGAGGTAAGACCCTTCTGTGTACTCTACCCAATGCCCCAGTTTCAGCTGATTGGGAACTGGCCCTATTCTCAGCCTTGTGTGAATTCTGAGCACTGTTCAGTCTAATCATTTCATATAGTTTTCTCCCCAGTATCAGACAGTGTCCTCATGCATGCTCATGAAAATACATAGAGTTTGTTCCATCCCTTTTTCACCCCCAGCACCCAGCTGATCCCCTCCAGATGTCCTAGAGATACTTCACATTCACTATTTCTGCTCTTACTCGCACCTCAGATCTAATCCTCCTTTTACAGGGGCCAGTGAATGGTGCCAGTCCCCTAAGCTTGAACTCCAAGAGTCACCCTCCACTCCTGTCTCGTCATCACCCCACCATGTAATCAATCAATGTGGTTTTGCCAATGTCGCCTGCATTCTGTTCTTACTTTCCACTTCCACCTTCTCTGCCCTAGCTTCGGCCATTATCATCATAGGAAGGCCCCAAATTGCCCCTCCAGCATTCCCTGCTATTCCTCCTATACCCGTTCACCTCTAGTACCACAGAGATCGTTGCTACTGATCAAGCAGGCCAGGCCCTTTCACAACTCTAAGCTTTTGTACGTGCTATTCTCTTTGCCTGAAATATAGTTCCTCTCTTCTTTGGCCCAAAAACTCCTTCTTGTCCTTCAAGAGCCAGCTCAAAAGACACCTCTCCTTGAGTCATTTATTCACTCCCGCTCCTCTGTTCTCCTACTGAGTTCTGTTCACACTTTGTTCACAGTGCTGATCACATCGGTTTACACTACCATCTATCTCCCCCACTGGATTCCCCCTAGGAATCTAGTAATCCCTGCAGGTGCTTGCTATGGATGGAATTGTGTCCCTCCCCCAAATTCATATGATGAATCTCTAACCCCCAATGTGACTGTATCTGGAGATAGGGTCTTTAGAAGGTAATTAAGATTAAAGGATGTCATGTGGGTAGGCCCTAAACCCTTAGGACTGTGCCCTCATAAGAGGAAAAGGTATGTGAAAACACAGTGGGAAAGTGGCTGTCTGCAGGCCAGAAAGAGAGGCTCACCAGAATCTGACCATGCTGGCACCCTGATCTTGGACTTCCAGTATCCAGACTGTGATAAAATAAATTACTGTTGTTTAAGCCACCGAGACCATGGCATTTTGTTATGGCAGCCAGGCTGGCTACTACACTGCTTAATACATGATCAATGCATTTTTGAATGAATGAGAAAGAATGCAACAGAAGAGGAAGGGATGGAATGAATGGGAAGAGAAGGTAAAGTAAGAAAGCTAGAGACAACAAGAGGAGAACAAGAAAAATTAAGGAAGCAGGAGAAAGAAGGCAGAGGCTGGACGTGAGCTCATGAGGGATCCTTTTTTCTGTGGAGCCCGCATTGCCCATGCCCCGGGAGCCACTGCCAAGATGGAGGTAGATGGGTACAGACCCCAGGGCCAGGGCTGAGCATCCAGGCACAAGATTTTACATACGCCTGCATGTATATATACATAATTTCCCCCTGGAGGGACCAGGCTGTGCTTTTCTCAGAAGCTATGTGTCCTTTAGGAGAGGACCTGGCACCTGGGGCTTTCGGAGGGAGGCACGTTGGCTCTTTGTCTGGGCAACAGCTGGGTGCCCTTGCTTCCCCAGTCAAAGGTGGCTGCCGTCCACACCCAGCTGCAGGAGCAAGGAGAGTGTTTACCCAATGGCCGGAGTGTCCTCAGAGGACTCGGCTCTCAGTTACACAGCAAACAGCTGGCTCTGGAGGGGCAGCGTCCTGGGCGCTGCGAACTGGCAGCTCCAGCGATGTGTCAGCCTCGCCCAGAAAAAGGCTTCCTTCAACCCCCAACGCTCCCCCCGGGCTGGGAGGGGGGTGTTCTCACTTACGAGCTGGGACCTGACAGGTGGCTTTTTGCAAACGCTGGTTCCGAGAGAACACCCCCCCCCCGCCCCCCGCCCCAAGACGAACACAAAGTTTTCTGTCGCCCGGGGCTCGTCGAATTGGTTTCAGACTTCGGCCACCCGCCGCAGCAGACAGCGGCTGTCTTTCCAGTAAGAAGACATTTCCTGGCGGGGAAGCCGGACAGACAGGCGGCGGCGGCGGCGCAGGGCTGTGCCAGCCGCCCGGGAAGCGACGGCCTCCCTCCGCCCCAGGGGGGCAGTGCAGCGCCCGCCCGCGCTCGGGGGCCCGCAGCCGCCCCTCGGGGCCCGCGCCTCAGGACCCGCCCTTCTCGCCGCCCCCCGCAAACTCCACCCCGCCCGCCCAGGCGCCCGGCCGCACGCGCCAGGGCACTAGGGCACCGTGCGTCCCAGCCGCGCTCCCCCGCGCTCGGGGTGGAGGGGGTCCCGGCCCGGTCTGAAGCATCAGGGCTCCCGGTCAAAACAGGGTCCACCTTTAGAAACCAAAGCAATAACAGAATTGGAACACATTTCAACAGCCTTTTCTGCCGGGGTGGGGGAGCTGGACGGATTTTGGGGGGGGGAGCTGGTGGAGAGACTTGCAGGGAGGCGCGCATTCGCGAGCGGTCCTTCTGTGCCAGCTCAGTGCTTGCAATGCCAGCGAGCATCGCTAGGCCCAGCCCTGCCGTTCGTTGGGTGCAGGGACGTGACGGGACCGCCGCGAGGGCTGCTTCTTTATTCTATTGTTCCCACTCGTCAGAAAGGGCTCCTAGCGAACATGTCCTGCTAGTCCCAGCTTTCCCGCTGACATGGAGACCTCTGCTTGGCTGTCGCTCTTCAGGACGGCGGTTTGGGCCCATGCTAAGACCTTCTTTACAGTATCTACCAGAGTGGCAAAGCGCTGAGCCAGCCGTTCGGTTGGGACGTGTGGAAGAGTGGAGGGAAGGAGATTTGCTCCTACCCAAGCGGCCGCACACTTCGCTGGAAGCTAGAAGCACCACCGAAGTGTACACTCTCCTGCCTGACTCCTTGGCGGTGCTCTTCAAACACTGTTGCTTGGACGAGTCACTTGGTGCCCTTGTTAAAATACAGATTGTGATTTAGAAGATCTTGGTAGGGCCTGACACTCTGCATGCTTCAGGAGCTCCCAAGGGACACAGCTGCTGTCTGGACCACACTTGGAGGAGCAAGGGGTAAATCATTGCTCTTCACTGCAGCTGCGTATTAAAATCACCTGGGGAGCTTGAAACACTTGAACTTCACTAAGAGCAGAAATCTTCCATGTTCTCACTACAAAAGAAGGTGCCTAGGTGAGGCTGGAACTCGATTGTGTTACCATTTCCCAGATATACCTATATCAAATCATCACAGTGTACACCTTTAAAAACATCATGTTGTACAATGTAAATATATACCGTTTTTATTTGTCAATGGTACTGCAGTAAAGATGGGCGGAAAACTAATTAGGCCGGCTCCCCCACCCCCAGATATTTTGATTTAATTGGTCTGCGGTAAGACTGGGCTTTTTTTTTTTTTAAGTAAGCTTTTCATGTGATTTTTATGGGCAGCCAGGATTGAGAACCACTCACCCAAGCAGCTGTGAGGAGGGACATAGGCTGTAGCCAGGGACATTGATTCAATGCTGTAGGGTTATGACCAAGATGAGGAATTCAGTTTGTGATCAGTGAACGTATTTAGTCCATATGGTTTCAAATACTTCATTTTGCCTCACATTCATTCAATCATCAAGTCTTTACTGAGGCATTACATGGTGCTGGGCACTGAGCTAGCTACCAAGGATAGGGCAGTAAGACTGACGTGGAGCTGACAGTCTCGTGATGTAGACGACAGTAATCGAATAATCGCCAAAATCGATGCAGGTGCACAATTGGAAAGAATCTGATTTAACATGTACCTGGGGAGAGTAAGGGCAGGAAAATGACAATCAATCACCTGCAATCTGAAGGATGAATTGTCACTAATAGGTGGAAGGGGATGGGTTCTAGGCAGAGAGACTGGAAGTAGGGCAATGTGGGCAGAATGCAGCCAGGGTGGTCATGGGGCAAGATGGAGCTTGAGAGGTAGAGAGGTATCTATGAAGATCACAGGTTCCCAGAAAATTAAAATCCCCAGGGTACTTTAAAAAAATAGACCCATGCTTGGGTTCCAACCCTGAGGTTCAGTTTTACTGATCTGGGATAAGAGTGTGCACTCAACAGACCCTGGGTAGGAGGGGTCAAGGCTGAGCTCTTCAGTGAGTATGCAGAGGGTAGGCTTCTGTGCTGCAGATTCAGATTCGGGTCTGGGTGCTCTGGGTACCAAGACTGGTAACACAGGTAGGGGAGCTGGGATTTTTTTTTTTTTTCCAAAATGGACATGCGTGCCTTTCTCAGTGCCTAGACAGAAGGCCACTGCCCACCTCAAGCTGATGAACTGCTTGGGAGCAGGGCCAATGCATTGCTTCAAGAAACAGCTGTGGATCAGCTCAAGTGTTTGAGCAAGTATGCAGATGAACTTCCAGAATAATGGGCCTTGGAGTGTGAAAACGTGACATTAGGCTGGACGGTTGGAAGATCTGATGTTTGAGTAGCACGACCTTGGGGCTGGGGCTGGAGCCGAACCAGCATTCTAGCCGGAAGGAGGAGGCAAGGTAAAGGCGGGAAGGTGGGAGGGACGTAGCACTCCCAGGGGATAGTGAGCCATCTAGTCTAGCTGGTAGGGGCGTTCAGGAAGGAGTTTGAGACCCCACTGCCTGTTCTGATCCCACTGGTCCTACTGCTCATTTGACAAACCAATTCATAAACACATCATAGTATTAGAAGGTGACACTGTTGGGGAGAGGGGTGCCCTGGTCCAAGAGTGACTAGAAAGGGTCTGCTCTGTTAGACTTAGGCTCAAACTTGCAAATGCATAGGCTCCCCTTGGAAGGAGTCACCTAGGAGGGCTGGCAACCATTGCAACCAGACTGTGTGTACAGCATCACGGGGCATGTGGCCTCATTTTGTGTGCCACGGACCCCTTAGCCGTCTGGTGTTGCCTACGGGCCCCTTCTCAGAATAACGCTTTTAAATGCATAAAATAAAACATAAAGGATTATAATGGAAACCAATTATACTGAAATACAGCTATCAACATATTTTTAAAATGTGTAGTATAGGTGCCTCATTATTAGCACATGAAATAACAAGATCTAGCAGTGGGGCGCCTGGCTGGCTCAGTTGGAAGAGCACGCGACTCTTGATCTTGGGGTTATGAGTTCGAGCCCAATGTTGGGTGTAGAGATTGATTAAATACATAAAACTTAAAAAAAAGGGGGGGATCTAGCAGTAAGTCTTAGAACCATTTCAAAATAGTGATGAACATATTGATATTTGAAGAAGAGATCTACTTCAAAATATGTGTGATTTCTATTGGGGGCCAAGTCACAGGTCCTCGGGAGTTCTGGTGGATTGTTGCCTGCATTCACGATGGAAGGAAGTGCTAAAGTGTAGTTACCAAGAGAGCAGACGTAAACAGGCAGTGTTCCCTATCCAAGTTCATGAACCCTCTGAATTCTAGCCACAGACCCCTTAGAAGACCGGGGACCCAGGCTAAGGACCCACGTAGCCTTCCTGATGCCCTTCTGTGAGAATCACCCTCTGCCTCAAGTGCCCTCACTGGAGCTCTCATTGGTGAGGGGCAGGGGTGGAGCTGCCGCCCTGCCTTCTCTCCTCTACGCTCTTAGAGCCCGCGTCATGTGGTTTTCTCTTGTGGCAGGCGGAGGGCTTTCCATCTCCAGTAGGGTTCCTCTTTCCACATGTGGCAACTGCACATCTGTTGAGCACAGCGCTCTGCACTATGACTCCGCTGCTGGAACAGCGGCCACAGAGAGCAGAGAGAGAGAGAGAGAGAGTTATTAGTAATAACACCTACCACTTACCAAACCCTTTTTACATGCCAGGTCCTGCGTGGGCACCTGATTCAGTGAAGATTTCCTGAGCGCCTGCTCCGTACCAGGCACTGTCCTAGGGGCTGTGGGGATGGCAGTGAATAAGACAGCTGAACTCCCAGCTCTCACGAAGCGCACACTCTAGTGGGGAGGACAAATGGCTCTAGAGAGTAAATAGGTAAATGACGCAGCATGCGAGCTTGTGGGAAGTGCTTTGGGGAAAACAAAAGAGAGAAGGGGGAGGTAGAGTACCTCTCGGGAAAGGTGGGCGCAGTGTCAAATGGGGTGACCATGGAAGGTCTCAGTGAGGAGGTGGACATTTGAGACCAGACCTGAAGCGAGTGAGGGGTGAGCCTTTGCAGGCATTTGGAGGAAGAGCATTCTGGGCGGAGAGAGAACAGCTTTGCCAAGACCCCGAGGCCGGAACGCAGAGGAGGCCTGTGGGGCTGGAGGAGAGGAGTGAGCAGAGGAGGAGTAGCAGATAAGGGCAGAGGGGAAGTGGGAGGATTTGAACGGAGCCCCCCTCCCCAGCAACGCTGCTAGGGGATAATAGCATTATTTCCATTTTCAAATGGGGCATATGGCTCAGGAAAGCTAAGTGCCTTGACCGGTGAGCGACAGAGTGGAAACTTGTAGGGCTCACGCCTTCTCCTCCTCCTGTGGCCCCAGGCTCAGAGAAGGGTCAGCATGTTCTTTACTTCCTTCTGCTGCTTCCAGACTATTGTTCCTTTGTCATTTCCCAAGGACCGTACACCGCTCTGTGTATCAACCCCTCCTTACTGTCCACCAATTTTATCCAGCAATGCCACTTTATTGAGCACGTGCTAGGTGCCAGGCACTGTTTTAGATGCTGAGAAGAAAATGACAAATAAGAAAAGTCAGCTCCTTGGGCGCGTGGGTGGCTCAGTCTTTGAGCATCTGCCTTTGGCTCAGGTCATGGTCCCAGGGTCCTGGGATCAAGCCCCGCATCGGGCTCCTTGCTCAGCGGGAAGCCGGCTTCTCCCTCTCCCACTCCCCCTGCTTATGTTCCTTCTCTCACTGTGCCTCTCTCTGTCAAATAAATAAATAAAATCTTTAAAGAAAAAAAGAAAAGAAAAGAAAAGTCAGCTCCTTGCTGTCATGGAGCTTTTTATTCTAGTGGGTGGGGGGAGACAGGTGCATAGGAAAATAAAAAAAGAAAATAGTCTTTAGTAATCAGAGCCACGCAGAGAGGAGAGAGTGACTACTTTATAGAAGCTGGGTGGAAATGGCCTCTCTAAGGAGGTGACGTTTAAATTGAGATCTGGGGGAGAACATTCCAGACAGAGGGAGGTACTGAGCAAAGGCAAAGGAGAGTAGGAGCTTGGCACGGTAGAGGAACAGAAAGCAGGAGGACAGGGAGCGATAGAGGCCAGGGCGGCCACGCAGGGGCCAGCTTGGGCAGAGCCTCGTGGGTTAGGAGCACACGGGGGTCCCCTGGAGTGACTGAAGCAGGGGGAAGGACACAGGATGGTTCATATTTTCAGATCGTGCTGACTTCTCTATAGAGAACGCACAGGTGCAGAAAGCGGGGGATGGAGAAAAGTGAAAAGATTCAGGATGTGTTTGGAGATCAAGTCAAGCAGACAGGCTGATGACTGAATGTAGGGCGTGAGGGAAAGCGTGGATTCAAAGACAGCCTCGAGCTTTTCGAGCCCCTGTTGGAGCAGCTGCGTGGCTGGTGATGCCATTTGCAGACCCGAGGAAGGCTTGGGGGAAGCGTCAAGAGTTCTGTTGTGAACAGGTTCGCCTGAGATAGTAATGTCAGACAGGCAGTGGGATTCAGGAACCTGCGGTTCCAGAGAGCAGTCGAAGCTAGAGAGAGTCAGAAATACAGAAGCCATGCCACTGTGCAGAACACAGTGCCTGCCATATGGCACATGGTCTAGAAAACTTTGGTTGGTTGAGTGAATGAATGGATAAAATGTGTTCTTAGAGCTCTGGAATCAGACAGACTTGGGTTCAGATTTAAATCCTGGTTCTGCTACTTACTAGCTGGACCTTGAACATGTTATTAAATGTCCGGGAGCCCCAGCTTCCCCAGCTGTAGAAGGGAGAGAGCAACAATAACCTATCCCGTCGGGCTTACTAAACAAGCCACGTGTGGCGTTTAGCACAGTCCGGGGGCATGCTGAGCACCCAGTAAGGTGGTGGCTGTTTTCATATTCAAAGAAGCATGATGTAGGCCCCGAGAGGGCCAGGCTTGAAGGGACATTTGAGAAGGCAGTCCCAGAGGCTGGGTCAATGGAGCTGGGCTGTCGTGTGACAGGCAGTAGCCTCATGGTTAGGTGTTGCCCTCTTGAGCCAAAACCGTCCGGGTTCATAATCCTGGTTGAGCCACTTACTAGCTTAATTAAACTCTATGTGCCTTGGGGCTTTAAAAAATTATTGATATTTAATCTCTAAAATAGGGATAAAAATAGACCTACCTCATTGAGCTGTTGTGAAGGCTGAAATGAGATAACCCATGGGAAAGGTTGAGGACAGTGCCTGGTGCACACCAAGGCTTCCATAGGAAGGAGCTATTATCACAGGGACACAGGAGACAGAGAGCTGTAAATAGGCTTCAGCTGTGTCCTTGACCTCCCTCCAGAGAAGGCAGTATTCAGCCCTGGCCCGACAGCAGAGCCCATTTTAAATAGCTCGGCCCTCCCAACACTATCTTCCTATTTCTCCCCAGCTGCAGCCTTCCAGTCTTTGCAACTCTCTGACTAGCGTGTGAGCCTTTGCCAGGGTTGGTGTGGAAAAGGCCAACTCCTCCACTCGAGGACTGCAGAAACACAGCCCCCTCTCACTCCAGGGGAGGTGCCAGCCACAGGCTACGGGCAAAAGGAGTCCAGGTCCCTGAGCTGCCTGAAGTTGTGTAGGAGCAGAGAGAAATAACCAACTGAGACAGTCCCAGAGGGCCTGCAGGCTTTTCTGCTCAAATGCTCCCTTTGTTGCTAAGAAGCAAACCTACCCCATCCCCACTGGCACCAGCCTGCCCATTGTTTTCCTAGGAGACCATCCCTAGCCAAGAGCTAGGACTACCTCTGTCTTACAGAAATGGCAGCCTGGAGATGCCGTTGCAGTGGGACTATCATGTAACCCAAATTCTCCACAGCTAAAGACTCGAACAGGGCCTGGGGTCAGGTGTCCTGGGCAGACCCATAAAAGGAAGTCACTGAATGCCTTTGGCCTGGCTTTTCTCCTGCACTCAGCTACCTGTGGTGATTACGGCTGGAGGCCCTGACATCTGAACAATGGGCACAAGGCTAATCTAATCTCAGCTCCATGTGAGCAAAGTGGTGAGCCTTGCGGGTTTGTTCCAGAGGGGGGAAAGCATGAAATATCCCACCAGGAAGATAGAGCAGAGATTTGATAAATAGCTGGTCTTTCAGGTAGGTGGAGGTGGATGGGTCTGAAGTGGAAAGGGCCAGAGGGGCCTGTTTGGTACTTTGCAGCTTTGGGCTCTGAACCTGGCGAGTAGACTGTGTGCCTCTGACTTGTCCCCCTCCCTCTCCTGTCTCCTCCCCTTGTCAGGTACCTCCTTGGGGCTTCTCATCACCTCAGTGCTAACCTTTCACTTGGCTGAGAAAGAGGAAGGATTCCCCAACTCTGTCTTCATTCACACATTTTTCTCTCTAGAACCTTCTCTCAGCATGTCTTCCGCTCAATCATTCTTCCTTTGCTTAAGGATAAAGTTCCAACTTCTCTGAGGCATATCACCACAAAGGAATTTTTAGAACTAGAAAGGTCTTTCTAAATCATTTCATCCTAGCATCTTGTCTTTACAAATAATGAAATCAGGGTTCAGAGACAAGTTTCCTGCCCAAGGCCCCACAGCAAGTTGTTGCCAGGGCCAGACCTAGGAACCCAGCTCTCCCGACTCCCAAACCAGTGTTCTTTGCACAACAGTACCCTGCTTTCACCAACCTCACTTGTCACAAAGCCAAACGTTAGTGACTTAAGACGACAGCACTCATTTTATTAGTCTCATGGTTTCTGTGGGTCAGGAATGGGTGGCTCAGGCTCAGGGTCCCTCAGAAGGCTGCAGTAGGAGAGTGACTGGGGCTGGAGGAGTAGGGGCTGGGGAGGATGGGGCTGGGGCAGCTGGGAACAACCAGACATCTCTCTCTCCATGCAGTCTCAGAGACTCTTCCTGTGATTTCTCCATGGAAGTTAGTTTGGGCTTCCTCCTAGCATGGTGGCTGTCCAGTGAATCACACAGTGGCTCAAGGCTTCAGGAGTGAGTGTGGCAGCAAACAAGGCGGAAGCTGTAACCCCTTTTACGACCTAGCCTCCAAAGTCACTTAGCCTCATTTTGGCCATAATCACGAGCCTACCCAGCTTTGAGGGGAAGGACCATGGCCCCTGTGTCTCAGTGGGGGCGGTGTCAGAGTCGCACTGTAAGAAGTGCCTGTGGGATGAGAGATCTGGTTGC
This sequence comes from Halichoerus grypus, assembly GCF_964656455.1. Taxonomy (NCBI): domain Eukaryota; kingdom Metazoa; phylum Chordata; class Mammalia; order Carnivora; family Phocidae; genus Halichoerus; species Halichoerus grypus. The sequence goes on along the minus strand of NC_135727.1, from coordinate 21,425,149 downwards.
AGCCATCTTGGAAAAATACTACCTGCCACCCCAATCTTACTTCCCACTTTTCCCTCAGACGAACCTTCTGCTTCAGCCCGCCGGGCTCCTCCAGTCCCTTCAGACAAGCCTTCTGCTGTCTTGGTTTTTTTTCCTAAAGACTCCCTTGAGCATCACAAGCTGCAGTTTCACCCATTCAAGGCTATAGACACTTTCGTGTTTAATAGGCCAAAGAGTTGCTCCACACCCGGTCGGGGCCAGTCTGACCAGAGGCTGTGGGTTTCCACATCTGGGCCCTAACCATCTGGCTTCTGTTGGCCAAACTGTCCTCCTCATTCTTCCAGGGTCACAGACTGTCAGGTTCACATGGCTTCTGGACATAAAAGGCTAGACATAGTGCAGTGTCTCTTCCGAGGTGGGCGCAGGTGTGTACCCGATGCTGATCACAAGGCCCTGGCAGTCTGGGCAGCAGTGGCAATCAAATGTGTTGGCAAAAGCCTTTGGCTGGGAATCAGGGAAGCAGGGTCCCTCCACCAGCATTCTGGCCAATTTGATGCACGCATGACCTGAAGCAAACCCCTTGATCTCTCAGTGGGCCTCAGTTTCTGCATTTCTGCAATATGAAACCTAGAGCTTGCCCTTCCTACTTTGTGATGAGCAGATAAAATATAGGAAGGCCCCTTGAGAGCGGAAAATGCTTTTAAATGCTCATGATTCTTGTATTTGTTTCTTCTCTCAACTACCTCTTCTTTCTTCACCAGCATGGAGACTCCAGGAAGTGGCTGAGTTGGTGGGTGAATGGTTCTGGAACTGGTATTGGTCAACAGCCTTTCCCTAGACACATATGGTAGGATTCAGGAGGGCGGGGTTTTGCAATATGACCATTCCCCAGTCTCTGAAGGGCTCATCCTGGGCAGGAGCTGAGGCTGAGCAAAGGGCTCAATTCAGAGCTAACAATTTCTCCCTGTCCTGCTCCAAAACCCCCCAGCCTATTCACACTCCCAGGGAACATGCCACATCTGGAAGAAGGTGCTGTCTCTACCCCCCAGTTAGAAAGTGAGGCTACTAATTAGCTGTGTGGCCTTGGGTGAATTCCTTCCCCTCTCTGAGCCTTCATTTCCTTAGAAAACAATGGTCTCGTCACCACCCCTGCTGCTAGAGAAGAGTTTATTTCTTGGCTTCATCATATCTATTGTGCAGGGGTGGCATGTGGTCTCTCTCGAGCTGGAAAGCATTAAGTCAGAACAGTCTTCATCAAAACAATACACAGTTTCCCCCAAATAAGAGGGCCCCCCCCCCCCAGGCTCCTTCACCTCGTGGGACCTAAGAGAGCTGGCTGAAGCAGAGTGTGGGCCCAGGAGTTAGCAGTTCTGGTCATGTGATGTGACCTTGGCTAAATCAGACAATCTCAAACCCTTGGAGCTAGAAGGCACCTACCAAAATCCTCAAGCAGAGCAGTTGTCAGCCTCCAGAATGAACTTCCCAGATGACATTCACATGGGGGACCCACTGCCACTCCAAGGTTCGGGGCAGTTCTCTGTTAGCTGAAACTTCACCTCTCTTCCTCCTACTCTAGAAAGCATACCACATCTCTCAATTTATGAGACTGGTGCAAGTGCACAAAGGCTGGTTGTCACAGCATTGTTTGTAACGTGAAAACTCAAAGCCACCTAAATATCCACCAGCAGGGGATCGGTTAAATAAATTACAAGACAGCCATTATTATGGAATGTTATGCAGAGATTTTTTTTAAGTGCACATAACAATATGTATGATACAATAGATATGTTACACGCAACTATCTTATTTTTTAAAGATTTTTAAAAATTTATTTGAGAGAGAGAGTGAGAGAGAGAGAGAGCGTGCGTGCAGTGGGCAGGCAGAGGGAGAGGGAGAAGCAGACTCCGAACTGAGCAGGGAGCCCGATGCGGGGCTGATCCCAGGACCCTGAGATCATGACCTGAGCCAAAATCAGACACTCAACCAACCGCGCCACCCAGGGGCCCTGCAACTATCTATTATTACAAGTAGGTTCATATACATGTAATGTATGTACTGTATATATGTTAGAGTCCTCCAGAAAAACAGAACCAATAGAATATAGAGATAGAGAGACAGAGATAGAGAGATACAGAGATTTATTGTGAGGAACTGGCTCACGCAATTATGGAGGCTGAGAAGTGCCACAGACTGCCATCTGCAAGTTGGAGACCCAAGAGAGCTTGTAGTATAATTCCAGTCTGAGTCCAAAGGCCCGACAACCAGGGGAGCCCATTAATGGTCTAAGTCCCAGTCCCCGGGCAGGAGAAGACCAATGTCCCAGCTCAAGCAGGCAGGCAGAAAGGGAACAAGTTGGCCCCTTCTCCACTTTTTATTTTATTCAGGTTTCTTCAGGATGATACCCACCCACATTGAGGAGGGCGATTTACTTTGCTAGGTCCACCAATCCAAGGACCAATCTCATCTGGAAACACCCTCACAAATGCACCCAGAAATGATGTTTAATCTGGGCACCGCTTAGCCCGGTCAAGTTGACATAAACAATGAACTATCACAGTAAGCAAGTACATAGACAAAAGCTTAGGATACCCAAAACCCTTAAAGGTGATTGCCTTCAGAAAAGGGCCTGGGATGAGAAAGGAAGCTCAAGGAGTTCTTCTAAAATACCTGAATAGTTTGGATTTTTCCATCGTGAATTTATTCATCAGTTTATTCTCTAATTAAAAATGCAATTCCGGGGCACCTGGCCAGCTCAGTAGGTAGAGCATGTGACTCTTGAGCTTGGGGTGGTGAGTTCGAGCCCCATGATGGGTGTGGAGATTACTTAAAAATAAAATCTTTAAAAAAAGGCAATTTAACAATAAAGCAGATGAAAAGGGACACAGAAACAGATTAGTGGTCCCCAGGGTAGGGATGGCAGGAGGGAGCGGTGGGTGCAACACTGAAGGAGCCGCGCCAGGGAGCTCTTTTATGGTGGCAGGTACGCAAAACTACACACGTGATAAAATTGCCCAGAACTATACACACGAACATGCACATGCACAGGAGGGCATGGAGAGACCTCATGAAATCTGAATAAAGTCTGTAGTCCTGCCACTGATATTGCGCCAATGTCTCTAACTTCGCTGGATTTGACATTGTGCTATAGTTATGTGAGATGTTATCATTGGGGACGGCTGTGTGAAGGGTACATGGGGCCTCTTTGTACTGTTTTTGCAACTTGTGAGTCTATAATTATTTGAAAATAAACAAGAAAGGAGAGACACAGAGATCTCTTTGAATTTTTTAAGGTGATGGAAATGTTTCCTCTCTTGAATGTGGTGGTGGTGGTTACGTGACTATACATTTGTTAAAACTTATTGAACTGTACATGTGAAAGGATGAACTTTAATGAATGCAAATTCTGCCTAAAACCCAATTTTTATAAAAAACTCACACCAGAGGACAAATGGATGGGAGTGATACTACTGTAGGAAGAACTGCTCTAACTTATTATTTTTTTAGTGGTTTTTTTTTTTTTTTTAAGATTTTATCTATTTATTTGACAGAGAGAGACACAGCGAGAGAGGGAACACAAGCAGGGGGAGTAGGAGAGGGAGAAGCAGGCTCCCCGCTGAGCAGAGAGCCCGATGCGGGGCTCGATCCCAGGACCCTGGGATCATGACCTGAGCCGAAGGCAGACGCTTAACGACTGAGCCACCCAGGCGCCCCAGAACTGCTCTAACTTATTAACACAAGTAAATTGTTCACAAACTTTTGCATTTTGTGTTTAATAAAAACTTACCTCAACACGCTCCACAGTGACCAGCAATGCTCACACTGGGGTCCCCATCAGATGATCAGCTTCCCCCAGGGACGGGGAAGCCCTCACTAATACTGGAGCCCATACCAACTATAATAGAGAGTTCTGTGTGAGGTGACTGATTAGCTGTGAGGCCTTGGCTGGATTACTTCCCCTCTCTGGGCCTTGGTTTCCTTAGAAGCAGATGGACTAGATGACCTCTCAGGTCCCCTCTGGCTCTAACATTTGAGTTGTTAGAAATTGGAATTTGCCTCCTTGTGACTATTGACCTGGTTCTGCCTTCTGGAGTCCCCCAGAACCTGGCCTCATGTGACAGTAATAGCCAGTCCATCACACGCCAGAGGTCGGCTCCCCTGCCCTGCACATTATCTTCATAGCACATGGAGAGACAGCATGGGGCAGGAACAATGATCACAGGATCTGCAGTCAGGCGGCCTGGAGTCTGACTCTGGATCTGCCACTTCCCAGAGCCTCAGCATCCTCTCTGTATGAAGGGATTAATAGTACCAACTCGGAGGGGAGGGGATATGGGAGTAAATGACGTAATGTATGTAAATCCAGATGTGGGGTTGGCAGAACAATGGCTCCCCAAAGATGTCCACATCCTAATCCCCACCACCTGTGAATGTGTTAGGTTACATGGCAAGGGGGTATTACGGTAGCTAATCAGCTAACTTTAAAAGAGGGAGATTAGGAAATTGGTCCAGTTTGTGCAGATGGCTTCAATATAATCATGACAGTCTTTATAAGTGAAAGGAGGAGGCAGGGGACTCAGATTCAGAGTTGATGGGACATGAGAAAGTTTCTATCAGCCAATGCTGGCTTTGAAGATGGAAAGGCATCAGGAGCCAAGGAATGTGGGCAGCCTCTAGAAGCCAGAGGAGGCGAGGAAATGGATTCTTCCCTAGAGCCTCCAGAAGGAACACAGCCCTGCTGACACCTTGGTTTTAGCCTAGTGAGACCCATTTTGGACTTCTGACCTCCAGAATTGTAAGAGGACACATCTGTATTGTTTTAAGCCACTAAGTTCATGGTATTTTGTTAGAATGGCAATAGGAAACTAACATGGGATGGCTATGACCCCCTCCTGACTGGTCTGCCTATACCCACCTTTGCCTTGCTCCAATCTGTTCCTTACAATGCAGCCAAAACGATGTTTCCAAGACCCTTATCTAACCAAACCACATCTTTTTTTAAAGATTTTACTTATTTATTTGAGAAAGAGAGAGAGCATGAGCAGGGGGAGGGGCAGAGGGAGAAGCAGACTCCCTGCTGAGCAGGGAGCCCGACACGGGGCTCAATTCCAGGACCCCGGGATCATGACCTGAGCTGAAGGCAGACAGACACTTAACCAACTGAGCCACCCAGGCGCCCCAAAACCACCTCTCTTAATACAACTCTTCTCCCTGGTCTTCAAATGTGCCCCAGGACCTTTGAACCTGCTGTCCTGTTTGTTTAAAAGGTGTCATGGTCCCCTGCGTAACATTTAGTTAGCCTTCATAAATTGGTGTAGAGATGAAAATGCCTTTTCGTCCAGGCAGGCTGCCCTGATCCTTGGTCTGGATCAGGTTCTCTGGGCAACTGCCCTCAGAGCACATTGCACACCTCTGCAGTATTTGTGGGTTTTAAAGCAAATACCTGTGTTTATCTGCCTTGGGATGTATTGCCTGTCTTTGCCCAGCAGGCTATAAGCTTCCCAAGGGCAGGGACAATGTCCGTCTTACCTGGTCTTGCCAGCATCTGGCACATAGGAAACACTCAGTAAATGGCGACATTTATCACTGTTTTATTTCTGTATTCTCACCATTGTAGTCACTCTGTAGTTGGCAGTCCTCTTTAAAACGTGGTGCCCCTGCCGTGACCTAGTCCTCCAGGTGGCAAGAGTATCACAAAATGGAAGCTGAATATGCTGTCCCTGCTTATGGGGGGCATCCCATTTCTAGTAATGCAGCTGAAATCTCTGTTCCTGTAGCACCAACCACAGTACACTCAGCTTCAGCTGAGCTTGAGGCCACCCACCCGCACGCCCCAATATTTGCTTCCATCAGAACATCTGTCAAGCTAGCTTTCCCTGTCCTGTTTCTGTCCGGTTGCTCCTTGTCACCTAAACGTGGAACTTTCCTCTCGTCCCTGTGGGGTTCTGTCGTCTGGCGTTGGGGTCCTTGTTCTAACCCGTCTAACTCTTCCTCAGTCCCCATTCAGCCGTCCGCCATGTTAACCAGCCCTCTCAGCCCCATGTCAGCTGCGCCCCTGAGCAATGTGCTCCTGTGCCTGCCTCCAAGTCCTGGGTGACAACGCAGAGCAGGGCAGGGCTAAGCACATGGCCCTGGAAATGTTGCCAGAGACCCCCGGGGCCTGACACCCATCGCAGGGTGTTGAATCAGCAACAAAAACTGCCTGGGTCAAGTTCTGGCTTTACCTAGCTTTTGTGGCTGAGAACTTGGCAATAACAGTATATTCGTTTCTTAGGGCCACTGTAATGAAATAGCACAAACTTGGTGGCTTGAAACAACAGACATTTCTGCTCGTACAGGTTTGGAGGTTAGAAGTCCAAAACCAAGGCGCCGGCAGCGCACACTGCGCCTGAAGCCTCCAGTGGAGGATCCTTCCTTGCCTCTTCTAGCTCCTGGTGGCTCCTTGGCTGATGGTGGCATAACCCCAACCTCTGCCACGTGGTCTTCCTCTCTGTGTGTATCCGCGTGTCCTCTCCTCTTTTTATAAGGATATCCGTCATTGAATTTAGGGCCCGCCCTACTCCAGTATGACTTCATTTTAACTAATTACATCTGCAAGGACCCCATGTCCAAATAAGGCCATATTCTGAAGTTCTGGGTGGACAGGAATTCGGTGGGGGGACACTATTCAACCCACTATAGGTAGCAATACTTTCTCCTAACCCCTTTGTGAGAGCCCAGGAAGATAGCATGGGGCGGGGCTTCTCAAACAGTAAAGTGCACCGAACCACCTGGAGATCTTGTTGAAGGGCCGACTCAGATTCTGCCAGCCTGGGGTGGGTCTGCATTTCTCACAAGCACCCAGGCGATGCCCTTGCTGCTCCTCCATGCTTTGAACAGCAAGGATGTAGGTGAGAGAAAGTGCTTTTAAAAACAGGTGTCTGTAGGCTTATCCATTTCTTTTGTAATGAGCTTTTCTGAAGCTCCCCGGTTTCCCCACCCACCTGGCTGTCCTGCAAACTGCAGAAGGTAGAATATAAGTTTTCCTTTGGGCCTCCCCCCCCGCCCCCGCCAAAAGCAGACTCAGAGACAAGGACTGGGGTTTAGGTAGTTTTGGAGGAGTGAGGTGGTCATGTGAAGCACACATTTGGAAGTAGGGAACAAGAAAAGGAAGAGAAGCCAACAAAGAGAGAGCTAAATAGCACGTGGCCCTGGGGGCAACAGGGGCCCCATCCGGATGGGGATTGGCTCTTCAGAATTGGCTGGCGGGATGACTGGAATGGGGTAGGGGGCAAGGGCATTTTCCCAGTGATTCCCATCCCCCCCCCTCCGCCCCGTGGCCCTGAGGGTCGGGTTCCTGTGTCCAGTTGGGCAAGCTCCCCAGGCTGCAGGCACTGGAGGTCAGATGCTCGGGCACGCTGGAAGCAGCCTTCTCCTGCAGCTGCAGGTGACCTCAGCTAGGCCGTGGGGGAGGGCGGGATCATCATCTTCGGCTCCAGAAGCCTTCCAGGTTTGCATGTCACTTGTGTCTCTACCGTTCTATTTTGAGTGCATGAGCTGCCCAAGTGAGCTCTCACTTACAGTTAAGATTATGACTGTCACCCAGCCCCAGCGGACACCTTGCCCACAAGGGTGTCATGGAAGAATCTGTCGATGGCCTGCCGAAACCCACATGTGCTTCCCCTCCCCTCCCGGGCCCTGCTTTTGCGTGGGTACAATCCTTTACCCTGTGGGTATGTGGTGTGAGGTAGTGGAATTATGCTTCAGAGTCCCCTTAGGAAGGGAATACTTCCCTCTCTCACAGTCCCTACCTTCACCTAATCCAATCAATCCCCGCCCTTGACATTCAGTGTCACATTTCACGCACACCACAACCCTACAAGCTAGTTGCTGTGATTGTCTTCATTTTATAGCCAAGGAAACTGAAGGCCAGAAAAGCTAAGTCACTTGCTCAAGGTCACTCAGTAAGTGGCAGAAGTGGGATCCAAATACGGTCTCTCTGATTCACTGTGTTCTGTGGATTCCATAGGTGAAACTAGGTAGCAGGCCCCAATGAGATTTAAATATAAATGTAAAGTACACTTCTCTAACAGTCTGTCAAATGAGAACAGTGAGAAGAATCACTTTTATTTGTACACAACTTTTTAAAAAAGATTTTATTTATTTAGTTTTGTGAGAGAGAGAGAGAAAGAGAGAACAAGCCGGGGGGGGCAGTGGAAGAGGGAGAAGCAGACTCCCCAATGTGGGACTCGATCCCGGGCACCCTGTACACAACTTCTAAGTCTTTGTATAATCCAATGGGTCCATTAGGGTGTGACTCTTCATTTTGAAACATAAGTTACTGCAAGTAACATACATTTATTCCCTTTTATAAGTTAGTGTCTATTTACTTTCTTCTGTGTTGGTATTCACTGGGATAGATGCATTTTTCTTAGGTAATTGGTCAATGAATAGATCCAGACTCTAATAAGCAAATGATGCCATGGAGAAATGAAATAAATATTCAATGATTCAAAATCATTAGTTTAAAAATTTTCACCAAAGAATTTCCTCAACCAGTGATTTTTCACAGTGCATCAAATACAGGATTCCACTCCCACACACATTTCAGGAATACACTTACTCACAAAATAAGAGAGCTCCACCCTCCTGTGTGTTTGGGGCCCTTTTCCTCCCCTTTCCAGGCAGCGAACTCCCTGAGAGTGGGGATGGTGGAGATTCTTTCCCACATCGATTTCCCTGCACATCACACGGACAGGGCCATAGGTATGAGCACAGAGAGGTTTTGAACCCCTGAGTTTGGGTAAGCCAGCCCTTGGAAAATGAGCCCATAAGCTCTCGGAGAAGAAGGAAAAGAGAGAATGTGGGGTGGGAAATGTGAGCTTTTATGCATTTCCTCACCTCTGGCTTCTTTCTTTCTTTTTGCACACTTGATCACTCACTGCAGAGAACGCGGAAAAGAAGAGGCCCCACTCTCTGCCTTGAAGGAGCGGACAGTCCAGTTAGAGAGACCAGTGGAACACACTGGGAAGAATTCATGTACACTACAAGAGAGCTGAAGAACAGTGCGAGAGCAGGAGGCTCTGATGGAAGTGCTGAAGGGGCTCCAGGGAACGGAGAGATAGGTGTGGGCTGAGAGCAAAGTAGATGGCGTGAAAAGAGCACCAGGCTGGGAGTCAGGAGACCTGGGTTCTAGCTCAGTTCATCGCTCAGTCCTCTGTCACCCTGCACAGTCACTCCTCTCTCGCAGTGCCACCTTCCACCAGCTTGCAGTGTGGCAGGGGACAGGGGGCCAGAACTCCTACAGATGCATCTGATACCACAGGATCAAGGAGGTGCTGTCATGCACCCAACCAACGTCTCCTGAGCGCCGTGCCGGGCACTGGGAGGCCGAAGTCAAGCAGCCGTGCCGAGACAGCTGTAGGTCCCCAAACCCGCCCGCTTACCCTTGCTTTTGCACCTTTGCTTGTGCTGTTCCATCCTCCAGCATCACTGGCTTCATTTTATCCACCTGGAAAACTCTTGACCCTTCAAACACCTGGTCAGGAATCAACTCCTTTGGGAAGACTTCCATCGGAGTTCGGGCCGCTATAACAGAATACCAGAGGCTGCACGGCTTAAACAACGAATTTTGTCCCTCATAGTTCTGGAGGCTGGAAGTCTGAGGTCAGAGCACCGTCGTGGGCCAAGTCTTGAGGACTCTGTCCCCAGTTTGCAGGTGGCCATCTTCTTGTTGCATCCTCACATGGCAGAGAGGAGGGAGAAACAGGAAGCAAGCTCCCTCTTGTCTCTTCTTGTAAGGACGCTAATCCCCTCATGAGGGCTCCATTCTTGTGAACGCATCACCTCCCAAAGGCTTTACTTCCTAATACCATCATATGAGGGGTTATGATTTCAAAATATGAATTTGGGGAGAACAAAACCTTCGGTCCGTAATGACTTCCAAGCTCCCTTTCTACCCTCATGCCCCAGTGAGACTACTTACCTCCCCTTCTGAGCTCCTAACACTGAGTTCTATCAGTGTCCCCTTACACTGGACTGAAATGGTCTCTGGGCCTCCCACCTAGCTCTCCAACTCAACTGCAAGCCCCCCGAGGACAGGAACCAAGAGTTATCTTTGTACCCCGTAGTGCCATAGTGATGGGCCTAGAGCAGTAGCTCCTTCAGCGAATGTTGAATCTCACAGAATCAAAATCAAACTGAAAATAGGATCTTCAGCTCCATTAGACAGTCACCCTTGGTAGAGAGGGAGCTGGGAAGCATGACCAGCTGGTGGGCTTTGCTAACTGTGGCAGACCAAGAGGTTCTGAGAGACATTTTACCAAATGGCGTATTAGAGAAGAGTCTATAATGGAGACCAGTGCTCTGTTGCCACCCCCTTTCTCAGGCTCTGGGTTGAAAACCTAAACTCCGGAGGGGCCCATTTTCAAAACCAGGACCAGCCATAGTTTGGCCGCTGCAAAGCCCACTGGGCTGAGGATCCCCATTGTCTTAGTTCAGGCTGCTACGACAAAAAGACCGTAGACTGGGTGCCTAACAAACATTTCTTTCCCAGAGTTCTGGAGCTGGAAGTCCAAGATCAAGGTGCTGGCAGTTCAGGCCTTCTCCACACTGTATCACCACATGGCAGAGAGCAGGGGGAGGGAGACAAGAAACAAACTCTCTCCTGCCTCTCCTTATAAGGGCACTAATCCCATCATGATGGGTCCACCCTCGTGACCTAATCACCTCCCAAAGGCCCCATCTCCCAGTATCATCACATTGAGGACTAGAGTTTTAACGTATGAATTGCAGGAGAGACACAAACATGCAGTCCATAGCACCCATCATGTTGCACATAGGCCATGCCCCCCCACCCCGAAATTGTGCCACGCAGTGGCCTAGCACCACAGACGAGCAGAGGGATGAGGCTGACCGGCCCTTGGTGGAGTGGCCTTCAGCTTCTGCTGTCTGTCTCCCTTATATTCAACCCCTGCTCTGTGCAGAGGGAGGAAGCAGAGGAAAATAAAAATAGAAAGATCATGAACAGAAGAGAAGGTATAGTCTACACGCTTTCAGAACCTGCAAAATAAACAGAACACTCCAGAACTCAGGGTCCCTTTGATTGGTTAAGGGAGAAGTCCAGGCTAATGAGGACAACAGTGTGGACCCAGCATGGACCCAGCCAGTGTGCTTTCCACTGTTTTCCAGCCACAGGCTTTACTTTTCAGGGCCTTGTACATAAGCACAGGGGATAGCTTGTGACAGCTCAGCGGCAGCCCAGCCATTTCCACCACTAGAGCAGAAATCTGGGCATACGGGACAACACAGTCACCATGTTTTGGTCCCACCTTTCTGTGCTATCTTGGGAGTGAGGCAAATGTGACCCTTCCCAACCGGAGACGTCATAAACACCACAGGTCAGCCCTCTGGATTCCTCTAGAGGCCAGCTGGGGTCAGTTCAGCTGGCATAAGGAGGAAGAGCAGAGAAGAGAGCTCCGATGGAGGCCTGGCAGGAAAGAGACCCCCCACCCCAAGAGAGACACCATGACATTGTGGCCAGGGCCAGAGACCAGGGCAGGGATAGGGAGAGGGGTCCGGAACAGCACCCTTCTGCACACAATCACTACCCCATCTTCACAATGCAGGAAGGCCCGGGTCGGCATCAAAGCCTGTGACGGGGACAACAAGCAGGTGAGAGAGGGAGCAAACATCTGGGATAAGCTTCTAGAGCAGTGTCTTTGCAAGTGCCGTGGCTTGTTTATTAGTATGACTTTCCATGCCCACTGCCACCCTGGAGCTCAGGGCCCTAGAGTTGGCCTGTGGATAGGATCTGGGCTTAATCTGCAATAGTCTGGGGGCAGCCTCAGTCTGTGGCCGGCAGCCCAGCGCAGGCCCCATCTCCAAGGCCAGGCTGCCTGGGCCCACAGGCTCAGCTTCATTAACACCAAGCTCTGACAGACCAGAGTGACCAACCCCAGGCTCAATCTCCAGGAACAGCTTCATTTAAATCTTTGTCAGATGCCAGTAAACTGCACACTAATGAAATCCACAGATGAGCTAAAACTGGCCTGTTCAGAATCAGCCAAGACTGAGACTGAGTCTCCAGAGGGCCTGAGAGGTTAGAAATATGGTGAGGAAATAACCCAGTGAAATTCGGCCTGGACAGGAGCCAGCTAACCTCGTGTGCACACTGCCAGATTCTCCCACAGCTATCGGGAGGCGGGACGGTGTGGAGAGCAACAGGGCTCAGGGAGACAGAAGGGTGGGCTGCGGCAGGGGTTTGAGGTAGGTGGCTCCACCCCAGTCATTTGGGGGTAAGTCTGTAGAGATAGCACATGGGCCGGAGGGATTCTGAGGAGGCCCAGGTCGACCAAGGGGTTCCAGGGGGAGCAGAGCTTTAGGGGCGCTGGGCAGGAAGGATATTTTGGGTGACTCATGCTTGGGATAGTTTTGCATCAGGAATACCAAGATCTCTGGTACCCGCCTGTCCCCTGGGGAGCCCCACAGCTAGCCTAGACCCCAGGAAGAACTTAAGGCAGCAGAAGATGGCAGTGATAAAGCCTCTAGAGTCAGACAGACCTGGGTCCCACTCCTAGCCCTGTTCTGAGCTTGGAGACTAGTTATCTAACTTCCTTCAGCTTCAGTTTCATCTGTAAAATGGGATGATATTTGACCTTCCTCACAGAGTGTCCCGAGGACAAATTAACGTAATGCTTGTGGGGGCGCCTGGGTGGCTGAGTTGGTTAAGCGTCCGACTCTCGGTTTCGGTTCACGTCAAGATCTCAGGGTCATGAGATTGAGCCCTGGGATGGGCTCTATGCTGGGCATGGAGCCTGCTTAAGATTCTCTCTCTCCCTCTGCCCCTCCCCCCTCTCTCTCTAAAAAAAAAAAAGATAATGCTTGTGAAGTGATAAGCACAGGTCTTAGGACCCAGGGTCAGTCAAGAAGAGGAGGTGGAGGAAACCAAGATTGTGCTGCGAGAGCCCTCACCATGGTGTCCTTCCATATTTCTTCCACTGACAGCCTGTCCCCTGGGGCTCCAGACCAACCCATTCTCTCCTTAGCTTGAAGATAACTGCCCCCTCCAAACGCTGCTCTCTGCCAAGCCTCAGTTGCTGAAAAAACGGACACTGCCACATTCATGGCCGATCATAGTTGAATCTCTTACTTCATTCATAACTCCTGCATTCATGGAGTCCACCAGACCTTTAGCTAACACCCGCATTTTGAACTTCGAGCTTTTCCTCAAAGATTCATAAAACAAGTCCTAGTGTGTCGCTTGGGAGTAACAGACAATATCTAAATGTCTGGGCTTATTGACTTCAGTTGATGTGGCCCAGTGAGGACCAAGTCTGTGGATTCCATCCCAGTATGGACCACTTGCTTTCATTCTAGCCCTAGCCATGGACTAAGCCCTAATTGAACCCTAACTCTGGCCTTAACCTGAGCTTCCAACTTTCATCTGCCTGCGTCAGATGGAGTATGAGAAAGCCTCAAGCCAAAGCCATCCTCAGTGATGGAAAAACAACCTAAAGACATCTCATGGGAAAGGTACTGGCTTATTAGTTTGTTCTCTCCCATTTACGAGCCCTCACTGAATCTGAAGTTGCACAAAATAATCTTCCCCAAAAAACGATAGAGCCTTGGAACCTTCCCTCTGGGCACTTGTAGTCCCTAGGTGGTCACGACAACAGCTAGGAGTGCAAAGGCAATGCGTTAATGGATAAGGTGTTCTCTCGTGTTGGATCAAGACTCAGGGACCTGAAGGGGTTGATGCCACAGTGAGGATGATCCTGTGGGGGGTGCCCAGGCTGAGCTGGGTGTAGAAAATATGTTGCTGCTCTCTTTATTATTTCTTTCTTTCTTTTGAGAGCGAGCAGGAGGAGGGGCAGAGGGAGAGGAAGAGAGAGACTCCCAGGCAGTTTTCATGACCAGTGTGAGCCCAACACGGAGCTCGATCTCACAACCCTGAGACCATAACCTGAGCCAAAATCAAGAGTCAGACGCTCAACCATCTGAGCCACCCAGGCGCCCCTGTTGCTGCTCTCTTATAGGCCCATGAAGTCTTTCTCCTTTCTCAGTGCACTCGGGTTATGCCAACCTCCAACAAGAGGGCCAGAGGTAGGCCTGCTGGTAAGACCCACTGCCTGGGAACTTGGCCCAGCCCCCAGGAGAGAGACTTGGCCTCCATTTGGGCTGTCCCTTACCATGAGCAGTCCCAGCATGAGGCTAGGAAGTGTCCTGTTGGATTTCCCAGGCCAGTTCCACTTTCCAATATGCAGGCCCTTGGTCAGACCATGTGTCCAGAGTTCTGGGCCAGAACATGTGTTCCCCATAAACAAGAAGCCTAGAAATGAAATGTGGAGCAGTTGGCTCCAGCCAGCTCTTGTCACCTCAGTTATTCCAATGTCCCCCTCAGTGTCAAAAGTCTTCTCCAGCCAGCTGCAGCCGGCTATGTTCTTGCTCATAACTTCTTTTAAATGAGTCCTTATGTCTAACTATTTCAGAGTTAATCCTGGCTCCCACCTGCTGCCTAAGGAGCTGTGTCTCACCCTCAGGTTGGGAGCTCCTATGGGCAGGGCCTACGCTTTCCTCCTCTTTGTGCACCTCCCAGATGCTCTTTGTTGAGTGCTTACTACGTAGTAGGCTCTGAGCTAGGGTGTTGCAATAAACAAAACAAAGTTCCAGCCCTCATGAACCCGACATTCCAGTGGCAGGCAAAGGAGATCACTGGGAGGGGAAACCAGGAGAAGACATTTGTTCAACCAACAGGTATTGGACACCCGCTGTGCCCCAGGCTTTAGACTAGGTCCTAGAGGCACAATAGCACAGCAGACCTGGTGGTTGGCCAGAAGCCAGCAGCCAGGTGAGGGCTGTGGCCACCCTTCGGAGGGAAGGTTTTCTCCTGGGATCCTGGCTGAAGGTGGCTCCACTGGCCCTGTTCAGCTACCCACTACCCCCCGCCCTGTTCCTTCGCCCCTTTCCCCGCCACCAGCAACACAGGTCAGCTGAGGGCTCACAGGGAGTCATTCACCAATACATCTACAATGAACCAGACTTGGCATGTCCTTGAAGGCCAAGGGGGAGGAAGAGTTCATTTCCAGGCCCAGAGCAAAGGGAGCAGAGCAGGGAGAGAAGCAGCTGTGGCCTTCCTTTGGGGGGTGTTGTTAATGTCTCTACCACCTGCATTGACCACCTGATGGGTGGGTGAATCAAAGCCCACAGCCCTTCCCCAGTGCCCCCCGCAACCTACCTGCTCTAAGCAGACACTCCATTAAGGTGGGGGGCTGGGAGCCAGCACCTTACTCTGGAGCTTGAGGAGGCCCAGGCAGATTGTCTGGCTTGGAGGTTCGCTGAAAGGGGAGAAACAGTTGCCTTGGGAACAAACCAGTGAGGACTGGTCCCAGGCAAGGGAGCAAGGGGACAAGCTAGAGATCCCAGGAGGCCCCAGGGCTGGTGTAGGGGGCACGAAGATGCACTGCTCAAATTGCCCTCTGAGAGTCGGCCATGGGGAGCAGAGTTCACTGACAGGCCCAGCTGCTGTGCTTTTGTATCTGTGGTGGTGTTCACACAAGGCCATGTTTCCCCCCGGTTGCTCCCAGTCAATAGCTGAGTCTGGCAGGGATGCCAGTCTCAGCCCATTCCTGCAACATGGGACTCCTCCAGCAGGCAAACCTTGCTCAGGGATTTCCCATCAATCTGGCCAAGATTTTCTCAGAACTGTGCTGCAGTCCGAGACTCTTCCTACCCAGGCCTCCTTCCTTGCCCCTCTCTTTTCTCGTCAGTCCCTCATGGTGGTAGGAAGGCTCTTCCTGCCTACCCCTGCTTCTGCCCCTGTATCCTTCACGGGTGTTCCCCCTCATAAGTCACTTGCACATTTAACCCCATCTTGACATCTGCCTCTCAGAGGACCCACTCTGACAGAAGGCAAAGATCCTGTCGGTGGGGACAAGTAGCCTCATAGATAGAGATGCCCCCTGCGGCCCAGAAAGTCCAGTACCTACTAGCAAGAGAGCACTGTTTTCCCAAGTCTGGGGAAGGAAGAGGAGCACAGGCTCTTTTCTGATGGCCTAGAAGGGATCTCAGCCTCACACAGCTCTGTCCTGCTGAGAAGAACCTCAGCTGAGAGGCCTCCAATTTCCTCAAGTAGAAGTCTTGGAAAACTCTCCCCCAACATGTTAAAATATTTTTTCATTTGAACTCAAAAAAAGAAATCCAGATGTACCTCGCTTTACCCAAGAACTGTGTCCTTGAGAAGTTGAGAGCAAATTAAATTGGGGGGAACCAGATCCTATTGTCCATGCCCCAGGAGGCTCACCATTATAAAAGAACTCTGCAGTCCATCAAAGTCCGTCAGCATGCCACACAGCTGAGCTGACAGCAGAGATGACAGTAAAGCTGATGAAGAAGGGTCCCCTTTGACCTGCCCTTTTTTCCAAGGTGGGTAGGTATCCTGTCGAGAAGCCAAGCAAACAGTAATTGCGGCAGGTCCCTGGCCTTGGGGAGCTCCCAGCCCATCGGGGAGAGAGACAGCATCCAAATGGAGAACAATAGACCACAAAGGATAAATTTGAGTCCTATCTGCGTGGTGACACCACTGCTAGTTCACTAGTCCTGAGAAGTGGCAGTGAATTTAGGCAAGAAGAGTCCGGGAGGACACTGAAGTTGGGCACCTGGCACAGGGCTCCAGGCCTCCCTACCACTACTCTACAGAGTGGTCCCCTTCCTGCCCCTCTCTGTCTATCCCAGTTGCTCCGGAGTCCTCCCACTCCACTCCCTGAGCCTGGCCACATGGTTGGCTGCCCCGGGGAGGCCCTGGCAGGGTTCCCAGTGCCAGAGGTGGGGGTGAAGATGTGCAGGCTGGTTGGAGCGTGGCCAGCCCACAGGGCCCAGCTGCCGGGCTCGGGACCAAGTTGACGATGCTGGCCTGGCAGAGACAGGGTGGCAACTGCTGCTGCCGCCTCCAAGATACCAGCGGAGGTTTGCTCCTACTTGGGGGTTTAGAAACTATTTCCACTGCTATTATGCCTTTGTTTGTCCTCCTTTTCCTTTTCTTTGTAATAATGTTAATGGTTGTGCCTGGAGGTGAAACAGGGAGGGCAGGCCAGAGCCAAAAGAACAGTGAAGGCAGTAGAATGTGCCCTGGGGCCCCACACCTTCTCTTCCAGCAACTTGTCCTCCCATCCCAGGGGTCTGTGCCTCCTCCCCAGGCCCTCCCAGGGCTTATTCTCCATGGATGAAGACCAACAGGGCTCTCACTCGATCCCATTTTCTCCCCCATCACAACTTCCCTAGACTGTGGCCCCTTCTCTTAGCATCTAGCTCTCTGTGGCCATTGACTCCGTCTTGAACCACCTTCTCCTCTCATTAGACACCCTCTCCCTGGACAGTCTCACCTAGTCCCATGGCGCAGTTGTCATGTATATGTCATAAACTCCTAATTTATTTCTCCAGTCCCCAGCTCCCCTCTGAATCCCAGATCTACATATCCAATACCCTCTCCATTTGGGTGGCTCATAAGCACCTCAAATTCCACATGGCTGCAACTGAACTCACCATCTCCACTCCACCCATCCACCAAATAAACAACACACCCCTCCAGGAAAGAAAAAAAAAAATCTTCTCCTGCCTCAGTCTCAGTGAATGACACTAGCATCCTTCTAGTTGTTCAAGCCAGAAAACTGGGGGGTCATCCCAAACTCCGCCCTTTACTTCACCTACTACCCACATCCAATCTATCATTAAGTCTCATCAATCCCACCTCTTAAATAGCTCTCAAATGTTTTCACATCTCTCCAGTCTCACTGCCTCTCTTTTAGTTATAACCACTATCAGGTGATTCAGAGCAACTTAAATAACCTTTTAATTTGTTTTTTCTGCCTCAGTATTTACCTCTTGTGCATCCAAGGGACCAGCAGGTGGCCACCAGCTTTTCCTTAAAAACAAGTATGATCGTGTCTCTCCCCTGCTTGAAAAATCTCTACTGTGACTTCTGCTTCCATTCACGTTGGAGTAACTTGTATCAGACTTTGTCTGCTGTCACTAAAAAAACTGGAAAATTGAACAAAATAAATGAAAGAGCTGTTTTTAGACATTGAACAACAGTCAGTACAGGACTGTGATCCATGAGAAAAGAGAAACAAATGAGGTGAAGTCTATGATAGCCCTTGGATTCTGCCTGAAGGCACTTTCCAGACCATGGTATGGCACAGGAAAACTCCAGAAAAGCATAGTGGTCTCCCTGAGTTAAAGAGAAAAACATTGGAGTTTAGGGGACTGAGGTCCCTGGAATTTGCAGGGCAGAGTTCTGGAAAAGAAAGAGCAACACAGAAAAAGAGTTCTAGAAATCTATGTAGGGATCCTCTTGATTAGATTGCTGGATACTAAGCTATACATATGTAGGGTGAAACTCCACAAAACAGGCAAGAACTACCAAAAAACTGTAAGCTGAAGTTCCCAGAGCTCTCACAGGTTTGGGAGACATTCAATTTCCCAAGAGCCAGAGAAACTTTATGAAAACCCAGGGCAGGGGCACCTGGGTGGCTCAGTCAGTTGAGCGTCTGCCTTGGGCTCAGGTCATGATCTCAGGGTCCTGGGATCGAGCCCTGCGTCGGGCTCCCCGCTCTCCCTCTGCCCCTTCCCCCTGCTTTGTGCTCACTCTCTTTCTCTCTCTCCCCCAAATAAATAAATAAAATATTTTTTTAAAAAAGATAAAAGAAAACCCAGGGCATTCAGTAGAAGCCCCAAGAAAAGTCCTATCTTAGCAGTAAGGGTAAACCCACCCTAGAATAAATGCTACTCTAGACCTGTCCTGATGAACTTTAAAAACAAGTCTGGAAAGGCTCCTGGTGAAATGCAAGTAACTTCATTGCCTTCCAGAACATAGTTAAAGGAAGACAGAAAATCTAGACACTTGACAATGAAACATTCACAGTATCTAGGATTCAACAAAAAATTATTAGACATATAAGGAAGCGAGAAAATGTGCTCTTCCATAACCAGGGAGGAGGGGAAATCAGTCAACAGAAGCAGCCAGAAATGACAGAGATGATAAAATTAACAAACAAAGACTCTTAAAAGAGCTATTATAAATACGCTGAAGGATTTAAAGAAAATGGGAATATAGTGAGGAAAGAAATTAATATATACTTAGGTTTATATACACGCCAAATAGAATTTTTAGAGGTGGAAAATATAATATTTGAAATCATCAATTCACGAGATGGGCGCAACAGCAGATTAGACAATGCAGAAGAAAAGGTCAGTGAGTTAGAAAAATTAGCAAAAGAAGCTATATTCAAAATGGCTGATGGGGGAAAAAAGGCTGGTAAAAAGTTAACAAAATGAATGGGTAAGTGAAGAGTGGTACACCCATACGATGGAATATTATTTGTCCATAAGAAGGAATGAAGCACTGACATGTGCTACCTCATGGATGAAACTGGAAACAGTATGCTAAGTGAAAGAAGCCAGACACAGAAGACCAGAATTTATATGATTCCACTTAGGTGAAATTTCCAGAATAGGCAAAACTATAGAGACAGAGGTGGATTAATGGTTGCTTAAGGATGGGGCAATAGCTAATGGGGGTGGGGTTTCTTTGGAGGTGAAGAAAATATTCTAGAATTGACTGTGGTGATGGTTGCACATATCTATGAAAATACTGAAAGCCATTGAATCATGCTCTCTAAATGGGCAAATTGTGTGACATATGAATTATAGCTCAATCAAACTGTTATTTAAAAAACTTAACAGAGCCTCAGTGACCTGTGATTCAATATCACACAGTATAAACATATGTATCATTAGAGTTCCAGGAGAAGCTGGGGGCAGAAAAAAAATATTTGAATAAACAATGACTAAAATTTTGACAGATCTGATGAAAACTATTAACTACAGATCCAAGAAGCTCAACAAACCTCAAGAAGGGTAAAAATGAAGAAAACTAAACCAAGGCACATCATGAGAAAGTTGCCAAAAACCACAGATAAAGAGGAAATGCCAACACCAGCCCTAGAAAAAAGATGCCTTATATATGGGGGCGCCAAGCTAAGGATTATCACGGACTTCTCAACCAAAATGTTGTAAACCAGAAGAGAATAGAGCAATGTCTTTTATGTATTCAAAGACCAAGGGGCGCCTGGGTGGCTCAGTCATTAAGTGACTGCCTTCGGCTCAGGTCATGATCCCAGGGTCCTGGGATCGAGCCCCGCATCGGGCTCCCTGCTCCACGGGAAGCCTGCTTCTCCCCTCCCACTCCCCCTGCTTGTGTCCCCTCTCTCACTGTGCCTCTCTCTGTCAAATAAATAAATAAAATCTTTAAAAACAAATAAAGTATTCAGAGACCTTACTATAAGAAATGTTAAAGGAAATTCTTCAAGTTGAAGAATGATCCTGGATGGAAACTCAGAACGTACAAAAAGCACTGATGGGCACCAGAAATGGTAAACATGTAGGTAAATATTAAAAGACTTCTTTTCCATTTAAAAATTTTTCTGTAAAAGATAGTTGACTACCAGGGGCGCCTGGCTGGCTCAGTCAGTGGAGTTTGTGACTGTTGATCCTGGGATTGTGAGTTCGAGCCCCACGTTGGGTGTAGAGATTACTTAAAAATAAAATCTTAAAAAAATAAATAAATAAATAATCGACTACTAGATGCCACTGAATTGTTCACTTTAAAACATTAATTTTATGTTCTGTGAATGTCACTGTAATAAGTTATTTCAAAAAAATAGAAATGACTATTTAAAGCAAAAATAACAACAATGTATTTGACGGTTTATAATATATGTAGAAGCAAAATATATTACAATAATACCACAAAGGACAGGAGTATAGAAATCAAAGTATGCTGTTTTAAGGTTCTTGTATATGAAGTCACATAATTGTATTTGAAGGTAGATTGTGATATGTTAAAAAGGCTTTTTAAAAACCGGAGAGCAACTGCAAAAAAAACAAAAACAAAATAAAAAACCAAACCAAACCAAACCAAAACAAAACAAAACAAAAAACCTAGCTATAGCTAAACAGCTAATGTTGGAGATAGAATATTACAAGATTTCAATTATCTCTTGATACTTGTCCCCCTAGGAAGTGGAGCTTAATTCCCCTCCCATTGAGTGTGGGCTGAATGCAAATAGTCACTTGCATATAACAAATACAATTTGAAAAGGGAAAAACGGGAGTTTACAGTGGAGAAATCTGCCTGACACCACTTTGACCAAGTACTCAAGGTTAAAATCACCAGTAAGTCATGTTGATGTCACATACCCCCCTGATATGATGGGATGACAAGGGCACATCACCTCAGTGGTATCCATCCCCGAAATCCACAACCACAGACTAATCAAGAGAGAACATCAGACAAACATAAATTCTACAAAATCTCGACTGGCATTCCTCAAAACTGTCCAGGTCATCAAAAACCAGGAAAGTCTAAGAAACTGTCACAGCTAAGGGAAACCTAAGGAGACATGATGACTAATTGAAATGTAGTATCCCGGATGAGACCTTGGAACAGAAAAAGGCATTAATGGGAAAATCCAAATGAAGTCTCTAGTTAATCATATTATAACAATGTGAATTTCTTAGTTTTGATAAATATGCCACGTTTATGTAAGATGTTAACATTAAAGAAAATTGGATAAAAAGTGTATGGAAACACTCTATACTATCTTTGCAACTCTTCTGTAAATCTAAAATTATTTTAAAATAAAAAGTTTCTAAAGGAAATACTCAATGCAAAAGAGGGCAGAAAAAGAAAAGTCGGTGAAGTATAGATGGGAAGAATAGAAAACAAATAGAGAAATGGATGACATCACCAGTAACCACATCAATAACTATGTTAAATGTAAATGTACTCTAAACAGTACAATTAAAAGTCAGAGATTATCCTAATGTATGAAAAACAAAATTGGCTTCAAATATTTTTTGCTGTCTATAAGAAACATCTTTTAAGTATAAAGACAGATAGTATAAAACTAAAATGATGGATAAAGATATCCCAGGGAAAAGAGTGCCCCACTGACTCAGTTGAAAGAACATGTGACTCTTGATCTCAGGGTCATGAGTTCAAGCCCCACACTGGGGGTAGAGATTACTATAAACAAACAAACAAACAAACAAAAATGATATACCAGGGATAGTTATATTAATTCCAAAGTAAGCTTCAAGACACAGAATATTACCAAGAGTAAAGGCATTTATAATGATAAAGGGGTCACTTCATCAGAACACTATAGCAATCTTAAATGTGTATGTACCTAAAAAAAAGCTTCAAAATACATGAAGCCCAAACTGACAGAACTAAAAGAAGAAATAGACAAAGTCACAATTATAGTCGAAGAGTTCAACAGTCCTTTCTCAGTAACTGATAAAACAAGTAAACAGAAGATCAATAAGACATAGGAGACTTGAACAGTACTATCAATCAACTTGACCTAATTGACATGAATAGAACATTACATGCAACATCTGCAGAAAACACATTCTTCTTAAGCACACGTGGAATACTCACCAAGAAAGACAATATGCTGGGCCATAAAATGAGGCTCAGTAAATTTTAAAGGACTGAAATCATAGAGAATATGTTCTCTGACCTCAACAAAATTAAATTAGAAATCAATAACAAAAAGATGTTGGAAAATCCTTAAATATTTGGAAATGAAATGACACACTTCTAAAGAATCCACGGGTCAAAGAATAAATCAAAAGGGAGTTGGAAAGGGGGACCCGGCTGCCTTCGGCTCAGGTCATGATCCCGGGATCTTGGGACAGAGCTCCACATCCGGCTCCTTGCTCAGTGGGAAGTCTGCTTCTCCCTCTGCCCCTCCCCTCACTCAAGCGTGCTCTCTCTCTCTCTGATAAATAAATAAAATATTTTTTAAAAAGGATTTGGTAAGTATTTTTAAATGAGAGAAAACAAAAACATATAAACATTTGTGGGATGCCTCTAAAGCAGTACTTAGGGGGAAGTTTATAGCACTCAATATCTGTATTAGAAAAGAATGGTCTCAGATCAGTGACTCAGGTTCACATCTAAGAAGCTAGAAAAAAAAGAGCAAATTAAGCCCAAGGTAAGTAGAGGGAAGGGAATAATAAACGTAAGAGCAGAAATCAATGAAATAGCAAAAAAAAAAAAAAAAAGAGAGAGAGAGAGAGAAAATCAGTGAAACCAAAAGCTGGTGCTTTGAAAAGACTAAATTCATTGAATTGCACACTTTTAATGGGTGCATTTTATTGTCTGTAAATTATACCCAAAGAATGGACACTTCACAAAGGATGACATACAAATGGCCACTAAACACATGAAAAGATGCTCAACATCATTAGTCATCAGTGACATGCAAATTAAAACTATCATGAGATACTAGTACACACCCACAAGAATACCTGAAATTTTAAAAAATAACAATATCAAGTAGATATGAAGCAATAGGAACGCTCTTAAATTGCTGATGGGAGTATAAAATGGTACAATCATTGTGGAAATCAGGCCATAGTTTCTCATAAAATTAAATATAAGCCAAAGTTTTGGCTCAGTAATTCCACTCCCAGGTATTTTTACCCAAGAGAAATGAAAACATACGCCCATAAAAAGCTTTGTACAAAAATATTCAGAGCAGTTTTATTTATAAAAACCCCAAACTAGAAATAGCCCCAGTGTCCAGCAACAGGTGAATAGATAAACAAATTGTGGTATATCCATATAATGGACTGATGGTATATTAATACAATGGTATATTAATATACAATATAGTCTGTACCAATATGCAACATATACTATGGTATGTTGCAATAAAGAGGAACAAACTACTGATACCCGCTACAACATGGAGAACCTCAAAAGCGTTATGCTAATTGAAAGAAACCAGACACAAAAGGCTAGATACTGTAATATTTCATTTATTTGAAATTCTAAAAAAGGTAAAACTAACCTAATAGTGAAAGAAAGCAAGACGGTGGTAGTCAAGGGTGGGGCATGGGAGTAAAACTGGCTGCAAGACCCTTCAAGGTAACTTTTCGCCATGAGGCACATGGTGTAAATCGACTGCACGGGTGGTCTTACGTACACAGCCACTTGTAGGGCTCAGAACCTGGGAACATGCACTTTAGGTGGCCCTTGTCTGTAGGCAATATTTGAATCATCCACAATCGGTGTGTCAGTATCATTCTGGTGACCCAACTTCATGCAATTGTGTCTAAGAAATACTACATTGCCACACAGCCCTCTTGGAACTAGGTACCAACCAGGAGTCCCATAGGTGAGAGTCCTGGAGTTATCTGGAACAGCTGGTGGGCCCCAAGCACGGTGGGGGAGGAGTCTAGAGGTTCAAAGAGCACCTTGAAGGGAAGAAACATGGATCACATCCCCTTGTCAACCTGGGACCCACTCTGTACTCTGGGCAGCCCACCCTGATGGTATTGCTGGCCCTGTCTGCTCCCAGGGACTAAAAGGGAACTTTGACAATTTTAAGGAAGGCGTTACAAAGCACAGGACACACACACCCCCACCCCCACGCCCAGATGTAGGCCACAGGGCAGGAGCTCCATTTGCCCAGGCCTAAGGTGGTACTGATTACCTAATCTGAAAATTACCTAATACCTAAGTATATGTATTTGTCAAAACTCATTGAACTGTACACTTACAATAGGTTCACTTTATTATATGTAAATTATACCTCAATAAAGCTGAGAATAATTACTAACAATAAAAAAAAACCCTCTATCTCAGATTCCCAAGACCCACTTCAGATAAAATCAGGTTGTTTTTTGTCTGGATACTCTGGGAAACCCTTATCTTTGGTTCTCATTTACCTATAGGATCATGTCCAAGTCCCTTAGGTTGGCATACTGTGTACTTCCTAACTCAATCCTGACCTATCCCATCAGCCTCAGCTCCTGATACTCCTTTTCCTGCCCCATACTCCAGACACACTGAACTTCAAACCAATCCCTATCACTGAACTTTGAACCAATCCCAATCACTCTCCTTTGCAAATCTGTGCCTCTACATATTAGATTTCCCCTGCTTTAAATGTTCTTCTTTTTTTATAAGATTTTATTTATTTATTTGACAGAGAGAGACACAGCGAGAGAGGGAACACAAGCAGGGGGAGTGGGAGAGGGAGAAGCAGGCTTCCCGCTGAGTAGGGAGCCCGATGTGGGGCTCGATCCCAGGACCCTGGGATCATGACCTGAGCCGAAGGCAGACGCTTAACGACTGAGCCACCCAGGCGCCCCTTGAAATGTTCTTCTAGAGCCACGTCTTCTCCATCCAAGGAATTCTTTCAAGGTCCATCTGCTATGTCACTTTTTTCTGTGGAGCCTTCCCTAACCCCCAAACAGTGCTGGATGATCCCTCCCCGGTACCGCCACAAGTCTTGGGACACAGTTTTTATGACTATGACACTTGTCAACAATGGACTTTCAGCACCTGTCTTGGGGTTTTTCCCATACCAAATTGCAAATTCCTCCAGGGCAGAGACCGTACCTTCTTCAACCCAGCACCTAGCACAATGCCTCTCCTGCCCTAGACTCTCAATACAAGCTGCTGAATGAGTGAGTGGATCAGCGAGCCAATGATTGAATCTGTTCCCTTTTGTGACTCTTCAGTGGGAAGCTTTGTTGGACAGTGTCTTCACCACAAAGAGTGACCTCTAAGCAAGAAATTTTAAGAGCTGACCCAGTCCAGAGAGGAGGAGTATTTGGCCAAGGGTCCATTTTAACCCCTCAGATGATGTCGGTGACGTTTTTCAGGTGGCCCAGGACCTGTATTTGTGAGATGGCCAGCCTTTGTTAGATACCCGCCGTCATCACCGTCGTCATCATCTACCCTTTAGTGGGTCCTTGTTATGTGTCAGGTGCTGACACTTCTTTCTATTACCTCATTTAACCTGCACAAGACCCCTGGGAGAAAGATGCTGTTGGGTTGAACCAATAGGAAATTGGCAATATTCAACCTTTCTTAACTTACAAAATAGCATTTTTGTATGGTTCAACCTGATATTACCATTCCTTTTTTGGAGCTGAGGAAACCGAGGTTCAAGGCGAAGTCCCTCACATACGTTTGATTATCTAGTGAGTGGCTGAGCCCAGAGTTGAATGTCCATGCATCTGACTCCAGAGGCCCGGCTTTCTCCCTCACACTGCTCGCTTCCATCAGCTGTGAAATTCCTGCTTTGTCAGTCCACAGAGGCCAAGAAGTCAGACAGGGGGAACCTGGCTAGGGTTTCAAACACTCTTTTGCAGGAGGGATGAGCTGGCTTGGGCTGCAAATGTTAGCCTTTTAGTGGTCATGTTTTCAATTTCTTTTCATTCGCTCTGTCCTCCAGAAATCCATCTCCTCCACCGTGTGTGCATGTGCGCACGTGCGCGCTCTCTTGCTCTCTCTGTCTCTCTCCGTCTCCCTGTCTCTCTCCCTATCTCCCTCCCCCTGCCCCCTCCCTCTCTCTCCCTCAAGTGAAGAGCCAAGCAGCTGACTCACACACTACACCACAGTTGTCCTGACTTTGTTCACGTAGGCTCAGCCTCTGGAGACCCCCACTAGCCTCAGCACTGTCATTTGGCACCCAGAGAAGCCACTGCATTTTCCCCTCCATGTGGAGATGACTGGACTGAGTGCTGTTGCCCTGGGGAAAACAACCACAAGAGGTTGGCAGCAGCTCAAGTCTGAGGTCAAAGGTGATACCCGGCATCTGAAAAAGCAGTCGGGGAAGTCCGATTAGCTGAGACTTTGGGCCTCGGGCAGAATCGGCAGCGGGCAGTACAGACTTCAATCCCGCCGACGTCTCCCCTGCTCACTTGCTGAGCCCTGTGAGCCACCTGCTGGAACCATAGGCTTGGCAGAGTGTTGGGGGCTGGGAAGGGAGGAGACCTGGTACAGAAGGCAAGGATACCCGCCCCCCCAAGAGAGGTTCACGATGATCCCAGGTCCTGGTGTGATAACAATGACCGAGCATTGCCTGGCATGGAGTTGGGTAAAGAATGGAGACCAGGGCACTGTAGACTTGGGCAGAGCCTCAGACATCAGGTGGGCACGAGAGGCCAGGCTGGGAGTTCAGGCAGACCTCCACGATGTTCCACCTTGAGATGAATGCTGGTGGTTGGTGGGGGGAGTCAGGCTGGCTGGGAGGTGGTCTGGGACTTCAAGCCCCGGGCCACAGGAGGAGAGAGGAAACCAAAAGGGCTACCTCCAAGAACCTTAGAAGCCTCTGGCCTTTCCCAGTATAACTAGAAAGAGAAGCAGGCTGCCCCCGGGGATCTTAATGAAATATAGCTCAAAGGCTTGTCTTCCTGTTTCTTCTCTCATGTGGGGGCTGCCCGAGATGCCTCAAAGCACCCTGGGCCAAAAGTTAGGAGGCCTGGATTCTAGTCCCATCCTTGCTTCCTGGAGCCTTCCCCTTTCTGGGCTTCAGCGTCCGCATCCATATTGGTGATGAGGCAGGATAGGTAGAGTGAAGTTACAGTTTTCAAACTTTTTCCGTTTGGAGCACTTTCTTGAAACCAGGCCTGAGGTGGCAGCTCAACATGTGAGGCAGATGAAAACAGAGCTGTTCAAGCCCCTTCCCCTCCCCAGGGGTTTCCCCAGAACCTTCATGGCACCTCAGATCGCTGGGTTAAGGGGTTTTTTAAAATTTAAATTCAATGAATTAACATATAGCGTATTATTAGTTTCAGAGGTTGAGTTCAGTGATTCATCAGTTGCATATCACACCCAGTGCTCCGCACATCACATGCCCTCCTTAATGCCCCTCACCCGGTTACCCCCTCCCCCAAACCCTCTCCCCTCTGAAACCCTCAGTTTGTTTCTTAGAGTTAAGGGTCTCTTATGGGTCGCCTCCCTCTCTGATTCCATCCTAAAGGGTTTTAAAGATCACCGGGTTAGGGCAGTGGTCCTGTCTTGAGCCTGCCCCAGCATCCCCTGGAGGGCCAGATTGTTGGGCCCACCCCCGGGGTTTCTGATGTTGTGCATATGGGATGGGGCTGAGAATCTGCATTTCTAACAAGTTCCCAGGTGAAGTTGATGTCACTTGTCCAGAGACCACACTGTGAGGACCACTGGGCCATATTACAGCTACAGGCCTTTCTATGATTCATGCCAAATCACTCAATATGTACGTTAATCTACCTCAGACATACTTTCTATGATATTCAAGCGTGGGGGAGCACGTGGCATTGTGCCTGGCACAGAGTTCTCAGTCAGAGCTGGTGGGATCTAATTCTAAATGCCCTGCCTAGAAGTCTCTTTAAGTGTAAAGCCAGCTAGTGACTGGTCAAGGGATAGACAGAGGCAGAAACCTTTCCTTTAATGAATTTACAGTCTGTCAGGTCCCTCTACCCACCAGGAAATAACACCTCCGCACTAATTCCACCAACAGAGGTTATTTCATGTTAAGCATTATCCTTTCCAGACGTTCTCTTTTTTCCATGTAAACTCCCTAGCAAAGGGGTAACAGTTTGGTCCCTGACCCCTCCGTGTTTCTATCCTCTCTGAGTTCTTCCAGGCCAAAGACCTTACCTGTACCACTCTTCCCAGCATCCCCCATGGCTCCTAGCCCACTACCGGGCAGAGAAGGCGCTTGCTACAAGTTTGCCAAATCGAATCAAGGAAGCACGGGGGCCCCAACTGGACTCCCCCTCACACACCCATGCAGACCACCAATCCTCGTATCGTGCCTGGCTCAAAGTCCCCAGTCCCAGCCTCTGGTCAAGGCTGCTCGCTCGGGGACGTTGGAAAGGATGAAATGGGGCGGGGGGGATGCTTCTCCGGCCGCATTCACCTGGCACTGCCACCCCTGGGGGGTTTTGTGAACGAGCTCCAGGAATGTATGGGGCCTCCCATTCCCCACATCCTCCTCTTCAGCCTTGCCACTTTCTTAAATAAATTGGCACTGACCCTGATGACAGACCTGATCATTTCCTTTTGCTTCGTGATTGTGTTAAGTGACTGCCAAAGGCCTGTTCCTGAACAGTCAGCACATTCCTCGGGACAGCGAGTGGGAGCCCATCTGCTTCCTTTCCTTTATTGTGCTATTTTAGCTTCAATTTCCCATTTGGACAGGAGCGTCTTCCAGCCGGGGGTGGGGAAGGGGAGAGGGTGGGGAGGAGTGCCACAGCTTTCCTTCATTTTTTCATTCATCTTCCGGTTTCTCTGGAAATAAATCAACAATAATCATCCTACGTGCCAGGCACTACTCTAAGCTCTCTACACGTGTTCACACGCTTAATCTTGATAACACCATGGTGAAGAAGGTACGACTATGATCTCCATTTCTCATGTGGGGAAACTGAGGCACGGAGAGACAAAATGCCCTGCCCAAGGTTGCACAATATGTGCTAGAGCTGGGATTGAGCCCAGATAGGTCTGGCTCTGGAGGCTGGGCTCTTCCCCATCGGCTCTACCACCTTGCAGGGCTTGGATTCTTGAGGCTCTCGACCTGGGCCCAGAGATATCTGAGGCCATGGCCTCTTGCCCTCTTCACTGTCTGTCAGCAGGACCTAAGGTCACGTGCATTAAAAATGGAATTCCTTGCATAGCACAAGGTGTACCCCACCCCTTGCCAATGACCCACTCATCTAGTATCTAAACTCCCAGATCCTAGGCCAACAGGAGAATGTGGACTCTACCCTAGGGTTAGTTGCACGGGGCTGATGTAATAGTGCAAAATGGCGTTGGGAATCTAGTACTCACTGTGTGCTCTTCTCTTCAGATATCACCTCAACATCCCACAGGAACCCTCAAGCAGGTTTCAGGGAGGAACTGAGGCTCACAGAGCTCCCAGGCAACCACAGACCTACCACTTGCGCACTTCGTCACTACGTTAGATATTAAATAAGTAAGTCGCATTCACTGAGTGTCGGGTGGTACCTAAACATCCTCTTGCATTGATTCATTCAATCTTCACAAGAACCCTATGAAGTGGGTACAATGATTACCCCTATTTCCCTATTTCACAGATGAGGAAGCTGAGGCATGGAGAGGTCAAATAACTGGCCCAAGGTCACACAGTCAGGAAGTGGTAGATCTGGGATTTGAACCCAGACTGTTAACTTACACTGTTGGACCCCTGATGTATGGTCTTAACCACCACACTAAGCTACCTCCTGGCATTGAGGCCACCTCAGGGCCCTTGAGGGGTCGTGTTACCATAACCCCCTCCACCTCTTCTTCTCCATCTCTCCCTGTTATCCCAGGTATATTTCCAAATAACCATAACTGGAGGCTCTGGAGTCAGACAATCTGGGGTTCAAATTGCAGCTCTGCAATTCACTAGCCCTGTGACCTCTCTTTTTTTCTGTGCCTCAGTTTCCTGACCTGTAACACAGGGATAATAATGGTAATGACCTCATAGGGTGGTTGCAAGCCTTTAGGTCAAATAGGGTAGATTCTCCCAGCCCCACCACCACCTCTTCTTCTCTAGGCCAGCTTCAGTGTCCTGCGGAGGGAAGTGGTGCTTCACGCCCTTGCACTTATCAGTCTCACCCTCCGTGTCGTCTCTTCCTGTCCCAAATGAAAGACAGCCTTCAGTTACAGATTCCCTAGGCTTTTCAAAACTTGTGATTACAATTCCTCCCAGGAGATCAGAGAAACCCATTTCCCTAGCAGTCTAAGCAGGAATTCTATTGTCGTTTGGTAACTCAAACATGGCCAAGGTGGCCCAGCCCATCTCCTTTCCTCCCTGCCCTTAGTATAAGGAAAGAAGAGACACTTCACTGAAACATAATCACCCGCATGTCATGGCCAGAGTCTCCCAGAGAGAAATTCACAGCAAAGAAAGACATCCCTTTCAGCTATCTATTCGGAATCCGAGAATGCCTTGCTACACCAGTGGCTCTGGAAGCGAGCTTCTCCTTCTTGCCTTCTTTACAGAAAGTGTAGAAGTACTGGGCAGGGAATATGAATGACCCAGTATCTTTCCCCACCTTCCTCAATGTCTTTGTCCTATAATTCTAGTCTTCTCTAGTTGTCTAGTGTCTCGTGTCTTTAGCTCAGTGGGTAGAGCACAGGGCTACCTATAAGCAGTCAAGACAGTCAGGATTAGAAACGGAAAGCCCCTTCACTTAGTTCTTCATTCCCAGTCGGAGCCCTGACCCTGATCTCTGACTGTCCTTAATCTTTTTCACGGGCTGAGTATACGATTGCAGGATGAGGCAACTCAAACCTAGAGAGATAAAGCAACTTGGGCTGCATCACACAGAAGCAGTCCTCCAGTCCAGCCATATCCCGACCATGAACCTTCAGCCCATGTTTTTTAGCCACAGAGGACAGACTGCAAGCATGTGGATGTAAAGTGCAAAGGGATCCCTAAGTCTAAGGTTCCAACTCAAGGACAGGTGAGTGGACAGCACATTTTTATCTCCGAGGGAGAGCCCACTGCTCCAGTCTTCCTAGAGTGCTGGGGATGTTAAAAAGAATTCTTGCCTAGGGAGAATGATTTGAATGATGAAAGAAATCAATAAATTGTTATTGAATGTAGTCTAATCTCACTTACTCAAACTAATGGAGGTAACCCTTCAAATTAGTGAGCCATTTGTATTGTAGGTTACTTGTAAAGAAATGAAGTTTTATTGCTTTGAATAATTCACAGTTACTCCAAGTAAGCTAACAAATTGTAGCCTAATCGAGACTTGCCTTAATGAAAAAAAAAAAAAAAAAAGAATCCCCAGCATCAATCAGTTGTATGCAAATGGTGCTTCCAAAGGAGTGATAAGATTTGTTGCCTAGAGTATGGAAATACAGTGCATGGAGTCCATTTATTCAGATGGCTCTTTCTGCCAAGAGTGGGCAAAGTAGGGCCAGGTAGGGCCCAAGACTACTCATGGTACTCATGGAGTGTCTTCTAAATGAGGTTTTACTGAAAAAGGAAATGATCGGAGAGTGACCTTAGATGTAGCAGGTGCAATCTGTCTACTGATGGAATAAAAGATGGTTTTGGAATACTGTCACTTCCTTTCATTTTTTTTTCCCTAAGAAGACATTAGACCAAAAAAAAGAAAAGTTACCAAGGCAAGTCTAGTACCTCAGTGTTTTGTTAAAACCCGGAACAAACATTAAGGGGAAAAAAATCTGAAGGTCGCGGAAGGGAAATAAACAAGAAGAGTAAGTAAAGCATGAATCATCCGTTACCACCTGATGGCTCCTTAAAAATAAAAATAAAGCCTTGGAAGGAAATAAAGTCCATGCCACAGTTTGGCATTTTGCTAGAGGACCTGGCACAGACTCTGTGCTCTTTTATTTCACAGAAGGAATTGGCCTTTGGCTTCTGACTTGGATTGCCTTTTCCCTCAAGGCCTCACAGAGCTCAGGGCACCCACTTCTCTCTTGGACACTCGGAGGGAAGATAGAAGAAGTGCATTTTATCTGCATGTATTTAATTACTTTCGCCTCGTTTCCCAAAAGCTTGGAAGGGGCTTACAACAATAAAAAATGATAAAATAGAAACAGAGAGTCATGACCAGGAGAAATATCAATAGAACTTTTAAAAATCAAGTGTAAAAAAACCTCAAAGGCCATATAGAGGTGAACTACGGGGAACTAAACAAAACAAAACAAAACGACCCAAAAAACAAAAGCAGAATTGAGATTCAACCTAGCTCAGTCCAATGGACCATCTCCTGAAAGAACACAGGCTCCCCAGATGGACCTATTTATAAGTGTGATCTTGGGCCAGATATCTAACTTCTCTGAGCCGCAGTTCCTCATCTGAATGATGGACCGAATAATAGATATTATCTATTCCGTAGAGTGTTATGAGGATTCCATGTCTGTAAACCATTGATCCCCACTATCTGGCAGAGATAGTAATGGTAGTAAAAGGTAGATATGAGAATCGATACGAAGACAACTTCATTATGTGATACAAAGCATTTGCCCATGATGGTATCTTGTTTGATCCTCACACCAGCCAGGATTTGGGCCCACGGTTATAGGGAAGGAAGAGTGGAGGAAGGGGGCAGTCTTTACTGGAAAGCTTCCAGCAGGAGGTGGTATTCTAGTTGGATCTTCTGAAGGACAGGTAGGACTTGAGGAGATGGAACTGAAGTACAGATTAAGAATGAGACGGCAGTGTATAGGAACAGTAGGAAGACCCTCCCTACTAGAGCAGAGGGACAGGTAGGAAATAAGGGTAGGGAGGGGAAGATAGGGCAGGATGGGCTCACGGAATTGCTTGGCTCTAGCCAGATGGTGAAGGAATTTGGGCCGCATTTGACAGGAAATGGAGAGTCATTGAAGGATTCTGAGCAGGTTGAGCAGGGGAAGGATGTGACATGTTGAAAGGGATGTTTTCAAAGGTGGAGTCAGTCTGCTGCTGTCTGCTATGTGCAGGCTGGGGTTGGGGGTTGGGAGGAGGCAGAGACTGGCAGACCAGCTGCAGTGACCCAAGGAAGGGACAGATGGTGAGAGCGCGAGCTAAAGCAACAGGGATGGAGAAGACAGGAGATTGCACGAAGGAACACCTGAGAGGCAATGATTTGCAATTGATGCACTTTCCTTCTAGACTCAAACTGTGCATACCTTGTTCATCCTTGCGTCCACCAGGATTTAGCATAGTGTTTGACACATAGTAGGTGCTCAGGGAGTGCTGAATGAATGTATTCACGCATGCCTCCATGCAGACAAACACTGAATAAGAATAAGAATGGTTGCTTGGTCAACAATAAGCAATAGTACAAGAAAAACAAAATAGAGGACTGCCCCTGAAATCTCATTGCCTTAACTTTCTTTCACTGTCCCTGGACTTACACTGACAGTCTGGGGTAGGAAGGCAGCCCAGAAAAGAGCCAGAGCAGGCTGGGAAAGATGACCCCTAAAGCAGAACACAGATAGGCATGAATGCTCTGTAGGAAGCTCATCCCTCGGATAGTTCACACAATACAGGAACACCCCAAAGCAGGTAAATTATGGATGAGAGGAGGTTTTTTTTAAATGGGGATATTTACCTTACAAGAGAATTAACTGAGAATCCATTTGAAGTAGCAAACTGCCTTGCTTTTATATATAATTTGGGACCAGGATTTGACCTACTGAAACTGTGTTTCCATCCAACATAAAGTACAGTAGTGATTTAAAAAAAACAAAAACAACCTGATTTGGGAGTCCAGAGACCTAATCTTGGGTCTAGGCTAGTAGCAGAGGGTACGGTGGTTAATCGCATAGGTGCTGGAGTCAGGCTGGGTTTACATCCTCGTGCACCTTGGACAAGTGGCTTAGGCTTTCTGAGCTGCCGTTTCCTCATTTGTAAAATGTGTTGATACAACATCTGATTCTGCCCCATAAGGTTATTGTGAGGACTAAGTGGGGGTAATGTATGTAATGTGTTCAGCAGTACCCATAAGGTTTCGGTAAGTGTTGACTTTTACTTTGAATCCTAACTATATGACCCTAGGCAAGTCATTTCTCCTCCCCTGGGCCTTGGATTCCTCCTGAGCCTGAGGCTTTTTTCATTCGGACCTTAGGGACATATTCCTTACCTGTATCACAAATTCATCATCTAACACACATAAGGGTATCCACCCTCTAGGGTCCCCAGTTGATAACTCTGCCCTTAGAAGGACCATTGGGACTCCAAGAAAAGTGAGAAAGCCCAAACACATACAAGACTAGGATAGATGTATATTCTTTAAT
This sequence comes from Halichoerus grypus, assembly GCF_964656455.1. Classification (NCBI taxonomy): domain Eukaryota; kingdom Metazoa; phylum Chordata; class Mammalia; order Carnivora; family Phocidae; genus Halichoerus; species Halichoerus grypus. The sequence goes on along the minus strand of NC_135727.1, from coordinate 21,390,585 downwards.
ATACTTTGTAAATATCGCAACTCAGTCAGCTATCACCCCTAAATTCTAGCCCCTTCTGCCCCTCCCAAGCCGCCCTACTTCCTTAATCATCTTCATCCCAGGCCCCAAGGGAGAGGAAGCCGAAGAGTACTCCTCTGCTCTGGACAGCTTCCCTAGCCCACCCTGCATTTGGAATTAGGACCCCAAGTTCTTCCTTTAGGTTTCTCTTCCCCACCCCCACCCCCACGCCAACCCAGGGAACTGCAATCACATCAACCTCTGCTGCCCTCTGCTGTCTGGATCCAGATGTGCTGGCTCCAGTTAGGTTAAGTCAGCATCCATGCACCTACCAGTTTCTCCAGCCCCTATCTGCCTCCCTGACCTTAGGGATAAAAGGCGGTGTCTTCTGCACCACCCACACTCTGCCCTAATCAACACAAATACACACACAGTCGTCCCTATTCAGACCCAACATATCAAAGCCACAGCTGGTGTGGTCCGTGAGTGTGGAGCTGTCGTCTTCAGCAAAGAAGGTGAGCTGCTAGAGCCAGCCAGATTCTAAGTCTCCTTCTTAAGCATTCCCCAACCATTTATTGAGCGTTTGCTGTGTGCAGGGCGCTATGCTAAGCGTTGCACGTGCATTATCTTACTGAATCCTGGCAACGGCCTTGCAAGTAGGGAAAATTATTATTATCCCCATCCTACAGATGAACTGAGACTCAGAGAAGTGAATATCTTGCTTAAGGTCACAAAGCTAGTGAGTGGCAGAGATGTGGCAGTTGTCACAGATGCTGGTTGGTTTGTCTGCCTCCGTTCTCCTGTTACAAAACTAGCCCCCGCACCGTGGCCAGTGGTGAAGACATAGACTCTGGAGCTAGAGGGATCTGGCTGGCTCGAGCAGCTCACCTTCTTCAGCGAAGCCAACAGCTCCACACTCATGGACCACACCAGCTGTGCTTCGGTATGGTGAGTCTGAATGGGAAAGACTGCGTGTGCACTTGTGTTGATTAGGGGGAGAATGCAGGTGTGGAAGACACCCACAATGACCTTTAGATGTACTTACGAGGTGGATATGACAAAATATGTCGATCAATTGCAAGTGAAGACAGGAGAAAGGGAAGGGTCTGAAATAACTCTCAGGATTCTGGCTCAGACAACTGGGTGGATAGGGGCGTCCATCATTGAGATAGGAACAGTGAAGATGATTGGATGAGGAAAGTGATGGGCTGCGGGAGAAATGAAGAGATCCATTTTGGCCATGGTGAGCGTGAGATATCCAGGTGGAGGTGGTCAGTGGGCGTTTGGTTTTACAAGTTGCGAGCTTAGGAAAGAGGTCCGGGTTGGCATCACCTTGTAGATGGGAGATTTTCCAGGGAGAGTGAGATGCAACAGAAAAAAAGAGGGCCGAGGTAAGAGCATCCACATTTGAGGGGAAGGTAGAATAAAAGGAGTGTAGGTAGGGGACTAAGAAGCAGCGCCATGGATAGAGGAAGAAAACCAGGAAAAACTGTGAAGGAAGTCAGTGAAAGAGAAAGTTTCAAGGAGGGAACAGTCCTACCAGATCATCTACCACAGAGAGGTCAGTGCGCTCAAAATGGTCCTTTAGATTTTGTCATTAGAAGACGGTTCTGTTTATCTATTGCTATATAAAAAAAAAAGTCACCTTAAAACCTAGTGGCTTCAAACAACAAAAATCTGTGTATTATTCTATTATCTCTCATGGTTTTTATGGGTTAGGAATTTGGGGGACTAGACAGTCTGGCTCAGGGTCTCTCACACAGTTGTAAGTGAGAGTGGCCCGAGCTGGAACACTATGGGGAGGGAGGTGGCTGGAGCAGCTGGAAGCTGCCTGAGCATCAATCTCAATCTCTCTCTCTCTCTCTCTCTCTCCAGATGGTCTCAGGGCCTCTCCAAAATGCCTCCAGAATGGGCTACTTTGAGCTTCCTCATAGCCTAGAGGTCTCAGGGTAGGTTTCCATACACCAACAACAAACAAGCCACAAAGAACTTAAGAAAATAATTTCATTTATAATAGCATGAGAAGATCTCTATCAATAAATATATAAACAAGGAAGTGAAATTCTTATATACTGAAAAGTACAAAACATCGCTTACCAAAACAAATGAAAGAAGGCCTTGGAAAGACATCCTTTGCTCATGGACTGGAAGACTTAATATTGTGAAGATGGTAGTATTGCCCAAAGTGAGCTAAAAATTCAATGCAATCCCTATCAAAATTCCAATGGCCTTTTTGTGCAGAAAAGGAAGCTGAGCATCCAATTCATATGAAATTACAAGGGGGTTTGATGGCCCAAACAATCTTGAAAAAGAAGAATAACGCTGTAGGACTCACACTTTCTGGTTTCAAAGCTTACCACAAAGCTACAGTAACCAAAACAGTGTGGTACTGGAATAAAGACAGACAGAAAAGCCAATGGAATAGAACAGAGTCCAGAAATAAACACTAACACTTATGGCCAATTGATTTCTGACAAGGGTGCTCAGGTCATTATACAAAAATTAACTCAAAATGAGCCAATGACCTAAATATAAGAGAAAAAAAATTATAAAACCCTTAGAAGAAAGCATGGAGGTAAATCTTTATGACCTTGGATTTGGCAAAGGGTTCTTAGATATGACACCAAAAGCCAAGCAACAAAAGAACAAAAAATAGATAAACTGGATTTCATCAAAATGATAAACTTTTGTTCATCAAAGGGCATTGTCAAGAAAGTGAAAAGATAACCTACAGAATGGGAAAAGATATTTGAAAACCATGTCTCCGATAAGGGCCTAGTGTCCAGGATATATAAATAACTCTCACAAATCAAACCAATTTTAAAACGGGCAAGGGACTTGAATAAACATTTCTCCAAAGAAGATATCCAAATGGCCAAAAAGGGCATGAAAAGATGCTCAGCATTATTAATCCTTAGGAAAATTCAAATCATAACCATGAGATAACACTTCATACCTATTAGTATGGCTATCGTTTAAAAAAAAAAAAAAAGGAAAAGAACAAGCATTAGCAAGGGCATGGGGAAATTGAAGCCCTTGTACATTGCTGGTAGGAATTTAAAATGGTGTGGAAAATAGTTCAGTGATTCTTCAAAAAGTTAAACATAGAATTACCCTATGACCCAGCAATTCCACTTCTAGGTATATACTCCAAAGAATTGAAAACAGATGTTAAAACAAAAACTCATACATGAATGTTCATAGCAGCACTCTTCACAATGGCCAAAAGGTGGAAACAGCCCAAATTTCCATCAGTGGATGAATGGGTGAACAAATTGTGATATATCCATACAACGGCATATGATTCAGCCATAAAAAGAATGAAGTACTGAAACATGGGTGAACCTTGAAGACATTATGCCAGGTGAAAGAAGCCAGAAAGGAAAGGTCACATAGTGTATGATTCCACGTATTCGGAAATGTCCAGAATTGGTAATTCTACAGAGACAGAAGGTAGATTAGTTGCTGCCAGGGGCAGGGAGAAGGGGGAGGAAATGAGTACGGGGTTTCATTGTGGAGTGATGGAAATGTTTTGGAACTACACAGGGGTGATGGTTGCACAACACTGTGAATATATTAAATGTCACTGAATTGTTCACTTTAAAATGGCTGATTTTATGTTATGTAAATTTCACCTCATTTTTTTTTTTTTAAGAAAAAGGAGTATTTTGGCAAGCGAGGCAGGAGCCATACCGACTTTTCTGATCTAGCCTCAGAAGCCACATGGTGTCACTTTCACCATACGTTATTGGTCAAAACAGTCACAAAAATCCACCCAGCTTCAAAGGGAGTAGACATAGTCCCCCACTCCCAAGGGGAGAACACCTCAAAGGTCATTGCTGACTCTAACAAGAGCACCTGTGGTGGAGTCATAGGGGCTGAAATCAGGCCACGGTGGGTGAGGGTGAGGGTGGAAAACTTGACAGAAAGGCATAAAATACCTGAATCAATGAAGAGACATGGTATGTTCCAGAATAAGAAGGCCCAGTCTTAGAAAGATAGACATTCTCTCCAGATTAATTCATACATTTAATACAATCTCAACTTGAATCAATAACAGAATTTTGTCGGGCTTGAGGAGCTGATCTTGAGATCACCTAAAGAAAAAACTGCAATTATGACAAAGTAATATTTGGGTTTTTGTTTGTTTGTTTTTGGTTTAGGTTTTTTTTTTTTTTTGACCATTTGTTTATTTCTAAAACGTGACTAGAGGACCTTTTTTTCTTTTTTAAAGAGAGAGAGCGGGGAGGGGCAGAGGGAGAGGGAGAGAGAGAGAATCTTTAAGCAGGCTCCATGGAGCCCGAGGTGGGGCTCGATCTCAAAACCAAGAGTTGGATGCTCACCCGGCTGAGCCACCCAGGCGCCCTGACAAAGAAGTACTTCTAAAGGGGGAGGAAGGCTTGTACTAGCAGCTCTCAAAACAAAACATAAACTATATTAATTAAAACAGTGGGATGTTGGCACAAATCAATCCATTGGACAAAATAGAGTCTAGTACAGCCCCGTGAATGCATATTGTAAATCGGTGAGAAAGCTGTACTAGTCAATAAGTGATGTTGGGATGATTAACTGTCCAAATTAGAAAAAGAAACCCCAAATCACGTTGGATCTGTACCTCTTACCATATCCAAATATGAATTCTAGATGAAATAATGAGCTAAATACACATGCACTCTCTCTCTTTCTGTCTCTCTCTCACACACACACACACACATGCACACAAATAAAAAACTCTATAAGAAAATGTGGGATAATATTTCCTTTTCAAGTAGATCACAAATCCTAGAAATCATAAAATAATACCTTGATAGATTTTTTTTTTACTGCATAAAAAACTATGTCTTTAAAAGACAAAGCTAAAAGGGAGAAAATATTTGTGGCATACGAATATTTGTAATATGTCAAACCTATAATGGAGAAATATGTAAAATATATGAAGATCTTTTTAAACCAATAAGAAAGACAAACAACCCAACAAGAAAATGGGCTAAGGAAAGAAACAGGTATTCAGAGATGTAAAAATAAAAGACAAATAAAACATACAGAAACATAGTCAACCTTTAGTAGCAATAGGGTAAATACAAATAAAACAACAAGAAACCAATTTTCACCCATCAAGTTGAAAAAAATCTTTTAAAATTGATGACATCCGTGTTGATTAGGTTGTGGAAACAGTTATTTTCATACCCTGTTGGTATCAATGTGACCTGGCATAGCTTTTCTTGGATGGCAGTTTGATAGAATCTACTGACATGAGAAATGCATACTTTCTACTTCTAGATGTGGCTCCTAGAGAAATCTTTCTACGTGTGCAAAGATTTTCAGTGCACTTGTTTGAAATAATGCAAAGTCAGAAACAACTAGAAGATCCATCGGTCATGGAATGCAGGCAGGTTAGGGGTCTGAGGACCAGGGTAAAAGTCTGGAATTGCCTACGAGGGCAGCAGGAAAGGGAGCTGACCCAGGACAAGTAAAAGGATTGCCGGGTAGCATCAAGAGGCCTGCTGACATGGGGCACCATGAATCTGGAGTGACTCCAACCCACAGAGGTGTGATATTTTCTCCTATGAAGAAGGCAAATAGTTCAAATGCCCTGGGGTTTATTCATTCATTCAACAAATATTTACAAGTGCCTACTAAGTGCCAGGCAGCGTTTCTAGGCTCTGGGATACAGCAGTGAACAAAATAAACAGTCCCTACTTTCATGGAGCTTGCATACTAGTGAGAGAGAAATAGGCAAACAGATAATGTATTGTCAGGTAAATGCTCTCAAGGTAAATAAAGCAGAATAAGAAGATAAAGAATGACAGAGGCACGGTTCAAATAAGATCAGGGAAGGTCTTTCCGTGGAGGTAACATTTGAATAGAGGTCTGAAGGAAGTAAAGTGAGCCACGTTGATATCTGGAAAAAGAGCATTCCTATTAGTGGGAACAGTGTGTGCAAAGGCCTTGGGGTAGGAGTGTGGTTTACTTGAAGATGGAGATTGGCAGGATGGATGTAGTGGAAGGACAGAGGTACAGAAACGTTAAATGTGCTAATTAAAGGGAAGTTGGAGTGATGGATTAGGTTACCTGGACCAAATAGGGAGGGAAGTGAGACTGGGGATGCTGATAAATGGATAGGAAGAGCGTAAGGTAAATGACAGGAAATTTTGGTGAGGTAAAAAAAGCAGGTATGATAGGAGTAAGGAAGAGAGGACTATTGACAGAAGGATAAGAGGATGTGGCCAGAGAATGGGAAGCTGGAGTTCACTGTATCAGAGAATGGCAATCCCAAGCAATGACAAGGCTCAAGATGCTGTTTGTGGTGTGGGAGGTTGAGGAGAAGTGGAGGAGAAAGGCTTTGAATTGAGGGGCTTGAACTTGAAGAACCAGGACATCAGGTAGATTGTTGAAAGGAAACTTGATGTCACGCAGGGTAACAGCAGACGTGAGGGGAAGAGGCAGCCATGAGCCACGATCCTCTCCACGACTGAGGAAGTGTTGGGAGGCAGATGGTGGGATCTATGACAAAGGCAGTAAGAGGACTGATAGGGAAATTCAACCTAGCAAGGGGGTCAGGGCAAGCTTCCCAGATGAAGTGACACTTGAGGTGAGACTTGAAGGAGAAGGAGTTCATGGGGCAAGAGAGGAAGGAAGGGCATTCCAGGTGGAGAAAAAAGAACAAGCAAAGGCCCTGTGGCTAGATGGGGCATGATGAATATTCGAGACTGATGGAAGGGCAGTGTGGTTGACATGGACCCAGTGAGGAGAGAGGCATAAGCTGATAGAGAAGTAAAAAGGGATCAGGCTACCAAAGACAGATGGTTGGGAGAGTGCCCAAGGACCACCAAATAGAGGCTTTATGTGGAATTGACTGGAACCTTGGTGAGCCACGGTGGTACTCTAACCACACGTAGTGCAAGGCCTCTGAGGGGGCAGCATAGGTTTGCACCATGACTTACTGAGCTTAGCGCTCAGCCAGGGCTCAGGATCTGACCCACTCTGTGCCCACAGAACCAAACCAAACTAACTGGCTCACAAGGGGCTCCAGCCAGGCGCACTGTGCCTCGCTAACAAAGTTCCTGGACCATAACCACCACCTTATTCCATGAGGAGAAGGAGCCTCCTGCTGGAAGGGAGCTGCCCACTGCATCCTCTAATCACGGCAAAGGGAAGCCCAACCCTCGCTCTGAGGGGATAAACCCCCTTCCTGCTGCCTGGCCAGCTGGGGGGTGAGGTTCTGGGTCTCATCACGGCAAAGACCAGCTTCTATGAAACTGACTCATGCCTCCACCCCCTGTGACCGCCCCTATATTTATACACATGCGCCCGCACACACCCTCCCCGGGACAGAGTCCAGAAGATGGGGGAGGGGTGCCTGCTTGGTTTATTTGCTTCCAGGGTTGACACTTCAACCCAGCTGATCTTTGCTATATTAACTGCCATTTCAGCAGTGCTGGATGCCAGGGGCAGAGAGGTCAAGGTACAGACGACACCCGTTTTCGCTGTAGTTACCTATTTGACTTCACCCACCCTCATACCGCATTGACTCTTTATGGCAAGCATGTTCTGAGATCTTCACAAACATGAACTCATTTAGTCCTCATCATCTTGCTAAGAAATTAGTCCTAGGGACGCCTGGGTGGCTCAGTTGGTTAAGCAACTGCCTTCGTCTCAGGTCATGATCCCGGGGTCCTGGGATCGAGCCCCGCATCGGGCTCCCCCTGCCCTGCAGGGAGCCTGCTTCTCCCTCTCCCTCTGCCTGCCACTCCCCCAGCTTGTGCTCTCTCTCTCTGTGTCAAATAAATAAATAAAGTCTTAAAAAAAAAAAAAAAAAGAACTGAGTCCTAGTATTACCGCATTTCACAGGTGAGGAAACTGTGGGCTCAAAGAAGCGAAGTCACTTGCCCGAGACCACGAAGCCAGTGGGTGACAGAGCTGGGACTGAAACCCCGGCAGTCTGGCTCCACTGGGGAAGGCAGGGCTGTCTGACCTAAAAGGCTGTCTTCGGGGTCCCTCCTCGGCATGACCCCATCAAGTCCACCTGCTCGCCCTTCAGGATGGCTATCACAGTGCACAAGGGGCTATAGGGCGTCTGGGGGGACATTTCCCCCATCCTCTGGTCTCTGGGAATCATGTCGTTCCCAGTCCTGGAATGGGGCTGAAGGGGACAGAGAAAAGACAGCGGGAGGGTCAGCGGTCCCAGAGCCACACAGGGTTCTCACAGTCCTCGTCCCTGGCCTATCCTCTAAGGCTGTGCCCTCTGCCTTTACTCCTGGAGGTGGAGTTCACTGAAGCTCCTCACTCATTTCAGTTCCCCTCCTTCAGGGAGTCCCATGAAGACCCCCTTCCCCTCTTCCAAATGGGTCTATTTTATTGTATTTGGATGGATTACTTGAAAGCCACCTTACACTTAAACTTGTGGATGGGAGCAGAGTGTAAATACACTAAAAATAAAATCAAAAGTTTGCCTCTGGGGCCCCTCATTGGGACCTTGCCAATGGCTAGGTAAGTACCTGTCCATTGGGTCTGTTTGGCTCTCGGAAGTATTGCTTTCTGGCCGAGCGTTCTAGAGACATTTACTGGGAGCTGCCTATAGGCGCTGGTGCAGCGAGCTGCCCGCTGGTGCCCTGCGTGTGGAGACGAGCTGCCCGCTGGTGCCCTGCGTGTGGAGACGAGGGCTGGGCCCGTATTCCCCACTTCCCCTGTAGGGACTCATGCTGGTTAGGAGTGATCCATACTTCAGGGGAACCAAAGCCTTGTTCTAGAAGCTGTGGCAGAAAGGACATGTCCAGTTCACCAAATGCATCTTCTGGGAGCCCCCAAACTCCCCTTTTTCAGTCTTTTTCCCTCGTCAGTGGCATGCCCTGATCCCTCCAAATGGGGCCTTCATTCCCTCCCACGTAGGAATGGCTCCAAGGGCTGAGTGGTGAGTGGGCGCCCCCCCCATCCCAGCCATCCCGGGAGAAGGGCGGGCTTCCTCAGCCAGTGGCTGGCGGCTCTTTTACAGAGTGGGCTCTCCTGAGGGGACTCACCCCAGCTGAAGAAAGTAGCTCCCCAGCTGCAACCAGCTTCCCCGAGGCGTGCAGTGGGGCTTCCCAAACACTAGGGAGAGAGGACACTGGCTTTTTCCGAGACAGGCCAGCTCAGAGGAGGAGGAAGGATAAACATTCCTCTCGGAGCCAGAGCCTGGGGTGGGGGAGCTAATGGGAAACAGCTTGCTGGAAGGAGGGGGACAGAATTCGGGAATGACGGGGGCAGGCTGCTGAAGAGGGGGCGGGGGGAGGAGCAGGCTGATGGAGACCAGCGGCTGCTCTTCTGCCCTGGGGATCTTTGGACTTCGCACGGGGCAGGCTCGGAGAGCGCGAGCTTTCCCACCCACCCGGACTCCCGGACTCCCGACGCCCGACTCCCCGGAGCCCTCAGATACAGGAGACCAGAGCAGGACTCTCCATCCCCTGGCCGGACGCCTCCTCCCCATCGCCAGCCCCAGCCCCCTGGCTGCTCCTGTCCTGGGAAGGCCTGGAGGAAGAGGCCAGGGAAACAGCCCTGCCCCTTCTCCCCCGTCCCTCCATCCACCCAGCACCAGCATCTGGAGACCCCATGGCCCGGGCTCGCTGGGGCTGCTGCCCCTGGCTTGTCCTCCTCTGTGGTATGTGCATCCTGGTCCCTCCCTCCCACGCCGGGAGGGCAGGTCCAGCTGGAGAGCAGCTCTGGCCTCTCCCCTCTGGGCTCAGAAAGGGTTGGAGGAAGGGCTGGGGCCCAGGTTCTCTCTTTCTCTCTTGGTCCTCCTCTCTGTCTTGAGAAAGAGGAACCCCGGGGCCAGTCCTTGGGGCCCTCCAGACTCAGGTCAAGTCTGGCTTGGCACCTTTGCATTCCCACCTGTTAAAGAAAAGATGATTCTGGTACTTGTTAAGAGTAGGGAAGACTTTATTCAAAACTATTGCAATAAGGGCACTGCAATAGGGGAGAAAGATCAGGCTCAACTCTGAACATAGCAAAGATGGCTGAGGACTTACAGCCAATGAATAGAGGGAGGGGGACGGTGGATGGAAAATTACTAAGAGGAGACATCAGGGGTGGGGGGGTTCTCACTAAGCCAACTTAATAGGATTCTTGCTGGAGGCAGGCCAGGGTGAACAGATACGAAGGGTGAAGGATGAGGAATTTGATCAGATAGCAAAGGTGATCAGATATTAAGGGTGGGGGATTGTCTCTAAACTGGCTTAGCAAGATTCTTATTGAGGACTGGGTGACGCAGGCCCAGCAAGGACAGGATGGACATGGACCAAGTCAAATCCAAGTAAAGAAGAGGTTCGAAGGAGCCTAACTCCTCTGGTGCCCTGTTTTCCTCTTTGGTCACAACGAGATGCCCAGCTCAGTGCCCTCCACACCCACTCCACCCCCAGCCTTAGGGAAGCCTCCCTTCCCTTCCTTCTCCGTCAGCAGGACCCAGCTCATTCAGTCAGCACCCAATTCCTGAGCACCTCCCCAATGCCAGGCCCTGTGTCAGGGAGCACAGAGAGATTCAGCTGCACAGCCTGCCCTTGGGAGCCACAGCCCCGGCGTCAGAGAACAGCAATCTGGGTGTCCCGAGGGACACAGGTTGGCGGAGTCTTGCTTCTCGTGTTGGCATCTCAGCATCACCATTTTGCCAACGATCTGTTCCTACAGAAACGGGATCATTTTCTTAGATCAACAGTATGGGTCTCATCTCCCCGCTGAGTTTATGAGACCAGGACAGCCGGGCAGGGTATTTATGGTGTTAGATGCTAGCCACCCTCCTCTCCGTAGCTCAGCCCACTCAGAAGGTAAAAGTACAGTGTCTCCCATACCCAGGCCCCCATTACGCTCTGAGGAGATCCCGCCAGAGGCGGGGGCTGGAGGGCAGGACTAGCAGAGACCACAGGACTTCCGGGGCTGGAAGGCCCCGAGCCTGTAGGACTTGGCCCAGTGTCTGACACGCAGTAGGTACTCAGGAAATGTTTGCCAGTGGATGCTGGGTGACTCTCCTTGGGTCACACCGAATTTGGGGCAGAGCCCAAATTGGAAACTAAGTCTTCATATACTCTGTCCTTTCCGTGGAAGGGTTGACTTTTTGTACTCAGACGGCCCGGGTTCAAATCCCTGCTTTACCACTGACTCACTGTGGCAAACTTGGACGAGTTACCAAACCTATCTGGGCTTTAGCCTTCTCCTCTATAGAAAACAGACGGTAATACCCACCTCACGGGCTTGTTGCAAGTACAGAATAAGATACTATAGATAAATTACCGAGCTCTGGCACATAGTAGAAGATCTTTAAATGCTAACCTACCTTTCTCCACCAGGCGACGGTGTCAGACTGGGATCAACTGTTTTATGTATTTAAAATGGGCCTGGAATGAGAGCCAGAGATTTGGATTGTAATAAATGGCACAAGTGGGCCTTGAATTTAAGTAAACCCAATATATATAAAATTAGATTTATAGAGGGTAAAATGAAGGTGGGGTGATTATTTAGCGAGATCCTCTAGAGCATTTCAAAGAAAATTTGATTACAACAATTTAATTTACCCACAACAGTTCGGTAAACCCCGAAAAGACCCAATTAGATTAGAAGGGAAAAATTGATTTAATGAGCACTAAAACCCCTGCAAAAGTGGCAATCACTTGTCGATGAAACAGGTTTCCTTGATTGTGACCCAGGGTGCCAACCCATTCCGCCTAATTTCCTATGAAATGTGATTTTTTTTTTTTTAAAGATTTTACTTATTTGTCAGAGAGAGAGAGACAGCGAGAGAGGGAACACAAGCAGGGGGAGTGGGAGAGGGAGAAGCAGGCTTCCCGCTGAGCAGGGAGCCCGACGCGGGGCTCGATCCCAGGACACTGGGATCATGACCTGAGCCGAAGGCAGACGCCCAACGACTGAGCCACCCAGGTGCCCCGAAATGTGATTATTTTTATCCTCGAGTTGGACAGCACTGCTTGTTTAAAAGGATGGAGGCCCGGTGGGGACGGGGAGTGCGATTTAGGAGACCAAGTCCCTGTGCTCTCTAGAAGCTAACTGGTCTCCAAGTGACCCTGAATTTTTTCCCCGGTTTCTAGCTTTGGGTGCCTGGGGCCACCCAAAACAAGTGAACCTGAGAGGAGAGGATGTGAGAAACTGTTCCCTCAGCCCTCCGGTAAGGCCCCGCCCCGGCCCCGCCCCGGCCCCGCCCCTCAGCTCCCATCTCCTCCCAACGCCCATTGGCTCAGTTGCTGGCCTTTCCCTCTACGAGCCTTTCTCCTGACTTCCGGACTCTGGGGCCCCTGTTTCTGATTAACATCCCTCAGGGCGAGCAGCACATTCTCAGGTGTCTGACATCCCCCATCCCTCCCTCCTACCCACCCACCTATCCCTCAGCAGGTTATCTACTTCCGTCCTGGCCTGGGCCGCCCCACTGTGGGGGGAGGGCGGGAAGGAGGGTGGAGGCCCCTAGCTAGCCTTTGGCGGAGGCTAGGCAGAGGCAAGCAGGAGGATGGGAGGAAAGAAAACAAAAGTTCTAAAGGAACAGCGCAGAGGGAGGCACAGAAGGGAGGAGGGAGGAAGACAGAGAACTAGAAAAGCCGGTGGAAAGGAGGAGAGCGAGGCCTAGGGTGTGACTGGGGAGAAGGCCAGGCATATTGGAGCTGAAAGGTCAGCAGCTTCCTACCTGGAGACCAGAAGATTCTTTCCACAACCAGATTAGGGCGAAAGAGCTTCCTCAGGCCGGGGCAGGCCAGAGGTGAAAGCTGGTGGGCTGCCAGCAGTCCCCTAAGCCTCAGGCCCAATGGGGTACATCTGCTTGCAGCATCAACTTTATGAGACCACTGGGGCAGGCAGGTGGGTAGGCTTTTATATGAAAACAAACATGGCTATGTCATTGAGCAGAAGGTAAAACAAAACAAAAAACCCACACTTTTTTTTAATTAATTAAATTTTAAAAATTTTTTAAATTTTTTAAAAATTAAAAAAATTAAAAATTAAAAAATTTTTAAAAATAAATTTTAAAAAATAATTTTTAAATTTTTTTTTAAAGATTTTATTTCTTTATTTGACAGAGAGACACAACAAGAGAGGGAACACAAGCAGGGGGAGCGGGAGAGGGAGAAGCAGACTTCCCGCTGAGCAGGGAGCCCGATGCCGGGCTCGATCCCAGGACCCCGGGATCATGACCCGAGCCAAAGGCAGACGCTTAACGACTGAACCACCCAGGCGCCCCACACATTTTTCATTTTAAAGATAAACCAGCCTTTAAAGAAATGTCTGGCTTAGAGGGGGATCTTTCTGGATAATGTCCCAAACTCCTGGGGGTACTCATTCACTCCCCTCTGCCATTTGGGACCAGTGAGTGGAAACTCGAAAAAGTCCCCAACGTAGGATTGCCAGATGAAATACAAGGAGCCCAGTTACATCTGAATTTCAAATAATGAATATGTGTTTTAGTTTAAGTATGCCCCAAATAGCACATGGGACATACTTATTCTAAAACATTGTATGTTGCTTATCTGAAATTCAAATGTGACTGGATGGATATCCTGTATTTTGATTTGCTAAATTGGCACCTCTGCCTCCAAGGTATCCCGAGAAAGACCGTCCCTCTAACCTGGCCCAGTGCCAGGGCTCGGCTTCCCACAGTTCTCAGCCATGCCCCCATCCCAGACTCAGGTCCCTTTTTTGTCACAAGGAGTTCCTCTCCAAGTTCTTCAACACCTCCATCTCTGCTCAGCCCAGGCCCCTTAATCTAGACTAACCCGTAACATCAGCTGCCGCCCCGTTCCCCTCCGGGCTGGCCCAGCCTACCTACCCCCAGCACCTGCCTAAGGAGAAGGTGGCAGCCCCTCCACACGCTGGGGCCTGGGCATGATTCTCTCTAAACAGTGTGTGTCTTGGTGTCTTCCTGTCACCTGTCAGTACCTTCCAGTTACTGCGGTCAATACCACGGCGCAGCTCACAGCCCTCCGCCAGCAGATGCACGTCCACAATCTTTCTGCCTACATCATCCCCGAAACGGATGCCCACATGGTGAGGGACAGCTCCTCCCCCACCCTTGCCCTCTGCTATCCTGGGTCGACCACCAATGAGAACAGGTCACAAACCAGAGGCACTTAAGTCTCAGAAGATGAAGGCAGAGAAAGGATTCAAAAGGCAAAGGGAAGGAAGGAGGTGGCTTGGACATGGGAGTTTTAAGGCAGCTGAGAGAATGTATTCCTTTACATGACTTCGGGCAATGAAACTGCCAACAAGTTCAGAATCGATTTTGATCAATTCTTAGATGGCAGATCCAGAATGAATGTTTAGGGTACTCTGGCCCTAGGAGGTTAGAGTGTGGGCTAGGAATTGGACTGGAGGAATTCGAACCTTCCCATAACCTGATGGATGGAGCATTGGAATGATCCAGAGGCCCGGGTGACACGAGTTTGAGGTGTAGGTTGGGGGAGGGGGGCAGACAGGAAACAAGATTGTCTGAGTAAGAACTGCTTTCCCCCAAGCAGCGCCCCTGCGCACCCAACCCACCCTTTCCCCACCACTGGTCCCACCTCCATCCCATCCACCTTCCCAGCACTAGCCTGTTGGGAAGAGAAGGCATTGTCAGTGTTAATAAGATGGTTTGAGTTTGTTTTCCCACCTCGGGAAACTTCTCTGTTTCCCACCTGTCTCAACGTCTCTGAGCCTCAGTTTCCTCTTCTGCAAAATGGAAATATTGAGATCTGTCTCGAAGGATGATGATGATCAAAATACAATAATGTGTGAAGCCCTCTGCAGAAGTTCTTGATGATGTACCCAGTGTACTGTACTGGGGAAGGGCGGGACAGCTGGAGGGGAGAACCCAGAAGAACCAGAAGACATGATCTCAGACTGCACAGAATTTGCGTTCTGGCCAGGGAGATGAGATTCTTTGGCTGTTCTGCCCAGTGCTGGACTATGGGATTTAGACTCCGAGAAATACAGCTGTCCAAAGGAAGGGGAGATCTGAGGTCCGGAGGAGTGACAGAGGACTTCCTGGAAGAGGTGCCCAGTGTGCCTGGGCTTGGATTCAACCAGACAGAAAGAACTGGGATGTGGTTGGGGGAGTCTTCCATGGGGTGTGGGGGGGTCTAACTCCATGAAAACAGCTAACGATGGTGTTACTGATTTCCTAGAGTGAGTACATCGGCAATCGCGACAAGAGGCGTGCGTGGATTACGGGCTTTACAGGGTCTGCCGGTGAGAGCCATTTCCCAGCCCCTCTTGCTTCTGTGGGTAGACCCAGACGTGGTCACAGAGGCTCTGATATGGCCGGTTCTCAGAAGCCAGGACGCCAGGACCTAGTGTCCAGAGGCTCTGCCTGCCCTCCACCACTCTGAAAAGGGTTGCCAGGGCACACATCATAGCCCACCAGTCACACTTCTGCACGAGGCAGATGGCCCTCCCCGCTTTGTTCCTGCGCTTACTGTCCCTGCGGCAGCCAGGCCTAGCTTAGCACACCCTGGGCGCCATTTCTGGAACAGATGCTATGTCCACATCCAGCCACTAGGGGCCCGCTGATTCCCTTCACACATGGCTCACTTGGGGACACCTCCTGTAGCCAAATGAGATGCAAACACAGAGGCCCTTTATGGGGTCCCAGTTTCTGAAGGGGCCTTCCAGCCTGATCCCGGCCCCTTGAATGAAATCCAAGCTTCCCTTGCTGATCCTTAAACATTCTTCCCCTGGGCTTCACGCTCCCTTGCCTTACCCATCCCTGCCGAAATCCCTGGGTTTGGCTCCTCTGCCTGTCTTCAGCTAAGCCCCTGGTTTAGTGGCCCTATCAGCCACCGAGTCTTGATACTAGCTACCACACCATCTTTCCTGAGAGCACCTACATGCAGCATTGACTCTTTGGGACTGCCAGAAGTGGACCCCACTCGTCCCTCCTTAGGAGAGGCCCTCAACACAAAGCAGAGATGCCCAGGCTGGCTTCCCCCAGGGCTCCCCTTAATGTCACCTGCCTCACTTCTTTGCAACGGAGGAGAGAAGTTCTTTCCAGAGGCCCCTTGTGACATTCTCAGAGCCAGCACCATATTGCCCATGCATTACCACCTTCCCCACCTTCATCCTCACCTCCAAGTTTCTCTGTTCTGCCCCAGGAACTGCAGTGGTGACCATGGGGAAGGCAGGTCTCTGGACTGACAGTCGTTACTGGACCCAGGCTGAGCGGCAGATGGACTGCAACTGGGAGCTACATAAAGAAGGTAAAAGGGTCGCATGTCCCCCAAACTCTGAAACCTGGACTAGGTTCAAGAAGGCACAGGTAAGAGGATGCATGCAAAGCCATGATGGGCCTCTATGGGAGACTCTGGAAATCTGAAGCCATCCCTAACCTTTGAGGCTAACATCAAGGAGGACAGATATGGTAGGACTGTCATAGACAGAAATCTGACTGGAAGGCCTGGGGCTGGCTCTGGAGGTGACTCTACGTTCTTTCCTGTCTTCCTCTCAGTTGACATAGCTTCCATCACCACCTGGCTCCTCACTGAGGTTCCTGCTGGAGGGAGTGTGGGCTTCGACCCCTTTCTCTTCTCCGTTGGTATGTTCTTCCCTCATCCCTGCATTTGTCCACACCAACAAGGGTGACTCAGCCCCTCTGGGATGTAAAGAAGCATACCTTGGTAGATGGAGGGACAGGATGACTCTAAAGATAGAGTGTCTGAAGCTGTAGTTGCCAAATATTTTGCAACAAAAATTTGTTCATGGATTGTGAAATGAAAATACATTTAAAAGAATGAATGCAGATTTTTTTTTTTTTAAAAGTCATGAGTACAGAGACCCAACCTAGAAGACTTGGGGAATCGTTAAGATCTAGCAGACAATAGGCCAGGATGTTCTTGAACCCAGAACTGTCCTCTGTGCTCTGGAGCTCTACCAATTATGGCACTGGAATCATTTGGGAGCCCTCTTCTGGAAGGCAGCTTGGAAGGTCAAAGGAGTTCAGTGGGTTTCTGAGCAAAGGAGCATGGTCCCCTCCCCGCCCTAGGAATACAGCTCCCTGAGCTCTGGGGTCCCAGCCAGTTGGCCAGCCTGCCCCCAAGGGTGGAGTCTTCATGAATATGTACCTAAAGGCTCCCCCTTCAGAACTGGCTTCTTTGCCAGCCTTTCTGATGATGTGAACATCGCCATTCCTTTGGGCCGTGGCACTGATGCTCAGTTAAAATGGATAGTCCTGAGAAGAGGGCCCCACAGCCATTGGCACTTGAAAAGATAGGCCTAGCCAGTTGGCTGTGGGCAGTGTTGGGGTGGGCCCCAGGCAATGAGAGGCGGCTGGGAGGCCACACCCCAGGAGGACCAGCCTGCTTGGGCCTGCTCTGGGCCGCTGAGGTAGCAGCAGTGGAGTGGAAGGCAGAGCAGACAAGGACTAATTTTGCCGGAGTCACAGTTTTTCCTGAGGTGTAAATAGGCAGGGGACGAGTGACGGCTTCCTGTCTCTGCAGGTTCCTGGGAGAGTTATGACATGGCCCTCAAAAACTCTAACATACAACTGGTGTCCATCACAGCCAACCTTGTGGACCTGGCGTGGGGGTCACAGAAGCCTCTGGTTCCAAGCCAGCCCATTTATGCCCTGAAGGACGCATTCACAGGTGCTTCCCTAAGCTCCTTCTTCCCAGCTTGAAGCAACACGGGTCCCCACTGCTGCTCCTTGGCTGAAAATGTTGTCCTGGGAATTACCCGAGCAGCGCCTCTCAAACCTTCCTGTGCACCCGAATTGCCTGGGATGCTTATTTAAAAAGCAGACGTCTGGGCCCCCTCATCTCAAAGAGTCTGAATCGAAAGGTCCTCAGACCATATTTAGAAAATGCTGGAATAGATAGTGTTAGGATTTGAAGCAAGAGGGAGCAGGAAGGGAAGAAACAAGGGAGTCGGAGCAAGATTAAAAAAACAACAAACAAAACCCTACCCCTTTGAAGAGAGAGAAAAAAAAACATGGTACGAGTTGCTTGTCTGGTAGTGGAGACCGGTTTGTATTGATTCATTCAAACCTTGACTTCCGGCCCTCCTGTAGTAAGATGATTGGGGTCAGGTGGGCCGGCTGACAAAGGAAGCATACCACTAAGCTCAGGGTCAATCCATGGCACAAATTAGGGTTCAGGTTTTGGCCAGACCACAAACAAAAGTTAACTGACCCCCCCAAATTCTAACATCGATAATCTTCATCTTGACGTCGTTGATACCATCTAAATACATCATAAAAGAACAGCATGCTCTATGATTCTGGTAAGTAGTAACTAAAATCCTGACCAGGACCAGGCTACTGATGATGAATCACCATCCTGGCCACCACCACCCGCTACCTCCCCAGGAATTCCGAAAGAGCCAACGGACATGGATTCCTAGGAATATTGGGCAATCCGAGAGGCCCCTTTCCGCACGCAGGTCCGTGCACATTTCTTGTTTGAAAAGGAGTCAAGAAAGCAGGAGGGAAATTTCAAAAAAGCAAGGATGATGAAACAAGCTAAAATTGTGCCCAATTTTCTTTATCCGTTCTGATAGAACTTGCAGAATCATTCTGCATCTCGAAAAAGTTTTTAAAGAAACTTGCTATCCAAGACTGTGTAATCATAAATAAAACTCATCCCTTTCAGATAAAGAAGGGCGAAGTTATGTCGGGAAGGGGAGGGGATAAAGGGGGGAAACCTTCCAGGGACTGAGGGAGAATTCATATGGGATTTGTCACTGCCCACAAGTGAGGGAATGCTGAGCCTTCATAGGCTGCTAGTCTTCAAGGAAAAGCCATCCAGAGCCGGAACTGGGCCTGGAAGCCCAAGCATAGAGTTCTTGAGTCTATAAGCTTACAGAGACAGGCGAGACTTTCTCTCCAGCAACTGATAGGCTTTAAAGGGGACAAAGGGCAAAGAGAAGAATGTGAAAAGTTAATTATTCAAAGATACCTGTGTGCATCAGGCAATTTAAATTGGCTTTCGTTTGTTGTCGCAGATTCAGGAAACTTGATAACAGGATTCTAAGCAAAAGAATCCAGAGAAGCCCCCATAGTGTATGATTCCATTTGTATGAAATATCCAGTATAGGCAAATCCATAGAGACGGAAAGCTGATGAATGGTTTCCAGGGGCTGAGCGGGGAGGGGAATGGGGAGTGACTGCTTCTGGCTGCAAGGTTTCCTTTCTGGATGATGAAAATGTTCTGGAATTAGATAGTGATGGTGGTTGCACAATCGTGTGAATGTTCTTAAAGCCACTGAATGAATTTTAGCCACTTTAAAATGGCTAAAATGATAAAATTTTACTGTATGTGTATTTTACCACAATAAAATAAAATAATCCTTAAAAAGTATCATACCCAAAGCTCTGGCTCTGGTTGAGTAGTTTTTCCCTGTTTGCATAAAGCTTTTTTAAATGGCGTTAAGTTACTTATGCCTAATCTCTGAGCCCAACTGGGGCCCTTAATGTTTATGACCTTCTGCCAGCAAATTCTGAGCCCTGCCTAGGGGCAGACACTTCATCTGCATTGCGGAGAGTAGGAATAAAAGATGAAAACTAGAACCAGGGTATAAGCATCCTAGAAAGGACAGCTCTGTGACACAGAGTTTCAGGACAAGTCTGGGGACTGACTGTGTTAGCAAGGGAGCCCAGAGTCCATATAGAGTAAGAGGGTGGGCCATGTAGTCAAACAGACCCGTGTGGAAATCTCAGCTCTACCCCTTGCTAGCTACGAAAACCTAGACGAGTCACTTTTCCTTCCCGAAGTCTTAATATCTATAAAATGGGTCAAAGAGGGATTAAAACCATGTTCAAGGACCTGTGGCTAATTAGGCACCAGGTTATTTCAGAAAAGAGGCTTGAACATGACCTAGCCTGATCCCTTCGCCCTTCAACTAAGGCTGCTCTCTTGATCTCTGTTCTGCATGCTTATTTATTGATCAGAAAGTTACACCGGGCTTACCATACACCAAGACACCGTTCCGTGTGCATTACAAATATTAATTCATTTGATCCCCATAACAACCCTATTGACTAGATACTATCATATGACAATCCATCCTCATTTTACGGGCATGCAAAATAAGACACAGAGAGGTTAAGTAATTTGTCCAAGATCGCACAGCTAGTAATGGCAGGGCCAGAACTGGAACACAGACAGTCGGTCCAGAGAGTCCATGTCCTTAACAGCTACACAGTGAGAGTTTGTTTGGAGGAAGGTTTCTGTTGCTTTGAGAGACATGGAAAACGGTTGCCCTAAGGAAGCCCTCTCAGGAACAGCGCGCCAAAGGGAAAGCACGTCGCTTATGCTTTCTTTGGGCTCCTTTGCTTCCAGGGAGCCCCTGGCAGGAGAAGGTAGCTGGCATCCGCAGCCAGATGCAGAAGCATCGCAAGGGCCCAACTGCCGTCCTTCTGTCGGCACTCGATGAGACGGCCTGTGAGTATGGACTCGTGGACACGGGGTGGGCACCTGGGTCCCCCCAACCCCGATGCCTCCTGGGCCCTGCAGCCCAGGACTCCGCCCCCAGTCACCATATACCCCGGCTTCACTCCGTGGCCATGGCCTATGGGAACTGAGAAAGCTAGGAGGCAGGAGATCACGTCTGTGGAATAAGAAAACCAGGAGGCCCGGAGCAAGCTGACCACAGCAGCAAAAGCTGTCTCACGAAGGGAAAGGGGCCCAGCTGACACCTGCCATCAGCCTGGCCACCAGCCCGGGGCGTTCATACCCCCAGCTTTAGCAGCCAGTGCCGCCTGATTCTGTCGCAGTGTGGCTCAGGGCTTCTGACCTGACCCCAGCTCTGGGCTTCAGATTTGCTGGGAACCCACTGAAACTATGCTGACTGCTGGCTGGGTATCTTCATTTTTCTTTTCTTTTTTTTTTTTTCCTTTTTTTTTTTATAAAGATTTTATTTATTTGACAGAGAGAGATAGCGAGAGCAGGAACACAAGCAGGGGGAGTGGGAGAGGGAGAAGCAGGCCTCCTGCGGAGCAGGGAGCCCGATGCGGGGCTCGATTCCAGGACCCTGGGATCATGACCTGAGCTGAAGGCAGACGCTTAACGACTGAGCCACCCAGGCGCCCCTGGGTATCTTCATTTTTCTGGGAGGAAGGGTCTGTAACTCTCATCAGCGCCTCAGAGACCTCCCCCCGCCAAAAAAAATACCTGAGAAACATTCAGAGGCAGATGTGCAGGCTTACTGCTGGGAATCTTTAGTGGGCCGGAGCAAACGGTGGGCCAAAGGTGGGACATGGACTTGCCTCAGGCAGATCAGCCTCAAAAAGTGCCCATCAATTCTCTTCCCCAGGGCTCTTCAACCTCCGCGGCAGTGACATCCCTTATAACCCCTTCTTCTATTCCTACACACTGCTCACGGACTCCTCTATCAGGTACGACTCTTCCTCGGCTTGCTCTCCGGGACTTCCCCCAACTTCCGCCCCTCACCTGCCCCACCGCTTACCCTGCCCTAACATGCAGCCCTCCCAGGAGCCTGCTGCCTGCCGCCTGCCCCCAAGCGGGGAAGCTTCCAGTCGGCTTTTCCTGACCCCTTGACCTCTGTTCCCACCCACTCCAAATCTGGTCTGCTTGGCTCCTTGGTGGGGTTCCTCTGACCTCCAAGAACGAAGGGATCCTTGTCCTTTGCACCGTCCTGAGAGACCCTCAGGACCCCCTCCTGGTCTCTCCTCCCCACCCAGGTTATTTGTAAACAAGAGTTGCCTTGACTCTGAGACCCGGAAGTACCTGAACTCCAGCTGCACGGGCTCCCTGTGTGTGCAACTCGAAGACTACAGCCAGGCCCGCAGCAGTGTCCGGACCTACGCCTCCGGAGACGTGAGGATCTGGATCGGGACCAGCTATACTACATACGGGCTCTACGAAGTGATACCTACGGTAGGTTTGCCAGGCCCCCGCCTGGGCCGGGCATCACCCCCCGCCCCCACTCCAGCCCTGGTAAGTCTCAACCTAAAGTGGGGCCACAGCCCCTCGGCCATTCAGGCAGTTGGTCAGTCCCCTTCTAGGCCTCCCTGGGAAGAGATGGAAAAAGAGGAAGCAGGTGTCTATCCACAGAGAGCTCAGAGGTTGTCAAGGAGACTAGACGGAGTACAGCTTGTAGGGCAGAGGCTCTGAGGTCGCCACACCTGAGACTGAGGCCTGGTTCTGCCCCGAACTGACTGCGTCATGACCTTGGACAAGTGACTTAGCTAGTCTGGACCTCTGTTTCCTCACCTGCAAAATGGCAGTACGAGCCCTGACGTCAGAGGAGTTGCTCTGGAGAGATTAGAGGAGATGGTGCATGTGAAGCCCGGTGCCTGGCACCCAGCAGGCGCTCCATAAATGTTCTCTCTTATGATATGGTATGTGCAGGAAACTCACGTTGTTAGAATAGCCCACTGAGTGGCAGGGGCTAGGCTCTGATCCATCCCAGAGCGCTGCTGGGATCCAGGGGCAGGGACGGAGGGAGGGAGGTAAAATTCAGCTGGACACAGAGACAGGGAGAGACCTAGGCAGCCAGAAAGCACAGGAAGGAAAGGTCATTGCCACTGTAGGGAATGGTAAGCCTCGCCTTAGCTGGGCCTTCCGGCCAATCCTTCTCAAACCCCACTGTGTCCTGGAGATGCTCCCCGACCTCCTCCTCTCTGCCCATGACAGGAGAAGCTCATAGGAGACACCTACTCCCCAGTGATGGTGACCAAGGCGGTGAAAAACAGCAAGGAGCAGGCCCTCCTCAGGGCCAGCCATGTAAGTCACGGGCAGGCGGCCTAGCCTGTTGGGAACTCCTGGTCTGATGAGTTAGAAAGGAGACCCTGCCAAGGAACCCGAAGAAGCTCTATGAAACAGAGAAGTGGACACCAGACTCCTGAGCACCCACCTGAGCTTCACCCCCTTATTCCCAGCCTGGTACCGTGGTCTAGAGCCTGGGCCCCAAAGCTAGAGTGTCTGAATTCGAATCCCAGCTCCTCTACCCACCTCCCAGCTGGGTGGCTTTGGGCAAGTTGTTTCACCTCCCTGGGCCTCAGTTACTTCATCTGCGAAATGAGTATCGTAACGGGAATCTACAGCGTAGGGTTGTGGTGAGGATTAAATTGATAGATAAACATACATGTTATATAATATATAATATCTATAAAATATATAAGTAATATTAATATTTTAATACATATAATAACTATATACATATAAATAGAAATATGTACTTATATAAGTATATAATGAGTTTATAAATATATAATTATATACATATAAACAGAATTATATACTTATGTAAGTATAATTATATTGAATTTTATATACATATATACACATATTGCTTTGATCACTGCCTGGCACATTCCAAGTGTTAAGTAAGTGTTTGCTGTCCTGATTTCCCCACCCTGGCAAGAGGATGGCTTGCTCTTTTGGATATTCCTGTTGAAACGAGAAGAAATCGCCTCACTTTACCAAACTTTTTCTTATAGAAAAGTGTAAACATATACGAAAGTAGAGAAACCAGCCTAATGATCGCCCGCCCCCTCACTCGGCTTCACCGCTTTGCGGCTTGTGGCCGGTTGGCCCACGTAAGGCCACATTCCTTGCCTACACGCCCAGCCTCTGTCGCTGGATGGTTTTAAAGCAAATCCCAGGTATCAGAAGGTTTCTTCTGTAGACACTTTAGCATCTCTAAAAGATAGCACTTCAGTAAGTATCTCTGAAAGATAAGAACTCTTTTCAAAACCTAACCACACTATGATCATATATAAACTTGCGCAAGAATCCCTTAACATCATCAAACAGTCGGGGACACCCTCGAGTGTGTGGAGCTCAGCTCCCGGGGCAGCCAGCTGATCCCCTTGATCCCGG
The DNA here is from genome assembly GCF_964656455.1 of Halichoerus grypus. NCBI lineage: Eukaryota > Metazoa > Chordata > Mammalia > Carnivora > Phocidae > Halichoerus > Halichoerus grypus. Next base: position 21,366,814 of record NC_135727.1, on the reverse strand, counting down.
AGCCCCGGCTGTGAGCACTCAGCCCGCCCCTCTGCTCTGCTCGCCTGCTCAGGTACGGGACGCGGTGGCTGTGATCCGCTACTTGGTCTGGCTGGAGAAGAACGTGCCCAAGGGCACGGTGGATGAGTTCTCAGGGGCAGAGCTGCTGGACCAGTTCCGCGGGTGAAGAACCACCTCCTTGTATTGCAGGGCGCGGGGAGGGGGGCTCTCTGGAACAAGGAGTAATAGGTCCTTGGGTAGTCGGGCAGCTGGACAGGGCGTGTTCCACGACAGTCCCCGGCCCCCTGCTGAAAGCGGGACAACTAGAAGGGCCACAACCCATCAGTGCCCCCTAGTGTCTGCTTCAGGCACAGACCCTCTCTCGGTTGGGGGGGGGGGTTGCGTGGAGGCTGGGTCAGGCCAAGTGGGGCTCCTGGACCACTTGAAAATATCAAGTTGGGGAGGGACGTTCCCGGAGGGCACGCTTGGCCCAGGCCATAAGCATACTGTAGGTTTGAGGCGCAGGATGCTGCTCTGGGGCTGGGGAAGCTTTCAGACACGAGGAGTTAGGTTTCTTTACTCTGGCTTTACCACAAACTTGCTGTGGGACAATGGGCCTTGGCTTCCCCATCTGAGAAATGGAGGTGGAGGGGGATAATTGGTGTCTACAGTCCCTCCTTCTCTGACCTTGAAGGCTCCGTCACCGACAGACTGGAGCCTGGGAAGATGGCACCGGGAGGTGGCGCTGGGAGCGCCAAACGGAGTCTGGCTGAGGTAGAGGCAGCCATGACCTTCATTTGCCCTGGTTCGATATCCTGGGCCCAGCCTAGCTTCTGAGCCCGTCTGTTGACCGTTCCTGCCTTGTACTTTCTAGAGAGGAAGCATTCTCCTCGGGACCCAGTTTCGAAACCATCTCTGCTAGTGGCCTGAACGCTGCCTTGGCCCACTACAGGTACTTCAGGAGAAGGAATCTTCTAGGGCCCTGTGGGGCAGGATCCTGGGGTATGTGCAGGGGGGTAGGGGGGTGTGAAGGAGGGAATGCTCGGGGACCCAAGTCCACATGTAAGGTCTGAGGCCTTCAGTACTGTGGGGGCTACTGGTGGGCAGTGGAGCTCAGTCAGGGATCAGGAGTCTTCTGGAAATGAAAAGGCCCAAGCAGTTTTCTACCACAAAAGGCTGAGACTTTGTGAGCACACAGGGCTGAGGGATCTGGAAGGGAGGCAGGGCTGCTGTTGGTTTTCCTTGGCTTCCTGTGAGTTATTTATATTAGCTAATTCTTAAAGCTCTCGAATACACAGGGAGAAAGGCCTGTTTACTCAGCCTGGGCCAACAAAGGTGGGCCCAGAGGTGGGCCCAAAGGTGGGCTAACCAGATGTTTGGCTCCATAGAAAACAAACACCTGCAGGCCTGCCTGATGGAATTTGGGGACCCAAGCTGACCAGAATGCCTCAGCCTGGCACAAGCACAGCAGGAAGAGATCAGACGCCCTCCATGGGCCAGCCTGGCCTCTCCCAGAATTCCCTCCCCTAGAGTCTCCCAAGCCTACAGCTGCGTTGGCCCAGCCCGTTTTGCCTCCTAGAGAGTAGCAGGGGAGGAACTCCTTGGCCCTACCAACTCTTGCTCTCCAGCCCCACCCTCGAGGACCCCCCTTCCCCTTCCTGTGTCTTGGCTTCTCAGGGCCCTCTGCTCTCAGGGGCCACAGAAAGTTAGAGAGAGAGCACTGGACTGAGCATCTGGGTCCAGGCCCAGCTCCTTCCCAGCTTTACCACACAGGCCTCTACAAGCCCCCGAGCCTCTGCAGGCCTGCGGCTCCTTACGTAGGGGGAGATGGCAGCCTTGGATGCTCTCTGAGGCTCTCCAGGCTCCCGCATTCCGGGCTCCTTCCTTTCTCCCCTTCCTGGGATCCTTGCTCGGTGAGGTACCAGATCAACAGTTGTGCACTGAGTACGTTTGCGGCATCAACCGAGTACTCCCCCAGGGCCCTTGGGGAAATAAGGGATGAGGGGTTCCCCTGCTTCCACTCAGGGCCCCCTACCCTGCACAGTGCAGGCTTAGGCTGCCCCCTTCTCAGTGGCTCTCCCCTTCCTAGTCCGACCAAGGAGCAGCACCAGAAGCTGTCTTCAGATGAGATGTACCTGCTGGATTCTGGGGGGCAATACTGGTATGTATTCCCCACCCTGCCCTGGCCGACTACCTCAGCTCAGACATCCGGGGCTTCCCAAGAGCCGGCCGCAGCTCCCCTTCCTGGGTGTGAATCCTCTGTCTGAGAACGGAGAGCCCTGGTGGAATGAGCCTGAGCATTGTTCCCATTTGCGCACCCGGGGACCCCTGCACAGTGGGAAACACACGGAAGCCAAAATGGTGGGGCTGCCCGTGCAGCAGCTCTGTGTGAATCAGGAAACACCTCTCCTTGCTCAAGTAAAATGTTCTTGGAGCCCGCATATCATGACACAGTCCGAGCGGCCATGCTTAGCAGCCCTGCCTGGCCCCACAGGGGCCGCACGCACATTCTCACCTACTCACACGCACCCCGGACATGGTCCCCACACCACCAGCAGCAGGCATTCTCCCCGCACCGCACAGACCAGGTGACCACGTCGGCTTGGGGTGGGGGGGCAAGATCAGGCCTCTGAGAGCAGCAAGCAGTCGCAGGGGATGCCTGGAGCCCAGCCGGAACAGGGCACACCTAGCCGCACGGGCGTGCGTCTGTGAGTAGATATGCGTGAGTGTGTGCGTGACCATGCCGGGTTATGTAGGAGGGCCCTCTCCCCCTGCTCCGAGACCCCACGATCTATGTGTCCACCCGTGTGCCCTCATTGGCATTCCTATATAACCACGAAGTGCCTGTGCTACCCTTGTACAGTGCACAATCTGAACACCTAGACAGGACAGCCATGCAGAATAGGCTAACCCCAGTTTTTCCAAATGTGTGACCAATCGTTCACACAGAAGTTGAGATGAGATGAGCCAGTAGATTCTCTTTTTCCCCTTCTCAGCTAGGAAGCAAGTGGACTGCGGAAAGCTTGGGCGGGGCTGGTGGGGGGAGGAAGGGGTGTGCTGAACTGATGGAGGAGCAAGGAGTCCTTTCAAACCGGTTCCCCTTCTCTATCCCGCGGAGATGGTCAATGTGCTAATGACAACGGCTCTTCGCTTGTTCCGAGCGCAGCTCTGGGAGCTAACGCGAGAGCTTAGCCTAGCAGCCTTTGCAGTTTGGCGTTGTGCGTACTGTGTACTTGAGATGGCCAGTGTGCAAAGAGGAAGTGGATTTGTGGGGCGTTGCTGGATTGGGGCACGCTCTGAGCAGGGTGAGGCCGGGGAAATGGTCACCTCACTTCCTCTTCTCTCCTTCTTTAAGAAGTCTGCCACGCCCTGTGACCTGTTCCCAGGGAGGAATCCCCAGGGCCCTGGGACCATTTCTCCCCTCCCCCTCCCTGGTGGTGGCCACAGGGGCCATCTGGGGGCACAGCTGCCGCTGGTGGTTGGGAGTCAGACTTTTTGGCTTCTGGCTTCAGTTCCCTAGGACTCTGAGCAAGTCCTTGGGTCAGATCCATGTTTACAAGGAGAGGACTGTGGGGAGAGTCATTGTTTGCTCCAGGCCTGGCTTCACTGAGGCTCAGAAAGGGAGATGGCTCATGGCCTCAATTGCCTCATCTGGGAAATGAGGATAATGTGGCCTCTTCTGCTACCCTTCCCAGGGAGCTGCAAAAGTGTTCTAGAAATGGTAAATATATGAATGTGTAGGAGTGTGATGATCTCTCTGAACCTCAGTTTCTCCACTGGTAAAAATGGGACGTTCCCCTCCCTCCTGCCTCCCTGAAAGCCTGGAAGAAACTTTGCTTTGAAAGCCAGGCTGACCCAAGAAACTCAGATTTATAAAACAGCCAAAATAAGTGGTATGGGGGTGGAGTATGCATGTGGGGGATCAGGATTGTCAGACAATACAGCGATTTTGAACTTAATAGCTTTGCAGAGTCCCTTTATGCACAGATGTGGAGGATGGGAACTTGATGGTAGCATCTATGTTCTTCCTTTACCCCTAACCCACCTCACCCCCACCCCATTCCTGCCACTCAAACCCCGGTGGAAAGCACACGGGAAGCACACAGCCACGATCCCAACCCCCAAGTATTCAGCAGAGCTGTATATGTTGATTTTCCTTGCCCGCAGGGACGGAACCACAGACATCACCAGAACAGTCCACTGGGGTACCCCCTCTGCTTTCCAAAAGGTAAACATTGGACCCAGAATTCCCCTACCCACCTTTACCCAAGGGACATCCAAGCAATCACTCCAGCAAGAGCCTTTCATTTTACAGAGGCTAAAACTGAGGCCCAGAGAGGTTAAGTAGTTTGCCCGGAGTCACACAGCAAGTTAGAACCAGAAAACCCAATGCTCCTGGCTACTTCCCCAGAGATCTTTCAGCCCTCCAACAGGGCTCAGCTGAAGCTCTTCATCATCCCATTTCAGTAAATCAGTGAACAAATGCTGCTGTCTGCGTACCTAGCCCTGTGCGCAGCAGAAAGGAGGGAAACAGGCGTTCCGGGCAGAGAGAAACAGCACAGGCAGGCTCAGACGTGGAGGTGGAAAGGTGCTGGAGGTTTTCAGAAAGCAGCGAGGACTGGTCCACCTGGCGCTGAGGCTGGGACATCCTCTGTGTGCACCGGGGGCCTCTGGGTGGGTGAGGAGCAGGGGGCCGCATTCGTGCATTCAGCAAGCAGACTGTGGCTTGGATGTGGTGCTGGAAAGAGAGAAAAAACAAAAGCTGGCCAGGCCTCGAGGAGCTCACAATTTAGTGGGTTGAGTCTCCAGGCTGTCCTGCACAGGATGACAAGCCTGTGTGTGTGTGTGTGTGTGTGTGTGTGTGTGTGTGTGTGTGTGTGTGTGATGAAAGGGACTGACCACATTGCCACAAGGAGTGAAGAGGTCGCTGTCAGCCCACCTCCCTCCCTTTATCCACAAGGTGAACCAGCCCAAGTAAGCAAGGCTGACCTGCCAGATTATGAGGCCCCAACCCAAACATAAGGCCTTAAGAAAACGGAAGGATGATCGTAACAGTAATAAGGGCGCTGACCTCTATTTGAACATTTACTCTGTTTGAAGCACCTTATGTGCATGAGTCTACCTACTCCTCCCAACAGCCTTATGAGCTGGTACTGTGAGCATTCCATTACAAATGAGGAAACTGAGGCACAGAGCGGTTAAAGTTGCTTACCCAAGGTCTCAGAGTTTGTGAGTGGCCAAGTCAGGACTCTAGCTCAGGGAGTTTGCCTCCCAACTCCCTTCTGTCAGGCCTCAGCCCACCACCATATATAAGCATCCCTTGTGGACCAGCCAAAGAGAATCACATGGACCAAACTCCAGCTTTCAACAGGTACCCCTCAGCTGCTTCTGACCATTTTCCAGAACCTGGATGACCACACATGACCATGCACCTCCCCCCCAACACAGCCCCCCTGTAGGCCTGGGAGCTGGAAACTCCCAAGATCCTCCTCTTACGCAGCATGTTACCTCTCCCTCTCCCCATCAGGAGGCATATACCCGCGTGTTGATAGGAAATATCGATCTGTCCAGACTCGTCTTTCCTGCTAGTACATCAGGTGGGTTTTAGAAACCAGGCTGGACCCAGAGACTCAGGCCCTGGTTTCACTGGACCCAGACAGCCACCCTGGGAGGCTAGTGGGGCAGGGATTATATCATCATCCCATCCATTATATAGATGAGAAAATCCAGCCCAGAGAGTGAAAGCAACTTGTCCAAGGTCACACAGAGGGGTCACTGGGAGAGCCAAGCCTTGAACCCAGGCCTCCTGCCTCCTAATCTAATACTATAGCTCATTGGGGAGGGGGAGGTCACTGTGGGTTATAGCAGTCATGGGAGGATTTCTGGGGGAAGCAGGTATCCTGATAGATGGGGAGAAACTATAGTAGAGTCATCAGTGCAGGTAATGTAGGTACGATGTAGAATGTGCTAGAAAAAGTGCTTGCTAACCTGCCTCTCAGGAGCGACTCTCCACAGGTACCATCTTGGTAGTTGGCTCTGGGACAAGAGAGCAGGAAGGGGCAAAGCAGACTGTCTGGGGTCCAGCCGACTGATTAGGCCCATCTCTCTTCCAGGGAGAATGATGGAGATCTTTGCCCGCAGAGCCTTGTGGGATGTTGGGCTCAATTATGGTCACGGGACAGGCCATGGCATTGGCAACTTCCTGGGTGTGCACGAGTGTAGGTGTCTCTTCTACACTTCCCTGGGGTCCCCCCTCTTATGAAGGAGGTAGAGCATTTCACAGGTATGGAAATGACTAAGACCCGCAGAGATGAAGTGACCCACCCAGGGTTACCCAGCTTGTGGGAGGTGATGCTCCACAAGGTGAGTGAGAAATGGTAGCAACTGGCCCTTCCTGCTGCCTGCTTGGCATCAGGGAGGGCCTCAGAGGGAAGAGTGGCAGGTCAAGGCCTAGCGGTTGGCTGGCATAGACTTCAGAGTAATAAAAAGCAGAGCCAATCTGGTCTCCATACCAGCCCCAGGTAGACAATGATGTGGTGGACAAGTGCTGCTAGAGATGCCCCAGGGTTCCCCCAGTTACCTGCCCCTCCCCAGAGCCTGCTAGTTTCCAAGCTGGTGAGTATGGGAGAGTTGACACCATGCCTACATCTCTTTTTCCAGGGCCAGTGGGATTCCAGTCTGGCAATATCCCCATGGCCAAGGGCATGTTCACTTCCATCGGTATGGCTCTTGGGCTCTTCTACCCCCCTCCCCACCCTAAGACCAGCCCAGGACTGCAGTCTAGGGAGCACCAGTCTTCAGGGAGCATGCCAGGCACAGACCCCCTGGGCTCCAGCACTCCCAGCCCCAAATGCATTGTCCCACCCTAATCCTAAAACCCTTCGGCTCAAACCCTCATTTTGCCTTTGGGAGTTGGTTCCTGGCTGTACATCCAAACTCTGGAGTCTCCAGTCAAACGCTGGGGTAACAAGATAGTAGCACACCAGGAGATGGGAGTGCCTCCAGGATCCAAGTGAGCCTTTATGTCTTCCCTGCTGGGCCACAAGGCCTGGCCTCCCCCATGGTCAGTGGTGAGTCTGCCCAAGCCTGGGGCAGCCAGGCAGCTGGGCCTCCAGCCACTCCTCGACTGGTACAGGAAACAACGGGCTTGGGTCCTCCTCCTGCTTAATACCACCAGCATCTCTGTATCTCCTAGAACCTGGTTACTATCAGGATGGAGAATTCGGGATACGTCTTGAAGATGTGGCCCTTGTGGTAGAAGCAAAGACCAAGGTAAAGTGCTGCTGGGACAGGCTAGAGCTGTAGACAGCATGGCGGTGACTTTGGGCTGTATGGGGTATGAGGAAGGTCCAAGGAGAAGGGCATTTAATAGGCAGACATGAATTGATTTGGAGTTTTCCTCTGCTCCAGAAAAATTCCATAACTCAGAGTTTCTCAAGCCTGTTTGCACATTAGAGTATCAGCATCATCAGAAGAGCTTTTTAGTTTTAATGCCAATGCCCAGGTCCCACTCTAGACCAAATGAATCAGTATCCCTGCTCTAAATCATTGGTCTTCGATGCCCATAATAATCACCAGGGGAGCTTATTAGATACGAAGATTCCCTATAATAGCAACCAACAGGATAAAATACCTACATAAAAACTTAAAAAGACTTATATGGAGAAAATCTCTACTGAGGGACATAAAAAAAGATTTAAGTAAATGGTGCTCTCTGCAAAGAAGCCTCAATATTATGGAGATGTCATTTCTCTGGAAATTTATCTATAAATTCAAGACAACCTCAATTTCAGTGCTAACTGGATGCTTTTGTAACTTCACAAAATGGTAGTAAAGTTTGTAGAAATAAACAGGCAAAAATAGCTAGGTAGCTAGGAAAATTCTGGAAAAGAAGAGCAATAAGGGAAACTAGCCTTTTCAGATATTAGCACATATGATGAAGCTACTGTAACAAAACAGTATGGCACCAGAGATGGGAGAGATAGATATAACAGTGGAATAGAACAGCTAATCCAGAAATACACCCTCTAATTTATTATTTTCTTGGGGGGGTGGGGCAGAGGGAGAGAGAGAGAGAGAATCTTAAGCAGGCTCCATGCTGGGGGTGGAACCTGACGTGGGCAATCTCACGACCCTGAGATCATGACCTGAGCCCAAATCAAGAGTGCAATGCTTAGCCGACTAAGCCACCCAGGCGCCCCTCTAATTTCTATAAACAAAATGGGAATTTAATTTATAATAAAGCTGGTGTTTCAAAACAGTAAAGACAAGAGAGATTTAATAAATGGGTGTGGGGGGCAAATGGCTAATCATTTGGGGGGCTATTAAAGTGAAGAACCTTACTGTTACCCCAAAATAAAATTCTGAATGGATCAACATTTAAAGGTAAAACCATAAAAGATCTGGAAGAAAATCTATATAAATTCATTTATAATCCCAGGGTGGAAATGAGCCTTTCTATGCAAGACCCAGAAGCCGTGAAGAAAAAGATTGATAAATTAAATGTAAAACTGTCTATATGGAGGGACACCTGGGTGGCTCAGTCAGTTAACTGTCTGCCTTCAGCTCAGGTCATGGTCCCAGGGTCCTGAGATCAAGCCCCGCATTGGGCTCCCTGCTCAGTGGGGAGTCTGCTTCTCCCCTGCCCCTCCCCCTGCTCATGTTCTTGTGCTCTCTCTCTCTCTCTCTCTCAAATAAGTAAAATCTTAAAAAAAAACCCGTCTATATGGAAACAATACCATAAACAAAGTCAAAAGATGTATGACAAATAGAGCACATACAACAGGGAAAGCACGCATTTCCTTCTTTTGCCCCATGAGCTTTTTACAAATCAATAAGACAAAAATAGGGAAAACAGAAAAAAACAGGCAAAGGACATGAAGAGGCAACTCTCTAAGATCAACACAAATGATCCATAAGCATGCAAAGATGCTTGACTTTATTCTTAAACACAAATCAAAACAATAGATTACCATGTTTCACCGATCTGATTGGCAAACAATGAGGGATTTTAATGATACCCAGTACTGGTGAATCTATGAGGAAATGAGCCCTCTCACACGCTGTTGGAGGAAGCACAAATTGATACAATCTTTCTAGAGGGCAGTTTGACAATATCTATCAAAATATCTATTCAAAATGCCTTGGGGCACCTGGGTGGCTCAGTTGGTTAAGCATCTGCCTTCCGCTCAGGTCATGATCCTGGAGTCTGGGGATCGAGCCCCAAGCCCCACATCTGGGCTCCCTACTCAGCGGGGAGTCTGCTTCTCCTTCTCCCTCTGCCCCTTCCCCTGCTCCTTCTCTCTCTCTCTCACTCACTCTCGCAAATAAATAAAATCTTTAAAAAATAAAATAAAAATAACATAAAATAAAATGCCTATACCTTTTGTCTCAGCAATCCCTCTGCCAGATATATGTCTTCTGGATCTACTCCCAAAAGGTCACCAAGATGTTTTATACATTGATGTGTTTTGTAGCATCAATAGTCACAGTAAAAAAAGAAGTGGAAACAGCCTACGTATCCCACTGATTAAATAAATCATCATGCATACTATGGACCGTTACACAGCCCTTAAAAAAGAGTGAGGTAGATATTCTTGTGCTAATACGCAGCGCTCTCCTACATTTACTATTTTTTTTTTTTTTTTTTTTAAAGATTTTATTTTCAACAGAGAGAGAGAGACAGCGAGAGAGGGAACACAAGCAGGGGGAGTGGGAGAAGGAGAAGCAGGCTTCCCACTGAGTAGGGAGCCCGATGTGGGGCTCGATCCCAGGACCCTGGGATCATGACCTGAGCCGAAGGCAGACGCTTAACGACTGAGCCACCCAGGCGCCCTCTCCTACATTTACTATTAACAGGGTGGAGAGAGGTGCAGAAAAGCATGTGGTAGGATCCATTTTGTGTGGATTAAAATAATTAATTAATGGATTAATTACTGTATATGTCTTAAATGTTTTCAGGAAGGAACCTGGGCAGGGAGGAGACTTTCCATTTTTATTGTGTATCTTTTTGTAGTTTGAATTTTCTAAGCACACCCATGCAAGGGATCCCTGGGAAACGGGAATTATGGACTATTTTGTCTTCTTTATACTTATTTCTATGGGTAGGTCAATCGAGAGATACAAAGAGATTTGGATAGAGATATATAAAGATATAGATTAGATAGATAGATAGATAGATAGATAGATAGATGATATAAAAACCTAATAACTTATCTTAAAATTATGAAAATGTGTGTTCCCAGCCCTGTGCTAGAAGTTCTCACTCCAGTGGTCTGGGGGGTGGACCCGGGAATCTACATATTTAACAAGGCCCCCGCAGTGCTATAGATGCACGCACTTTGAGAAATACAGACCTAATAAGCACCAAAGGTGAGGTGCTGACTGGCAGACCAGGGTGTGGGGGTGGACAAGGGGACTGTAGGACGTTCAGCCTACCTGGAGTCTCGGCCTTGACAAGGGCCAGTTCCCTGTGCCCGTGGCTTCTGAGTGGAGCGCTGCCTCCCGCCCTTCAGCCAGGCCCCTTCTCCTCACTCATTCTCCTGCTTTCCCGCCTTTCCTGTGGCATCCCAGTACCCAGGGTCCTACCTGACCTTTGAAGTGGTGTCCTTGGTGCCCTATGACCGGAACCTCATTGATGTCAGCCTGCTGTCTCCCGAGCACGTAAGTGACCCTCAGCACCGTCCATCTTTCGGCCCGTGAACCACTGACTGCCTTCTTCCCAACCCTGGGCCTCTCTCGCCTCTGCTCCCCCTACCCCAAGACCCTCTGCCACTTCTGCTCCCCTGGGAAGGTCCACGCTGTTGGCTTGTAGGCACACACCGGGGCATCCCTCCCTGACCTCACCAGAAACTCCAAAGCTTCTAGAACTTTCTGGTCAGACCAACCTGCCCAACCCCAGGTAGTGAACTCCTGGGGAGTCTGAGTCTCTGGACTCTGCCACCTCAAGTCCTAATATAAGCCTCAGTCCCTTCTTCTGTAAAATGGGGATAATGATGCTTGCCCAACTTTCATTCCACTCCCGTCCCCCACACACCCCACGAAAGTGTCACTGTGACACTAAAGGGCCACTGTGGTGAGCTGCCTCTGAAAAGCCCCCAGGGCATATGCCTGTGGCCTGATGATGGCTGGGGAGCTGTGGGTATCTGTGGGGTACCTGTGGGCCCCTGCGCCAGGGCGGGCAGCCGGAGTACCATCGCCGGGGACTGGCTGGCACCAAGACCTCACCTCGTGGCGGCTTGGCCGGGGGAGGCCCTCACCCCTCCTTCCCTTGGCAGCTCCAGCACCTGAACCACTATCACCAGACCATCCGCGAGAAGGTGGGCCCGGAGCTGCGGCAGCGCCAGCTGCTGGAGGAGCTCGAGTGGCTGTGGGAGCACACCGAGCCCCTGCCCGCAAGGGCACCGCGTACGGCCTCCTTGGCCTGTGTGTGGGCAGTTGCCTCTCTTACCGTCCTCGGCTGGAGTGTCTAGACGCTCAGACTCTCCGGCCAACCCTTGAGCTCGGCTCCCCTCACCCTGCACCACCCGCGCCCCCAGAGCCCCTGCCGGCCCATTGCCCGGAGACCATTGCCCTCAGCTTCCTTCTCCAGGACTAAGCCCCAGGGACACAGGGCTTCTTGGCCCCAGGCTGGCCCCCTCTGGGCCTGTACACCGCCCCCTGGGCCAGCTAGTCCCTTTCCTCCTGTGAGCCCAGGAGGCCCAACCTGTTAGCTGACAGAGCCTCCTACCACTGCCCCGCCCCCCACGACCAATATGAGGCGGTACCCTACCCCCAGGGGCACCATGGCCCCCCGGAGAGCCCCACCCTATCGCCACCTGCTGGATGTAGTCAGAGCTCTTCCCACCCCCTCGGGCTCCTGACTTGGTCTTTCCACACCCTCGAAGCTGCTTCCGACCACCGCAACCTGCCCCTGGCCCTACAAGGCCCTCCTGGCTGCACCCACAGGCTGAAGGAACGAGGGCTGCCTCTAGGCTCCCTGCTGAGCCTGTGGAGGGAGAGGAAGGGAAGGTGGCCGAGGCTTCTGCAACCAGGACGGCCAGCCAGAAAGGGGCACGTATGCCAGCCTGCCCGCCATGTGAGCTCATCACCTCTAAACCCTGGGTGGGTTCCACGCCAATGGACAGGACAGGGAGTTCAGCCATAGGAATTTGGCCGTGGGGGAGGAGGGAATGTGGGGAGCATTCTGGAATATGACCCTACCCAAAGTTGGGAACAACCTCAGCAGCAGTGTCCAATCACCATCCCAGACTTCCCAGCGCGTGGGTAGCCCTTTTAACTCTCCAAAATGCAGCTACAGTGACAATGCTGTCGAATCCTCCAGCATCTTCGGATGGGCTTGAACCTATGTGGGCTGGTTTAACTTGTGTGACTCTGCTTTCCCCATTTTACAGATAGGAAAACTGAGCTCCAGACCGGGGGTACCTCTCCAAGAACACACAGTGTTCGGTTGGGATGTGGCGGGGCCAGAATGGGCCGGCAGTCCAGCTATTTTGCCCTTTGGCCCCATGTGAAATCCCTTAGCGTACCTCCCAGCCCCTTCCAAGTTCATTGAGCCCGCTGTTGGGGGCAGGGCGGAGGGGAGGGAGGGAGCTTTCTTTGGTCAGCCCTGCCGTTAGCCACCTGGGCTCACATCCTGCTAGATGCTTAAAACAGCATGGCAACGAAGCCTGCCTCTGGGTTTTGCATTGTGTCTTCTGTGTTGCTGGGGACTGCTGTTACCTGTGGCTTTTGTGGTGGGGGAGAAAGGGGAGGGGGTGAGATGGGGGGAGGGATGTGAGGCTCCCAGAAGCTCGGCTAGGGAGCACATGTGCTTGAGAATGGGCATGTGAGCATGCGTGCGTGTACGTGTGTGAACATTCACGTATTCGCGTGCATGCCACGCCCAGCCAACCAGCGCCCGTGCTGAAGGTCACAGCTTTCTGGAGAGCATGGAAGGGAGCCCCATGCCGTGGGACTTGTCCAGTGTAGTCCAGGAAAGTTGGAAGCAGCACCTGTGCTCTGCTGAGCAGGGTCAGGGAGAGGAGAGAACCAAGCCTCCAAGGCAGAGTGCTGGGGAGAGGCGCCAGGCAGAGGAGTCCCCCCCTCCCCCGCCTGGGACCACCAGACCTGGTTGGCTGAGTGAGGGTGACCTGTGACAGTTATCACCACTGAGGCTTGTATCCAAAGGCCCCTGCTCTGAGCCATCCTCACTGCGAGCCTATGGCACCCAACAGTGGGCCTCAACTTGCTGATTCATTTACTCTCTCACCTGGTCACCCCACAAAGACAGCTACTAACAATAAAATTAAAGTTATCACCGTCATCATCATCATCACGATCATCATCATCACTGCCATTCACTGAGTGTTTCATATATTTGAGGCACTGTGCTTTATATGCACTTTAAAAATATTTTTTATTTTATTGTGATAAGAACGGTAAACATGAGATCTACCCTCTCATACATTAAGTGTACAATACATTATTGCATTTTCCCACTTAATCTCCACAACCTCTGAGAAGGTACTTTTACTGTTCCCGTTTTGCAAGTGAAGAAAATGAGTGAGGCTCATAGAGATTAGCCAACTCGCTCAAGGTCACTCCTCAAGGAAATGATAAAAGTGGGACTCAAACCAGTCCGATGATTCCAGAACCCGCCCTCTCAGAAAAGGGCAGGTGGTACGGCTCTCACGTACCTCAGAAAACTGAGGCTCGGCCAGGATCACACAGCCGGTGAGCTGGGCCTCAGACCCGACTGTTGTTCTCCACACCAGCCTGCTTTCCCAGGGCCTGCCCACCCACGTCTTTCCCTTTGATCCCTGATGCTTGCTCCTGGGGTTCAGGCAGGCCATAACCTGACCAGGACCTGCTCACAGGCCTCTCAGCCCAGGGCAGCTCACGTGCTCCCCCTTCCTCCTTCGGTGCAAGACCCAGGGCTCTGCCTCATCGCTTCCCTTAACTACCCCTTCCAATCCACCAGCACGGGGTGGGGTTGACAGCATGGCTGCGGGGGGGGGGGGCTGCCACCTCAGCTCCTCCCTCCTTGGGGCCCAGATCATCGGCACACTGAGCAGCGCTCTTGAAGGGTTCCACTCTGCACCAGGCAGGGCAACATTCAAGCATACACAGCAAGGCGAACCCATGCAGGAGCACTTGGAGACGTCAGTAGGAACTGAAGATAACTGAATGCCCCCTTGGAAAAGCCTCTTTTTCCAGGAGTTCGGATTCTGGGGTTCCAGTTCCAGCTGGGCCAGCTTGTGTCTATAGGCAAGTCACTTCACCTCGCTGGTCTTCAGTTACCTCTTCTGTAAACTACCTGTACCACCTTCCGCATGAGGTGACAGTGAGAGGCTCCTAAGATCCGGATGTGACAGCACTCTGTGAGCCAGGAAGCCACACAGACAGGAGATGATAATGCTATTATCCGCTCAGCACGAGTTCAACTCTTGCCTCACCTTTGGAGGTAGGTAAGGCAAAAACGGGGGATCCAAATTTTATATATACATCATCGAAACTACACAGGCTTTTGACCAAGTATCTAATTTGTGTTTTTCCAGCTGTGCTTCCTAAGAGCCCGAGGCTCCTTAGAAATGCCACAAGGACTGCCACGAAAAGCAGAGCTCCAGCCAGAAGCAGCCTGCGTGGGCTTCCCATAAAATTGTATCGGAAGTAGTTGCAAGGCCAACTTCCGGGTGATGGGCCTGTGCAGTCTCGCAGGGCCTGGTGCTTAGAAGAGCCCCATACAGGGGCGCCTGGGTGGCTCAGTCGATTAAGCGTCTGCCTTTGGTTCAGGTCATGATCCCGGGGCCCTGGGCTCCCGGCTCAGTGGGGAGTCTGCAGCTCCCTCTGCCTCTGCCCCTCCCCCCCACTCGTGCGCTCTCTCTCTCTTGCTAATAAATAAATAAAATCTTTAAAAAAAGAAGAGCTCCGCTGTCACCGTTTTGAAATTTTTAAAAATGTTTGAACAAGGGGCCCTGCCTTTTCACTTTGTACCAGGTCCCACAAATCCCATAGCCAGCCTGGACTAGGAGCTGCATGACCAAAACCAAAACCAAAACCAAGCCAAAACAAAACAAAACAAAAACTAAGAAAAAAACGGGTTTCATGCTTTGATGTACAGATGGGGAAACGCCACAGCAGCCCAGAAAAAGGAGGGACTGGTCCAAGGGCACACAGCCCATTGGGGCCAAAGCGAGGATTAAATCCCCAGCATCCTGATTCAACTGTGCGGGCTCCTCTCTTGCTTTCAGTGTGTTCTGTCACTCCCTACTGCCTCGAAGGAGCAAACTGAAGCCCAAGGGGACCCGTTGCCGGTCACACGGCCACGGTAACAGCGGGGATGATGGGCTTGAGCTACATTTTTTTGATGCTTTAAATCCTTTTTGGAATAGGAAAGAGCCTGGGTGAGATCATACATATATACTTACGTACATACACAAAGAGTCTAAATGGTTCGTTTTTAAAACGACAATGAAGCCAGTCCTCTGTCATTTGCCAGCCAGCTGGCTCGGGGGCTTCATGAGCTGGGGCCACAGGAGGGCTGGAGCTGGCTGCCTTCAGCCCCCCAAACCACGTCAGCAGTGCAGTTTACCAACTCACCGCGCACTTCCTCATATCTGGAAATATGAAAGAATCAGTAGCGACTGTTTCCCCCGCGTGCATCCCTGCCCTCCAAGGCTCTCTTAGCTGGAAGTGGGAGGCGCTCCCCGACCACACCCAGCCTGCCCTTGCCCTCGGGCTGGCCCACCTCCTCACTTCCTTGTTTCTTTGTGAAACAGGAACTGAGCGAGCAGCTCAAGTAGGGTAGGACGGGTGGTTGAGAAAACCCCAGTGGTCCATAGCAAGGCCATGAAGCTGAAAAGTTAATTTCCCTCCCAGCGGGTCCCGAGTAGTTCTAGATTCTCTCGCTTGTCACACTTTCTATGTTCTAGAATAGCCTGGCCTGAGGGACCCTGCCCTGGCGAGGTGGAGACACACAGCATATGGGACAGAGTCCCGTAGCAGAGATTCAGATGGGGTCCAGATGAGCTGTAGAAGCAGGTGCCAAGGCAAGAGGAGACACTGTGGGTGGAGCCTGGAGTGAGCAGATCTAGTCCCCCACCAGGTACCAAGCATTTTGCATGAGCTGTGCCCTGGACTGACGGCATTCTGTCTAACATGTCATCTGGGTAACTCTGGTTACTTACACACACACACACACACACACACACACACACACACACACTCCCCAAACGAGGCCCACATTATCACTGTCTCCACAAGAGCTCATTGCTCAAGGTCACTTGCCCAAGGTCACGCAGCCTCTAAGCGATTTGAATCCAGTTCTACCTGACCTGATTTCTGGGAGGGGTCTCCTGCCCTTCCTCTTCCCTAGACACTTGTCCCCTAGACTGCTCAGCGACCTTTGTCCTTGTAACCTTGGGACACAGTCCTAGGCAGAGCAGCCTGGTCCTCCCGGTCTCCATAGAAAGGCCCTGCAGTGAGTAGTGAGGGTTTTTATCTGAGCACTAAAGCCCGGCCTCTTCTTTGCAGTCATTGCCACAGCTGCCTGCAGGTGTTCTTTGTTTTTAAACCAAGACCTTATCACGGGTTCAGAGATTCAGAGATGACTTTCCCTCCCATCAGCCCCTGCTGCCAGGGACTCCCCAATGCTCCTAGAGCTGAGCGTTCTGCATGTACTGTCTGTGTGCCCGAGGAATGGATGCTTCCCGCCCAGGTTCTTGCCCTCCTCTGCCCTTCTCCTACCTGCGCTTTTACTCTTCTCGTCCTCCCTGCCTAAGACTACCACCATGAAATCTGCTAATGGGCTGGGCCTTCCAAAGTGGACTTCACCTCGGAAATGCCCAAGTGTTTCCAAGTGACTGTGTGGTCTCTGCTTGAACGTTTCCAGAGACAGGAAGTTCTACTACTTAACCAGGGCTGAACTAGTACCATCTAAATATCAAAAGTGTCCGGGCACCTGGGTGGCTCAGTTAAACCTCCGACTCTTGCTACTTGCTCAGGTCACGAACTCAGGGTTGTGAGATCAAGCCCCGCGTCGAGTCCTGCGTTGAGCCCTGTGTGGGGCTCCACAATGGGTGTGGAGCCTGCTTAAGATTCTCTCTCCTTCCCTCTGCCCCTCCCCCTCCCACTCACTCTCTGTCTCTTTCTCAAAAAAAAAAAATATATATATATATGTGTGTGTATATATATATATATGTGTGTGTGTGTATATATATATATATAATGTCTTCCTAGGAAGGGACCCAAACCTTCCATTTATGTTTCCCGTCATTCCTGACCACCAGAATACATCCCTTCCTCTCTATGACAGCTCTTCAAAGTCAACTTGCTTCCCCACCCCAACCCTCTAAGCCAAATATTACAGGTGTTGAGTACTCCTCAGGTTGGTGGGGCTTCCCTACAGATCACACACACACACACACACACACACACGCAGCCCTAGCTATTCAGCTTCTGTGCATGGGATCAGACTTCCAGATGCCCTCCCCTTTCTCTTCATTCCCACCGCCTGCCACAGTGTATTATTTTCCACGGGATATGCGTGTGTGGCTGGGAGAGGTGAGAATAAGAATCATTTGGGAGGTTTATCCAAATATAGATCCCTCGATAGCCAAACTCTTACTCTCTCAAACCAGGATTGTACCCATTCGGAGAGTGAAGGACACTTTCACACGTATCTGGGTCCCAACTGCCCCAAATATCCCACCCATGATCTTCTACCAAATTAGAATCTCTTCAGGGGTGCAAGTGGGGGGCTGCTCTGTGTGAATGCAGCCTACGATAACCGTTGTGTCTTTGGCAGCCCTATTGTCTACCCTCTGAGGGTTCAGACGGATCTCACTTATCTGTGGCACCTTGCACCCCAAAACACACAATAGCAATATTGCTGCTAAATCAAAGCTTTGCCGTCCCACATTTATACTGGACACATCTTTGCGATAATAATCCCAATTTAAACTGCTTACCTCAGGGGGTTGTGTTGGGATTAATGTAGTGCTTGGCAAAGAACAATGCTGCGCAAATGTAAGCTTGCCTCCCTGCCAAGACGGAAGCTCCCAGGTGCAAGGGACTTGGACAACTATTTATTTTGCATCTCTTCATAGTGCTTAGCACAAGGCTCTGCCCAGAGCTACTCCTAGGTCCTGTCTACCAGCCCATTATCAAGTTTGAGGTGGCCTCGTTCACTGCACTACTGATCTGGATCACCTCTTTAGCTGAGGGCTCTGTGTACCTGGGAAGTGACCTATAAAATGTTGATGTGTGGCCCGGAAGGGGAACCTGTTTAAAAGGTGTTTAAGGCCCATTAGCCAGCTGGGGCCTGACCTCAAGGGACTCAGGCCAGGGCAATGTGCTAGGAGGGATAAGTTGGGGGAAGGCGAGTCCAAATGGGGGAGCCCCTGGACCCCCAGAGCGGGGGTGGGGAGGAGGCACATCTGAAAAGGAGACAGAAGGGCAGCGCTGAACACACTCGCTCCCTTCTGTCCTGGGCGCGTTGGGGACCTCTCTGTACTTTACTAGAGGTTCCTCTCCAGCCCTGCCGCCTTTTCCCAGGCCTGGGCGAGGTGGCCGCCCAGCACCCTGGTTAGCTGGCTGCCTTTGAAGGCTCTGCGGTTAGCGTGTGAGCTGCGCCCGCGGCCGGGGCTGAGCAAACAGGAAGCGGGGCACATCCTGCACGCCGGTCCACGGATGTGCCGTCACGGCGCAGGCCCAGAAGGTTCTGTGGGGGGCTCCGGCTCCGACTGCTCCCGCTGCCCGAGCCCCGAGTGCCCAGAGCCCCTGCAGCCCTGTGCCCGCCCCTCGCCTCCCGCGGGGTCACCCTCCCGCCCCTGCTCCCGCCACCTCGTCCCCAACCTGGGCAGGCTCCTTCCCAGGCCTCCAAGCCCGGGCAGTGGGAGCCCTGGCGCCAGCCCCTCCCCCCGGCTGCCAACGAGGGGAGCGTGGCCCGTGGGGGAGTGAACTGGGGTGCTGGCACCCCCGGCCTGGCCGGCTGAGGAGGACAGAGCCAAAGAAGTATGGCTTCAGCTTGGGGGAGAAGGACCTTGTCTTCCCTGAGCTCAGCCCGACGGATGGATGGTCAAAGGGCGTGGGGCAGGCTGGGGGACAGCGGGGAGGAAGTCACAAGAACATCTTGGGAACAGGGGAGGGCCAGCCCAGGATTTCACAAGTGCCACAGAAAGGAAAGCCTTAAAAAGATGCACACCTTTTACTCCAGGATTCCCCTTCTGGAAATCTATCCAAAGGAAAAAATTGTGGATGTGAATATTTGCCTTAAGGATGTACCACGAAGAGTAAAAAAAAAAAAAAAAAAATGAAGCCATCCTAAGTTCATCGGTGGGGGCCTGTTGAAATCATCATGGTACCCGCGTGCCGTGGGTTGCTCGGCAGCCATTACGAATGGCATTAGTTGACAAATAGCTCACAGCATGAGAAAATCTCAATGATACTGTATTCAGTTTGACAAGCGGATATCAACACAGTTTGTGAAGTATGACTTTTTTTAATTTTTAAAAATTTAAAAATGGTTCTGTTTAGGTGTAATTGGCCTACAAGAAACTGCACATTTTTAAAATGTATGATTTGTTTTAACATACGTATGCACCCATGAAACCATCACGGCAATCAAGATAGTGAACATATCTATCACCCCCGAAAGGGTCCTTGTGCCCTTTCTGACCTCTCAAACCACAGGTCTGCTTTCTGCGCAGTATGATTTTTGTAAAATGGGGGGGGGGGGGTAGTTAAATGTTAAAAAATAGAAAAAGATATTTATCCAAACAGTATAATTATGGAAAATATTTTAATTTTCTTCTTTTTGTGTATTTGTGTTTGCTAAATTATGTTATGAATACGAATTGCTTCTGTAATAAGAAGATCATTGAAGTTATTAAAATATCTGTTACAGATAACCCACAAAGCGAACATTCTAAACCATACACGCATTTAAGAAATGCCTCTTGCCTAGGACATTTGCTGATGGCATGCAGTTGCTTGCGAGAACATGCCTTTTTCGTGGTGACGGCTGTTGTGATGATAAATATACGGGGGGGAGCCCGGGGGAGCCAAGGTGTTTTGACTGCAAGCATGACTGCTCTGGTGAGAATGGCTATGGGCATGCTGGTGGCAGTGGGGATGACTGCCCCAGTGACCCCTGCAAGGATGTCGTGATGGCTGTAAGGATGATGACTGTAGGGCTGATGGTTGTAGGGGTCAGATCACTGTCGGTGACTAGCTGGAATGTCCATAAGGGTGACAGCCATGAGGCTGCTGATTGTGAGGGTGCTAGCAGCAATGATGATGACTGTGGGGGTGACGTCCGAGGCTGCTGGCTGTAGGGTGCTTGCTGTCGTGACGACAGGCTGTAGGGGATGACTGTAGGGTCATGGTTGTAGGGGTGGTAGTGGTGGTAGTGATGACCTTGGTGATGCAAGACGACCAGGAGCATTGGCCTAATGGGCAGAGATGGCCCCGCTTCTGGCTTCTGGCTTCTGGTCGGCGGGAGAAGAGGCTTGAGTAGGCCATATCATGTCAAGTCGATGGGCCACCTCCAAGGAGATGGAGCAGGGCAGGTAATGATTGACACGAGATGGCAGGGTAGGGACTTTTCTCTGCTTGTTCAACCTAAGAGCCGTCTGTATCAGAATCTCTGGAGACTGAAGTTGGGACTTCCTTCCTCCCTCGGGGCCGGCAGGGGCTGCGATTGCTGTAAGAGCAGGTCACGTGGCCGGGTTTCCTGTATGCTGCTGCCGCTGGGTGTTCATGGCCCGTGCCCCCAAGCTGCCACTCCAGCACGCAGAGTGGCAGCCAGAGGCTCGGTCCATGCCGTGCCCCCTGGACGGTGCTCGTGAGGCTGAGCAAGAGGCCTCGGCATCTCGACACCTAAGATTGCAGGGACAGAGTGTCACCAGGGCAGAGGACCATGTTGCGCCGCAAACCCTCCAACGCCAGCGATAAGGAGCCCACTCAGAAGAGAAAGGTGAGGAGCATCTCTGGGAATTCGCGTCTTCCTTCCCTCTGCTCTCTCAACCCACCCCCTCCGGGACTCTTAGAAGTGGGAAGAGCCAAAGGCCGAACATTGTGTCTGTAGGCAAGGGCCATTCTCCCAAGGGCATTGGGACAGGGCCCCAAAGTTTACTGGAGTAACAAAAGTACAGAAGAGACTTTCAAAATCTAGAGAGTCAGGGCTCCAGACCCTTAGAAGTCTAGAGTTACAGAATTCAACCCTACAATGATGGGATAGAGATCTAAAATCAGGGGCTAGAATCCTAGACTAGAATTCAAGAATCACAAAATATACTTCTCGAGTTGCATCCCAAGACTGTACTCAATTCTCTCTCCCCTGTGCCGGTCCTGCCACTGCTTCTGCCCAAGCACGGCCTCTCAGGAGACATCTCACTCAAAGGGACCTGCTGGGCCACCCAGATAGACGCCATGATGCTCCTGGGGCCTCTGCCCTCTAGCCATAGCCAGACTCTGCCCACTCGGCTCAGCTCTGTTGCAGCTCCCCAGGCCCTCAGGAGAGGCGGCCAACCTGGAGAGGGGGCCCAGGGGATTTCTAGACTCAGGAAAAGGCTCTCCAAACCTGCAGCAGGATGCAGGGGGCATGCAGGTTCTTCCCAGGCGGGGAGAAATTATTTGTGAAGAATGAGAAATGAAGCTGGCGAGATGGGAAATAGGGGCTGAGGAGGAAAAATTCAGTGGAGGGACTCTAAAGACCAAGAGGAAAAGCAGCTATCGTGGACAGCTGAAATATTCCTCTTCCTGGAGCAGAGACCAGACCAGAAGATTCCTTGAAGACTGCCAGATCTAGATTTCTCTAGTTGGGTTTGAGAATTTCTAGACTTATTCTTTGAATTGATTATAGGACTCTCCCAGGACACCAGCTAAGTACATTCCACACATCCAGCGGGATCCTAGGACCATCCCCAAGCAGGCCTGAACCGGGTCCAAGAGACCTAGGCCTAGCCCCAGGCCACACTCGGGGGACCTCCAGGCCCTCAGTGTGTCCTGCTGTTTTCCCCGGGAGCTCAGCCCAGGTGCCCTGTGGGGGAGCCCCTTTGTCAGGGGAGCAGCTCCTAAACGGAGGCCAAGCCAGCTGAAAGGCTGAGCCCCTGGGCACTGGGGTGTGCATCCTGCCCCATCTCAGGTCCTGGGGTAGCTGCCACTTCCGGCTGTACTCTCCCCACCCCAGATGCTTCTCTAAGTTGCAGTGGAGGTAGGCAGAGGGGGGTAGAGATTCATGAGTCTTCACACGGGCTTCATCACCCCCATCTAAGCCCTGCTTGGTGCTAGGCCCAGCAGATTTACCATTGGCTGCCGCTCCGGGGTGAGCAGGTCCCACTTCCCCTTGCTCTCTGGCTGATGGGGGTGGGAAGCAGAGACTACTGTAGACATTGCTGGGCCCCAAACCACAGGGGAGCTGAGCTGGGGGAAAGAGCCTGAGAAAGAGCTGACACTTTGACACTGGGACCCTGTGCCATCTCAGGCGGAGGTGCCCAGGGGCACACAGAAGCCGGAAGTCCCTGTCTTCTTCCCTGACTTCCGTTATCTGGATTCTGTATTTGGTGGCTAGGCCTCTGGGATTGTCCCCCCAGGCTTCTCCCAGAAGAAGCAAAGCCTGTGTGGCACTCTGAGGTCCATGTCCCTCCCTCCAGGGAGGATCATCCAGGCAAATCCCGCCCCACCCCTGCCTGAGTCTGGGCCAGCCTCAAGAGCCACTCTCCAAGCCCCAATAGTGTGGAAATGGCCTTGGAGAAGCCAAGTTTCCAGAAGGTAGAGATAGCATCTTCCCCACGCCCAGAGACAGCAGCCTAGCTCCAGCACCGTGACCTTGGGCAAGTCCCTTCTTCTCAGTGGCTGAGGTGACACGGTGGAGGGAAAGCAAAAAAGCAAGTGAGGCCTCTCTCACCTCTCTCACCTGCCCCTGCTCCTCCTCCCAGGGCTGCCAGAATGAATGTGCTGAGCGGGAGGCAAGACAGAGGAATTGAAATCCTATGGGTTCTAGCAGTAGGACCTTGGACAGTTCATTGACCTTCTTTGGGCCTCGGTTCCTTCACCTTGGAAAAAGAGGCTAGCTCTTGATCTGCCCATCTCAGGAGGTTGTGCAGATGGCCTGGGACAATAAACATGAGAGTGCTCCCTCACGAGCAGGCATGTGCACACGAGTAGGGTGCATGCTGTAGGCGTGGGCGGGCGCGGGGCGCGCACTGCAGAGAAGACCAAGCCTGGGTCCCAGCCCTGAGGTGGAGGAAATGAGACTTAAAAGCACTAAGAGCGTGCACTAAGGGAGGGACTCGTCAGGCGCCAGGTGCCGCGCACTCTACCTGTATTGGAGCTCGTTGGCTCCTCATGAGAACCTTGTGAAGCAGGGGCAGATATTGCCTCTATTTTATGCCCAAGTCTCAGAGAGGTGAAGTGACTCACCCAAGTGCACACAGCTAGTAAGCTGCAGAGCAGGGATCCAAGCCAAGACTTATCAGTCTCCAGAGTCTTAACCCTTTCTCCCTCTACTCTCTTGTCCCCCTACTGATCCCAGAAGCACTAGAAGAATCTGATGAACATAAGAGACTCAACCCATGAGTAGGAAAGCACACCTCTGGATGACCCCCCCACCAGCATACACGTTGCATTTCCAGTGGCTCCTCGTTGCCACTGGGCCTTCCATGGCCTTTTCTGCTCCACCTCGCACCACACCTACTATGCTTAGATTGTTTCTAACTCTCATTCTTGTTTAAACCCTTCCCAGTTCCTCCCAGAGAAATCCTGGCTCCCTTGCATAGCTCAGCTTAAATGTGTCTCCTCCTCCTTGAAGCCCTCCTGAGCCCTTCCTCCTCCATGCTCCCGCTCACTCTCCAGGAGGCTCCCTCCAAACACCACCCACAGTTTCCATTACACTCAATGCATTTCTATACTGGGAGACAACTTAGTGAGCTCTGAGCACAGCAACACACACAGGCTTCCAGAGTCACAGAACGGGGTTCAAACCCCTGCTCTTGCTGCTGCCCGCTGTGTAACTCTGCCTCGGACACTTCATTTCTGAGTCTCAGGCTCCTCAGCTGGGCAGGAAGGGTGTTAAGACGGGGCTGTGGTGAGGCTGGAGTGAGCTGGCACACACGAAGGGGTGGACAGGGTGCAGGGCACATGGGAGGTGTTTAACCCCTTTCTTCCCAGATCCCCACACACGCACAGGCCAGTGCCTGGAGCCCAGAGGGTGCCAGGTATGTGACTGGTCCACTGAAGGAGCTGGGGGGCTAGTTGCAGAGACACCCGGTGAAAGCCAAGCTTGCTTAGGAAGCAGGGGAAGAAGATGCCAACGGGGGGCAGTGTGAGGCTCTGAGGGGGTGATCAGGGAGGCTTCCTACAGGAGGCAGCACCTTTGAAACTGGATTTGGAAAGCCTTTCTCTGGATGTATAATATCTGTCCAAAGAAGTGGATAAATTACAAGTGTTCCACTCAATGAATTTCCATAAGGCGAGCATTCCCTCATAGGCAACACCCAGATCAAGAAACAAAGCACTTTGGAGGACCTGGCTGCTTCAGTCGGTATAGCATGCAACTCTTGATCTCGGGGTGATGAGTTCAAGCCCCATGCTGGGCATAGCGCTTACTTAAAAAAAAAAAAAAAGCACTCCCAGCACTCCAGAAGCTTCTCTCATGCCCCTGCTGGTCACTACATGCTCCCTTTCCCTAAGGGTAACCACTCCCTTGACTTCCAATGGCATAACTTAGTTTTGCCGGGTTTTGAACTTTCTATACAAGGAACCATATAATGTACTCTGGTGGCTGGCCCCTTCTGCTCAGCAGTGTATCTGCAAGATTCATCCATATTGTTAGGGAAAGCTGTACAAGCTCATCGCTCTGCACTAGTCCTCCAATGACTGCTACAATTCCTATATCCATTCTACAGTTGGTGCGCACGTGGGCTGTTTCCAGTTCCATTGGATTTTGAAGGAAGGGAGAAACTATGGTTGACAGAGAAGGGTGGCGTGTTCCAGGTGGGGCACGCCCTGGGTAAGAGTCTGGAGGGGGTCAGAGGAAAGGCTAAGCACACTTGGACATTCGTTGAGGGGTTGCTGTGTTAGCAGTCGGGCCTTCTATCCTCACAGCAACCAACCAGGTAGGTGCCTTTGTCTTCGTTTTACCCACGAGGAAATGGAAGCCCAGAGAAGTTGTGGAACTCTCCCCACTTTACACAGCTGGTCAATGGCAGAACCAAGATGTGACCACCTGTCAGCTCACAGACACTGAAGGTCAGGAGGTTAAATAACTCCCCGAAGGTCACACATCCCAAAGTTGAACTCACCAACGTCTGATGCCAGAAAAGTAGCTCTTTCCAAGAGGCCCACATACTCCCCTTGGACATGGAAAAGGGGCCAACAGTGTAGGGTACTACGTGCTGCCTTGTGCAGGACCCCCAGGAAGGCCTGGCTCCAAAGGGAAACCAGGTGGAAATCCAAGGGGACCCAAGGATTTTAACTCATACCTGGGAGGGGGATCATTTCAGGGTCACCAAAGACTTTCAGGATATTTGGGGTTGGCCCCGAGGTTGGAGGTAGGCTGGGCAAAAGGCCACCCTGGCTGGCCCCAACCCTTGTCACCCGAAGCACATGTCTAGTCCTTTCCATAACCCTGGGCCGAGGAGTGGCCAGCAGGGCCCAAGTCCCAGCGCCACCCCACGGCATTTTTGGATTGTTTCCTCCCGCTTTGAGCGAAAGCTGGGACAGAGGGGCCCTGACATAAGGTCCCTGGGGGCCAAAGGCCCCCCTCCCAGCCCCCAGCCTGCAGATTAATGACAGGAAAAGGAAAGAACTGGGGCCTGGTGGTGAGTTTACTCTCCCCAACAAAGCCCACTTCCAGCGCCGGGGCTGCCCTCTTGCATGCTTTCCAGGCTCGGAGTCCCTGGGGCTTCTGGGCGACTCCCAGCCTCCCGGTCTGCAGACCAAGCTGAGGGGCGGTGAAGGGAAGGCCGTAATAGGTCCCATCGGTCTATAAATAGCAGCCCAGCCTGCCCTCCTTGGGCCCAGGCCAGCCTGGTGCCCACCCTCTCTCTTTTCCAGGCAATAAGAGGAGGAAGTTACCCAGGCAGCTGCATCCTAGCCATT